>NC_091991.1:80219358-81419358 GCF_044704955.1 Pristiophorus japonicus | reverse complement strand
TTTAGGAAACCATCCAGGTCAAAGCAGATCGCTTGATCTGCACCCCATCCACCACCTTAAACATTCACTCCCTCCATCACCGACGTACCATGACTGCAGTGTGTACCATCTACAAGATGCATTGCAGTAACTCGCCAAGGTTCCTCGACAGCACCTCCCAAACCCACGACAGCTACCACCTAGGACAGGGGCAGCAGGTGCATTGGAAAACCACCACCTCCCAAGTTTCCCTCCAAAGTCACACACCATCCTGACTTGGAAATTGTTGTATATGCAATAACTGTTAGACTGAGTATTGTTTAACTCCAAGAGGTATGACCTTGGCTCTGCTTTATTAAAGCCCAAAATGACTAATGTACAAAATGGCTGGCCTTTTATACTTGGGCTGCACACACACGTGCGTGCAGCCCAATGGCCTCCAACAGTGAGGCCATCTAGTGGCTAGTGATCCCAAAAGTCCATACATGACAATCTGAGATGTTAATGCAGTCTTTTATAAATTGAGACGGTCCAGTGTTTTACGCTGCCGGGTTTATCATCTCAGTTCAACGCCAGCCTTGGGTGAGTGTTCAGAGTCTGTTGTAACTGGTGACCCTGGTGGGAGTGGCAATGGCCAAGTCAAGGATTGAAAGTCCATTTTCATTGAACATGTCAGTGATTGAAAGTCCCGATTCACTGATGACCACTGAGTCCTCTGATGACTGGGGGTCGGTTGGTTGGTCGTTGATTGTCTCCTCCTCCGACTGTTCCGGTTCGTCTGTGTGCCACAGCTTTGTCTGATCCATATGTTTCCTGCATGTTTGCCCATTTTTGAGCTTGACAATAAATACTCTGTTGCCCTCCTTGGCCATGACAGTACCAGTGATCCACTTGGGACCCTGACCATAATTCAGAATATATACAGGATCATTTACAGAAATATCGCATGACACAGCTGCGCGATCATGATACCCTTGCTGACTTTGTCTTCTACATTCAACATGATTATTCGGAGTGGTCTTAAGACCTCTCTTCATCATTAGTTTGGCAGGCGAGACCCCGGTAAGTGTGTGTGGTCTTGTCCTGTAACTAAGCAGTATGCATGACAGGCGGGTCTGCAGTGACCCTTGGGTTACTCGCATCATACTCTGCTTTATGATTTGGACAGCACGTTCTGCTTGCCCATTGGATGCAGGTTTGAATGATGCTGACCTTACATGTTTGATACCATTGAGTTTCATGAACTCTTGAAACTCCTGACTGGTGAAGCACGATCCGTTGTTGCTAACAGTGATGTCAGGGAGACCATGTGTCGTGAACATGACACTGAGATTCTCAATGGTAGCTGTGTTTGTGCTGGATGACATGATTATACACTCTATCCACTTCGAATATGCATCCACCATAACTAAAAACATCTTCCCCAGGAAGAGACCTGCAAAGTCTATGTGGATCCTGGACCATGCTTTGGACGGCCACGACCACAGACTCAGCTGTGATTCCGTTGATGCTTTGCTGAGCTGCATGCAAATGTTGCACTGATGCACACATGATTCCAGCTCAGAATCAATTCCCGGCCACCATACATGAAACCTGCCAATGGTTTTCATCATTACAATGCTGGGATGTGTGATATGTAGCTCACGTACAAATTTCTCTCTCCCTTTCTTGGGCATAACAACATGATTGCCCCACAGCATACAATTCAACTGAACAGAGAGTTCATCTTTGTGACGAATGTAAGGTTTGGTCTCCTCGCACATTTGCTTGGGTATGGCAGACCAATCACCTTTGAGGATGCAACTCTTCACAACCGATAAAATCGGGTCCTGGCTGGTCCAGGTCTTAACTTGTTGAACCGTTACAGGGGTTCCTTCACTCTCAAAAGCATCCATAACTAACAATAGGTCCACCGGTTGTGGTGTTTCCACCTCTGATGTGGACAACGGCAGATGGCTCAAAGCATCGGCACAATTCTCGGTGCCAGGTCTATGACGAATGACATAATCATAAGCGGCTAATGTCAGTGCCCACCTCTGGATATGGGATGAAGCATTGGTATTGATACATTTGTTTTCAGAGAACAGTGAAATGAGCAGCTTGTGACCAAAGACCAAACACGTACTGATGCATCTTTTTAACCCCATACACACAGGCAAGTGCTTCTTTCTCTACCATGCTGTTTCTTTAGACAAACTTTTTGAAGCATACACGACTGGTTGAAGTTTACCTGACTCATTAGCTTGCTGGAGTACACAACCAATTCCATATGACGAAGCATCACAGGCCAATACTAAACGTTTACATGGGTCATAATGTACTAACAGCTTGTTAGAGCAAAGCAGATTAGTGGCTTTCTCCAAAGCTCTGTCTTGAGATGCACCCCACACCCAGTTGTCACCTTTTCTTAGCAGCAAGTGCAGTGGTTCTATTAAGGTGCTCAATTTAGGTAGGAAGTTATCGAAGTAGTTGAGTAGCCCCAGGAACGAACGCAGCTCCATCACATTCTGCAGCTTGGGTGCATTCTTGATGGCCTTGGTTTTCGTGTCCGTGGGCCTGATGCCATCAGCAACAATTTTCTTCCCCAGGAATTCGACCTCTGGTGCCATGAAAATGCACTTCGAACATTTCAGTCTGAGTTCTACTTTGTCCAGATGATGTAGAACCTCTTCCAGGTTGTTCAGATGTTCCTCGGAGTCACGACCTGTGATCAGGATGTCATCTTGGAACACGACGGTTCTGGGAATGGATTCAGTAGACTCTCCATGTTCCTCTGAAATATTGCTGCAGCCGAGTGAATTCCAAAAGGGCACCTGTGATAAATAAACAGTCCTTTATGTGTGTTAAGGCCCATAAGTCTCTTCGACGTCTCGACCAGCTCCTGCATCATGTAGGCCGACGTCAAGTCCAGTTTGGTGAACGACATCTCCCCCCGGCTAGCGTTGTAAACAAGTCATCAGCCTTCGATAACGGGTACTGATCCTGATTCGAAAGCCTATTTATCGTAGCCTTGTAGTTTCCACAGATTCTGACTGTGCCATCACTTTTCAGCATAGGAACAATGGGGCTGGCCCATTCATTAAATTCAACCGGTGATATGATCCCTTCACGCTGGAGTCTGTCCAGTTTGATTTCGACCTTCTCCCTCATCATGTATGGAACCATCCGAGCTTTATGATGGACGTGTCTTGCACCCGAGTCCAAGTGGATCTGCACCTTGGCTCCCGTGAAGTTGCCGATGCCTGGTTCAAATAGCGAGGGGAACTTGTTCAATACTTGGGCACATGTATCTTTCTCCGACGGCAACGCCTTAATGTCTTTCCAATCGCAGCTGATTTTTTCAAGCCAGTTCCTGCTGAACAGCGTTGGGCCATTGCCTGGGACAATCCATAGCAGTAACTCGTGAACCGCACCATTATACGACACTTTAATTGTGGCACTGCCAATCACCATTATGAGTTCTTTGGTGTACGTGCACAACTTGGCATTGATTGGACTCAGCCTGGGCCTCACAGCCTTAGTATCCTACAGCTTGTCGAATGCCCTCTGGCTCATTATTGATTGACTCGCCCCCGTGTCCAATTCCATCGATACCGGCACCCCATTAAATTTCCCGTTGATCATTATCGGTTTACTCTTAGTTAGAAACGATTACAGTCCATATACTTCCTCCTCTGGTATCTCGGATTGTATATCCAGATCCGCGCTAATCTGACCATCATCCTCCATGTGGTGTGTCGCAGCACGTTTGCTCATCTGCGGACACTTGCGCTGGAGATGCCCCACTCTCAGACAGTCTTTGCAGCTATATTGCTTAAATTGGCACAGCTGGTGCCGGTGACTTTCCCCACAATGCCAACATGTAAAAATCAGATGCATTCCCGCTGGCAGACTTTGGGCAGCCACAGGTTTGGCGAATGCAGTCTGGTAGGTCCTGCCATGTGCCGCTCTGTTGAACACTGAATCAGTCATATTTACAGTACGTGCCGAGTTTAGATTTTTCACTGATATCTGCTTTAGACCTCTATCCATCGTCATGCATGACTGAGCGATTGTGATGGCCCTGTCCATCGCCAGTAGTTTACGCAGGATCACCTCATGGTTGATGCCATTTACAAAAAAGTCCTGCAACATGTCTGCCAACACAGCCTCGAACTTATATGGTCCCGCTAGAC
The DNA here is from genome assembly GCF_044704955.1 of Pristiophorus japonicus. NCBI lineage: Eukaryota > Metazoa > Chordata > Chondrichthyes > Pristiophoridae > Pristiophorus > Pristiophorus japonicus. The sequence goes on along the minus strand of NC_091991.1, from coordinate 81,415,204 downwards.
ATCTCAGGTCAGCAATGAATTCTGTCACATTCTGGCCCTCTGAGCGAACGTGTGTGTAAAATCTGTATCTCGAGATGATGATGCATTCATCTGGCTTAAGGTGGTCCTGTACCAGTGTACACAATTCTTCATATGTCTTCTCTGTTGGACTCACAGGCAGGAGTAGATTCTTTATCAGACCATAAATTTTTGGACCACAGACCCTGAGGAACACTGCCCGATGCCGATCTGCGTCGCCGACCTCCTCCATTTTGTTGGCCAAGAAGAACTAGCTCAAACGGCTCACAAAGTTTACCCAATCTTCTCCTTCCACAAATCGCTCCAACAATCCAAATTGTGCTCATTTTTGCATGCAAAGCTTCTTGTTGCGTCGTCGCCAAATGTTGTGAATGTAATAACTGTTAGACTGAATACTGTTTAACTCCAAGAGGTATGACCTTGGCTCTGCTTTATTAAGGCCCAAAATGACTAATATACAAAATGGCTGGCCTTTTATACTTGGGCTGCACACACACGTGCGTGCAGCCCAATGGCCTCCAACAGTGATGCCATCTAGTGGCTAGTGATCCCAAAAGTACATACATGACAGAAATATATCGCCGTTCCTTCATCGTCGCTGGGTCAAAGTCCTGGAACTCCCTCCCTAACAGCACTGTGGGAGTATTTTTACCACATGGACTGCAGCGGTTCAAGAAGGCGGCTCACCACCACCTTCTCAAGGGCAATTAGGGATGAGCAATAAATGCTGGCTTTGCATTTATGAATGAATCAAAAAAAATTAACAGGCAAAAGCTAGAAGTTAATGTAAAGAAAAAATCAATAGCAGTACAATGCCAGCAGTCTGATTAACCCTTTCCTACAGCCGCTTGAAGCCATACAGTATCTCATCTGGCTGGGTGATGAGGAAGGACATTCTTATGGCAGGAGCAGCTCGTAATAGTTTGTCACCACTTCCCAAGCCCCGCCCCTGAGCAAATTTGCCTGAAAATCTTGGCATCAACAACTGGCGCGGTATGGTGGAGGAAAGAATTGCCAGCATTCACATTGTGTGCGGAAGTAGGTCTGCCCACATTTTGTGAATGAAAATCATGCCGGGTTGGAAATTTGGGAGCTGTACTGAGATTCTCCGCAGCACCTTTGTGCACTGCGGAAACGTACGTCTCCTGCACTCGGCAGGAGAGGCTGAAGTGAAGGCGATGTTTCGATTTGCCTGACACTACAGTTTTTTGTGGATTATTGCTGTTTAACCAAGCTCTGGAGGGATTAGTCAGTGGAAGATACTTTATTGGGTGGGGTGAGGAAAATAATACTAAACTGGAGGAATGGGAAATCTCCAGAGCCAGCGTGCTGCCCCATGTTGTAATGTATTTGCTTCATGGGTTCTTTGCTTAAGAATTTGTGGCAACACATTGCTATTAAGAACTAGATGGTTTATTAGCAAAGGTCTAACATTCACACTACACATTACCAGTTCATTCAACAGGCTCACAACCAGCTGTCTCATTGTGAATACCCTGAACCCAACTGGCTGAGGTTTTATTGAGTCTTGTGAACATCACGTGACTGGCTAAGCCACTCCCACAACAGCTCTACAACTATTTTCGTTGCACCTGTAAAACAATAAATCATTAAATCAAGTGCCCCCTGATTAAAGGGGGGCACTAAAACCGACAAACTTAAATCTTTAGACATTACGTGATTCAAATTAAAATTTGGTTGCCGGGGGTGATGTTGCACTCCAGTCCCTCCGGCACCCACCTCTCACCGATGGACACCGCGTGCTCCATCTCCAGGGACAACCTGGCTCGGATGTAAGCGCAGAAGAGAGGCAGGCAGTCGGGCTGAACGACCCCCTCAACAGCTCCACAACTCTTTTTGTTGCAAAACAAAAAAACTATTAAATCAAGAGCCCCTTTATTAAAGGGGGGACACTCCAAACAGTATTCAAGTGCCCTTTTTTTTTTGTTTTTTTTGTGTTTCTTTTAGGGCACTGAGAGGCAAATTATACAAGTGCCCCCCGACTGGGGGGACACTAAAACCCGGCAATAAAACAAATTAAACTTTAAAACATAGAAAATCAAATTAAAATTTGGTTGCCGGGGGTGATGATGCACTCCAGTCCCTCCGGCACCCACCTCTCGCGGAAGGCCGCGAGCGTACCGGTGGACACTGCATGCTCCATCTCCAGGGACACCCTGGCTCAGATGTAAGCGCGGAAGAGAGGCAGGCAGTCGGGCTGAATGACCCCTTAACAGCTCTACAAACCTGTGAGCATCCTCACAGGTGCATACATTGCACATGTGCGGTTCAGGTTACCATTGTGAGACAATGTAGCAAGCATGTGGATTGGATCTGGGGATGAGGTGGAGGCTAAGACAGGAACGGCTAGCTTGGCCTGGCTTGATTTGACCGTGCGGCTCTTGGCATGCTTTCCTCCCCCCTCGCCCCCATCCCAGAATCGGAGCAGCACACTGGGATGGATCTGTTAGAGTTTAATCGTGGTGTGCAGTGTTTGCCCCAAATTCACTCGGGCTTGCGTGATGTTTGGCTGCCAGAGCCAGAGCACTCCTTTGGTTACGAGCCTTGCCTGTGATTCGAGTCGTGAATTCAAATCTCACTCCCGAACTTGAGGACCTAATCTAGGCTGCCACTGAAGTGCAAGTACTGAGGATGTGCTGCATCGCTGGATCTGACATCTTTTGGATGAAATATTAACATTTCTCACACCCTGGTTGAATCCAATGTTATTTTTTGTTAAGCGGAGATGACTAAGGCTGATATGTATGGGCTGATTTACTGGTTGTCAGCTTTTTTGGCCAATTTCAGCTTTTTTCCTTCATACTGTTGGTCACGTTTTGATCGCTTTCTGGGTTGGCGTGTGAGTTTGGATTGGCATCCACGGCTTAGCTTGCAGCAGTGGGTGGCGGAGACATAGCAACGCTGCAGGTGAACAGATGGTTCGTAACACTGGGAGGGGAGCAGGTGGCTGGGAGAGTGCAGAAAATGACAACTGTGATTAAACTTCGTTTCTGCCAATTCCACCACATCAGGCAAAATTACTGACGGAGAAGACGGAGCCCTCCGGACTGTTTTCAATACCTGCCATTGACGCAAAGATCAGGTTTAAATCCTTTCCGATGTCTGTGTCACATCCACTGCTCTGTCCGGGCAGCTCAAAGTCTCTCTGGTCCCTTTGGTGCAGTACTGAGGGAGTGCTGCACTGTCTGAGGTGCCTTTTGGATGAAACGGTAAACCAAGGCTCTGTTGCCTCCTTCAGGTGGACGTAGAAGATCCCACGGCACCATTCGCAGAAGAGCTGGAGAGTTCTCCCGGTGAACTGCCCAATATTTATCCCTCAACCAACACAACTAAAAGCAAATCATCTGGTCATCATCACATTGCTCTTTGTGGGATCTTGCTGTGTGCTCATTGGCTGCCACATTTCCTACATTACACTACACTTCAAAAAAAGCTTTTCATTAGCTGGAAAATGTTGGCAGTCATGAAATACGTTATATCAATGCAAGTTCTTTATTCTGGTTTGCACATTAAATGCTCTTTGTCTGCAGGCTCTGCCTTGGAGGCCAATAACTGTTAGTGCCAGGGAACATGGGTGTGCTGAGGTGATGCTCTGAGGGAGCTTTACTCCGTATCTGGCTGTGTGCCGTATGTGCCAGGTGTGCTTGAGGCTGACTATTAATGCCTGAAATGAAAAGTGATCCTTACCACAGTGCCAACATTTTACATCTTGAGCAGAAATAAAATTATAACAATTCTGGCATCAAATCCAATTCATAATTTACATCCACCACACAGCCGCAAACATAATCTTACCTTGGACTAAATCCCAATTTTGTGAGGCGTGTTTAGGAGTTTTGCTGCCTTCTGCACTCCAGTGGTGATTCAGCCATGTGCCTTGAGGAGCTTCAACCTCCGAGTGATTTTTTTTTCCTGCTCCACATTCATGCACTCAGCTCTGCAATGCATTTTCAGCCAGTGTTCAACTTGCAGTGCACTGCATTGCGTGCCAAAGAAGACTGTCGGGCAAAGTCATACAGGGCTGCTGTCCAATGCCAATCTCATTGTAAAGTGCTAATTATGTTAATCGGGCCCTCTGCCAGATTGAACGTCTTTCAGGGTTTGCTCCACCTCCCAGCACTTGCATTATCAACGCACGCATGACTAGTTCACTGGCCTGGCCTGCTAAAATTGGATTCTTTAATGTTGGGGAAAGTTGGTACTAAGGGAGAGAAATTTGCCTTGTTAGCGCCCCCGGGGTGCAAATGATTTCTCGCGCAGGGCTGCTACCGCCTCCCGCAGCAGTTAGCGGAGGTACAAACCAGCGGCGCCCTGGTAGCGATCCAGGTCACGGTGCCGGCAATGATGACGTCATCACCGTGCGCAGCGACCCCGTTTTTGCCCCGGAGCGGAAATTCCATAGTGCCCCGTGAGGCTGCTGTGGACGATGTTTGCGGCAACCTCGCGGATCCCGAACCGGGCCGCAATCAGCGCGCTGGGCGAGAATTAAAGGGGAGGTGGCTGACTTGATGATTTCACGGGGTCGGTGCTGTCATGTGCAGCCCGGCACTCTGCTTCTATGCCGGGCTGCAGCCACGGCATCCCGCCCCGGTGGAGAAGTAGCGGCCCCTCACCCCACTGCAGAGCTCACAGCGTGCCCTCCCCTTCAACGAAAGGTGAGAGCCCTGTGTTCCCGCAGTGCTACGCGGCACTCTGTGTAGCGCTGGAAAATTCCCACGCTTACTGCCCCGGTCCCACCCCCGAGAGAAAGTGGAGCACCCGACATTGCAGTCCACTTCCTCTCCAGGGTGCTAACCACAATTTCGCAGCTAGGAGCTGACTTCCGCCAAGGCCGCAGGAAGTCCTGACTCGCCTCGGTTACCGTCCCCAAACACGGCCGCACTGAATTTCGCCTCGTAAAACTCTGGGGTTTTAGTTGTGAGAAAGTATGAGGGTTTGTTTCAATTGTTTGCTGTACCTCTCTCAACTCCTCCACTCTCTCTGATTTGTTATACCCTATGTCTGACTTCCAGTCCTGAAGGAACAGGAAATCCCTCCAACTAAATATTGGAAAGACCAAAGTCAATTGGCCCAGATTTTGCAGTGGCAATCATAGAATAATAGAAATTTACAGCACAGAAGGAAGCCATTTCGGCCCATCATGTCCATGCCGGCTGACTAAGAGCTATCCAGCCTAATCCCACTTTCCAGTTCTTGGTCCGTAGCCCTGTAGGTTATGGCACTAGTCCACATCCAAGTATTTTTTAAATGTGGTGAGGGTTTCTGCCTCTACCACCCTTTCAGGCAGTGAGTTCCAGACTCCCACCACCCTCTGGGTGAAGAAATTTCCCCTCAAATCCCCTCTAAACCTCCACCCAATTACGTTAAATCTATGCCCCCTGGTTGTTGACCCCTCTGTCAAGGGAAACAGGTCCTTCCTTTCCACTCCAGACCCCTCATAATTTTAAGCACCTCAATCAGGTCTCCTCTTAGCCTCCTCTGTTCCAAAGAATGCAGACCCAGCATCTCCAATCTTTCATCACAGCCAAAATTCTCTATTCCAGGCAACATTTTTGTAAATCTTCTCTGCACCCTTTCCAGTGCAATCACATATTTCCTATAATGTGGTGACCAGAACTGCACACAGTACTCCAGCTGTGGCCTAACCAGTGTTTTATGCAGTTCAAGCAAAACCTCCTTGCTCTTGTATTCCATGCCTCCATTGTCTATATGCCACCTTATCTACCTGGCCTGATACCTTCAGGGATCTGTGGACCTGCACTCCAAGGTCCCTTTGTTCCTCTACACTTTTTAATTTGGTACCATTTAATGTGTATTCTCTTGCCTTGTTAGACCTCCCCAGATGCACTACCTCACACTTATCCGGATTGAATTCCATTTGCCACTGTTCTGCTCACCTGCCCAGTACATTGATATCTTCCTGCAGTCCACAGCTTTTTTCTTCATTATCAATCACGCAGCCTATCATCTGTAAACTTCTCAATCATAACCCCAACATTTAAGTCCAAGTAATTGATATATACCACAAAAAACAAGGGACCCAGCACTGAGACCTGCAGAACCCCACTGGATACAGCCTTCCAGTCACAAAAACACCCATCAACCATTACCCTTTGCTTCCTGCCTCTGAGCCAATTTTGGATCCAACTTGCCACTTTGCCCTGGATCCCATGGGCTTTTACTTTCGTGACCAGTTTACCATGTGGGACCTTATCAAAAGTTTTGCTAAACTCCATATACACGAACTGTATGCACTGCCCTCATCGACCCTCCTGGTTACCTCCTCAAAAAATTCAATCAGGTTAGTCAGACACGACCTTCCCTGAACAAATCCATGCTGACTATCCTTGATTAATCTGTGTCTTTCCAAGTGAAGATTTATCCTGCCCTCAGGATTTTTTCCAATAATTTTCCTACCACTGAGGTTAGGCTGACTGGTCTGTAATTACTCGGTCTTTCCCTTTCTCTCTTTTTAAACAAAGGCACAATATTAACAGTCCTCCAGTCCTCTGGCTCCACACCTGTAGCCAGAGAGGACTGGAAAATGATGGTCAGAGCCTCTGCTATTTCCTTTTTGCTTCTCTTAACTTCCTGGGATACATTTCATCCGGGCCTGGGGATTTATCCACTTTCAAAGTTGCTAAGCCCCTTTATACTTCCTCTCTCACTATGTTTATCTCGTCTAATATTTCACACTCCTCCTCCCTCATTGCAAAGTCTGCATCGCCTCTCTCTTTTGGGTAAACACATGCAAAGTATTCATTAAGAATCAAACCCATGTGTTCTGCCTCCACACACAGATTACCTTTATGGTCTCTAATAGGTCTCACTCTTTCTCTAATTATCCTCTTGCTCTTAATGTATTTATAAAACATCTTTGGGTTTTCCCTGATTTTACTTGCCAACATTCTTTCATGCTCTCTCTTTGCTTTCCTGATAACATTTTAAATTGCACCCCTGCACTTCTTATACTCCTCTAGAGTTTCTGCAGTGTTGAGTTCTCGATATCTGTCATAAGCTTCTCTTTTTTTCTTTATCTTACCCTGTATGTCCCTTGATCTAGATTTGTTAGCCCTACCCTTTTTTTTAAGGCAACATACTTGCTCTGTACCTTCAGGATCTCCTCCTTAAATGCCTCCCACTGCTGACACTGATTTACCATCAACTAGCCATTTCCAGTCCACTTTGGCCAAATCCCATCTCAGCTCAGCAAAAGTGGCTTTACTCCAAATGAGAACTTTTATTCCTGGTCCCTCTTTGTCCTTTTACATAACAATCCTAAATCTTACTGTATTATGATCACTAGCACCAAAATGCTCTCCCACTGATACCCCTTCCACCTGCCCCTCTTCATTTCCCAAAACCAAATCCAGAACCTTGTCGGACTTGTTCAATACTGGCTAAAGAAGTTTTCCTGAATGCATTTTAGGAATTCCGCACCCTCTGTACCATTCACACTGCTTTTTCCCCAGTTAATATTAGGGTAGTTGAAATCTCCTGACTATTACAGCTCTATAGTTTTTACACTTCGCAGCAATTTGCCCACATATTTGTTCTTCTATCTCCCTCTGACTGCTTGGGAGTCTATAGTACTCTCCCAGTAATGTGATCGCCCCTTTTTTGTTCTTCAATTCAACCCATATGGCCTCGTTTGATGGCCCCTCTAACATATCATCCGTATGCAGGTACAGCAAGTAATCAGGAAGGCAAATAGAATGTTGGCCTTTATTGCAAAGGAGATAGAGTATAAAAGCAGAGAAGTTCTGCTACAACTGTACAGGGTACTGGTGAGGCCACACCTGGAGTATTGCGTACAGTTTTGGTCTCCGTATTTAAGGAAGGATATACTTGCATTGGAGGCTGTTCAGAGATGGTTCACTAAGCTGATTCTGGAGATGAGGGGATTAACTTATGAAGATAGGTTGAGTAGGTTGGGCCTATACTCATTAGAGTTCAGAATAATAAAAGGTGACCTTATTGAAACATAAAAGATAATGAGGGGGCTCGACAAGGTGGATGCAAGGAAGATATTTCCACTCACAACGGAAACTAAAACTAGGGGACATATTCTCAGAATAAGGGGCCGCCAATTAAAACTGAGATGAGGAGGAAATTTTCTCTCTGAGGGTTGTAAATCTGTGGAATTCTCTGGCCCAGAAAGCTGTGGGGGCTAGGTCACTGGATATATTTAAGGTGGAGATAGACAGATTTTTGAGTGATAAGGGAATAAAGGGTTATGGGGAGCGGGCAGGGAAGTGGAGCTGAGTCCGTGATCAGATCAGCCATGATCTTATTAAATGGTGGAGCAGACTCCTGCTCCTATTTCTTATGTTCTTATCATCCCTTCTCACCGCTGTAATTGTTTATTTAATTAATACTGCACCGCCAACCTCCACCCCCTCATTTCCACCCCCCCCCTTCTCTATCCCATTTGAAAACCCTGTAACCAGAAATCTTGAGCTGCTATACCTGCCCTTCTTTCAGCCATGTCTCAGTAATAGCTATAATATTGTACTCCCAAGTATCTACCTGTGCTCTCAGCTCATCTGCCTTATTCCCTATACTCCTTGCATTGAAGTATATACCATTTAGTATTGCCAAACACCTCTGTTGTCTATTTTCCAGCCCTTGTTTCCTCTGTCTTCCAAATTCACTTTCTCCTTTTCTGTTGTCCAATTGCAGATTTGCTTCTCTCCCTACTGAATCTATTCTCCGGTTCCCATCCCTCTGCCAAGCTAGTTTAAACCCCAACAACACTAGCAAACCCTTCCGCGAGGATACTGGTCCCGGCTCTGTTGAGGTGCAACCCGTCTGGCTTGTGCAGGTCCCACCTCCCCCAGAAACGGTCCCAATGCCTCAGGAATCTAAAGTCCTCCTGCCTGCACCATCTCTCCAGCCATGTATTCATCTTCTCTATCCTCCTATTTCTGTACTCACCAGCACATGGCACCGGCAGTAATCCGGAGATTACTACCTTTGAGTTCCTGCTTTTTAATCTCTCTCCTCGCTCTCTAAACTCTGCCTGCAGGACCTCATCTCTCTACCTATGTCATTGGTAGTGATATGGACCACGACCTCTGGCTGTTCACCCTCTCCCCCCCCAGAATGTCTTGCAGCCGCTCGGTGACATCCATGACCCAGGGAGGCAACATACCATCTTGGAGTCACATCTGCGGCCGCAGAATCGCCTATCTGCTCCCCTGACTATTGAATCCTCTATCACTATTGTTCTTCCATTCTTCTTCCTCCCCCCTGTGCAGCTGAGCCACCCGTGGTGCTGTGGATTTGGCTCTGGCTGCACTCACCAGAGGCACCATCGCCCTCATCGGTACTCAGAACAAAATACTGGTTGGAGAGCGAGATGGACTCAGGGGACTGCTGCACTACCTGCCTAGTCCTCCTCTTCTGTTTGGTGGTCACCCACTTCCTCTCTGCCTGCACACTCTTTAGCTGTGGGGTGACCACCTCCAGAAATGTTCTATCCACGAACTTCTCAGTCTCGCGGATGCACCGCCGTGACTCCAGCTGCCGCTCAAGCTCCGAAATGTGGAGCTCAAGTTGCTGCAGCTGGAGACACCTCTTGCACACGTGGTCGTCCAGGCTTCGTGAAGCGTCCAGGACTTTCCATATGGCACAGGATGTAATGATGGGAAAACTGTCAGCATTTCCCATCATTACTGCTCTGAAACTGAGCGTAACTTCAGAAGTTAGCGCCTGCGCAGATAAACGTAGAAATCTCCGCCACAGGCTGCGCTGTGGAACACCAAATCACTGAACTGATGAAAATTATGCTAGAATATCGCTGTTAAAAAAACTCAAAAATATTAAGCCTTGTTGAAAAAGGCTTTGTTTGTAATTGGGTTTTTAACAGTGTACTGACTGCTGAACAACCATTCTGGCCCTGAAAAATGAATTTTATATATGTGGAATGTCAAATTTTTCCATTAATATGATTTTAAAATGTTTTTGCATAGGATTACACAGGCCATTCAGGTCAACTAGTCCATGCCGTTGTTTATGCGCCACTCGAGCCTCTTTCCGTCTTTCCTCGTCTAACACTATTAGCATAACCCTCTATTCCCTTTTCCCTCATATGCTTATCTAACCTCCACTTAAATGCATCTATACCATTTGCTTCAACCGCTCCCTGTGGCAGCGAGTTCCATATTCTCACCACTCTTTGAGTAAAGAATTTTCATCTGAATTCCCTATTGGATTTCTTGGTGACTATGTTATATTGATGGAGTCGAGTTATGCTCTTCCCCACAAGTGGAAACATTCTGTATCTACTCTATCAAAACCTTTCAGAATTTTAAAGACCTCTATTAGGTCACTGCTCAGCCATCTCTTTTCAAGAGAAAAGAGTCCCAGCCTGTTCATCCTTTCCTGATAGCTATACCCTCGCATTTCTGGTATCATCCTTGTAAATCGTTTTTGCACCCTTTCCAGTTTCTCTTTATCCTTCTTGTAATATGGCAACCAGAATTGTACGCAGTATTCCCAAGTGTGGTCTAACCGAGGTTTGATTCGGGTTTAGTATAACTTCTCTACTTTTCAATTCTATCCTTCTAGAAATAAACCCTTGTGCTTGGTTTGCTTTTTTAAATGACCTTGTTAACCTGTGTGACAACTTTTAGTGATTTGTGTATTTGTACTCCGAGATTCCTTTGCTCTTCTTCCTCACTTAGATTCGTATTTTCCAAGTAATATGTGACTTCCCTATTTTTCTTACCTCACATTTATCTGTGTTGAATTTAATTTGCCAATTATATGTCCATTCTGCAAGATTATTAATGTTGTCTTATAATTTGTTGCAGTCCCCCTCATTAATAACTACCTCCCCTCCCAACTTGCAAATTTAGAAATTGTGTTTTTGATTCCAAAGTCTAAATCATTAATATAAATTGTGAACAACAGTGGTCCTAGCACTGATCCTTGTAGAACATCACTACCCACCTTCTGCCACTGTGAATAGCTGCCCTTTACCCCCACTCTCTGCTTTCTGTATTGAAACCAGCTAGTTATCCATTCTGCTACTTGTCCCCTGACTCTGCATTCTCTGACCTTGTTCATCAGTCTATTGTGTGGTACCTTATCGAAGGCCTTTTGAAAATCTAGATAACTTACATCTACTGCAGTACCATTGTCTACTCTCTCTCTGCTGCCTGTTCAAAAAGTTCACTGAGGTTGGTCAAGGAAGGCTTTCTTTTTTGAAATCTCTGCTGACTATTCATTATTTTATTTTTGGTTTCTAGATGTCCTTCTATTTTTTTCCTTTAGTAGGGATTCCATTATTTTTCCTACCACCGATGTTAAGCTGGCTGGCCTATAGTTCCCTGAACATGTTCTATCCCCCTTCTTAAATATAGGTATTACGTTAGCTATCTGCCAGTCCTCTGGCACTACACCTTGTTCTAATGAATGATTAAATATGTATAGTAATGCCTCTGCTATCTCTTCCTTAGATTTTTTTAAACTGCGTGAATGTAATCCGTCCGGACCAGGGGTTTTATCCTCTTTGAGTTTGATTAGTTAATTTAATATTTCTCCTCTTTTTATTTTAAATGCAGTTATCTAATTTCTAATCTCATCATCCATTTCCACTTATTCTGTCTCCCAGGTAAAGTAATTATTTAATATTTCTGCCATCTCACTATCGCTGCCTGTGATATTATCCTGGCCATTCCTTAGTGGCCCTATTCCAATCCCAACTTACTTTTTTTATTTATGTGTCTGTAAAATATTTTACTATTTTGTTTTATGTTCCTTGATGATTTAATTTCATAGTTCCTTTTTGCCTTTCTAATTGTTCTTTTGACTAACCTCCTAATCTCTTTGTATTCTCTCTTGTCATGCTTTCCCCTGCTGTCTATGTACATAGTATATGCCTCTTTCCTCACCCTCAATTTTACCCTTATGTTTTTATTCATCCATTTTTAATATAATAATTTTTTTAAGTTTGTTTACCGTATCTCAGATTCTATGTGTATATCCCAATATTTATTTCGCTTTCTATGAAATTCATAAAAGTAAATTATAATTTGTGCATTTTATTTCCTGCTTTGCTGTCTGTGAGAATTCTTCAATGTGATTGGCTGCTTAGCCAGCTTGATGACATCACTGTTGCTGGGCGCTGGTGATTCGCTTGATAATTGCCCCAGATTCAAACTGTGGTCGGCAGAGCTGAAATTGACACCACAGAGATCGTTAGATATTTGTGGTCAGATTTCTTTGAGGTCGGCAGTGAGCACCGTCCGGGTCCACAAATTCCGGGCCATTGTTTTCGATCCCCGCTATAACAACTTACGTCTATATCGCACATTTAACACAGTGAAACGACCCATAGCGCTTAACTGGAGCTACAAACTCTGTTCCCTAACCACCGACTCCAACCCTTTCCCTAGTCATTGTCTGAGGCTGAATCAAACTGTTTGCAACCTTGGTGTCCTACTTGACCCTGAGATGAGCTCCTGACCACATATCCATTCCTTCACCAAGACCGCCTACTTCCATCTCCGTAACATTGCCCATCGCTGCCCCTGCCTCAGCTCATCCGCTGCTGAAACCCTCATCCATGCCTTTGTTGCCTCGACTCAATTACTCCAAAGCACTCCTGGCCGACCTCCCATCTTCCACCCTCCATAACCTTGAACTCTTCCAAATTTCTGGTGCCCTTATCCTAACTCACACCGTCCCGTTCATCCATCGCCCCGTGTTCGCTGACCTACATTGGTTCCCGGTCTGACAGCGCCTCGATTTTTAAAATTCTCATCCTTGTTTTGAAATCCCTCCATGGTTTAACCCCTCCCTATCTCTATAACCTCCTCCTGCCCTATAACCCTCCGAGATCTCTGCGTTCCTCCAATTCTGGCCTCTTGCGCATGCCCAATTTTAATTGTTCCACCATTGGCAGTCGTGCCTTCAGCTACCAAGGCCAGAAACTCTGGAATTCCCTCCCCGAGCCTCTCTGCCTCTCTTTCCATTTACGAGGCTCCTTACAACCTACCTCTTTTTGACTAAGTCACTTATCCTACTTTCTCCTTGTGTGGCTCTCTCCTAATAAGTCCTTATGTGGATCGATTTTTAGTTAACGCTCCTGTGCAGTGCCTTGGGATGTTTACTTTGCTAAAGGAAATATATAAATTTGCTCGTCTCTGTTGCTCAAGGTGTGCCAATTTTGCACGTAGACATTTACTTTTGCACAAGACCTTCTGCGGGTATCGTTGCCTGCTGCAGTGATCGACGGTTCTGTGGGTAGGAATTCCTTTGGCGGTTCCTGTAATTTAAATGATGAAGATGGGTTCATGAGGGGATTCCAGGTGACACCTGAGGCATTGTGTTTCGTATTAAAATAGGATTGATTGATTAAATATATATTCGATGAGTTTGTGTGGCTGGATGGCTGACTTAAGCTAATAGTTTTCCCCTCGGCATGCAGCACTCAGGAAATGATGAGAGAAATTGCCTTGATACGTTTTTTGAGAGTCATGACTCAGCACTTCAGTTTTTGCAGATCAGGCCACCTCTCAGTTTATCTTGATGATAAAAAAAACAATTGGATTAGTGTTTTTAATTAGGGAATTAATTACATTTATGTGTTTACAAAAGTTCAATGATTTTGAAGCAAGTCAACTTATTGAAGGGTCGGCTAACTCCATTAACCCATCAATGCTCACTCCTCCATCCACTAAACCTTGTGGCGCAGAAATTGAGGCCCGCCCCAAACGGGACGCACCTACCGTTTTTGAAAGTTTTTCTCCGTGGGGAGGGCCGCTGCGAGCTCTGCAGCCACTTCAGTAGCAAACACTGGACCACCCGGGAGGGTTTCAGCCGGGACAGCGACCTGGCATCCAAGAGGGAGAGCCAGGCTGCCCGTTGGTGGCTCGGCCCAACCTGCAGCCATAATTATCAGCCTGACCTGGCAGTCGGCCGACAAAAAAAAACATGGTGTCGCCGGCAGCGCCACCTCCCCTTTAATGGTGGCCACACCGCCAAGCCACAGAGAGTGTACTGACAGCAAAAACTGCCACTGGCACCGAACGGCAACTTCATTCACCTCCTGCCTCAACCATAATGATGCTAACTCCAATTATAGCAAATTGGCATGCTGTCCAGGGTTTTGTTGATCTGGCTGTGAGAATTCTGCTTCTCACTTCCTCTTAGTTAATGTACCAACTCATTCACTTTGCACAATCCATTTGTTTGAATAGTGCAAGTAAAGTAGCTGCTTATTTTGGGATGCCAGCTATAACTGTTTCTGTGCTGTATATGCTATGTAGTTCTAACTCTGTGTAACTCTGTGGGTAGTCTAAGAAAGTTGTGGGTTCAAGCCCCACTCCAGAGACTTGAGCATAAAATGTAGGCTGATACTCCAGTGCAGTGCTGAGGGAGCACTGCATTGTCAGATGAGATGGTAAACCGAGGCCCTGTCTGCCCTCTCAGTTGGACGTAAAAGATCCCATCGCATTGTTTCGAAGAAGAGTCGGGGCATTCTTCCTCAACCAACATCACTAAAAAAAAACAGATTATCTGGTACTGTTTGTGGGAGCTTGCTGTGCGCAAATTGGCTGCCGTATTTCCTGCATTAAACAGTGATTACATTTCGAAAGTACTTCATTGGCTGTAATGTGATTTGGGGCGTCCTGAGGTCATGAAAGGCACTATTTAAATGCAAGTCTTTCAATCGTTTTTTATTTATAATTGACAAAGAGCACCAGTAAATAGGAAGACTTCTCCCAGTTAGTCCTTTTTAGTGACTGCTTCTTACTTGCATTGTTCACCCTTGGCCCAGCGATAGCACTCGTGCCATTGAGTCAGCAGGTTATAGGTTTAAGCTCCAGTCTAGAACTTGAGCACATAATCAAGGTTGACACTAGTGTAGTATTGAGGGAGTATTACACTAATGATCATCATCATAAGCAGTCCCTCGGAATCGAGGAAGACTTGCTTCCACTCTTAACATGAATTCTTAGGTGGCTGAACAGTGCAATCCGAGGACCACAGTCTCTGTCACAGGTGGGGTAGATAGTTGTTGAGGGTAACATAGAAACATAGAAAATAGGTGCAGGAGTAGGCCATTCGGCCCTTCGAGCCTGCACCGCCATTCAATAAGATCACGGCTGATCATTCCTTCAGTATCCCTTTCTTGCTTTCTCTCCATACCCCTTAATCCCCTTAACCGTAAGGGCCATATCTAACTCCCTCTTGAATATATCCAGTGAACTGGCATCAACAACCCTCTGCGGCAGGGAATTCCACAGGTTAACAACTCTCTGAGTGAAGAAGTTTCTCCTCATCTCAGTCCTAAATGGCCTACCCCTTATCCTAAGACTATGTCTCCTGGTTCTGGACTTCCCCAACATCAGGATCATTCTTCCTGTATCTATCCTGTCCAGCCATGCATTTGCCCACTTACCTACACTGTCCAAGTCACCCTGCAGCCTCTTAGCATCCTCCTCACAGCTCACACCGCCACCCAGTTTAGTGTCATCCGCAAACTTGGAGATATTGCACTCTATTCCTTCATCTAAGTCATTAATGTACATTGTAAAGAGCTGGGGTCCTAGCACTGAGCCCTGCGGCACTCCACTAGTCACTGCCTGCCATTCTGAAAAGGACCTGTTTATCCCGACTCTCTGCTTCCCATCTGCCAACCAGTTCCCTATCCACATCAGTATATTATCCCCAATACCGTGTGCTTTGATTTTGCACACCAATCTCTTGTGCGGGACCTTGTCAAAAGCCTTTTGAAAGTCCAAATACACCACATCCACTGGTTCTCCCTTGTCCACTCTGCTAGTTACATCCTCAAAAAAATTCCAGAAGATTCGTCAAGCATGATTTCCCTTTCATAAATCCATGCTGACTTGGTCCGATCCTGTCACTGCTTTCCAAATGCGCTGCTATTTCATCCTTAATGATTGATTCTAACATTTTCCCCACTACTGATGTCAGGCTAACTGGTCTATAATTGCCTGTTGTCTCTCTCCCTCCTTTTTTAAGAAGTGGTGTTACATTAGCTACACTCCAGTCCATAGGAACTGATCCAGAGTCGATAGACTGTTGGAAAATGATCACCAATGCATCCACTATTTCTAGGGCCACTTCCTTGAGTACTCTGGGATGCAGACTATCAGTCCCCCGGGATTTATCGGCCTTCAATCCCATCATCCCATCAATTTCCCTAACACAATTTCCCGCCTAATAAGGATATGCTTCATTTCCTCCTTCTCACGAGACCCACTGTCCCTTAGTACCTTTGGAAGGTTATTTGTATCTTCCTTCGTGAAGACAGAACCGAAGTATTGGTTCAATTGGTCTGCCATTGCTTTGTTTCCCATTAAGGGAGAGTGGGACAGGTTTGCCGCACGCTCTTTCCGCTGCCTGCGCTTGATTTCTGCATGCTCTCGGCAACGAAACTCGAGGTGTTCAGCGCCCTCCCGGATGCACTTCCTCCACTTAGGGCGGTCTTTGGTCAGGGACTCCCAGGTGTTGGTGGGGATGTTGCACTTAATCAGGGAGGCTTTGCGGGTGTCCTTGTAATGAACATGCTAGCTGTCAGGTTGAAATGTTGCAACTGTTTGCTGAGGTGGATGTGAAGGATCCCTTGGTACGTTATTGAAGAGGAAGGAGTTCGCTACGTGCCCTGATCAACATTCATCCTTCAACCAATGCCACCAAAACAGATCAATTGACTATTAACCTCATTACTTTCTATAGGACCTTGCAGTGCACAACTTGACTTTTGGGTTTGTCGACAATTGACCACAATTTAAAAAAATATGAATTGGTTCTGAAGATTCTTGCGATGTCCTAAAGACGTGCAACTGGAAGTTGTTATTCTCCGCCTTTCTTTACAATGGATGGGTAGAAACCCTCGCCAAAGTTAATTTGTTTGTGTCCAGAATCTGCAAATGTACCCAGGGAAAGGATCCTATTGAATGACAATCGGAATTCTCTTTGCAAAGAAGTGGATAAAGTCTCAGCTGATAATGAATTGAAAGAAGGATTAGTTAAGATTGGCTTCGGAGCATACCATACCTGCCTATCCGAATGGATAGATTGGACCCTGGATTCCTGGCATGGTGGTGGTTAAACTGTGGTCAGGAGATCGCAATCCTTCACATTTGGTTGCGCCCCAAGTTTTGGCCCTACTGATAGGGAAAAAATTATCCAGCAGGAATCTGCACAGTGCCTTCTGGAGCTTCTCATATTTACCCCTGCAGATCCCAACACGGCCTGGTTTCTGGGTTCTCAGTCAACTGTTGCCCCATCAGTGTACCCCCCTGAGGGGTGGCAGGGTCCTTTTGCCCATTTCTCCTTGGGTATGGATTCAAGCATTGTGGGAAAACGGCCCAATGTTAGAAAACCATGTACTTTCTGTAGCAGAAATGGAAAAATTATTGGAAATCTAGGACCTGTTCATGGTCCACAGCTGGTTTCAGCTGGTTTGGCAACACTCCTCCTAATACTTGTATACCACACATCTAGGACACGCACCACCCCAGCAGAACAGTATTTACTGCTGGTTGAATGTTGGAGTCGACCTCCATTTTTCTTGTTGGCCAGCTGACGGGGGTGGGGGAGAGGGATGGTCTGCCATGAATCTTTGGTGTGGCAGAGTTAAACTCTTGTCCATTTTCCCAGCAGTATAGTGGCTATAAGACCATGACCTCTTTCATTTTCTGTATGATGAGATCTTTGTATTTGACTTTGAGAAAACTGAACTTTGAGATCTTTGGAGCTGAATCCAAGCAAAATTGAATGTTCATTGCCACGAGCTCTGTTCTTGGGAAATGAGTTGAATGTTTCAATTCACTAGTCATGTAATTAAATAAACTGACAGTTTGTGAGTGAAAGCACAGCCTGGCGCAGTACTGAACCATACAATTAGTCCAAGAGCAGTGCTGAAGTGGTAGCTCTTGTCCTGGGCATTGCTGCAAAGCGACAGTGACTTTAGCACCCCTGTAGTGGGCAGTTGGCAGGATGTGACAGCGGTGGAGGGGCTCGGCCATGTTTCCCATTGCTGACACTATCTAGTAACTGTTGCTGGAAGGGGTATGCACGTGGCTGTTGCAAGAGCTGAGGATTGAGCATGACTACGATATCCCCTCTAGGGGGAATAATCCCCCGCTGCCGAAAAATCTCACCGTCTACACTCATACTCACACTGGCAGCCAGGCAAAGGGCAGCACAGATTTGGGGCTAAACTGGAGACCTTTGTAGTGTGAATGGAGGAGGTATGCGTTTTGCTGACACCCCACGGATCTCAGCAAGTGTTTGCACCTTGAGTCGAAGACAAAATATTGGGGGTGGGGGGGGGGGGAGGGGTAAGAACTCTTGGTTTCTGTAATGAAATTACTGCTGTTTGTATTGAAAAAGGATAGACCTTCATTGATCAGCCAATAGGAGAAGGGGATGGACTTGCTAGTCTTTTCCTCTCCCAAGTCAGAGGGAAAAGTTGCAGGGACAGTGTTGAGTGGGCTCATCTCAATCTGGGAGGTGGCAAAGTGTTGGTCTCGACATTCGTGGACTAGGGACAGACAAATCAGACAGATTGCCCCCTCCTGATGCTGATTCAATGCTGCCGAAGAGTATGTGTATGTGTGGGCATCACAGGAGAACTTAATGCCCGAAGGGGTGGTAGAGGCAGAAACTGTCACCACATTTAGAAAGTACTTGAAGTGCAGGGTTACAGACCTAGAGCTGGAAAGTGGGATTAGGCTGGATAGCTCTTGGTTGGCTGGCACGGGCACGATGGGCCAAAATGGCCTCCTTCTGTGCTGTAACTTTCTATGATTCTATGATAACCGGGTCGGGCCAGGCTGAGATGCTCTCTGTGAATGAACAGCCTGCCAACACTCCTGTCCCGGCTCACTGATTCTGAATGGCTACTCGGACAAGATAGTGAAGGCTGCCGTTGCCCATGGCAACCTATTCAGGAGAGGAGAGAATCGGTTTAAAGGACAGCACCTTTGTTTTATGGAGACCATGTGGTAAGGAGCAAAATAGATAATGGGGATGTCCTTGTATTGCCATTTATACATATAACTTGTACGCCTCCTTGAACAAGCTCTACTTATTTCTGTACTTCTTGTGCTTTCACTCTCCCCAGTCGCTTCCATTGCAGATCCATGAACCAGTGTGCTTGTTTTATCTGTTTTGATATTAGCAACCATCGAGGATTTTAATTGGAAGCTCCCAGCTGTCACCCTGTCTGTAGTATTTCTCATTCTTAGTGATTGTTGAAGTTCAGTGAAGCCTAAATTTACAATTTGCAGCTCTCCAGTCAGAACAATTTGTTGCTGCTTTCCAAAATGATGTACGCTTCTAACACACATCTCCTTTCCTGTTTCACTACCTTAATTTCTCCAATTTGACCAACCTGTTCTTCCCCTCTAGTCACTTTCTCATCCTCCTAGAGGCACTGGCTCTTGACAGCTCTTAGAATTAAAGAATTATACAGCACAGAAGGAGGCCATTTGGCTGATTGTACCTGTGCCGGCTTTTTGAAAGAGCTGCCCCATTAGTGCCACTGCCCTGCTCTGTCCCCAGAGCCCTGCATTTTTTCCCCTTCAAATATGTATCCAGTTCCCTTTTGAAAGTTACTATTGAATCTGGCAGTGTATTCCAGATCATAACCACTCGCTGCATAATTTTTCTCCCCTCATTTCTCCTCTGGTTCTTTTGCCAGTTACCTTTCGGTTCCTTTGCCCAAGTGAGAGCTGTTCCTTGAGCAGAAACAGGCTATTCAACTGTGGAGGGAACCGTGGACCACCTGACATCCACGCACCCACTTTCTCCAGCAGACACCACTGGATACCAGTCAGGAGCAGGAAACCTGTCAGATTCCTCCCCTCCTCTTCCCTAACCCAAGGGCACTGAGGCTGATTGTAGCACTGGCCCAACTCTTGCTCTGGACGGGGGTCAGCCTTGGCTCAGTAGGAGCCTCTGACTCAGAAGATGGTGGGCCCAAGTCCCACTCTAGAGACTTGAGCACGTAATCCAGGCTCTCACTTCAGTGCAGTACTGAGGGAGTGCTACACTGTCGGAGGTGCTGTCTTTTGGATGAGACATTAAACTGAGGCCCCATCTGCACTCTCAGGTGGAAGTTAAATATCCCATGACATTATTTGAAAAAGAGCAGGGGAGTTCTCGCTGTTGTCCTGGTCAACCAACATCACTAAAAACAGATTATCTGGTCATTATCACATTGCTGTTGGTGGGATCTTGCTGTACACAATATGGCTGCTGCCTTTCCTACATTACAACAGTGATTACATTATACAAGTACTTCATTGGCTGTAAAGCGCTTTGAGACATCCTGAGGTCCTGAAAGAGTCTGCCAAAGAGACGTGGGCTCGCACCTGGAAGGCATGCCTTGCGCAGTGTTGCTGCTGTCCTGAACTAGATGGACCGTGGTCTTTTCGTCTAGAAAATCCTATATCCTCCACTTACTGAGATCCAGTTGGCTCCATATCCAAGCAGCAACACTCTAATTCCCAGCCTCGAAGTGTACCCCATCCACTTCCTGCTTAACCATACTTGGTCTTAGGTCCAGCCTGCCAGCCGTGACCTTTCACTCCATCAAACTCGGCTCCACATCCAGCCCACCTCTGAAATGGCCGATTGCTACTGCAGGTTGCTGCCTCAGCCTCAGTTCCACCTGTAATGTGTTGCTTCAAGGGCTCTTTGCTTAAGAGTTCATAGCAACACATTGCTATTAAGAACTAATTGGTGTATTAGCCAAGGTTTAACAATCACACTACACATTACCAGTTCATCCACTAGGCTCACAACCACCTGCCTCATCGTTTTCCCAACTGGCTGGGGTTTTATTGAGTCTTGTGAACATCACGTGACTGGCTAAGCCACTCCCAACTCAACAGCTCTACAACTATTTTAATCGAACTTAAAGCCGAGTGCCCCCTTATTAAACAGACACTAGAACACTCAAATTAACAAATAAAACTTTATAGCGATCTTAAACGAATAAAATCAGTTTTCACATCAGTAATTCCCCCTCGAGAAGTCCTTAAAATTTGGTTGCCAGGCCCAGGGGTGATGATGCACTCCAATCCCTACGGCGCCCACCTCTCGCAGAAGGCCGCGATCGTACCGGTGGAAACCGCGTGCTCCATCTCCAGGGACACCCTGGCGCGAACGTAGCCGCGGAAGAGAGGCAGGCAGTCAGGCTGAATGACCCCCCTGACCGCCTGTTGCATGGACTGGTTAATGGCCACCTTGGCCAGGCCAAGGAGCAGTCCAACAAGGAGGCCTTCCAACCTGCCCGCTCCCAAAACACTGGCTGCCTAAAGATCAGGAGCGTGGGACTGAAGTGCATCAACAGCTCTACAAACCCGTGAGCATACTCACAGGTGCATACTTTACACCACCCAAAATCAAGTACTTTCATATGGAACTTCTGGCAGTGGGCCCAAATGCACGTGTGGAGTGAGAGTGCTTTTGTGCGCTCTGTACCTTGGCTGACACTCCATTGCAGTGTTGAGAAAGTGCTGCGTTGTTGGAGGTGCCGAATTTTGAATGAGACATTCAACCGAGGTCCTGTTTTCCCTCTCAGGTGGACATCAAAGATCCCATGGCACCATTTTGAAGAAGAGCAGGGGAGTTCCTCTCGATGTCTTGGCCAAAATTCATCCCTCAACCAACATCACTAAAGCAAATGATCTGGTCATGATCACACTGCCGCATTTCCTAAATCGGAACAGTGACTACACTCAGTATTTCTTTCGCTGTGAAGCGCTTTTGAGACGTCCTGAGCTTGTGAAAGGCACAATAGAAATGCAAGTCTGTCTTTCTCACTGTTGGCTATGCCCCTGGCTGAGACCAGCTACGTCAGGACAGATTGTGGATTAATCCTCCCAATTTCTGGTCTGCTTCGGTGCATTGCTGCTGTATCGTGTACAGTCTGTGCCTGAACCAGTGAATCATTCTGTACTTTTATGACACCTTCTGTCCTCCAAAGGATTTTCACAGCAGCTGCTTTGCTGCAAGCGAAATATCGAACATCTATTATTCAAGACCTTCTACATCAAAAGAGGTTTTGCCTCCTGCTTGAAATGGGATTTTGAAAATCTGGAGATGCAAAATGGTTTTAGTATTACGCCGTGAATTATTTTTCACAATTCCTTTAATTTGGCAAAACAAACCATCCTGGCCGTCATTTGTTGTAACCTTTGAGTGTTTCTGCGATCTCTTGGCCTTAAGGCTCAAAATATTCCTGAAACTACCGTGCGTGAAGGACTTCTCGAGGGGGAATTACTGATGTGAAAACTGATTTGAAAGCTGTGTTTAAAATTTTAATTTATGCACTGCTATACTCAGGCTCCTAATTAAATGTAGAAGATGTCTTTGGAATGAACAGGGATACTGGACTTGCTTCTGGCCTGTTTATTTTGGATAATCTTTGAAGTGCAGCCTAATATTTGGGAGTGAATTCTAATTTTGTAATTCTCTGGAAATACTCTGGTGGGAGTGAGTTAGAAGGCTCTAGTTTAAGAACATAAGAACATAAGAATTAGGAGCAGGAGTAGGCCATTCAGCCCCTCGAGCCTGCTCCGCCATTCAATAAGATCATGGCTGATCTTCAGTCCACTTTCCTGAACTGTCCCCATATCCCTGGATTCCCTTAATATATAAAAATCTATCGATCTCTGTCTTGAATATACTCAACGACCGAGCCTCCACAGCCCTCTGGGTTCACCACCTTCTGAGTGAAGAAGTTTCTCCTCATCTCGGTCCTAAATGGCCGATCCCTTATTCTGAGACTGTGACCCCTGGTTCTAGACTCCCCAGCCAGAGGAAAAATCTTCCCTGCATCTACCCTGTCAAGCCCTGTAAGAATGGAGGGGTTCAAATATCCCAGAACTTCAGTAGCTTATGAGCGTAAGTTGAAACCAAGGACGCTTTCAGGTATTTCTTTTAATTGGCAAACCAGGGTCAAGGGTCAAGGGCCACAGTGCAAGTCACCACCGAAGATGGAAAAGGCAGGAGAGGATAGGTAAATCTGGACTTGTACATTAGATAATGCAAGACTTGGGTTTTAAAAGTCTGAAGATTATAGGGGGAGGAAAAGACTGAGGGAGGTGAACGTGAGAGGTTTCGTTGGTCAAAGTATTGAGAATGAATGAGTGTAAGTGGAGACAGTGCAATGAATCTTTATTTCAACACAGTGAGGATGTGGGGAGGAGAATGAACATGCAGGTGCCACATTTATAGCTTGGGAAGAACAAGAAAGGAAAATTCAGAGGAGCATTTTTGTATGCAGGATAATTTCAGCCTTACTAGACTGGAGCAGGGGTTGGCCGTGGGGCTGTAACACTAAGAGCTTGACCCTGCTACCCACACTACCATATAGCAAGGCCATGCACCAGGAATGGAGCCTCACTGAGTTCATTGTATTGTTAGAACCATGAGACCAAAGTTTCAGGCATGGCTCCAGAACATTTTTTTTTTCTCCCTTCACCGATACGGCAGGCAGTATCGTTCTGGCGCGGAATGTGCTCGCTCACGCCGCCCGCCATATTGAATGCTTAGGTGCCCATTTTACTCATGTAATAATGGGTGTAGTGCCAACCAATTCCTAGACCTGCCATTCACAGCACGATTAAATCTATCCACTGAATTGCTTTTTATCTCTTTTAATGCCTCATTAAACTTCATTGATGAAGACCTCAGCCTCTCCCAAAGTCTGGGCTTGGATTTAATATTTTCGCCCAGTACTGTGACTCTCGGTGGTTGAAGGTAAGTCTCGCGGTCTGAGCATCTGTAGTGTGCGCCATTTGCCAGGATCAATCAGCAGTGCTCATTGAGCTCAATCACCCCAGTGTCCAGCACGTTCCAGCAGCATCCACCTGGTTGTTTTCAGAATGTATTTGAGGAAAATCTGGAATCGAAATGTCAAAGCTTTACTCAGATAAGGTTATTTTAATTACTTTTTAAACAAATGTGTATGTGTGTGTGTGTCTGAGATAGAGAAATAAACACGTAGAGACTTCAAATATCTTGGGTGCACCAATTATAGCTCTCGTTTACATTTGAATTATGGTCTTTTATTAATTTTCTCAATGGGAAATGTCAAACTGTGTCTTTGTATATAACAGAATCTTTGTGTTTTTTTGAAAATGATGACTACAAACTGGATAATGAATTTTGAGGAGGTGGCAAACTCAACTCTAGAATGAAAGTTGTTTATTTTTATTTACATCAGAGCAAGAAAGAACCAGTGATGTCTTTCATCATTCCAATTTGAGTTCTTGTTTTCTTTTCCCAAAATAATAACAAGCAAATGAGTTGAATTTTGGGAGGCTTCTCAGACCAACAGAAAACCTCTGATTAGCATCAGAAAATGTAATTAGTGACAGCTGAGGCAGAGGGTGAGAGGCAGAGAGGCATTCGACTTCAGTATCTAATCGCTGACTTCACTGCAAGATCTCTCGGAAACCAGCGCTGCCAGAATTGGGATCCCCACAATTTTCTGCCAGTCTCTCTCTCTCGTGCCCATTCCTCTCTCCTCCCATTCTATTTGCTGCTCTCCTCCTCATCACTGCTGACAGACCAAAGGATCTATCAGTAAGCGAGAATCTAACAACCGCCCCTTGACATTCAACGCATTAACTTCGCCAAATCCCCCACTATCAACATCCTGGAGTTCATCCGGAAACTTAACTGGACCAGCCACATAAATACTGTGGCAACAAGAGCAGGTCAAAGGCTGGGTATTCTGCAGCGAGTGTCTCACCACCTGACTCCCCAAAGCCTTTCCACCATCTACAAGGCACAAGTCAGGAGTGTGATGGAATACTCTCCACTTGCCTGGATGAGTGCAGCTCCAACAACACTCAAGAAGCTCAACACCATCCAGGACAAAGCAGCTTGCCTGTTGGCACCTCATCCACCACGTTAAACATTCACTCCCTCCACCACCGGCGCACCGTGGCTACAGTGTGCGCCATCTACAAGATGCTCTGCAGCAACTCGCCAAGGCTTCTTCGGCAGCACTTCCCAAACCTGCCACCTCTACCACCTAAAGGACAGGGGCAGAAGGCACCTAGAAACACCATCACCTGCAAGTTCCCCTCCAAGTTACACACCATCCTAACTTGGAAGTATATCGCCGTTCCTTCATTGTCACTGGGTCAAAATCCTGGAACTCCCTCTCCCAACAGCACTGTGGGAGTACCTTCACCACACGGACTGCAACGGTTCAAGGCGGTGGCTCACCACCACCTTCTCGAGGGCAATAAGGGATCGTCAATAAACGCTGGCCTTGTCAGAGATGCCCACATACCGTGAACGAATAAAATACACCACAGTCCAACCCCTCTCTAACCCTCAAATTCCCCCTCAACTGTGGTGCTGGAGTACCTGACCCCCTCCCACCTCCATGCTGCCAAACCAAAGTACCTCAGTGCCTACTGATACCTGGTACAGCTGGCCATTCTTCATGGGTGAGCCTCTACGTGAATGTCAGCTGGCTATTGGACTGGAGAGAGCATCCTTGGCAACTTTACTCCTATTCCCACCCAATGGCTGCACTTGTGTGCTTCCCAGCCAGGGTTAGCTGTTACCAGTGAGCAAGGAACCCATTTGACTTCTCTCTCTCCCACAGTGCAGAAGAGCTGAGGCCAATTAAGAACATAAGAAATAGGAGCAGGAGTAGGCCAAATGGCCCCTCGAGCCTGCTCTGCCATTCAGTGAGATCATGGCTGATCTGATCATGGACTCAGCTCCACTTCCCTGCCCGCTCCCCATAACCCTTTATCCCCTTCAATTGTACTAGTCTAGCTGACGATATCAGCTAAATCTACATGGGCCGGGCATCAAATAGTGGGGAGTTCTATGTATGGTTTAGCACCAAAAATGAAACAAATTATTATACTACCACTTTTGTGTTGATGTGTTAGGGACTCTACCTTTGACTCGAGTGTTCTCGACTCCATTCCGCAGCATGCTACCCGCCACCACCTCAGTGAATCCCCAACGTTGCACGAGGTAGGCAAAGCCATAAGACAGCTAAAAAACAACAAGGCTACGGGAGCGGATGGAATCCCTGCTGAGGCACTGAAATATGGCAGAGAGGCACTGCTGGCACGAATACACGGCCTCCTCTCTCTCATCTGGAGGGAGGAGAGCATGCCAGGAGATCTCAGAGATGCAGTGATCGTGGCCATCTTTAAAAAGGGGGACAAGTCCGACTGCAGCAACTACAGAGGAATCTCCCTGCTATCAGCCACTGGGAAAGTTGTTGCGAGAGTCCTCCTCAACCGCCTTCTTCCCGTGGCTGAGAAGCTCCTCCTGGAGTCGCAGTACGGATTTCGTCCCCTCCGGGGCACAACGGACATGATTTTTGCAGCGCGACAGCTACAGGAAAAATGCAGGGAACAGCACCAGCCCTTATACATGGCCTTCTTCGACCTTACAAAGGCCTTTGACACTGTCAACCACGAGGGTCTATGGAGCGTCCTCCTCCGTTTCGGATACCCCCAAAAGTTCGTCACCATCCTCCGTCTGCTCCATGACGACATGCAGGCCGTGATCCATACCAGCAGATCTATCACAGACCCAATCCACATCCGGACCGGGATCAAGCAGGGCAGCGTCATCGCCCCAACCCTCTTCTCAATTTTCCTCACTGCCATGCTCCAGCTCACAGTTGACAAGCTCCCCGCTGGAGTGGAAGTAAACCACAGAACCAGTGGGAAGCTGTTCAACCTTCGCTGTCTCCAGGCCAGGTCCAAGACCACTCCAACCTCTGTCATCGAGCTAATGTATGCAGACGATGCCTGCGTCTGTGCACACACAGAGGCTGAACTCCAGGACATAGTCGATGTATTTTCTGAGGCGTATAAAAGCATGGGCCTTACGCTAAACATCAGTAAGACAAAGGTCCTCCACCAGCCTGTCCTCACCGCACAGCACTGCCCCCCAGATATCAAGATCCACGGCACGGCCCTGGACAACGTGGACCACTTCCCTTATCTTGGGAACCTCCTATCAACAAGAGTAGGCTTTGACGACGAGATCCAACACCGCCTCCAGCGCGCCAGTGCAGCCTTCGGCCGCTTGAGGAAAAGAGTGTTTGAAGACCAGGCCCTCAAAACTGTCACCAAGCTCATGGTCTACAAGGCCGAAGTAATACCCGCCCTCCTGTATGGCTCAGAGACGTGGACCATGTACAGTAGACACCTCAAGTCGCTGGAGAAATGCCACCAGTGATGTCTCCACAAGATCCTACAAATTCCCTCGGAGGACAGACGCACCAACATTAGCGTCCTCGACCAGGCCAACATCCCCAGCATTGAAGCGCTCACCACAATTGATCAGCTCTGCTGGGCAGGCCACATAGTTCGTATGCCAGACACGAGACTCCCAAAGCAAGTGCTCTCCTCGGAATTCGTCCATGGCAAACGAGCCAAAGGTGGGCAGAGGAAACATTATAAGAACACCCTCAAAGCCTCCCTGATAAAGTGCGACATCCCCACTGACATCTGAGAGTCCCTGGCCAAAGACCACCTTAAGTGGAGGAAGTGCATTCGGGAGGGCACTGATACTCCTTGAGTATCGTCGCCGAGAGCATGCAGAAATCAAGCGCAGGCAGCGGAAGGAGCATACGGCAAACCAGGCTCCCTGCCCAAACCTTCCCCAACCACCTGTGACAGAGACTGTGGTTCTCGTATTGGACTGTGCAGCCACCTAAGAACTCATGCTAAGAGTGGAAGCAAGTCTTCCTCGATTTCGAGGGACTGCCTATGATGATGATGATGATGATGTTAGGCCAACAATGTGGCCGCCTGAGATGGCCCATTGTCGGTGGCCAGCCTTGTTTCACGCTGGGTGCCGTGTAATCCCAGCTCATGCAAAGCCCCATTTGAAAATTCCCAGACAATAAACTTTGGACTGACTGAGAAGTTTAGATAGAAGTGGAACTTTTTTGAGGTTGGAATGGAAGAGACTCCTCTCCTGGCTCCTCATAACTTGAAAACTTAGCCGCTCGGCAGCGGAGCTCTGTTCATCTTCCTAACATTCCTTTGTGGCTGAACTCAGTGTGAGGCGCAACCGGCAGTATAACTTGAGTGTGCCACTGCACATTGCAATATCCAGGACCTCAAACCCGGCACCAAGCTCATGGTCTGATGGTGATACCCGCCCTCCTATATGCTTCAGAGACATGGACTATTACAGTAGGCACCTCAAAGCCTACTGGAGAAGTACCACTAACGCTGCCTCCGCAAAATCCTGCAAATTTATTGGCAGGATAGGCGCACCAATGGCAGCGTTCTTTCCCAGACCAACATCCCCAACACCAAGGCATTGACCACACTCCGATAGGTGGGCCACATTGTCCGCATGCTCAACACTAGACTCCCAAAACAAGCGCTCTACTCCGAGCAACATCACAGCCCCAGGAGGGCAGAGAAAACTCTTCAAGTATGCCCTCACAGCCTCCTTGAAAAAATGTAACTTCCCCACCGACTCTTGGGAATCCCTGGCCCAAGACCGCTCAAAGTGGAGGAGAAGCATCCGGGAAGGCACCGAGTACTTCGAGTCTCTTCGCCGGGAGCATGCGGAAGTCAAGTACAAACAGCGGAAGGAATGCACGACAAATCAAGCACCCCACCCACCCGTCCTTCCAACCACCGTCTGCCCCACCTGTGACAGAGACTGTAGATCCCATATTGGGCTCATCAGTCATCTTAGAACTCATTTAGTGTGGAAGCAAGTCACCTCGACTCCGGGGGTCTGCCTAAGAGGAAGGTGATCCAGGGACCTCCATTTGTCTGGATTCTGTGGTATTGAAAGCATAATAGCAATCTTAGTTTGCTCAATGATAATTTTAATTCCTTACCACCCCAGTCTTAGATTTTGCTGAAGAACAACTAATCAACTTCTGTAAACTAATTTTTTGGGGCACAGAATTAACTTTCAAACTATAGAGAAACAGTTTTACAGCTGAGAGGCCTTCAGTCGGCCTGTGTCCGACACTGGGGTAGCAGGTGGTGAAGATGATTCCTACACGTGGTTCTGCAATCTGTATTGGTTTTGCATAAACACACATAATTATACTCTAATTCCCAGTACTAATTTCTACAATTAGTATGGAAGAATATGACCCATTGGACTGGATAAATAGAGTAACCAGTTTGAGTTACTTTCAGAAATGTCATCATTTAATACCAGATAACGTGTCCAATTTGTATCAATAGAGCAAATGTTTAGCTTAGTGAATACTTTGGTTGATCTTTCTATTCACTTCAAAATATTGCAGTCACTGGGAGACTTGAAATCTATTATTTGCATGTCTGTATGTGTGTGTGTGTGTGTGTTTGTGTATATATATTATTTGTTTTATTCAATCTTGGGATGTGAGCATTTATTGCCCATCCCTAATTGCCCTTGAGAAGGTGGTGGTGAGCCACCTTCTTGAACCGCTGCAGTCCGTGTGGTGAAGGAACTCCCGCAGTGCTGTTAGGGAGGGAATTCCAGGATTTAGACCCAGCGACGATGAAGGAACGGCGATATACTTCCAAGTCCGGATGGTGTGTAACTTGGAGGGGAACTTGGAGGTGGTGGTGTTCCAATGCACCTGCTGCCCTGTCCTTCTAAGTGGTAGAGGTTGCGGGTTTGGGAGGTGCTGTCGAAGAAGCCTTGGTGAGTTGCTGCAGTGCATCCTGTAGCTAGTACACACTGCAACCACAGTGTGCCAGTGGTGGAGGGAGTGGATGTTTTGGCTAGTGGATAAAGTGCTGATGAAGCAGGCTGCTTTGTCCTGGATGATGCCAAGCTACTTGAGTGTGATTGCAGCTGCACCCATCCAGACATTAGAGAATATTCCATCATACTCCTGACGTGCCAATGAAAAATCACACCCATAATACTGGAACAATGGTAGATAGCTGGAGTTTTTGATGGTCAATGTAGGCAGGACATACAACTGACCATTTGTTATATCGGAGCTGTTTCCATTTAAAATACTCTAAATTCTCCCCCTTTCCAACATGGGGGAAGGAAAGAAAGAAAGAGGAATTTTTCTTGTGTGTTTATGCCTCACCTGCTTTTGTATTGAAATGCAGCTGTTGGTTCAGTGTTTCTGTTATCATGCTATGTTCAGACTGATGATCGCATGTGATCTGAATTGAGTGTGAGCCTATATTAGACTTCTGCCATAACATTGATGTCTGCTAATGCAAAGTCTGATGTGAGAAGATGCATTCTCCCTGCTTTGATTAATCGCCATGGTGACACTGCAAACCCAATCTCTTCTTTGGACTCCTGAAAGGAATTGCTCCCTCTCTCATAATACATCTAGAATACCATCTTGAGTATGATCTCAATATTTATTACCTTGCAGCTATGTCTCTGTCAGTGTTGATCATCATCATCATCATAGGCAGTCCCTTGAAATCGAAGAAGACTTGCTTCCACTCCTAAAGTGAGTTCTTTGGTGGCTGAACAGTCAAATACGAGAGCCACAGACCCTGTCACAGGTGGGACAGATAGTCGTCGGGGGAAGGGGGAGTGGGACTGATTTACCACACGCTCCTTCCGCTGCCTGAGCCTGACCTCTTCACGCTCGCAGTGTTGAGATTTGAAGAGCTCAACGCCCTCCTGGATGCACTTTCTCCACCTAGGACGGTCTTCGGCCAGGGTCTCCTAGGTGTCAGTGGTGATATCGCACTTCACCAGGGAGGCTTTGAGGGCGTTCTTGTACCATTTCCGCTGCCCACCTTTGGCTCGTTTGCCATGAAGGAGCTCCACATATAGCAGTTGTTTAGGGAGTCTCGTGTCTGGCATGTGAACTAAGTGGCCTGCCCAACGAAGCTGATCTAGCGTGGTCACTGCTTCAATGCTGGGGATGTTAGCCTGGGCGAGGACACTGATGTTGGTGCATCTGTCCTCCCAGGGGATTTGCAGGATCTTGCCGAGACATCGTTGGTGATATATCTCCAGTGACTTGATGTGTCTTCTGTAAGTCGTCCATGTCTCTGACCCATATAGGAGGGCAGGAATTACTACAGCCCTGTAGACCATGAGCT
The DNA here is from genome assembly GCF_044704955.1 of Pristiophorus japonicus. Classification (NCBI taxonomy): domain Eukaryota; kingdom Metazoa; phylum Chordata; class Chondrichthyes; family Pristiophoridae; genus Pristiophorus; species Pristiophorus japonicus. The sequence goes on along the minus strand of NC_091991.1, from coordinate 81,384,110 downwards.
TGCTGGTAGGTTTGAGGGCCTGGTCTTCGAACACTCTTCTCCTCAGGCGGCCGAAGGCTGCACTGGCACACTGGAGGCGATGTTGAATCTCCGCATCAATGTCTGCCTTTGTTGACAAGAAGCTCCCGAGGTATGGGAAGTGGTCCACGTTGTCGAGAGCCGCGCCGTGAATCTTGATGACTGGGGGGCAGTGCTGTGCGGCGAGGACAGGCTGGTGGAGGTTAAGTCTAAGGCCCATGCTTTCATATGCCTCAGTGAATACATTGACTATATCCTGGAGTTCAGTCTCCGAATGTGCACAGACGCAGGCATCGTCTGTGTACTGCATTTCAACGGCAGAGGTTTGGGTGATCTTGGACCTGGCCTGGAGGTGCCATAGGTTAAACAGCTTCCCACTGGTTCTGTAGTTTAGTTCCACTCCGGTGGGGAGCTTGTTGACAGTGAGGTGGAGCATGGCAGTGAAGAAGATTGAAAAGCGGGTTGGAGCGACGACGCAGCCCTGTTTGACCCCGGTTCAGACGTGGAATGGGTCCGCTGGTAAGGATCGCAGTCTGCATGTCATCGTGGAGCAGGCGAAGGACGTTGACAAACTTTTGGGGGCACCCAAAACAGAGGAGGACGCTCCATAAGCCCTCACGGTCGACAGTGTCAAAGGCCTCTGTAAGGTCGAAAAAGGCCATGTATAAGGGCTGGTGCTGCTCCCTGCATTTTTCCTGCAGTTGTCCTGCTGCAAAGATCATGTCCGTTGTTCCCCGTAGGGGATGAAATCTGCATTGTGCCTCCGGGAGGAGCTCCTCGGGGAGAAGACGATCGGCAGTGTCAATGTGGATCAGTATTGATCTGATTATTCTTTACTTACATCTGGCCGATTTGTGGTAAATGGGATGCTCTCAACAGTAAACAATTTGAATCACCGGATGTAACTGGCCTCTCTGTCTGCAGTACTAGTTGTGGTCGTTCCTCTAGCTCCAGCACCAGTGGCAGTTGACACTGAGTTATTTCATCATTGGTTTAAAATTAAAGAAAAGGACAAACTAAATCCAGAATTAAAAAACCTTTGGTCAATCAGAGATTGAATCATATTCTGTAATTGTATTTGCTCCATGGGTTCATTGCTTAAGAATTCATAGCAGCATATTGCTATTAAGAACTAGTTGGTTTATTAGCAAAGGTTTAACAATCACACTACACATTACCAGTTTATCCACCAGGCTCACAACTGCATATCTCAGCGTGGATCCCTTGAATTTCCGGATATAAAAGGGGTCAGAGGATCTAGTAAGGAGGAGGAACTGAGGGAAATCCTTATTAGTTGGGAAATTGTGTTGGGGAAATTGATGGGATTGAAGGCCGATAAATCCCCAGGGCCTGATGGACTGCATCCCAGAGTACTTAAGGAGGTGGCCTTGGAAATAGCGGATGCATTGACAGTCATTTTCCAACATTCCATTGACTCTGGATCTGTTCCTATCGAGTGGAGGGTAGCCAATGTAACCCCACTTTTTAAAAAAGGAGAGAGAGAGAAAACAGGGAATTATAGACCGGTCAGCCTGACCTCAGTAGTGGGTAAAATGGTGGAATCAATTATTAAGGATGTCATAGCAGTGCATTTGGAAAGAGGTGACATGATAGGTCCAAGTCAGCATGGATTTGTGAAAGGGAAATCATGCTTGACAAATCTTCTGGAATTTTTTGAGGATGTTTCCAGTAAAGTGGACAAGGGAGAACCAGTTGATGTGGTATATTTGGACTTTCAGAAGGCTTTCGACAAGGTCCCACACAAGAGATTAATGTGCAAAGTTATAGCACATGGGATTGGGGGTAGTGTGCTGACATGGATTGAGAACTGGTTGTCAGACAGGAAGCAAAGAGTAGGAGTAAATGGGTACTTTTCAGAATGGCAGGCAGTGACTAGTGGGGTACCGCAAGGTTCTGTGCTGGGGCCCCAGCTGTTTACACTGTACATTAATGATTTAGACGAGGGGATTAAATGTAGTATCTCCAAATTTGCGGATGACACTAAGTTGGGTGGCAGTGTGAGCTGCGAGGAGGATGCTACGAGGCTGCAGAGCGATTTGGATAGGTTAGGTGAGTGGGCAAATGCATGGCAAATGAAGTATAATGTGGATAAATGTGAGGTTATCCACTTTGGTGGTAAAAACAGAGAGACAGACTATTATCTGAATGATGACAGATTAGGAAAAGGGGAGGTGCAATGAGACCTGGGTGTCATGGTACAACAGTCATTGAAGGTTGGCATGCAGGTACAGCAGGCGGTTAAGAAAGCAAATGGTATGTTGGCCTTCATAGCGAGGGGATTTGAGTACAGGGGCAGGGAGGTGTTGCTCCAGTTGTACAGGGCCTTGGTGAGGCCACACCTGGAGTATTGTGTACAGTTTTGGTCTCCTAACCTGAGGAAGGACATTCTTGCTCTTGAGGGAGTGCAGCGAAGGTTCACCAGACTGATTCCCGGGATGGCGGGACTGACCTATCAAGAAAGACTGGATCAACTGGGCTTGTATTCACTGGAGTTCAGAAGAATGAGAGGGGACCTCATAGAAACATTTAAAATTCTGATGGGTTTAGACAGGTTAAATGCAGGAAGATTGTTCCCAATGTTGGGGAAGTCCAGAACCAGGGGTCACAGTCTAAGGATAAGGGGTAAGCCATTTAGGACCGAGATGAAGACCTTCTTCACCCAGAGAGTGGTGAACCTGTGGAATTCTCTACCACAGAAAGTTGTTGAGACCAATTCACTAAATATATTCAAAAAGGAGTTCGATGAAGTCCTTACTGCTAGGGGGATCAAGGGGTATGGCGAGAAAGCAGGAATGGGGTACTGAAGTTGAATGTTCAGCCATGAACTCATTGAATGGCGGTGCAGGCTAGAAGGGCCGAATGGCCTACTCCTGCACCTATTTTCTATGTTTCTATGTTTCTATGAACCAAACTGGCTGGGATTTTATTGAGTCTTGCTAAGCCACTCACAACTCAACAGCTCTACAACTGTTTTAGTTGCACCTGTAAAACAATAAATAATTAAATCAAGTGCCCCCTGATTAAACAGGGGGAGCACTAAAATGGCAAAAATAAACAAATTAAACTTTAGACATTACATGGTTCAAATAAAAATTTGGTTGCCGGGGGCGATGATACACTCCAGTCCCTCCGGCGCCCACCTCTCATGGAAGGCACTCCATGCAGAACTGAAAGGCACAGAGGGGATTTCCTGGAGGAGGCTCAAGTTGTGAGGTGATGGCTTCTGAGGGAGGTTTTGGGGCTTGGCGCCAATGGGGAATTCCGTCCGGACGGAGGTCAGTTCGGACGGGATCTCCCCACGTGCTTGAGCCTCCTCGACACACCTAACAGAGTCAGGGCCCAGCGCTGTTTTTAGCGACTTAATGACATTGGGCACGCGCCAGACGTCGGCCCAGGATAGGCACCATGCCAGCTCCTCTGATGCCATCCAGCCCGCTCCTCCACTATTGAGCAGGTCCCTAACGCTGGTCATCTTGCCAAACACAGCCCTCTCGTCCACCTGCCACCTAAAACCGTGGTCGTGGAGGTACGGATTCCTGAGCAACGGCTCCCGCAGGACAGCAGCAACTCCAGACGGGGGAGAACTGCGCTTGATGGTGACTCTGTTCCAGACCCTGATGAGTTCCTGGTAAAAGACAGGCAGCCCCTGCATGGCGGTCCTGACGCCCCCCCCAGGCTCACAAACAGGAGCTGCGTCATCATTGAGGCAATACTGCTGGCGGAAGAAATACGTCGCCAGCACACACCACCTGGGAGGGAGCTCGACGTAGAGGTATCTCTGCAGGATCTGAAGACAGAAAGTCGCATGCTGGGTGCTGACGCACACCAACGCCTGACCGCCCTCCTTAAGCGGGAGACTCAGAACCTCAGCAGAGACCCAGTGCTTCCTGTTGTTCCAGAAGAAGCCGACCAGCTTCTTCTGTATCTTGGTGGCAAACACAGGGGGAAGGATCAAAGTGATCAGCTGGTACCACAGCATAGCGGCCACCAGCTGGTTTATGACTAGTGCTTGACCCCTGTAGGACAGCACTTGGAGCAGTCCTGTCCAGCGCCTTAGGTGAGCAGCAACTTTGGCCTCCAGCTCTTGCCAGTTCGCCGGCCAGGCTTCCTCGTCGGGGCTAAGGTAGATGCCCAGATAGAGGAGATGGGTGGTGCTCCAGGCAAAAGGCATGAACTCTTCCGGCAGGGAGTCCACCCGTCACTGACCCACCAGGAGTCCGGAACATTTCTTCCAGTTGATCCTGGTGGAGGATGTGGCCGAGTAAATCTCCTGGCACTCACGCATCCTCTGCAGGTCAATGGGATCCTCGACCATGAGGAGCACGTCATCGGCATAAGCCAAGAGGACGACCTCCACGCCCGACCCTTGCAGAGCCAGTCCCGTCAACCTCTTCCGCAGGAGGCGCAGGAAAGGCACCACGCAGATGGTATATAACTGGCCGGACATCCCTGGCGCACCCCTCTCCCAAAACGAAGGGGCGCGTCAAAGACCCGTTAACGTTAATCAGATACTCCGCGCACAACAGCTGTACAAACCTGTGAGCATACTCACCGGTGCATACATTACTCCTTCCTTTTAGAGAATGTACAAAAATAACTGGCAGGGGCAGACCAGCTGGTCCATCAAGCCTGGTCCACAGGCATCGTGACTGGACACTTCCTACTGTGGTATCTGTAAAAAGAAGAACTTGCATTGATATAGCGCCTTTCATGACCACCGGATGTCCGAAAGTGCTTTGCAGCCAATGAAGTACTTTCTGAAATGTAATCACTGTTGTAATGGAAGAGACCCAGCAGCCAATTTGCGCACAGCAAGCTCCCACAAACAGCAATGTGATAATGAGCAGATAATCTGTTTCTTGTTGTGTTGCTTGAGGGATAAATATTGGCCAGAACTTCACTGCTCTTCTTCGAAATAGTGCCATGGGATCTTTTACGTCTACCTGAGAGAGCAGATGGGACCTCGGTTTAACATCTCATCTGAAAGACAAAACCTCCGATGGTGCAGCACTCCCTCAGCACTGCACTGGGAGTGTCAGCCTGGATTTTGTGCTTAAGTCTCTGGAGTGGGACTTGAACCCACAACCTTCTGCCTCAGGCAAGAGTGCTACCCACTGAGCTACGGCTGACACTGCTCGAGGGAGGGGGAGTGGAAAGAATAAAAACAAAAACTGCGAAGAGATGAATGTTGTATCTGGAGATCCTTTGACATTTTGTGTTAATTTTCCCTGACTGGTAACTGGAGTGTCTATATGTGGATGGGCTAAATCAGTTTTTGTGGAATAAAGACTTAAAGGGCTAGAATTTCCCCAAAGCCCACCAGCGCCCGATTGCTGTCCAAAAAACCGCTAAGACTGGGAAGATTATCGAGCGCCGAAAACTTCCCGAAATTTTTTTTTAAAATCCGCTCAGTAAATTTCTATATTTCTATGTTTCTAAAACACATCTCCACAGGATTCCCCAAATCTGGGCGGGAAAGTGCAATTTCAGCTAGATTGGGCGGTGCCTAAAGAAAATGGGCGAAAAATTAAAAAAATCTATTAAAATTTACACCAAGGCTGCTGGTTGGGTCTAACAGCAAAAAAAGAATAAAAATAATTTTTCAAAAAACCTAACTAAAAAATCCCCCAAAATATTTCCAAGACATTTTTAAATTAAATCAACTCAACCGATTTTGAAAATAAATAGTAAAAAGCAATCACTTACCTTTTTCTTGCAGAGCTACTCACCTCCCGCCCAGCTCCGCTGATCCTCGTGGGCAGGGTTTTTTATACTTACCTACGGGTCCCCGCTCAGCCAAAGATGGCGCCAGGGCGATCTGTGGACAGTGCACGCCGGCGGTCTGCTCCCCAACAGGACTTTGAAACTGTCGGCGTTACTCAGCTGGAGAATTTTTCGCCGACCCGGTTCTTGCCGAAAATAGCCAATACCGCTGAGAAACCGGTCGGTCAACCAGTGCAAATTCTAGCCCCTAGGTTTGGAGTTAAGTACAAGGAAGAACAGCAACAATCAAGTGGCTATGAGTTAGAATGTGGGTTAGAAACATAGAAACATAGAAAGTTACAGCTCAGAAGGAGGCCATTTCGGCCCATCATGTCCGCGCCGGCCGACAAAGAGCCGCACGGCCCTCAGTCAGCAGCCCTAAAGGTTATATATAAACCTATGAACAATGACGGAAAGGCAACCCAGCCCAACCAGTCTGCCTCACATAACTGCGACACCCCTTATACTAAAACATTCTACACTTCACCCCGACCGGAGCCATGTGATCTCCTGGGAGAGGCAAAAAACAGATAAAAACCCAGGCCAATTTTGGGAGAAAAAATCTGGGAAAATTCCTCTCCAACCTATCCCGGCAATCGAAACTAGTCCAGGAGATCACCCTGCAGAATGAAATACCCAGAATTAGGTACTTTGCGTGAGAGCCTTTAAAGCAATGGATTAGAAAACTGTTCAGTCACCTCTGCAACCGTGATTCGAATTGAGCTTCCATTGACGTGACCTGAAATCAGTTTGGGCAGACTCGACCTCTTACTTATTTGACGAGGCTCCAGGATAGAAAACTGGCAGCAAGCTGTCACTATTGGCAGTCTTGTTCCAACAGGAGCATTAGAATGACAAGTGTGTTACACTGGTGCAGTGTTCTTCACAAGCTGGGGTTGAAGGGTATTGCTGGGGCAGAGTGAGAGGAGTTTCAAACTATTATCTAACCTGTTCTAGACATAATACAAAAGCAAAATACTGCGGGTGCTGGAAATCTAAAATAAAAACAAAAGATGCTGGAAATACTCGGCAGGTTAGGCAGCATCGCACGTATTTTCAGCATTTTCTGTTTTTATTTCTGTCCTGGCTGAGTGGATACTGATGTGCATAACTGAAGGCGAAGATAATATTCCCTTCCCCAGCATTCTCATCCCTTACCACAAGACAGAGGGCAGAGGGGGAGAGAAGGCAGAGGGGGAGAGAGGGGAGAGAGGGGGCAGAGGGGGGGAGAGAGGGTAGAGAGGGCAGAGGGCACAGAGGGAGAGAGGGGGCAGAGGGGGGGATAGAGAGGGGAGAGAGGGGGCAGGGGGGGAGAGAGGACAGAGGGGGAGAGAGGGGAGGAGGGGAGAGAGGGGGCAGAGGGGGAGAGAGGGGGCAGGGGGGGCGGAAAGAGGGCAGAGGGGAGAGGGGGGAGAGGGGCAGAGGAGGGGGGAGAGAGGGCAGAGGGGAAGAGAGGGAGCGGGGGGAGAGAGGGCAGAGAGGGGGAGAGGGGAGAGAGGGAAGAGGGGGAGTGGGGACAGAGGGAGAGAGAGGGGAGAGGGGGCGAGAGGACAGCGGGAGGAAAGGGCAGAGGAGGAGAGAGAGGGCAGAGGAGGGGAGAAAGGGCGGGGGGGCTGAGAAGGGAGAGAGAGCAGAGTGGGAGAGAGGGCAGAGGGGGAGAGAGAGGGCAGAGGAGGGGAGAAAGGGCAGGGGGGGCGAGAGGGAGAGAGAGCAGGGGGGAGAGGGGGAAGTGGTGTATGTGGTTTTGCCCCATGTCATTTCAAATCACCCCTCTTACAATAGTTCTAGACACCAGAATTATAGTCGTGAACAGTAATATACAGTCATAGACAGATCTTTTTGGTCTCTACCGTCACAATACTTTTATTCAAGTTAAAGCACACATCTGCACCCAGTAAAAACACACCCTGTAGTGTAATACAAGCAAACACGTTACAGCACACGCCCTGGCCTGTCTAAACAGGCCCGTAACGCTAAGTACCCATGTCGAAAACATCCCTGCTCGGATTCAAAATTGCACCACTGGGTCTGTCCAACAGAATGTGCATACACTTATGATCCTGGCAAAAACCTCCCCACTAAAAGCCCTAAGGCTTGGTTGGGACACACAACACCCTTTCACACTATGCGGTGGTCTTAAAGTTGTGTGGGCTGGGATAAATGCTCACCAATTACCCCTCTGGCTTACTCACTGCTTCTCCCGACGAGGCGTAACTTCTGGGTCTTCAAGTCCAGTCTCAAGGTCAGCTTCCAGTCGAAGTAGCGAGGCTCTCTGGTGTTTCTTCTCTCTGTTCCAGATGGAGTGCTGAGTCCTTGTGCATTGAACGAAGCAAGCAGGCGTAGAAGAAGGGCGAGAGAGAGAGATGGCTGCAAAATGCCTCTTATACTTGCAAAAATGCTTCTTCTTGCGCCAAAAGTCCAACTGTACTTCCCCTAAGGCTGTGCAACTCAAAAGCAAAATCAAGTCTCTCGCCTGTTAGAAACATAGAAACATAGAAACATAGAAAATAGTGCAGGAGTAGGCCATTCGGCCCTTCTAGCCTGCACCGCCATTCAATGAGCTCATGGCTGAACATGCAACTTCATTACCCCATTCCTGCTTTCTCACCATACCCCTTGATCCCCTTAGTAGTAAGGACTTCATCGAACTCCTTTTTGAATATATTTAGTGAATTGGCCTCAACAACTTTCTGTGGTGGAGAATTCCACAGGTTCACCACTCTCTGGGTGAAGAAATTCCTCCTCATCTCGGTCCTAAATGGCTTACCCCTTATCCTTAGACTTGTCCCCTGGTTCTGGACTTCCCCAACATTGGGAACATTCTTCCTGCATTTAACCTGTCTAACCCCGTCAGAATTTTAAACGTTTCTATGAGGTCCCCTCTCATTCTTCTGAACTCCAGTGAATACAAGCCCAGTTGATCCAGTCTTTCTTGATAGGTCAGTCCCGCCATCCCGGGAATCAGTCTGGTGAACCTTCGCTGCACTCCCTCAAGAGCAAGAATGTTCTTCCTCAGGTTAGGAGACCAAAACTGTACACAATACTCCAGGTGTGGCCTCACCAAGGCCCTGTACAACTGTAGCAACACCTCCCTGTCCCTATACTCAAATCCCCTCGCTATGAAGGCCAATATGCCATTTGCTTTCTTAACCGCCTGCTGTACCTGCATGCCAACCTTCAATGACTGATGTACCATGACACCCAGGTCTCTTTGCACCTCCCCTTTTCCTAATCTGTCACCATTCAGATAATAGTCTGTCTCTCTGTTTTTACCACCAAAGTGGATAACCCCACCTTTATCCACATTATACTTCATCTGCCATGCATTTGCCCACTCACCTAACCTATCCAAGTCGCTCTGCAGCCTCATAGCATCCTCCTCGCAGCTCACACTGCCACCCAACTTAGTGTCATCCGCAAATTTGGAGATACTACATTTAGTCCCCTCGTCTAAATCATTAATGTACAATGTAAACAGCTGGGGCCCCAGCACAGAACCTTGCGGTACCCCACTAGTCACTGCCTGCCATTCTGAAAAGTACCCATTTACTCCTACTCTTTGCTTCCTGTCTGACAACCAGTTCTCAATCCATGTCAGCACATTACCCCCAATCCCATGTGCTTTAACTTTGCACATTAATCTCTTGTGTGGGACCTTGTCGAAAGCCTTCTGAAAGTCCAAATATACCACATCAACTGGTTCTCCCTTGTCCACTCTACTGGAAACATCCTCAAAAAATTCCAGAAGATTTGTCAAGCATGATTTCCCTTTCACAAATCCATGCTGACTTGGACATATCATGTCACCTCTTTCCAAATGCACTGCTATGACATCCTTAATAATTGATTCCATCATTTTACCCACTACCGATGTCAGGCTGACCGGTCTATAATTCCCTGTTATCACTCTCCCTCCTTTTTTAAAAAGTGGGGTTACATTGGCTACCCTCCACTCGATAGGAACTGATCCAGAGTCAATGGAATGTTGGAAAATGACTGTCAATGCATCCACTATTTCCAAGGCCACCTCCTTAAGTACTCTGGGATGCAGTCCATCAGGCCCTGGGGATTTATCGGCCTTCAATCCCATCAATTTCTCCAACACAATTTCCCAACTAATAAGGATTTCCCTCAGTTCCTCCTCCTTACGAGACCCTCCGACCCCTTTTATATCCGGAAGGTTGTTTGTGTCCTCCTCAGTGAATACCGAACCAAAGTACTTGTTCAATTGGTCTGCCATTTCTTTGTTCCCCGTTATGACTTCCCCTGATTCTGACTGCAGGGGACCTACGTTTGTCTTTACTAACCTTTTTCTCTTTACATATCTATAGAAATTTTTGCAATCCGTCTTAATGTTCCCTGCAAGCTTCTTCTTGTACTCCATTTTCCCTGCCCTAATCAAACTCTTTGTCCTCCTCTGTTGAGTTCTAAATTTCTCCCAGTCCCTGGGTTCGCTGCTATTTCTGGCCAATTTGTATGCCACTTCCTTGGCTTTAATACTATCCCTGATTTCCCTTGATAGCCACGGTTGAGCCACCTTCCCTTTTTTATTTTTACGCCAGACAGGAATGTACAATTGTTGTAGTTCATCCATGCCGTCTCTAAATGTCTGCCATTGCCCATCCACAGTCAACCCCTTAAGTATCATTCGCCAATCTATCCTAGCCAATTCACGCCTCATACCTTCAAAGTTACCCTTCTTTAGGTTCTGGACCATGGTCTCTGAATTAACTGTTTCATTCTCCATCCTCATGCAGAATTCCACCATATTATGGTCACTCTTCCCCAAGGGGCCTCGCACAACGAGATTGCTAATTAATCCTCTCTCATTGCACAACACCCAGTCTAAGATGGCCTCCCCCCTAGTTGGTTCCTCAACATATTGGTCTAAAAAACCATCACTTATGCACTCCAGGAAATCCTCCTCCACCGAATTGCTTCCAGTTTGGTTAACCCAATCTATGTGCATATTAAAGTCACCCATTATAACTGCTGCACCTTTATTGCACACACCCCTAATTTCATGTTTGATGCCCTCCCCAACATCACTACTACTGTTTGGAGGTCTGTACACAACTCTCACTAACGTGTTTTGCCCTTTGGTGTTCTGCAGCTCTACCCATATAGATTCCACATCATCCAAGCTAATGTCCTTCCGAACTATTGCCTTAATTTCCTCCTTAACCAGCAATGCTACCCCACCTCCTTTTCCTTTTATTCTATCTTTCCTGAATGTTGAATACCCCTGGATGTTGAGTTCCCAGCCCTGATCATCCTGGAGCCACGTCTCCGTAATCCCAATCACATCATATTTGTTAACATCTATTTGCACAGTTAATTCATCCACCTTATTGCGGATACTCCTTGCATTAAGACACAAAGACTTCAGGCTTGTTTTTTTAACACCCTTTGTCCTTTTAGAATTTTGCTGTACAATGGCCCTTTTTGTTCTTTGCCTTGGGTTTCTCTGCCCTCCACTTTTCCTCATCTCCTTTCTGTCTTTTGCTTTTGCCTCCTTTTTGTTTCCCTCTGTCTCCCTGCATTGGTTCCCATCCCCCTGCCATATTAGTTTAACTCCTCCCCAACAGCACTAGCAAACACTCCCCCTAGGACGTTGGTTCCGGTCCTGCCTCGGTGCAGACCGTCCGGTTTGTACTGGTCCCACCTCCCCCAGAACCGGTTCCAATGCCCCAGGAATTTGAATCCCTCCCTGCTGCACCACTGCTCAAGCCAGGTATTCATCTGCACTATCCTGCGATTCCTACTCTGACTAGCACGTGGCACTGGTAGCAATCCCGAGATTACTACTTTTGAGGTCCTACTTTTTAATTTAGCTCCTAGCTTCTTAAATTCATTTCGTAGGACCTCAACCCTTTTTTTACCTATGTCGTTGGTACCAATGTGCACCACGACAACTGGCTGATCTCCCTCCCTTTTTAGAATGTCCTGCACCCGCTCCGAGACATCCTTGACCCTTGCACCAGGGAGGCAACATACCATCCTGGCGTCTCGGTTGCGGCCGCAGAAACGCCTATCTATTCCCCTTACAATTGAATCCCCTATCACTATCGCTCTCCCACTCTTTTTCCTGCCCTCCTGTGCAACAGAGCCAGCCACGGTGCCATGAACTTGGCTGCTGCTGTCCTCCCCTGATGAGTCATCCCCCTCAACAGTACCCAAAGCAGTGTATCTGTTTTGCAGGGGGATGACCACAGGGGACCCCTGCACTACCTTCCTTGCACTGCTCTTCCTGCTGGTCTTCCATTCCCTATCTGGCTGTGGACCCTTCTGCTGCGGTACAACCAACTCGCTACACGTGATACGTCATTCTCAGCATCGTGGATGCTCCAGAGTGAATCCACCGGCAGCTCCAACTCCGCAACGCGGACCGTCAGGAACTGGAGGTGGATACACTTCCTGCACACATAGTCGTCAGGAACACTGGAGTCGTCCCTGAGTTCCCACATGGTACAGGAGGAGCATAACACCCGACCGAGCTCTCCTGCCATGACTTAACCCTTAGATACACTTAAATTGGCAACAACAATGCTAAAGTTTACTCACTGATATAGAAGAGAAAAAAGAAAAACTACTCACCAATCACCAGCCAATCACTTACCCCCTTGGCTGTGACGTCACCTTTTGATTTCTTTCTACTTCTTTTTTGCCTTCTCTCCCCGCTGCAGCTGCACAGGTACGCCTCTCGCTGCCGCTGAGCCTTTATTGGCCTCACCAACACCAGGAACTCCCGCCTCTCGCTGCCGCTGAGCCTTTATAGGCCTCACCAACACCAGGAACTCCCGCCTCTTGGACTGCCGCCGCCTCTCGCTGCCGCTGAGCCTTTATAGGCCTCACCAACACCAGGAACTCCCGCCTCTCAGACTGCCGCCGCCTCTCGCTGCCGCTGGGCCTTTATAGGCCTCACCAACGCCAGGAACTGCCGCCTCTCGGACTGCCGCCGCCTCTCGCTGCCGCTGAGCCTTTATAGGCCTCACCAACGCCAGGAACTCCCGCCTCTCGGACTGCCACCGCCTCTCGCTGCCGCTGGGCCTTTATAGGCCTCACCAACACCAGGAACTCCCGCCTCTCGGACTGCCACCGCCTCTCGCTGCCGCTGGGCCTTTATAGGCCTCACCAACACCAGGAACTGCCGCCTCTCGGACTGCCACCGCCTCTCGCTGCCGCTGAGCCTTTATAGGCCTCACCAACGCCAGGAACTCCCGCCTCTCGGACTGCCACCGCCTCTCGCTGCCGCTGGGCCTTTATAGGCCTCACCAACACCAGGAACTCCCGCCTCTCGGACTGCCACCGCCTCTCGCTGCCGCTGGGCCTTTATAGGCCTCACCAACACCAGGAACTCCCGCCTCTCGGACTGCCACCGCCTCTCGCTGCCGCTGGGCCTTTATAGGCCTCACCAACACCAGGAACTGCCGCCTCTCGCTGCCGCTGAGCCTTTATAGGCCTCACCAACGCCAGGAACTCCCGCCTCTCGGACTGCCTTTGTCAACTGGGCTGTACCTCAACGTGTAGTTGCGACGAGTCTGTGGTCGAATAGCTTTCCTTTGTCTTTCGATGGGCTGAAACCCCGACCACTTTACTTAATGTCTCACTGATTGCAAGGCAAAAGGCCTGTCCATCAACCATTCCTGCCATTGACTCCTTGTCCACCTGATGTGTATTCCTTTGGGGCATGTTGGACCTGCCCCATGTCAGTGCTGTCTGCTCTCTGCAGTAACAGAAAATGTGTCCAAGCAATGTCCAAAACGTTAAGTTTTTGCTGTCGATGTTTTCGACGAATCTTACAGGGGAGAGAGAGGGCGGGGGGTGGGAGAGGACAGAGGAGGAGAGAGGGCCGAGGAGGAGAGAGGGTGGAGGAGGGAGGGAGAGAGGGCAGAGGGCAGAGAGAGAGAGGGCAGAGGGGGAGTTTGGATGAACCCCTAAACTCCTCAGATCTTGCCATGTGCAGACGTTTTAAGCAGAACAGAATGTAACCTCTGATGAATCGGACAATGTGCCTATGTGCCCATGTAAACTGCTGTTCCTGTACCTTGGGCCATTTGCGTGTGGGCCAATTCTTACATTCTTAAATTTGTGCTTTTTCAAATGTAGTTGGACAACTGTAGTTTGTTTGTCCAGCCATCTCTGGTTGGCACAGCTTGTTCTTGTGGCCAGGTGCCATCTATTGATACCTCAACTCTTGATTCTCTTCTATTACCCACAGGTTTCGGAGGTGCCAACGTTCAGGTTCTGAATAGTCTTCTCCCACTGACTCCTCTTGCGGTAAGAACAAATCATTTTAATTTCACTTCAACAAGCTCTTTGTAACAATCACAAGTTTATTTTGTGCACATACTGCAATCCTTTAATGAAATGATACTCTGTTTACATATGTTTCCTTAAGAGATGATCTTGCCAGCTGAAACTTAAGATACTTAACACCAAATGGAGGCAACTTGCCTAGCTGGTGTGAAGGTATGGGTAATGTGAAGGTATATGATGGTAGAATGTCACTTCAGCACCTCACCAGTTGGGCACATAGCTGCATTGGCATGGAGATACCCTGCTACTGACAACTGTGGGGAGAGGAGATTGAATGGAAACTGCCTGTCTATTAGAGCTTGTAATACTGTCTTGGTTTCAGTGGTGTACTACAAATTCTCACACAGCTGTGGTGAGACACAGCTACAAATCTTACTTTTTAAAAAATAACATAAAATCATTAAGGCAAGACTACAGGGCCGAAATTGCCCCACCCGATAAAGCCTCTGCCCGCCTGGGAGTGAAGATCAGAGCATTATATAGCAACATAAGGATTGCTTGGTCCATCGAGTTCGCCTTCTACCAACCTGGCAGTCACATGATACAACAATACTAGAGTTGTTGACTAATCATGGCAATCAATCTCTATCAATTAGTCTACAACTGACCCAAACAGGAGGTGAGGAAAACTCCCAGTAGTGGAGAGCTTTGGGAACCATGGGGAGAAACTGGGATCGTTTGCGCCTTGCGTTAGCATCGCCGGGCGCAAATGACTTTTTACCCGAGCGCGGCCCCGCTATCGACTCCTGCTAAATCCCGTGGGAGTTTAGCCTCGGCGGCGGCAACCGGCAGTGTCCCGTTCCGCTGCCAGCGATGATAACATCCTCGCCGTGCGCAGCGACCCGATTTCGTCCCAGAGCAAAAATTCAGGATCGCCCCCTGAAGCTGCACCCGGCGATGCCAGCAACAGCTTCAGGGGGCGCACACATGGTGACAGGCTGCTCGCGGGGCGCTAGTTAAAGGGGAGGTGGCGTGCGACTTACTTGTTGCCTCCTTCAGCGCAGTGTCTGTGCCGCGATCTGGCAGCCCGGCACCCCGCTCCCTGGTGATCTAGGTAGGCCACCCCAGAGTCTGCGGCTTAGCCCTCCCCTTTAATGAAGGGGAGGGCTCCTTCTACGCGGCAGCGCCACGCTCCCCAGTCTGTAGCGCTGCACCTCGCTCCCTCTGCTTCCTCCCCTTAGCGCCCCAGAGAGGAAGTGGAGTGTTTTATTGCACTCCACTTCCTCTCAGGGGCGGTAGCCTCAATTTCGCGAGCGGGGCGGGACATAAGAACATACGAACATAAGAATTAGGAGCAGGAGGAAGCTACCTGGCCCTTCGAGTCTGCTCCGCCATTTAATAAGATCATGGCTGATCTGATCATGGACTCAGCTCTACTTCCCTGTCTGCTCCCCATAACCCTTCACTCCCTTATCGCCCAAAAATCTGTCTATCTCCGCCTTAAATATATTCAATGACCCAGCCTCCACAGTTTTCTGGGGCAGAGATTACAACCCTCTGAGAGAAGAAATTCCTCCTCATCTCAGTTTTAAATGGGCGGCCCCTTATTCTGAGACTATGTCCCCTAGTTTTAGTTTCACTTTTGAGTGGAAATATCCTCTCTGCATCCACCTTGTCGAGGCCCCTCATTATTTTATATGTTTCGTTAAGATCACCTCTCATTCTTTTGAACTCCAATGAGTATAGGCCCAACCTATTCAACCTATCTTCATAAATCAACCTCCTGATCTCTGGAATCAACCCAGTGAACCTTCTCTGAACAGCCTCCAATGCAAGTATATTCTTCCTTAAATCCGGAAACCAAAACTGTACGCAGTACTCTAGGTGTGGCCTCACCAATTGTAGCAGGACTTCTCTGCTTTTATACTCTATCCCCCTTGCAATAAAGGCCAACGTTCCATTTGCCTTCCTGATTACTTGCTGTACCTGCATACTAACTTTTTGTGTTTCATGCACAAGAACCCCAGGTCCCTCTGTACTGTAGCACTTTGCAATTTTTCTCCATTTAAATTATAGTTTGCTTTTCTATTCTTTCTGCCAAAGTGGATAACCTCACATTTTCCCACATTATACTGTATCTGCCAACTTTTAGCCCACTCACTTAGCCTGTCTATATCCCTTTGCAGACATTCTGTGTCCTCACAATTTGCTTTCCCACCCATCTTTGTATCATCAGCAAACTTGGCTACATTACACTCGGTCCCTTCATCCAAATCATAGATTGTAAATAGTTGAGGCCCCAACACCGATCTCTGTGCCATCCCACTAGTTACTGTTTGCCAACCGGAAAATGACCCATTTATTTTGACTCTCTGTTAGTTAGCCAATCCTCGATCCATTCTAATATATTACCCCAAACCCCGGGAACTTTTATCTTGTGCAGTAACCTTTTATGTGGCACCTTATTGAATGCCTTCTGGAAATCCAAATACACCACATCCACTGGTTCTCCCTTATCCACCCTGCTCGTTACATTCTCAAAGAACTCTAGCAAATTTGTCAAACATGATTTCGCTTTCATAAATCCATGTTGACTCTGCTTGATTGAATTATGCTTTTCCAGGAACTCCCGTCCCGCAGAAGTTACCACCCCCAAACAGGACGCTACGCAATTTCCCGGCCCATAGGTCCAAAGTCACCAGTCTCTCAAAAGCATGCTGTACCTGCCACATGCGGTGTCTCAAATTACTCCTATACTAGCTATTAATACCCATGGCATACAAGGGCTGTGTGCAGGGTGCACAGCCCTTGGCTAATTCTATTCTTGTATTGTATTCTCTCAGGGATGATCTTAAATCCAAGGACTATTTTTTATTAAAGTTTGATGTGAAAGCTGCTGCTAGCTTACAAACTTCGTCTTGCAGTCTGGCTGGAACCGAATTGCAACACTGATATAACGTGTGATTGTGTTAAGACTATATCCAGATGCAGCATCAGTGCGATGATGTTTAGCCGCACATCGATGGTCCGTTTGTGTAAATCAGGAGTTAGGATGCGATGGACTCCAGATCAAAGTGGAGTGTCCCTCCCTGGGGATCTCAATCCGCCTCATTCCAGAATGCGGTTGGCGCCCTAACTCCGAATTAATCGTACAATCAGCGACTGTATCATTCCAGTGCAAGTGCAGCGAAATGTTCAAAGTGAAATTTCAATGCACTGATGTTGGAAGGAAGTTGACAGGCAGAGAGCTCTGTTCTAATAATAGAAACGTCAACGTGTTCTCCTGGGTGCTCTTCTCAATCCTGAGTTTTAGCACAATCAGTGCAACCACTGAGAAGCTGGAGTGGTGTGAGATTAATTCCTCGAGCCGATCTGGCACTCGATTCAAAACTGACTCTCATTCAGGTGCATTTGCCCTGTGATTCCCCGAATGCCCCCTGACTTCAGTCAAGAATTAAAAGTTTGGGAGGGGGAGAGGAGAACAATGGTAATCAGAAAACTTTGTGTCTGGGTGCAGGAGTAAGGAGCCTTTTTTTTAATCATTGGGAAATCTCTGAAAGGTCAAGGTCCATATAGAAAACACGTCGAAGTTTGGAGAGAAAATGGGGTAAATCGGGGGGGGGGGTCGCAATTGCCCCGTTCAATAAGAACCGTGGCCGCCGGGGTCGGTAAGCACTCAGCGTTCGGTTGGCGCGGAGGGGCTGCCATTTTGTAAATTGCCCTGGTGGATTTTCCCGGCGGAGAATGTCTCCGCTTCTCCTGTGTTGCCGCCCTGTTTCTGCCCCGCATGGGAAATTGTCCCGGGGGAGCGGGTAGCCCCCACCTCCGCCCCTCTCCTGACACCAACACCACTTCCACCGGAAACAAGAACCAAAGTGGTGAAACGCGGCAGACTGTCCGCCCCATGCATTGGCACTCAATTCCAAACTGACTCCAGGACGTCTAGGTTGGGTAAGGACATGCTTTGGGATTTAAAAGCCTGAAGTCTGGTGCAGGATGAAGGGACTGAAGGAGGTGTAGGTGCCATAGTTTGGAGGCTGTGGGAAAGAATTGGTCAGTGTTGGAGGTGGTGAGGTTGCAGGAAGAGTGTGGAGCACCTTTTGGAGGAAGGAGTGAGGGAAATTAGGAAGAGGGGGTTACTAGGGTAATGATTTATTACAATAATGGTCATGTATACAAGTGATTTAGCAAGAATTCAGGATTCCCAAAGTGTGGAGATAGAGGGTTGTCTCTTGGAGGTAGTGGTCACTTTGCTAAGTGGTCACACTTCCATGTTTGACCCCAGATAGTAAGTGTCATCAGGAGGTCTGACATGGAATGATTTGAAAGCCAAGCCCAACACTGCCCTGGTTCAGTGTCACACATGCACACTTCCAGCGAGGTCGCTGGATAGCCATCTGGTGCAGCAACCCTGGCCGAATTTCCCCTCTAATGCTCATAGCAGTTGTATTGTCCTCTATCGCTGCCACAGAGCAAGGCTTAAATCTTGCTGGTCAGCTCCTCACTGGATAAACTGGCTGAACCACAGGTGGGGGGGCGGTGGGGGGAGGAGGGGGCGCGAGATACAGAAACCTTAACTTCAGTGTCCCTCGCTATGCTCATCTGCCAACCAAACACGTTAAATCAGCAAACATATTGGCCAATAAGACAGTCGATGTTAGTGGAACAGAGAGTGCTGGTGTCAAAAGAAAAAAATAAATTATAATACCATGGAATATAAAATCTCCAAATGACTTGGTGCAGATAAATATTGCAGCATTTTTTTCCCCCCAAGACTGATAATCTGAAAAACAGAGTTTGCTTTTGAATGCAATAACTTGGCTCCTGTCTCCCTGGGACCTGATAACTAACCTCTTTTGAAGGTAGCACTGAAGCATTGAATTATCATTCTTGCCATCTGTACTGTGCTGTGAAGGTGGTTGTCAAGGGGCATGCAATGCTTTCAAAGGTCAGTTGAAAGGCTGACACATTTCTTTTCAATTAATTGTGCAGTGCGAAAAATATATTCATTAAAGCGTAGATGGAATGTGCATCATGCTCAGTTTTTGGCTACCCAATCATCTTAATTTTTCTCTTTCTTTATGTCTCCATTTTGATTTGCTCTTAATTTCCCGATGTTATCATCACCGGACTCCAGAACTGTCAAATAACTACTCGGCTGTCAAATGTTCATGTGGGATTGGTTGATGATGGAATTAGTGAAATGTGTTCTTTCACTCAGACCATGGCGCGATCAACACCTCGTCAGTCTGTACTTCAGCAAACGTGTCAGCCCAGTGGCTCTCGCTTGTCGAGGAATGTAGCTAAAGTGTCATCTGTGCCTCAGCTGGTAGCACTCTTGCCTCTGAGTCAGAAGGTTGTGGGTTTGAGTCTAACTCTGGAGACTTGACCACAAAATCTAGGCTGTCGCTCTAGTGCAGTACTGAGGAAATGCTGCACTGCCGTCTTTTGGATGAGACATTAAACCGAGTCCCCCGCCTGCCCTCTCAGGTGGAAGTAAAAGATCCCACGGCACTATTTGAAGAAAAGCTTGAGCGTTTTCCTCGGTGTCCTGGCTAACATTTATCCCTCAACCGACGACACAAGATAGATTATCTGGTCATTATCTCGTTGCTATCCATGGGAGCTTGCTGTGCACAAGTTGGCTGCCGCTTTTCCTACATTACCAGTGATTACTTTTCAAAGTACTTCATTATCTGTAAAATGCTTTACGACTTCCTGAGGTTGTGAAAGGAGCTGTATAAATGCAAATGTCTCTTTCTTTGCTTTTCAGGGTATCAGGAGAGCACACTGTAACATCAACAACTCATTGACTCCAGTCCCACATCTTTTACAGGTCAGATGATTCTACCAGTGTTAGATTTATATTGACGGGTGGTGATGGGTAAACAAACTTCACACGAGCAGTGTCAGGGCCGACACCTCTCTGGACAGGAGGGGAGCCTTTATTAAACCGGACAGGAGGGGAACTGTTACTAAACCGGACAGGAGGGGAACCTTTACTAAACCGGACAGGAGGGGAACCGTTAATAAACTGGACAGGAGGGGAGCCTTTACTAAACCGGACAGGAGGGGAACCGTTACTAAACCGGACAGGAGGGGAACCGTTACTAAACTGGACAGGAGGGGAGCCTTTACTAAACCGGACAGGAGGGGAACCTTTACTAAACCGGACAGGAGGGGAGCCTTTATTAAACCGGACAGGAGGGGAACCGTTACTAAACCGGACAGGAGGGGAACCGTTACTAAACCGGACAGGAGGGGAACCTTAATTAAACCAGACAGTGGGGGAGAACTGTTACTAAACTGAACAGGAGGGGAACCGTTACTAAA
Organism: Pristiophorus japonicus; assembly: GCF_044704955.1. NCBI lineage: Eukaryota > Metazoa > Chordata > Chondrichthyes > Pristiophoridae > Pristiophorus > Pristiophorus japonicus. The sequence continues at coordinate 81,363,716 of NC_091991.1, read as the reverse complement.
CCGGACAGGAGGGGAACCTTAATTAAACCAGACAGTGGGGGAGAACTGTTACTAAACTGAACAGGAGGGGAACCTTTACTAAAAAATAGATGGCACGACCACCAAACAGGTTCACTCGTGGATGAATGTAGTTCTGCGTCTTTAAGTGCCATTACTGTCTTCCTTTTGTTACTGCCTGCAAAACTGGACCTTACCGAGGGATGTGGCCATTAGCATCGAGAGGAGGGCTGAGATATTTTTGAGAAGGATTGTCATACATCTGAGGTTTTGGCACATGCTAGGGCCTGGAGGAAGTGTTTTGTTTAGTAGCTGTGGTTCTGGTTATGTTTGGGAGAGGTGAAATGTGTCTGGCAGCTGTTGGAAGGAGATAATCTGGGCCACATTAAGTTGGCTAAGGCTGGTGATGCTTTTCTCAGGAGGTGCCGTCTTTCGGATGAGAAGTTAAAACCGAGGCCCCGTCTGCTCTCTCAAATGGACGTAAAGGATCCCATGGCACTATTTCGAAGAAGAGCAGGGGAGTTCTCCCTGGTGTCCTGGCCAATATTTATCCCTCAATCAACAATACAAAAACAGATAATCTGGTCATTATCACATTGCTATTTGTGGGAGCTTGCTGTGCGCAAATTGGCTGCCGCGTTTCCCACATTACAACAGTGACTACACTCCAAAGGTACTTCATTGGCTGTAAAGCGCTTTGAGACGTCCGGTGGTTGTGAAAGACACTATATAAAGACAAGTCTTTCTTTCAAGTTCAGAATGGTGATTGTGCCTGGGACGTCTGCTTTGTGATTTTCAGAGGGGCTGGTGATGAAGTTGCTACTATGGGGTGTTTCTTAGCTATTGTTGGGCTTCTCTGGGAGTTTGAAAGATGGGCTGTTTAGAGGCTGGTTTGGGAGGCTTTGATCTCTATGCCCGGCCATGGGCAGTATGGGCTGGCTAGATTTCTGTCCAGTAGCAGAATCCTGGAATATTATAGCACAGAAACAGGCCATTCGGCCCATCAAATTTGCAACCACCCTCTGCGGAGAAACCCTGGCTCGGGTCACGATCCCAGCAGTTATAAGTGGCCTGGTCCTCCAGGGCAGATTTTGGGCACTCTATGGTTGGTTTTGCATCGGTTGCTGACATGGACATTTGGTGCTGAGGATGTTACTTAGTCTTCTGGTGAATGTTTCTATGCGCTGTCTGGGCCAGTGATGCGGAATACAGTGAGTAGTCCCATGGAGGGCGGGGAGGAGGGGAGAGATGTGCACCTTCTGTTGAATCAGGTGGGTGGATGGGCAGCTCAATGATGCTGTTCAACTATCAGCGTAATTGGCAGGATCTCGAGGGATGAGGACCCAGCGCTCACCTCTCCGGCTGGGCAGCTCACAGCCTGTGCTGGTGCGGGAACCTTCTGTTGTGCTTGGTGGGCTGGGAAATAGAGGATCAGTTGTAGAAGTCCCAGCTGTTTCTGTAGGCTGGCGTGTTGGGCGTTGGGGAGGTGTGCGGGGGGCAATGGCGAGTGGATCAGGTACTTCTCACCTTCCTTGGATACACAGCTTTCTACAGCTGGAGAAGACCTCTTCAGTGCAGTCCCCCGAGCAGTTGGGCCCAGAGGTCAGGTGGAGAAGTGCGGAGGGGAGGAATAGTGTCTTGTGGGTTATTGCTTGGAGTATTTGTAAGAATATAGATATGTTTTTATGTTGTTTTTAATAAGGAGCGAAGACAGAACAGCTAATGTAGGAATTATGGTTAAATAACATGAGGAGAGTAAGCTGTGCAATGCAGATCCTATCTTTGGTCACAGTGACACTCCTGAATGAAGTAGTTCAGGAGAGCAAAGATACAGAGCAAAGGTTGATGAGATAAGATTGGAATCGGGAGATAACATTGGACCAGGAAGATAATAAAACTCAGCAAGAATTAGACACTGTGTGAGTTAACGATGAGGATGTCTGTTTGCTAAAACAGTGCAAATGAGTATTACAAAGCAAAACCTAGTTCGGAACTTTCGCTACCTTCAAAGAGAGATACCGTGAGTGGCCTGGCCAGGAAATGGCTCGCGATTCCTGGGGAGTCCTTTGCAGGTGAGTTTTCCAGAGGCAGGACTGGCATGTACTGCTCTGTGTGTCGTCTTAAGATGAATGTTTTGAAACAATAACAAATGTCAATAATTGTCAGACACATTGCTGCCTCTGGCATCCACGAATCATCCGTTGGAAAAACGAGGATTGTCCAACAGTATTTTCGCCCTGCTTTTCCATGAGGTATGTTGTTGGGAAGCTGGGCACCTATTTTATGGTTGATTTGTCGGGTTCCACAGGGCAATTTCAGGCACAGCATGGCCAAGCACAGAGTTCTGACTCGAGCTAGTCTGTTGGGTCATAAGAACCTAAGAAATAGGAGCAGGAGTAGGCCATTTGGCCCCTCGAGCCTGCTCCGCCATTCAATAAGATCATGGCTGATCTGATCTTGGCCTCAACTCCACTTCCCTGCCCGCTCCCCATAACCCTTGACTCCTTTATCGTTCAAAAATCTTTCTATTCCCATCTTAAATATATTCAGTGACTCAGCCTCCACAGCTCTCTGAGAGAAGAAATTCCTCCTCATTTCTGTTTTAAATGGGCACCCCCTTATTCTGAAGCTATGCCCCCTAGTTCTAGATTCTCCCGCGAGGGGAAACATCCTCTCTGCATCTACCCTGTCCAGTCTCCTCAAAATTTTATACATTTCAATAAGATCAGCCCTCATTCTTCCAAACCTCAATGAGCACAGGCCCAACCTGCTCAACCTTTCTTCATATGACAACCCCTTCATCTCAGGAATCAACCGAGTGAACCTTCTCTGAACTGCCTCCAGTGCAAGTATCCTGATGTGGCAGCCCAAGCTTCCTCTCCTTTAGCTAGTGCTGAAGTGCAGTCATTTCACAGGCACCTGGGGCTGAATGGCTGAACAAGAGGTTTCACTACTGCTGCGCACTGCAGAGATTTTATCCAAAATGTAATTAGTATTGGATTTGTGGTAATGGAAACTTCAGGAATCTGATTAAGTGTTCATACCCTATCGAAAAAAACTGCAAATGCTTTGCTGGTTGCCAGGTAATATACTGCCAATATGCTGTATCTAGTCCACGTCTCTGAGCCATACAGGAGGGCGGCTATCACTACAGCCCTGTAGACCATAAGCTTGATGCCCGATTTGAGGTCCCTGGTCTTCAAACACTCTTCCTCAGGCGACCGAAGGCTGTGCTGGCACACTGGAGGCGGTGTTGGACCTCGTCGTCGATGTCTGCACTTGCTGATAATAGGCTTCTGAAAGTGGTCCGTTGTCCAAGGCTGCGCCGTGGATTTTGATGACTGGGGGGCAGTGCTGTGTGGCGGGGTCAGGTTGGTGGAGGACTTTTATCTTACGGATGTTTAGTGTAAGGCCCATGCTTTCGTATGCCAGCGTTGCTTCTGCAAGATCCTGCACATCTCCTGGGAGGATAGACGCACCAACATTAGTGTTCTCGATCAGGCCAACATCCCCAGCATCGAAGCACTGACCACACTCGACCAGCTCCGTTGGGCAGGCCACAACTTCCACATGCCCGACACAAGACTCCCAAAGCAAGCACTCTACTCGGAACTCCTACACGGCAAGCGATCCCCAGGTGGGCAGAGGAAACGTTTCAAGGACACCCTCAAAGCCTCCTTGATAAAGTGCAACACCCCCACTGATACCTGGGAGTCCCTGGCCAAAGACCGTCCTAAATGGAGGAAGTACATCCGGGAGGGCACTGAGCACCGAGTCTCATCACCGAGAGCATGCAGAAAACAAGCGCAGGCAGCGGAAGGAGTATGCGGCAAACCAGACTCCCCACCCACCCTTTCCCTGAACCACTGTCTGTCCCACCTGTGACAGAGACTGTAATTCCTGCACTGGACTGTACAGTCACCTGAGAACTCACTTTTAGAGTGGAAGCGAGTCTTCCTCGATTCCGAGAGACTGCCTATGATGATGACTGCCAGTAAATTGAGTCAACTCTTATTGTTCCTCTCTTTACAAAGAGGTTTTAAAATCCTCTTGAGGCTCAAAATGACCAAAACATTTGCTTCTCTTTAAAACGATTTGTTCGTATTGAAGAGAAATACCGTATTTCAGGCTCTAAACAGGTTAGCTATTTTTTTTTTAAAAACATGATATCCTACTTTTTTCTTCCATTTCCCTCCCCCATCCCCCCCCAGCCCCTTTTTCTTGAAATCTTGCTGTCGGAAGATGGCAGGTGCTGAGCTCATGTAATGTATGCCCCTGTGAGTATGCTCACAGGTTTGTAGAGTTGGGAGTGGCTTAGCCAGTCAAGTGATGTTCACAAGACTCAATAAAACCCCAGGCAGTTGGGGATCCACGATGAGGCAGGTGGTTGTGAGCCTGGTGGATGAACTGGTAATGTGTCGTGTGATTGTTAAACCTTTGCTAATAAACCAACTAGTTCTTAATAGCAATGGCCCTGAAATTCCGGCCTTCCCAGTTCCGTATGAAGGCTTGACAGATCCTCTGCAGATCGGGAGTGAGGACATTTGTAAGAGCAAATTTCCGATATTTACACATACAAATGTCCTCAAAAATCTTATGCCTGAAAAAGCAGGTGCATAGCCTACTTTTACAGGCACAAGTGTTTTAAAAAGCACAAAAACATATAAAAATAAAGTTATTAAAACATATTTTATCACTAAAAACCCTCCCCACAACGGTAAGTTTATTTTAAAAAACTTTGTTAAAAATCGGGAAAATATATATTTTTTTAAGACATTAATAACTTTAATTTAAATGAATGTAGTGTATATTTTCTATTTTTTTATTAGTGTTTTGTGTGTTTGAGGCTGTTTCTCAATCAATGTAATAGGAGTTTAGGACCTTTTCGGAACTCCAATTACGATGATACCTTACCTGATTGGCTGCCCAGAGCCACGTGACTCCAGCTCCAGGCCTGCGCTTGTCCCGACGTGCACGCGCTATGACTGGCAGTCAGGAGAGGCCTCAGCATCGGAAAGTAGAACATGGGCAGCTGCTTAAGGTAGGTGCGGATTTTTTCTCTAAATATCCTCGGGAAGGCCAAAACGGAATTTCAGGGCCAATGTGTTGCTATGAATTCTTAAGCAAAGAACTCATGAAACAAATACATTACACCGAGGATGTTTCAACACCCCTGGATCACCATTTTGCATGATCAGCTGACAGCACTTACCACAGTGACAACAACTTACTTTTATTACATGAAATAACAGCACAGAAACAGGCCATTCGGCCCAACTGGTCTATTCTGGTGTTTATGCTCCCTACGAGCCTCCTACTACCTTACTTCATCTCACCCTATCCTTCTATTCCTTTCTCCCTCATGTACTTATCTAGCTTTCCTTAAATACATCCATGCAATTCAACGGCATTGCCATCATTGAATCTCCCATCATCAACATCCAGGAGGTCACCATTGACCAGAAACATAATTGGACCAGTCACATCAATAATGTAGCTACAAGAGCAGGTCAGTGGCTGGGTATCCTGAGGCAAGTGTCTCACCTCCTGACTCTCCAAAGCCTTTCCACCATCTACAAGGCACAAGTCAGGAGTGTGATGGAATACTCTCCACTTGCCTGGATTAGTGCAGCTCCAACAACACTCAAGAAGCTCAACACCATCCAGGACAAAGCAGCCCGCTTCATTGACACCCCATCCACCACCTTCAACATTCACTCCCTCCACCACCGGTGCACTGCGTCAACTCGCCAAGGCTTCTTCGACAGCACCTCCCAAATCCGCGACCTCTACCACCTAGAAAGACAAGGGCAGCAGGCGCGTGGGAGCACCACCACCTCCACGTTCCCCTCCAAGTCACACCTGGCCTTGATGTATAGCTGTTTCCTTCATTGTTGCTGGGTCAAAATCCTGGAACTCTCTATCTAACAGCACCACACGGGCTGCAATGGTTCAAGCAGGTGGCTCACCACCACCTTCTCGAGGGCAATAAATGCTAGCCTTGCCAACAATGCCAACATCTCATGAATGAATAAATAAAAAATATAAAATTATAAAGACCTCTATCAGGTCACTACTCAGTCTTCTCTGTTCGCGGAAAAAGTGCTCCAGCCAGTTCAGTCCTTCCTGAGAGTTGGTGGTGTGAGTTTATAGCATCTTGAACATCGATGCAAAAGCCTTCAGTGCCTCATTTCTTTTCAGTCTGAACTCTGAGTTTTGAAGTTCCAGGGCCAGAGACTGCTGAAGAATGAGCACCATCCTGACGTTTTTAATTCTGACAATGTCGGTACAGATGATGACTTCACATGGGACAACCTGCTTCCTGAATATTGAATTTCTTCTCTACGCCCACCCCTATTATGTCAGTCCATTGCTGTGGGTATGTGACCAGGTGTTTGTTGGCTGCTTGCAGTTATTTTGAGAATGGTACTTGTTCACAAGATGAATATGGGATGAGAGAGGCCATTTGGCCCATCCGACCTCAGCCATACCAGAAGAACCTGCAGTTCACCCCCCCCCCCACCCCACACCACCGACACCTCTCCCATTGTAGCATTGCAACTATTTCTTGAAGATCTTTGTCTTCTAACCCAACCTGGAAGTCCATTCCACATATTGACCACTCTTTCTGAAGAGGAACTTCCAGATAGAAATGTAAATTTGTTCTTCACTGGATGAAGCCAGTACTCACTCCCTTGTTCTCCTTGCTATGACTGGATTGAATGAGTAATGCCCCTTGCATCCCCTGTATGTTTAAACGGCTTGCCAACACTGACTGTCTTCACACAACCCAAATAATGGCCAATACAAAAGCAAAGTACTGCCGAGCTCCCCCAAGCAGCCAAATAATGGTCACTGGCCACTTGGGAGGAGATACTGAAAGGCTGTCAGTACCTGGGCAGGCAGCAATAGTCCATGTCGAGAGGAGAAGGGAGGAGAAGAGGTCAGGAACAAAACCAATGTTGGGACTTGTCAGATATTTCTGTAAGTCTGGTTCTCGAACTATGGAGCGAGCAGTTAAGCCCCAAGAAGTCACTTACTATCATTTCAACATGAACAAGTTCAGCTGGCATAGCCCCTGTGCTCTGACTAATGGGGAAAAGCTTCGGTCTGCTCTGAAATGCTTTATGCCCTATTAAATGAGATCCTCCTTTCTCGGTGTTGAAAATGCCAGGGCTGTGTGTGAAACTAGCAATTTGATATTGCTTTTAGCATAAGGGCTGCCGAAGGAAATAACTGGGCTGGAATGTGTTACTGCCGTCGGAAGGGGAGGTTGAAATGGTTTATTCTCGACTCATGCACAGCTTTCATGTGTTGACTGCTCAATGGTGGTGATTGCCACCTTTCTGCAGTAACGCCACTTCTGTCTTAATCAGAGTCAATTTATTTTTGTGCGTTATTGGCCCAGACAGAGATTAAGAAAAGCAAGGCGGACATTACTTTTTCCACAGGCATTACTGACTTCATTTTCTTGTCATTTAGTTTCTTTATCATTTCTATTTCGGCTGTCTCCCTTTGAAAAGGACAGCATCTCTTCAGCAGAGAAAATTCGACCTTGAAGCTTGACTGACCAGCAAATTGCTACAGTACCGGTTCCCTGCCACTTGATGGCGCTGTGCTCAGATGCATCCTGTTGTTGTACCTGATTCTAGCCATTTGAGGGAACCTTTCAGCTGCCAGTTGCTACACTGCGCCCTCGTGAGGCACAAAACAGGTATTGCAACAGATATCCCAGTGCAGCTGTTTGTGGTGCCTTCACAGGAGATGAACAAAACCAGGGCAGTTTCTGCATGTCTAGACCCCCAAAATTGTGTTGTTTTACCTGTGTCAGCTGTGGCTCAGTGGGTAGCACACTCGCCTCTGAGTCAGAAGGTTGTGGGTTCAAGTCCCACTCTACTTTCTCGCCCGAGCACAAATAAATCTAGGTTGACACTCCAGTGCAGTGGTGAGAGAGTGCTGCATTGTCAGAGGTGCCGTGTTTCGGATGAGACATTATCTGCCATCTCAGGTGGACGTAAACAATCCCATGGCACTATTTCGAAGAAGATCATCAGCATAGGCAGTCCCTTGAAATCGAGGAAGACTTGCTTCCACTCTAAAAGTGAATTCTTAGGTGACTGAACAGTCTAATAAAGGAATTACAGTCTCTGTCACAGGTGGGACACATAGTCGTTGAAGGAAAGGGTGGGTGGGGAGTCTGGTTTGCCGCACGCTCCTTCCGCTGCCTGCGCTTGCTCTCGGCGACGAGACTCGAGGTGCTCCAAGCCCTCCTGGATGCTCTTCCTCCACTTTGGGCAGTCTTTGGCCCTCCAGGCCAGATCCAAAACCGTCCCATCCTGGCCAATATTTACCCTCATTCAACATAACAAAAAAACAGATTATTACATTGCTGTTTGTGGGAGCTTGCTGTGCGCACACTGGCTGCTGCGTTTCCCACATTACAACAGTGACTACACTGCAAAAGTACTTCATTGGCTGTAAACCTCCTTGAGACATTCGGTGGTCGTGAAAGGCGTTATAATAATCCAAATCTTTCTTTCTGTGTAGTTCAACATTCTGTTGCTGCTTTTTAAGAGATAAGTAACAGGGAGCTGTGGCAGATGTTGACACTTTCTAACCCCAGAAGCACCTGAGTGTTGATTGTAACACCGTAGTTAAATCCCTGGCTGACCTTAGGCCTTGATTTTAACTCCAACTGGATTCCCTGCTCAGGCCTGAGTTAAAATTACAGTCGGGGTCTCAATGATGTCATCGGGCTACAACATGCACATGTAAAGAAGGACCCTGTTGGCTCTGGGCGCGTGTTCTTGCTGCCCGCTCTGGAGAGCAGGTTAAAATTGCAAATGTTGTGATCATAAGAACATACGAATTAGGAGCAGGAGTAGGCCATTCGGTCCCTCAAGCCTGCTCCGCCATTCAATAAGATCATGGCTGATCTTCTACCTCAACTCCACTTTTTTGCCCGACCCCCATATCCCTAGATTACACAGGATATACGACATAGAAACAGGACATTCGGCCCAACCAGTCCATGCCGGCATTAATGCTCCACTTGAGTCTCCTCCTGTCATTCCTCATCTAACTCTATCAGCATAACCCTCGATTCCCTTCTCCCTCATATGCTTGTCCAGCCTCCCTTAAATGCATCTATACTATTTGCTTCAACCACTCCCTGTGGTAGCGAGTTCCACACTCTCACCATTCTCTGGGTAAAGAAGTTTTTTCTGAATTCCCTATTGGATTTCTTGGTGACTATCTTATATTGATGGCCTCTAGTTTTGCTCTTCCCCACAAGTGGAAACATTCTTACACTCTATCAGAACCTTTCATAATTTTAAAGACCTCTATTAGGTCAAGCGAAAAAGAGACCCTATCCTGTTCATCCTTTCCCGAAAGGTATACCCTCGCATTTCTGGTATCATCCTTGTATTTTCTCTCTCCAGTGCCTCTATACACTCAAATTGAACACTGTCCCACAGCACTGGAGCTAGTCACAATGCTCTCAGCCTTGAATACAATCAATGACTGAGCATCCACAATCCTTTCGGGTACAGAATTCCTAATATTTACCAGCCTCTGAGAGAAGAAATTCTTCCACATCTCAGTCTTAAATGGCTGACCCCTTATCCCGAGACTGTGCCCCTTATCCCGAGACTGTGCCCCTTATCCCGAGACTCTGTGCCCCTTATCCCGAGCCTGTGCCCCTTATCCCGAGCCTGTGCCCCTTATCCCGAGACTGTGTGCCCCTTATCCCGAGACTGTGTGCCCCTTATCCCGAGACTGTGTGCCCCTTATCCCGAGACTGTGTGCCCCTTATCCCGAGACTGTGTGCCCCTTATCCCGAGACTGTGTGCCCCTTATCCCGAGACTGTGTGCCCCTTATCCCAAGACTGTGTGCCCCTTATCCCGAGACTGTGTGCCCCTTATCCCGAGACTGTGTGCCCCTTATCCCGAGACTGTGTGCCCCTTATCCCGAGACTGTGTGCCCCTTATCCCGAGACTGTGTGCCCCTTATCCCGAGACTGTGCCCCTTATCCCGAGACTGTGTGCCCCTTATCCCGAGACTGTGCCCCTTATTCCGAGACTGTGTGCCCCTTATCCTGAGACTGTGCCCCTGAGTTCTGAACTCTCCAGCCCGGGCAAACAACCTCTCAGCATCATCTCCCAGGGTCATGGCAGCTCTCAGATGGCTGAGAGCCAGAGTGATTTGAACTGCCCACCCGCCAGGTTTCTACTGAGTGAGCAGAGTTAGAATCGCCCCTGTAATGTCAGAACAGACCAGGAATTTGAACCTGGCACCTCTTTGGACTAGAGAGCATTGTACCACACTGCACATTTATCCACTAGGCTGTGGGAGATCAGCTGAACCTAAAGTATCTTGCATCAGTTTAGTTTGGGTCACTGAGTGTTACAACTTCAAATTGGTGCTGTCTTTTGTGTTTAAACTGCATCAGTAGTAAGTTAACGGATGGCTCCTCGCGGCTCGCAGTTCGGCCCCACTTCCGGCTTCCGGCTTCCTCGTATGTCGCACTGTGCATGCGCGGCTGAATTGAGGGCCCATGCTCAAAAAGGGGGCGGGGTCCCATGCACGCTTGCAAATAGTGCAAATAGTCACTCCGTATATTAACATGTCATATCGTGTCCATAGATTAATTTTTGGGATGTTGTTTGAACTTGCTGACTATTTAGACTCTAAAATGAGTTGAAATGATTGTGGTCCGCTTTTCAAAAGAAAACCCCCCCACAAAGGAACAAATTATAGTTCTGCCACATTATAATACTTGCATTTATATAGTTTGTGATGAACGCAGTGAGCTGACTTGCAAAACTTCTGTTTCCTACACTTTCATATGTGTTAAAGATGTCTCCAAATGGTTCCGTTTCTTTTTATCGGGCGAGGTCAACTCATAATTGTCATTTACGGGTATTTACATTTCTATGAGAAACTATTTGGGCTAATTGGTTTCCAGAATGGAAGTCATTACATATACACACACACAACCTGATCGCATCATAAATTCCCTTATGTCCTTTGAAATGTTAAATCTATGTCAAATCTGCAGATGTCTGTCAGGTAATCTCAGGCTCTTTGTGAAACAAAAGTGTTTGATATGCACATCAGCTGTCAAAAGAAAACCGAATAGATATCTATCCAAGGGGCTGCTGTTCACACTCCGTCTACCTGGGTGATGAAATTCATATTTGCCTGCCTTATGGGAAAGGAGTGTTTTGCTTTGAGTTCTTCAAAGAAGTCAACTTCCATTCAAAAGCAGGCCACAAGTATGTCTGCTCAATGGTTTGGGGGTGGTGTAGGCATCAGCTTAATTGCCTGCAGCTCCTTAGTGGCAGCGGGGTGGGCTTCATGGATCTTGAAACACCCGACTTCCTTTCATTAAAGACTCACTTCTAATATTCTGACAGGCAGTATTAAATAGCAGCCTATAATTTCCCACTGCCCTTGCAGTTTAATGCCAGCGTTGACTCCTTTAAAATAACGCCAGGGGTTAAGTTGATGCTGAGCAGAAAATCTTGGCTGTCTGAAGTGTTTGGACCATTGATTATTGATGTGTTGTTCAGGTAGATCCTCGGATTCTTTCCAAAGAACAGGGAGATCTCCCATTGTCCTGGGCAATATTTCGTCCTCCACCCAAACCAACATCATCAAAACAGATTAATGCCATTCATCTCATTTGCTGTCTGTGGGATCTTGCTAAATGCAAAATGGATGCCCTGTTTGCTGACATAACAGTCACTAGCTTTCAAAACTGTTGGTGAAGAGCTTGAAAGATTCTACAGGTATTTTGTTTAATGCAGTCACAATAGGTGCAAATAATAAACTTCCGCGCAGACCTGTGTGAATGATGCACAGTTTTAAAGTTTGTCTGGCAATTATTTTGGTAGCCAGATTTGGGGGACGGGGTTGGGGGTGGGGTGGGGGGGGGGGGTGGTGGTGGATGCAAGGAGTGGTGTGTGACAAAAAAGAACCTTTACTTATGATCCTTTTGCTGGTCGGTCGTGGTTAATCCGGCAGCAAAAAGGGCCAGTGTTATTGAGGAACTTGAAGTTTGTTGAGTGGTGACGCGTTTCCCGTGACACGACTGTGATTCGGACCATCCCAGTGGAAGTAATCCCGGGGGACAGAGGGCGATCAGTCAGAAAGTTCAAACCGACTTTGAAGTTGTGAGGCGTTGTACCAAAATGCTTCTGAACCTGCACCCAGCTGGAAGTCCTGTTTACAGCACACATGTGGTCTCCTGTTTTTCTTGTATATAACACGAGCAATAGTGCCCAAATGATGAATTTTTAAATGTGGGTTAAACCAGAAAAGCAAGGGCTAGAATTTCCAAATAACCCGCCAGCACCTGATTGCCGCCCAAAAGATTCCCAAGATGATCGCTGACGAAGAATTCTCCCCAAAAAAGAAAAAAATCCGCCCAGCGAAAAAAATTGGCGTTGCACCCTGATTCTCAGCGAAAAAATGGAATTCTGGGACAATTGGGCAGTGCTTAAAGAAAATGGGCGATAAATTAAAAATTCACCAAAAATTTACACCGAGGCTCCGGGTTGGGCCTAGGAGGAGAAAAACACAAAAAATATTTTTTCAGAAAACATTATTTAAAAAATTATAAAAACATTCTCGGGACCCTTTTCACTTGAACCACTGCAAGAACCTTTTTCTTGCAGGGCTACTCACCTACCGCCCAGCTCTGCTGATTCTTGTGGGCGTTTTTTTTATACTTACCTACGGATCACCGCTGAGCCAAATATCGCACCAGGGCGATCGGTGGACGGTGCACGTCGGCAGTCCGCTCCCCAGCGGTACTTCGAAACCGCCGACGTAACTCAGTTGCGCAATTTCTTGCCAACCCGGTTATTACCCAAAACGGCCCATACGCCCAGAAACCAGGCGGTGAAACACTACAAATTCTAGCCCCAAGAAACCCAAATATTGTCTTGAGCTCAGTTCAGTCCTGAGACCGAACGATGTCCCTTCTCCCCAGCGTACAGGAGCGAGGTGCACTCACAGGCGAGTGAGGTTAGCCCAATTATTCTTTCTGTCTTTTTTCAGCCAACTTTTAGAATTTTTGTATCAGTGTGTGGAAGCAAAACAAGCCCACTTCAGATATCAGAGGCTGTACTCATTGCACAATGGTTGTAGCTTTTGTTTATGTTCAGGTTATAAGAATTCTATTCTGTTCCTCACTGCAAATGTCAAATTATGTTGGTATCCAGAGGCACATTGTTTTTTTTTCTTATCCCAATTTGACATTTTTTTCCTTATTCAAAATAAATTAAATGAATTTTTAAAGCTTCTCCAGCAAACAAGGCAGCTTTAATTTCATCTGAGGCTTACGTATTCTGACCATCAATTAGTGACATTTAGCGAGACACTGAATTCAATATTTGGAGATTTCCTCGAAAGTTTTGAGGCAGTGCTGCAAGACTCGGGGTTCACGCAGCACTCGCTGGGAATACACTGTTGATTCAAGAACTGCATTCCACCCCTCCATTCTGTCCAACCACAGCTCTCCTCTCCGTAGTGGTCCCAAACCAGTGTTGCCCAACATCCAGCACCTTTCCGATCAGTACCCTCGCAGCAGAATTGAAAGATGTTTTATTTCAGACTGCCAGCATCCACAGTATTTTGATTTTGTTACAAGTTATTTGGTGTTGGTTTCTGACGTCAGTAATGCATAAGCGACTGCTAACCTTCAAATGCCCAACATCCAGCAGATGCCAACTTCCAGTTGCCTGCACACTGTGCCTATTCACAGCCATTAGACCTCAAAGACTCTGGACAGATGAAACCCAGCCATAATTTAACAGCAGGTGTAATATATTTGCTTCATGGGTTCTTTGCTTAAGAATTCATAGAAACACATTGCTATTAAGAACTAGTTGATTTATTAGCAAAGGTTTAACAATCACACTACACATTACTAGTTCATCCACCAGGCTCACAACTGCATATCTCATCGTGGATCCCCAACTGGCTGGGGTTTTATTGAGTTTTGTGAACATCACGTGACAGGCTAAGCCACTCACAACTCAACAGCTCTACAAACCTGTGAGCATATTCACCGGTGTATACATTACAGCAGGATAATACATTGCATGTTACATGGTGGACCAACCCTGCTATTAGTAAACAATGCAAGTGATGCCAAGGGAGAGACTCCAGTCATTTCCTTCAATGATCGTAACCTCCCTTCACTGCAGTAGAGCTTCTCAGAATAATCATTTTTTTATTTTTCGCTTGGCTACCAAGAAATGATATCTATCTTCAGAAAATGCGCCGAGAAAAAGCCAGCTACTTCCACCATTTGATACCTTCACTCGAAGCCACGGTGTTGTAGTTCAGTGCCGAGCTGTTTTTTTATTCTCTGCTCTCCTATTCTGGCTGTCGAAATTTGCGAGCGACACAGCGAGACCCATTTGGAAAGTTTACATTTGTCAAAATAACATTTTGTCAAGTGTGCATTCCCTCCATCAATGGGCTTTTAGAGCAATTTAGAAACAAGCAGGTTTCTTCTGCAACACCAGACACATTTGTGATAAAGTGCAGCCCTCAATTATGGGGCCTTTCATTGTGCGTCGCCAGGTCAAGCACTTGGAGTAGAATTGTCACTGTGCTGCTGTGCCCAAGTCCTGACCCAGTACTCCACGTTGATTGACTGACTGATTGTGATTCTCCCACTCGCTGCACTGGGAGGAAAACGTCTGATCATAGCGTTCCTTGTAAAATTGTAGTGAATTGCCATATCCTCCCCTCCCCTCTGAGGCCATCTGTACTCCCTACCCAGTAAAAACTACTTGTTTTTTGACTTCCTTTCTTTTGTAAACCAACTTGTCTCCCCAGCGCCCTCAAGGGATATGTGGACAGTGCAGGAAAGTGGAGTTGAGGTAGAAGATCAGCCATGATCTCATTGAATGGCAGAGCAGGCTCGAGGAGCCGAGTGGTCCACTCCTGCTCCTAATTCTTATGTTCTTACGGGGCCGAACTTGGTGGAGTCACCGCCCGCTGCCGCCGAGGTTTCTGGGCGGTCTCCCCTCCGAGCAAGTTTGGTGGAGGCCTCCCGCCGGCGGGGAGGGAAGACCGTTGGGGACCGCCCGCTGACGTCCACTGGTGTGCAACGCACATAAGTGTCCTCCCGCCCGCCAAGATGCCAGTTTACAGAGAAACATAGAAACATAGAAAATAGGTGCAGGAGTAGGCCATTCAGCTCTTCGAGCCTGCACCGCCATTCAATGAGTTCATGGCTGAACATGCAACTTCAGTACCCCCTTCCTGCTTTCTTGCCAGATCCCTTGATCCCCTAGTAGTAAGGACTTCATCTAACTCCTTTTTGAATATATTTAGTGAATTGGTCTCAACAACTTTCTGTGGTAGAGAATTCCACAGGTTCACCACTCTCTGGGTGAAGAAGTTTCTCCTCATCTCGGTCCTAAATGGCTTACCCCTTATCCTTAGACTGTGAACCCTGGTTCTGGACTTCCCCAACATTGGGAACATTCTTCATGCATCTAACCTGTCTAAACCCGTCAGAATTTTAAACGTTTCTATGAGATCCCGTCTCATTCTTCTGAACTCCAGTGAATACAAGCCCAGTTGATCCAGTCTTTCTTGATATGTCAGTCCTGCCATCCCGGGAATCAGTCTGGTGACCCTTCGCTGCACTCCCTCAATAGCAAGAATGTCCTTCCTCAAGTTAGGAGACCAAAACTGTACACAATACTCCAAGTGTGGCCTCACCAAGGCCCTGTACAACTGTAGCAACACCTCCCTGTCCCTGTACTCAAATCCCCTCGCTATGAAGGCCAACATGCCATTTGCTTTCTTAACCGCCTGCTGTACCTGCATGCCAACCTTCAATGACTGATGTACCATGACACCCAGGTCTCGTTGCACCTCCCCTTTTCCTAATCTGTCACCATTCAGATAATAGTCTGTCTCTCTGTTTTTACCACCAAAGTGGATATAACCTCACATTTATCCACATTATACTTCATCTGCCATGCATTTGCCCACTCACCTAACCTATCCAAGTCACTCTGCAGCCTCATAGCATCCTCCTCGCAGCTCACACTGCCACCCAACTTAGTGTCATCCGCAAATTTGGAGATACTACATTTAATCCCCTCGTCTAAATCATTAATGTACAATGTAAACAGCTGGGGCCCCAGCACAGAACCTTGCGGTACCCCACTAGTCACTGCCTGCCATTCTGAAAAGTACCCATTTACTCCTACTCTTTGCTTCCTGTCTACCAACCAGTTCTCAATCCACGTCAGCACACTACCCCCAATCCCATGTGCTTTAACTTTGCACATTAATCTCTTGTGTGGGACCTTGTCGAAAGCCTTCGAAAGTTCAAATACACCACATCAACTGGTTCTCCCTTGTCCACTTTACTGGAAACATCCTCAAAAAATTCCAGAAGATTTGTCAAGCATGATTTCCCTTTCACAAATCCATGCTGACTTGGACCTATCATGTCACCTCTTTCCAAATGCTTAATAATTGATTCCATCATTTTACCCACTACCGATGTCCCTGTTTTCTCTCCCTCCTTTTTTAAAAAGTGGTGTTACATTGGCTACCCTCCACTCCATAGGAACTGATCCAGAGTCTGTGGAATGTTGGAAAATGACTGTCAATGCATCCGCTATTTCCAAGGCCACCTCCTTACGTACTCTGGGATGCAGACCATCATGCCCTGGGGATTTATTGGCCTTCAGTCCCATCAATTTCCCCAACACAATTTCCCAACTAATAAGGATTTCTCTCAGTTCCTCCTTCTTACTAGACCCTCTGACCCCTTTTATATCTGGAATGTTGTTTGTGTCCTCCTTAGTGAATACCGAACCAAAATACTTGTTCAATTGGTCAGCCATTTCTTTGTTCCCAGTTATGCCTTCCCCTGATTCTGATTGCAGGGGACCTATGTTTGTCTTTACTAACCTTTTTCTCTTTACATATCTATAGAAGCTTTTGCAGTCCATTTTAATGTTCGCTGCAAGCTTCCCCTCATACTCTATTTTCCCTGTCCTAATGAAACCCTTTGTCCTCCTCTGCTGAGTTCGAAATTTCTCCCAGTCCCCGGGTTCACTGCTATTTCTGGCCAATTTGTATGCCACTTCCTTGGCTTTAATACTATCCCTGATTTCCCGAGCCGGTCCGGGCGAGAGTCCGCTGCAGCAGGGGGGAGGACTGCTGCGTGGAGGCAGGTCTAACCTCAAAGGTAAGTAAGGTTAGCAAAAAAAGGTTAGTCAACTTCTTTATTTATTTTCCAGCGATTCGGTTGGATGGGGTCCCCTGAAGGTTTTCCAGTGTTTTTTTTCTTATTTTTTGAAAACTTTTCTTTTTATGTTTTCCCTCCTCCCTGGGCCCGACTCAATCCTTGGCAGTACTTTGCCGAGGATTGCATTTGCTGCCGAGATTGGGAGCTCGTGCCCACTGCCGCCCAGATTCACGGCGTAAGTCGCTTTTTTGCCGCCGGGCGGTCTTTCCTGGACTTTTCCACGAAACTCTCGCCCAAAGTACCATCAGGATCTCCGTGGTCCTTTGGGTGGCACTTGGGCAGAACTTCGCTTCCACCAAGTTTGGGGGTCCTACATTCCTCTGCTTTGCACTCAACAGGAACCTCAAACCTACCTCACCCTGAAGCCTCACCACTGTCCTGTGTTGGACATCACCACCCCACACAGACACAGAGGCCAACCTACCCTTCAGCCCGTGTGCTACGCTGCAGATGATCCAGTCGTGCCCACCTGACCCACTCCTCATCATCTCTGTCAGGCAAGGCACCGCTCTGCTGTTGGCCAGGGATGCGGGAAGCTCCAGCAATTCTTGCCTGCATGAGCACGTCATGTCAGAGCATGGAGAGCATCAAAGAAATACCCTTCCAATCCAGCCCAACATGGTTGTCCGGTTCGAGGTTGTCCGATTAAGCGGTAGAACTTCCCCAGCAATAATTATGACTTTCATCATCCCTTGAAAGGAGGAAAAAGTTTCAAATGTAGGTAGCAAGACTTGCTGAAGAAAGCTAAGAGTGGTAGAAGTATTAGGATTGGTTAGGCCTTGCCTTATCAATGGCAGTACTAGTAAGATTAAAGGAAATATGTGTGCTAGTGTCAATTGTTGGAGTTGCAACGTAGGTGGAGAATAGGTATCAAACGCTTGGTCAAATCGATTCATTTTCAAGATACTGCAGTGTCAGAGTTTACTTGATTAATTTCAGCATGAAGTGGTTCTGGTCTGAAGTTAATGGGATGGTCAGTCAGTGAGGTTGACCTCACTTACCTACAGGAGCTAGAGAGAGTCTTCCATAGGTACCTGTAATGTGTTTGTTTCGTGGGTTCTTTGCTTAAGAATTCATAGCAACACATTGCTATTAAGAACTAGTTGCTTTATTAGCAAAGGTTTAACAATCACACTACACATTACCAGTTCATTCACCAGGCTCACAATCACCGACCTCATCGTGGACCCCCTGAACCCAACTAGCTGCGGTTTTATTGAGTCTTGTGAACATCATGTGACTAGCTAAGCCACTCACAACTCAACAACTCTATAAACCTGTGCGCATACTCACAGGTGCATGTATTAGTGTTCTATCATAAAAAATGTGGCTCATAAATAGGGGACTTCAAAACTTGCAATAACAAATGCCTTCTTCAAGGATTAAGTTGTGGGAATAGTGTGTGCTTAAGGAATAGATGTCAGCTTTGGCTTGGTGGCAGCGCTCTCGCCTCTGAGTCCGAAGGTTTTAAGCCCCATGCCAGAGACCTAAGTACATAATCTAAGCTGACACTTCAGTGGAATACTGCGCGAGTGCTGCACTGTCGGAGGTGCCGTCTTTCAGATGAGACATTAAACCGAGGCATCGTCTGCCTTCTCAGGCATATGTAAAAGATCCCACGGTGCTATGTTTAAAAAAAAAAAGAGTGCCGTAGAGTTCTTCTGGTGTCCCGGCCAACATTTACTCTTTAACCACCACCATTAAATACTAAGGGCTAGAAATTAATTTTTCAGCGAAAACGGTATTTTTACGGCAAAATTACCGTTTTCGCTTTGCTACCATTAGTAGGCCCGATTTTTGGCCTTTAATTTGCGCAGCTGTAAAAATCGCCATTGCACAAGGATTCACGGCGCTAACCGCTAATTTCGGCAACTTTAGTACGGGGCCGATAGCGCTGCAAGAGAGGCCTTGGGAGGGGGGAAAAACAACAAAATAAAATTGCAAAAAACAAAAAAAAAACATTCACAATACCCTTACCTACTAAATCACTGAAAAAGAATTAAAAAATAAAAACTTTAACTTACCTTTTATTGCAGGTCTTCATACTTACCGCTGCTGCAGGGCTGCACCGCAGGTTTTCCCTGTCGGTATTCTGGCCGCAGAATACGGTTGCGGAGAGAGGCAAATATCGGTTGAAAACGCTATTTTGCGTGTTGCACGGCGGCGCTCCTCTCCCCGGCGGTATGTGGAAGCAGCGCCGCAAAGAGGCCAACGAAGATCCCGCCGACCAGGTTTTCACCGCAGAGGGCCAAATCATGGCAAAAACCCGGCTGCAAAGTCAGTGAAATTCTAGCCCAAAGTACCTGGTCTTTTATTTCATCATTGTTTGTGGGACCTTGCTGAGTGTAAATTGACTGCTGTGTTTCCCTCCATTACAGCAGTGACTACACTTCAAATACTGTAAAATGCTTTAGGTTGTCCTGAGGTTGTCGGAACCTAGGAACAGATGTAGGCCATTCAGCCCTTCAAGCTTGTCGGAATATAAGACCATAAGGAATAGGAGCAGGAGTAGGCCCTACGGCCCCTCGAGCCTGCTCCGCCTTTCAATCGATCATCGACCTCAACTCCACTTTCCCGTCCAATCTCCATATCCCCTGATTCCCCTGGACTCCAAAGATCTCTCTATCTCGGCCTTGAATATATTCAGAGACTCAGCGTCCACTACCCTCTGGGGCAGAGAATGCCATTCACTTGGATCGCAGCTGATCTGTACTTTAATTTCATTTACCCGCCTTTGATTCATATCCCTTGATACCCTTACTTAACAAAAAATCTATCGATCTCAGTCTTGAAAGCTTCAATTAATCCCCAGCTTCCACAGCCTTTTGGGGAAGAGAGTCCCAGATTTCCACTGCCCTTTGTATCAATAAGTGCTGTCTAAATACACTGCTGAAAGACCTGGCTCTAATTTTAAGATCATGATGAAGATTATTATTTGTGAAAGGTGCTATATGATAAAATTCATTCTATCTTTATCCCTACCTGTTTTTTCTAGCCTATTGGTTTCTTCAGGTGAGCTCCCCGTTAAGGCCCTGCATTGGGCGTATTCCAATTTTACACGAGTCAATGTGTTAGTGAAGTTGACCAAGTGGGTTCATTTGCAGCATTTCTGCCTTAATAATTGACAACAGTGGGACCTCCCTGTTTGTTTCATTTGCAAACCAGCCAGAGTGCATCATACGTTCAGAGTGTGTTGGGTTGTTGATTAAACATCGAGGAATGACGTTGGGGTGGGGGGAGAGAGGAGGAAATCAGAGCATCATGTTACTTTCTGTTACATTAGAAACTGGTGTCAAGAGGTTGACACCTGCAGAGAGAAGTAGTATCCTTTGAAGCTGTGACTTTGTCCTATAATAACGACATTATTGCTAATGGCTGTCCCATCACCAAAAGAGCAAAGGGAGATGTTAGCAGAATCTACTTCATCCGCAAGTGCGCTGTTAGGACACGGAATGGTTCACCAAAAACAATAGTGGAAACAGAATCGATAATAACTTTAAAAAATGTAAGTGGAAAAATATTTGTTAAAAAAAAATTAAAGGTGTATAGGAAAAGGGCAGGCGAATGGGAATAAGTGGATGAGCCGATTGGCGCAGTGGGCCAAATGGCTTTCTTTTATACTGTAATATTCTATGATTCTAGCTGGAAAGCAGGGAAAAATGGTAATAAAAGAAAATTAAAAGTTCTTTATCTGAATGTAGGCAGCATTTGTAACAAGATAGATGAGTTGACGGCACAAATAGAAATAAATGTTTATGAAATGATAGCCATTATAGAGACGTGGTTGCAAGGTGACCAAGGCTGGGAACTGAATATTCAGGGGTATTTGACAATTCAGAAGGATAGACAGAAAGGAAAAGGAGGTGGGGTAGCTCTGTTAATAAAGAATGAAATCAGTGCAGTAGTGAGAAATTATATTTGTTCAGAAGATCAAGATGTAGAATCAGTTTGGATGGAGATAAGAAAAAGTAAGGGGAAGAAGTCACTGGTGGGCATAGTCTATAGGCCCCATTACTGTTGCACGGAATATAAATCAAGAAATAATGGAGGCTTGTAAGAAAGGAACGGCAATAATCATGAGCGATTTTAATCTTCATGTTGATTGGACAAATCAAATTGGCCAAGGTAGCCTTGAGGAAGAGTTCATAGAGTGTATCCGGGATGGTTTCCTTAAACAGTACGTTGTGGAACCAATCAGGGAGCAGGCCATCTTAGATATGGTACTGTGTAATGAGACAGGATTAATAAATGATCTCCTAATAAAGGATCCTCTAGGAAAGAGTGATCATAACATGGTTGAATTTCAAATTCAGTTGAAGGGTAAGCAAATTGAATCTCAAACCAGTGTCCTGATCGTAAATAAAGGAGATTACAAAGGTATGAAGACAGAGTTGGCTAAAGTGGACTGGGAAAATAGATTATAACGTGTGAGCAGTGGCAGACTTTTAAGGAGATATTTCATAACTCAAAAAAAATATTCAAGTGAGATACAAAGTCTTTAAGAGAAGAGAGAACCATCCATGGCTAACTAAGGAAGTAAAGGATGGTATCAAATTGAAAACAATGGTGTACAAAGTGGCCATGATTAGTGGGAGGCCAGGGGATTGGGAAACTTTTAAAAATCAGCAAAGGACAACTAAAAAAATAATAAAGAGAGGGAAGATAGATTATGAAAGTAAACTAGCAAAAAATATAAAAACAGATAGTAAGAGTTTATACAGGTATATGAAAAGGAACAGAGTAGCTAAAGTAAATGTTGGTCCCTTAGAGGATGAGACTGGGGAATTAATAATGGGGAACAGGGAAATGGCAGAGACATTGAACAAATATTTTGTATCGATCTTCACGGTAGAACACACTAAAAACATCCCAATAGTGGAAAATTAAGGGGCTAAAGGGAGGGAGGAACTTAATACAATCACTATCATGAAAGAAGTAGTACTCGGTAAAATAATGGGACTAAAGGCGGACAAGTCCCCTGGAACTGATGGCCTGCATCCCAGGATCTTAAAAGAAGTGGCTGCAGAGATAGTGGATGCATTGGCTGTAATCTACCAAAATTCCCTGGATTCTGGAGAGGTCCCAGCGGATTGGAAAACTGCAAATGTAACGCCCTTAAATAAAAAAGGAGGCAGAAAGAAAGCAGGAAACTATAGACCAGTTAGCCTAACATCTGTCATTGGGAAAATGCTGGAGTCTGTTATTAAGGAAGCAATAACAGGACATTTGGAAAAGCATAATACAGTCAGGCAGAGTCAGCATTGTTTTATGAAAGGGAAATCATGTTTGATAAATTTGCTGGAGGTCTTTGAGGATGTAATGAGCAGGGTGAATAGGGGGGAACCAGTGGTTGTGGTGCTTTTGGATTTCCAGAGGGCATTCGATAAGGTGCCACATAAAAGGTTGCTGCACAAGATAAAAGTTCACGGGGTTGGGGGTAATATATTAGCATGGATAGAGGATTGGCTAACTAACAGAAAACAGAGAGTGAGGATAAATGGAACATTTTCCAGTTGGCAAACAATGACTAGTGGGGTGCCACAGGGATCGGTGCTGGGGCCTCAACTATTTACAATCTATATTAATGATTTGGATGAAGGAACCGAGTGTAATGTAGCCCAGTTTGCTGATGATACAAAGATGGGTGGATGTGATGAGGACACAAAATATCTGCAAAGGGATATAGACAGGCTAAATGAGTGGACAAAAATTTAGCAGATGGAGTATAATGTGGGAAAGTGTGAGGTTATCCACTTTCCGGAAAAAAATAAAAAAGCTAATTATTATTTAAATGGAGAGAAATTACAAAATGCTGCAGTACAGAAGAACCTGGACCTGGAGGTCCTTGTACATGAAACACAAAAAGTTAGTATGCAGGTACAGCAAGTAATCAGGAAGGCAAATGGAATATTGGCCTTTATTGCAAGGGGGATAGAGTATAAAAGTAGGGAAGCCCTGCTACAACTGTACAGGGTATTGGTGAGGCCACACTGAGAGTACTGCGTACAGTTTTGGTCTCCTTATTTAAGGAGGGATATACATGCATTGGAGGCAGTTCAGAGAAGGTTCACGAGTTTGATTCCTGAGATGAAGGAGTTGACTTATGAAGAAAGGTTGAGTAGGTTGGGTCTATACTCCTTTGAGTTTAGAAGAATGAGAGGTGATCTTATTGAAACATATAAGATACTGAGGGGGCTTGACAGGGTAGATGCAGAGAGGATGTTTCCCCTTGTGAGGGAATCTAGAACTAGGGGGCATAGTTTCAGAATAAGGGGTCATCCATTTAAAACTGAGATGAGGAGGAATTTCTCCTCTCAGAGGGTTGTAAATCTGTGGAATTCTCTGTCCCAGAGAGCTGTGGAGGCTGGGTCATTGAATATATTTAAGGCGGAGATAGATTTTTGAGTGATAAGGGAGTCGGGTTATGTGGAGCAGGCAGGGAAATGGAGCTGAGCCCAAGATCAGATTAGCCATGATCTTATTGAATGGCGGAGCAGCCACGAGGGGCCAAATGGCCTACTCCTGCTCCTATTTCTTATGTTCTTATGAAAAGGACCTTAGGATGTGTAACCTATAGTGTGGTTGAGCAGATATTTAAAGGAGGGAGGAGTTAAGGGAGGGAATTCCAGAGAGTAGAAACAGCATTAAAATAGTAGGGTTGATCTTCCTGAAAGGCCAGCTGGTACCCAGGATGTGCACTGCATCCCTCCCGGGGCTATTTGAAGGGTCTAGCCGTACTCCCAGCTTAGACCCAGCCTCCCAGGTGGGCATTATGGCCAGAACACCGGAGAGCAGCTTCCAGGAGCGCGCGGAGTCCACTCTGGGAGTGGAGAGGAGTTGGTTGTCAAAGCTTTTGAAACTTTACTCACACGACTGGACTCGGGCGCCCTTGAGTACAGATGATTAAGGGGTGATCTAATTGAAGTGTTTAAGATGATTAAAGGATTTGATAGGTTAGGTAGAGAGAAACTATTTCCAAAGGTGGGGTAGTCCAGAAGAAGGGAGCACAACCTTGAAATTAGAGCTAGGCCGTTCAGGGATGATGTCAGGAAGCACCTCTTTACACAAAGGATAGTGGAAATCTCGAACTTTCCCCCCAAAAAAGCTGTTGAGGCTGGGGTTCAATGAAAATTTCTAAACTGCCATTGATAGATTTTTGTTGGTTAAGGGTGTTGAGGGATATGGAGCTAAGGTGGTTATATTGAGTTAGGTCACAGATCAGCCATGATCTAATTGAATGGTGGAACAGGCTCGAGGGGCTGAATGGCCTCCTCCTGTCAATGTTCCCTCCAATTTTTATTTGTACTGAACTGGCCACGAACTCCTCTGAGCACATATTTATTGTCTATGGGCAATTTAACAACAACAACAACTTTACTTGAGCCAAATGGCATCGATGCCTTCTGTTGAAAATGTTTAGTAATCGCAACAGTCTCCTCTTAAAGCTTGATTTTATTTCACACATATCTCCCTCACTAAAAACCAGTTGATTCTAACTTGCTGAAGTCAAAATTGACACACATCTCGTACACCTTTAGCCGCACGTATGTCTTCCTTGCTCTTATCTGCATTGGCAGAAAGGAGATAGGAGGAAACGATTTTTCCGAACAAGCAAGATCACTGCAAAGAGTTTGACAGCTCCACTGGTTAAGGAAGGACAGTAGGAATAGAATATCATACAGTTCTTCAAGTTAGATTCAAGTTTAGTAACAATCTTTGAGATTTATGAGAAAAGTTGGCTCTTGGTTTCAGAGTTGGTTTAGGATGCGTCCTGTGCAATAGGTGTAATGTGTGTACCTGTCAGAATGCTCACAGGTTTGTGGAGCTGTTGAGTTGGGAGTGGCTTAGCCAGTCATGTGATGTTCACAAGACTCAATAAAACCCCAGCCAGTTGGGTTCAGGGGATCCACGATGAGGCAGGTGGCTGTGAGCCTGGTAATGTGTAGTGTGATTGTTAAACCTTTGTTAATAAACAACTAGTTCTTAATAGCAATGTGTTGCTATGAATTCTTAAGCAAAGAACCCAGGAAGCAAATACATTACATTAAAATAGGTTGCCCCAAGAAGATTTGGCACAGACCTCGGGTTTTTAAATGTACAGTGACGTTTTATTTACCGTATTTTGATTTTGTGGATTTCATCATCATAGGCAGTCCCTCGGAATTGAGGAAGACTTGCTTCCACTCCCAAAGTCAGTTCTTTGATGGCTGAACAGTCCGATACGAGAGCCACAGACCTTGTTACAGGTGGGACAGACATTGGTCAAGGGAAGGGTTGGTGGGGCTGGTTTGCTGCACGCTCCTTCCGCTGCCTGCGTTTGGCCTCTTCATGCGCTTTGCGTTGGGACTCGAAGATCCCGATGCCCTCCCGGATGTACGTACTTCACCTCGGGTGGTCTGCGGCCAGGGTCTCCCAGGTGCCAGTGGTGATGTCGCACCAGGGAGGCTTTGAGGATGTCCTTATACCATTTCCGCTGTTCTCCTTTGGCTCGTTTACCATGAAGGAGCTCCGCATAAAGCATTTGCTTCGGGAGTCTCGTACTTGGCATGCGAACTATGTGGCCTGCCCAGCAAAGCTGATCGAGTGTGGTCAGTGCTCCAATACTGGGGATTTTGGCCTGGTCGAGGACACTGATGTTGGTGCGCCTGTCCTCCCAGGGGATTTGCAGGATCTTGCGGAGACATCGTTGGTGATATATCTCCAGCGACTTGAGGTGCCTTCTATACATCATCCATGCCTCAGATCCATACAGGAGGGCAGATATTACTACAGCCCTGTAGACCATGAGCTTGGTTGTAGATTTGAGGGACTGGTCTTCAAACACTCTTTTCCTCAGACGGCCGAAGGCTGCACTGGTGCACTGGAGGTCTTGTTGAATCTCTGCATCAATGTCTGCCTTTGTTGATAAGATATTTATATAGCGCCTTTCACAACCACCGGACGTCTCAAAGGTCTTTACAACCAATTAAGTACTTTGTTGGTGTGTAGTGTAATGTAATGTTGGAAACGCAGCAGCCAATTTGCGCGCAAGTAAGCTCCCACAAACAGCAATATGATAATGACCAGATAATCTGTTTTTTTGTTATGTTGATTGAGGGATAAATATTGGCCAGGACACCAGGGAGAACTCCCTTGCCCTTCTTCGAAATTGTCCCATGCGATCTTTTACGTCCACTTGAGAGGGCAGACAGAGCCTCAGTTTAACGTGACATCCGAAAGACTGCACCTCTGACGGTGCAGCACTCCCTCAGCACTGCACTGGAGTGTCAGCTTGGATTTTTTGTGTTCAAGTCCCTGGAGTGGGACTTGAACCCACAACTTTCTGACTCGGAGGCTACCCGCTGAGCCACAGCTCTTAGGTATTGCATTATTGTATTAATAAATATAACACTGTCCTGTTGAGTCCTGATATTTCAAGCCTCAGGGTTTCTAACAGCTGATTTTTGGTCGGGATGGGGAGGAAGGAGAAGGCTGCATTGAGTGATCTCCGTGCAACACGGGGCAGGGGTTGTTCCCTGACAGGAGTAAAGAAGTATAAGGAAGGTAGAGGGCTTTGATTTCAATAAGGATTTGGAATATGTTACCTTCAGTCTGTTTACCAAATGATCCTAAGGTAGAGAAGCTCTGCTGGAAATTACATCCCAAAATGAGCACAGAAACTCCCTAGTAACAACCCTAGCACAAGATGTCAGAAAAACCCACACAGGAAATGAAGAGGTTCACTTGATTTTCTACCCGAGACCATCAGACTTCAAAACCTTTTCCCATAATTAGGGGTAAGGGGCTGGATTTTCGGCTTTGATGTTTTTGGGGCGGTAATGGTGGTGGGGCAGTAAAGTTTGTGCCCGGGAACAGATTGCGCCTCAATAGGTAACATTGGGCAGCTGGGCCCTGAGTGTGGGAGTGCAGTGCTGAGGGAGGCGTTGTACACCTCTATTGGGGGCTAGCATGGGAAACTCCCGAGCTAAAGAGCCGGGCCGGGAGCACTCCGAAAGACGCCTGGGGGGAGGGAAGAAGAAGGGGGAACCGAAAAAAACCCCCACAAAAAAAATCCCCAAACATTGCCCACGCCACCACAACATTAATCACGAAAAAAATTAAAAGAAAAAGCAATCACACTTACCTGAGGAGTCCATTACTTACCTCTCCGCAGCCGATATTGTTGGACCGCCTGATTTCCCAGGCGTTCACTGCGGGGCGCGCTGCGGGGTGTACGGGTCGGGCTGAAGTCAAAACTCACGCCGGTGTCACAACCAGGGGCCTCTTCTGGGCGATGCTGCAGCGCGCTGACCCGAGGATCGCTGCGGGGCGCTGGAGGCTGACCGCTCGGCCACCGTCGCCATTGCCGCGGCTCCGGGGCGCAAAACGGAGCGCAAAAGACCGGAAAACCCACCCCAAAATCTCTACTTCAATGTTACAAAAACATACATGGACAAGTCTGTTTTATGGAGGGAGCACTTTAGCTATGAAGCCAATAGAACTTACTCGCAGTTACAGGGGACGGCTCAGCAATTTTATAGCGGGATTAACTTCAAGACCAATGTGGTCCAACGAGTTCACCAACTCTCCTGGGCGCCCTGCAAGTGTTTAATGGTGCAATCTGTGCTTATCAATTAATGTGATTCTCAAAAGCAGTTTGTAAAACTCGTGGGGAATAGCACAATGGTGGCAAGTATTTCACACAAGCCACACAAAGCCGTGTCGGATTAAAATTGATTTTACACTATTAATAGAAAACTATTACAAGTTGCACATTTGGAAAATGATTTATGTACTACACATCACTTCTCTTGTTAAGGCCAAAGCTGTCGATTGAGATATTTTACATTGCAGAAACAGACAGTCTGACACTAAATTAACTCGGGCACGTAATGGATTTGATCTTGTGGCAGAGACGTCCCAACACAGCTATTGTAGAAAACGTCAAAAAAATTACCCCTTGTTTGGAAGTAGTAGCCTGAGACTTACTGAGAGCAGGAGAGAGAAGAGGAGGGGAATAGAGAGAGAGAGGAAGAGAGAGAGGGGTGGGGGGAAAAAAGAGTGTAAAAGCCACACAATCCTCGCACTCCCTGGGAATCTGTGCAGTGGAGCTGGGGGTCTCGGCCACGTTTACCGCCCGAGGCGATCTGAGTCAGCGCCAGGTCGCGTGCGGCTGTACAAATATTTACCCCAGATTATAGTTTGAGACTAACCGACCAGGTAAAAATATTGTTCCCATTTCCTTTTATTAAAAAGTCGAAAAATTATGGATTTTGGGGAATGTGACATTTTATAAACAACCCTTTCATCTCACTGCAAAAATCAGAATTCAATTCAAACCCGCCAACACTTAAACCAGGCGTCACCATTTTTCCAAGGAGCTATTAAAAATAGTTTATAAAATTGATGGAATTTTAAAATCTGATACTGGGAGCTAGCTTTGTGTTGGAGGAGCAGACAGACTTGCTGCCGGAAATTATTGCCAAAGCGGCAGCTCTCTTGGGCTCACTGGCAGGTCTCAGTAAAACGTTTCCCTTGCTTCCTTCAATCGGCATTTTATACATTTGCACAAAGAGCCATTTGCTCTCAACCTGCGCTTTTACAGCAATAACAACTTGTATTTTATAAAGCACGTTTAACATAGCGAAACATCCCAAAGCGCTTCACAGGGGTATTATGAGATTAAAAAATTTGACACCGAGCCGCATAAGGAGAAATACGGGCAGGAAGAGGTAGGTTTTAATGAGCATCTTGAAGGAGGAAAGAGAGGCGGAGAGACAGAGAGGTTTAGGGAGGGAATTCCAGAGCTTGGGGCCCAGGCAACGGAAAGCACGGCCACCAATGGTTGAGTGATTATAATCAGGGATGCTCAAGAGGACAGAATTAGAGGAGCGCAGACATCTCAGGTGGGGTTGGGGTTGGCTGGAGGAGATTACAGAGATAGGGAGGGATGAGGCCATGGAGGGATTTGATAATAAGGATGAGAATTTTGAAATCGAGGCGTTGCTTAACCGGGAGCCAATGTAGGCCAGCGAGCACAGGGGTGATAAATGAGTGGGACTTTGTGCGAGTTAGGACACAGGCAGCGAGCACAAGGGGTGATGGGTGAGCAGGACTCGGTGCGGGTTAGGTACAGCTCAACACTCCTACCTAGCCATGACCAAAAGCGTGTTCATTGGCTGTAAACATTGACTCCTGTTGTACTTCATTAGCTGTAAAGCTCTTTGAGACGTCCGGCGATCATGTAAGGCGCTATATGAATGCAAGTCTTTCTTTCATCCCCTCCAATTCAGACACACTGACTGCACTACGCAAGAACTGATAGCCAATCAAATGCAATTCTCCTCTCTCCAGCCCCCACTTCAGGGCTGTGTGCAGCCACTCGCACTTTAGGTATTGGTCCCCTCCCCCGCTCCAGCACTCCAGCTCACTGCTGTGAATTTCAGTGCGCGGGACCGTACAGCTCACTGCGTGGCCTCGCACCCGCTCACCTTAGAGGGAACACTGACTCCTGTTCCTCTGTTCCTACAATCCTCTTCGAGAATCTTCTGGTCAGTGAGGATCCTGGAGTATAGATCCTTGTGTCAAGTTTCTTTACAAACCCCTGCACTGTGGGGGGGGGCCATTGGTCACATTGTAGCACTGATACTGGGCTTGGGATGCAAAAGTGGGGTGGAGACCTGGCATATCTGGTCTCCTTCCCCTTTTATCAACAATCATAGGTGGTCCCTCGAAACGATGATGACTTGCTCTCACGCCAAAAAAGGACGAGCGCACAGGTGTTTCAGTGAAGGACCGGAACTGCATCCTGAAGGGTGTAAGATGACTGTGCGTGGATTTTTTAATGTGGGGCAGCCGTTGCACACCAGCCACCACACGGGCTTGACAGAGCTAGATCTTGGTCCAGTGGTAAGGATTACCCAAGACAACTGGAGAGCAGCTCTGCTGCACGGGCTTAGTGTGGGCTGGCCCGTGCTGCCCCTGGGCCCCTGGCCCTGAACTCACGCCTCCCCATGGCCCCAATCATGTCCCTCCGCAATCTCGCGCCGCTCCTTTGCCCTGACCACGCCGCTCCTGCTGTACCTGCCCACGCTCCAATCACCGACCTGGACCTTGCTGATGTCACTCTTCGCTGCCGCCGCCCTCCTGCACCAGCTCGTGCTGCTCCCTGAAGGGGCCTCCGCGCTGCTCCCGGGCTGCTGCTCGCCGCTCCTTTCATGGCCCCGATTTGCCGCTTTTGTTCTCACGCAGGTCGGGGTCTCCACACCAACCAGCCCACGTTCCATTCCCCTTTTATACTGCACCCGGGGAATGCTGATTTCCCAGATATGACAACAACAACAACTTGTATTTATATAGCAGACTAGAATTTGCACTCCATCGCCGCCCGGTTTCTCGACAGTATTGGCTGTTTTGGGCGAGAACCGGGGTCTGTGAAAAATCCCCCAGCTGTGGCCCGCCGGCGGTTTGGAAATCCCGCTGGGGAGCGGACCGGCGGCTCGCACCGTCCACAGATCGCCCTGGCGCCACCTTTGGCTGAGCGGGGACCCGTCGATAAGTATAAAAAACCCGCCCACGAGGACCAGCGGAGCTGGGCGGGAGGTGAGTAGCTCTGCAAGAAAAAGGTAAGTGATCGGTTTTTTACTATTTATTTTCAAAATTTAATTTAAAAGTGTCTCGGGAATGTTTTGGGGATTTTTTAGTTAGGCAGCCTCGGGGTAAATTTTTATAACTTTTTAAATTTTTCGCCCATTGTCTTTAGGCACCGCCCAATATACCCTCAATTGGATTTTCCCGCCCAGATTTGGGGTGCAAAGCCCATATTTTTCGCTGGGCGGATTTTAAATTTTTTTTTCGGAAAGTCTTCGCCGGCGATTATCTTCCCAGCCTTAGTGGTTTTCTGGGCAGCAATCTGGCGCTGGCGGGCTTTGGGGAAATTCTAGCTCAGCGCCTTTAATGTAGTGAAACGTTCCAAGGTGCTTCACAGGAGTATTATGAGACAAAAAATTTGACACTGAGCCGCATGAAGAGAAATTACAGCAGGTGACCTAAAGCTTGGTCAAAGAGATAGGTTTTAGGGAGCATCTTGAAGGAGGAAAGGGAGGTAGAGAGGCAGAGACGCTGAGGGAGGGAATTCCAGAGCTTGGGGCCTAGGCAGCAGAAGGCACGGCCACCAATGGTTGAGCGATTATAATCAGGGATGCTCAGGAAGGCACAATTAGAGGAGCGCAGACATCACAGACAAAGAGGAAAATAGAATCACGACCAATGTACAGCCTCTTGTGAGCGCAGCATTGTGCTGCCAGATGTGTCTCACTGACATGTCACACAAGATTGGCCAGCAGGAAGCCTTCACACTGTTGGAGATACTTATATAAGGATCTTTGTCATTCAGCATCAAAGTACTTGACATGCTAAAGGCAGCAGTGCTGACAACGTGAGCATGATGAAGAGGTGGTTGCGTGTCTGGAAAGGCAGAGCCCCCAATAGAGACAAAGGAGGCCGAACACTGTCACTGTTGATTTCTCACTTGCTCCCCCTGGTTTCTCGTCAGGCTTTCAGCTCATTCCACTTCAATCCCAAATCCATCCCTTTCAACTTCAGGCACGTTGCTCTGCCCGTGGATCAGTCATTTTCTGACAGATTCTGTGGCATTTGCTTCTTTCTAATTATGTTGCGTGTTTCTGTGTTGCCGGCTTCAAATCTTCCACTACATTCCCTTGTCTCTCGGTCCGTCTCATCCTCCGTTCTCTGAGTGTCTCATGCCAGGTGCCTTGTTGAAGGTTGCATGTTGACACAGATGAAGGTGGAATGTAACGTTATACATTGCAGGAATGGCCCAATCTCAATAACATGAAGTATTATCGGGTGGAAATTTAGTTTGTTGCCGCTGTGTTCGCACCCCGGAGCGACGGTAATGGCGGCGGGATTGATTTCTGAGCGGGCGGCCAGCTCCCAGCACCCCGCCGGGACACTGGGTGACGGTTTTGCGGGCGCGCCTGGGAGAGGCGAGCCGATGTACAACACTCCCGGTTGCGACACCGTTCTGAAGTTTGTTTTCTGGGAGACCTGTAGCACCTCATAGTGCGCCCGAACAGTCAGTCACAGCTGTTCCGGCCACGGTAAGGGGAGGAATGAGGACCCGAGGGTAGTGCGATTGTTTTATTTTTGCGGTTTATGTGGGGTGAACAAGGTATTGGGAATGTTTTGAGTATTTTTTTGCCGATTGTTTTTTTCCACAGGGAAGCCTCTCTTGGGGTGCTCTGAGGCCAGCTCTTTAGCTCGGGATTTTCCGTTGCTCAGCCGGCCTAGCGCCCTAAAAGAGAGGTGTGGAACGCCTCCCTTAGCGCTCTGCCCCACACTCAGGGCCCAGGTGCTGAGTTTTGTGGCTGCAGACGCAAACCATTTCCCGGCGCAAAATTTACCGCTCCGCCGCCATTAGCGCCCTCATTAGCCTCCAACCGGATTCCCACCCCATAGTGGTTGCTTAGATTACAAGGGACTGGATAAAACAAGCTTCTGTTTAACTATAGTTTGAAGTGTTTTTGATGTAGTGCCCAATTCCAGTCAGCAAGACACAAGAGGTGCATTCAAGTCCTGGAGACAGTACAGACTGATCCCTAGTGTCAGAGACTGGAGGAAATTGGACTCTTCAGCTTTCAAAAGAGGTTCGTATACAAAAGGTTAATCTGGGACTTGACCTCGCATTAAACTACGACCATAGGGCTGTATAACTCAAGTTTAAACTGGCAGAAGGCAAAATTTACGACTGATGCTCGGAGGTTTTTAATACAGAGTAAGCTCTATTTGGAAAGGACTTGTCGGTACACTAGTGCAGGTAAAAAAAAAGCCTGAAACCATTTAAGAACCAGCTGGATGCAATGATGGTGGTGTAATGTATGCACCCATGAGTATGCTCACAGGTTTGTAGAGCTGTTGGGACGGAGGGGAGCGGGTAGGTCGAAGGGCCTCCTCGCGGGACTGCTCCTGGCCAAGATGGCCATTAACCGGTCTGGACAGCGGGCGGTCGAGGGGGTCGTTCAGTTCAGCTGCCTGCCTCTCTTCCGCGGCTATGTTTGTGCCAAGGTGTCCCTGGAGATGGAGCACGCGGTGTCCACCGGTACGCTCGCGGCCTTCCGCGAGAGGTGGGCACCGGAGGGACAGGAGTGCATCATCACCCCCAGCAACCAAATTTTAATTTGATTTGTTAAGGTTGTCTTAAAGTTTATTTGTTAATTTGTGGGTTCTAGTATCCTTACCAAAGGGGCCACTTGGCTTAAAGTTAAAATTTAAAATAGTTGTAGAGCTGTTGCATCGTGAGTGGCGTAACAAATTAACAAATAAACTTTAAGGCAACCTTAACAAATCAAATTCAAATTTGGTTGCCGGGGGTGATGATGCACTCCAGTCCCTCCGGTGATGTTCACAAGACTCAATAAAACCCCAGTTGGGTCTAGGTCATCCACGGTGAGGTTTGCAGCTGTGAGTGTAGTGGATGAACTGGTAATGTGTAGTGTGATTGTTAAATCTTTGTTAATAAACCAACTAGTTCTTAATAACAATGTGTTGCTATGAACAGAAGAAACACTGAAATGTACAGTGCAGAAGGAGGCCATTTCGGCCCATCGTGACCGCGCCGGCCGACAGAGAGCTGTACGGCCCTCAGTCAGCAGCCCTGAAGGTTACATATCATCATCATAGGCAGTCCCTCGGAATCGAGGAAGACTTGCTTCCACTCTTAACATCAATTCTTAGGTGACTGAACAGTCCAATACGAGAACCACAGACCCTGTCACAGGTGGGACAGATAATTGTTGAGGGAAAGGGTGGGTGGAACTGGTTTGCCACACGCTCTTTCTGCTGCTTGCACTTGATTTCTGCATGCTCTCGGCGATGAGACTCGAGGAGCTCAGCGCCCTCCCAAATGCACTTCCTCCACTTAGGGCGGTCTTTGGCCAGGAACTCCCAGGTGTCAGTGGGGATGTTGCACTTTATCAGGGAAGCTTTGAGGGTGTCCTTGTAACGTTTCCGCTGCCCACCTTTGGCTCATTTGCCGTGAAGGAGTTCCGAGTAGAGCGCTTGCTTTGGGAGTCTCGTGTCTGGCATGTGGACTATGTGGCCTGCCCAACGGAGCTGGTCAAGTGTGGTCAGTGCTTCAATGCTGGGGATGTTGCCTGGATGAGGACGCTAATGTTGGTGCGTCTGTCCTCCCAGGGGATTTGTAGGATCTTGCGGAGACATCGTTGGTGGTATTTCTCCAGCGACTTGAGGTGTCTACTGTACATGGTCCATGTTTCTGAGCCATACAGGAGGACAGGTATTACTGCAGCCCTGTAGACCATGAGCTTGGTGATAGTTTTGAGGGCCTAGTCTTCAAACACTCTTTTCCTCAGGCGGTCGAAGGCTGCACTGGAGGCGGTGTTGGATCTCATCGTCAATGCCTGCTCTTGTTGAGAGGAGGCTCCTGAGGTAAGGGAAGTGATCCATGTTCTCCAGGGGCGTGCCATGGATCTTGATGACTGGGGGGCAGTGCTGTGCAGCGAGGACAGGCTGGTGGAGGACCTTTGTCTTACTGATGTTTAGCGAAAGGCCTATGCTTTCAAACGCCTCAGTAAATACGTCGACTATGTCCTGGAGTTCAGCCTCAGAACGTGCGCAGACGCAGGCGTTGTTCGTGTACTGTAGCTCGATGACAGAGGTTGGGGTGGTCTTGGATCTGGCCTGGAGACAGATTGAACAGGTTCCCACTGATTCTGTAGTTTAGTTCCACTCTAGCAAGGAGCTTGTCAACTATGAGGTGGAGCATGGTAGCGAGGAAGATTGAGAAGAGGGTTGGGGCGGTGACACAGCCCTGCTTGACCCCGGTCTGGACATGGATTGGGTCTGTGATGGATCCGTTGGTAAGGATCACGGCCTGCATGTCGTCATGGAGCAGGCGGAGGATGGTGACATACTTTTGGGGGCATCTGAAGCGGAGGAGGATGCTCCATAGACCCTCGCGGTTGACAGTGTCAAAGGCCTTTGTAAGGTCGTAGAAGGCCATGTATAAGGGCTGGCGCTGTTTGCTGCATTTTTCCTGCAGCTGTCGCGCTGCAAAAATCATGTCCGTTGTGCCCCATAGGGGATGAAATCCATACTGTGACTCCGGGAGGAGCTCCTCGGCCACGGGGAGAAGGCGGAGGACTCTAGCGACAACTTTCCCAGTGGCTGATAGCAGGGAGATTCCTCTGTAGTTGCCGCAGTCGGACTTGTCCCCTTTTTTAAAGATGGTCACGAGCACTGCATCTCTAAGATCTCCCGGCATGCTCTCCTCCCTCCAGATGAGGGAGATGAGGTCATGCATTCGCGCCAACAGTGTCTCTCCGCCATGCTTCAGTGCCTCAGCAGGGATTCCATCCACTCCACCTAGCCTTGTTTTTTAGCTGTCTTATGGCTTTTCTTACCTCGTGCAGTGTTGGGGTCTCACTGAGGTGGTGGCGGGTAGCATGCTGCGGGATGGAGTTGAGAACACTCGAGTCAAAGGCATAGTCTCGATTGAGGAGATATTCGAAGTGCTCCTTCCAGCAGGCCCTAATGGCCTCAGTGTCCTTGATGAGTGTTTCCCCATTCTTGGCCTGCAGTGGGGTGGGACCTTGGGTGTTTGGACCGTAGATGGCCTTGACTGCGATGAAGAGTCCTCACACATCATAGCTGTTGGCCAGCTGCTGTATCTCCTGTGCTTTCTCCATCCACTACCTGTTCTTTAGGTCCCGGGTTTTTTGTTGGACCTCAGCCTTGAGCTGTCTGTAATGCTACTTTGCTGCTCCCAAGTTGGGTTTTTTGCTTAAGGCTCAGAAATGCTCTGCGCTTGTGATCTATAAGCTCTTGAATCTTCTGATCATTCTCATCAAACCAGTCCTGGTGTTTCCTGATTGAGTAACCGAGGGTCTCTCTGCAGGCACTGGTTATGGAGGCCTGGAGGGCAGACCAAGCGCTGTGGGCATTCTGTGTCTCGGGGTCATCAAGGCACGCCAGGTTAGCTGTGAGGCGCTGGCTGTATAGGGCTCTCTTAGCTTGGTTCTTAAGTGCCCCAGCATTGACTTTTTGCGGCACTGCTTCTACTGCCCCCTCCGTTTTGGGGCTATGTTGATGTCAATGATGGATTGGATTAGGCGGTGGTCCGTCCAGCAGTCATCAGCTCCTGTCATGGCGTGGGTGATGCCCACATCCTTGTGATTCCTGGCTCGGACGATGACCTGGTCGAGCAGGTGCCTGTGTTTGGAGCGAGGGTGTTGCCACGATGCCTTGTATTTGTCCCTCTGGCTGAACAAGGTGTTGGTGATGACAAGTTCATGTTCTGGACATTTTGTCAGGAGTAACATACCACTGGAGTTGGCTTTCCCTACCCCCCTCTCTGCCAATCCCGCCTCCCCAGAAGTCTGTGCCCTTGCCAACCCTGGCGTTGAAGTCACCATGGATGATCAGTTTGTCGCCCGTGGGGACGTGGGACAGGGATTTTTCGAGGTTGGAGTAAAAACCCTCTTTGGCCTCATCTGATGCATCGAGTGTTGGGGCGTACAAACTGATGACTGTGGCGCATTGGTTCTGGAATAGCGTGAGTTGAAGAGTCATGAGGCGTTCGTTAACCCCGCAGGGGGAATCTTTGAGGCGGTCGACCAGCTCGTTTTTGATGGTGAAGCTGACTCTGTGGAGACGGCATTATTCCTCTGGTTTTCCTTTTCAAAAGAAGGTGTAACCTCCACCTTGTTCCTTGAGCTGGCCTTCCCCTGCCCGCCAGGTCTCGCTTAGGGCGGCGATGTCGCTATCAAAGCGTCTTAAGTTCCCGGGCAACTATGGCGCTACGGCATTCCGGTCTGTCGCTGTTGGGGTTGTCCATGAGGGTCTTGACGTTACAGGTCCCAAACTTCATGTTAGAATAGTGGAAGATGCCTATGCATGAGTTCGTTTAACGTGGGGTGGTCGTTGCACACCAGCAACCACACGGGCTTAGCTGAGCGAGGTCTTGGTCCAGTGGCAAGGAGGTCCAGGACGACTGGAGACCAGGCACTGCTGTAAGGGGCTAGTTGCCTACAGCGAGATGTTGACCGCAGGCTCAGCGCTGGGTAGCGCCCCTGATGGTAGATGGTCCAAGGCTTGTTTGGGGGCAGGCATTGGGAGGGTCACTGGCCCACTGGGGTTCAGAGTGGGAGGACAGGGGGGTCACAGCCATGGTACTCACCATGTGCTGGAGGAGGAGAGGAGGCCAGGTCACCAGTGGAGAAGGAGAGGTCCAGTCATCGCCACAGGAGGGGGGGAGGCCAGCCAACCCGGTCGATGTTGAGAAGGAGGTCGCCTGTCACCGCAGGAGTTCCAGCCGTCGTGGAGGAGAGGCCCGTCTGCCGCTGTTGGAGGAGGAGGGGGGAGTTGATGGGAGGGTGGAGGCCCAATAGCCAGGCCCAACCACCCAGTCGCTGCAGGAGGCCCAGCCACCATCACCGATGGGTGGTGTGACTGGAAGCCTGAGGTAGGCCCGAAGTGGGACTCGCAGGGTTGGGATTAAGGTAGGGATTTACGTGTTTAAGACACCATTTTAGGGTCTATTAGGGCTAGGGAAAGTTTCGAGAGTGGGAGTGGGGAGGTTGAGGGTGAAAAAATTACCGAGGAATTGTTTGACAGGGGAGCTCCCTAGGGAACTGCCACCCCAGCGGCATATCATCATAGGCAGTCCCTCGGAATCGAGGAAGACTTGCTTCCACTCCTGAAGTGAGTTCTTTGGTGGCCGAACAGTCTAATACGAGAGCCACAGACCCTGTCACAGGTGGGACAGATATTCATCGGGGGAAGGGGGGGTGGGACTGATTTACCACATGCTCCTTCCGCTGCCTGCGCCTAACCTCTTCACGCTCGCAGCTTTGAGATTCGAAGAGCTCAACGCCCTCCCGGATGCACTTTCGCCACCTAGGGCGGTCTTCAACCAGGGTCTCCCAAGCGTCAGTGGTGATGTCGCACTTCACCAGGGAGGCTTTGAGGGTGTCCTTGTAACGTCTCCGCTGCCCACCTTTGGCTTGTTTGCCATGAAGAAGCTCCGCATAGAGCAATTGCTTAGGGAGTCTATGAACAATGGCAGAAAGATAAAGAGCACCCAGCCCAACCAGTCCGCCCCACACAACTACGAAACCCCTATCACCGCAACATTCTACACTCCTCCCCAACCAAAGCCATGTGATCTCCTGGGAGAGGCAAGAACCAGATAAAAACCCAGGCCAATTGGGGAAAAAAAATCTGGGAAAATTCTCAACCTCCTCTGTTCAGAATGAGAACAAACCCAGCCTATCCAATCTGACCTCATAGCTATGTTTCTCCATTCCAGCAGCATCCTAGTAAATCTCCTCTGCACCCTCTCTAGTGCAATCACGTCCTTCCTACAATACAGCGACCAGAACTGCATGCAGTACTCCAGTTGTAGCCTAACCAGAGTATTATACAATTTAAGCATAACCTCCCTGCTCTTGTATTCTATACCTCGGTTAATAAAGGCAAGCATTCCGTTTCCTTCTTAACCACCTTATTCACCAGGCCTGCTACTTTCAGGGATCTGTGGACAAGGTCCCTTTATTCATCTACACTTCTAAGTGGCCTACCACTTAATGTGTATACCCTTTCCTCATTAGCCCTCCCAAAGTATATTACCTCACATCTCCAAATTAACTTCCATTTGCCACTGCTCTGCCCACCTGACCAGCAGATTGATATCCTCCTTCATACTCCTCCTCGATAGCAGTATCTGCATTGCCCCTTTCCTTTGTGAAAACAGACGCAAAGTATTCATTAAGAACCATCCCAACATCTTCTGCCTTCTGCTCTCTCTTAGCATTCCAAAAATCCTTTTTAATTATAACTCTTAACTTTCTATATTCCTCCATGACTTTCCTCTTCATTATCAATCACACAGCCAATTTTAGTTTCATCTGCAAACTTCTTAATCATACCCCTATATTCAAATCTAGATCATTGATGTATACCACAAAAAGCAAGGGACCCAGTACTGAGCCCTGTGGAACCCCACTGGAAACATCCTTCCAGTCAAAAACATCCATCAACTGTTACCCTTTGCTTCCTACCTCTAAGCCAATTTTGGATCCATCTTGCCACTTTGCCCTGAATCCCATGGGCTTAACTTTCATGACCAGTCTACCATGTGGGACCTTATCAAAAGTTTTGCGAAAGTCCATATACACTACATCGTACACACTACCCTCATCCACCCTTCTGGTTACCTTCTCAAAAAAATTCAATCAGGTTAGTCAAACACGATCTTCCCTTAACAAATCCATGCTGACTGTCCCTAATTAATCCTTGCCTTTCCAAATGTAGACTTATGCTGTCTTTCAGGATTTTTTCCAATAATTTTCCCACCACTGAGATTAGGCTGACGGGCCTGTAATTACTCGGCCTATCATTTTTTCCCTTCTTAAATAAGGGTACCACATTAGCGGTCCTCCAGTCCTCCGGCACCATGCCCAAATCCAAATGATGCTCAAGGCCTCTGCTATTTCCTCTTTTACTTTGCTGAACAGCCTGGGATGCATTTCATCTGGGCCTGGGGACTTATCTACTTTCAAAGCTGCTAAACCCCTTAATAGCTCCTCTCTCACTATATTTATTTCATCCAGAGTTTCATACTCCTCCTCGATAGCAGTTTCTGCATTGCCCCTTTCCTTTGTGAAAACAGACGCAAAGTATTCTTTAAGAACCATACCAACATCTTCCGCCTTCTGCTCTCTCTTAGCATTCCAAATATCCTTTTTAATTTTACCTCTTAGCTTTCTATATTCCTCCAAAGAGTCTACAGTATTTAGCCGTCTGTATATGACATACACTTCCCTTTTTTTCTTTATCCTCCCCTGTAAGTCCCTAGACATCCAGGGTGTTCTCGAATTATTATTCCCACCCTTTTTCTTTAAGGGCACATGTTTGGCCTGAGCCTTCTAGATCGCCTCCTTGAATGCCTCCCACTGTTCCGACACTGATTTACCCAAAAGTAGCTGTTTCCAGTGCACTGTGGCCAAATCACTCCTCAACTTAGCAAAGTTAGCTTTTCCCCAATTTGGGACTTTTATTCCTGATCTATCCTTGTCCTTATCCATAACTGACTTGAAGCTGACTGAATTATGGTCACTGGCACCCAAGTGCTCTCCCACTAATACTCCTTCCACTGCCCAGTTTTATTCCCCAAAATTAAATCCAAAACTGCCCCTCTCGTGTTGGGCTTGTTACATACTGACTAAAAAGGTTCTCTTGAATGCATTTTAAGAATTCCGCACCCTCTATACCCTTCACACTATATTTGTCCCAATCAATATTAGGATAGTTAAAATCCCCTACTATTACTGTCCTATGGTTTTTGGACTTCACAGAAATGTGCTTACATATTTGATCCTCTAGCTCCCTCCCATTGTTTGGGGGTCTATAATACACACCCAGCAGTGTGATCGCCCCTTTTTTATTTTTCAGTTCAACCCATATAGCCTCATTTGATGATCCCTCTTACATATTATCCTTCCCCACCGTCGTAATAGTTTCTTTAATCAATACCGCGACAGCCCCCCCCCCCCGCCCTTTTTACCCCCCTCTGTCTTGTCTAAAAATCCTGTAACGAGGAATACTGATCTGCTAAACCTGCCCCTCTTTCAGCCATGTCTCTGTAATGGCTGTAATCTCATACTCCCAAGTGTCTACCTGTGCTCTTGGCTCATCTGCCTTATTCATAGAAACATAGAAAATAGGTGCAGGAATAGGCCATTCGGCCCTTCGAGCCTGCACCGCCATTCAATGAGTTCATGGCTGAACATGCAACCTCAGTACCCCATTCCTGCTTTTTCGCCATACCCCTTGATCCCCCTAGTAATAAGGACTACATCTAACTCCTTTTTGAATATATTTAGTGAATTGGCCTCAACAACTTTCTGTGGTAGAGAATTCCACAGGTTCACCACTCTCTGGGTGAAGAAGTTTCTCCTCATCTCGG
Source organism: Pristiophorus japonicus (assembly GCF_044704955.1). NCBI lineage: Eukaryota > Metazoa > Chordata > Chondrichthyes > Pristiophoridae > Pristiophorus > Pristiophorus japonicus. The sequence goes on along the minus strand of NC_091991.1, from coordinate 81,322,430 downwards.
TCCTAAATGGTGTGTGAGTGAGTGTCCGAGTGTGTATATGTGTGTGTGTTTGAATGTGTGTGTGTGTGAATGCGTGCGTGAGTGTGTGTGAGTGTGTGTATTTCTGTGTGTGTGTGTTTGTGAGTGAGTGAGTGAGTGTATGTGTGTGACTGTGAGTGTGTGTGTCTGAGTGTGTGTGCCTGAGTGTGTGTGTGGCTGTGTGTGTGTGAGTAAGAGTGTGTGAGTGTGTTCGTGTTCGCTATACTCTTTGCATTAAAGTATATACCATTTAGCACAGGAGGACCGCCTTGATTACTACTTACTAATCCTTGTTTCCTCTGTCTTACAGATTTGCTTTCTAAATTCTTGCTATCCAATTTCAGCTTTACTTCCTTCTCTATTGAATTTGTTCTCAGGTTCCCATCCCCGTGCCAAACTAGTTTAAACTCTCCCCAACAGCACGAGCAAAACTCCCTGCGAGGATATTAGTCTCGGCGCTGTTGAGGTGCAACCCGTCCAGTTTGTACAGGCCTCATCTCCCCCAGCAGCGGTCCCAATGCCTCAGGAATTTAAAGCCCTCCCTCCTACACCAACTCTCCAGCCAGGCATCTCTATCCTTCTATTCTTGTACTTATTAGCATGTGGCACTGGTAGTAACCCGCAGATTACTATCTTTGAGGTCCTATCCTTTAATTTTCTTCCTAGCTCCCTAATTCTTAAGCAAAGAATCCATGAAGCAAATACATTAGAGGTGGGAATGTCATTTTTATGCTGGATGGACGAGCTAGGATGGGTCAAATGGCTGCCTTTGTCTATCTCCTGATCATTTAAAAGCTATTCATGGAACACTAAGCATTTTGCTGCAAAGCAATAACTGGCACACATTAATGTCTTCAACCCGACTTTAAAAAGTGACACACGAGGGTGAATAAAAGCAATCTTTCCAAAATGTCAGTGTGTAATAACAGGAATGGAAATGTCAGAGCCTCCCAGTTGTGAAGATTATTTTTCAAATATTGCTTCTTACTCGACTGAAGTTGTGGTCGGGCAGTTTAATGTATGTGTTACGGTTTTACCAGCGAGCGTTCAGTCTTCCTCAGGATTCACAGTTCCAGTGTTCATATAGTTGAAATGCCTGCTCGAGTCTCGGTAACCGATTCACCTTGTTTGTTAAATTGTCTAATGATTATTGTTACACATCACTACAGGAAAACCAGTGTACACTTGTAGATACAATGCTCACTATTTGACACTGGTAACTGGGGAATGTATATACTATTAAGGACAGGTTAGATGCAGGAAGAATGTTCCCGATGTTGGGGAAGTCCAGAACCAGGGGTCACAGTCTAAGGATAACAGGTAAGCCATATAGGACCGAGATGAGGAGAAACTTTTTCACCCAGAGAGTTGTGAATCTGTGGAATTCTCTATCACAGAAAGTTGTTGAGTCCAGTTTGTTGGATATATTCAAAAGGGACTTAGATGTGGCCCTTACGGCTAAAGGGACCAAGGGGTATGGAGAGAAAGCAAGAATGGGGTACTGAAGTCGCATGATCAGCCATGATCATATTGAATGGTAGTGCAGGCTCGAAGGGCCAAATGGCCCATTCCTACACCTATTTTCTATGTTTCCATGTTTCTGTTAGCATGCTGTAAGGGATTTGAGTGTCTTCAGCAGACTGCTAGCAGATTAGTGCCTTCAACCTGACATTTTATCGGTCTCTCTGTGGTCTAGTCTTAACTGACATTCTGCTATCCTGCTTTAAAGGGTGTTGAAATTACCCAGGCTGAAACTCCTCACGGGTTGCGCCCACTTCTCCTATTGTTCGGTTAATGACAGAGACCGGGTTGTGCCGGGTCTCGCCAGTTCCTGGCAGTTCCTTAGCAAGGTGGCTTATTTCCCAAAGTAATCACTTTCACACTGCAGGATCATCCTCTTGACGACAATATAAACTCTGATCAATTATCAGACAAAAATTGACACCGAGCCACATAAGGAGATACGAGAACAGGTGACCAAAAGCTTGCTCAAAGAGGTAGGTTTTAAGGAGTGACTTAAAAGAGGAGAGAAAGGTGGAGAGGCTTAGCGAGGGAATTCCAGAGATTTAAGATCTAGGCAGCTGAAGGCACTGCTGCCGATGGTGGGCGATGGAAATGGGGGATGCGCAAGGGGCCAGAATTGGAGGAGTGCAGTGATCTCAGAGGGTTGTAGTGCTGGAGGCAGTTACAGACAGAGAGCCCAGCAAGCAATGCCATCCTCATCTAATTGCCTCAGGTATTAATTTCTCACACAGCTATTTACAATCTATATTAATGATTTGGATGAAGTGACCGAGTGTAATGTAGCTAAATTTGCTGACGATACAAAAATAGGTGGGAAGGCAAATTGTGAGGAGGACGCAAAGAATCTGCAAAGGGATATAGATAGGCTAAGTGAGTGGTAGGTTAAAAAAAAAAAGGAAGCAAATTATTATTTAAATGAGGAGAGATTACAAACTCTGTGTTACAGAGGGATCTGGAGATTCTTGTACATGAAACACAAGAAGTTAGCATGCAGGTACAGCAAGTAATAGGAAGGCAAAGGAATGTTGGCCATTATTGCAAGGGGGATGGAGTATAAAAGTAGGGAAGTCCTGTTACAACTGTACAGGGCATTGGTGAGAACACACCTGGGGTACTGTGTACAGTTTTGGTCTCCTTATTTAAGGAGGGATATACTTGCACTGGAGGCAGTTCAGAGAAGGATCACGAGGTTGATTCCTGAGATGAAGGGGTTGTCTTATGAAAAAAGTTAAGCAGATTAAGGCCTGTACTCATTGGAGTTTAGAAGAATGAGAGGTGATCTTATTGAAAGATATAAGATTCTAAGGAGGCTTGACAGGGTAGAATTAGAGAGGATGTTTCCCATCGTGGGGGAATCGAGAACTAGGGGTCATAGTTTCAGAATAAGGAGTCGCCCATTTAAAACAGAGATGAGGAGGAATTTTTTCTCTCAGAGGGTCATGAATCTTTGGAATTCTCTGTCCCAGAGAGCTGTGGAGGCTGGGTCATTGAAATATTTAAGGTGGAGATAGACAGATTTTTGAATGATAAAGGAGTCAAGGGTTATGCGGGGCGGGCAGGGAAGTACAGTTGAGGCCAAGATCAGTTCAGCCATAATCTTATTGAATGGCGGAGCAGGCTCGAGGGGCCAAATGGCCTATTCCTGCTCCTATTTCTTATGTTCTTATGAAGTGCCAAACTTATAAATACAACAGGAAAAATAGCCAGTCATTTCATGCTGAATTCTTCTGATCTAGAATTATACAGCACTGCAGGAGGTCATTCGGTCCATCGTGCCTGTGCCGACTCTTTGAAAGAGCTGTCCAGTTTGTCCCACTGCCCTGCTGTTCCCCGTAGCCCTGCAAACCTTTTCAACTCCAGAAACCTGAGCATATAATCCAGGCTGACATTCCAGTGCCATCTTTCAGATGCAAAGTTAAACCGAGGCCCCTTTTGCCCACTTGGGGACAAAAAAGATCCTACATCACTATTTTGACAAAGAGCAGGGGAGTTCTCACCAGTGTCCTGGCCAATATTTATTCCTCAACAAACAACAAAAACAGATTATCTGGTCATTATCACATTGTTGTTTGTGGGAGCTTGCTGTGTGCAAATTGACTAGCGCGTTCCTACATTACAGCAAAGATTACACTTCACAACATACTTCATTGGCTCTAAAGCACTTTGGGCATCCTGAGGTTGTAAAAGGTGCTATAGAAATGTAAGTTCTTTCATTTCTTTCTTTCTTTCTACATAATCAATTCATGTTTGAAAATTACTATTGAATCTGCTTTCATCACCCTTTCAGGCAGTGCGCTCCAGATCATAATAACTCGCTGCATTGTTCTTTTACCAATTACCTTCTGGTTACCAACCCTCTGGCCAGTGGAAATCATTTCTCTTTCTTTACTCTATCTAAACCCTTCATAATTTTGAACACCTTTTTTAAATGTCCCCGTAACTGTCACTGCTCTATGGAAAACGATCCTAGCCTTTCTGGTCTCTCCACATAACGGAAGTCCCCCACCCCTGGTATATTGCTGGGAAATCCCTCCTGCATCTTCTCCAAAGCTTTGGCATCCTTCCTAAACATAGAAACATAGAAAATAGGTGCAGGAGCAGGCCATTCGGCCCTTCGAGCCTGTACCGCCATTCAATAAGTTCATGGCTGATCATGCAACTTCAGTACCCCACTACCACTTTCTCTCCATACCCCCTGATCCCCTTAGCCGTAAGGGCCACATCTAACTCCCTCTTGAATATATCCAATGAACTGGACTCTACAACTTTCTGTGGTAGAGAATTCCACAAGTTCACCACTCTCTGGGTGAAAAAGTTTCTCCTCATCTCAGTCCTATATGGCTTACCCATTATCCTTAGACTGTGACTCCTGGTTCTGGACTTCCACAACATCGGGAACATTCTTCCTGCATCGAACCTGTCCAATCCCGCCATAATTTTATATGTTTCTATGAGATCCCGTCTCATGCTTCTAAATTCCAGTGAGTATAAGCCTAGCCGATCCAGTCTTTCTTCATATGTCAGTCCTGCCATCCCAGGAATTAGTCTGGTGAACCTTCACTGCACTCCCTCAATAGCAAGCATGTCCTTCCTCAGATTAGGAGACCAAAACTGCACACAATACTCAAGATGTGGTCTCACCAAGGCCCTGTACAACTGCAGTAAGACCGCCCTGTTCCTATACTCAAATCCTCTTGCTATGAAGGCCAGCATGCCATTTGCTTTCTTTACTGCCTGCTGTACCTGCATGCCTACCTTCAGCGGCTGATGTACCATGACACCCAGGTCTTTTTGCACCTCCCCTTTTACTAATCTGTCACCATTCAGATAATAATCTGCCTTCCTGTTTTTGCCACCAAAGTGGAAAACCTCACAGTTATCCACATTATACTGCATCTGCCATGCATTTTCCCATTCACCTAACCTGTCCAAGTCATCCTGCAGCCTCTTAGCATCCTCCTCACAGCTCACACTGCTACCCAGCTTAGTGTTATCTGCAAACTTGGAGATATTACATTCAATTCCTTCGTCTTAATCATTAATGTATATTGTAAATAGCTGGGGTCCCAGCACTGAACCTTGCGGCACCCCACTAGTCACTGCCTGCCATTCTGAAAAGGACCCGTTTATTCCCACTCTTTGCTTCCTGTCTGCCAACCAGTTCTCTATCCACGTCAATACATTACCCCCAGTACGATGTGCCTTAATTTTGCACACCAATCTCTTGTGTGGGACCTTGTCAAAAGCCTTTTGAAAGTCCAAATACACTACATCCACTGGTTTTCTCTTATCCACTCTACTAGTTACATCTTTAAAAACTGTGGTGCTCAGATTTGGACATAATGGGGGTAATTTTTCAGGGGGTCAGTGGGTGTATTTGGCGATGGACCGGTAGGACCCCGCTGTCAACCTGCCGTGAAGCGCATTTCCAAGATGTCGGGTCTGTCAGTGCTGAACAGACCCGACACGCAGTGGCAGGGAAGGTATTTCAGTTCATTATGACCCGGTAACATCCCATTAAGAAGTATTTTGAGCTCACCTAAATAATTTACCAGGTCACCCACGGGGTCCACACTGCTCGGGGATCACGTCAGGTAAGGGAGTCAGGAGTTGAATGGCCATGGAATCATCTCTTGTTTGACAGCTGCAAATGTGCTATAAAAGCTCCCATCTCACATCGGTTCTTTTTCCAAGCTCAGAAGCTTATGCTTACAGCATTTTGAAGACAGATTGAGCTTTATTCAGGTTGCAGGTTTTTGAAGTTATCTCTCTATCCAGTGTCACCTCATTGGAACAACCTCTCTCACCATTGACAGATCGCTTCTGTCATCTCAAGTTCACCTGCCATCTATTACATCAGCATCAGTGCCCTTGAAACTATCTCACCTTGATCCTCAGAGTCCTACCACGATCAGCTCCAACAGCAGCAGCACCAATAACAACACTAAGCTCCTCCACAATCAACTGATGCTGCACAAGATAGAGGGTATCAGCACCCGACCACATTGTTGTCCTGGGATGGCCTCACCATGACCAGATTTACTTCACTGACGCTTCACACCCTGGCTGCCACAAGATGCGCCAGGTTGGAACTAACCCACACCAGCTCCATAAAGCATCGCTACAATACCCAAGCCATTCTTTTCACACTCATCACCATTGCAGGGGGTACCGTTTTGTCTCACCATTCACTGCAACTCACTAAGCCACTTCCAAAGGTTCATACAGATCTGTCCAAGAACGCAAAGTGTTTAAAATAAAGGTTTCAATGTTTGACAGCATATGATCAGAAACTTTACATGAGCACACAAGTGCCCTTGTTGGTTCGTTGGTATGATTGGACTAGGATGAGGGCGAGTGTGAGGGGTGGCTATTTAGATGGGGTTGTGATAATGTAGATAGAGAGGGATGGGTGGAGGTGCAAGGTAAGTTGGTGTGAGTAAGGATGTGCAGGGTAGGGAAGGCAGAGTGATGGGGATGTAATAAGTGACATAGCAGGATGAGGTTGAGTGTGGCTTTGCAGTAACGGTTCGTGATCTACTGAGATAATTGAAAGGTTTGCACCACTGCAAGTCCTCCTGACGAGATCCCTGCTTGTGCCCTCCTGTGCAATATGCAACCAGGCTGCATTGGTCTCCTGGAGAGGTCTATTCCGCCCATGGGAATGGAAGAGAACTTCCAACTGATGCCTAACCAGGTTTAGCATAACTTCTTTGCTTTTGTATTTTGTGCCTCTATTTATCGAGCCAAAGATCCTGTATGCTAAGCAATGAAATGCTTTCATTGAGCATCTGAATGTGAAACGTGGGATATTTTAATGATGGAAGAAGCAGAAGGATTAATTTTCAGTCTTAGTTTTAGATTTCTCAGCATGGTATATTTGTCAAGACGCTTCCACAGCATAGGCAGAGTGAGTCCCATAATATAGTGGGAGAATGTAAGTGTGACAGGTCTGACAACATTTCAATTAAATTTACTTTCTTTGCAAACTAACTGGTTGGACTTTGCTCAGTAACAACCTACAATTAACTCTTTTTTTTTCAAACCACCGACCCCTCAACTATTTCTTCTGCCACATCATATGACAGCCAGTTTCATTCTCTGGTTGCGAAAAGCAAGATGCATCACATTATAACAAGACTGCAAAGCAGCTGAAGCTGTGCCTAAGGGGACAATATATATGGTAAAGCAGAAATGCCCCAGAGTGACTGTCAATCATTTCTAGGTTGGTGCTAAAGAAGGTTTTTTTATTGCATGCCTTCTGCCATTTTATTAATTCTTTCTCCTCCTTGCATTCGTGTAGTATCGCTTTATTCCCCAAAACCTAAACCTGTCGAACTTCCTGCCACCCTCGGTACTTCTTCAGATGTTTAAAACTCAGGCTTGGTATCATGTGACAGCAATATCGCGACGTCTCTTCTCTTATACTCTCTCCATTGTAGGACTTGGCCTGCTGATATTACTTGGCACACTTCAAAAAATACATCATAAATCCTGGAGATTATTTTACAAGCACTCAGTTCAATAACTGTTTATAAGGAAAACTATGCAGAGCATAAACCAGATATTCTGACTGATTTTCAGCTCGTGCAACCCCAATCCAACATTCATACCTTTCTCACTCTCACTCTCATTTTCTCACATTCGCTCACTCTCTCACACTCACATTCTTTCACTCTCCACTTTCACTCTCATTCTTTCTCACACTCTCATTCTTTCTTGCACTCTTGCTCACTCTCACTTCACATACATGCGCATAATTATGCTTCAATCTTCAATATATTTTTAAATGGTAGACAGACACAATATGCAATCAATGAATTTCAGTAGCAGAGTCAGTGCATACATATTATTACAGCATTAACCAAAAGGCATTCACATCACTCCCTTGATTAAAGTGAATCTAACAAGTGGCAGTACACATCTCAACATAGGTTCTCAAAACAAATTTATTGTGAAGATATTTAAAGCTTTACAGCAAAGGTTAATTGTGGAAATAAGTAGTTAGGGTGCTTGCATATCAGGCTGGGCTCCTGGGTTCTGGGTGACATGGCTGCGGAGGATGGTGGTGCGACTGTCTAATTATGATGCTCCCAGAGTGGGGCCGGCTTGATGGACCAGATGGTCTTTTCCTGCCCGTCATTTTTGAATGTTCATAGTTATTAGTTTCATTAATTAGAGGGAGCTGTTAAGCCTATTTGGTTCCCTAATGGTGAGTGTAAGGGGGTGGTCTCTATGAGGGGGTCAGGTTCCCTTCTGACCAACTTGAGCGGTTCGAATCGCTCCCACTCCCTTGGGTTCTCGATTCTGGATTTATTTGGGGGATGTGACAAAGTGCAAAGGACACTGGTTTGATGCAAAAGAACTTTGATTTTATTATAGTCAAGAAATTACAAACTTATAATTACTCTAATAAGAAAGTACAATGTCAAAACTTATTCAAACTTATTAAAAAACAATACCTTACACACTCAGGGGGTGTTACAATAGCTTATAATGACTCTAATAGAGAACAACACATTACATTCAAAGGGGGTTACAGTAGAATTACATGTCCCACCTCCCAATACCTAATTCTAGCTAGGTTGGACTCCAGGGCATTCAGGGACTATGCTTACCAATCCTTTTGCCAGTTAGCGGTAGATCGCGGTTTTGGGGTTTGCTGGATGCGGTAGGGTCTGCTTGCCGTACCCCGAATGTCGGAGAAGACTTCTTGCTGCGCAATCTTCTGTTGGGTTGAGTCCGCTGATGCGGTAAGGCGCGTTTTGGATCTATGGGGTAAGTACCCGGTTTTCTTCATTAGAACTAGGTTTCTACAATTTTTTAGGTAATGTTTTACCCATTGGTAGGTCAGGATTAGATTGTAGAGTGGAAACTTTTCGATTCTTCGGGTTTTCCCCATTGGAGTTTTGTTTCGAGTTTGGTCGATCATGGTGGGTTTTCGTTGATACCACGTTGGTTGTGGTCGGTTGCTGCCACGATGGTGGTGTTCTTCCTTCCTTCAGGACTTCAAAACTTCGAGGCTGGAGAAGTTAGTTTACAACTGTCGCGTTGGTTTCTCTCCTTGTCTTGATGACACTAATGTAGTGTGGTACTAGTCTGTCATTTGAGGTAGTAGCAACCTTGTAGCTACTTAACAACCGAACCGCTGTTGAAAACAGGGGCCAGTTATACGGTTTGTGTGGTTCTAATCTTGGCGCCAAATCTGTTCAGAATTCTTTGTTTAAATTTGGCGGGCTTGGCTCTTCTTTGTAATATTTTGGCGGGCTCGTTAAAAGTTAATATGTCTCAGGTGGGCTGATGTTCGAAAACTGTTTCCTGATGGAAATATTAGTTTGGTAATTGCAATGTCCTTTTGTGCTTAGTTTTTTGCATGCAGGCTGGATTGGGCCTCTTTGTGATGTATATGCTGAAATGGTTTTCCAGACTCATGTTGATGGGTAGCTATCTCTGGGTCATGTTGTAATGTTAATGTCTCTTGTAGATAAAGATTCTCAAATACCCATTTCTCCAGACAGGTTAACTTTAGTCCTCACACCCAGGTAGTCTCACTTAATCAGGTTGTCTCCTGTTAGTTCCTTAGGCCCGCCCACAGCCTTGAATTTGTCTTTTAAAATCCAAAATTCGATTAAAGTTCGTAGTTTCTTCCATAAGCACTTTATGGTTCCAAACATTTCGGTAGGTAGTCCCAAATTAAATTTCATTTCGAATGAGCCCAAACACTGGGGGGGTTCTTGTGAATTTTGCACCCCCCTTCATGAATGTACATTAACTGACTCTTCCACTACAGTTTATTGATTGCCTATTGTGTACATATGTCGTGCTTTTTAATTTAAAGAACGACTTTTAATATGCAACTATGTGCATCTGGATTATGATGTGTGAATATTCGAAGAATTGTGCAAGTTGAAAAATAGTCAGGACATCTGGTTTGAGTTCTGCATATAGTTAGCAGTTAGTGATGATTAATCTAAGTGCTCTTAGACTAAATGCTAGAATTTATGACGTGACTTTTTTTTCAATGGTGTCGAGTGCTATTCTGTTCAATGGGGCTTGGAGTCCACATGCAGTGATGGACTGGAAAATTCTAAATCTCACTAATAGGGAACATGCAAGTTGCTTCGGCAATTTATTTTTGGAGCAGATTTTGAATAAACTCCTTTAATTTTGTATTACTTATTCTCACGCCTACTTTCAAACTCTTGGCCAAAATGCCCATGCCCTTGTAACTGCGAGTGTCTGGTTCATGGTATTGCAGTCACTAATCTCGTAAATTGGGTCATTTTTTCAGATTAAAAATCTATCAGTTATGACAGTGTTGTCAATGCCGTCCAAATCCTCGGTAATGGAGTGTGCCACAAGCCGCATGCCTGAGCCATTCACTGACAGTAAAAAACAAAGCATGAGGAATGCATTAAGCTGCATCTGTTGCTGGGATCTCCGTGAATGACCAATTGACATTTATATATTCTTCTCCTCTCTGTTATCCTTACTTTCTTTACTTTGTTTCTCTTTCTCTGACATGCCATACAACGATGTTTCTTTTGATTGGAATACAACCAAACTCTCATTCATCATGTCCTGATTGTTGTACGTACAGGGAAGGGAAATTATTTCTGATGTGAAGTCTGAAGTGAATTGCTTGCTTGTAAGACTTATCTTAATTAAGACGGGGTTTAGCCTGTAAGATTTATCTACACTTTACAGAGTTCAGACTTGTGAGTCAAAACATAACACGCAGACTCAGTATGTTTCTTCACTCACCCTTATCCAGGGGTTAACTTTACTTAGAATAATTAAAAGAAATACAAGCAATTAACAATAGTATCAAATGCACAATAATTTCTCATTATTAGTCTACACCAACCTGTCCCATTAAAGTCCCTTATAAGTTAAAATTGCCTATCCCCTAAGTGATTAATAGAAAGCAAAGACACTCACAGAGGGTTAATTCCAGCCATGGTCAACAATTGGAAATTAACTCCCTGATTCCATTAGCAACTGACCAGGTTAGCAATTATCTTGACTGCAGCCTTTGACCTCGCATGTTACAGCCATTTTATACTGTATTTCTGGATGTCTGACCACCGTGTACGCATTTGTCGTCTTCTTCTTAGACAGTCCCTCGGAGTCAAGAATGACTTGCTTCCACACTAAAAATGAGTTGTCAGGTGACTGAAGAGTCTGATGCAGGACCTACAGTCTCTGGCACAGGTGGGGCAGACGGTGGTTGAAGGGACGTTGGTTGAAGGGATGCAATTGTCTAGGTTCAAAACATAGAGGCACTCATGATGAATAGGTCTTTCATTCTCTTATCTCCTGGACAGTCTTTTTCCACAGTTCCTAGACAAGTGTTTTGCAGCTGTGAGGTGTTAAAACTCATGAGAAAGTCTTTTGAATTTGCACAGCATTTTGGGTCATTAAAAATAGTCAAGCCAGGTTCAGCCATTTTGGAGCAGTTTGCAAGCACAGTTATTAGCAGAAAATGAGACGAGAAAAAATGCTTTAGCCTTATATGTTGTCTTAATTTTGAAAATGTTTCCTATGGTTGTTCAATAATCCTTCCATGAGGGGCTCCTCCATAGAGCCAAGGAGGTAGACATTTCCTCTACAAAGTTGTGCATTGTTCAGAAAGCATCCGGTCACTGCCACTGACTAGCTCCATAGCTGGCCTTTTTGTACACGAGGCAGGAGCCATTTTTCATGTTGAACAGTCCCTGTCGAATGGCATTGAATTTAGTGAATTCATAAGTAAGATTAATCTGTACACGTTCAGGCACTTTTCAAATGGAGTAACTAGAACAAGCTTGGCAAAAATTGTCGTGGTAATTCTTCTTCCACATTGAGGCAAGTCTTTTTCTTGGACTATGTTGCCCCTTCATTAAGGATTGGTAAATAAAATTGGGAGGCACTTTCAAAAAAATGGTGCAGACAGAAGAAGCAAGTAATACTTCACATCAAAAGTACTTGCTTCCACCGCGATCTTCCTCTTTAATCTTCAATTCGACGACTCCTGATCCAGCAACATGACATTTCCATTGGTCCAGTTATCTTGAGCCTATCAATTATCTGCACACTGGTATTTAGTGCACACCACCATGGTGTAATAACTCCATTCATTTGCAACCCAAATTCCAAGTGACCTTAAAAGATTTGTACAAGGTTAGATTTACGTTACAGATACAATTGGCCCAGTGCAGTTAAATGCAGAGTCAGGTATGGGAACAGGAAGATAATTAACCAATCTTCAATCTTCATCAACCAATTTAGCTTGCCCAACTTGGCCAATCATATTGATACTGGTTCCAAACTCTCAAAGCACTTCTTCTACTTCCTTTCCCCTTCTTGCTTTGGAGCCAAGCATCAATTCCCAGAAACCATTCCTGAGCCTGATAGTCCATTCAGTTTCCCTGTGAATACTTCAACTGGACTAGAAGCCCAGTTATTAGTGACGTTCAGTTTGTGGTCTCTGGACTATTATTGCCATCTCTTTGTCTTCCCTCCTCCTTCCCACCTTGTTTTAGACAGACCAGTTTACAAGTATCCATCTTGCTGATTTTCCACATGATTTGCAAACTTGAATCACTCGGGATCTTCTCCAGGCCCTTTCTTTCTACCTAGCTCTCTCACTCACAGTCACGCACTCAACATGACAACCTGGTGGTGTATTGCATTGCCACTCATACTTACCCTTGCCATTACGTGCTTCCCCTTGTCCCTCTCCACTTTGTCTCGGCCCATTAGATGACTCAGCATTCCAGTGACACAGATTGTAGGGAAGAACCACCCAGAAGATACACTGTCACTCACTTTTGCTCTTCCAAACACCAGCAGTACACACAGTGCATGGGGTGAATCGTGCCTTTTCTTTCCTCTTCATGAGGACAGATTGAGCTCACTTGATTTTTGTTCACAGCTTAATGATCTACAACCTATCTGAGACCTTCTTCATCTCCAAGCCTCTGCCTCTTTATTTTTTGCAAACTAGCGGAGCAGCTTCTGGACAATGCTCGGGGTAATTAGGGGATGTACAGTTTTAGAAAATTGGGAGCTTTATACCGTGAAACTCACAAATGTGTTTTTCTGCTGTTGAGGTGGAAATGTTTGGTGTGTCATATTCGGGCCACACGATTTAACTGCTGTAAACATGTATCCTAAAGTAATGTGAAGGTTAACTGCTGTTACAAAAATGCTGAGGCCAATTAGTGGCTATTTGCTCTGCTTTGAAAGCGTCTTTGTAGGTTGGCTCATAAATCCTTGGGTTCTCCCACAAATTTAATTTGTGACATAAATTTTTACAAGTGGTATCTGATGTGTGCCGTGTTTCAAAGCTTATTGTAATGCTGACTTGTGTACCCCAGTGTTGCTAATCGTGAGTCACAGGTTTTTAAATCATGCATGTTATACCAAGTTGTTTTTGGAGCATCAAGTTTTATCCTGTCGTTTAGGATCACTAGAAGAGGGATCCTGGGATCTGGGCCCATTGGAGGCAGTTCTGGGATCAGGAAGGTGGTTCTTGGAGTGAGTGAGATGTTCTAGACTGGTGGGTTGGAATCTAGGGCGAAGGCAAGGTCTGGGCAAATTGGGGAGACAGAGTTTGGCAGTACTGGAGGGTTGATGGGGGTCTGGCAGTATTGGGAGTACATGACCTGATAACCGTGTAGGGAATAAGGGGCGGTGGGTTCTGGCGAATGGGCTTGAGTTGCCTTTATTCCCTCAGACACATTCTCACCCCCCCACAAGTAATGCTCCTACTTATCAGCCTCCTCTTCTTTCCAAGAACACCCTCACTTCTTTTCTCATCATCAGTCAGTTGCTGCCAAGTCCCCTGGACCTGATGGCCTACATCTTAGGGTTCTAAAAGTGGTGGCTGTAGAGATAGTGCATACATTGGTTGTCATCTTCTAAAATTCATCAACCGGTTTCATTAAAGGGACCATGCGCAAATTAATTTTTACATTTGTGCTGTCAGTGTTCTACATCATTAAGGTGCTGCAAACACTGACAAGCGCTGCACAAAGGTGCTTATGGAGGGAGTCACAGCACGCAGGGAGGTTCTCTTCCTTTCAAATGGGCGGAAAAGACCTCCTCAGGAGATTAACACAACTTGGTTGCACATTGCACAATAGGGCACAGCAGGGATGTTGTCAGGAGGACCTGGTTGCAGTGGCGCAAACCTTTCAATGATCTCAGTAGATCATGAAACATTACTGCATAGCCACATTCAACCTCATCCTGCTGTGTCACTCATCACATCCCCATCACTCTGCCTTCCCTACCCTACTCCTGCACATTGTTACTGACACCAACCTTGCATCTCCAGCCATCCCTCTCTGTCTACATTATCACTTCCCCATCTCACTAGCCACCCCTCACATTCACCCACATCCTAGTCCTATCATACCAACTAACAACACACAAGGTAGGCACTTGTATGTTTTAGCCGATGTTCATGTGAATTTCTGTTAATGTGCTGTCAAACATTGAGATCTTTATTTTCAACACTTTGCGTTCTTGCACAGATTTGTGTGCACCTTTGGACGTGGCTTAGTGAGTTGCAGTGAATGGTGAGACATAACGGTATCCCCCATAATGGTGAAGAGTGTGAAAGGAATGGGTTGGGCATTGTAGGGATGCTTTATGGTGTTGGTGTGGGGTGGTATCAACCTGGCGCATCATGTGGCAGCCAAGGTGTACAGCGTCAAGTGAAGTAAATGTGGCCATGATGAGGCCATCCCTGGCGTCCCGGGCAACAATGTGGTCGGGTGCTGATGCCCTCTGATGTAATAGATGGCAGGTGAAGTTGAGATGACAGAAGCAATCTGTCAATGGTGAGAGAGATGGTTCCAATGAGGTGACACTGGATAGAAAGTTTGCTCCAAACATTCACAGCCTGCATAAAGCTCAATCTGTCTTCCAAATGCAGCAAGCAACAGCTTCTGTGCTTGGAAAGTGAACAGCTGTGAGATGGGAGCTTCTATAGCACATTTGAAGCTGTCAAGTAATGAGATGATTCCATGGGCCATTCAACTCCCGCCCTGTTTACCTGACGTGATCCCCGAGCAGCGTGGACTCTGTGGCTGTCCTGGTAAACTCTGAAGGTGAGCTGAAAATAGTTCTTAATCCTCTGCTAACATGTTCATAATTGCCTCCCCCGCCTTTGCATGTCAGGTCTGGTCAGCGCTGATGGACTCAACATTTGGGAAAGAAGCACGGTGGCGGGTTGACAGCGGAGTCCCGAGCCGCTGTCAAAAAAATATATTTTCCCAACTGATCCAACACCGATCACGCCCGCTGACGCTCCACAAAATTCCCCCCAAAGAGGGTATAGACAGGTTAAGTGAGTGGGAAATAAGGTGGCAGGTGGAGTATAATGTGGGGAAATGTGAGGTTATTTACTTTGGTCGGTAGAATAGAAAAACAGAATATTTTTACAAGGTGAGAAACTATTAAATGTTGGTGATCAGAGAGATTTAGGTGACCTCGTACAGGAACCACAGAAAGTTAGCATGCAGGTGCAACAAGCAATTAGGAAGGCAAATGGCATGTTGGCCTTTATTGCAAGGGGGTACAAGAGTAAGGATGTCTTACTGCAATTGTATAGAGCTTTGGTCGACCATAGCTGGAGTACTGTGTATAGTTTTGGTCCCTTATCTGAGGAAGGACATACTTACCATAGAGGCAGTGCAATGAAGGTTCACTAGATTGATCCCTAGCATGAGAGGGTTGTCCTATGAGAGAGATTGAGCAGATTGGGCCATAATATTCTCTGGAGTTTAGAATAAGAGGTGATTGCATTGACAGGCTAGAAGCTGAGAGGTTGTTTCCCCTGGCTTGTGAGTCTAGAACTAGGGGGCATAGTCTCAGGATAAGAGGTCGACCATATAAGACTGAGATGAGGAGGAATTTCTTCCCTCAGAGTGTTGTGAGTATTTAGAATTCTTTAACCCAAAGGGCTGTGGATGCTGAGTCGATGAGTATATTCAAGGCTGAGATAGATAGATTTTTGGAGTCTGGGGGAATCAAGGGATATGGAGATAGGGCGGGAAAATGGACATGAGGTTAAAGATCAGCCATGATCTTATTGACTGGTGGAGCAGGCTCGAGGGGCTGTATAGCCTACTCCTGCTCCTAATTCTTATGTTCGAATGTCTGCGTTTCTTTCTTTGCACATGTCTAGCCCAAATTTTCCTCTCAGTGTATTTGCAAGGCTCATTGTTATTTTGACATTGATTGGAAAACTTGGGCCTCTCTCTATCTCTGTGGTAAAAAAAATTAAACACTAACCAATAGTTCAAGTATGATAATTTACCTAAAATCGCTTTTTAAAACTCCAGCTAGTTTCAAATCATTCAAAAAAACAAAGAAAGGCAAAATTCCTGTTACTCATTTCCGCTTGCATTGCTGGTGAGTGAGAGTGGGAGCCATCATTTTTAATAAGTAGAGATGATAACATTGCAAAGATGCTTTCTTACAATTTCAGAACCTTTCAATTGAGTTGCGTCATCCCAGGAAGGATGGGTGACACGTGTACTCCTTGAATGTTGTTGGAATAGCTAAACATGAAGCTGAAAGAGACCAAGATGTTAGTGAGCTCAACGCTCAACATGTCCAGCCAATGCAGGCCAGCGAATCAACAGAATGCTGAACTGTAGAGCAGAATACAAGTCAGAGCGAGTCATTTTGCAACTGTGCAGTTCTTCACACCCAGAGCACATTTTCAGTACAGTGTCCAGTTCTGGTGAACAAGGACAAAGGGGTCATAAAAAAATAAGAAATAGGAGCAGGAGTAGGCCATTCGGCCCCTCGAGCCTGCTCCACCATTCAATAAGATCATGGCTGATCTGATCTTGGCCTCAACTCCACTTCCCTGCCTGTTCCCCATAACACTTCACTCCCTTATCATTCAAAAATCTGTTTATCTCCACCTTAAATATAATCAATATTCTCTGCCCCAGCCTCCACAGCTCTCTGGGGCAGAGAATTCCAGATTTACAACCCTCGGATTGAAGAAATTCCTCCTCAACTCTGTTTTACATGAGCCACCCCTTATTCTGAAACTATGCCCCCAAGTTCTAGATTCCCCCACGAGGGAAAACATCCTCTCTGCATCTACCCTGTCAAGCCCCCTCAGAATCTTATATGGGACATTTCAGTGCTGGAGGGAGTGCAGGGGGAAACACAATGCAGATCCCTGGAGCTGGAGGTCTAAGTGGTGAAGAGAGACTGGACAAGCTTCTGGTTCTCAGCCTTGAAAGGAAGGGAATGAGCACAGATCTTACAGAGAGAGATAAGATGATAAACAATCTGGAAAACAATAATCTGGAGAATTAATTTTAATTTATTTGCGAGAGGGCATCCGGGCACAGGTTCAAACTTGTAAAAAGGCAAATTTAGGACGGGTATCAGGAAAGTCTTCTTCATATGCTGGCCGCTACATGGAATAAACAGCAGGCGCAAAAACCTCAAAACCATTTTAAGAAACAACTGAATGCTGTGACGTGGGTTGGGGGCTTGGTATACAGAGTCTTTCTCGAAGAATTCCAGGTGAATGAATATGGACCGTGGAATATAAAGCTCCACCTAGTGGAGTACTGCTCCACCTAGTGGTCTACTGTGGTAATACGTCGACTATGTCCTGGAGTTCAGCCTCTGTATGTGCACAGACGCAGGCGTCGTCTGCATACTGTAGCTCGACGACAGAGGTTGGGACGGTCCTGGACCTGGCCTGGAGACGGCAAAGGTTGAACAGCTTCCCACTGGTTCTGTAGTTTAGTTCCACTCCAGCGGGGAGCTTGTTGACTGTGAGGTGGAGCATGGCAGCAAGGAAGATTGAGAAGAGGGTTGGGGCGATGATGCAGCTCTGTTTGACCCCGGACGTGGATTGGATCTGTAATGGATCTGTTGCTAAGGATCACGACTATCTGTCCCACCTGTGACAGGGACTGTGGTTTTCGTATTGAACTGTTCAGCCACCTAAGGACTCATTCTAAGAGTGGAAGCAAGTCTTCCTCGATTCCGAGGGACTGCCTATGACGATGATTGTAAAGTCCTTACTCTATAGCATGAAACCACATGAGACACATTCTGGGAACAAAGTCACTCTGTGACCTTAACTCTTTATTCACAGGACTCCAAGTGAAGATCCTGCGTGGGACCTCCCTTTTTATACCTGTGTGATCAGGTAAGGAGTGTCTCCCACAAGTTCACCCCTTGTGGTCAAGGTGTGCATCTAGGTTGAGTGTATACAGTACTACAGTGGTGTTACATTGTGGTTACATACATGACATCAACTTCCCCCACAAAGTCTTATTGGGATCATAGATTTAGTCTTTCAGGTGGTCTGCGCTCCCTTGTGGAGCGCCACAGCTGGGGCTCTGGTTGTTAGACACTGATGTGAGTGTCTGTCACCTGTGGTGATTCCGGCCTGTCCGGGCTGGCCGCAGGGACTGTACATTCTTCTGAATGCTCTTGTTGCTTGTTCACTGGTGGTGTTGTGAGCTCCATCTCATGGTCTTCTTCAGGTTCCTTCATGTCGATGCTGAACTGTTTTTTTACTTGGCCCAAGTGTTTACGGCATATTTGACCATTGTTGAGTTTTACCACGATGACCCTATTCCCCTCTTTGTCAATTACAGTGCCCTCAAGCTATTTGGGCCCCATGGCATGATTGAGGACGAATACAGGGATCATTTATTTCTATATATCTCCCCCTCGCATTACGGTCATGGTACTCGTTTTGTGACTTGCGCTTGCCCTCAACTATGTCGGTCAGGACTGGGTGAATGAGGGACAACTGAGTTTTGAGTGTCCGTTTCATTAGTAGCTCTGCGGGCGAGACCCCGTGAGCGAGTGCGGTCGGGATCTATAGGCCAGCAGGAGACGCGATAGGCAGCATTGTAGGGAGGGTCCTTGAATCCTGAACATACCTTCCTTAATGATTTGGACCACACGGCCATTGGAGGCCGGCTTGAATGGAGCAGTCCTGACGTGGTTGATGCCATTACCCGACATAAACTCGGAATTCGTAGCTTGTGAAACATGGGTCATTATCACTAACCAGGATGTCTGGCAAGCCGTGAGTTGCAACGATCGCACGGAGGCTTTCCACGGTGGTGGATGACGTGCATGAATTCAGAATGATGCACTCGATCCATTTCGAGTACGCATCTATCACAATAAGGAACATCTTACCCATGAACGGGCCCGCGTAGTCAACATGAAGCCTGCCAGTGGAAGCCTGCTGAGCGCGTCAGCACAATTTTCAGTGCCGGGCCGGTGCCGGATGGAGTAGTCATAAGCAACCAGTGTGAGAGCCCATCGCTGTATGCGAGCTGATGCGTTGGCATTGACTGCCTTGCTGTCAGATAACAGGGATGTTAATGGCTTATGGTCCGTCTTAACTCAAACTTCCTACTAAAGAGGTACTGATGCATTTTTTTTACACCATAGACACTTGCAAGCACTTCCTTCTCGACCATGCCATATCCCCGTTCTGCTTGAGAGAGTGACCTGGAGGCAAAAACCACGGGTTGTAATTGACCCTCAGCATTGCCCTGCTGCAGCAAGCACCCAACCCCATAGGACGATGCATCACATGTCAGAACCAATTTTTTACAGGGGTCGTACAGGATCAACAACTTGTTTGAACAAAGTAGGTTTCGCGCCCGATCAATAGCCCGTTCTGGAAGTCCCCCCAAAACCAATCGCAACCCTTATGCAGGAGCACGTGTAGCAGCTTCAACAACGTGCTCAAGTTTGGCAGAAAGTTCCCGAAATAGTTCAGCAGTCCCAGGAATGAACGCAACTCTGATGTGTTGCAGGGCCTGGACGCTTGTTGAATCGCCTCTGTTTTGGATTCGGTGGGCCGAATCACATCTGCAGCAACCCTCCTGCCCAGAAACTCAATCTCAGGGGCTAAAAACACACATTTAGACTCCTTGAGTCGCAGGCCTACCCGGTCCAGTCAGCGTAGCACCTCCTCCAGGTTGTGGAGGTGTTCCTCGGTGTCTCGACCCATGATGAGGATGTCGTCCTGGAATACAATTGTTCCAGGAATGGATTTAAGCAGGCTTTCCATATTTCATTGAAAAATCGCGGCCGCTGATCGAATGCCAAATGGGCACCTGTTATAAACGAACAGTCCCTTGTGCGTGGTGATGGTGGTCAGTAGTTTGGAATCGTCGGCCAGTTCCTGGGTCATATAGGCTGAAGTGAGGTCCAACTTGGTGAACAGCTTGCTGCCTGCCAGTGTGGCGAAGAGGTCCTCCGCTCTCGGGAGCGGGTATTGATTTTGTAGTGACACCCGATTGATGGTGGCCTTGTAGTCACCACAGATCCTGACAGAGCCATCCGCTTTTAGGACGGGAACGAAGGGGCTCGCCCAGTCGCTGAATTCAACAAGCGAGATGATGCCCTCTCTCAACAGCTGGTCCAATTTGCTCTCAATCTTTTCCCGCATTACATACGGCACTGCTTTGTGGTGCACTAGCCTAGTGTCCGGGGTGATGTATATCACTACTTTAGTGCCTTTGAAAGTCCCGACGCCAGGTTGGAATAGTGAATCGAATTGTTGCAGAACTTGTGAGCACGAACTTCGCTCCACAGATGACATGGCGTGCACATTCCGCCATTTCCAGTTCATCTCAGCTAACCAGCTCCTCCCCAACAGTGCGGGACCATTGCCCGGGACAATCTAGAGCAGCAGCCAATTCGCTACCCTATTGTGTGTGACAGCCAACATTGCACTGCCTAGCACCGAAATGATTTCTTTTGTGTAAGTCCGTAATTGTGTCTCAACACATGCTAATTTTGGTCTGCTGCCTTTAAATGGTCATAGCTTCTCAAATTGCTGAACGCCCATGAGTGACTGGCTGGCCCCAGTGTCCAGTTCCATGCGTACAGGGATACCATTTAACAAAACCTTCAACATCATTGGTGGCGTTTTCATGTATGAACTGTGAATATTCGCCACATGGACCCGCTGAACCTTGGCGTCCATCGATTCGTCCCAAAAGTCATCCTGCCTCAGAGGACCCTCTTCTGGTCCATTCGCCTCATATATTAGTCTGGTTGCAGGCTTCATGCACATTCGAGCTAAATGGCCACTGAGATTGCAGTTCCTGCAGACAAACTGTTGAAATCTGCAAGATCTGGCTGGGTGTTTTCCCCACACCTCCAGCATGAGTTAAAGTTTCCATTGTTGGGAACAAAGAGACTATGGTCAGGCATTCCGTGCTGACTGTCCCTTTGACTGCTCTTAAGTACCCAATTAGTGGATGTCAATGGTCCCATCCCTGGCCGCATTGTCCGCTGTGATGGCGTGAATGTCCATTCAGCCTGCCATTGTCTCTGTTGAAGTCCTACTCTGGGGTCTATTGCTGCCTGGGGAGTGTCGAACTGCCCCTGCCTGCCTGCGGGGCTCTGAGCCACATTGATGATAACTCCCTGATCCCTCGCCGCGTTAGAGGCAGAATTGCGCGCATATATTATTTTCGTCTCTTCCTCCCCCGCCATGAAAGTTTGAACTAGCAACGCCGCCGCTTCCAATGTCAAATCCTTGGTCTCAATTAATTTGCGGAAAATCCCCGCATGACCGATGCCCTTGATAAAGAAGTCCTATCAAGAAAGATTGGATCAATTGGGAGCTCGGAGCAGTCAGTCGAGGAGGCGGGAGCTCGGAGCAGCGCGAGTCCGGGGTCGGCGAGAGGCCTATAAAGGCCAGCGGGAGCTCGGAGCAGTCAGTCGAGGAGGCGGGAGCTCGGAGCAGCGCGAGTCCGGGGTCGGCGAGAGGCCTATAAAGGCCAGCGGGAGCTCGGAGCAGTCAGTCGAGGAGGCGGGAGCTCGGAGCAGCGCGAGTCCGGGGTCGGCGAGAGGCGTACCGGTGCAGCTACAGGGAGAAGGCAAAAAAACAAAGGTGACGTCACAGCCTAGGGGGTAAGTGATTGGCTGGTGATTGGTGAGTAGTTTTTCTTTTTCTTCTTATATTGGTCAGTAACTTTGAACATTGTTATTACCAGTTTAAGTGTATCTAAGGGTTAAGACATGGCAGGAGAGCTCGGTCGGGTGTTGTGCTCCTCCTGTACCATGTGGGAACTCAGGGACACTTCCGGTGTCCCTGACGACTACGTGTGTGGGAAGTGTATCCGCCTCCAGCTCCTGACGGACCGCGTTGCGGAGTTGGAGCTGAGGGTGGATTTACTCTGGAGCATCCACGATGCTGAGAATGACGTGAGTAGCACGTGTAGCGAGTTGGTCTTACCGCAGGGAAAGGGTCCACAGCCAGCTAGGGAATGGAAGACCAGCAGGAAGAGTAGAGCAAGGAAGGTAGTGCAGGGGTCCCCTGCGGTCATCCCCCTGCAAAACAGATACACCGCTTTGGGTACTGTTGAGGGGAATGACTCATCAGGGGAGGGCAGCAGCAGCCAAGTTCATGGCACCGTGGCTGGCTCTGCTGCACAGGAGGGCAAGAAAAAGAGTGGGAGAGCGATAGTGATAGGGGATTCAATTGTGAGGGGAATAGATAGGCGTTTCTGCGGCCGCAACCGAGACTCCAGGATGGTATGTTGCCTCCCTGGTGCAAGGGTCAAGGATGTCTCGGAGCGGGTGCAGGACATTCTGAAATGGGAGGGAGAACAGCCAGTTGTCGTGGTGCACATTGGTACCAACGACATAGGCAAAAAAAGGGATGAGGTCCTACGAAACGAATTTAAGGAGCTAGGAGCTAAATTAAAAAGTAGGACCTCAAAAGTAGTAATCTCGGGATTGCTACCAGTGCCACGTGATAGTCAGAGTAGGAATCGCAGGATAGCGCAGATGAATACGTGGCTTGAGCAGTGGTGCAGCAGGGAGGGATTCAAATTCCTGGGGCATTGGGACCGGTTCTGGGGGAGGTGGGACCAGTACAAACCGGACGGTCTGCACCTGGGCAGGACTGGAACCAATGTCCTAGGGGGAGTGTTTGCTAGTGCTGTTGGGGAGGATTTAAACTAATATGGCAGGGGGATGGGAACCAATGCAGGGAGACAGAGGGAAACAAAAAGGAGCCAAAAGCAAAAGACAGAAAGGAGATGAGGAAAAGTGGAGGGCAGAGAAACCCAAGGCAAAGAACAAAAAGGGCCACTGTACAGCAAAATTCTAGAAGGACAAAGGGTGTTAATAAAACAAGCCTGAAGGCTTTGTGTCTTAATGCAAGGAGTATCCGCAATAAGGTGGATGAATTAATTGTGCAAATAGATGTTAACAAATATGATGTGATTGGGATTACGGAGACGTGGCTCCAGGATGATCAGGGCTGGGAACTCAACATTCAGGGGTATTCAACATTCAGGAAGGATAGAATAAAAGGAAAAGGAGGTGGGGTAGCATTGCTGGTTAAAGAGGAGATTAATGCAATAGTTAGGAAAGACATTAGCTTGGATGATGTGGAATCTACATGGGTAGAGCTGCAGAACACCAAAGGGCAAAAAACGTTAGTAGGAGTTGTGTACAGACCTCCAAACAGTAATAGGGATGTTGGGGAGGGCATCAAACAGGAAATTAGGGGTGCATGCAATAAAGGTGCAGCAGTTATAATGGGTGACTTTAATATGCACATAGATTGGGCTAGCCAAACTGGAAGCAATACGGTGGAGGAGGATTTCCTGGAGTGCATAAGGGATGGTTTTCTAGACCAATATGTTGAGGAACCAACTAGGGGGGAGGCCATCTTAGACTGGGTGTTGTGTAATGAGAGAGGATTAATTAACAATCTCATTGTGCGAGGCCCCTTGGGGAAGAGTGACCATAATATGGTGGAATTCTGCATTAGGATGGAGAATGAAACAGTAATTTCAGAGACCATGGTCCAGAACTTAAAGAAGGGTAACTTTGAAGGTATGAGGCGTGAATTGGCTAGGATAGATTGGCGAATGATACTTAGGGGGTTGACTGTGGATGGGCAATGGCAGACATTTAGAGACCGCATGGATGAAGTACAACAATTGTACATTCCTGTCTGGCGTAAAAATAAAAAGGGGAAGGTGGCTCAACCGTGGCTATCTAGGGAAATCAGGGATAGTATTAAAGCCAAGGAAGTGGCATACAAATTTGCCAGAAATAGCAGCGAACCTGGGGACTGGGAGAAATTTAGAACTCAGCAGAGGAGGACAAAGGGTTTGATTAGGACAGGGAAAATGGAGTACGAGAAGAAGCTTGCAGGGAACATTAAGGCGGATTGCAAAAGTTTCTATAGGTATGTAAAGAGAAAAAGGTTGGTGAAGACAAACGTAGGTCCCCTGCAGTCAGAATCAGGGGAAGTCACAACGGGGAACAAAGAAATGGCGGATCAATTGAATAAGTACTTTGGTTCGGTATTCACTAAGGAGGATACAAACAACCTTCCGGATGTAAAAGGGGTCAAAGGGTCTAGTAAGGAAGAGGAACTGAGGGAAATCTTTATTAGTCGGGAAATTGTGTTGGGGAAATTGATGGGATTGAAGGCCGATAAATCCCCAGGGCCTGATGGACTGCATCCTAGAGTACTTAAGGAGGTGGCCTTGGAAATAGCGGATGCATTGACAGTCATTTTCCAACATTCCATTGACTCTGGATCAGTTCCTATGGAGTGGAGGGTAGCCAATGTAACCCCACTTTTTAAAAAAGGAGGGAGAGAGAAAACAGGGAATTATAGACCGGTCAGCCTGACCTCAGTAGTGGGTAAAGTGATGGAATCAATTATTAAGGATGTCATAGCAGTGCATCTGGAAAATGGTGACATGATAGGTCCAAGTCAGCATGGATTTGTGAAAGGGAAATCATGCTTGACAAATCTTCTGGAATTTTTTGAGGATGTTTCCAGTAAAGTGGACAAGGGAGAACCAGTTGATGTGGTATATTTGGACTTTCAGAAGGCTTTCGACAAGGTCCCACACAAGAGACCTTGGGATTGTATTCACTGGAGTTCAGAAGAATGAGAGGGGACCTCATAGAAACATTTAAAATTCTGACGGGTTTAGACAGGTTAGATGCAGAAAGAATGTTCCCAATGTTGGGGAAGTCCAGAACCAGGGGTCACAGTCTGAGGATAAGGGGTAAGCCATTTAGGACCGAGATGAGGAGAAACTTCTTCACCCAGAGAGTGGTGAACCTGTGGAATTCTCTACCACAGAAAGTAGTTGAGGCCAATTCACTAAATATATTCAAAAGGGAGTTAGATGAAGTCCTTACTACTCGGGGGATCAAGGGTTATGGCGAGAAAGCAGGAAGGGGGTACTGAAGTTTCATGTTCAGCCATGAACTCATTGAATGGCGGTGCAGGCTAGAAGGGCTGAATGGCCTGCTCCTGCACCTATTTTCTATGTTTCTATGTTTAGCATCTCCCCCATGCAGGTATCTGTGAACTTACAGAGGCTGGCCAAACGCCGGAGGTCCGCTACGAAGTCCGATATGCTCTGTCCTTCACGACGTTGGTGGGTGTAGAATCTATGTATGCTACTTGCCGGTTTGAGGTGCTCCCCGATCAATTTGGTAAGTTCTTCAAAGGTTTTGTCCGCCAGCTTTTTGGGTGCTAGTAAGCCCTTCATGAGCACGCAAGTCTTTGGTCCGCAGCTGGTCAAAAGATGAGCCCTTCGCTTGTCGGCCGCTGCATCCCCCAGCCATTCTTTCGTAACGAAGCTTTGTTGAAGCCTCTCGACAAAATCGTCCCAGTCTTCCCCAACACAGTACCGTTCCTCTGTGCTACCGGTGGCCATTCTCGTGGGTCGTGAATTCCTGTTTCTCATCGCCAATCCTTACTCTATAGCATGAAACCACACGAGGCACATTCTGGGAACAAGGTCCCTCTGTGGTGACACTACATGGGACCTCCCTTTATATACCTGTGTGTTTAGGTAAGGAGTGTCTCCCACAAGTTCACCCCTTGTGGTCAAGGTGTGCATCTCGGTTGAGTATATACAGTAATACAGTGGTGTTACATACATGACAATGATGACTGTGGTAATACAACTGTTGATGCAAATACAGTAACAGTCACATGATGTATTGGAGCTATCTTGTAAGGTGTGTTTGCTTGTGATGTCGTAAGAAAATATCACAGGCCGAATGGCCTTCCTCATTCGTAACTGTCTTGTGAACAGCCAGGTAACAGTGTGGTTTGGTGGTGATGGAACCCCTGTAGATTTTGTCTGCGAAGTGAACTGATTACAGGTGCAGCGTCCAAAATCCGGAGTTCCAGAATACGGAATGTTCCGGAATCCGGACTCTGGGACGATTCAGGGCAGGGTGGTCTGAAACCCATAAAATGTTCCGGAATTCGGACCAGATGACCCTGCCTGACCTCGGGGCCTCGCTGCTGCCTGCTTCGGGGCCTCGCCACCCTTACCTCAGGGCCTCCCGCCGGCCTGCGCGAACACCTCCTTGGCGGGGCTTGCCTGACAACAACATTCTTGGTGGGGCCCATTGGCCCGACAACCTCCTTGGCGGAGCATCGCCCAATGACAACATCCTTGGCAGGGCCGGCCCCATCACGACCTACTCGGCGGGCCCCGGACGGCCTGAACAGTTCCTCGGCAGGTACCCTCCCCCCCGTTTCTGATATTCCGAAATCCAGAAATACCCGAACCTGGGCTTGGGTGTTTTCGGATTCGTGATGTCAGAAAGACATTCCAAATTCTAGAAAAACGCAAAATCCGGAACGGCCTCCATCCCGAGGGCTCCGGATTCGGGACGCTGCACCTGTATTACACTCAAACTGTCATTATCATCATAGGCAGTCCTTCGGAATCGAGGAAGACTTGCTTCCACTCTTAACATGAGTTCTTAGGTGGCTGAACAGTCCAATACGAGAACCACAGATGGGACAGATAGTCGTTGAGGGTAAGGGTGGGTGGGTCTGGTTTACTGAACACACTTTCCGCTGCCTGCGCTTGTTTTCTGCATGCTCTCGGTGATGAGACTCGAGGTGCTCAGTGCCCTCCCGGATGCACTTCCTTCACTTAGGACAGTCTTTGGCCAGGGACTCCCAGGTGTCAGTGGGGATGTTGCACTTTATCAAACTGTGCACCACAGTGAGAATGGCTTTGACAGAAACAGTCAGCAAGTGTCTTGCTCTCTTTTGTTCCGAGGGGCATGTGCCTCTTATTTTAAAATGCCCCGGGGCCAAGTATCTGAAATGCAAGTACTCAGTCTGACATATCCCAATTATGTTGCTGAACTCGTTTCATTGAATGTTGCATGCTGTATTTAAGAGCTCCAATTACTGTTGGCATAGAGTGGAACCACAAAGAACTGTTTCTATCTTCAAATGACAGTTCTCTGACATATCCTGCTCATCCCTCACCCCGACCCTTTTTTTGGACAATTCTGCTCTAGATTTGCCTACATGAGGGTCACTACACTCCAGAGGTAATTCAGTGCGTGGAGCACTTTGATACATTTTCATAATATGATGAGGTAATTGTATTTCTCTCTCCTCCCCCTCCCCCACCTCCTTCCCCCACCCCCTTTTAATTATCAGGCACCTTTGTGAAAGGGTCAAGGGAACAACAGGCTGTTTTTATCCAAAATGGCTCTTTGTGGGCATTGCCTTCTTACACCTGGGTACGACAACACGCAAAGTCATGTCAAAATCCTTGGGGGAGAAATTCACTATCGACCCGTTTGGAACGCTAATTTTTTTGTATCCGCAAACGATTTCAAACTTTAAAAACATTCACCATTGGCATTCCAAGAAGGAAGTGAAATGCACGCTCCACTTCCTTCTGTGGAGCGCTAACAGCAGCAGGTGCATACTGGGCCATGCAGCGTTGCCACGTTCAAGAGCTCCTTCCCTCCCTTAAAGGGAAATGCCATCGCTGCAGGCTCTGCAATATCAAAGCTATCTACCTGGGCCACCAAGACAGCGGCAATCCCGCGCTATCAGTCCGGCACTCAAGCAGCGTGCTGGGCTAAACGATCGCAGGCACGAACCCGCGAAAAATACAGCAACAGGAAGGGTCAAATTTTTTTTTTTACTTATCTCGGCCACCTCACCTTTAATCGTCGCCCTCGACGTGGCCCGCCGCCCGATGCATGCCTCCTGCAGCTGTCGGTGTTTTCGTCCGCTGACGCTGCAGGGGGCGGAACTCAATTTCGGGGCCGAGGCGCTACTGGGGCAATGCGCACGCCAATAACGTCATGATCTTCGGGTGCAGGGGAGCAGGGTGATGCCGCAGTGCCGCCGCTAAACTCCCGCCCAATATGTTGGGAGTCGATATCAGCGCCGCGCCCGGTCGCAAAGCTATTAGTGCCAACGGGAGCCACAAAAGCACCCAATTTCTCCCCCCTTGTTTTGTGCGAGTGTTATCAACCTGCAGTGATGAGGTTAATCGTCGGATGGGTTTTTGTTTCGTTTATTTCAGAAGCACATTCCAGGCTAAGGGAAGAGAAAAGTATAATGGTGAATTCTGAAATAAACAAACAAGAGTGACAGGCAGCAACTGCAAGAGGAAAGACCAGTTTTGAGTGGAACCCACAGTAGGTGGACCAGATCCATCTGGTTTCTCCCGCAGATCTCACTGCCTGACTGTGCATCTTCATTCATTTTGGTGGTTCATTTGTCTAATTTTCTCCAGCAATCTACCAACTATTCACAACAACACAGCGTAGGTTGTTGGGTGCATTTGCTCAGCAAGTTTTGCAATTTTTCTTCGTAGAAATGCTAAGTGATGCTGGATCAAAGTGGATTGTGACGACTTGGGATGGGAAGGTTCCACACTTTGACAGCACACGGAATGAAAATGTTGACCCTCGTTTTCGAAGTGTTCAAGATCTACCTGAGCCCTGGACGTGTTGTAAACCTCACTGACCTAAATGTATAGAGTGCGGAGATTCTCCCATTCCAGCCTCATTAACATTTAACAATTTGAATTGTTGAGAGACAGCTCTGTCTTTATGTGTTACCAGCATGGCTTATAAAAAGGAGTGCTTAAGATTGCAGCCAGAAGCCAAGCAATGGCTGGAACCTGAACTATCGGCATCAGACCATCAGCTACAGTGTAAGTACACCCATTGGGTGTTTTAATGTTGAGTAATCAAGTGACAACTGACTGGGATTGTGGCACTGGGTGTATGGTGAGAGTGTGAGTGTGGCACTGGGTGTATGGTGAGAGTGTGAGTGTGGCACTGGGTGTATGGTGAGAGTGTGGCACTGGGTGTATGGTGAGAGTGTGAGTGTGGCACTGGGTGTATGGTGAGAGTGTGAGTGTGGCACTGGGTGTATGGTGAGAGTGTGAGTGTGGCACTGGGTGTATGGTGTGAGTGTGGCACTGGGTGTATGGTGAGAGTGTGAGTGTGGCACTGGGTGTATGGTGAGAGTGTGGCACTGGGTGTATGGTGAGAGTGTGAGTGTGGCACTGGGTGAATGTGCCGTTGTTGACCATCTATCTCTTTGGATAGTTTTGTATCCAGATGGATGCTGGAATCCCTTATAACTACTGACCATTTGGAGAAACCCTCACAGGTGAAAAAACCATGGCAGAAAATTGCACCCCAGTAGTCACAAAGGCTTTACAGATCCCGGGTTGGGATTCTGACCTGTGCTGAGTTAGCTGGAGCAAGGTTTCAGGGGCTACAGCCGGCCTCCACATCCCCTCGGACTGGGGAGAGGGAAATATTGGCCAGGGTTCCCTGCTTCTGAACTGTGAAGGGTGTGTGAACGTGTACCCCAGAAAGGAGTTGGCCCCTTCAGGAAGAGGAGGGGAGGAAATGACTGGGAACTAATTTTGTTCCTGCAGTAATGGGATTTAGCTTTATCAGTTAAACAGAGCAAGGTTGCTTTTCACTTGTGCCTTGCTTGTGTTTGTGTGATTAAACTGTGCTATGTATATATTTTTTAAGTTGGAGGCCGAGAAATTCGATTGCTTAGTGTCCATTTCTCAGGCAAGAAACAGTTGCTGCAGAGTCCAATATCGCACGTGCTCAGTACTGGAAGGCTGTTAGGCCCTTGATTTGCATAGGCAAAGGGCCTATCTCCTGATTCAGGCCCCTTTGCCAAATCCAGTGGTGACTGACCACAGCATGTGCCGTGTACGCTGCGGTCCTTAAAGGGAGACTGCCACCGACAGGTGAGTAAAAATGAAACATTTATCTGGATTTTGAGATGGGGTGCAGCAGCACCACCTCACCCTTTCTCTGTCACCACTCCCCCCCCCCCCCCACCCCCTCCTCGCCCGCTGCGATCTCGCTCCCCTCCCCCGTGAGCAGCGAGCTTTGGAGCCGCCACTGTCCCGCAGTTTGACAAATTCACGGCCTGCGTTTCGGTGGGATCCAATTTCTAGGCCAAAGTGTTTGAAGAATGAGGTGTTAAGGACTGTAACAATACTGTTTCATGAACTAAAGAATTTAATTTGACGTAAAGTGCTTTGATCTACTTTCTACGAATCTGTATGGCTACTTGACTTAGCATAATTCTCTATTTCTGTTATTCCCCATTATACCAAGTACAGTACTTTGTCTGGGGTTTATCAGGGAGTGTTGCAGTCAATGCCCTGTTGGGTCTGACTCCCCCTGGCAGGCCAGCTCAGTATGTGCAACTATGATGAACAGTTGATTCCAATGAAAGAAATGGAGGGGTGTGTGTGGGAGGCCGGTGGTGGTGGGGGGAGGGGTTGGGGAGGGTGAGGGGGATGGAGAGGGGGAGGGGGGTGAGGGGGGGGCGGTGGGTGGGGGGGAGGGAGGTGTTGGAGTGGGGGGGGCGGTGGAAGGGGGGAAAACTCTGTACATTAACTTGCCATCAGAACTGGCAGATGCCGTCGATGCCCCCGAAGCCCAGTCGCTGAAGTGCACACAGCAGGGGGTCGAGGTTTGATTCCTGGTCTGTGCAGAGTAAGCTGCTCACTGCCATGGTGTCAGTGGTAAGGCTGCAATTGGGTTTAGTGGCTCTGGGGCAGGGAGAGGAACATCAGCCCAATGTCCCCCCCTTCCTGATTGCCATCCAGCTACTTCTGTCGGGAGATAAACATGTTGGATGAGAGCTCCATCAGACGTGATGCCCCCTATAATTCAATGGCCAATCTACCATCGCATATGAAGCAGGGTTACACGGGTGTGTCACCAGAGTTGTACCCTGAGAATGAACCAAGACTTCTGGTGGGGGTGGAGGGGGGTGCGGGGGGCGGCGGTGAGAGGGGGAAGTGGGATGGGCAGTATTTTTTTGAAGTTGTTTGGTCAATTTTGGTGCTTGGATCATGTTCCACAGGAAACTGCTGACCCATTGTGGTTCAATACTAGTGCTGAAAAAACGTGGTTTTGCGATTAGCTGCACATTTGGCATCCAGATGGAACAAGTGTAACCAGAGCCACAGTCAGTGCAGCGCCACGTCTAGACACTACTGCGTAAAATCCTCTTGATGTCAACGGGCGGTCTCGCCATCAGCACAAGGAAACGATTTTCACCATTTTGTGGTTCCTGGAATGGCCGTGAAACTATTAAAGTTGTCACTGCAAAGAACTCTTACTATTTGGCACAAACCCTGGATTTTAGAGGTCAGTAGACTCCAACTTGCCTTGAGTCGCAGCTTTAACAACAACAACAACAACAACAACTTGCGTTTATATAACGCCTTGAATGTAGTGAAACGTCCCAAGGCGCTTCCCAGGAGTATTATGCGCTAAAAATTTGACACCGAGCCGCATAAGTAGAAATTAGCGCAGGTGACCAAAGAGATAGGTTTTAAGGAGCATCTTGAAGGAGGAAGGAGAGATAGAGAGACGGAGAGGTTTAAGCAGTGAGTTCCAGAGCTTGGGGCCTAGGCAACAGAAGGCACGGCCACCAATGGTTGAGCGATTATAATTAGGGATGCTCAGGAGGGCAGAATTAGAGAGTGCAGACAAGCAAGATGTCACTTACTCAGAGGTGACAAGTGCTGAACTGTGGGTTGTGCCCTCTCAACATTTAAACTTTAATCGGGGGAGGGGAAGAGGAGAGCTCTTTGCTTCATTTCTGACCTGGCTCAGCTGCAGTGTGGGTGCATGCTCCATAAAATGGAATATAATATTACATGAAAACATAGAAAATAGGTGCAGGAGTAGGCCATTCGGCCCTTCGAGCCTGCACCGCCATTCAATAAGATCATGGCTGATCATTCTGCATTAAGAACCTCGTATTTAAGAATGACTGTTGATTCTAAAACAATGACCCTAATGTAATACTTATCAAGTTCTCCTTAAGAAAATTCAGTCAAAAATGTCAGTGTAAGATAAAGTGTCAGGTTTAATTAGAACACAAACTGGAGAAGATGTCATTTCTCACAGTCAGCTTTCTATCAATAGAAATGAGATATGATAAAGCTGATTCTGTAAGATTTAGAAGAGATGGAATACATAAGTTTGAAAATTGAAATTACTTCAAACTTAAGCTCGTCTACTCATTTTTTTAAATAAATCCAATGAAAAAAAGGAAGTCCTATTTTCCTTGACCAACAGGCTTCAGAATCCAGACATGAATGAAGTCATAAGAACATAAGAAATAGGAGCAGGAGTAGGCCATACAGCCCCTCGAGCCTGCTCCGCCATTCAATAAGATCATGGCAGACCCAATCATGGACTCAGCTCCACTTCCCTGCCTGCTCCCCATAACCCTTTACTCCCTTATTGCTTAAAAATGTGTCTATCTCCACCCTAAATATATTCAATGACCCAGCCTCCACAGCTCTCTGGGGCAGAGAATTCCATAGATTTACAACCCTCTGAGTTTTAAATGGGCGGCCCCTTATTCTAAGACTATGTCCCCTAGTTTTAGTTTCTCCTATGAGTGGAAATATCCTCTTTGCATCCATCTTGTCGAGCCCCCTCATTATCTTATGTTTCGATAAGATTCTTCTGAACTTCAATGTGTATAGGCCCAATCTTCTCAACCTTTCTTCATAAGTCAACCCCATCATCTCCGGAATCAACCTAGTAGACCTTCTCTGAACAGCCTCCAATGCAAGTATATTCTTCTTTAAATACAGAGACCAAAACTGTGGTGTATGTAGCACACAAATCACTGACTCCACACGGTCTGGTGTAAGTCTAACTGCTGTGACCTTCGTCCTTTATTGTTCAGCTCCAGAGTGCCTCCCAGGTGTGGTGGTCACCCTTATATAGTCCTTATTACAGGCACTACCAGGGTTTTCCACCGCAGCGCCCTCTGTGATGTGGCATAGTACTTACATTACATTTA
The DNA here is from genome assembly GCF_044704955.1 of Pristiophorus japonicus. Taxonomy (NCBI): domain Eukaryota; kingdom Metazoa; phylum Chordata; class Chondrichthyes; family Pristiophoridae; genus Pristiophorus; species Pristiophorus japonicus. The sequence goes on along the minus strand of NC_091991.1, from coordinate 81,289,210 downwards.
AGGTACTGGGACGATACACACATCATTACATAACATCACCTTCCCCCCCCCCACCTGGACGCAGGACAACGATACACACATCATTACATAACATCACACTTGTCCAACAGAAGGCAAGTGGGCATAGACAGTGCGTTAGTATGGTACATATTATCTGGTACATCAACTGGTTATTGACTGGTAGCGGAACCTTGTTAGCCGCTATCATTAATTGTACTTCGTCCATTATTTTACACAAATACAGTGGCCATTCAGCATAAAAAAGGTAATTCTTATTATAAATTCACTATCTCACATTAACATTGCTCATTTTAGACTCGCTCTGCCTAACAGAAGTCCTTTGTGGGGACCACCTCTTTGTAAGGCCCTTTTAAGACTCCCGGGTGCATTTCCTCTTTAAGGCGCCATCCTTGATGCAGGAGGATTCCACGAGGCTTCTCCTTAGGCGCCGCCATCTTTGATGCTCTGCAGCTCCGACACGATGCCGCCGCCATCTTCTTCTCCGCCACTCCGGATGCCCTCCGCCGTCGCAGCCTCCGCTCCCCTCCGCTGCCACCTGACTTGCCGCCTCTCCTACGGCCGTGGTGGCCTCTCCAGCGGCCGCACTTGCCGCCTCCCCCGCGGCCTCCATAGCGGCCTCCCCCGCGGCTGCCATGGCCGCCCGACGCTACCAGCTCCTCGGCGGGGGGGGGCCCGCCCAACGGCCTCTTCCTCTGCGGGGCTCTTCCGAACCGCCGGCCCCTGGATCCCTCAGCACCCCGCCCGCAACGCCCCGCCCGCTCACCCCCCCCCCCCCACTAGGCCCCTCTGTGCAGGGCTGCTTGCCTGTGGGGGCTGGGGCTGCAGGGTCTCTGTGTGAGGTTCGGGCCTGGGACTTGCCTGTGGGGGATGAGGCTGCAGGATCTCTGTGTGAGATCCGGGCCTGGGGCTTGCCTGTGGGGATTAAGGCTGCAGGGTCTCTGTGTGAGGTTCGGGCCTGGGACTTGCCTATGGGGGGATTGAGGCTGCAGCTCCAGCTCGGTCGGCGCTGCTCTCTGGGGACCCGGGGCACGGCAGCACCCCGGGGAGCAGCAGCCTGTGGGGTGATGAAGTCTTCCCAGCTCCCACGGACCTTCCCCATCCACCTCCGGCCGAGGAGTGTCGGCCCATCGCTTGCAACGACCCACAGAGGTAAAGCGTGCGTCTCGTCCCCTTGGGATACCTGCAGTATCGCTCTGCCGAGAACAGGTATCAGTTCCCTGGTGTAGGTACGCAGCTTCACTGTGACCGGGACCAGCTTGGGTCGTGCAGCTGGGTTAATCCACAGTTTATCAAAAGTTCTCCGACTCATCAACGACGGACCCGATCCCGTGTCCACTTCCATACTCACAGGGACTCCGTTGATTCTTACTTCCCTTATCACTGGAGGCGAATCGTCGTTGCACGTATACAGTCCAAGCACCTCATCTTCTTCTACCTGCTCCTCGCTGAACAGTGGATCATCCCCCATCTCCTCAGCCACATGGTGAGTCTGATTTATTTTACACATACGCTGAAGGTGGCCTTTCGTGTGGCAGGTATTGCACGTGTACTCCGCAAACCTGCACCGGTGAGCCCCATGGCTTCCTCTACAACGTCAGCATGGTGCTGCTTGATTGGCCCCCCCTCAGCGGACTCTGAGCTCCAGGATCCCGAGGTCCGTGCTCTCTGCCCCGGGCAGAGCCACGTTCTGCAGTTTTGTCCGTGGTGGGCGCTATCCTGTGGACAGTGCCTGCCGGGTTCGAGACTGTGTGGATTATTTGCTTGGTGCTGCAAGTCGAGGTATTATGTGCCCGGCTGATGGCGATGGCCTTTGTCAGGGTGACTGTGGGTTCCGTGGCCAGCAGCTTGTGAAGGAGGCCCTCGTGGCCAATCCCCATAACGAAAACGTCCCGCAAAGCCTCGTCAAGGTGTGCGCCAAAATCACACGGCACCGCGAGTCTCCTGAGGTCCGTAGTATATTTCGTGATATCCTGGCCCTCGGGTCTGCAGTGATGGTAAAATTTGTATCTGGCCGTGAGGATGCTCTCCTTCGGTTTCAACTGGTCACGAATGAGTTCAGTCAGCTCCTCGTATGACTTGTCCCTGGCGCTCCCAGGTGCCAGCAAATCCCTGACGAGACAGTAAACCTCATCTCCACAACTGGAGAGCAATATCGCCTTACACTTCTCTCTCATTGCGTATGTGTCCTCCGTCAGGTCGTTTGCTGTGAAGTAATACTCGAGCCTTTCCTTAAAGGCCTCCCAATCATTGCCCACGGTAAAATCCTTTCGCGAGCTCAGAGTAGCCATGGTTGCGTGGAGTTCGTCCGCTTCCTCGTTGCCAATGTGGTGTATGTAGCACACAAATCACTGACTCCACACGGTCTGGTGTAAGTCTAACTGCTGTGACCTTCGTCCTTTATTGTTCAGCTCCAGAGTGCCTCCCAGGTGTGGTGGTCAGCCTTATATAGCACCTGTTGCAGGTACTACCAGGGTTTCCCACCACAGCGCCCTCTGTGGTGTGGCATAGTACTTACATTACATTTAAGGTACTGGGACGATACACACATTACATAACAAAAACTGTATGCAGTACTCCAGGTGTGGCCTCACCAATACCCTGTACAATTGTAGCAGGACTTCTCTGCTTTTATACTCTATCCCCCTTGCAATAAAGGTCAACATTCCATTTGCCTTCCTGATTACTTGCTGTACCTGCATACTAACTTTTTGCACAAGGACCCCCAGGTCCCTCTGTACTGCAGCACTTTGCAATTTTTCTCCATTTAAATTATAATTTGCTTTTTTATTATTTCTGCTAAAGTGGATAACCTCACATTTTCCTCACATTATACTCCATCTGCCAAATTTGTGCCCACTCACTTAGCCTGTCTATATCCCTTTGCAGATGTTTTGTGTCCTCCTCATAATTTGCTTTTCAGCCCACCTTTGTATCATTCACAAAGTTGTGATACTTTATAAAACATAAAATAATGGGATCCGTTCATCCGGCAGGGAGTTGGTATATATTTGAGAAGGGAAACCTTTGCAGGGCATGGGAGGGAGAGCAGGGGAATGGGACAAATTGGATAGCTCTTTCAAACATCCGGCATAGGCACGATGGGCTCTATGATTTTAGGATTGCTTTTGGCGAATTTCAGCGGAAAGTCAGGGGGCCCTGCGGGTTTTTGTCCATCCATTATGGACGGATCTGCTGTGTCCTCAGAACCCAGTCTCCAAATTCCTGTTCAAGGCTCCAGGCGGGCGGAACTTGAGCTGGGAAAGCAGACATGTATGGGGGAAAATATGCACCTGGTCATTTTTAAGATTGAAAGCTGACAGTATAATTGGGGGGGAATGGCTGAGCGCAGTTAGCAGACACAATAGTGTGAAAGAGCTGAATTTTAAATCCGGGCGATGCAGGGTAGAATTTTACTTAGTGAGGTAATGTTTGCTGTCAACAGGAAATGTTTTTTTTTGGACGAAACAGCTATTTCAGGCCTGGAAAGTCTTATTTGACTGCACTGTGAACATGGGACTACTGCAGCTGGAAACTGGGCAATTAACCCGAAGTAATTCAAAGCATGTGAAACACTTGAGAGGTTTCTGAGCTGCGATAATGCGCTATATAAATGCAATTTTGTTCTGTTTCCCCCGTGTTTTTGTTTTACATTACCAGCCTTGCGCCTGCAAATTACCCGAAGCTCGACTTCGCTTCAGAGATCAAAACAGACAAAAGTCTGCCAGCAGTTTGCATTTTAAAGGCCAAGTTGTACGCACACTTCCACGAGTCGCAGCCTCTCAATATTTGATTTGAGGCCTGCGGACGTGTTGTGCCAAGGCAGCAGCACAGGCTGCAAGTGATCAATAGCCTCAGTGTGCCTGTGGGAGTAGGGCCTGACATGACTAAATGCGTAGACACAAGCAATGAGCAAGTCGCACTAATGCTTGGTGCTGTGCTGAAATTCTAATCCGGCAGCTAATGGATTCAACCTTGTGATCTTTGGATTTACAGGTAATAATCGCTTTTAAAATGTGCCAGGGATTGGGGTGGGGGTAGGCTGGAATACTGCTTGTCACAGACAGCACCTGGCTTGTCTGACACAGTCAAACTAAAGTTAAGAAATGCAGTTAAGTTGGCAAATTGCTGGCGACACAATTCTTAAGCTGCAGAGATGTGAAGTCACTTATCAGAGTTTGCCGCAATGGAGATTAGTCAAGAGAGTTGAGCACTGAAGTGACTAAATAGAGTGAATGATACCAATTGGAAAGAGCATAATTAGTGAATCACAGAGAAAGATGAGCCAAAATGGAAGCTTGCTGACTTGGAGCCAGCAGTAATGGGGCTACAAATAAATGTGCCTAATTTTTCATGAGAACTAGCCAGAGCTTTGCTTGTGAGGTACTTGGTATGAAAGGCTGTGTTGTCTTATAATGTCCAATTATTCATTGTATAGGATCCAGTGTGTACACATGGATTTCAGCTCATTCAACGTCCCAATGGAGACCTGTTGAAGACCAGACAAAGCGATTGCCTTTGTTACAGCAGGTGAACCTGAACAGCTCTTGTACTAAGTGATGCGGTTCATCTGCTCCTTGTAAGACAGTATCTGTGGGATTTGTTGCTCAAAAACTAGAGGGACATACTTGCATTGGAGGCAGTTCAGAGAAGATTCATGAGGTTAATTCCTGAGACCAAGGGTTTGTCTTATGAAGGTAGATTGAGCAGATTGGGCCTATACTCATTGCCGTTTAGAAGAATGAGAGGTGATTTTATTGAAACGTATCAGACTCTGAGGGGGCTTGTCAGGGTAGATGCAGAGAGGGTGTTTCCCCTCGTGGGGGAATCTAGAACTAGGAACATAGTTTCAGAATAAGGGGCCGCCCATTTAAAACGGAGATGAGGGGAATTTCTCTCTCAGAGGGTCGTGAATCTATGGAAATTCTCTGCCCCAGAGAGCTGTGGAGGCTGGGTCATCGAGTGTATTTAAGGTGGAAATAGATTTTTGAAAGATAAGGGAGTCAAAGGTTATGGGGAACGGGCAGGAAAGTGGAGTTGCTCCTATTTCTTACGTTCTTGTATATCAGCTGTGGAAGGACCATTTCTCCCTGTGGACCGAAAAGCTTTAATGCAAGCATCAGATGCGAGTTCGGAGTTCAGATTTGCTAAGTATCTAACAATAGTGTGCAAAGTCGGCTCAGATGCTGTGCACAAAGATAGGTATTGTGCTCTAAGTATGGCTGTTGTATTATAAAAGCATCTTCAGCGATGGACTCTTTACAGCGTTATAAATAAACAAGATACAATGATGCCCCTGTCATTGGCAGCTAAACAGCGGATTGTTTGGAGAATCTGTGCCAGCCTGTGCAAAGTGTACCATGATGGACGAGCCCACTGCCTTAGCCCCGGCTGCTTCACTGGCCTGTTCAATGGGAATTGTTGGCTGGAGAGGGTTGCTCTGTTGTGAGAACTCCTGACGGAGAAATGATTATATATTATTGGCTGGGCTGCATGTAAAAATAACATGTTGCTAGGATTGTGTTAGGAGCTCAACAAGGGGCAGAGTATTTGCAGTGCTGTTTTCTTCGAATAATCCTTGGTTTTGTTGGTGTGCCAGCACTGTAGGGTGACGGCACTCCTTCCAGCTTGTGATTAGCCGTCCATATATTTCCATTTGGGTGACAGCAGAACTTATACATATTAACGTGTGAAAACAAATGATCTGCATGTTCCAAGCCCAATACAGTAAAGGAGCTGAGTTTCCATGATGTTGAGGTATAGTGGCGGTTCAGTGACATACTGATCCTTCATTGGTGAATTGCAATGGGGAATGGAAGTTGTGTGAATGGAAGCATTTTATCTCTGTAAAACTTCATGTCATATTTCCTTTGTTGACTGCACTTGGGAGATTTGATTTAGGTGTAAAGATACAGGATATTACACAAAATAGTGAAATGTTGAAGTTGTGATGAAGAATCATGCAGTTTTATCGAAGGATAGACTTCCTTTTCCCTCCCTTTCTGAAGGCACTGGTTTTCCCTGGGGTACGGGTCCACAGGCACCATCGATCCTTTTCCGCCAATGCACTTGGCTATCTTGCGTCTGTGAGCCTAGACAGCCACTGTCAGAAGGCTACTGGATTGTGGAGGACACCATTATCAAGCCAATCACATGCACGTTCCCTGAGTGATCACTGGGAGCAATCAGGACTAGGAGCTGCCTGCTGGTTCTGAGGGAATCCTGTACTACATTACTGAAGGGAACTCTCATCCTTATTTTCAAATCCCTCCATGGCCTCGCCCTTCCCTATCTCTCTAATCTCCTCCAGCCCCACAACTCCCCAAGATGTCTGCTCTCCTCTAATTTTGCCCTCCTGAGCATCCCTGATTATAATCGCTCAACCATTGGTGGCCGTGCCTTCTGTTGCCTAGGCCACAAGCTCTGGAACTCCCTGCCTAAACCTCTCAGCCTCTCTATCTCTCATTCCTCCTTCAAGACGCTCCTTAAAACATACCTCTTTGACCAAGCCCTGTGCTAACTTCTACTTATGCAGCTCGGTGTCAAATTTTTATCTCGCAATACTCCTGTGAAGCACCTTGGGATGTCTTACTAGGTTAAAGTTACTATATAAATACAAGTTGTTGTTGCATTACTGAAGGGAATTCTGCACTGCACCACTGAAGGAGTTCCGTATTCATATGAAGTATTTCTGAAATATATTCATTTTTGGGTCACCTACTTAATCAATAGTTTTCCATTACATCCTTATATTAGTGTAAACCAAATTAGAACACCATTCCTGCAAAGTAAAGTCAGCATATAAATAAGTAATATTGTGATATGAACATTGATCTGTATCCGTTTTTTCTCCTGGATAATGTGCTATCTTTTCATTTATATTGATTTGTGTAATATGATACCTTCGATTGTTCCAGTTAGATGCTGATGTATCTTTTCCAACACTTGTCTATCTTCGAGAATACTTGTGTGTGTGTGCTCATGAATTCATTCATGCAGTTCAAACCCTTCCTCTTGGTTTTGGGGTAATTGGGTTTATCAGGAGCTGGTTTGAGGACAGTGGGTGCCAGAACAACATCCAACATGCTCTCAGCCCCAAATGAACGTACTCATTTATCTTTTTTTTAAAAGTCATAAAATTGCATTTGGTAAGGGTGGTTTGTGCACTGAATTGATACACATTGGAGTTCCAGGATGCAGTTCATTGTATGGGGAGCTGCGGATCTTGGCTGGGCTCTCAGCTGAGGGGAGTTTGGCCAGAGATCTCTGAAGGGAGGGAAGAAAATTGGTGACTGTACAAATGAGACAGAATTACGAAGAATATACAGCATGGAAACAGGCCATTCGGCCCAACCATGCAGTGTTTATGCTCCACTCGCGCCTCCTCCCGATACTATTCGCATCAACCACGCCCTGAGGGAGCGCGTTCCACATTCTCACTACTCTCTGGGTAAAGAAGTTTCTTTTGAATTCCCGATTGGATTTCATGGTGACAATCTTATAGTGATGGCCTCTAGTTTTGTTCTCCCACACAAGTGGAAACACTCTGTCTGGGATTTTCCCGTTTCTGACCCACACAGTGGGTGAGGAGGGGGGTGGGGGGGTGCGGGGGAGGGACCCGATAGACGGCGGGAAAGCATGCTTTGGAGTTAAAACACCACAGGTTCCCTGCACAGAGGTCAGCCTGATTGATGGGCTGGCTTCCAATCAGGTGCGGAACAGTTAAGTGCTGGGTCCAGGTGAGGTGGATGGGGGTGTTCCAAGCCCGCGGGGGTGGGGGGAAAGTCTGGAGGGGGGTGGTCCAATCCCTCTGGAGGGCTCTAATACACGGGAGGGGTTCAATCCCCGACCCCTGTAGGGGTGAGATCAATCCCCAGAGAGATGCGGGGGACCGGGTCTGATCCCTGTCCCCGCAGAGGGAGGAGCGGACATCCGATTCCCGACCCCGGAGGGTCAGGAGGAAGCACTCCTGCTCTCCCCGGTCCACAAGGATTGTTCCCCAAGGCTGAGGCCGCCTCGTTAGAGCAGCCGGGAATCCTGAGCCCCGGAATCCCGGGCCGCCTGCAGTAAAAGCAGGTGAAAGTAGAGGCTGCGAGCTTCATTACCATATTTAAATTGCTGCCCCGTCTGAGTAAAAGGTAAAAGTAGGTGGGTCAGGGTCGGGTTTTAGATTTTAACAGCTTACAGATCCACCCACCTCCCCGCCTCCAACCCAGCCATTTTTTTTCTGTGAAAATTCCCCACTCTGTGTCCACTCTATCAAAACCTTTTATATTTTAAAGACCTCTGTTAGGTTACCCCTCAGCCTTTTCTTTTCAAGAGAAATCAGCCTCAGCCTGATGGGTATAACCTCTGGGACAGTGTCACATAGTTACAGACACCATTGTATGAGCCCTGGAGGTTCGACAAAGACAATGATCAGCCATTATCTTATTGAATGGCGGTGCAGGCTCGAAGGGCCGAATGGCCTCCTTCTGCACCTATTTTCTATGTTTCTATGTTTCTAGGTGAAGTGGGCAAAAATGAGGAAACTAATTGTATTCTGCTACTGAACCCCACAATTCACTACCTGAGTGGAGTGGTCCCTCTGTGGACAAGGAGCAGAAAGCCCATCAGTGCTCTGCGCTGCTAGACTATGCAGTTTTAGCCAGTTGAACTCCAGCCCCTGCTCATGTGGCTTGTATTCCGAGAGGCAGAGATTCTGTACTACATTTCAGGCAAGCAGAAAGTCAACTTGTGCATTTGGGAAACATAGAAACATAGAAAATAGGTGCAGAAGGAGGCCATTCGGCCCTTCGAGCCTGCACCGCCATTCAATAAGATAATGGCTGATCATTCACCTCAGTACCCCTTTCCTGCTTTCTCTCCTTACCCCTTGATCCCTTTAGCTGAAAGGGCCATATCTAACTGCCTCTTGAATATATCTAACAAACTGGCCTCAACAACTCTCTGTGGTAGAGAATTCCACAGGTTAACAACTCTCTGAGTGAAGACTTTTCTCCTAATCTCGGTCCTAAATGGCTTACCCCTTATCCTTAGACTGTGACCCCTGGTTCTGGATTTCCCCAACATCAGGAACATTTTTCCTGCATCTAACCTGTCCAGTCCCGTCAGAATTTTATATGTTTCCATGAGATCCCCTCTCATTCTTCTAAACTCCATTCTTCTAAACTTCCAAATGTCAGTTGTTTGACATGGAGGGCCTCCTGCCTGATGGCGGGTTTCCGTGTGTGTCTCCAGCGAGCTGTTTAAGCACATAACCTGTATTGGGTGGAGGTATGTAAGTATTCTTGTGGTTTCCTCTTCAGTTTTCAGTGGTAGCTGTGGCCCGTGGTTAATCCGCACCCAAGATGAAATTTCCCTTCTGGATATTAACTTTTAATACACGTGGCTATCTGGTTAATCACAGACCAATGTCTTGTTCCCTCTGGACCACGTGATTAGAATGCTACAGTCAGGTGGCATCCTTTGCTTATTTCCCCTGGCTGTTACACAATGGTTCGTAATTCCCAGGAGAAGGTGATAAATGGAAGTCCCCATAAAAAAAAATTTACTCGGTCTTTCAATCACCACCATTTATCATTCAAGATGCTTTTTTATTAATCTCAAGTCTTTCTGGGCACCATTCGTAGCGTACACAAAGAAAGACTTGCATTTATATAGTGCCTTTCACAATCTCCAGATGTCTCAAAGTGCTTTACAGTCAATGCAGTACTTTTGAAGTGTAGTCATTGTTGTAGTGCAGGAAAGCTTTGAATTGCACAGTTGTACAATTGGATCATTTGCCTTTTGTATTTAACTGAGATTTCAATTCCCATTCCCAGAAAACTTCCTCCTCTTTGAGAGAAGTTTAAAATGATTTCTATATCCAATTCGTGACATACGTTGGACAATCAGTTGCTTTGTCCTGATCAGACATTGGCTTTCATTGTAACAACCTCTAACTGTTGCTAACAAAACTTTTATTGGGCTATAGATACTTTAGAATACAGGACCATATTATAGTAAGATCAACTACTTCTTTTATAGAATGCACTGATAGCTAACCAAACATAGACGTGGAAAATAAGATAAGGGCTTTGAGCCGTAATAAAATGGGTTATTGTATTCATGCTTTCTGGCTGGTGAGTGACATTTGTAGATATATTCTTACATGTATTAGATCTCATCACTGATTATTAGTTGCTTGGGCGAGAAAAAATTATTTGAATTTTTGAGGGTTCTGAATATTTTAATATTTAACTCCGCAGCCATTGATCACATTTGTGAGCAAATTGCTACTGGAATAACTTCCTCCTATACTCCTTTTGTTGTTGGACTCATTATTCAGTACGCATAAACTGCATTTGCTGCTGGACTCATTATTCAGTGTGCATAAACTGCAGAATGTTCATTAACCGCCAAAAAGACAACAGCTGCCATTCATCTTGTTCGCTGTGAGATCTTGCTGTGTCCAAAATGGCTGCCACATTTCGCTATGTAACAGTCAGTGAACTTCAGAACTTCAACTAGGCTTCAATGTTACAGCAGCATTTGATAAGGTGTTACATACTGAAGATTGATTTAAGTACCACATACTTATTACATACATCTGGTGTCTGAGGTATGAATGACATGTGGGATGTAAAGCTTATCCAGATTTTTTCAAGTCTTATTTTACTGTGTGGTCGCTCTTGAAATTTTTTAAGGGAGAAACCTAGTTGAAGGGCTAAAGTCCACAGTGCAGTTTGAATACAGTAGAAAAGTCATAACTATGGCCCAGAAATCCCAACCTCCCCAGGTCCGTCGGAGTGTGTACGGACCCGGGGAGGCATCGCAAAAGCCAGTTTTCAGCGCACAATACGCATGCGCCGAAAACCAGCTTTTCCGATCTGTCACGTTTCCGGCTTGACAGATCCTCCGCATCTCAGGGAGAAGAACATTCCCACGGCAGAGATTGTGCTATTTGCCCATCTCTTGACCTGCGAGTGTCCTTAAAACTCTTGCGCCTGGTAAAAGCAGGCACATAGCCTACTGTTACCAGCGTAAGAGTTTTAAACATACAAAAACATATAAAAATAACATTTGAATAAAAAATGTTAATGTTAAGAACCCTGCCCACTAAGGTAAGTTTATTTTAAACCATAATTAAAGATTATTTTAAATCAGCAAATATTTTTTTTCAAAAACTTTTATATCAACGTTAATTTCTATAATGTATTTATGTGAGGTGTTTTTTTTAATGTTTAGTGTAGTGTTTGGGGTTATTTTTCATGCATAGTTATAGGAATTTAAGAGTTTCGGACTTACAAAACTCCTATTACCATGAATGAGAAAAAACTTTACCGTGATTGGGTGTCCAGGCCCATGAGACTCCTACGGACATCCCAATGTGAACACGCTCCATTGCACAGGGAGAGGAGGCCTCGAGTCTGGGATCTCTGGTGGGCGCAGCAGGAAAAGGTAGGTGCACATCTTTTTAGCCATTTTCTGGCGAGCGCCCGCGGGAAGCAGAGGGACCGGAATTTCAGGGGCAATAGTATTAATAAGCGTGTGTTGCAAAAACCTGTAGGTTGTAGGAAGAAGGGAAGACTGATGGGGCATTCAAACATTGAGACGATGGTCTAGAAATTGCCCTCCTTAGCGCCACCCATTATCGCCTCCGGGGTGAGGCGGTGATAACGGGGCGTTAACGATTTGCCGACCGGACGTGGCGGGATGACTGACTCCAGCTAACTTGCCCGAGAGGTTTGCGGCGGCGGTAACACCTTGTGCCACGATCTTTTGCGCCCGTAGATCGTGAAGTCATCACCGTGCGCATCGCCCCGGTAGCGCCCCAGACCCGAAGGTCGGTTCCGCCCTCTGCAGCATCGCCGGCCGAAAACACCGACAGTTGCAGGAGGCGTTGCTCAGGGCGCCGGACACTTCGGGCGAACAAGTTAAAGGGGGTGATGACACGGTAAGTATAAAAATTGTTGCAATGTGTTATTTCAATTTTTCCCATTGTCCGGCACTCTGCTGGAGTGCGCGGGGCTGATCGAGCCGGATTGCGGCTGCTGTTGGGGACCAGCTCACTGGCCCAGGCCCATTGGGTGTCCAGGCCAATGCAGAGCCTGCAGCGGTGGCCCTTCCCTTTAAGGGAGGGAAGGAGCCTCCGAATGCGGCAGCATTGCACGGGACATTGTGCAGCGTTGCACTACTACCGCCCCGCCTGTGTCCTAAATCAGGTGCTCCACTTCCTCCCTGGAGTACTAACACCGAATTTACAGAATGCTGAAAATCAATTTTCCAGCTTTCAAAAGTTAGCGCCCCAAACTGAATGCTCCCAAATTTCTCCCCGATGAGTTTAGAATGAATGCCTAGCGATTTTGGCACTGCATTGAAGCTATGCTTGTACAGTATTAATTGGCTTACATTGACTATGATGCAAAGTAATGGGAGCCTTCCTCCTCCAGGGAGTCTAACTTTGCTTCATGCTCGTGGCAGGTTCGGCTCTGACTATTGATCCAGCTGTATTTACACTACAACTGCAGCAAAACCGCTTCACTCCGACCCGACAATTGCAGTGGTCAGTGCATCTTGAGGGTTAGGCAAGGAGTTCCACAGTTTTGAGGATCTGGGGGAAGACTGAGCTCAAGTGTGACAACACAGTAACTGACGAGAAGGAACGATGTGTATTTTCGGAGCAACCAGAGAGCAAAGTTCCGAGGGGCACTCATCATATTAATGAAATAATGAGAAACCTGGTAGGTCATGATTGGGGGTGGCAGGGGGGGTAGTGGAAGAGAACAATAGAGAGGTCGGAGGAGAGAGTGAAAAGGATCACTGATCAGACTCCACCTTTTGTTATTACTCTCTTGACTTTCAGTGGGCATTGCAACATCTCTCACTGCCCACATCCACACCCACACCCCCCCCCCCTGCCCCCCCCGCACCCCACCACCACCCCAATGACTCGCTACTTAGAAAGGTAATTCTTTCCAACTACCGAAGCCAGGAGCAGTAATAAACCCGTGGCACAAACCCTCCAGGCGATACAAAGAAGAAATGTATCTGAGACACAAAGACATATATTATCAGAAGGCAATTGTCCATCTTCTGGTATCCTTTTGTTCTTTCATGCAGAAGCATCTGAACATGACATGGGCCGGACTAAAGTTTGGGGATTTGATCAGTCTGAATCAGCCAACTCCTGCCTGTTCTGATTTGGATGCCCAGTCTGGGAGCTCCTAGCCGTAGTGCCGAGCCACTTGCATCGTTTGTGTGCATGCTCCCCCTTCAGACGTAATAGAGACACAATGAACGTCTTAGCACAGGATAGGGTCGCAGGACTGCACCAGCTTTGCATTGCAAATTGGATCAAAGTCTTTCCCCCAATTCACAATATAAAATGTAAATGCATTTTTTTATTGCTGCTTTAGTAACTGAATATGCTTCTTTGAAGATGCTGCCTGTGCATAAACAGCTGGCCTCGGAGTGACCGAAGAGAGACCTCGGGGTGAGGGGGGAGATCTGAAAAAATCCCACCAAAAACATTCCCAGTAAATAACTCACGCCAACACAACATAAATCACAAAAAAGAATCGATCGCACTTACCTTCGGTAGACATTACTTACCTCACTGCAGCCGTTACAGCTCGGAACGCCAGCTTCCACAGGCGTTCCCAGCAGGACGCTCCACAGAGCGCTATGGGTCGGGCACGATCCAAATATCGAGCCAGTGTCACAACCAGGGGCGTTGCACCACAGCTCGCCACACCGGCTCCCTCGAAACCGGCCTCTCATGTCCCAGTGGAGCGATGGAAGCCGGCCGCCGGGGCGCTAACAGGGTCAACAGAAGATCCCTCTGCTTTTTAGTGACTTTAGTTGTGAGATAAATATTGGCCAGGACACCAGGGATAATTCCCTTGCTCTCCTTTGAGTAGTGCCATGGGATCGTCTACGTCCATCTGAGAGGGCAGAGGGGGCCTCAATTTAACGTCTCATCCAAAAGACGGCACCTCTGACAGTGCAGCACTCCCTCAGCACTGCACTGGAGTGTCGGCCTAGATTAGGTACTCAAGTCTGTGGAGTGAAACTTGAACCCGCGATCTTCTGACTCAGAGACAAAGACACAGGGCTAGATTTTAGGCTTTTCTGTTTTCGGGGTGGGAAAGTTAGCGGCCGGGAATAGTTTGTGCTTTGGTAAGGGAGTTTCAGCATCTGGGCCCTGCATCAGGGGACGCAGCACGAAGGGAAGTGTTGTACACATTTCGTGGCACAAAGATGGGAAATTCTCAAACTAAAGTGCCGGGCCATGAGCGCTCCGAGAGAGGCCGGGCGGGGGATGGGGGGAAATACTTAAAAAAAACATACAAAAATATTCTCAAAACATTGCCCACGTCACCGCAACACAAATCGCTAACAAAATTAAAAGAACAGACACTGGCACTTACCTTCGGAGTATCTACCTTCCTCTGCGCCGCCGGCGATGCCGGACCGCACCGATTTCCCAGGCGGTCATTGCGGGGTGCACTTCCGGGCGGACGGGCCGGGGAAAAGTCCAATCTCCTGCCGGTGTCGTGACCAGGGGTGTTGCACCCCCAGCACAGCCCTTCCCAGCGGTGCTGCTCAGCCGACCAGAGGGTCACGGCGGGACATAGGAGACCTGACCGCCGACTTTCACACTGCTCCCGGGCGAAACCCGGGGTGCAAAGGACCGGAAAATCCAGCCCTAAATAGTTGGTTTCTTCGCCCAATCATGTGCACAGCACTGTGCCAGGACTGCCTCTGCATGACATGTACTGTGCCGCCTCAGTCAGTCACTTCTTGTCAGACATCACTTCTGAAAAGAAGCCCTCGGATTCCTTTGTGCATCTTCAGTTACTTGCAGCAGCCTGCCATTGAGAACTGGATCTGAGTAATGAGGTAAGTGCATTTAAAGTTTTTAAAAAAAAGGAATATATTAAATAAACTAATCAGTCTCCAAGAGGATAAAACCCCTGGTCCGGATGGATTACATCCACGCATTTTAAAAGAATCTAGGGAAGAGATAGCCGAAGCCTTACTACACACATTTAATTATTTGTTAGAAAAAGGTGTAGTGCCAGAGGATCAGCAGATAGCTAAGATGATACCAATATTTAAGAGGGGGGATAGGACATGTCCAGGGAACTATAGACTAGTCAGCTTAACATCGGTGGTAGGAAAAAGAATGGAATCCCTACTAAAGGAGAAAATAGAAGAACATCTCGAAGCAAAAAGTCTACAAATGAATAGTCAGCATGGATTTCAAAAGGGAAAGTCTTGCTTGACCAAACTTATTGAATTTTTTGAAGAGGTAACAGAGAGAGTAGACGATGGTAATGCAGTAGATATAATTTATCTCGATTTTCAAAAGGGCTTCGATAAGGTACCCCATAATAGATGACTGAATAAAGTCGGAGAATGCGGAGTCAGGGGAGTAGCATAACTTCCCAAGCATAATTGCAGACTGGATCGTAAGCTGGCTTCAAGACAGAAAGCAGTGTTGGAGTAAAAGGTAGTTACTCACAGTGGCAGAAGGTGGGTAGTGGTGTTCCACAAGGATCAGTGCTGGGACCACTGCTGTTCACAATTTACATTAACGATTTAGACTTTGGGATCAAAAACACAATTTCTAAATTTGTGGATGATACCACATTAGGGGTTTAGTCAATACTGAAGAGGACTGCAACAAATTACAGGACATTAATAAACTTGCAGAATGGGCATTTAATCGACAAATGAAGTTCAACACAGATAAATTTGAGGCAGTACATTTTGGTAGGCAGAATAGGGAGGTCACTTATTACTTGGAGGATGCGAGTCTGGGTGGGGTAGAGGAACAAAGGGATCTTGAAGTACAAATATATAAATCACAAAGTTGTAACACAGGTTAACAAGGCCATAAAAACGCAAACCAAGCACAAGGGTTTATTTCTAGAGGGATATAATTAAAAAGTAGGAATGTTATGCTAAGCCGATATCGAACCTTGGTTGGACCATACAGAGCAGTACAGTTCTGGTCGCCATATTATAAAAAGGATATAGAGGCACTGCACAAGGTGCAGAGAAGATTTACAAGGATGATACCAGAAATGCACGGGTATACATATCAGGAAAGGATGAACAGGCTGGGTCTCTTTTCTATTGAAAAAAGGTTGAGGGGTGACCTGATAGAGGTCTTTAAAATTATGAAAGGTTTTGATAGTGTGGATAGAAAGAAAATGTTTCGACTTGTGGGGGAAGAGCATAACTAGAGGCCATCAATATAAGATAGTCACCAAGAAATCCAATAGGGAATTCAGAAGAAACTTCTTTACCCAAAGAATGGTGAGAGTGTGGAACTCGCTACCACAGGGAGTGGTTGAAGTGAATAGTATAGCTGCATTTAAGGGGAGGCTGGACAAGCATATGATAGTGAAGGGAATCGAGGGTTATGCTGAAAGATTTAGATGAGGAAAGACAGGAGAAGGCTCGAGTGGAGCATAAACGCCGGCATGGACTGGTTGGACCGAATGGCCTGTTTCTGTGCCGTATATCCGATATAATCCTATGAAGTGGCTGCTGAAGGTTCTGATCTGGATAGTTCAAACAGAGTTGGAGATCTTTTGAAATGAATGTCTATAAAAGTTTCTCTGCATTGTTCTTCAATGCTTTTTGAAGTTGTTTGTTCAAGGACTGTTTCACGCTCTAAGCTGAGGATCAAGAGCCCGCAGAGATAGGAATCAAACCAATGCATTGGTGATTCAAGTCTCCGTTAGCTTTACACGTCATAGGATAACAGATGCTTCTCGTTCGTTTTTTGGAGCTCATTGGTGCTGCTTTAGGAGTTAGCTCTGGCTCAGTGGGTAGCACTCTCGCCTCTGAGTCAGATGGTGCTGGGCTCAAGTCCCATTCAAGAAACTTGAACAGAAAATCCAGGCTGACATTCCAGTGCAGTGCTGAGGGAGTGCTGCACTGCTGGATGCACTGTCTTTCGGATCAGATGTTAAACCGAGGCCCCGTCTGTTCTCTCGGGTGGATGTAAAAGATTCCTCGGCACTCTTCGAAAAAGAGCAAGAGATTTCTCCTGGTATCCTGGCCAGCATTTATTCCTCAATCAACATCATCAGAACAGATTATCTGGTCATTATCACATTGCTGTTTGTGAGAGCTTGCTGTGTTCAAATTGGCTGCCACGTATCCTACATTACAACAGTGACCACACTTCAAAAGTACTTTATTGGCTGCAAAACGCTTTGCATCATCTTGAGGTCGTGAAAGGCGCCGTGTATATGCAAGTTCTTTCTTTTTCCTGCTCTGTATGAAGATTTCATGTTCTGTGGTGGCAGTATTCAGCAAACCATTGGGGTATTTTGCCATGAGGTGTATGAGTTAAGAAAAAAGATCAACAGGACTTGTTATTAGTGGCAAAGAAGTTGGTCTGAGGTTGAGTGGGTGAGATGACTGATTAGAGTGAGTCAAGGAAGCCACCAAGTTTGACTTATTACCTGTCTGCGGTGTATTAGCCTTGCTTGCCTCAAGCAAGGTGTGATGCTTGTGGGCTTGAAGGGAGCAATCCTTTAGTGTTAGAGCTGACAGTACATCAATTACATTGCATGTGGGTGCGCCAGAGGACATTGATGGATTGAACCAGTAAATCTGTGAAATGCTGTGTCTAGGCAGAGTGAAATCCTCTTATTCCTTGCTCAGGCATCTGACACATACAGACACATATGCTTAAGAATCTCTGAAATTAAGCTATCAAGAATGCTTTATTTTATGCATTCTTGACATGTGGGTGTTGCTGGCAAGGCCAGCTTTTATTGTCCTTCCCTAATTGCTCTTGAGAAGGTGGTAGTGAGCTGTTGCCTTAAACCGCTGCAGTCCATGTGGTGAAGGTGCTCCCATAGTGCTGTTAGAAAATAGGTGCAGGAGTAGGCCATTCGGCCCTTCGAGCCTGCACCACCATTCAATATGATCATGGCTGATCATGCAACTTCAGTACCCCACTTCTGCCTTCTCTCCATACCCCCGATCCTTTTAGCCATAAGGGCCACATCTATAGATACATGGAAAATAGGTGCAGGAGCAGGCCATTCGGCCTTTCGAGCCTGCACCAAGGAGGGAGTGCCAGAATCATCCACATTGCTGTGGGTCTGGAGTCATAGATACAGGTAAGGATGGCAAATTTCCCTCCCTAGTGTACCAGATAGATTTTGACGACAATCCAACAGTTTCATAGTCACCATTATTGATATTAGCTTTTTTTCTTAATCCAGATTTATTTAATTAACTGAATTTAAATTCCCCAGCTGCCTTGGTGGGATTTGAACGCACGTCTCTGAATTACTAGTCCAGCAAGACAACCACTATGCTACCATATCCGGTTATCAACTTAAGCAGTATCGTTTCACCGGCATGGAATTTGCGGTCAGCGGCAAAACGACGGCGCTCGCCACTGACATTGAAGACTCAGCCCACAAAGATCTCGCAATCTCTGTGGCGTGAATTTCAGCTCTCGACGTTGATTTGAATCTGGCATCAAATCAAGCGAATCTCCAGCATCCAGCCACAGTGATATCATCAAGCAGGCTGAACAACCAATCACATTGAAGAATTCTAACAGACAGCAAACCAGGAAGTAAAATTCACAGATTATAAATTACTTTTGGGTAAATTTCACAGACAGCATAATAAAGATTGTGACATATATGTAGGATTAAGGTAGAAGCAGAAATACAGGTTGAACCTCTCTTATCTGGGACTCCCTTATTCTGCACCATCCCTCATCCGGGACCATTCCTGGCCGTCGGGTAGCGCATGCGCAGAACGCGACCCGTCAAAATCCTACTCACCAATGTAATCTTTCTTCTCAATTGGCTGCCTCCTCCTCGTCGCCCTGCTGGAACTCCTGCAGCCAAAGTCCTCAGGCCGGCCGCTCATCCCCAAAGTGCTCCCCACAGGGTTAGGTCGACTCTTCTCGACCCACCAATGCTTCGGGGCCCGCTGGGGCTCGCCGGCTCTTCGGGGCCCGCTGGCTTTTCTGGGCCTGCCGGCGCTTCTGGGCCCCCTACATATTGATTGGCTAACAAGCTGACTGACAGTCGGTCCAGCCAATCGGCGCACACACACTTACCCCAGCAACAGCACTTAAAGGCGCAGTCCACCCAAACACGTGACCACCCCTCATCCCAGCAAAATTCCTCATTCGGGACAGGCCAGGTCCCAAGAGTGCCGGATAACGGAGGTTCAACCTGTGTCATAAACAAACTTAAAAAATATATATCTTAAAAACCACATGTGATTCTAATTATATTAATGGAAAAAATTGACATTCCACAAATATAACATTAGTTTTTCAGAGTTGTTCAGTCCATATGCCATTAATAACCCAGTTACATCTCTTCCAACAAGACTTAACTATTTTTTTTGCGGGGGGGTGGGGTGGGATGGAGGCGTTAACAGCAATATTCCAGTGTAATAGGGGAAGTTTTCATCCTTCAAGGTGATTTGAATTGATTTCCGACTGGGGAGTTCCACAGTGCCACTGACTGACAGCAACTTCTGGATTTCTGTGTTTATCTGCGAATGCGCTGACTCCAGAAGTGGCCATCACTTTCATAAGAACATAAGAAATAGGAGCAGGAGTAGGCCATTTGGCCCCTCGAGCCTGCTCCACCATTCAATATCATGGCTGATCTGATCTTGGCCTCAACTCCACTTCCCTGCCCGCTCCCCATAACCCTTGACTCCCTTATTGTTCAAAAATCTGTCTATCTGCACCTTAAATATATTCAAAGACCCAGCCTCCACAGCTCTCTGGGGCAGAGAATTCCAAAGATTCACGACCCTCTGAGAGAAGAAATTCCTTCTCATCTCAGTTTTAAATGGGCGACCCCTTGTTCTGAAATATGCCCCCTAGTTCTAGATTCCCCTACGAGGGGAAACATCCTCTCTGCATCGAGCCTCCTCAGAATCTTATGTTTCAATAAGATCACCTCTCATTCTTCTAAACTCCAATGAGTATAGGCCCAACCTGCTCAGAGGAGCAATGACGGCAAACGCTGCAGATTTACTGATATTACCACCACAGAATCTGGGCCATGATTTTCAATCCTTGTTTCTCTTCTTGGAAAGGATTCGGGGATGACTTGTGTTTTAAAATGAAATTAATTAGTACAGGTTTTCAACAAAAACTGCAGGCAATAAAGTTGTGTGTTAAAGCCAGACAAGCAAGTTTACAGAAAGTTGTAACTTGCCATCTACTTCTGAGGCACTGAGGGTCAATTGACTCATCCCAGGCTTAGTAAACCAGGATGGCCCTGATTCGTTTTGAGAATAGCAGGATATGTTGTCTTGAGACTCGCACTCAAATGGAAGAGGCAGTTCATTTTATCGATGAGAGCGTGAGTGATACACTTGCTGTACACGCAAAGAGAAAAGGACAAGAGGCTGCAGGGCCAATTAGTCAGTCATCTATGTTGGAGACAGCCTGACCCAGCGTGTGGGGACCCACAATCTACCCACTTTGGGGAAGATTGGACAGGCTGGGGTTGTTTCCTTTGGAACAGAGGAGGCTGAAGGGAGACCTTATTGAGGTGTATAAAATTATGAGGGGCCTGGATAGAGTGGATAGAAAGGACCTATTTCCCTTAGCAGAGGGGTCAACAACCAGGGGCATAGTAATTGGTAGGAGGTTCAGAGGGAAATCTCTTCACCCAGAGTGTGGTGGGGATCTGGAACTCACTGCCTGAAAGGGTGGTAGAGGCAGAAACCCTCATCACATTTAAAAAGTACTTGGATATGCACTTGAAATGCCGTAACCTGCAGGGCTATGGACCAAGAGCTAGAACGTGGGATTAGACTGGATAGCTCTGTCATCCAGTGCAGACACGATGGGCCGAAATGGCCTCCTTCCGTGCTGTAAATTTCTACGATTCGATGTCTCAGATCCAGAGCGGATGAGGAAAAGGTAAGCGAGCCCACTGATGAAGGTAGTGTGGTGCCTATTTTAAAATTATTTTTCTCATTCTCAAGGAGGGCTCTATATTTAGGTGAATCAAAGTGAGATTTGATTCTAACTGTTACTTTGTGTTCAGTTGCTGTCTGTGTAATATAATGCAATCCATACCTGGCCTCGTCTCACTAAAGTGTTAGTCTGTTTTGGGAAAGATTGGAAAAACACATGTCCAAAAACACAATACAAAAGCAGAATACTGCGGATGCTAGAATCTGGAATAAAAACAGAAAATGCTGGAAATCTCAGCGGGTCAGGCGGTATCTGTGGAGAGAGAGAGACAGAGTTAACGTCTCGGTTCGATGACCCTTCGTCAGAACTGGCGAGTGTTCAAAAAAATCAGATTCTTAAGAAGCACTGAAAGGGGGAGGGGAGGAAAGAACAAAAGGGAAGGTCTGTGATAGGGTGGAAGGCGGGAGAGATTAGAGAGACAAAAAGGATGATGGGCCGACTTGAAATGGTAATGCCAGAAGTTAGAAAAGAATTAGTCAGAATAGCAGAATAATGACCAGCTGCCATTGGAGACAAGGAGAAAAAAAACATAGGCTTGGTCGGGGCAGGGGAGGGGGTGGCCGGGAAGAGAGAGAGGAGAAAGGGAGCCAAAGATGAGGCAGCGGTTATGATCTGAAATTGTTGAACTCGATGTTGAGTCCAGAAGGCTGTAAAGTGCCTGAACAAAAGATGAGGTGCTGTTCCTCGAGCTTGCGTTGAGCTTCATTGGAACAATGCAGGAGACAGAGGTCAGAGTGGGAGTGGAACGGAGAATTAAAGTGACAGGCGACCCGTAAGCTCGGGGTCACACTTACGGACTGAATGGAGATGCTCTGCAAAGCTGTCACCCAATCTACGCTTGGTCTCCCCAATGTAGAGGAGACCACATCGTGAGCAGTAAATACAATATACTAAATTGAAAGAAGTACAAGGAAATCGCTGTTTCACCTGGAAGGAGTGTTTGGGGCCCTGGATAGTGGGAAGGGAGGAGGTAAAAGGGGAGGTGTTGCATCTCCTGTGCTGGCACGGGAAGGTGCCTTGGGAAGGGGAGAGGTTGCTGGGGGTGAGTGCGGAATGGACCAGGGTGTCGTGGAGGGAGCAGTCCCTTTGGAATGCTGAGAGAGGAAAAAGGAAGACATGTCAGAACCCCTAGTGTGAACACATTCCCTAGTTCAGATCACCAAGGAGTCCAATTATGTATCCTCAGTTTATGCTGTCGCATCGTTCAATATTGGGGCGTATGGGCACACTCCCGAACATAAGATGCTTGGACCACTTATAGTAGCGATCATCACTGCTGTACCCAAGAGAATATCTAAAGCTGACCCAAAACTTCTAATATGCCCCATGATGTGGATTACGCATTCTATTTCCATAGGAACACTCCCCACTTACCCAATTTATGATTGCCCCTAGATCCTTTTGTATAAAATTCAGTTTATTCAAATATGCATTTGACAAATTAGGAAAAATAATTGTATTTAAAAATCGAGTCGATAGCACTGAAGAATCACAATTTTGTTAAAATGGCTTTACGTTAAATGCACAGTGTTGGCATTTAGTTGAGTGATGTCATTTGCTGCTATATTTAATGGTGTATTCCCAGACAGATTTTATAGCTGAAATTAATGCTTTTGTACACCGACCATGATATTTTGCATGCAGAGCCTTCCATTAAGATAAGTGATGTCAGCACAAGGGAAGGAGCTGGAAAGAAAAAAAAACTGGTGAGTGACTGGTGATTGTCTTGAGTTTATTTCTGTTAAGTTAGTTAATAGCCTATTAAGTAGAGTCATGGCAGGGCACCGCAGTCATGTGGAATGCACTTCTTGTGCCATGTGGGAACTCCAGGACGCTTCCCGTGTCCTGGACAACCACATGCAGGAAGTGTTGTCAGCTGGAGGAGCTCAAGCTCCAGGTTTCGGAGCTTCAACAGCAGCTGGTGTCATTGCAGTGCATCAGTGAGACTGAGAGCTACGTGGATAGTATGTTTCATGAGGTAGTTACCCCGCAGTGTAAGAGTATGCAGGCTAGAGGGAATGGGTGACCGCCAGACAGACAAGGAGGACCAGGCAGGTAGTACAGGAGACCCCTAAGTGCATCTTGCTCTCTAACTAGTATGAGCGAGGGCGATGTTTCTTCTGGGGAGTATAGCCAGAGCCAAGTCCATGGCACTGAGTGGCTCTGCTGTACAAGGGGGTGGGGGGGAGGAAGAAGATCAGGAAAGCAATAGTGATAGGAGATTCAATATTATGGGGAATAGACAAGCGTGTCTGCGGAGGGGGTGATTAGAGACCAAAAAGGAGACCTACGCATGGAGGCAGACGGCATGACTGAGGCATTAAATGAGTACTTTGCATCGTCTTTACCAAGGAAGAAAATGCTGCTAAATCATAGTGAAAGATGAGGTGGTTGAGATATTGGATGGTTTAACAATTGATTTAAGAGGAGGTACTAGAAAGGCTGGCTGTACTTAAAGTAAATAAGTCACCAGGACTGGATGGGATTCATCCAAGGATGTTGGGGGAAGTGAAGGTGTAAATTGCGGAGGTACTAGCCATAATCTTCCAATCCTCCATGGATACGGGACTGGTGCTAGAGGACTGGAGAATTCAAAATGTTACACCCTTGTTCAAAAAGGGTTCAAGGATCAACCCAGCAACTACAGGCCAGTCAGTTTCACCTCGGTAGTGGAGAAGCTGGGGTCGTTCTCCGTGGAGTAGAGAAGGTTGAGAGGAGATTTGATACTGATGTTCAAAATCCTGAGGGGTCTAGACAAAGTAAGAGAGAAACTGTTCCCATTGGCGGAAGGGTCGAGAACCAGAGGACACAGATTTAAGGTGGTTGGCAGAAGAACCAAAGGCGACATGTGGGAAATGTTTTTCTACACAGCGAGTGGTTAGGATCTGGAATGCACTGCCTGAAAGGGTGGTGGAGGCAGATTCAATTATGGCTTTCAAAAAGGAATTGGATAAGTAGCTAAAGGAAAGCAAATTGCAAGGCTACGGGGAAAGGGCGGGGGAGTGGGTTTAGCTGAAGTGCTCTTGCAGAGGATCGGCACGGGCTGAATGGCCTCCCTCTGTGCTGTAACCATTCTATGATTACTCTGGATGAAAATGTTGTTGCAGTGAATTGGGAAATTCAGACTTCGAAACCTGCACATGAACCGAATTTTCATGAATTGAAAGAGTGAAGCCAAGGATCTAAGGTGAATCTCAGGAAATTCCAGTTCTTTGTCATTCTCTGGGTGAAAAAAAATACAATCTGTTCCTTATTATTAAAGTGTATCAGTGCGATTATGAAATGGTGGCAAAGGTCTTGTTCCTTTTGAATGCTGTGGATTATGTGTGTCACGGGAATAGTAGAGATAGAAATGATCCCTTTAGAAGAGGTGAACCTATCCCTGGCTTATCTTACGAGCTGGGGGAGGGACCATACCCATTGTGTCACTCATATGAAAAGCACTTTATGTTGCAATGAGGGATCTGGTCAGGTGAACTGTACCAGTCTCCCCACACTGTGTTTCCTATTTATATATCTACAAGCGCCACACCCCATCGAGCAGTGGGCAGAAGTGGAGCTGACAAACCTGGAGGCAGTTTGCAAGGCTGATGATGCAGGGGGCTCCTCTTCCCCCACCCCCCCCCCCTGAGTAAGGCAAGTCAGACACCCAATGGTGGGAAAATTGTGTGTTTGCTGATGGTTGCACTTTTCTAATGCAAAAAGCCCTGAGGTCCTCTATCCGTTCACTGGAAGGTGCCTGCCAGAACTCTTGGTTCCACAGCTGCTTATTCTACAACTGGCTGGAGCATAAAATATACTTCAGTTGAAATTCACTCAACTTCCTTCAGATATTTAGTGTGTTCGTACCTTTGCGCCTCTTGTAAAGAATTTTCTTTTCACAGTCTGTAAATTCAAACAGGACTCCCCAGATTGAAATTTGCATTGTAATTACTTTTTACATTGATTGTAATCATCTGTAATGTATTATTTAAATGAAACGCAATTAAAAGTAGTAGTCGTATATCTGACAAACCATATTACGTTTTTAACTGTCAAGTCAGTATATTTGCTCATTGTAACATATTTGCTTCTTGGGTTCTTTGCTTAAGAATTCATAGCAACACATTGCTATTAAGAACTAGTTGGTTTATTAGCAAAGGTTTAACAATCACACTACACATTATCAGTTCATCCACCAGGCTCACAACCACCTGCCTCATCGTGGATCCCCCAAACCCAACTGGCCGGGGTTTTATTGAGTCTTGTGAACATCACCTGACTGGCTAAGCCCTCACAACTTAACACTCGACAAACCTGTGAGCATAATCACGAGTGCATACATTACACTGATACACGGAGTTTATTCCATTATATACCATTTACTTGATGGAGAAGCTGTGGAATAAGTTAACCAAGATAGGCCCATGAAGCAGATGGTATCAGACAATTGGGTGTTTTTCTAGCGAGACGGGATTGTGGTCTCTGGTAAAAGCACACGAGGTTTTTGGAGTCGACAAAGGTGATTATGCCCAACTAACCAACTAACCTAGATCAATTCCAAATATCCACCTTCTCCCCACAATCCTGTCTCACTAGAAAAACACTCAATTGTCTCTGATACCATCTGCTTCATGGGCCTATCTTGGTTAACTTATTCCACAGCTTGTCCTCACACCATTTTCCTGTATTACTGCTCTCAGTTACCCAAACCACAGGGACAGAGTAAAATAAAAGAAAGACCTGCATTTAAATAGTGCCTTTCACGATCTCAGGACGTCCCAAAGCACTTTACAGCCAATGAAGTACTTTTGAAGAGTAGTCACTGTTGTAATGTCGGAAACGGGGCAGCCAATTTGTGCACAGCAAGCTCCCACAAACAGCAATTTGACAACGAACAGATAATCTGTTTTTGTGATGTTGATTGAGGGATAAATATTGTCTAGGACACCGGGGATAACTCCCCTGCTCTTCTTCGAAATGGTGCCATGGGATCTTTTGTGTCCACCCGAGAGAGCAGACAGGACCTCGGTGTAATGTCTCATCTGAAAAACAGCACCTCCGACAGTGCAGCACTACCTCAGCACCACAATGAGTGTCAGCCTAGATTTTTGTGCTCAAGTCTTTGCAGTGGGACTTTCTGACTCAGGGCTGACGGTGCTACCCACTAAGCCATAGAAACATAGAAACATAGAAAATAGGTGCAGGAGCAGGCCATTCAGCCCTTCTAGCCTGCACCGCCATTCAATGAGTTCATGGCTGAACATGAAACTTCAGTACCCACTTCCTGCTTTCACGCCATACCCCTTGATCCCCCGAGTAGTAAGGACTTCATCTAACTCCCTTTTGAATATATTTAGTGAATTGGCCTCAACTACTTCCTGTGGTAGAGAATTCCACAGGTTCACCACTCTCTGGGTGAAGAAGTTTCTTCTTATCTCGGTCCTAAATGGCTTACCCCTTATCCTTAGACTGTGACCCCTGGTTCTGGACTTCCCCAACATTGGGAACATTCTTCCTGCATCCAACCTGTCCAAACCCGTCAGAATTTTAAACGTTTCTATGAGGTCCCCTCTCACTCTTCTGAACTCCAGTGAATACAAGCCCAGTTGATCCAGTCTTTCTTGATAGGTCAGTCCCACCATCCCGGGAATCAGTCTGGTGAATCTTCGCTGCACTCCCTCAATAGCAAGTATGTCCTTCCTCAAGTTAGGAGACCAAAACTGTACACAATACTCCAGGTGTGGCCTCACCAAGGCCCTGTACAACTGTAGCAACACCTCCCTGCCCCTGTACTCAAATCCCCTCGCTATGAAGGCCAACATGCCATTTGCTTTCTTAACCGCCTGCTGTACCTGCATGCCAACCTTCAATGACTGATGTACCATGACACCCAGGTCTCGTTGCACCTTCCCTTTTCCTAATCTGTCACCATTCAGATAATAGTCTGTCTCTCTGTTTTTACCACCAAAGTGGATAACCTCACATTTATCCACATTATACTTCATCTGCCACGCATTTGCCCACTCACCTAACCTATCCAAGTCACTCTGCATCCTCCTCGCAGCTCACACTGCCACCCAACTTAGTGTCATCCGCAAATTTGGAGATACTACATTTAATCCCCTCGTCTAAATCATTAATGTACAATGTAAACAGCTGGGGCCCCAGCACAGAACCCTGCGGTACCCCACTAGTCACTGCCTGCCATTCCGAAAAGTACCCATTTACTCCTACTCTTTGCTTCCTGTCTGACAACCAGTTCTCAATCCACGTCAGCACACTAACCGAATCCCATGTGCTTTAACTTTGCACAATAATCTCCTGTGTGGGACCTTGTCGAAAGCCTTCTGAAAGTCCAAATATACCACATCAACTGGTACTCCTTTGTCCACTTTATTGGAAACATCCTCAAAAAATTCCAGAAGATTTGTCAAGCATGATCTCCCTTTCACAAATCCATGCTGACTTGGACCTATCATGTCACCATTTTCCAAATGCGCTGCTATGACATCCTTAATAATTGATTCCATCATTTTACCCACTACTGAGGTCAGGCTGACCGGTCTATAATTCCCTGCTTTCTCTCTCCCTCCTTTTTTAAAAAGTGGGGTTACATTGGCTACCCTCCACTCGATAGGAACTGATCCAGAGTCAATGGAATGTTGGAAAATGACTGTCAATGCATCCACTATTTCCAAGGCCACCTCCTTAAGTACTCTGGGATGCAGTCCATCAGGCCCTGGGGATTTATCGGCCTTCAATCCCATCAATTTCCCCAACACAATTTCCCGACTAATAAAGATTTCCCTCAGTTCCTCCTCCTTAATAGACCCTCTGACCACTTTTATATCCGGAAGGTTGTTTGTGTCCTCCTTAGTGAATACTGAACCAAAGTACTTGTTCAATTGGTCTGCCATTTCTTTGTTCCCCGTTATGACTTCCCCTGATTCTGACTGCAGGGGACCTACGTTTGTCTTTACTAACCTTTTTCTCTTTACATACCTATAGAAACTTTTGCAATCCGCCTTAATGTTCCCTGCAAGCTTCTTCTCGTACTCCATTTTCCCTGCCCTAATCAAACCCTTTGTCCTCCTCTGCTGAGTTCTAAATTTCTCCCAGTCCCCAGGTTCGCTGCTATTTCTGGCCAATTTGTATGCCATTTCCTTGGCTTTAATACTATCCCTGATTTCCCTAGATAGCCACGGTTGAGCCACCTTCCCTTTTTTATTTTTACGCCAGACAGGAATGTACAATTGTTGTAATTCATCCATGCGTTCTCTAAATGTCTGCCATTGCCCATCCACAGTCAACCCCTTAAGTATCATTAGCCAATCTATCTTAGCCAATTCATGCCTCATACCTTCAAAGTTACCCTTCTTTAAGTTCTGGACCATGGTCTCTGAATTAACTGTTTCATTCTCCATCCTAATGCAGAATTCCACCATATTATGGTCACTCTTCCCCAAGGGGCCTCGCACAATGAGATTGCTAATTAATCCTCTCTCATTACACAACACCCAGTCTAAGATGGCCTCCCCCCTAGTTGGTTCCTCGACATATTGGTCTAGAAAACCATCCCT
The DNA here is from genome assembly GCF_044704955.1 of Pristiophorus japonicus. Taxonomy (NCBI): domain Eukaryota; kingdom Metazoa; phylum Chordata; class Chondrichthyes; family Pristiophoridae; genus Pristiophorus; species Pristiophorus japonicus. The sequence continues at coordinate 81,260,638 of NC_091991.1, read as the reverse complement.
TATGCATTCCAGGAAATCCTCCTCCACCGTATTGCTTCCAGTTTGGCTAGCCCAATCGATGTGCATATTAAAGTCACCCATTATAACTGCTGCACCTTTATTGCATGCACTCCTAATTTCCTGTTTGATGCCCTCCCCAACATCACTACTACTGTTTGGAGGTCTGTACACAACTCCCACTAACGATTTTTGCCCTTTAGTGTTCTGCAGCTCTACCCATATAGATTCCACATCATCCAAGCTAATGTCTTTCCTAACTATTGCATTAATCTCCTCTTTAACCAGCAATGCTACCCCACCTCCTTTTCCTTTTATTCTATCCTTCCTGAATGTTGAATACCCCTGGATGTTGAGTTCCCAGCCCTGATCACCCTGGAGCCACGTCTCCGTAATCCCAATCACATCATATTTGTTAACATCTATTTGCACAGTTAATTCATCCACCTTATTGCGGATACTCCTTGCATTAAGACACAAAGCCTTCAGGCTTGCTTTTTTAACACCCTTTGTCCTTTTAGAATTTTGCTGTACAGTGGCCCTTTTTGTTCTTTGCCTTGGGTTTCTCTGCCCTCCACTTTTCCTCATCTCCTTTCTGTCTTTTGCTTTTGCCTCCTTTTTGTCTCCCTCTGTCTCCCTGTATAGGTTCCCATCCCCCTGCAATATTAGTTTAACTCCTCCCCAACAGCACTAGCAAACACTCCCCCTAGGACATTGGTTCCGGACCTGCCCAGGTGCAGACCGTCCGGTTTGTACTGGTCCCACCTCCCCCAGAACCGGTTCCAATGCCCCAAGAATTTGAATCCCTCCCTGCTGCACCACTGCCCAAGCCATGTATTCATCTGCGCTATCCTGCGATTCCTACTCTGACTAGCACATGGCACTGGTAGCAATCCCGAAATTACTACTTTTGAGGTCCTACTTTTTAATTTAGCTCCTAGCTCCTTAAATTCTTTTCGTAGGACCTCATCCCTTTTTTTACCTATGTCGTTGGTACCAATGTGCACCACGACAACTGGCTGTTCTCCCTCCCATTTCAGAATGTCCTGCACCCGCTCCGAGACATCCTTGACCCTTGCACCAGGGAGGCAACATACCATCCTGGAGTCTCGGTTGCGTCCGCAGAAACGCCTATCTATTCCCCTCACCATCGAATCCCCTATCACTATCGCGCTCCCACTCTTTTTCCTGCCCTCCTTTGCAGCAGAGCCACCTACGGTGCCATGAACTTGGCTGCTGCTGCCCTCCCCTGATGAGTCATCCTCCCCAACAGTACTCAAAGCAGTGTATCTGTTTTGCAGGGGGATGACCACAGGGGACCCCTGACATGCTAAGAGTATAAAAGTAGGGAAGTCCTGCTACAACTGTACAGGGCATTGGTGAGACCACACCTGGAGTACTGCGTACAGTTTTGGTCTCCTTATTTAAGGAGGGATATATTTGCATTGGAGGCAGTTCAGAGAAGGTTCACGAGATGGATTCTGGAGATGAAGGGCACCAGCACTGAAGGATTCCAGCACTGAAATGTCCCATATAAGATTCTGAGGGGGCTTGACAGGGTAGATGTAGAGAGGATGTTTTCCCTCGTGAGGGAATCTAGAACTAGGGGGCATAGTTTCAAAATAAGGTGTCGCACATTTAAAACGGAAATGAAGAGGAATTTCTTCTCTGAGGGTCGTGAATCTTTGGAATTCTCTACCCCAGAGAGCTGTGGAGACTGGGTCATTGAATATATTTAAGATGGAGATAGACAGATTTTTGAATGATTGGTGAGTCAAGGGTTATGGGGAGCAGGCAGGAAACTTGAGTTGAGGCCAAGATCAGATCAGCCATGATAATAAATGGTGGAGCAGGCTCAAGGGGCCAAATGGCCTACTCCTGCTCCTATTTCTTATGTAGTAACCAGCCCATAGGTTTCTATGAAGGAGATGAGCTAAATGGCTTCCTTCATCTGAATCTTGGGAGTTGGCAACTTTTGTTCCACAGACCGAAGGTTTGTTACTTCAGGCTCTGGCTTGAAGTAAATGGGTGCCTGATAGCAGTTATACACGTCATAAAGTAAATGGCCTTGTCAGCTGTATGACAATCTGCAGTATCAAAATCAGGACATATTGAACAAGTATCTGACCTGCCTCGTAATAGTAACAGAGCTTTAATCTGAATCATTTAGATACAGCAAAGACCTGATTAAACAAAATCAATGTCATTTGGATTCTGCATTGTTTCAGCTGATGTAGATTAGTGTTGTGATACTGATTACATGAGACAGTTGCATCCTTAATCGGAATTACCCTTGCTTGCCAGGTAGACATTACTGATGATATTTCTGACTCTGTGACCCAGAGGTCCAACATTTGATATCCTATTCAGACGTCAGTTAAAATGATTGTAATCTCTCTTGCATCTCTATTCTGGAAGTTGCTAACGGTGGTATCCTATACTTTCTAGTTTCTGTACCAATGGATTGTATCAACCCTCTCCATTCATGTCATCCATTCCATCATGTTGTTCTTTGCCTGCCTCTGAACATAAGAACATAAGAAATAGGAGCAGGAGTAGGCCATTAGGCCCCTCGAGCCTGCTCCGCCATTTAATAAGATCATGGCTGATCTGATCATGGACTCAGCTCCACTTCCCTGCCCGCTCCCAATAACCCTTTACTCCCTTATCATTCAAAAATCTGTCTATCTCCACCTTAAATATATTCAATGACCCAGCCTCCTCAGCTTTCTGGGGCAGAGAATTCCATAGATTTACAACTCTCAGAGAAGAAATTCCTCCTCATCTCAGTTTTAAATGGGCGGCCCCTTATTCTAAGACTATGTTCCCTAGTTCTAGTTTCACTTTGAGTGGAAATATCCTCTCTGCATCCACCTTGTCGAGGCCCCTCATTATTTTATATGTTTCGATAAGATCACTTCTCATTTTTTTGAACTCCAATGAATATAGGCCCAACCTACCTTCATAAATCAACCTCCTCATCTCTGGAATCAACCCAGTGAACCTTCTCTGAACAGCCTCCAATGCAAGTATATTCTTCCTTAAATACGGAAACCAAAACTGTACGCAGTACTCCAGGTGTGGCCTCACCAATACCCTGTACAGTTGTAGCAGGACTTCTCTGCTTTTATACTCTATCCCCCTTGCAATAAAGGCCAACATTCCATTTGCCTTCCTGATAACTTGCTGTACCTGCATACTAACTTTTTGTGTTTCATGCACAAGGACCCCCAGCTCCCTCTGTACTGTAGCATTTTGCAATTTTTCTCCATTTAAATTATAATTTGCTTTTCTATTCTTTTTGCCAAAGTGGATAACCTCACATTTTCCCACATTATACTGCATCTGCCAACTTTTAGCCCACTCACTTAGCCTGTCTATATCCCTTTGCAGATATTTTGTGTCCTCACAATTTGCTTTCCCATCCATCTTTGTATCATCAGCAAACTTGGCTACATTACACTCGGTCCCTTCATCCAAGTCATTAATATAGATTGTAAATAGTTGAGGCCCCGATCCCTGCGGCACCCACTAGTTATTGTTTGCCAACCGGAAAATGATCTATTTATCCCGACTCTCTGTTTTCTGTTAATTAGCCAATTCTCTATCCAAGCTAATATATTACTCCCAACCCTGTGAACTTCTTTCTTGTACAGTAACCTTTTATGTGGCACCTTATTAAATGCCTTCTGGAAATCCAAATACACCACATCCACTGGTTCCCCCTTATACACCCTGCACGTTACATCCTCAAAGAACTCCAACAAATTTGTCAAACGTGATTTCCCTTTCATAAAACCATGCTGACTCTGCTTGATTGAACAATGCTTTTCCAATTGTCCTGCTACTGCTTCCTTAATAATGGACAGCGTGGAGGCCCCGCCCTGCAAGAGACCATCAGCGGCAGGTCGGGGCCATAAAAGGAGCGTCGAGCGGCGGCCGTGGGCAGCTTGGAGGCAGGCCACTACAAGGTACAGTGCGAGCTGGTGCAGGAGGGCGATGGCAGCGAAGAGTGACGTCAGCAAGGTCCAGGTCGGTGATTGGAGTGTGGGCAGATACAGCAGGAGTGATGAGATCGGGGCGAAGGAGCGGTGAAAGATTGTGGAGGGATATGATTGGGACCCAGTGGAGGCATGAGTTCGGAGCCCAGGGGCAGCACGGGCCAGCCCACACTGCGATGTGTGTGTGCACTAGGTCCGAGCAGCAGAGCTGGTCTCCAGATGTCTTGGAAAATACTTGCCACTGGACCAAAACCTAGCTCTGTCAAGCCCGTGTGGTGGCTGGTGTGCAACAGCCACCTCATGTTAAAAAAATCCACGCACAGGCATCTTCCATCCTTGAGGATGTAGTTCGGGTTCTTCATTCGAAATACCTGTGAACTCATCCTTTTTATTGGTGTGGAAGCAAGTCATCCTCGTTTCGAGGGACCGCCTATGAATAATGGACACCAGCATTATTCCAACCACAGACATTGGGTTAACTGGTTTTTAGTTTCCTGCTTTCTGTCTGCCTCCTTTTTTAAACAGGGGCTTTAGATTTGCTATTTTCCAACCCACTGGGACCTCCTCAGAATCCAGGGAATTTTGGTAGATTACAACCAATGCATCCACGATCTCTGCAGTCACTTCTTTTAAGACCCTAGGATGCAAGCCATCAGGTCCAGGGGACTTGTCCACCTTTAGATCCATTACTTTGCCGTGATAGTGATTGTTTTAAGTTCCTCTCTCCCTATAGCCCCTTGATTATCCACTATTGGGATGTTTTTATTGTGCCATGAAGACCGATATAAAATATTTGTTCAAAGTCTCTGCCATTTCCCTGATCCCCATTATTAATTCACTGGTATCATCCTCTAAGGGACCTGCATTTACTTTAGCCACTCTTTTCCTTTTTATATACCTACAGAAACTCTTACTATCTGTTTTTATATTTCGTGCTAGTTTACTTTCATAATCTATCTTCCCTTTCCTTATTATTTTTTTAGTCGTTCTTCATTGGCTTTTAAAATTTTCCCAATCTTCTGGCCTCTCTAGTTTTGTTCACTTTGTATGCCCTTGTTTTGAATTTGATGTGGTACCATAAATTAATTCTAGATACTTCCAATTCTAACAATTTAATCTCTTAATTTTGCTCATTTTAACAGCATCCTTGATTGTTTCTGTCCTTTTTGGATATTTTCGAATGCTTTCAAGGTTATTTTTCTTCTTCTTTTGATCCATAAAATATTTCTATAATTCCACAAAAATGGCAAAGTGTGAGCAACAAAGCTGGAGAGCGCAGCAGGACATGTGGGCAGATAGGTGGCGCGTGCAGTTTATTGCAGCTTTGAAGAAAGGCTGAGTTTTATTTTATTGGATAGGCAAGGTTGGGGGTGGGGCAGAGGAGATTCCACTAATAGTGTTCAAAACTGTGCATGTTCTTGAGAAGGTCAAAGCTTATTATATCAGAAGCCGGTGAATCAGTAACAAGGAGGCTTGTCTCAGAATTATCACAAGAAGTATGAAGGAGGAAGTTCGACTTTTCTTTTCACACACAGGGTTTTTAAAACATGAAATGCTTTCATACAAGAGGCTTTTGAGACATAGACCTTAACATCATTTAAGAGGAAATTGAATATGCATTTGAAAAGTTGCATAAAAAGGGTATGTGGGACTCAGATAGATAGCTCAATTTGAAGAGCTAACATCAGCACCACCCTGACAGTACATAAGAAATAGGCCCTTCGAACCTGCTCCGCATCTAATGAGATCATGGCTGATCTCAACCCCAACTCCACTTTCCTGCACTATCCCCATATCCCTTGATTCCCTTAATATCCAAAAATCTACCGATCTCTATCTTGAAAATACTCATCGACTGAGCCTCCACACCCTTTTGGGATAGACAATTCCAAAGAATCTCTGAGTGAAGAAATCTCTCCTCATCTCGACCCCTTATTCTGAGACTGTGACCCCTGGTTCCAGACTCCACAGAGGAAACATCCTCCCTGCATCTACCCTGTCAAGCCCTGTAAGAACTGTGTATGTTTCAATGAGGTTATCTCTCATTCTTCTAAATGCTACTGAATGGCTTCCTTCAGTATTGTAGATTCTATGATTCTATAATGGGACCAATCCGCTACAGAACTATTGAATGGTCTCAGTAGTTCCAGGGATTTTGAGCTGTATTTTCGGCTATGATGATTTCGGGGCGGTAAAGTTTGCGCCCGGAAACAGTTTGCGCCTCAGTCATCAAAATTGGGCAGCTGGGCCCCAAGTCTGGGGTGCAGCGCTAAGGGAGTTGTTGTACACCTCTCTTAGGGCGCTAGCATGGGAAACTCCCGAGCTAAAAAGCCAGGCCGAGAGCGCTCCCAGAGACACCTGGCGAGGGAAAAAAAAACTTCACAAAAACATTCCCATTACATAGCCCACGCCACCACAACATAAATCGCAAAACAAATTAAAAGGAAAAACAATCACATTTGCCTTAGGACTCCATTACTTACTTCTCTGCAGTCGGTATAAGTTTCTCGCCCAATTTCCCAGGTGTTCTCTGCAGGGTGCACTGCGGGGCGTATGGGTCGGGCTGGAGTCACAAACTGCGCCAGTGTCGCAACCAGGGCCGTTGCACACCGACGCAGCTCTTCTGCGTGGTGCTGCTCCGCGCCGCCGCTAAACCGGCTCTGAAAACCCCCGCGGGGCACCGGGGGCTGATCACCCGCCCAGAAGATCTCACCGCTGCCATTGCCACCCCTCTGGGGCGAAAAATGGAGTGCAAAGGACCAGAAAATCTGCCGCTTCATTTCTTTATATGAGAGGAATGGAAACCAACTTCCCTGATCGCCTTGTGCAGCAGTGAAGGTCCCAGTATGTGTTGAATTAGCTGGATTCAGCCAGGGCAGCTTTTGATCTTTAGTGCCTGAGGACTCGAAAGGGCAACAATCCTTCAAGGGGAGATACCTGTCGGATAAGGATAGGATTGGGCTTGGCTCCGATCAAATTGCCTGTCAGTACTCAAAGCTTCATTTTAGACATGAAGTACCAGAGGCTGTTAGTGGATGAGGGGAACATTGGTGGGACCACATGGTGGGGAAAAAGAACGGAAACATTGGTGTAATGGTACAATTTTCTGAAGAGTGCTAAAGCTAGATTGATTTGCAATTACAGATGGAACAATTTCTCCCCAAGTGCTCTCTCTTGATTGCACTTGCTCATAAAAAGATGCATTAATTATGCCAAACTTGACTTGGAATTAGCTGGGATTAAAATTGCAATTTCTTCAGGAATAGATTAGAATAGATTTTCTTTAAACCTTTATCCATGGTGAGGTAGCTCATCCGCCCACATCTTTCGGCATGTCATGGGGATGTTCCCTCCATGCCTGATTATCACGGATTGTTGGAGGTTAGTTCCTCAGAGGAATCATCCTCATAATTTAAATTCCTGATTCCCGGAATCATTATTGTGGGCCTCTCTGTCCTCTCAATGACAGTAATATGCTTCCTCCTCTTCTTGGGTGTCCAGAACTGCAAAGTGTATCAGATGGAGTATGATCGATGAATCGTACAGCAACAGTTCAACCTCTTCAGATTTGTGCTTCTCCTTCTCTTGCAACCAAGTACTTTATTTGCCCAGTTTACTGCAGTTAAGTATTGCGGTGACATTTCATAGCTTTTTTCCACCACAGTCCTTTTCCTGATTGGCATCTGTACAACTGGACCTCCTTTACTTCCTCCTTCGATTGCCATTTCTTTTACACTTATGCACATCATAGCTGCCACCTCTTGGCTCAAATACGCAACAGAGCTACAATCTGTTTACGTTGCTCCTCACCATTTGCCTTGTCTCCCATTTTGGTCTCAAGTGTCTAGCAGTTATTTTAGCAAAGATGTCAACCCTCTGACACAGATTGTCCATTTTGTACTAACTCGTATCCTCTGTGTCAGAAGATGACATTTGTAGCCCTTGGGCTAGCTTCTATCCGGATGAGCCCAAGCCTGCTAAGAGATAAATAGGTAATGTTTTAAAAATATTCTTAAAGGTTGTGTGGGAGGCTCTATGAAGAGCGCAGTAAGTGTATTCTGCAGCATCTGGTAGTTAAGCTTGGTTTTCTGGCCTCTGGGACATTTGGAGGGCAAATGACTATCCATCACGTTATTAATTATATTACAAATGTCGGGCACAGTGCAGATCACAGACACTGAGGTTATTTCAGGAGGCAAGAACTGCACATTAATCAAGGCAAGTTGATCTACCACTAAACAGATAAAGTGCCCATAATGATATGCCTCCTGATAGATGCAGTGATTCACCAGGGACTTGCTATTGGTGAAGCTGATTACATTTAATGTGTGAAATTGTTTGGGAACTGGGCAGCACTGTGTGTGGGATCACTGACCTTGTATCTAGGGGCCTAGATTTTAATTATGGCCCGATTGATGGGCTGAAAATCTGCTGTCAGGCATTTAAATGGAATGAATGTGGACATCCTCCAGCAAGTTTGCTGTTGTTGCGAGTCCACACCGCAAACCCATCTGTTATTCAGCACAAAATTGGCAAGCAACCTCAGAGACAAGGCAAGGATAAACCCTGGTGCAAAACAGAAATGTCCCATTGAGGCATATTGCTGTGGAGAACGATAGAGAGGACTTTGCTCAATGGTTGGTCCCTCTTGTGGCCAATTGTGCAAAATGCTGAAAATTGTTCCCGTCCACACTGCTGACACCGTAGAACACTGATGAATGGTAAAAAGAATGATCCCATTAATGGCTGATATTCATAGACTAAGCTGGATTGATGGCAGGGCCAGTCCAATTGGTTGCAGTGATAGGGACAGGAAAAGTCCCTCATTGCTCCTGATTGCCATTGCGTGACTCTGAGCCGGAATTGCGCCTGTGCCGTGATGTCTCCTGTTGCCGAATAGTTTTATGTTGCTAGGTTCACAGGAGAATATGATGGAGGGATGCAAGACGCCAATCCTTACCTGTGGTACTGGACCCTTGAAGAGGCAGCTGGTATCTTTAGGACCAGAAAAAAGGAGAATATTTTGTCTTAAGTGGAAGCTTGTATTTGAAAGTTACACTGCTTAAACTCTTTCAAACAGAAGAGTTGGAAAAGTTTTGAAAATTCAGTTCATGATTCACAATTATTTTCTACCTCTTGAATTTGAATTATTCATAAATTTGAATTAAGTCATGTAAATAACAACATAATATCCTTTAGGGAAGGAAACCTGCCGCCCTTTCCCAGTCTGGTCTGTACGTTGTGCAAATCGCTGCCGTGTTTCCCACAGTACAACAGTGACTACACTCCAAAAGTACTTCATTGGCTGTAAAGCACTTTGAGACGTCCGGTGGTCATGAAAGGTGCTATATAAATGCAAGTCTTTCTTTCTTTTTCTTTGTTTTACGTGACATCAGTCCCATACTTATGTGGTTGACTCTTAACTGTCCTCTGAAAAGGCCCAGCAAGCCACTCAGTTCTATCAAAACCGCTACTAGCTGTTCAAGAAGGTGGCCCACCACCATCTTCGCAGGTAACTAGGGATGGGCAATAAATGCCGGCGAAGCCCACACGCCGAGAATAGATTTGAACAAACTAATGGGAAGTCAGTGCTAAAATAAAAATTGAACGATCAGATAGTTTGAATTATCGACTGTTAATTAAAGGAGTAGCTCGCAATGAGCAGTTAATTTTGAGATGTTTGCCAACGCATGCGGCTTTTGTCCTGAAGCAACAAGGGACACTGCACACGTCAGCATATCATTCATCAACCATTGCAGCAAGGATGCATTCCTTTGCTCAAGCCAATAAAAAGACTTGTCACTTTGTAATCCTGAGGTGGATCCACATTGGAAGATATTGACTGTAATGATGAATAATGGATGTACTGCATCATGAGGATTATAACTGCTGGAGAATAGAGCAGGAGGAAATGCTCTGAAAATTTCATTTTCCAGCTTCGCAGAAGTGTCAAATGGCTGCCTTTGCATAGCGAATCACAGTTGCAATATAGGCAAGATTTCTTTTTGTCTATTCATTGGAATCGAATTGTAAAAATTCAGCAGAGTTCCCAATGGAGTCTTCAAAATTTGCTGAAGGAGGTGATATTGGTGTCTGTACCTTTTTATTTAAAAAAAATGACCCTGAAATGATCTTGTGTGCATATTATCTTAACACATTCAAATGAAGTCGCTTTATTCCCCGAGTTTGGCAGGTTAACACCTCTTTTTAAATAATGGACGAAAGAATTCCATGGAAAGACGGAAAGTATTTGTATAGTAATCTTCACACACCATCATTTCGAGCCTCGTGCTACTTTTCGTTGATGCAGATACTGTTACCGCTCTTCTCGATTAAAGGCCCTACCTCGTCCTTCAGTACACGCACATGAATTAGAAAATGAAACAAGACCTCACTGGTTCTGTCATTGCCTTTACGCTTTGTGTTTCACTAGCTCGTGTTAAACTGCCATCGAACTATCAGCGCTCCTAATTAATTTGATGTAAATTTTATGCAAGTGTAGTTAAATTGGCATGACTTGTTGCATGTTGGGGAATGAGTGTTCAAGGCATTTATCAAAATGCTTGACAGATTTGAGCAATCTTCTGTTTTCAAGAAATTGTTGTCAAAAATTGAGTTAATGATGGGAATTACACAGAACAAAGAAAGTACATTCACATTTCTATTTTATGCAGCTATTGTATATGTAGATATGCATTCACCAATACATAGTTTGAGACCATTATATGTTACCGTGTGCATTCATGCACATATTTTATGAAAGTGTACATTCCTACACCTATTTATGACGCTCTTGTCCCTTTTGATTGCGCATTGTTGGTGGGAGAAACACATTGGCACATCCAGGTTTCTATGCCATACTGCGATTGCACTGCGTGTAATGGTTAGCTTTGATTTTGTTCCATGACCTGTATTTCACAGATGAACAGATGCCGTGACTTGGGCATGAAATGAGACGTGAATGTTGAGTGCATTGAAGACCTGTAACTTTAAGTGCAGGACTATTATACAGCAGTCCAGGCTCGTTTCAACTGATGATGACTCTCTGTTTAGAATCTACTAAACAACTAGAAATCTAAAACCAAAAGCTGAAGATTATGTGTTGCATCATTTTAATCAACCTACTTTCAACACGTAATCCTATTTTCGGATTCTCTGATTTCCCTGATTATACTTGCAAATCTTGCCTATTTGTGGCTGTGGCTCCAAGTATTGACCTCTGAAATTTAAGCCAGAGCTTTAGCAAAAATCACAGTTCCGGCAGATACTATATTACATTTGCAAATCAACTTAGTCATGGTTATTTAGTTCCTCCATTTCCCGTAACTACCTCGCCCCAAAGAATGGGCCTTCACAAAGCTTGTCTGGATCCAGCTTTTCTAGGCCAGTTTGGTCCAGCTCGATAAGGTGCTGTTGCTATCTGTACTGCTTTCAGTTATGAGCTGCTGCGGACCTGTGTACAAACAGACTCTGCTCCTGGCGGATGGGCGGTTGGCCTTGCTGTGGTCCCGCAGTTAAGTCTTCAGTTTGGATCCACTGATAAGCAAAGGCGGCCCATCGCAACGTTTGGTATAAGGACTTATTCTGAGCTTCCATCTGGGAGCGGTATTAGTGGGAGCATGAGGTAGGAAACTACACGTGGGCCCCCGCGGTCCTCTTCCCATTTAAATGAATGGACAGAAAATCATGGACTCGTGACACGCTCCCGACTGGGGCCAAGGACCCATCTCTGTAGTATCAGGTGGTTCAGAAACACATTGAGGTAACTATCTTATATTTGGAACAGAAGAGTCTATGGGGCTGGATTTTCGGTTTTGCTGATTTTGGGGCGGTAATGGCGGCGGGGCAGTAAAGTTTGCGCCCGGGAACAGTTTGTGCTGCTCTGCGCCGCCACAAACCTGGCCCCAAAACCCCCCGCGGGGTGCTGGAGGCTGTCCGCCTGCCCAGAAGACCTCACCACCGCCATTGCCACCGCTCCTGTGCAAAGGATCAGAAAATCCGCCCCATAGTGCTGCTCTTGCCCTTTTACTTGTATTGGGTGTTGATTGAGCTGGATTCCACTGATGAATGTGGAGATCCAATTGCTAATGAGTGCAAATATATGGTCATGTACAGTATGTGCATGGGACCAGCACCCTGTACATACCGTAGAGGAATTAGCAACCTTAACCTGACAGCACATTCATAGACCCACATTTCCATGGCGCTGTGACACTCTCGGTTTCAGGTAAGTGGGGTTCCTATAATATGGAGTGCTGATAGGTCTCGGTTTTCATTCTTTCTGTCAGATGCACTCCCGTGATGCAGAAGAACATAAACTCATGCCCCCATTCTCCACTTTCAATGGGAGTTGTTCTGTTTAAGAGCTGGGATTGGTGGTGCTGAATTCATACTTTGATACACCACAGATCTGCTTGTGTTGTAATTGGCACCAGGACCTTATTAGGTTGCGGGGGCATTACCCAGTTTCAGCTGGCCTTTGGGTTACAGAAATGCTCCCCAGGCAGCCTGAGCAAGTTGGCTTTTTATTTCTGAAGCCCGAGTGTTGACAACAAGACACTTTCCCCCCCTCCCGCCCACCTCCCCTTACTCCCCCCACTCCCTTGCTCCTTACTCCCCCACTCCCCCCCCATTCCCTCGATCCTTACTCCCCCACCCATCTCCTTTTACTTCCCACCTCCCTTTACACCTCCCACTCCCTCAATCCTTACGCCCCCGCCCACCTCCCCTTACTCCCCCCACTCCCTTGCTCCTTACTCCCCCACTCCCCCCATTCCCTCGATCCTTACTCCCCCCACTCTCTCGATCCTTACTCCCCCACGCACCTCCCCTTACTCCTTCCCTCCCCCATTTCTCCTAACTGCCTCCCATTACTATAACTCTTACTCCCCCTTACTCCCTCCCCCCACCTCCCCTTACTCCATCCCCCCACTTCCCCACCACTCACCTCCCTTTCTCCCCCATCCTTACTCCTTCCCACTCACTTATAGGCAGTACTTTCAGCTACATCGAATCCAGCTCGCAGTCCGACAGGGTGATTGAAAACGGTTCTCGGCACGAATGGTCTAATAAATCTAACTGTGCTCGTGCGTATCTGGTTGTTTATCTGTGGTTCTGTCACTGGGAGTCAGTCCTGTAATAGAACCCGGCTATTAGAGGAGTCCGGAAGAAACAGAACTCGAAACATCAGTTTGGTTTCATTCTACATTTGACCTCGTAATGCATGTCTTGTTACCAGTCAATCCAAGCAAATAGTCTCCAGGAAGCTTATTTGTGTGCTCAAATCGCTATCAAGTAACACCAGGAATCGAATGCAAAACATCATTTGGAAACGCAGGGCATCGTGCTTTTCCATTTAAGGAGCAATATTGCTCTTTGGGGAGGTATTGAGGGAGCTTAGGTCTGGTAACAGCTTCCCTCGCTCATCTCTCTGCTGTAGAGCAACCATTTTGTCCCCCACTGAAGTAGATGCCTCAGTAAGGGGAATACGCACGCATTGTTATCTCTCTATTTACTGACACTGCAGCATAATGTAATTTGTAATGCTGGATATGATCAGTGACAGAATGGGGTCACAGTATCATCATTTACTAAGGTTGCTACCCCTAACAAGTTTTGAGTGAACTGACTGGGAATTTCTAAAATGCAAACTGGATGCCAAAGGGCAGACGCTCCAATCAGCAGTGGCCCAATTTTCAGGGGTGTAAGATGGGCTACGGATCATAAAATGGCTGTCCACATCGTTACACTTACCCCAGTCAATGAGCTCGAGAAGCACCTGCTGTCTGTGGTGACGATACATGTGAAGGAGGCCAAAAGACTGTCAGGACTTTGTGGTATTTTGCAGATCTTGCGCTGTTTACATGACCGACCGTGTAAAATCCTCCTAACTTGGAAATGTGACCCCTTCATGAGCAGCCTTGTCTACAGCTTCCCCATGCCCCCCACAAGTCTGCTTTCAGCTGCAGTTCCTTACAGCCTCCATGCTACTCTGGAATGTTCTGATTGCGGCCCCTGATGAAACAATGCAGCGGCAGAATGCCATGTTGCACCCGCCAATGGGTGAGCTCACAGCCATTTGTCACATGTGCCTCTCCCACAGGATTTAAATTGGGCCAATCCCAGAAATACGGGTGGTGCTGTGCGCTGTATGTTCAGATGGACACAATCATCACACTGTCCCAATTCTGGTCTCGCTTCCAATTGGAAAGATCTGTGCCCACCCACATTTACTTGTCAGTTTGGCTCAGTTAGTAGTACGCTTGAATCTGAATGACCAATTCAGTATTCCTACCTTAAAGTGCCATGATCATATTGAATGGTGGTGCAGGCTCGAAGGGCCGAATGGCCTACTCCTGCACCTATTTTCTATGTTTCTATGAAAAGCATTTATCCTGCTCAAAACATATAACCATGGAGGCAGCCTAACTAGAACAAACCCAGGCCTATCTGAATCAAAGCTCCAGTAGATATGATTGGAATCAGGAACAGTGAGAATTAATACCTTCATCTGAATCGTAGTAATAGTATGGTTAAATTCAATCAACACATGCACTGAGAATTTAACCTCAAACCTGGGCAATGGGTTGCTTTATGAAGCAGTTAATATTTGTGCGGATTACCCATTTTAGAACTTCCTCGTGTAAGCTGCAGGCATTTAATTTTGTCGGAAAATGTCATTTTTATGTTTGAAAAGGCTGCACTGCTTTACAGAGGCTTAAAGATGGATTGAAGATGTGATTACAGTCAGAACATCTCTTGGAATTCGGCTCATTTAGAGACAATCCCATGGCAGGTTTGTACAGGATGGCAAATCCAATCTCCTCCTGTGTTAATGTGTAGCGTTTTTAAATTGAAGGAGTGCTCAAGACAATTTGCACTCTCAGACCAAGAATAAAATAGGTCCCCATTGTCTGTAACCTGAATTGCAGTGCTGGGATAAATTAGGGGGCTTTATGTACTCGTGCCATTAGTTAAACAGTAACTTGTGGTAAACACATAATAGGAATATCACTTTCACCCTTTACTGCACAATGTGATGCAGTTCATTGAAACTTACAGCACAGAAGGAGGCCATTCGGCCCGTCGAGCCTGTGCCGGCTCTATGAAAGAACAGTCATGCTTTGTCCTACATCTCCATTTTTTGGCCATAACCCTGTAAGTTCCTCATCATCAAGTACTTGTGCAACTCTTTTTGAAATTATTTATGGAATCAGCTTCCAGCACCTTTTCAGGCAGAGTTCCAGATCCCAACAACTCTGAGTGAAAATAATTCTCCTCATCTCCCCCTCTACCTTTTGCCAATGGTTTTGAATCTCTGATCTCTAGTTATTAACCCACTTGCAAGAGAGAATAATTTTTCTCTCTCGACTCTATCGAAACCTCTCATCATCTTGAAAATCTCTATTAGGTCACCTCTTAACCTATTCTGTTCCAAGGAGAACAATCCTTGCTTTTCCAACCTAAGTTGACTGCAGATGTGCCATTTTCCCCTTGTTACCTGTACTCACAGCAATGTTCCCCTAAATTTCTTTGGGTGCGTGGCCCCTTTAATGGTCTGCACGGTCCATCCATAGTTTCGCGCAGTCGCAGAATTTAACGTTGGGAAAGCCAGTCTCGGGCTGTGCGGGACCAGCAAATAACCAGGCGGATGTGCAGCTTAGAGGGAACGTTGCTTGTAAGGAATGATAAACAGTTGATCCTCCAGGGAGGTTGGCATTGTGAATCCACAAAATGGTGGGTCCTACGAATTTAACATAATCAGCAGTTCTCTTATTCCAGCATACTAAATGCAGGGAGCTGGTCAGTGACAGCACTTCACTAAAGCTGTTGAATCTCTATTTCATATCAGAGCCCAGAACAGCAGGAAAAGTGCATGATATTTACTCTCCAAGAGAGGAGCAATGTTTTTTACGTAAAGAAAGACTTGCATTTATATAGCGTCTTTCATAACCTTAGAATGTCCCAAAGCGCTTTACAGCCAATGAAGTACTTTTTGAAGTGTAGTCACTGTTGTAATGTAGCAAAGCGGCAGCCAATTTGCACATAGCAAGCTCCCACAAACAGCAATGTAATAATGATTTCATTATTAGTTTTTGTGATGTTGGTTGAGGGATAAATATTGGCAAAGACAGCAGGGAGAACTCCCCTGCTCTTCTTCGAAATAATGCCATGGGACCTTTTACATTCACTTGAGAGGGAAGACAGGGCCTCGGTTTAACATCTCATCTGAAAGACGGCACCTCCGACAGTGCAGCACTCCCTCAGTACTGCACTAAAGTTTCAGCCTGGATTTTGTGCTCAGGTCTCTGGAGTGGGACTTAAACCCACAACCTTCTGACATGGACCAGAGTTTTACCACTATATTTCAGCAGTGTCTTGACAGCAGAGCTATCCATTGCTCAGTGGTCTGATTTTGAATGAAGTCACCCTTGCCTGCACTATCACATCAGTAAATTCCTCAGCGAGGAGGGTGGGCTTCGATTTTTCTTTTCAGATTTTAACTCTTTGCTTTTCAATGAAAGCAACAGATTTGGTGAACACTTTAAAAAGGGTCTGAAACAGTAAAACGAAGAAGCACTGATGACCAGAAAGGTCAAAATATACGTTTTTACTGAAGTGAATTTTGTAAAGGCAAAACAAGTTGTTAAAAGTGATGATTAATTACAGTGCCAATTCATTGGACCCCTGTTCAGATTCCATCAACGAATGTCATTGCCGTGCCATGCTGGTGCACTAATCGCGGTCGTGGAGCAAACCAGTTTTTGCCAGGCGGAGCCCCGGGGGCAATTCCGCTCATGTGGCCGCCGTGCCCGTGTGCTAACTCTATTAGCGCCAGCTGGCAGCGTGATTTCGACCCCATATCTCTGCCAGTACTTTCTGAGGAAGTATTGCCTTGTCTGAGGTACTGTGCATGTGCTGAGATATCTTTGTTCAGTTGGATGTTAAAGATTCCATGGCACTTTTTTTTTGGGGGGTGGGTGGGTATGCAAGGAGTTTTCTCTGTGTCCTGGCCAACATCTACCCCCCTCAATCAACATCACTGCAGATTAATTTGATCATATCGCTCATCGTTATTTGCGGTTTGTTCCAATGCAAAATGGCAACCGTGTTCATCTTCATGGCATCGCTGCAATCCAAAAATACTTCACTGTGAAGACATTTGGTGAGCTATTCATTCATTTTCAGGCTATGGACATTGCTGGCAAGACCAGCATTTATTACCCATCCCTAGTATCCTTAGAGAAGATCACGGTGGACCTTCTTAAGCTGCTGCAATCCCTGTTAGGTAGTGCTGTTAGGTAGGAAGTTCCAGGATTTTGACCCAACAACGATGAAGAAATGTCAACTAATTCCAAGTCAGGTTGGTGTGTGACTTGGAGGGGAACTTGGAGGTGATGGTGTTCCCATGCACCTGCTGCCCTTGTCCTTCTGGGTAGTGGAGACTGCAGGTTTGGGAGGTGCTGTCAAAGATGCCTTCTGTAGATAGTGCACAGTGCAGTCACGGTATGCCCGTGGTGGAGAGAGTGAATATTTAAGCTGGTGGATGGTGTGCCCATCAAGCGGACTGCTTTGTCCTGGATGGTGTGGAGCTACATAAGAACATAGAAACATAAAAAATAGGAGCAGGAGTAGGCCATTTAGCCCCTCGAGCCTGCTCCGCCATTCAATAAGATCATGGCTGATCTTCTACCTCAACTCCACCTTCCCGCACTATCCCCATGTCCCTTGATTGCCTTAATGTTCAAAAATCCATCGATCTCTGTCTTGAATATACTCAAAGACTGAGCTCCCACAGCCCCCTGGGGTAGGGAATTCCAAAGATTCACCACCCTCTGAGTGAAGAAATTTCTCCTCATCTCAGTCCTAAATGGCTGACCCCTTATCCTGAGACAGTGACCCCTGGTTCTAGACTCCCCACCCAGGGGAAACATCCTTCCTGCATCTACCCTGTCAAGCCCTGTAAGAATTTTGTATGTTTCAATGAGATCACCTCTCACTCTTCTAAACGCAAGAGAATATAGATCTAGTCCACTCAGTCTCTCCTCATAGGACAATCCCCCCATCCCAGGAATCAGTCTGGTGAACCTTCGTTGCACTCCCTCAATAGCAAGTATATCCTTGGTAAGGAGACCAAAACTGTGCACAATACTCCAGGTGTGGTCTCACCAAGGCCCTATATAATTGCAGTAAGACATCTTATGGCCGAAGTTGAGCCTCGCCCCAAAAAGGGCGCGCCTACTGTTTTTTCAAGTGTTTCTCTGCCCCAATCCATGCGGTGGAGAATCCGGAGAAATTCAGGCCTTGGAAAAATGTTTTCGTTTGGAGGTGTGTTGCGGGACAGAAGTGCGGGCGGGTTGGAATGACCGTTGCTCCAAGTCATCAGCGCCGGGCTGATAACATCAGCCGACAATAAAAAATAAAATGGAGTCGCCGGCAGTGCGACCTCCCCATTAAGGGCGAACGCACAGCCCAGCCACCAACAGCTCCCCGCCAGGGAAAGCTGTCGGGGGCACCGACTGATGGTGGTGCCGTTCCCGCGGGGCAATTCCACACAGTGTAATTTCCCGCGGGAGTCGGAAAGCGGGTCGCTGACGGTCGATAAGGGGCAGGAAGACGGGCGGTGCGGTAACCTGTTCCCACTGCTTCCCGCCCCGGGACAATTCCGCACGGGTCAGCCCATCCATCCGCCCCCGGTCGGTAAGGCTTCTCTGATCCATTCCTACCTCTTAGAGGGAGGCACTTTCAGTCCCCTTACTCATACTCAAATCCTCTTGTAATAAAGGCCAACATACCATTTGCTTTCCTAATTGCTTTACTGTGCCTGCATGTTAACTTTCAATGATTCATGTACAAGGACACCCAGGTCCTTCTGAACACCAATGTTTTCCAGTCCCTCACCATTTAAAAAAAATACCAAAGTGGATAACTTCACATTTCTCCACATTATATTCCATTTGCCTTGCTGTTGTCCATTCACTTAGCCTGTCTATATCTCGTTGAAGTCTCTTTGCATCCTCCTCACAACTTACATTCCCACCTAGCTTTTATCATCAAACTTGGATATATTACATTTGGTCTCCTCATCCAAATCATTGATATAGCGTTGTTGGAGCTGCACCATCCAGGCAAATGGAGAGTATTCCATCGCACTCCTGACTCGTGCTTTGTGCGGTACAGACTTTGGGAAGTCAGGAGGTGAGTCACTGGGCGCAGAATATTCAGCCTCTGACTTGCTCTAGTAGCCACGGCATTTATGTGGCTTGTCCAGTTGAGTTTCTGGTCAGTGGTGACCCCCAAGGATACTGATAGTGGGGTTTCAGTAACGGTAATGCCATTGAATGCCAATGGGAGGCAGTTAGGCACTATGATCCGGTGTTTTATAGATGCAAGAATTTATTTTCCTTTTAATTTGAAGTTTCATCTGATTACGTGTCTCATATTTAATTACCAGCATCCATTTATCTTGATACTAAATGGTATTTAATTTAATTATCTTAATATACAATCACAGTATGTGCATGAATGGAGAATTCCAAATAATTAATTAAGCTTCATGTACAAGGTTATAATTCCACAATTGACCCTGGGGTTATAAATTGTTATCGGCCTTCTTAAATATTTTTCAAGGGCCTCTTTCTGCTATTTTATAACCACGGGCTAGTTAATCACAGCTGATTCCTCGTGGCTGTTAAGAATGTGATTGAACAAATCACCAAGAGATGTGGCACCTTAAGGGAATTACCGGTACATGACTCCTGATCACAGCTCTGTGTCATTCACCCCCTCGATGACTAAGTGTATAAAGGAACATCTGGGGTTTTTTTTTGCTTCTAATCCTGTTGCTTATTTTAGCAGCTAGCCTTCATGTGGAAATGTTGAATTTTTCAAAGGCAGTCTCCTCTTGTCTGAAGATTAATTCTACCTATGCTATTGCATTGCAACATGGATGCCATCTGATAAAACTAAGTAGGCAAAAACTAGGCATGGGGAACAATGCAAGAGGGAGGTTGAAGATTAGAGTTTTCATATTTTGCTTTGTTGATGATGAAAATGAATTGCGACTGTTAATAACCTTGATATATAATGCCTCTACATTGTGAGATACAGGCATAAGTGGGCAAGAGTTGATTTTTACTTCAAACTTTCAAAGTCAGATTTATATTAGGAAATTTTTAGACATCCCACTCAAAAACCTGACTGCTAACAGTGACAAGCTGCTTGCTAATAAATTAGCTGCTCTTTCATCTTGAGGTTAATTGAGTCCATGCTTTTGATGGGTAATATGAAAGAAAGTCTAATATCTTGTCTTTGGGTCCCACCTTGAATCTAACCCTCCCAGAAGTAGTGTCTGTAGGAACGCAATTCTTGGAATTAGCATCCCGTCTGACTGGATATATGTCCAATCTTGCTTTAGTCGACAGTCGGTCACTGATGTGGGATAATTAAGTCAAAAATGCATTGCTGATGGCCTTTTAAGAATCTATATTGGGATGGACAACTGCTCCAAGATGCCTGCAGACTTAAATATCCACCTCTATCTGTGCCGGCCTTGGTGTAAGGTGTCCACAACTTGATAAACAAAGAACGGTAACTACTTTTATGTAAAAGTGAGCAAACCCAAGGGCTCAAAATTCGGTACCACCGATTTTGAGGCGGTGTCACTGCCTTGAGTACTGATTATACCGCCAGGCATTAGGTGCAGGCTCCAACTTCCAAATTCAGTTTTTATGTCCAAAGGTGAGAGAGCAGTGCTAAACAATGGCGTTGCACACTCACCCTCGGGTGGGAGCTCAGGAGGCCGACTGACTGTCGCAGCGGGAGGCTGCCGCCACGCTCGCTGGAAAATGGGAAGGAAAGGGAAAAAAGAAAAAAAACTCAAAATTCTCCGACACATACAAACTTCTGTGACCCGCGCACAAACTTCTCCGACCCACACACAAACTTCCCCAACCCACACACAAACTTCTCCGACCCGCACACAAACTTCTCCGACCCGCACACAAACTTCTCCAACCCACATACAAACTTCTCCGACCCGCACACAAACTTCTCCGACCCGCACACAAACTTCTGTGACCCGCACACAAACTTCCCCGACCCACACACAAACTTCTCCAACCCGCACACAAACTTCTCCGACCCGCACACAAACTTCTCCAACCCACATACAAACTTCTCCGACCCGCACACAAACTTCTCCGACCCGCACACAAACTTCTGTGACCCGCACACAAACTTCTGTGACCCACACACAAACTTCTCCGACCCACACACAAACTTCTGTGTCCCACACACAAACTTCAGTGACCCGCGCACAAACTTCTCAGACCCACACACAAACTTCCCCGACCCACACACAAACTTCTCCGACCTGCACACAAAATTCTCCGACCCACGCACAAACTTCTGTGACCCGCGCACAAACTTCTGTGACCCGCGCACAAACTTCTGTGACCCACACACAAACTTCTGTGACCCACACACAAACTTCTCCGACCCGCACACAAACTTCTCCGACCCGCACACAAACTTCTCCGACCCGCACACAAACTTCTGTGACCCGCGCACAAACTTCTCCGACCCACACACAAACTTCTCCGACCCGCACACAAACTTCTGTGACCCGCGCACAAACTTCTGTGACCCGCGCACAAACTTCTGCGACCCAAGCAAAAACCTCTCCGACCTGCACACAAACTTCTGTGACCCACACACAAACTTCTCCGACCCACACACAAACTTCGCCTGTCAGAAAGGCCGACGTTCAAACTAAATATCGCGAGAGAGGTGCCAGGGAGGCGTCGCACGCTGAATGAAATCACTACGTGGGTGGCGTTAGCTGGCCCAGCGATGCCTCTTGGAGCCTCTGCCAAAGAGCCGACTGAATTTCAGCTGGGGCGTGGACGTCGCTTACCGTCGAAAGTCGGCCTTTGCCGCCAGTTAGCCACCTCCCACGCGCGGCAACAGGCAGCGTCCGAACTTTGACCTTTTCATACCTTACTCCATACAGATAGAAGTGGATATTTTAGCTTTTTACCAATTGACCATCCCCACACAAATTCTTAAGGACCATTGGCAACAATATTAGCAGACAAGTACTTAACATGTTTGCATAATGTCCTTTCAACGGGTTTGTTAACCCATTTAAAATACAAGATTAAAATTGAAGACAAAAGAAGGTCCTACAATCGCATTTAGGGTTTGCATACATTGCCTAGAGTAATTTTAACATATTAATGTTTAAAATTTTAATTGTAATGAGAGAGAGAGAAATTCAAAGTAGAAAAAAAATCTGTCAACCACAAGCGATAATTGCTTTTGCCTTTCCTTCTCCGTATTAAGCACAATTTGCATTCTCACAGAAAAAATATTTTTAAGTCGGAACTCAACCTCCTGATGGTGAAGAAAATCAGATGCAAGGGATAATAATAGAAATAGCTGGAGATGCACAGCAGGTCCACCAGCATCTTAAAAGGGGATAGGTCAAAGTGTACGTGGAGGGCATTAAATTATGAGGGCAGGTTGCATAGACTATGCTTGTATTCTCTTGTATAGAAGATTGAGGGGTGATCTAAATTTGGAGTTTAAGATCATAGAATCATAGAAATTTACAGCACGGAAGGAGGCCATTTCGGCCCATCGTGTCCGCACCAGCTGACAAAGAGCTATCCAGCGTAATCCCACTTTCCAGCTCTTGGTCTGTGGCCCTGTAGGTTACGGCACTTCAAGTACACATCCAAGTACTTTTTAAATGTGGTGAGGGTTTCTGCCTCTACCACCCTTTCAGGCAGTGAGTTCCAGACCCCCACCATCCTCTGGGTGAAGAAATTTCCCCTCAAAACCTCCTACCAATTACTTTAAAACTATGCACCCTGGTTGTACACTGCTCTGCTAAGGGAAATCGGTCCATCCTATCCAGGCTATTTAGGCCCCTCATAATTTTATGCATCTCAATAAGGTCTCCCCTCAGCCTCTTCTGTTCCAAAGAAAACAGTCCCAACCTCTCTAATTTTTCCTCATAGCTAAAATGTTCCAGTTCAGGCAACATCCTCGTAAATCTCCTCTGTACCTCTTGTTAGATAAGATGATGAAAGAAGTTGATGGGGTAAATAGAGCAAAACTATTTCCTCTTGTGGGGTGGTCCAGAACAAGGGGGCAGAAACTTTGAGTCCCAATCCTCTGTCATTGAACTACAGTATGCAAACAACGCTTGCATTTGTGCACACTCGGAGGTCGAACTCCAAACCATTATCAATACCTTCACTGAAGCATATGACAGTATGGGCCTTGCACTAAACATCCGTAAGACAAAGATCCTCTACCAACTTGCCCCGGCCAAACATTACTGCCTCCTGATTATCAAAATTCATGAAGTGGCCTTTGGATAATGTGGACCATTTTCCATACCTCAGGAGCCTACGGTCAACAAGGGCAGACATCGATGACTAAGTCCAATACCACCTTCAGTGTGCCAGTGTAGCCTTTGGTCGCCTGAGGAAGAGTGTGTTTGAAGATCAGGACCTCAAACCTGGCACCAAGCTCATGGTCTACAGGGCAATAGTGATCCCCCCCTCCTATATGCTTCAGAGACATGGACTATGTACAGCAGGCACCTCAAAGCACTGGAGAAGTACCATCAACGTTGCCTCTGCAAAATCCTGCAGATCCATTGGCAGGATAGGCACACCAACATCAGTTTTCTCGCTCAGGCCAACATCCCCAGCATCAAAGCATTGACTACGCGCGATCAGCTCCGATGGACAGGCCACATTATCCGCATGCTCGATGCTAGTCTCCCAAAACAAGCACTCTACTCAGAGCTCACAGCAAGCGAGCCCCAGGTGGGCAGAGGAAATGCTTCAAGGACAATCTTCAAAGCCTCCTTGGAAAAAGTGCAACATCCCCACCGACACCTGGGAATCCCTGGCTCAAGACTGCTCAAAGTGGAGGAGAAGCATCCGGGAGGGCGTTGAGCACCATGAGTCTCTTCGCCGGGAGCAAGCGAAAGCCAAGCGCAAACAGCGGAAGGAGCGCATGGCAACCCAAACACCCCACCCACCCGTCCCTCCAACCACCGTCTGCCCCACCTGTGTCAGAGACTGTAGGTCCCGCATTGGATTCATCAGTCACCTGAGAACTCGTATTAATGTGGAAGCAAGTCATCCTTGACTCCGAGGGACTGCCTAAGCAGAGAAGAAGAACCTTAAAATTAGAACTAGGCTGTTCAGGGCTGATGTCAGGAAGAACTTTTTCACACAAAGAGTAGTGGAAATCTGGAACACACTCCCCCAAAAAGCTGTTGGGGCTGAGGGTCAATTGAAAATGTCAAAACTCAGATTGATAGATTTTTATGAGGCAAGGATGTTAAGGATTATGGAATCAAGATGGGTAGATGGAGTTAAAGTACAGATTAGGATGGCGCACCAGGCTCGAAGGGCTGACTGGCCTCCTCCTATTCCTATAATCTCTTGGCCATTGCCCACCGATCCGCAGTGCCTTTGCAACCCGGATTGGGTTGGTGCATTTTTCAGGCGTTCCTGGTAACTGTCTGAATCAGGCAATGGACTGCTTACATTTTTTTTTATTTTTTTTTATTTTTATTAAATTCGTAGCCAATCGTTCCAATTCTTTGTCAAATCACAAACGCCAGAGGTCACCTTGCACATGCCAAGGATCACTCTGCGCCAATGCTCTTAGCCAAAAGGCCTAGAGCCACTGCACCGTTCCTGGAAGTACTGCAATACCAGGTTCGTGCCATGGAGGTGGATGGGTCAAGCCACCCCACACACCTCCGTGGAGGTGGATGGGTCAAGCCACCCCACCCACCTCCTGTTTCCAAAAAAGCAAGCATATACCTTCCTGACCAGGGAGAAACCACCCGGAGGTCATGGTGGCTGGTCAGGTCAGTTACGCATGATCTTAGCCAAAAGGCCAAGAATGGACTGCTTACATATGTGACTGGGGGCCCGCCCCCTGATTTAGTCCTCTACTACCAAATTGGATTTCGCAGGAGCCTCCGCTCGGCTTTCTTCAACCTTCTGGTCAATGTTACTGTAATTGTGTTTGCCCCTCCCTCACCGATGATACTCCACTCCTGTCTTGCACCCCCCTCCCGCTCCCCGACCGATGATACTCCACTCCTGCCTTGTGTGTGTGTGTGTGTGTGTGTCTCCCCTCCTCCCCCCCCCCCGGCTCCCCGACCGATGATACTCCACTCCTGCCTTGTGTGTGTGTGTGTGTGTGTGTGTGTGTGTGTCCCCCCCGGCTCCCCGACCAATGATACTTCACTCCTGCCTTGTGTGTGTGTGTGTGTGTGTGTCTCCCCTCCTCCCCCCCCCCCCGGCTCCCCGACCGATGATACTCCACTCATGCCTTGTGTGTGTGTGTGTGTGTGTGTGCCCCCCCCTCCCGCTCCCCGACCAATGATACTTCACTCCTGCCTTGTGTGTGTGTGTGTGTGTGTGTGTGTGTGTCCCCGGCTCCCCGACCAATGATACTCCACTCATGCCTTGTGTGTGTGTGTGTGTCTCCCCTCCCCCCCCCCCCCCCCGGCTCCCCGACCAATGATACTTCACTCCTGCCTTGTGTGTGTGTGTGTGTCTCCCCTCCCCCCCCCCCCCCCCGGCTCCCCGACCAATGATACTTCACTCCTGCCTTGTGTGTGTGTGTGTGTGTGTGTCTCCCCTCCCCCCCCCCCCCCCGGCTCCCCGACCGATGATACTCCACTCATGCCTTGTGTGTGTGTGTGTGTGTGTGTTCCCCCCCCCCCGCTCCCCGACCAATGACACTTCACTCCTGCCTTGTCGCCCCTCCTCCCGCTCCCCAACCAATGATCTTGTTCGAGATGACAGTCATGCGACCATAAAGCATAAGCAAACCCCGTAGTAAGCTCTTCGTCAAAATTTAAGGGGAGGGTGAAAGTCATAAGTCAGATGTTTTCCATCCATTTGGTCAAGCTTTCGGGCTCCAAATACTGAACTGCTTAGGAAATTAGTGCAGCACAAAATGGCCAGTGAGTCTGAGTGATCACTCAGTTCCCATATTTACTGGAAAGGACGTGTTCTGTATCAGAAATCATTCTTGTAATTTAATATGTCAAATAGTTTTGACAAGAATTGAAGGAGAGTGGTGTACATTGATAAATAAGGCAGCGGGCATTGACAAATAAGACAGATTAATAACCGTTTTCTTTTTAAAAAAAACATCAACTTCTGCTTTGGCTGACGTGATCAAATACTGCAGATTTAGCCAAAAGCCCTTTTATTGTGTTTTTCTCAAATTAATGTGATGCTTCAATTTTCTCTCGGAACATTTCACAGATAATAACAGGTCAGGATATGCTTTCATCTGTGTGTTCCATTTAGGCTACAGTAATATTTTGTCGATGGATATGAAAGCAAAAATGAGAGTGAAGATGAAAATGTTACTTGAGGTTTGTTGTATTTTGGGCTTGACAGCTGAAGGCTCAGTTGTTTGAATGGACAGTGTGCAGAGACTAACCAACCGTGACCTCCCATTTACTGTTTGTTCGTTTTGAACTAGCTTTAACCTTCGTCACGTTACATTGGTCCCACTGCAAAGACCATAACACATAATATCAGGTCCTTTAAAACCGGTTATTTTCATTCTGTGCTAATAGCATCTCTTGAAATCATCAAGCGACCTCAGTTCACCAACTAATCTAGCATTGCAAGGTGATGAGATGCTGGTGTTGGGGATGCCATTGTGAACAAGTAGCATCTTGTGTTATTTCCTACTGCTGTCCCACTGTTTTCACAGTGAGGTTTTTTCTGGTGGTATTATGTCTGGGTCCATAAGCATAGCCTAAGGCACTCCTTATGTTGCTGATGTCGCCGTTGAGTTGTGAGGTGTTTCATTTGATGTCATGCGTCAAGCTAAACCTGACAGGACTCCCTGTTGGTCCTGTGAGGGTCCAATAATGAGACATAGGTGAATGCTTGTGAAAGCGTAAGACTATCAGGATATCCACCAAAGCAAGGGCTGGGAGCAGAAATGTGATCTGCACTGTTATTACAGAATTTATCGTCCTTTGGACTGCCACATTCAAAAAAGGTTAATATTTCACTTCCGTGCCACGAGATGCTGTTGCACTTTGGCAACAACGGCTGCAGTTATTGTGATGCTCGATAGGTTCTGGTGACTGAGTCAATGTGTGTAAGAAATACTTGATTCTGAAGAAAGAAAAGCTTGCAATTATACAGCATTGTGTAGTGCTTTAAGATGTTGCCATTTCTCAGCAACGTCTTAAAGTACTACACAGTCGATCCTACTTAGGTGCTGTACCTTCTCTTATAATGGCAAATCGGGCAACCAATTTGTACACAGCAAGATGTCACAGATAGCAATGAGCTGACTGGCCAGTGAATCTGTTTTTGGTCTTGCATGTTGAGGCTGTAATCTTGATTAGGATGTAACTGCCTGTTTTTTTTATCCAGTCTAGCACTATGGGATCTTAACATCCATCGGAACAGGCAGGCTTGGGTGAAGAATGGCACCATCGACAGTAGAGCACTCCCTCAGTACTGCATGGGATACATAGATTATGTACTTGAGATCTGCACCTGGCGGATATAGCAGCAGCACAATATCAAGTGCAAGGAATTCAGAGCAAAGAACTGCAGTCCCATTGGATTGGAAAGAATGAAGTTGGCTGGGTTGAGTCTCACTCTGAACTGGTTGTAGTTTAGAGTATGAGGAGCTTATCATTGCTTCGACCCACGGTATGATTCTCATTGACAGCATGCCCTCAAAGTGTAAAAAGCCAGACATTGTCAAATTGATTACTTACTGAGGATCTATATTGCACGAGAACTGGATATACCTGATGTATTGAGCTCCCTATGACTGAACCTGTTGTATGATGAAACAAGGTTACTTTAAACTACACTTCATATGTTTCTGGAATAAGAAGCAATCACATTATTGCTGGGAGTCACAGGAATTACTGAATGATGAGCTGATCTCCCACGGCATTGTTGCATTGAATTGGAGTTTACACTGTTTGATAACGGGCTGTTACGGCTGGTAACGCATAAGCTGTTATCAGGACAACTGATTTATAGTGTCTGAATATGTCAAATTCTGCTTTGTCAAACGAATGAAGTGTGACAGGGAAAATGACAGAGGAAGTAAGTGTGATAGGTACAGGAAGTGTGAACGATTTGCAAGACTTTATAATATCTTACTCATGGCTCTCCTTGGCTTTGCATATGGTCAATCAGATATCATTATCATCATAGGCAGTCCCTTGGAGTCAAGGATGACTTGCTTCTACTCTAAAAGTGAGTGCTCAGGTGACTGAGGAGTCCAATGCAAGACCTACAGTCTCTGTCACAGGTGGGGCAGACAGTGGTTGAAGGGTGGTCGGGGAGCCTGGGTTGACGCATCCTCCTTCCACTGTCTGCGCTTGTTCTCGGCGATGGGACTCGAGATGCTCAGCGCCCTCCCGGATACTCTTCCTCCACTTTGGCCAGTCGTGGGTCAGGGATTCCCAGGAGTCAGTGGGGATGTTGCATTTTATTAATGAGGCTTTGAGGGTGTCCTCGTAGTGCTTCCTTTGCCTACCTGAGGCTCGCTTGCCGTGTCGAAGCTCCAAGTAGAGCGCTTGCTTTGGGAGTCTCGTGTCGGGCATGCGGACAATGTGGCCCGCCCAACGGAGCTGATCGAGTGTGGTCAATGCTTCGATGCTGGGGATGTTGGCCTGGGCGAGAACACTGACGTTGGTGCGTCTGTCCAGCCAATGGATTTGCAGGATCTTGCGGAGGCAGCGCTGGTGGTCAGATATATGGTCGGATATACAGTCAGATATGGTGGCCCTCTTATCTGCCTCTGCCTTTTGTATGTTGATGTTTCGAGGCCTCCCGTACTGATTGTATCCTTTCCTCTTCTCTGTTCTTTGCTTCTCTTTCTCTGTCCCTTTCTTTTCTTCTTTCCTTTTGGGCCAGGACTGGTGGTTGAGGTGTACAGTGTGGCTGGAGTGGGCCAGGACTGGTGGTTGAGGTGTACAGTGTGGCTGGAGTAGGCCAGGACTGATGGTTGAGGTGTACAGTGTGGCTGGAGTGGGCCAGGACTGGTGGTTGAGGTGTACAGTGTGGCTGGAGTGGGCCAGGATTGGTGGTTGAGGTGTACAGTGTGGCTGGAGTGGGCCAGGACTGATGGTTGAGGTGTACAGTGTGGCTGGAGTGGGCCAGGACTAGTGGTTGAGGTGTACAGTGTGGCTGGAGTAGGCCAGGACTGGTGGTTGAGGTGTACAGTGTGGCTGGAGTGGGCCAGGACTGGTGGTTGAGGTGTACAGTGTGGCTGGAGTAGGCCAGGACTGGTGGTTGAGGTGTACAGTGTGGCTGGAGTGGGCCAGGACTGGTGGTTGAGGTGTACAGTGTGGCTGGAGTAGGCCAGGACTGGTGGTTGAGGTGTACAGTGTGGCTGGAGTGGAAGCGACGGCTGCAATGTGGAAGTGCTGCGATGGGTGGGTGTGAAGTGATCGCCGGGCTCGTTCCAGTATGGAGGGAAGGAGAGGTGACCGATCAGAACACAAGCCACCTCAGGGCACTCTAGCTGTTGGGGTGTACGCCATGTTTGTGGAGGCCTTGGAAATAGCTTCTATCTGCCCCCTCGCACAGGGAGTGGAGTATGGAACCAGGAAGCCATACTGCAATAGACCAGAATTTGGTGTAGCAGGGCATCTAATGGCCCCTGCACCCATTAGCTCAAAATATTATGGCTCATAAAATTGCTGAAAGTGCGAGCTGATAATGTTGTAGTGAGGGCAACGGGACATCTGGGACCTGAATGAACAGCTCAAACAACAGGATATCTCCTTAACCAATGAGATTTAAGGATTGGTAAATAAACACAGGAAGGACTTAGAAGGAGAGACAATTATAGTGGGAGAATCTAGTAACAAATCATTTAGAGAAAGAGAAAAAAGACTTGGATTTATATAGCACCTTTCACGACCACCGGACGTCTCAAAGCGTTTTACAGCCAATGAAGTACTTTTTGGAGTGTAGTCACTGTTATAATGTGGGAAACGTGGCAGCCAATTTGCGCACAAGCAAGCTCCCACAAACAGCATGTGATCATGATCAGATAATCTGTTTTTTGTAATGTTGATTGAGGAATAACTATTGGCCAGGATACCGGGGAGAACTCCCCTGCTCTTCTTCGAATAGTGCCATGGGATCTTTTATGTCCACCTGAGAGGGCAGACGGGGCCTCGGTTTAAGGTCTCCGATAGTGCAGCACTCCCTCAGCACTGCACTAGAGTGTCAGCCTCGAGTTTTGAGTTCAAGTCCCTGGAGTGGGGCTTGAACCCACAACCTTCTGACCCAGAGGCGAGTGTGAGACACAGCTGAGACAAAAAGAGAAATAAAGAGAAGGAAAGAAAGATTGGGTTAAGAGAGAGAGAAAAAAAACACAAAAGGAAAAGTAAGAAAAGGAGAAGTAAGTTATTGATAATTGAGCAGCAACCTGTTCTCCTAAACCGGCAACAAGTTCTTCACAAGCGTGTTGTGAATGAGCCCATGAGTGAGCTCAGATTCTGTTGCAGCAAGAGCTCAGTCATTGAACTGAACGATTACTGTGAAATTGTTGGAGTGATTCCAGAAGATGGATCATCAGCAGTTGCAGTACGAAAATACAGGGATGAACAAAGGTCATTTGGCCTGTCAAAGCTCATCCCTCTGCTACATTAACTCCCCATCCTGCCTTCTAATTGTATTTTGAATGTCCCAGTCTTTTTGCCTTAATTACTTTGCTCGGGGATAAATCTCGAAACACTTTGAGTAAAGATGTCTTTTGTATTATCTGTTTATTTTATATTAAATTTCATTTCTGTCCCCTGGCTCTACCTTTCCAATTTACTTTGAAATAATAATCTGGTTTTACCGTCATGCTACACCATTTAATATTTTAGACAACACGATGGGCCCTCTACTGTGGGCTTAAGCTTCTCTCATTTTTTCCGCACAGCTGTTCACCATTACACTTGGGATCCGTCTACTTTCTCATTTCTGTACCCTGCTCGATGCCAGTTTATCTCTTTTTTTCTTTTTGTGGCATGATGATCAAAACTGAACCCAATATTCTAAGTCTGGTCTGACCAGTGCATTGTAAAACCGCAGCTTAAAACCTGGTGTTTCAGTAACAATCATTGAGCCTGCTGCAGTATCCGATTGACAGAAATAGGTGCGGCACCAAAGGCCAATGCCAAGATTTAGATTCCACGCAGTGCCAGCCATCTGTTGTCATGAATGGACGATTGCTATCTGGATAAGACAGCGAATCACTCTTTTCCTCTCGATTTTCCTGCCTTTTATGCCACTTCTCCTCTGAGGGTGGCATCCCTTGCTGTGGTAGGGTTCGATGTGCGATCCCAGAGGTGTGGGTTGTGGCTTCGAATTTCAGTTGCCTTCTGTCACCTTGACCAAGTGGAGCTCAATTATATGTGACTGTCACTGGGCTGTTCAACTGCAGGGAGCTTCACAACTGAGCCCAATCCTGTCCTCAACTGGCATATGCACAGTTGCATTCAGAGGTGGATAAACGCACAAGGCTATGGAGCCCATACCCAGGGGCACCTTCTAAAAACCCTGTGTATATATGTTTTGTTTCAGCGTAGTATATTGTGATTCATTATTATTAATACAAAACCCTATTTAGACCACAGCTGGAGTACTGTGTTCAGTTCTGGGCACCACACTTAGGAAGAATACGTTGAACTTGGAGAGAGTGCAGCACAGATTTACCAGGATGACACCTGGACTCCAAGGGTTAAATTACGTGGAGAGATTACACAAACTAGGGTCATATTCCCTGGAATTTAGAAGAGTAAGGTGATTTTATCGAAGTTTTCAAGGTATTAGGGGGAACAGATACGGGAGATAGAGAGAAAGTACTTCTGCTGTTTGGGGAGTCTAGGACTAGAGGGATCTAGCCTAAAAATTAGAGCCAGATCTTTCAGGAGTGAAGTTAAGAAATATTTCTATATGCAAAGGGTGGTAGAAGTTTGGAACTCTCTTCTGCAAACGGCAGTTGATGCGAGGTCAATTATTCATTTTAGCCCAGAGATTGATAGATTTTTGTTAGCCAAAAGTTTTAAGGGGTAAGGGGCAAAGGCGGCTATATGGATCAGGGTAATATCATTCAATGATTTCATTGAATGGTGGAACAGGCTCAAGGGGCTAAATGGCCTACTCTTGTTCCTATGTAAATGCAGTGTGTAAACATTCTACAGGCCTATCTCTATACATTTTATTACACATTTGTGTTTTAATGGATTGGAGTTAGAGGGGGTGGGGTAAGGGGGGCTAGGAATGTGAGGGAAGTCCTGAAGTCCTGAATGTTCTTGGTGCCCAAGGCCCCCAGAATTCTTAATCAGCTGAGTATGCAGTACCAAGCAGGGTTGCTGGCGAGCAATCAGGAACAGGAGTCCTGGTCAATTATTTATTTTTCCTTCCCGTGCCTATCCCACTGTGCTAACACCAGTTGTAGCACCCTATTGCCACCCTGCTTGAGTTCAGCTAATTTGGTAGAGACTATGGATGGAAATGTCCTGGTCGGTATGGCTGAACTACTCAGCATCATCATGACGTTCCAGGTCCCAAACTTCATTTTGAAGGATGCCTGTGCCTGAGTTCTTTTAACGTGAGGTGGTCATTGCACAATGGCTACCACAAGGGCTTAGCAGAGCTTTCGTGTTCTCAGTGAAGATGTTGACTATGGCTTGGAGTTCAGCCTCTGAATGTCCGCAGACGCAAGCGTCGTCCACGTAATGTAGCTCGACAGAGGATGTGACGGTCTTGGATCTGGCCTGGAGACGACGAAGGTTGAACAGGTTCCCACTGGTTCTGTAGTTTAGTTCCACTCCAGCGGGGAGCTTGTTGAGTGTGAGGTGGATCATTGCAGCGAGGAAGATTGAGAAGTTGGTTGGCACGATGTCGCAACCCTGCTTGACCCCAGTCCGGATGTGGATTGGGCCTGTGGTGGATCCGTTGGTCAGGATTACCAACGATGTCTCCGCAAGATCCTGCAAATCCCCTGGGAGGATAGACGCACCAACGTTAGTGTCCTCGATCAGGCCAACAACCCCAGCATCGAAGCACTGACCACACTCGACCAGCTCCATTGGGCGGGCCACATTGTTCGCATGGCAGACACAAGACTCCCAAAGCAAGCGCTCTACTCGAAACTCCTACACGGCAAGCAAACCCCAGGTGGGCAGAGGAATGTTTCACCCTCAAAGCCTCCTTGATAAAATGCAACATCCCCACTGACACCTGGGAGTCCTTGGCCCAAGACTGCCTTAAGTGCAGGAAGAGTATCCGGGAGGGTGCTGAGCACCTCAAGTCTCGTCGCCAAGAGCATGCAGAAAACAAGTGCAGGCAGTGTAAGGAGCGTGCAGCAAACCAGACTCCCACCCTTTCCTTCAACGATGGTCTGTCCCATCTGTGACAAGAGACTGTGGTTCCCGTATTGGACTGTTCAGTCACCTAAGAACTCACTTTGAGTGTAAGCAAGTGTTCCTCGATTTCGAGGGACTGCCTATGATGATGATGATGTTAGCAGAGCAAGGTCTTGGTCCAGTGGCAAGGGGGTCCAAGATGACTGGAGACAAGGCACTGCTGAATGGGCCTAGTTGCCTATGGTGGAATGCGAGCCATAAGCTCGGCGCTGAGCAGCGCCCTTCGGTGAGGTGGTGAGAAAACTGAGGCCAGGCTGAGGGCAGACATTGGGATGGTCAGAGGTCCACTTTGTGGAAGAAGAGGTCAGAGAGGTCAAAGTGGCCACAGCCATTGTGCACACCACGT
Organism: Pristiophorus japonicus; assembly: GCF_044704955.1. Taxonomy (NCBI): domain Eukaryota; kingdom Metazoa; phylum Chordata; class Chondrichthyes; family Pristiophoridae; genus Pristiophorus; species Pristiophorus japonicus. The sequence continues at coordinate 81,226,809 of NC_091991.1, read as the reverse complement.
GCTCGACAGAGACTCTGCCGTTGAGTGGGGCCAGCGGCCGGGGGAAGTCCCGGGCATTGCCAGTGGGAGGAAGGCGAATGCCGAACTACTAGGGGGTCGGTGGGCGAGAGCTCACGGCAACTTGTAGGTGAAACTTCGTTATACGGCCATGACCTCCATTGTGGGGTTAACATGCAAATACCAGGAGTTCCAGGAAGTGTTCCACTCTCTTATCCACACATTGAGAATTGACTGGATTCAATTAACAATGTTGCAATTCTTCATCAAAAATCGAATAAATTGATTCCACTGTTATAATGTAGGAAATGCAGCAGCCAATTTACGGATGCTAAAGTTTCAGAAATCAGTTTAATTTTTGTTGGTTGAGAAATAAATATTGGCCATTATTCCAGGAGAAGGCCCCTTCATCTTCGAATAGTGTCGTGAGATCGTTTGCGTCCACCTGAGAGGGCAGACGGGGCCTCGATTTAACATCCCATCCAAAAGATGGCACATCCGATAGTGCAGCACTCCCTCTGCACTGCACTGAAGTGTCGGCCTGGATGATTTGCCTAGAGTGGAATTTGAACCCAGGACCTTCTGACGCAAAGATGCTACCACTGAGCCACGGCTGACATCTTTGAATTTAGAGCTTGCAAATGATGGGTATGTTGGATGGAAATGAAAATGCACCCACTGTTTAAACCAATACAAGGGACTACACTTACCATTATTCGAGCATGCTAGTGTTTTTCCTGTGGTGGCGTTCATTGAACCAGAGGCTATTGAATTCTCAACAATCAAGAGTGTTATACCATCAAATGTTATGTAATATCAGCGTAAAATTGAGCAAACTAAGGATCGAATGTAAAATAGAACACAATTGCACAACAACATCTTGCCTTTAATGCAGAAAAACATCCCGTGAGGCTTGAGGAAAATGGATACCAAGCCAAAGAAGGATTAGGTGGGGTGGCCAAAAGCTTGGTCAAAGAAGTGGGATTTAAAAAGGGCTCCAAACATGGATTTTCCGACCTGTTAAATAATATTTGAAGTGTATACAGTGTTCAGTTAGTTACTGGTTGTGATTTTGTTTGATGAATATAATATTTGAGTCAATCGTTTAGAAATGAAGCAGGCGGTTCAACATGTTGAACCTATTCTCTTCCATGTATCAATCACAGCTTTAATTCTCATGGCCTGTAACCAACTCCATTTAAAATCACTGAGGAAGATGATTGAGATAAAAGTTCTGGTAAACCAAAGCAATGAGCTGCGTCCTCATATTCTTGCCAGCTACTGACTAATGTTAAACAGTCCCTTAACCAATTAAACACCTAAACCTAAGTCTACCCTTAGCACCCTCAATCCAAAAGAGATAATCATTGATTTTATTTTTGAAGGAGCTAAGTGACTGAGTAAGGGCTGAGTCTGATGGATGTGCATGCCAAACATCAATCACTCTCTGAGCAGAAAAAATGAATCTCTAGCTTCAAATATCCTGTATCTCTGTCCTCTAGTCTCACAGCCATAATGGAACTCAAAAAAACCTGCTTGTGATGTATCATGCATTCCTTTCATTACTTTAAAGACTTGAATCCTGTCACCTCTTGGTCTTCATTTTCCAGTTTCTGCAGTCAATCCTTACAATTTAGAGTTTCAAGTCACAGAATAGCTCTATCTTCTCCAGAACATCCACATCTTTTTGGAAGATACGTTTGCAAAAGCTTTACACAGTACTCGAAATGAGGCCTCACATTGCAGAGATTTGTAATGAGATTTTCCTCCCATTGCCTCTTGATAATCTAGCCTCAAATGCCCTAGAGATGAAGTCTAAGATCTGATCTGCCTTGTTAAAAGCAACCTTCCATTGACTGTATTGTCTGTGAGCAATTGACAGTAACACCCTTTACTCCTCTTTTACTGGCACTGGAAACACACTCATTGTACACACACAGCCCTTGTTCTGAGTACCTCTATGCATGACCCTACAGTTCTCCACATTAAACTGCATTTTCTGCTGCTTTGCCCATGTAACAAATTTCTCCAAGCCTATCTGAATATTTTTTGTCTCCTCAACGTTGGACACCTGACCACACAGCTTGGTGTCGATTGGACATCCTACAGAGTTGTATGCTGGACATCTTGGGGAATTAAGGGTTAACAGTCAAACTTCTTTGTATCTTTGAGCAACAGACTTTACAAGATAGACAGGATGGCTTCGCGAGAGGAATGGATAGCTTGTCTTCTGATACGAAACGTGCTTGTGTAAAGAAATAAGTGACAGTAATTATGTCAGCCATGAGTGATTAAAGTGTAATTTTGGGGGCTAGGGTAATAAACATAGGTAGAATGACCCATTAGCTATAGCTCAGAAAGATAACAGTTAATAAAGCCTGCCCTTCAAAGATGTTGGAAACTGTTAGATTAAGATGTCTTGTTAAGGGACATAGCTTTGGAGTAAACAACTGTAACCATTTACATGAATAAACTATCTTCAAAAGGATTTGAGAATAGATAAGTCATGAGGTCTTATCTGTGACAAGTATCTTTGATATAGGCAAAATATGGTGTATAACGGAGCATGGTTTTCAATAGTTCTTCAGACAGCTCGAAAGATACGGAAACCGACAAGCTGCTCTCTCTATGCGTTAAGGCCTATCACTGCTGTATACCAGTGAAGTCTGTTCCGTATACTACACTATTAAGTATCTCGTGCGTACTGGAAACCTGTTGTGAACCATTGAAGGAAGGAGGTTGAATACTAACAGTGTCATCAGCAAATTTTGTAGCATTATATCGGGGAACCCACAACCTTCTGACTCAGAGGCGAGAGTGCCACCCACTGAGCCACAGCTGACACTGAGTAGGCCAGTCAGCCCCTCCAGCTTGCTTTGTCATTCAATTGACTGATCTATACCTCAGCTCCATTTACCTGTTTTTACTGCACATCCCTTATCTAACAAAAATCTATCGATCTCAGTCTTAAAAGCTCCAATTGTCCCAGCATCCACAGCCGTTCGATAGGTGTATTTGAAATGATCTTAGTCAGTGTTGGTCTGCCAGTAGTGCCAGCACCAATTTCTAGACGACAGGTAATAACAGTTGATCAAATAGCATTTAAAAAAAACTTAATTGCACAAAATACTACAATCTTTTAAAGGAGTGCCCTATCTTTGCAGGGCTGTGGGGAAAGTGCAGGGGCGTGGGACTGATTGGATCGCTCATTCATCCCATAGCACAGGCTCGATGGGCCCAATAGCCTCCTTTGTGCTGTACGATTTCCAGATTTTGCTTTGGGCTAGTCAGAGTTATGGTAACTTGTAACTTTGCCCGCACTATATTGTGACTGGACTGAGCAGTCTCTTGTTGAAGCGATGCTATCAGTCCAGTACCAGTTGTCAGCCTCCTGGTGATCTAGCACATTGGGCCATGTGTGGACTGGGCAGTGGGTATTCTGCAGATTTAATGCCGGAGCCTTTTTTGCCGCAAATATGTGTCTGCTTTGTCCACTACACTTTCCTTCAAATGGTGGAATGCACTGACCTAAATTTGAAGCGAATCAGAGCGAGGGCAGCCCCTGCTTCGGGGTGGGAGATTGGCGACAGTATTGGGAATGGAAAGGGCGTGAGGTGTGCATCACCAATACAGCGGGCTAAACAATGTGACAGATGTGGAAGCCTTGCCAGCTGAACCACGCTGTGTATGTTTTAAAAAAATTTATAATCGTGCACTTTTAGCAGATCTTTGAGCAGATGCTGTTTGGACATTAAGACTTGCAACATGCTATTTCTGATCAGCAGTTTAAGCCTAATCGATGGCTGTCAGAGGGCCTCCCCCTAACACTGCACACTGCACGGTACCGATAATGGATGGGGCAACTCCCACAGGGTTAGGCAAATGCAAAAAAAACTTGAGAGCCAGGCTGCAGTTTGAGTGGCGTCTGCAGATGATGTAAAATGAAAACGCTGCAGGGGAAGAATCTTAGATCCTTGCGTTTTGATTACTGCACTGTTTGATGTAATAAAACCTCATTACTGATTTCCCTCCCCACCCCACCAACGTTGTTTTAGTAAATGAGTGATCAATCGACCATTACACTGCCCCAGCCAAGGTTAACCGAGAAAGTGCATGAATTATGCATTGTGCTCCTTGGATTGGGAGCCTCCTGCCCCGGGAACAGGGACTCATTGGCTGGGAGACTGTTCATATTGCAAAAAGTGATGCGGGAGAGGGGCCGGGGTATCTGCGCGCAGGGCAGCGTGGCTTTAATTGGGAAATAGTTCCTTCAAAGAAAGATCAATGTTAGAGCGCGGCGCGTCCCGGAGGTCTGATTTGACAGCAGCGTATCGTCCTACCCTGCTCACCAACGCTGGCTGCAGGGTTTGCAGAAGGCAGTTCAGACCCAGCTTGCTGGTCTGGGACATTATCTGTCGGCTGCAGCACGAATACATTCGCCCTGCAGCACAGCAGAAGATTTCCCGCTGTCATATTTGCTTGTAAATAGTGGATTTTTTGTTTGTTTGTTGAAGAGCCGCACACAGCCCAAGGGACGACCAGAGGCACCGGCAGGTAGGTTTAATCTGTATTTTCTCTGAAGCAAATTTCACGAGATTGCAGCCTTTTGGAGCTCGGGAAATGAAGTGTTGCTGAGGCAGGGTTTTCATGATGCGGTGAAATGTGATGCAATATCGACTCCCTCACCATGTGCAAGAATGCGAAGTCTGATCATTTTTGTAAAAATCTGTGTTTTATAAAAATGCTGCTTCTCTGTCACTGGTCCTGCAGGTGATGTGACCATAGCCTGCGATCACACGGAGATGGTCATCCCACAGGGCCTTACTTATCTGGCTTAATAATGAAAGGAGGGGCATGTTTCAGATTTAATGCAAAGCTTGGTACCCGTGTGCTGAATGCAATGCAATTTCCATCTCAGTACCGAAGGACAATATACTTCACTGTCACGCAGTGATTGAATCAAAACCACACACGATTCTTAACTGATAACACAGCAAATGCCAATCTCACAAATATCTATCACTGAGCGCTTTATTTAGCCGGCACAATGTTTTAAATCCATTGCTGTCTGTTTTAGCATCCCCACCCCTTCAAAGCAGCCCGGTGCAGGTTTGGCTGAGCTCCCCAGGTAGCCGGTCTCATTGAGCCCGGTGTGGAAAGCCCCAAGAACCATCTGCATTAACTGGGCAGTGGTCCCAGCTCCTGGGTGTATGACCCACATTGTGCATGGCGTGACTGTGCTTGGGGCGAGGTATCCCTCCGTGAGATGCAGAGAGTGCATTTCCAATCTGACATCTGAACATGTATGTGGCAAATACGGTGCAGAGGAATTCTTGCAGGGAAAAGTTAGCAGCAGTCGACCGTACTGCAAGTGAAAAATCTTCGCTTTTATCTTTTCTTCCGTATGTCATTATTACTTATAGGTAAAGTGTAGCAATCTGTTTCATATTCAGTCGTGTTCTGGTGTGACTGACCATGCATTTTTCAGCAGTACTTTTGCAGCATTTTTCTTCTTCAGGTTTAAATATTAATGATTTATTGACCCAAAAAATGCCAATTCTAATTTCCATAATGCTTCGGAGGAGATTTTTGAGGTGAAGCGCCCAATAATGCCACCGAGCTTTTTGTGAGCGAGAATGAGAGAATTCCGCCAGTTCTTCCTCCACCTTGACTAAAGCCTGTAATCTGTGCCCGGAACACTCTTCCGTTTTATGCTATGCAATCGGCAGAATGGTGCTCTGAATGTCAACGAGCTGTTCACACATTCCAATCACATTAGCAGTGTACTCGCGGATCGGAAAACACCCTTTACACGGGCTATTTGTGGTGGATTTATTGGGCTCTGCACAGTACCCAAGCTGCCGGCAGCAGGTACAACGGTAGGGTTATGGCACGCTCATTGCAAGGTCCCTCCTCCTGCAGCCTAGTATCTCTGTGTCGAGGGTTTTAGCTGAGGGATGCTGCACCTGGACATGCAGGGAGCAATAGGCTTTCTGTTCCATGCAACCTTGGCTGAATGAAATTATTTGAGAAGTGTTTTGTGTTCACATTGGCTGGCGTTTCAGAGGAGATAATGTGTGAAAGCTAAGGTGGTGAAAGAATGGACATTCTGTGACGAGTCTTCCTCTGCTGTCTGAGATTCACACCATGTCCGCTGCAAGTTTGTAGCCTTTGTATATATTGTGCTGGAGGATATGTGTCTGCAGAGGGAAATTGCTGACCTTGGACATGGCAAAGGAAAAGGATATCGAGGCACTGCCGAGCAGGTGGGATGTAGGAAAAAACGATGAACCCTAAAACCAGACTGTGCTCAGTCCCAGGCAGAATAAAAGGACCCAGTTTTGTGTTGTGGCTCACAAGCTAATTTTGAGTTGCAAATACAAGTAATTGTCTTTTTTCAAGTGAGGTAACTTCTGCAAATGGCACCGTCTGTGTTGTCATGGCAGTGTCTTGTTTAACCAATGCTTGAAGTGCTGCTAAGATTTTGTGATAAACCTCATGAAATTGGGGATCATTTTGCCATGTCTGACACCTGGAATTACAGCCAGGATCAGGGCATCAAGTTCAAACTGTTCGCAGGGGCTGTGAAGTGAGCTGGCATCAGATCTTTCACCAAGAGCTGCACAGTGATCTGATGAGTGACACCATAGCACTGATACTAAGAAGAAAGACTTGTACTCTGCCTGTTGCACGAATAAGATTAAAGCAAATTGAAAATAGTTTGAACTGCTTGATATAAAGGATCTGTCCGAGCTTGTAATTTGCCCCTGTTAAAGAAAGAACTTGCACTATGTAGCGTATTACACGGCCTCAGATGTCCCAAAGTGCTTTACAGCCAATTATATACTTTTAAAGGTGTAATCACTGTTGTAATGAAATGAATTACTAGGAGTTCCTACAGCCTAGCTGCTGGAAAGCTACCAATAAAGGACCCATTAAGAGCATGTTGGGGTTTTAGTATCTGAGGCCTGCATAAGGTGGTGAAATCTGAAATAAGGTGTGGGAAATTGGCATATGCAAGGACTGGGGAATCACCGCCTTCATTGTCTGCAGGCATATTGATTCCTATATCTGCATGTTTGCCTGTTAAAGATGGGTGTGTCCGGAGCCACGGTGTGTATTTGATTTGTGACACTGCCTGTCTGACATCCAGTATTGGGTGAATTGTCATTTCCTCCAGCTATATGTTGGGAAGACCAAAGCCATTGTCTTAGGTCCCCGGCACAAACTCCGTTCCCTAGCTACCGACTCCATCCCTTTCCCTGACAACTGTCTGAGGATGAACCTGACCGCTCGCAGCCTTAGTGTCGTATTTGACCCTGTGATACTGCATCCGACCACACATCTGCTGCATCATCAAGACGGTCTACTTTCACCCTCGTAACATCTCCCACCTCTGCCTCTGCCTCAGCTCATCTGCTGCTGAAACTCTCATCCATGCCTTTGTTACCTCTAGACTTGACCATTCCAATGCACTCCTGGCTGGCCTTCTATCTTCCATCTTCCATAAACTTGTGTTCATTCCAAAACTCTACTGCCTGTTTCTTAACTTGCACCAAGTCCCGTTGACAATGTCTCAATTTTAAATCCCTCCATGACCTCGCTCCTCCCTAACTCTAGCCTTCTCCAACCCTACAAGCCTCCGAATTATCTGCGCTCCTCCAATTCTGGCCTCTTGTGCATCCCTGCTTTTAAATGCTCCATCATTGGCTGTGCCTTCAGCTGTCTTGCCCTCAGCTCTAGAATTACCTCCCTAAATCTCTCCGCCTCTCTCTACTTCTCTTTTCCTTTAAGACGCTCTTTAAAACCTACCTCTTTGTCCAAGCTTTTGGTGATCTGTCTTAATATCACTTTATGTGGCTCGGTGTCAAATTTTGTTTGATAAAGCTCCCGTGAAGTGCCTTGGGATGTTTTACTACATTAAAGGCGTTATATAAATGCAAGTTGTTATTCTTGCATAGCAAATGTAAATATTCCAAGAGACCAGATATAGCTGCATCCAATTTCATCCAGGAGACCGTAAGCATCAAGTTGGACAGTTTAGATCCAGAATCTCTCTTTCAGAATTATACTACACAAAAGGAGGCCATTTGGCCGATCGTACCATACTGGCTCTTTGAAAGAGCTACCTAATTAGCCCCACCACTCCACTCTTTCCTCACTGTCCTGCAAATGTTTCCTTTCCAAGTATTTATCCAATTCCCTTGTGAAAGTTATTGTGCCCTTCCCCCTCTCCCAATTTTATTTTGGGACAAATGCATTCAAGGTAGGAGTCACCGATAGAATCATAGAATCGAAAAGCACAGAAGGAGGCCATTCGGCCCATTGTGGCTGTGCCAGGTCTTGGAACGAGCTGTCCAATTGAGTCCCACTCCCCTGCTCTTTCCCCACTGCCCTGCAAATTTTTCCACTTCAACTGATACAACATTTGATTTTAATTTAAATAAATGTGTTATCCGCTCCATTGGAGGGTGGACTTCAACTTCTGATTCAGTCTTCCCTCTTTATGCCACATGAACGACGTCCCCAGTTTTCAGTTACCATGTCACGCACTGTTGATAAGAGGAGAGTTTGGCCAAATAATCTGAACCTTGGATTCTGCAAACAGCTGCTGGAAGGAGAATTGGAGTTATTGGGTCTGTGTACAATCCTATTTATCATGCTTTTCTTCTTCTTTTTCACCCCTTCGTCCCCCACACACATACACAAAGGCCCTCTTTCCCATGATGCCCAGTTTTGGTTGCTAAGCTGATTTAAGTTGCCTGACTAGCATTGTGCAATCCACACAAAATAAAAATTGACAAGTTGTACGGAGGGCTTAGTTGTGCTCTTGCTTGTGCACCTGAGAATGCAACAGGCAAACTGCCACTGTTTGCGGTTAATTGGTTGCCTGTGACAATTTTATTTCAAACGCCTGAAGTATGATATGTATTCGTAATTTTTATATTGAATTGGAATTATTATTTTGCTAAGAATACATCATTGATTGTGTCAGTCAGGATGTCCTAGTTATTTCGGATCACAGTACGTGTCTTGTATCAGATGTTAAACCGAGTCTGCCCTCTCAGGTGGATCCAAAAGATTTCACCGCACCATTCGAAAAAGAGCAGGGGGATGCTGCCCGGAGTCCTGACCAATGCTTATCCCTCAATGAACATCACCAAAATATGATTATCTGGTCAATATTTCATTGCTGTTTGTGGGATCTTGCTGTGCGCAAATTAGCTGCCACGTTTCCTACATTACAATAGTGACTATACTTTAATGGTATTTTTTTGGCTGTAAAGTGCTTTAGGACATCCTGAGATCATGAAAGGCGCTATGTAAATTTGTTCGTTGGCATCTCTGCTGTAAGTTGGATTTAATTTTGCCTCTTGTTCTCGTGATGTCAGCCCTAAATACTGAGCTACAGTTGTAGATGTTCATCACTTAGCATGCGGTCACCACTGATGAATCACCCCACTGTTACTGACTGGATTTTTTCTGTTTTAGATGTGCCAGATTGCCTGTTTTGACCCAGTTTTTGCGTGGGAGCTATGGACAGTTTTTAAAATGTAAAATCCCCTAAAAAGTTTCCTTTTGCAATAAAAGTCAGTTTTTCCCACCTAGTTCTGTCACTCCTGCAATATACAGACATGAACTTGTGTGGTTATTATAGTCCTTGATGAATTTTCATTGTGAACAGAGCAAATCTCAGATCTCGGTGCCCTGCCCGAACTCTGCTCTGCCCCTTACCTGGTTTTAGACTTGGCAAAAGATGGCACTCTCTAAACAGCGTTACTATTGACTGTATCCTGTCGAGCTGCACACAGAGTTAGCCTCCTGGGTTACATTGTTGGACACATTCAATGTCTACTGAATTTGCAGGGTGGAACAGTCTTTAGGAGAGAACCAAGAGTTTGATGATGTCGCTGAATGACATGGTCACGTGACTGAGATCCTTCACCCTTGTTAGGATCCAATGCCATCCTTATTATCGCTTTAAAAAAAAGAAAAGAAAGACTTGGATTTATGCAGCGCCTTTCATGACCACCGGACGTCTCAAAGCGCTTTACAGCCAATGAAGTACTTTTGGAGTGTCGTCACTGTTGTAATGTGGGAAAACCTTTTGGGTTTTTATTTATGACACACTAAGGCTAATTTGGTGCTGCCGCGATCGCAGAGAATGCATTGCGAGGATCTTTGGAACGTGTGCCTCTGGTTTTCTGTCTGTTAAAGTTATTGGGTGCCAGGTCTTGGCTGTACCCCTGCAATTTCCCACAATGCACTCTCTCCCAGCATCGCGCCCCTTTATGAGCACAGAGTCAGCCCAACTGTGTCTAGCTGAACAGTCTCAGTTAAGATTCATGTCAGTCGTAACTTTGTGTGACTCTTAAAAAGGAAACATTTGCAGGGTAAAGGGGAAAGAGCAGGTGAGAAATTTCTTCTCTGAGGGTTGTAAATCTATGGCATTCTCTGCCCCAGATAGCTATGGAGGCTGGGTCTTTGAATATATTTAAGGCGGAGATAGACAGATTTTTGAGCGATAAGGGAGTGAAGGATTATGGGGAGCGGGCAGGGAAGTGAAGCTGAGGCCAGGATCAGATCAGCCATGATCTTATTGAATGGCGGAGCAGGCTCGAGGGGCCGAATGGCCTACTCCTGCTCCTATTTCTTATGTTATAATGTTAATTGGATATTCCTTCATAGAGCCAGTATAGGCACGATGGGCTGAAAGGCCTCCTTCTGTGCCAAAAGATTCAATGATTTTCATTCATAGAAGAAACATAGAAATTTACAGTGCTGAAGGAGGCCATTTCGGCCCATCATGTCCACGCCGGCCGACAAAGAGCCGCACGGCCCTTGGTCAGCAGCCCTAAAGGTTACATATAAACCTATGAACAATGCCAGAAAGGCAAAGAGCACCCAACCCAATCAGTCCGCTTCACAAAACTGCGACACCCCTTACACTGAAACATTCTACACTCCATCCCAACTGGAGCCATGTGATCTCCTTAGAGAGACAAAAAACAGTTAAAAACCCAGGCCAATTTAGGGGGAAAAAAATCTGGGAAAATTCCTCTCCGACCTTCCAGGAGATCGAAACTAGTCCAGCAGAACACCCTGGCCGTATTCGATTCCCTGCAGTACTTACCATTATTTCTGCGCTGGCCAACAAAAGGTCATCCAGTCTAATCCCAATTACCAGCTCTAGGTCTGTAACCCTGCAGGTTACGGCACTTTAAGTGCCCATCCAACCATCTCTTAAAAGTGGTGAGGGTTTCTGCATCCAGGCAGCGAGTTCCAGATCCCCACAACCCTCTACGTAAAGAAGCCCCTCCTCAAATCCCCTCTAAACCTTCCACCAACCACCATAAAATTATGCTCCCTCATAATAGACCCCTCCACCAATGGAAATAGACCCTTACTATCCACTATGTCCAGGCCCCTCAATATTTTGTACACCTCAATGAGGTCTCCTCTCAAGCTCTGTTCCAATGAGAACAAACCCAGCCTATCCAATCTGTCCTCATAACTAAGATTCTCCATTCCAGGCAGCATCCTAGTGAATCTCCTCTGCACCCTCTCTAGTGCAATCACGTCCTTCCTATAATACGGTGATCAGAACTGCATGCAGTACTCCAGCTGTGGCCTAACCAAAGTATTATATAATTTAAGCATAACCTCCCTGCTCTTATATTCTATGCCTCAGCCAATAAAGGCAAGCATTCTGTATGCCTTCTTAATCACCTTATCCACCTGGCCTGCTACTTTCAGGGATCTGTGGACAAGCACTCCAAGGTCCCTTTGTTCATCTACACTATTAAGTGGCCTACCGCTTAATGTGTATACCCTTTCCTTATTAGCCCTCCGAAAGTGCATCACCTGACACTTCTCTGAATTAAATTCCATTTGTCAGTGCTCTGCCCACCTGACCAGTAGATTGATATCCTCCTGCAGCCCAGGACTTTCCACTTCATTATCAACCACACGGCCATCTTGCCATCAACAACAACAACAACTTGTATTTATATAGCGCCTTTAAAGTAGTGAAAAGTCCCAAGGTGCTTCACAGGAGTATTATGCGATAAAATTTGACACCAAGCCACTTAAGTAGAAATTAGCGCAGGTGACCAAAAACTTGGTCACAGAGGTATGTTTTAAGGAGCGTCTTGAAGGAGGGAAGAGAGGCAGAGAGGTTTATGCAGGGAGTTCAAGAGCTTGGGGGCCTAGGCAACAGAAGGCATGGCCACCAATGGTTGAGCGATTATAATCAGGAATAATCAGCAGGAGGGCAGAGTTAGAGGAGCACAGACATCTCGGGGGGGTTGTGGGGCTGGAGGAGATTATAGAGATAGGGAGGGGCGAGGCCGTGGAGGCTAGACCGCTGCGTGTCTCTCTGAAGCTTTTCTGAGCCTCTTTTATAACTATAACAGAAACAAAGAGGGACCTCGGACATTGAGCTAAAGGTGGTTGCACCTTTATTCAATTTTGAGGCACTCTGGCATGTTGCCTGCTGGTGCTGGCCACAAATGAGACACAAGTTGACTTCAGCAATGCCTACCTCTGGAGGGACAGTACAGATAACGTCAGCCTTAAGGGCAAAATAAAACATCTTTTCTGGTGGGAGGAGATACCGTTTGGTGAGTAGAAGGGCTTCCATAATCCAGAGGATTGTGCACACTATATTAAAGATTATGTGTTATGCCACTTTGGATGGCAAAGTCATGTGACTGCAGTGTGAAGTGGATGAGCACATTATACTCTGTAAAGTTCTTGTGACAAACAATTAAAATGTGATTGACCTGTGTTGTGTAATTATACTTGGACTGCACCACAGCTGCATTTTAAAAATGGAATTATATGGTGTAACACTACTCTCCTTGTGAAACAGTTCATTTGCTATGAGCAGTGTCACAGGAGATCTGATGATATAATATAACATTCTTCGGTCTTGCATTGTCTTCACCTGAGTTCATGTCAACTCTTCATTCCTCCTTCCCTCTTTGCCTCGTGAGAACCCTTTACCAGTATTTCTCCCAGCCTGGCAGCCATCTCATCAACAATTGAAGAGCGATGTCACCTTTCCCTGAGCACAAACCCCAGAACAACCCCAGAACAAGTATCACTGATGGCCAGTGATGCAGCTCCGTCTCACCCCCTACAGTGAGGCAATAAGACAAGTCTGGATTGTGGAAGTCATGCTCTAAGTGATGCACTTAATTAATAGAATCATAGAAGGAGGCCATTTCGGCCCATCGTGTCTGCTGTGGCCGACAAAGAGCTATCCAGCCTAATCCCACTTTCCAGCTCTTGGTCTGTAGCCCTGTTGATTACGCCACTTCAAGTGCACATCCAAGTACTTTTTAAATGTGATGAGGGTTTCTGTGTTTACTACCCTTTCAGGCAGTGAGTTCCAGACCCCCACTATCCTCTCGGTGAAGAAATTTCTCCTCAAATCCCCTCTATAGCTCCTACCAATTACTTTAAATCTATGCTCCCTGGTTGTTGATCCCTCTGCTAAGGAAATATCTATCCACTGTATCTAGGCCCCTCATAATTTTATACACCTCAATAATCTCCCCTCAGCCTCCTCTGTTCCAAGGAAAACAAACCCAGCCTAATTGTTTAATTCCTCTAATTGTTCCCTGGCACCAGACAGATTGCGACTGGTTACATTCTGAATACCTAAGCAGATCCCTTTAACTTTAACTTTAATTTAGATGCATGTTTTTTGTTCAGTGATAATTGCCTTAATTGTTTCTTACGATGTTGCTAATGTAATACCCAGTCCTCATGGCTCCTGTCCTTTGAGATTTCATAGTTTTTTTAATTGTAATTACGCTTGATTGCTACTTTAATGAATGGTCTGTGTGGCCATCATTGATCATGGAGCAACTGATTAGTGTCTCATTATTGTCTTACGTGGTGCCATGTTACAATGTGTATTTTACGTGAAAAAAAAGAAAGGGCTGGACTTTGCGGTGAAATAACGGTGAGGCGAACAGCGCTTACCGCTATTTGTGTGGAAATCGGACAGCAACATCTGGCGACCGCACATGTGTAATTAGTCACGGAAATCAGTGTCCGTGATGCCCTGCTCCTTCACAAGCTGTGCAATAACGGTATCTCGCCGTCTGGCTCCCTATTCAAATACATTGAATGGCGTGAGGTTGCTGTAGTTACCTGATGGATACGAACAAAACTCGTCAGAGTTCCATCTCAAATTTCTCTCTCTTAAGCCAATCGTTCTTTCCCTCTCTTTATTTTGCTTTCTGTACCTGATTTAACATTGAATTCACTATTCTAACTATACTTCCTGGTTCAGACTCTGCACTGCTTAATAACGATTCTTCAATCTGATTGGTTGAGGAGATACACAGTTGCTTGCTCTGTTCACACAGGTTGCAAATACCCTGTAGAGGGCGCTGTGCTGTTTGGCTCCCTTTACAGTAAGTTCCAGTGCAGAACCCTATAGAATGGGCAAGTGTAAGTGTAACAAAAGGCTTCACTGCTGAGAGCAAAAGCCGATAGGGTTGACTTCAGTGCTGCTTGCTGCATTTGGTGAGAGGATGGGAAGAGGGGAGTGTGTTCTGGTCTTTCTGGCTAAGCTTTATTTGACGCTGTATTATATTTTTCTTCTTAGGACTCCAGGGCAGAGAGGCCAAAGAAATTGTTTTTTTTCCTCCCCTTTCACCCAATGGTCATTGCCCCCCAATTCTGGAAGGTTCCTAAGAGCTTCCTGAATAGGGCATGATGAAAACAAAGATGGCAGTTCAGTTGAGGTGGTAGTGCTCTTGTTTAGATTTGCAGTGAGGTTCTTTCCGCCCATTAGGAGAGGACACTGCACATTAGTAAGTTGGTTTGTTGTATCCACATTTCTTGGTATTTGAACACGATGGGTTATACAAGTTGCAAATGAAGAGCGAAAGTTTGGCGTCTCGGAAACCAAGGCTTCCCTCTTGAGCCATGGATCATGATATGCCTCCAGCAGCAGACCAGAAGTGCAATGAGGCCCATGCAACACCAGTATTATCATTGAGTACACAAGGAGTTTCTAGAGGCAGTGCTGCTGATTCCCTGACAAATCTGGGAGCATCCTAACGTACAGTCCTACCAGGATCTTTAAAGTCATCATTGTATGCCACATAACTTTTCCATGCAACGTGGCATAACCATGGAGTAGGTAGAGGAGTAAGACACCAATCTGCAGCAGGAACCGAACAAGATGATGATGAGCCAGAAGAAATTTCTGTGGAACCGGTTTCATTGACAGGCAACAAAAGCCACAGGGCAGACTCCTATAATCAAACCCTTCACCAAAAATACCCCAATAGATTAACGGTCTTTTCCACGCCTGCACCATGTAATGGCCAACTACACCATCCCTAATATTGCCTTCTGTGCTAACTGAGCCAACATAGATTCTGGAAACAGTCAAAATAAATTGCAACTCATTTTGTGCCCTTTTAGTTCTTTCTCTTTGTCTCAATGTATATTTACTTCCTGACCTGGAGTTCCTTCAAGAGTCTGGGATAAAGAAAGAAAGACTGGCATTTATATAATGCCTTTCATGACCACTGGACGTCTTGAAGCACTTTACAGTCAATGAAGTACTTTTGGAGTGTAGTCACTGTTGTAATGTGGGAAATGCGGCAGCTAATTTGCGCACAGCAAGCTCCCACAAATAGCGATGTGATGATGACCAGAAATGTTTTTTGTTATGTTGACTGAGGGATAAATATTGGCCAGGACACTGGGGATAACTCCCTTGTTCTTCTTCGAAATAGTGCCATGGGATCTTTTATTTGAAAAAGCAGACGGGGCCTCGGTTTAAGGTCTCATCCGAAAGACAGCACCTCCGACAGTGCAGCGCTCCCTCAGCACTGCACTGGAGTGTCAGCTTAGATTTATGTGCTCAAGTCCCTGGAGTGGGACTTGAACCCACAACTTTCAAGCTCAGAGGTGAATGTGCTACCCACACAGCCACAGCTGACACTGCTAAGTGACGCGTTTGCTTGCTGGGCTCAGTGGGAGACCCTTGCAATTGAGGAAGCTCTCAGCCTTTACATGCTGGGTCACGAGATAGCCTTGTAACTCGCTATGACGTATTGTAATAACAAGTAATAACACCGTGTCCGCTTTAACGGTGGATTTCTGCTCATGTCCATTTGAAACTGGGGAATTGGAGGGGCAACTTGTGGCATCACCATGAGAACATATACATAAGAACATAAGAAATAGGAGCAGGAGTCGGCCATCTGACCCCTCGAGCCTGTTCCGCCATTCAATAAGATCATGGATCTTAGCCTCAACTCCACTTCCCCGCCCGCTCCCCATAACCCTGGACTCCCTTATCCTTCAAAAATCTGTCTATCTTCACCTTAAATACAATGACCCAGCCTCCACAGCTCTCTGGGGCAGAGAATTCCAAAGATTCACGACCCTCAGAGAAAAATCCCTCCTCATTTCCGTTTTAAATGGGCGATCCCTTATTCTGAAACTATGCTCCCTAGTTCTAGATTCCCCCCACAAGGGGAAACATCCTCTCGGCATCTACCCTGTCAAGCCCCCTCAGAATCTTGTATGTTTCAATAAGATCCCCTCTTATTCTTCTAAACTCCAATGTGTATAGGCCCAACTTGCTCAACCTTTCTTCATAAGACAACCCCTTCATCTCAGGAAACAACCTAGTGAACCTTCCCTAACTGCCTCCAATGCAACTATATCCTTCCTTAAATAAGGGGACCAAACTGTACGCAGTACTCTAGGTGTGTCCTTACCAATATCCTGTACAGTTGTCACAGGTCTTCCCTACTTTTATACTCTAGCTCCCTTTGCAGTAAAGACCAACATTCCATTTGCCTTCCTTATTACTTGCTGTACCTGCATGCTAACTTCGTATGTTTCATGCACAATGACCCACAGGTCCCTCTGTACCTCAACATTTTGTAATCTCTCCCCATTTAAATAATAATTTGCTTTTTTTAATTTTTCCTACCAAAGTGGATGACCTCACATTTTCGCACATTATATTCCATCTGCCAGATTGTTTGCCCACTCACTTTGCCTATCTATATACCTTTGTAGATTTTTTGAGTCCTCTTCACAACTTGCTTTCCCACCTATCTTTGTATCATCAGCAAATTTGGCGACATTACACTCGGTCCCTTCATCCAAGTCATTAATATAGATTGTAAATAGTTGAGGTCCCAGCACTGATCCCTGTGGCACCCCACTAGTTACTGTTTGCCAACCTGAAAATAACCCATTTATCCCGACTCTCTGTTTTCTGTTAGTTAGTCAGTCCTCTATCCTTGCTAATATATTGCCCTCAATCACGTGAGCTCTTATCTTGTGCAGTAATCTTTTATGTGACATCTTATCGAATGCCATCTAGAAATCCAAATACACCACATCCACTGGTTTCCCCCTTATCCACCCTGCTCGTTTCATCCTCAAAGAACTCCAGCAAATTTGTCAAGTGTGATTTCCCTTTAATAAAACCATGCTGACTCTGCTTGACTGTATTATGATTTTCTAAATGTCCTGCTACTACTTCCTTTCCTTAATAATGGACTCTAGCATTTTCCCAATGACAGATGTTAGGCTAACTGGTCTATAGTTGCCTGCTTTCTGTTTCCCTCCTTTCTTAAATAGGGGCATTACATTTGTGGTTTTCCAATCCGCTGAGACCTCTCCAGAATCCAGGGAATTTTGGTAGATTACAACCAATGCATCCACTATCTCTACAGCCACTTCTTTGAAGACCCTGGGATGCAGGCCATCAGGTCCAGGGGACTTGTCCACCTTTTGTCCCATTAGTTTGCCTAGTGATCGTGATTGTTTTAAGTTCCTCCCTCCCAATAGCCCCTTGATTATCCATTATTAGGATGCTTTTAGTGTCTTCTGCCATGAAGACCAATACAAAATATTTGTTCAAAGTCTCCGCCATTTCTCTGTTCCCCATTATTAATTCCCCAGTCTCATCCTCTAAAGGACCAACGTTTACTTTAGCTACTCTCTTCCTTTTTATATACCTGTAGAAGCTCTTACTGTCTGTTTTTATATTTCTTGCTAGTTTAAACAGTAGTAGTGATGTTGGGGAGGGCATCAAACAGGAAATTAGGAGTGCATGCAATAAAGGTGCAGCAGTTATAATGGGTGACTTTAATATGCACATAGATTGGGCTAGCCAAACTGGAAGCAATACGGTGGAGGAGGATTTCCTGGAGTGCATAAGGGATGGTTTTCTAGACCAATATGTCGAGGAACCAACTAGAGGGGAGGCCATCTTAGACTGGGTGTTGTGTAATGAGAGAGGATTAATTAGCAATCTCATTGTGCGAGGCCCCTTGGGGAAGAGTGACCATAATATGGTGGAATTCTGCATTAGGATGGAGAATGAAACAGTTAATTCAGAGACCATGGTCCAGAACTTAAAGAAGGGTAACTTTGAAGGTATGAGGCATGAATTGGCTAAGATAGATTGGCTAATGATACTTAAGGGGTTGACTGTGGATGGGCAATGGCAGACATTTAGAGATCGCATGGATGAATTACAACAGTTGTACATTCCTGTCTGGCGTAAAAATAAAAAAGGGAAGGTGGCTCAACTGTGGCTATCTAGGGAAATCAGGGATAGTATTAAAGCCAAGGAAATGGCATACAAATTGGCCAGAAATAGCAGCGAACCTGGGGACTGGGAGAAATTTAGAACTCAGCAGAAGAGGACAAAGGGTTTGATTAGGGCAGGGAAAATGGAGTACGAGAAGAAGCTTGCAGGGAACATTAAGGCGGATTGCAAAAGTTTCTATAGGTATGTAAAGAGAAAAAGGTTAGTAAAGACAAACGTAGGTCCCCTGCAGTCAGAATCAGGGGAAGTCATAACGGGGAACAAAGAAATGGCAGACCAATTGAACAAGTACTTTGGTTCAGTATTCACTAAGGAGGACACAAACAACCTTCCGGATATAAAAGGGGTCAGAGGGTCTAGTAAAGAGGAGGAACTGAGGGAAATCTTTATTAGTCGGGAAATTGTGTTGGGGAAATTGATGGGATTGAAGGCCGATAAATCCCCAGGGCCTGATGGACTGCATCCCAGAGTACTTAAGGAGGTGGCCTTGGAAATAGCGGATGCATTGACAATCATTTTCCAACATTCCATTGACTCTGGATCAGTTCCTATCGAGTGGAGGGTAGCCAATGTAACCCCACTTTTTAAAAAAGGAGGGAGAGAGAAAGCAGGGAATTATAGACCGGTCAGCCTGACCTCAGTAGTGGGTAAAATGATGGAATCAATTATGAAGGATGTCATAGCAGCGCATTTGGAAAATGGTGACATGATAGGTCCAAGTCAGCATGGATTTGTGAAAGGGAGATCATGCTTGACAAATCTTCTGGAATTTTTTGAGGATGTTTCCAATAAAGTGGACAAAGGAGTACCAGTTGATGTGGTATATTTGGACTTTCAGAAGGCTTTCGACAAGGTCCCACACAGGAGATTAATGTGCAAAGTTAAAGCACATGGGATTGGGGGTAGTGTGCTGACGTGGATTGAGAACTGGTTGTCAGACAGGAAGCAAAGAGTAGGAGTAAATGGGTACTTTTCGGAATGGCAGGCAGTGACTAGTGGGGTACTGCAGGGTTCTGTGCTGGGGCCCCAGCTGTTTACATTGTACATTAATGATTTAGACGAGGGGATTAAATGTAGTATCTCCAAATTTGCGGATGACACTAAGTTGGGTGGCAGTGTGAGCTGCGAGGAGGATGCTATGAGGCTGCAGAGTGACTTGGATAGATTAGGTGAGTGGGCAAATGCGTGGCAGATGAAGTATAATGTGGATAAATGTGAGGTTATCCACTTTGGTGGTAAAAACAGAGAGACAGACTATTATCTGAATGGTGACAGATTAGGAAAAGGGAAGGTGCAACGAGACCTGGGTGTCATGGTACATCAGTCATTGAAGGTTGGCATGCAGGTACAGCAGGCGGTTAAGAAAGCAAATGGCATGTTGGCCTTCATAGCGAGGGGATTTGAGTACAGGGGCAGGGAGGTGTTGCTACAGTTGTACAGGGCCTTGGTGAGGCCACACCTGGAGTATTGTGTACAGTTTTGGTCTCCTAACTTGAGGAAGGACATTCTTGCTATTGAGGGAGTGCAGCGAAGATTCACCAGACTGATTCCTGGGATGGTGGGACTGACCTATCAAGAAAGACTGGATCAACTGGGCTTGTATTCACTGGAGTTCAGAAGAGTGAGAGGGGACCTCATAGAAACGTTTAAAATTCTGACGGGTTTGGACAGGTTGGATGCAGGAAGAATGTTCCCAATGTTGGGGAAGTCCAGAACCAGGGGTCACAGTCTAAGGATAAGGGGTAAGCCATTTAGGACCGAGATAAGAAGAAACTTCTTCACCCAGAGAGTGGTGAACCTGTGGAATTCTCTACCACAGAAAGTAGTTGAGGCCAATTCACTAAATATATTCAAAAGGGAGTTAGATGAAGTCCTTACTACTCGGGGGATCAAGGGGTATGGCGTGAAAGCAGGAAGGGGGTACTGAAGTTTCATGTTCAGCCATGAACTCATTGAATGGCGGTGCAGGCTAGAAGGGCTGAATGGCCTGCTCCTGCACCTATTTTCTATGTTTCTATGTTTACTCTCATATAAACTATCTTCTCCCGCTTTAGTTTCTTAGTTGTCCATTGCTGGTTTCTAAAAAAAATTCCCAATTCCCTGGCCTTTTACTATTCTTCGCAACACTGTATGACTTCGTTCTCAATTTGATACCATCATTTACTACCTCAGTTAGCCATGGATGGTTCATCCTTCCCTTAGAGTCTTTCTTTCTCACTAGAGTATATCTTTGCTGAGAGTTATGAAATATCTCCTTAAATGTTTGCCATGCGAGTGCTTGACACTTCTGTGTTAACTCCAGATATTCTGATTACATTCTATTTATTTCAGAGCTTATGAGGTCTGAATCCAAAGGCTCAGAAACATTTCCTCTGGCTAGCAGGTTCGTGCTCCTCCACCAACTGCTCCTCTTCAATCTTCCTCTGCATATTAACCGGTACACCCTCTTGTACCCAGAAGGAATGGGTGACTCTGGTGCTGTGCAGAGTTGTCTTCTTGTGAGCCACTGGGACCTGGACCTGATTCCTTTGGCACACTGACAAAATGCCATGGGCAACCTATGCAAAGTTTTGGCTTCTCGACACTTTTGAATATTGATAACATGAGAATAGATGGTGTCGCATGCCGTTGTACTTGAACGAGGGCCAGTGAATAGGATGAGAAGGAAGAATGCGGAATAATGCTACTCATCCTGAGATGGGGATGCCTCTGAATTCACCCTCCCCTTGCTCCCTATAGCCTAATGGTCTGCCAAGTGACGTATTCAGCTGCACTCAAGGTGTTTGGTGTCACAATGACCTCCTACGTCCCATGTCTGCATCTTCTGTTGTGTGATACCTTGGCCTTCAAGCAGTGTTGAGAAGCTGGACGTGTCCGGAGCAGAGGCCATCCTACAATCTTGCCAAAGATGTGGCCAATCTTAAAACTCAAGGGCTGGATTTTCGGCTTAGATGATTTCGGGGCGGTAATGGCGGAGGGACAGTAAAGTTTGCGCCTGGAAACAGTTTGCGCCTCAGCATCAAAATTAGGCAGCTGGACCCTGAGTGTGGGCGGAGCACTAAGGGAGGCGTTACATACCTGTCTTTGGGCGCTAGGCTGGCCGAGCATGGGAAAATCCTGTGCTAAACATCCGGCTGGGAGCGCTCTAAGAGAGGCCTGGGGAGATAAAAAGACACCAAAAACATTCCCAATACATAGCCCATGCCACCACAACATAAATCGCAAAAAAAAAGAAAAGAAAAAACAATCACAGTTACCTGAGGTGGACATCACTTACCTCACTGCAGCCAGTATAGGTTGGACCGCCCGTTTTCACAGGCGGACATAGCAGGGCGCGCTACGGGATGTACAGATCTGGTGGGACCTCTTCCAGGCTCGCTGCTCCGTGTCCCCAATGCAACCGGCCCTGAAAAACCCGGCGGGGCACTGGAAGCTGACCGCCCGCCTGGAAGTGTTCACCGCAGCCATTGCCGCCCCTTCCGGGTGGAAACAGAAGCAAAAGTTACTGGAAAATCCAGCCCTAAATCTCTGTTCCTCAGCGTAAAAAAAAATCGAGGGATTGCCAATATATGTGGGTGTGATTACGTGAATGTGCATCACGCAGCAAGATTCGGATGGAGATTTTTTTTCTGTTGTTTAAGGGTGTTTTCAGGCAGAAAAGTTATGCATCGTATGGTATGCATCAACCACCTACTACAAGATAATGGGAGATACACTTACCTTAAGTGGTCAGGCGAAATCTCTGAATTTTATCTGAGCAGCCACATCCCCTGGTTGAGACAGCATGTTCGTGCAGTGCCACCTCCTCCCATGCACTTTATGTAGTTCACCAGTGTGGCTTGTGCAATACAGTACTTGCTCTGTCATACCTCCTCCAGCTGCACTTCTGCTCCATTTTCCTAACTTCACTAAAAAAAATGCCCTCCACAAATGCCCCCCCACCTTTAAATTATTGACATAGGCCCTGAATTCCCTGCAGCAACCCCAGCTAACCCACCACACCCCTCCCCATCCTCCCAAAGAGCAAGCTCCTAATGTGTTGCTCATGCTGGGAATGTGCAATAATTTGTAAATGGTATCCCCCTCAAAAATCAGGCTCGGCCAGGCGTCCTCCATTCCGACAGACACGAATGCCCCTCCTCGATGCTCTGTTCCACTCCGCTGCTTGAGCGTTGAGGAGAATTCCCCACTCCAGGAAATTGAGTACACAAATCTAGGCTGACACTCCAGTGCAGTGCTGAGGGAGTTCCGCACTGTCAGAGGTGCCGTCTTTCAGATGTTACGTTAAAATGAGGCCCCGTCTGCTCTCTCAGGTGGACTTAAAAGATCCCATGGCACTATTTCGAAGAAGAGCAGGGGAGTTATCCCCGGTGTCCTGGCCAATATTTATCCCTCAATCAACATAAAAAAACAGATTATCTGGTCATTATCACATTGCTGTTTGTGGGAGCTTGTTTGTGCGCAAATTGGCTGCTGCATTTTCCACATTATAACAGTGACTACACTCCAAAAGTACTTAAATGGTTGTAAAGTGCTTTGAGATGTCCGGTGGTCGTGAAAGGCGCCATATAAATGCAAGTCTTTTTTCTCTTATGATTTTCCCTGGATGTCAAATTGCGCTTTTGCCACCTGATGCAGTACAGTCAACTCTCAATTTCGGAGAAGCAATGAAGGTAAGCCATGGGGCTGTTCATTGATACCCAGTGATCCCAACTGGAACCTTTGTCTAGGTGGGATTGCGGAAAGCCTGAGGTAATGGTTGTGAGGGACTCTAATGGAAAAGCTCACTGTGATTCACTTTCTGGGCTCGCACATTAAGGATGGCCACTTGGGAAAGATACTCGAAGACTGGCAACCCCTCTGGCACTGTCTCGCAACATGATCCAGTGCCTTCAGGAAAGGAAGGAAGAAATTGCACAGTGCACAGTATCAGTTCGCAATATGCAATTGGAAACATTTAAAAATGGGAAACCGAACACTGAGACATTTCAGTATTACTCCCAGCGACACTGAAATGCCAACGTTCTTGAGAAAGACCTTCATAGCTTCCATATATAGTCCTCATGGCCTAAGTGACAGGAAAGTGGTGATTGGATCTTTGCCAGGATCCTATCCTGCTTATTATTACGGCAGTGTTATTGCAGTGTTTCGGTCTGGATGGACTGCCTGAAAGGGTGGTGGAAGCAGATTAAACAATAACTTTCAGAAGGGAATTGTATAAATACTTGAGAAGGAAAAAGTTGCGGGGCTGTAGGAAAGAGCGGGAGAGTGGGTCTAATTGAATAGCTCTTTCAAAGAGGCCTCCTTGTGTGCTGAATGTGTCTGAACAGTTCTATTGTCTTTCCTAATACTATAATCCTCGATTTAACAATAGGCAGTGATGAGGTCAAGGCTAGGTTGACTCCTGGAACTCGTGTCAAGCAAAGTTTTAATAATCCATTCTTGGGATGTGGGCATCACTGGCAAGGATAGCATTTATAGCCCATTCCTATTTGTCTTTAGTTTGATACTACTGAGTGGCTTGCTAGGCCACTTCAGAGGGGAGTTGCGAGTCCACCACATTGGTGTGGCACTGCAATTAGACCAGGTAAAGACAGTAGGTTTCCTTCCCAAAAGGACATTAGTGAGCTTGTTGCATAATCTGACAGCTATCATGGTCTCTCTTACAGATACCATTTTTATTTATTTTTAAACTTAATTCAAATTCTCAAACTGTCATGGTAGGATTTGAACTCACAATCTCTAGATTGTTAGCCCAGTAACATAACCTCTACAGTACCAGACCCATATGTTTAAGGTTAAATATTCTGGTATTGGTTAATTTCAGTGATTGATGGCTAGTGCCATCACCAATAAAACAGGAAACAAGCGCACCCTTATAACGGGGCACAACCAATAAACTGTAAATTAGTTCAGATTTAAAGTAAACTTAAACAAATTAAATTAAAATGTTGTTTTAGGGGGTGGTGAAGCACTTCAGTCCCACTAGTGCCCACTGGTCGCTGAAGGCCCCAAGCCTGTGGCGAACATTGCCGTGGAAGAGAGGTGGGCGGGCGGGCCGAGCGACCGCCTCGACTGCGCACTTCCTGGATCTGTTAATGGCCACCTTGCAGGCTCAGGAGCAGTCCTATGAGGAGAGTCAGCATGGATTTATGAAGGGGAAGTCATGTTTGACAAATTTACTGGAGTTCTTTGAGGATGTAACGAACAGGGTGGATAAGGGGGAATTAGTGGATGAGGTGTATTTGGACTTCCAGAAGGCATTTGACAAGGTGCCACATAAAAGGTTACTGCACAAGATAAAAGTTCACGGGGTTGGGGGTAATATATTAGCATGGATAGAGGATTAGCTAACTAACAGAAAACAGAGAGTCAGGATAAATGGTTCATTCTCTGGTTGGCAACCTGTAACTCGTGGGGTGCAGCAGGGATCAGTGCTGGGACCCCAACTATTTACAATCTATATAAATGACTTGGAAGAAGGGACTGAGTGTAACGTAGCCAAGTTTGCTGACAATACAAAGATGGGAGGAAAAGCAATGTGTGAGGAGGACACAAAAAATCTGCAAAAGGACATAGCCAGGCTAAGTGAGTGGGCAAAAATTTGGCAGATGGAGTATAATGTTGGAAAGTGTGAGGTCATGCACGTTGGCAGAAAAAAAATCAAAGAGCAAGTTATTATTTAAATGGAGAAAGATTGCAAAGTGCCGTAGTACAGCAGGACCTGGGGGTACTTGTGCATGAAACACAAAAGGATAGTATGCAGGTACAGCAAGTAATCAGGAAGGACAATGGTCTCTTGGTCTTTATTTCAAAGGGGATGGAGTATAAAAGCAGGGAAGTCTTGCTACAGTTATATAAGATATTGGTGAGGCCACATCTGGAATGCTGCGTGCAGTTTTGGTTTCCATATTTATGAAAAGATATACTTGCTTTGGAGGCAGTTCAGAGAAGGTTCACTTGGTTGATTCCAGGGATGAGGGGGCTGACTTATGAGAAAAGGTTGAGTAGGTTGGGCCTCTACTCATTGGAATTCAGAAGAAGGAGAGGTGATCTTATTGAAACATATAAGATTATGAGGGGGCTTGACAGGGTGGATGCAGAGAGGATGTTTCCACTGATGGGGGAGACTAGAACTAGGAGACTAGAACTAGGGGGCATAATCTTTGAATCAGGGGCCGACCATTTAAAACAGAGATGAGGAGAAATTTCTTCTCCAAGGGTTGTTGGTCTGTGGAATTCGCTACCTCAGAGAGCTGTGGAAGCTGGGACATTGAACAAATTTAAGAAAGAAATAGACAGTTTCTTAAATGACAAGGGGTTATGGGGAGCGGGCGGGGAAGTGGAGCTGAGTCCATGATCAGATCAGCCGTGATATTAAATGGCGGAGCAGGTTCGAGGGACTGTTTGGCCTACTCCTGCTCCTATTTCTTAAGTTCTTATGTTCTATGTCCTCTGCCTTGCCCGCCACCCCCCCCCCCCCCCCCCCGCCCCCGGACCAGGTGACTAAAGATCAGGAGTGTGCGACTGAAGTGCAGCCAAAAACTGAGGATAATAGAACGGGGGCTGCAACCTCTCACACTCAATGTATACATGGAACATGGAAACCTCCAGGCTGCAGAAATTGCAGGCAGCCTGGGCGTCCGTGAACTGACTTAAAACCTTGTTGCACAGGACTTCCCTGTGCAACACTCTCGAGTTTCAGCGACCTGAGGGAAGGCAGGGAAACGTGCGCAGACCATTTCTCGGAATTGAAGTGGGTTATATAGAACCTGTTAAGAGCCCCACAACCCCCCGAGATATCTGCGCTCCTCTAATTCTGCCCTCCTGAGCATCCCTGATTTTAATCGCTCAACCATTGGTGGTCGTGCCTTCTGTTGCCTAGGCCCCAAGCTCTGGAACTCCCTCCTTAAACCTCTCCACCTCTCTACCTCTCTTTCCTCCTTCAAGACGCTTCTTAAAACCTACCTCTATGACCAAGCCCTGTGCTAATTTCTATTTATGCGGCTCGGTGTCAAATTTTTATCGCATAATACTCCTGTGAAGTGCCTTGGGACGTTAAAGGCGCTATATAAATACACGTTGTTATTGTTTTAGGTCTCTGCTTTTATTGCTGCAGATCAAAGTTTGAATCTGGCTGAGAGAAGATGATCTTCTTTCAGCACCATGTCAAAGAGTCATTTTATTGGTGAAAGGAGCTTGAGCAGCTGCACTCTTTGCACAGGCCGAATGGACATCATCATTCTCAATTATCAAATTAAACCCTGACAGGAGGACAAGGGGAGCACAAGTTCAAGTGAGCAAAAGCCAAATTTTAAGGACTGATGTCAGGAAGTCCTTCATAGAAAGAAGAATCAGCTCACTGACTAAATGTCAGGGCCGGCAAAAATCCCAGAATTGTTCAACAGTTGAGAGCTGGCAAGAAAAAGTGTAGGTGGAGGGAGGAACAAAATGGTGACACTCTGATCGAACATGGCATATATGCTCACGGAGCCTGTAGCCAATAATCAGCTGTTTAACATGTCGCACAGTTTTGCTGATAGAAATGAAAGAAGATATAATTAAACGGCATTGTCATGGACTCTTAAACATGCTGCACATGATAATTACAGTTCTATATTTTGTACATTGTACTGAAGGATTGCTAACTTTGGAAGCGAATGCTGTTTTCACCTGCTGGGAGTCGCTATGTTGTCCTCTAGGGCTGAACTCGTGTCTCGCAGCAGGCTTCTGAGTTACAAAATTCATTATTCTAATGTAGTGCAAATTTTTTTTTCTAATCTTTCTTGCTGCCGTCAGCCTGTACTTTGCGATTAACAGAAATGTTAATCGTGGCGGCATGCTTTGATTCCAGCTGCTCCCACGCTGGCTGCCCAAACAGATGGTGGCACTTGATTGACGTACAAGGCCTCGGTGCTCCAAAAATCTGCCGAGTGCTGTTGGGATGAGCAGAGCAGGGGGCAAAGGTCAAAGGCGCCGGTCCAGCACGGCTGCTGTGCGGCTCTTGTACGAAGCGGCCTTGTCAACAGCTCAAGACTTGAGAATTGGACGGCACAGTGACACTTGGCAGGTGATGCTTGACGGCTGTTGCTTGTGTGGGGAGAGGAAAGGTGGGTGGAGAATTTATCAACCTGGTCAACACCAACTGCTCCTGCAGGCACCTTTTGATGCTTTCAGCGTAACGGTTTCCCAACCTCGCTTGTTTTGAGTCGCGCACATCTAATCGGTGATCCGTCTCTGTAATGTTTGCGAACCGATATTGTTCTGGTGATGTGGGAATTTTTACTGGAGATCATTTGGCAATTAACAGACACTGTGCTGCAGATGTAGGGTTTTGTAGTGTAGTTTTATTTCAAGAGCATAATTACAGTATAGCCTGTATAATTGCAGCCTCAATTAGCGCTGAAAAGATTTAGGGGCAGACAGGACAATTTGTAATTTGTCAAATCTTTCTGTCGATCATAAACTTTTCATTTTGGGATTTGGGAGCATAAAATGCTGCAGTGGGGTTGAGCAGATGCCACTGCCTGTCGAGTGATGTGATTTTACTCAGAAATGGAAGTAGAAGTGCTGAATTATTAATTGTTAAAATAATTTAGCTGCAGTTTATTTAGGAGCCTGGACTATTTCACTGAGCAGTCTGTGGGCGGATGAATATTTCACGGAATGGAATCTAAAAACCCACTGTAATACACTTTGATGACTGCGATGGCAGCAGGGTCGCTAATTCTGCACGTATTCCTGGAGGTTTCATCACATGACCTCCCGCCTCCAATCGCCCCGCACGGTCAAACAGCCTTTTACCCCTCCTCTCCAATATTTTAATTGCTAATCAACCAAAGTGATCAACAAAATTAGAAGAACACACAATTATTTTTCCCCATCTAGACTCATCTTTTGTTTCCTAACTTGTGCCATTACCATTGCATTTTTGCACCATCATCCCTTTTGTCTCTCTAATCTCTCCTGCCTTTCACCCTGTCACAGACCTTCCCCTTTGTTCTTTCCTCCCCTCCCCCTTTCACTGCCCCTGCATCTGTTACATCGCAAACTTTTCCAGTTCTGCTGAAGGGTCACAGACCCAAAACATTAACTCTGTTTCTCTCCACAGATGCTGCCTGACCCGCTGAGATTTCCAGCATTTTCTGTTTTTATTTCAGATTCCAGCATCTGCAGCATTTTGCTTTTGTGACTCAATTATTTTTTAATGTCTATGATTTTTCTCCTGGGTTTTTGCTCGGAGCAGTCCCTGGAGGTTCATCTTTCATTCCTGAAGACATTCCGAGTGGTGAAGGTGCTCCCACAGTGCGGTTAGGTAGGGAGTTCCAGAATTTTGACCCAGCGAGGATGAAGAAATGGCAGTATATGTCCAATCAGGATGGTGTGTGACTTGGAGGGGAACTTGGAGGTGCTGGTGTTCCCATGCGCCTGCTGCCCTTGATCTTCTAGGCGGTAGAGGTCGCGGGTTTGGGAGGTGCTGCCGAAGAAGTCTTGGTGAGTTGCTGCAGTGCATCTTGTAGATGGTACACACTGCAGCCACGGTGCACCGGTGGTGGAGGGAGTGAAGGTTTAAGGTGATGGATGGGGTGCCAATCAAACAGGCTGGATAGTGCAGAGCTTCTTAAGTGTTGTTACAGCTGCAGCCATTGGCTCGACATGGCTTCAGTGCAAGTGGAGACTATTCCGTCACACCTTGTGGTGGTGGAGAGGCATCAGCTCCCCACTACCCTGATATCAACTGCACCACGAAATATAAAGCTGCAGACTTGCCTTGTTCCAGAGACAGCACAAAGCCACTATTTAGCGCACTGGTAGAATTGCTGGCTCCGACTCTGCCAGAAGTGCGATGGGGAAGAATGTTGGCTCGGTGTGTATTGGGAGAGGGGGAGGGTAGGAGGTTAATGATGCATGGGGGGTTGGTGAATGACTGTGTAACGTAGCTAGAAATTGATCTGCACAGAAAAAGCTCCTAAACGTTGCGTGCTGCGCCAAAACTAACAGCAGGCCATGGACCCCACCCACATCAGTTGAGCTGAGTCCTGCTCATACATGAGCTCGTTCTAGAACCAGGGGCCACAGTCTTAAAATAAGGGGTTGGCCATATAGGATTGAGATGAAGAGAAACTTCTTCACTCAGAGGGTGGTGAATCTTTGGAATTCTCTACCCTAGAGGGCTGTGGGAGCTCAATCTTTGAGTATATTCAAGACAGAGATCGATAAACCTTTGGATATTAAGGGAATCAAGGGATATGGGGACAGTGCAGGAAAGTATTGAGGTAAAGATCAGCCATGGTCTCATTGAATAGCAGAGCAGGCTCGAGGGGCTGAATGGCCTACTCCTGCTCCTATTTCTTATGTACCTTGAGCTGCCCATCACTCAAGACCCGAACTGGTGGTTGCAACCTGAAAGTAAAGTTGCCGATTTTTACCCGGTTCTTCCTGGTCGCTGGCCTTGGCAAGTCCAGGGAAGTTTGTACCGGGACCGCCGCCAGCAGTGGAAGACCCAAGGGTCGTGACATGTGTTGCCACAGGTGCGGGGCTTGGCACATGATGAAAGCATCATACCCTCCTCTTACTGCAGTGCGCCGCGGCACTAGAATGTCGGCTAGGTGAGAATCGCAGGCCACTGGCCCAGGTAGATGAGGATCAGGCACACTTGCCTGGAACAGTGAGCCTCTCGCTATCCTGCTGACTGACTGAAGGCCGTGAGGGCCTCCGGAGCCTGGTTCGGCTAATGGAGTTTCAGGCTGTGAATATAACTGCTGCCCAAAACCATATCACTCGGCCAGTATGGCCTGCTTTCCCGGCTGTACACGACAACCACTTCGGAACCAATGTCAGTCTGCTGGATGGGGTGGGGCAGAAGAAGGAAGGAGAGACGGGCAGATGTAGTAGACTCACACCACGTGAACAGAACACAACCGCAGTCTCTTTAAGTCCTTGTTCTAAAAATTTGGGCATTTGAGAGCTGGAAAATCAGCTCTGAAAAGTCAACGTGCTGTGCGAGCCTCCTCAGAGTCCCAATGATCACCTCTACCTTTGCATCTGTTTATTTACAAGTATATTTATGTTATAAATAAAATTAAGTTTTGCATCTAATTGCATTGAAAGTGTCAAAAGTTTGGAGTTTGTAGAAAAGAAAGCCAATCACTTTATCGTGCTTTTCCTGAGCTTGATGACCTTCCCTTTTTTCCCAAAATAGGAGGTGAGGATTTACAAGCAGCTGCCAATCTATAGAAACTTCCCCCAACAATTGCCCTCTACTTGACCACTGTGTTCCTATTTGGACCACTTCTACACCGGGGGGCGGGGAGGGCCAGAGGAATGGCCATCTTAAGTTCAGCTACATCTTGGCATTTAAACCTCGCACCCGGAGCGAGTCATTGGCAACATTCCCGCCTCTGAGGCTCGAACCCCGTAGTCCCATGAGCGGAGACTATGCTCCGGCTTTGAATTCCAGCAGGATACTCGACTCCGGTGGGTGAAGGTACTCCTCCCACACCATCGTATGGGTTGTGGGAGCCCATCAAAACCTCCCGCCCTATAGAGGCCTAACCATCCGATCGGCCGGTGTACCACCAACGATGCCTCCGCAAGATCCTACAAATCCCCTGAGAGGACAGACGCACAAACATTAGCGTCCTCGACCAGGCCAACATCCCCGGCATTGAAGCACTGACCACACTTGATCAGCTCCGCTGAGCAGGCCACATTGTTCGCATGCAAGATACGAGACTCCCAAAGCAAGCGCTCTACTCGGAACTCCTTCACTGCAAATGAGCCAAAGGTGGGCAGAGGAAACGTTACAGGGACACCCTCAAAGCCTCCCTGATAACGTGCAACATCCCCACTGACACCTGGGGGTCCCTGGCCAAAAACCGCCCTAATTGGAGGAAGTGCATCCGGGAGGGCGCTGAACACCTCGAGTCTCATCGCCGAGAGCATGCAGAAAACAAGCGCAGGCAGCGGAAAGAGCGTGCGGCAAACCTGTCCCACCCACCCCTTCCCTCAACGACTATCTGTCCCACCTGTGATAGAGTCTGTGGTTCTCGTATTGGACTGTTCAGCCACCTAAGGACTCATTTTAAGAGTGGAAGCAAGTCTTCCTCAATTCCGAGGGACTGCCTATGATGATGATGATAAAGATAGTTACGGCCATGGAAGGAGTGCTCGTGTCACAGCATGTCAGATTGTTAATCAGCCTGCGAATCCTTCCACAACTTCACGCTAATCTCCAAGGGAAGTGTGTGAAGATACAAGAACATCAACACAATCAGGTCCTAGGCAACCTGTGAGCAGTGCTGTGGTTGGGGGGGAGGGGTGGAGAAGATAGTGATGGCTCACTAATTTAACTCTTTCCCCATCCCATTCCAATACCATAGTCTGGAGCATTGCACTGGTTTACACTAACCCAGCAAGTAGGTTTTGGAAAAGTCCAAAGATACTTTTACACGAGGGCAGTGCCACTCACCACAGACCCAGAGATTGCCATAAAATGCTGGAAACATCTGTGGAGAGAGAGAAACAAGAGGTTTCAAGTCGATGTTAACTTTGTTTCTCTCCCCACAGATCTGTCTGACCTGCCAAGCATTTTCTCTTTGTATTTCTTATTTCCAGCATCTGCAGTATTTTACTTTAGCTTTATCTCCAGCTTCTCAATTGGCATTTGCACAGCCTTAGCAGTTCAAAGCAGGTGTCAATCTGTATCGCAATAAGTGATTTGGCCAACAGGCTCTTAAGAACCATAAATTAAAAACAGAAAATGCTGGAAATACTCAGCGGGTCAGGCAGCATCTGTGGAGAGAAAAACAGAGTTAACGTTTCGGGTCAACGATCCTTTGTCAGAACTGGAAAAAGTTAGAGATGTAACAGGTTTTTAAGCAAGTGTAGGGGCTGGGAAAGGGGGAGGGAAGGAAAGAACAAAAGGGAAGGTCTATGATAGGGGAAGGCAGGAGAGATTAAGAGACAAAAGGGATGATGGTGCAAGGCAAAAGGAGATGTTGATGGGATGACCATGGTGGGCTCTGGTCCTCAGTTTGGTCCTGGGAGAATAATTTATGGGTGTGCCTCTCCGACCTCTTACCCACCAGAGCAAGGCTAGTCCCCTAAATGAAACGCCTCCTGTGTGAACGGGCTGCCTTCTTGTGATGACTGCGCACATACACATGAATGGCTGGTGCCTCCGTACGACCTACGCGTGTGCCGACACATTCAGCAGACTGTGCATTCCCAAGGTTGCCGAGGATACTCCCAGAACTGGCAGCAGCCTGGGAAACCCAGGGTAGAACCGGATCTGTCGCTGTTGAGGTTTGTGCAGAATGCCAAGTGGCACATGTTGCAGTGTGGGCTGGCCCATGCTGCCCCTGGGCCCTCGCCTCTCCTGGGCCCCGAACTCACGTCTCTCCTGGGCCCAGATCACGTCACTCCGCAATCTCTCGCCACTCTCTCACCGCTCCTGCTGTACCTGCCCATGCTCTAATCAAGTGCGTCCCACCGTATTGGAATTGACTCCCAGTACCGCAGTGTGAAACCATAATCACCATTTTATAATATAAGTGACCTTGCCCACAATGCCCACATAGAAATTGCCAACTGAAAATTGACCACGGTCCATCCAGTTCACCTTCTGCCATCCTGGTAGCTGCATGATCCGACGATAATGGAGTTAAACATAGCAATCAATCTCTCTCAATTAGTCCACAGCAGAGCCAGGCGTGACACGAGGAAATCCCAGTGGTGGAGAGCATTGGGAACCTTCTCTTTTCTTCTTAGGCGGCTCCTCGAATCGAGGATGATTTGCTTCCACACCAAAAAGGGATGAGTTCACAGGTGTTTCAATGAAGGACCTGACATTCCAGGTCACGAACTGCATGTTGAAGGGTGGAAGATATCTGTGCGTGGATTTTTTTAACGTGTGGTGGCCGTTGCACACCAGCCACCACATGAGCTTGACAGAGCCAGGTCTTGGTCCAGTGGCAAGAACTAACCAAGGCGACTGGAGACCTGCTGTGGTGCACGGACCTAGAGCGCACACATATCGCAGTGTGGGCTGGCCCATGCTGCCCCTGGGCCCTCGCCTCTCCTGGGCCCCGAACTCACAACTCTCCTGGGTCCTGATCACGTCGCTCCGCAATCTCTCGCTGCTCCCTCACCGCTCCTGCTGTACCTGCCCATGCTCTAATCACTGACCTGGATTATGGTGACATCCAATCCAGTTGCCCTCTTCAGTGCCATCGCCCTCTTGCACCAGCTCGCGCTGCTCCCTGAAGTGGTATGCCGCCACGCTGTCCAGGGGCTGCTCGCCTTTTATGGCCCCGACCTGCCGCTGGTGTTTCCTCGCAGGATCCAAAGTCACCTTTCCCGTCCCAAACATGTTACTCCTACCACATGTCATGTCTCAGATTAGTCGTACACTGCTCAAACCTCACAGCAACAAAGACCCGTTGTTTCCTGGATCTCGCACAATGCTGCTGGTCTGGGAGTGCTGAGAATGATTAAAAAAAGATTTAAATTTGCAATATTTCCAACTTTGCTGCCCACCGTAGCTTTCCATTGGTACTGAGGTGGCATTGCACCATAAGCACAAAAGAACATAAGAAATAGGAGCAGGAGTAGGCCATTTGGCCCCTCGAGCCTGCTCCGCCATTCAATACGATCATGGCTGATCTGATCTTAGCCTCAACTCCACTTCCCTGCCCGCTCCCCATAACCCTTGACTCCTTATCGTTCAAGAATCTCCACCTTAAATATATTCAAAGACCCAGCCTCCACAGCTCTCTGGGGTAGAGAATTCCAAAGATTCACAACCCTTTCAAAGAAGAAATTCCTCCTTATTTCCGTTTTAAATGGGCGACCCCTTATTCTGAAACTATGCCCCCTATTTCTAGATTCCCCCACGAGGGGAAACATCCTCTCTGCATCTACCCTGTCGAGCCCCTTCAGAATCTGATACGGTTCGATAAGATCACCTCTCATTCTTCTAAACTCCAATGAGTATAGGCTCAACCTGCTCAACCTTTCTTCGTAAGACAACCGCTTCATCTCAGGAATCAACCTCGCGAACCTCGTGAATGCAATGGGAATAAAGAGCAGCAGCGTGCGGGACAGTCAGGCCGGCAATGGCCTGTTTGTTGTCTCTTTGCCCTCGTGGCCGCCATTGTTTGCGGTCATACCAAAAGTGCTGAATCCTGCAGAAATACCAATGGTTTCACTTCTTGTTTGGCACTGCTGCCTTTGCCTAGCTGCTGTTTGCTGCAGTGACCATATCAATAGGAGATGCCGTGAGGTCGGTGGTATGGGAAGTGGAAGCAGTGCACAGCAGCAGTTGTGGAAAATCTAAGCTTGCAGCTGAGGTTGGTCCTGGGGCAGCATTGTGGGCGTGCCAACGTGTGTCTGCCTGTGATTGTTGCTAACTCAACAGTCCTTGAAGAATTTCCATTCTTCAGCACTCTTATCCTTCAACTTGATGGTTACAAGGTCTGGTGCTGTAACTGAGGATTAAATCGAAGAACACAGGAAGCTGGCAGAGACTAGTATTAATTTTTAATGAACCATAAATGGCTATGGACTTCGGATAATGCTGCAATGCACATTGTTTTTTCATCGTTTTCTTTAAGCTGACTCGAAGCAGAGTTCTGGACAAACACACATGTTCGCAGAGTGTGGAGGATTGTTTTATCTTACCTTTTGTAATTCTGTGAACATGTGTTCTGCACTCTTATCTGAGCCCACAGTTGGCAAGTAAATTGTGACCTGTGAATAGATCTCAACAACAACAAAAACTTTTATTTATATAGCGCCTTTAACGTAGTAAAACGTCCCCAGGCACTTCACAGCAGTGTTTTAAGACAAAACAAATAAATTTGACATCGAGCCACAAGAGAAGAAATTAAGGCAGATTGGCCAAGGTGGTAGGTTTTAAGGAGCAAGTTAAAGGAGGAAAGAGAGGCGGAGAGGTTTAGGGAGATTTTTGGGCAATAAGGGAGTGAAGGGTTATGGGGAGCAGTGAGGGAAGTGGAGTTGAGGCTAGGATCAGATCAGCCATGGTCTTATTGAATGGCGGAGCAAGCGCGAGAGGCCAGACGGCCTACTCCTGCTCCTATTTCTTATGTTCTTATTTATAAATAAAGATGTGAATTTTGAAATTGAGGCATTGCTTAACCTCAAGGGTAAGGTGTTTTCCTTTTTCCCTGATCAGCTTGCTCTCCACCTCTCTTGAAGGCACCGGGCTTTTGTACCATGTGTCAGCTGAGTTCCAAGTGATGATTCTTCACGTGTGAGCCCCAGATGTTGAGTATTGTTGGGCTGAGGTTATCACGACCAACATTGTCTTCCACACACGCTTTCAGAAGGAGTCACTGGATAGCCCCACCCCTCAAATGGTTCTGAGACCAATTACAGCACCTCAGTTGCAGTGTGACTGAGATCAGCACACGTGGCACCCGAGAGTTGCTGCTCTGTGTGGGTTAGGGTGACCTGAGGAGCTGCCTTTACCACTGGGGGACATCCTTCTCTTGTTTTGTTTAATTGATTGAATCAGCCTCTCGGAGATACTAGGCCCTGATTTTTAGCACCAGGTGAATTCCCCGCTCAGGCTTGAGTTAAAATTACAGTCGGGTTTGACCGATGTCATTGTGGCCGCAACATGCAGACGTAAAGAAGGACTCCTGTTGGCTCCGGACGTCTGTCCTTGCTGCCCGCTCAGGAGAGCAGATTAAAATTGCAGATGTTGCAATCATGCTAGCTTTCGGACAAGATTTTAACTGCCCACCCGCCAGGTTTCTGCTGGGCAAGTAGGGTTAAAATTGCTCCCGCTGTTTCCAGTGTTTGAGGCACTGAGCCTGGTGGAGAATAAATCTGTCCTTGGCGCTCAAGATTCCGTTTATCTTGTTCTGGCTTGTTCTCTTCTTTAGGTTCCTCTATATCGGGCACCCATTCCCCAATCATTAGGGTGACTGGGTTAGGGTTTGGGGACCAAGCCCAGTGGAAGCAAGCCTGGTCTGAGTGCAAACACTTGTAAAATTAATGCAGTTCTTCGCATTAAACTGAGGTCCCATCTGCATGTTCTGTTCAGGTAGACATAAAGAAAGAAAGGCTTGGATTTATAAAGTGCCTTTCACGACCACTGGATGTCTCAAAGCGCTTTACAGCCAATGAAGTACTTTTGAAGTGTAGTCACTGTTGTAATGTAGGAAACACGGCAGCTAATTTGTGCACAAGCAAGCTCCCACAAACAGCAATGTGATAATGACCAGATAATATGTTCTTTTTTATTATGTTGATTGAGGGATAAATATTGGTCGGGAAACCGGGGATAACTCCCCTGCTCTTCTCGTCCTGAGAGAGCAGACATGGCCGTGCTTTAACGTCTCATCCAAAAGATGGCACCTCCGACAGTGCAGCACTCCCTCAGCACTGCACTGGAGTGTTAGCCTAAAGGGGTGAAATTTGGTAGCGCCCTGTTTGGGGGTGGTAACCGAGCCAAGGCGGGACTTCCTACGGGACTATACTGGCCATTGGCCAGAGATGAACTTGGTTAGTGCAGTATTACGCAACAAAGTATTTTGGTTCCAGCCCTGAGAATTCCGCAAGGCTGTTTCCTTGACTGGTACTAAGTGTTGGGGAAACATAAAGAGGCTGTAACATGAAGAAAATC
Organism: Pristiophorus japonicus; assembly: GCF_044704955.1. Taxonomy (NCBI): domain Eukaryota; kingdom Metazoa; phylum Chordata; class Chondrichthyes; family Pristiophoridae; genus Pristiophorus; species Pristiophorus japonicus. The sequence goes on along the minus strand of NC_091991.1, from coordinate 81,189,541 downwards.
CAATGGTTTTGTCGATTCAAACTACCTTGGGTGGATATGTGGCAGATGAAATTGAACACAGAAAAGTGTAAAGTGATCCATTTCGGTACTAAGAACACAGAGAGGCAATATAAACTAAAGGGTACAATCCTAAAGGGATGAACAGAGAGACCTGGGGGTATATGTGCACAAATTGTTGAAAGTGGCAGAGCAGGTTAAGAAAGAGGTTAAAAAAAGCTTACGGGATCCTGAGCTTCATAAACAGAGGCATAAAGTACGAAAGCAAAGAAGTTATGATGAACATTTATAAAACACTGGTTCGGCCTGAACTGGAGTATTGTGTCCAATTCCAGGCACCGCACTTTAGGAAGGATGTGAAGGCCTTAGAGAGGGTGCAGAAAAGATTTACAGGAATGGTTCCAGCAATGAGGGACTTCAGTTATGTGGATAGACTGGAGAAGCTGGGGTTGTTCTCCTTAGAGCAGAGAAGGTTGAGAAGAGATTGTGATATATTCACAGAGCACAGCACACAACACAGCTTTCTAACATGGCAGGCAGCTCTCGGAAGTCTCCGGAACCTCCTGCTTCTGTTAAATTATTAACTCTGTAGTTGCATTAACACAGTGTGGCGCTACAAACAATTCAAGCTTACAGACATTACACTTCTCCCTCCTTAATGAAAAAGCTATTATAACAAACATCATATATAACTTGCATGTTTATACATAACACAGGATATAGACATTTTTTTCCACATTTACAAATTTAACTTCACCACTTGTTTTCTATTTCGAAGAGGATACCTTCGCTCTCGAACAGAACCTTCCAAACATGGTGTCAAATTTAAACTCATTCGAGGCTCCTCCTGAGGAACGTTTTCCTCCAAGGGATTTCCTTGATTTTCATTTGAACTCTCTCTAATTTCAGACTGTTTGTTTTCCTGACTCGGACTCAGACTTACATTCTGATTTGCTCTTGGATTTGTTTCCAGTACATTGGATGTAGAATATGCTACTGGTGTATCAAAACTATCTGATGAGCCAGAAATAATTGAATCATTCCCACCTTCAACTCCTTCCATGTCTGTAGGTAAAATATGATCAATATGAACAAACCTAACCTGTCCGTTATCAAACATCTTGACCAAATATGTGCGAGGACCACATATCTTCACCACTCTTCCTAGTAACCATTTTACCCATTTATGGTGATGGTTCTTCACTCTCACCTTCTGGTTTAATTTCACATTTCTCTCTTTTACTCTACCTCTATCATGATTCTCTTTCTGTCTTAATTGTGTCTCTTCTACGGACTGTGCCAAATTTGGTTTTAACAACGAGAATCTGGTTTGTGGCTGCCATTTGAGAAACAATTCTGCTGGTGTTCTACAAGTAGTTGTGTGAGGAGTATTATGATATGTAATTAGAAAATTAGCCAATTTGTGATCCAATGACAACTGTCGTTTCCTTGGATTTGGATCTAACATTTGTTTTATGAGGGCACGTTTTACAATTTGTACAATGCGCTCTGCTGCACCATTCGAAGCAGGATGGTATGGTGGAACCTTGGTATGTTTCACATCATTTTTGCTCATGAACTGTGCAAATTCTTCTGAATGAAATTGTGATCCATTATCTGAAACAATTTTTTCAGGGAGGCCAAATGAAGAAATAAACTTCGCAAAATGCCTAATGTTTTACTTGTTATAATTTTCCACATTGGAAACACCTCAGCCCACTTCGAATGGTTATCAATCACAATGAACAATTGTTGTCCTTCTAGCTCAGCAAAAATCAATATGTAGCCTTTGCCACACGCTGGGAGGCCATTTCCATGGCTGTAATGATACTGATGCTGGTTGCTTGTTTACCAATTGACATGTCGTACATTGACTCACGTGTACTCTATATCTTTATCAAGACATGACCACCATAAATAACTGCGTGCAAAACTCTTGGTCAAGCACATTCCCGGGTGCTGGTCATGGAGGTCTCCTAATAATTTGGACCTGAATTTATTTGGTATAACCACTCTTGCACCCCACATGATACAATCTTTATCGACTGATAATTCATTCCTTCGAATGAAAAATGGATGAATATCTTTGTCTGTTACATGGTTTGGCCATCCATTTGCAATATACTCATACACCTTTGACATAACTGGGTCACGTTTAGTTGCTCTACCAATCTCTTTAGCTGTGACTGGCAGTTCATCAATGTATGAAAATTAAAACACTTCTTCCCTATCCGGTGTAACTTGTCATGGGGAAGGCAATCTAGACATTGCATCAGCATTATTGTGATCAGCTGATCATCTGTATTCAATATATTATGTATATGCTGACAAAATCAAAGCTCATCTCTGCATTCAGGCTGCAGCTATTGTTGGAACTGGGGTCTTTGGATGGAGGATTGCTGTTAGGGGTTTATGGTCCGTAACAATGGTAAACTTACGACCATACTAGTATTTGTAGAACTTCTCAACCCCAAAAATTAATGCCAAGGCTTCCCTTTAGATTTGCGCATAATTACTCTCACTGGCACTGAGAGTGTGTGAAGCAAAAGCAATTGGTCTCTCCTCCCCACTATGTGATACATGAGAGATTACTCCCCCAACTCCATACGGAGAGGCATCACATGCTAGCTTAATCTCCTTAGATATGTCATAATGAACTAACATGGTGCTCTCTACCAATTTGCTTTTACACTCCTTGAATGCTGTATCACATTCTTTTGACCACTTCCAATGGACCTGTTTTTTCAAAAGTTCATTCAGTGGATGTAATACTGTAGCCAAATTTGGTAGGAATTTCCCATAATAGTTCAAAAGACCAAGAATGAACGAAGTTCAGTGACATTCGTGGGAGTGGGTGCATTTCAGATTGCATCCAGCTTTCCCTTGGTTGGATGTAAACCATCTTTGTCTACTCTGTACCCTAAGTACGCCACTGAGTTTTGAAATAACTCACACTTCCGAGCAGACACTCGTACTCTGTGCTTCTCTAGCGGTTTGAGGACTTCATTCAATATGTTATTATGAATTTGCCTATGGCAGGGGTGGAAGACACTCCAAATGCTAGCCTATTAAATTGATACAGGCCTAGATGAGTATTTATAGTCAAGCATGACTTGGACTCCTCATCTAGTTCAAGCTGTAAGTAGGCACTCGTAAGATCCAGTTTTGAGAAGATCTGACCACCTGTCACTGTTGTGAAAAAATCTTCTATATTTGGCAATCTATTGGGGACCTTACCCTCTAGAACCTGGTTTACGGTTACTTTATAATCACCACACAATCTTACCTTACCATCGGACTTAGGTACAACAACAATGGGTGTAGCCCAATTACATCGATCTATCTTAGAAATAATGTTCTCAGTCACTAGTCTTTTGAGTTCTTGCTCAACTTTCTCCTTGAGTGCATATGGTACGGAACGTAGCTTGCAGTAAACCAATCTAGTGTCCTTCTGTACCCTGACATTCACCTTGAAGCCTTGAATCGGACTGCCTGTTTCGCAGAACACCTTCAGATAACTCTTGATAACATCATCTGTTGATGCAAATCTCGTTTCAGCACGGAAAATCTCATTCCAATCCAGCTTCAGTGATCTCAACCAATTTCTTCCTAGTAAGGCAGGCTTGTCTCCTTTCACTACTATTAGAGGCAAGTTCTGAAATTGATCCTTATATTTCAGCGGTACGGTGATATGACCTACCACAGGAATGTTCTCTCCCGAGTAACCTCGCTGCTCCATCTTGGATTTCTTCAATGGGAAATCACACAATTTGTCGAGGTATAGTGACTCCGGTACTACACTCACGGATGCACCCGTGTCGAATTCCATGGGTATCTTGAATCCCGAAACATCTATGTGGATTTTGATACTTTTCGAATTGCCGTCCGTTAACCTCGTGCTCCTGATGACGTGTAACTCTAACATCTCCACCCCCTGTTGTTGTTCTTCCATGCTATGTAGTATCTGGGGATTTCTACTTATAGCTTTGAACGATGGTTTACCCTTCAGTCAACATGCCCAGTCTTCTGCAGAAGAAACACTCTGCTCAAAGTTGTCCATATGTGAAGGCAATGTGTTGTCCCAGGCACCTATAGCACGACTGTGGTACTCTGTTAGAATTTCCAGTTTCTGAGACTTTGGGCCCCCACCGCCTTTTATTTTGAATCTGCAGGCGATTTACCTCGGTTGACTGATGACCGTAATTATTATGAAATTCCCGGGAATATTGACCGGCCATGCCTATTGACCTCGCTGTCTGACAAGCAATCTCAAAAGTCAAATCATCCGTCGTCAATAACTATCTTCTGATTGCATCATTTTTCATCCCACAAACAAAACGGTCACGCAATGCTCGGTTTTGAAAGTTTCTGAAATTACAGTGAATAGATAGCTTTTTTAATGCTACAATGTAATCACTGATACTTTCATCAGTCTTTTGATTTTGTATACTGAAACGATAGCTTTCAGCAATTTCTAACGGCTTGGGGTTATAGTGCTGCTCCAGCTTCATTAAAATCTCTTTAAGTGTTGTATCCTTTGGCTCGTCAGGCACAAGCAGATTTACCAGCGTTTCATACAATTCAGGTCCTGCTTCAGATAAGAAGATCGCTCGCTTCCGTTCCAACACAGCCCAGTTCTGATCTGCATTCTCTGGAACTTCGATTATGTTATTTGCAGTGAAATACTTTTCTAGCCGATCCACATACACTTTAAAACGTTCCTGGTCATGTCTATTTTCACCCAAATGTCCCATTACTGCTACGGATGCCGACATTTTAAACTTTGCAGTAACTAGTGTGCTCGTTTTTTACCTCGGATTTTGTAGCTTTTTCCAAAGACAGAGAAGCTTCCAAAGTCTCTTTGTCAGCTGGCTGAATCCTTCACCAACAAAATTTCAGCTTTAAATCATCCGAAAAATCCCATCTCGCTGCAAAATGTGATATATTCCCAGAGCACAAGCACACACAGCTTTCTAACATGGCAGGCAGCTCGCGGAAGTCTCCGGAACCTCCTGTTTAATTATTAACTCTGTAGTTGCAGTACACAATATGTCCACATCCACAGTGTGGAGCTACAAACATGACAAGGTTACAAACATTAGAGATTTGATCATGAGGGGTCATAACAGAGTAGATAGAGAGAAACTGTTCCCATTGGCAGAAGGGTCGAGAACCAGAGGACACAGATTTAAAGTGGTTGGCAGAAGAACCAAAGGCGACATTTTACCCAGCAACTGGTAATGATCTGGAAAGAACTGCCTGAAGGGGTGGTGGAGGCAGGTTCAGTCATGGCTTCCAGAAGGGAATTGGATGAGTACCTGAAGAAAAAAAATTGCAGGGCTACAAGGGAAGGGCAGGGGAGTGAGACTAGCTGAGGTACTCTTGCAGAGAGCCGGCACAGGCTCAACGGGCCGAACGGCCTCCGGCTGTGCTGTAATCATTCTATGATTCTAACCTCACAAAGGTGGAAGCCTGTTGTTCAAAGGGACAGCAGAACCTGTGAGGGACTCAGAGTCCACTTCAACCGTGCATGCTGCACACCATCGAGGACACCTGTATCGATGTCTAGACAGGTTTTCGAGATAGCTCAGTGAAGGGCAAGACACAGCCAAGGTTGAAGAGAGCTGAGGGTGTGAGGTAAATCAGAAAGCAAGGAGTGATGAAAGATGGAGGTGATGATTTGGATAGCTTTAAGTGGCGGTAGAACAATGACTTAGCGTAGGAGACAGTGCGATGAATCTTGAGTGCAATACAGTGAGAGTGCAGGAAACAACAAGTGTATTTACAGGTTAGGAGGAACAAAAGAGAAAAAGCTGTGAGGAGCAGCTCTACAGTAGTAGAGCTAGCCATAATTTTAATGTGAAGGTGGGAGGGAGTAGGGGGGCTGGAAAATGGCCAGCATACCCAGGAGAATGCTACCTGCCCCCGTCCCACCTCCATTAAAACTTGGGGTCGGGATTCCGTTTTCTAAACTCTTTTACCTCTCATCCGACCCCAACCCAGTGTGTTTTTTGGGTTAAAATTTCCCTGATGTCGAGAGGCCAGTAAGGCTGGGGCTGTGAGGAGGATTGTGCGTCGGGTGGCGAGCTTTTTACTTCATCTCATCGAGGAGCATGACAGAATTGTTGGAAAGGTATAAAAGCCAAATTCAAAAAATAACAGAGAGCCTGAGGCTGCTGGAAGATCGTCCATAATTTATTTTTGTAGAAAATGAATTTGGGTGACTGTGTGTTTTCTCGGTCGATGCCCTGTTTGATATACCAGTCCCGCATCGGGAACTGACACAGCTAATATTTTTAAATACAGCATAATTCCTGGGTGTTCATCGATGTAGTTGATAAAGTGAGATGCTCCATCTTTCGTGGATGGGGCTGGCAGTTAATTGAAATGGCAGGCTTTACAAATGACTTTTGTCGGCTAGTGTTACTTTAGCTATTACATTCTTCATGCCTGTGAAATGGCGAAGATTCAATTAATATCAGTTTATGTTCTCCAACCAGTCACTTGTAATTGCCGTGCCCTTTCCATTACATTTTATAGTATGACAGGCCGCCCAGTTTTATCGGTGTATTTGTTTTAATGTGTGAGATTTACCCCGACAGCGGGGAGGGATCTTCACCTCTCTCGCTCTCTCTCTCTCTCTCTCCTTTCTATCTCCATGCATTGCAGTATTAAAATATTGCAAAACCAATATATCATGAATGGAATCATAAGTGCTGGCCACACTGCTGCCGAGAAGCTTACCTTACCTATGTACAAAGGTGACGGACAGGAAAAGACCCACTGATCCATCTAGCCTGTCACATATAGCCATGATACCTTGTGCATCACGGTGCACACGTGCCCCTACCCACATGGAATCGTGCCATCTCTTGGGAGAGGCAAAATACCAGATAAAAGCCCATGACAATTAGGGGGGGGGAGTAGGAAATCAAGAAAATTACCCTCCGACCCCTTTACACGATCAAAACTAGCCCAGGAGTTGCCGCTGATTTATATTGCAGGATACCTACCTCATGTACAAAGTGATCAATGTCCTAGTCAGAAACAGGTCCAGCTCTCTGATGGAGTACAGTGATGACCACTGGGTATTCTCTAGGAAAAAAAACCCCAACACCCAACTTAATCATGCCTTCACATGACTTGTAACCAGGACCTCCGGTCCTCCCTAACATGGCCAGTTGAAATAATTGGTCTACGTAAACACAATCTAGTCCATTCATTATTTTATATACCTTGGCCATTGCCCTATAGTCTACGTTTCTGGACTAGTGCCAGCTGCCTTTAACAACAACCAAACCAAGGCAGAAGCAGAGTTAGTTCAACATCTCATCGGTAGGACGCTACCTCTGACAATGCAGCACTCCCTCAGGACCGTACCACATTGCCAGTCTAGTCTGACGTGCTCGATTGCAGCAGTGGGGGCTGGAAGCTGCAATCTTCTGACTCTGATCTGGGAGCACCATCAACTGAGACAAGATAAGACCAAATGGCACCTTGTTGGCTCATGGTTGGCTATCTATTGTGACAATTGAAGTGTTCTGTTGTTTAGGCTCCAAGAAGATCGCAATCTGAAACAAACTGAAGATTGTCTTGTCTTTTCAACTGAATGCAGCTGATTAACTCACCATTCATCTCATAACCAATACATCAGTGATGCCATTTGAGTAAATGCTGCTATTGGGGCAACAATAATTCTATAACCCAGCGCAAGGGACTCCAGACAACGCTTGTTCAACTATCTTCATTCACATTTCGTTTTGAAGTATTTTGTTGAAAAACTGAGTTCAAAAGCCTTCTAGCATAAAAAGCTTTTATGTGCTGAGACACCCAGAGGAAGTGGAATAAATAGAATACATCCTTGTAATACTTTTCTAGAGTACTTCAGTAAGTGCTTAATGATTTTAAAAGATCTACTAAATTTACCTCGTCTTATTCCTGGCTAATTTCCGAAGAGTATCGATGCTAATCATTGATTTAGCCTGAATGTACTGAAAGCTTTTCCTGCATAATTAATTTGCAGTTGAAAAAGATGTATGAAAGCAGAACTTGCACTTTATTGCACACTTTCTCATCTCGAGCATTTCACATGCAATAAATTGACATAGAGGGAACTATCGCAGCCATTTTGTGCAGTGTGAAGCTTTCACAGTTAGCCCTGTTTTTGGTGCTGTTGGCTTCTATTGGTCAGGATAGTGAGAACTCCCTGCTCTTCAAATAGTGCAGTGAGATCTTCAACATTCACCTGAACCATTGGAGCAAGCAGCTGGATCTTGGGTTCACAGATCAAATTCTTTACTCTGTAATCTTCAGAAAGCGTCCAGATTTTTTTTTTAATTGTTAAGCCGTTGTTTTAAGTTCTTCAAAAGATTAAATATATTTAGTATTACAGTTACGCAAACTTGTAATCCATCTGCATATTATTATGCAACATTCAGGCTTGGGCTGATAAGTGGCAAGTAACATTTGAGCCACACAAGTGCCAGGCATTAACCATCGCTGAATCTCTCATTATCATCATCTAGGGGAGTCACCATTGACCAGAAACTTAACTGGACCAGCCATATAAATATTGTGGCTACTAGAGCAGGTCAGAGGCTGGGTATTCTGCAGTGAGTGACCCACCTCCTGACTCCCCAAAGCCCTTTCACCATCTACAAGGCACAGGTCAGGAGTGTGATGGAATACTTTCCACTTGCCTGGATGCATGCAGGTCCAACAACACTCAAGAAGCTCGACACCATCCAGGACAAAGCAGACGCTTGATCAGCACCTCATCCACCATCTTAAGCATTCACTCCCTCCACCACCGATGTACCGTGGCTGAAGTGTGTACTATCTGTAAGATGCACTGCAGCAACTCACTAAGGCTTCTTCAGCAGCACCTCCCAAACCCGAGATCTCTACCACCTAGAAGGATAATGGCAGCAGGAGCATGGGAACACCATCACCTCCACGTTGCCCTACAAGTCACGTACCATCCTGACGTGGAAATATATCGCCATTCCTTCACCGTCGCTGGGTCAATAATGGAAGGGCAATAAATGTTGGCATAGCCAGTGACGCCCACATCCTGTGACTGAATATTTTTTAAAAGCTATGTATAATTATTAATAATACAATATCAGCAACTCTTTTTGTTGAGAAAGCAAGATCAAGGGCCCAGTAAAGTAGGAAAAAGTCAAGAAGCTGAGGTAAATCAGGATGCGGTGATGCTAAATTTGGGGTTTAACAGCCTGCAGATGGCAGGATGATGAAAGACTGAGCGGGGGTAAGCCATTCTACAAATTGGAGACCTTGAGAAAGAGAGACTGTGCAATGAATCTTGATTTTAACTGTGTGAATGCTGGGTGAAGGAAGCGGGCTGTTGGGGATTTATAAATGGGGTTTCCAACCTGGTGTTCAGTATCACCAGATGTACTGTTCACAGGCCTACTAAATGGGTACAGTGTAAACTTTGATTCTACACTGGAGTACGTGACTGCGGTTGGTGAAGTTCTGATGTACATTGTGCTGTCGGGCATGACCTTTCACTGTGTGAGTCATGTCATGTGAACTGGTTGTGTAAGTGATCATTCTCCATAAAATTGAAACCTGCTTCTCACTTTCTGTCATGAGATTCTATTCATTTCTCAGGAATTGTTGTTGCCTTGCTTGGTGTTGCATTTGAAAACATTTACTGTTTATCAATTGAGCAAAAATGAAGAACTGCATTTCATTGCTTGTCTTTATCTTAAATCTTGCGGAGGCATCGTTGGTATTTTTCCAATGACTTAAGGTGTCTACTGTACATGGTCCATGTCTCTGAGCCGTACAGGAGGGCGGGTATTACTACAGCCCTGTAGACCATGAGCCGACAGATGCACCAACATCAGTGTCCTCATCCAGGCCAACATCCCCAGCATTGAAGCACTGGCCACACTTGATCAGCTCCGCTGGGCAGGCCACATTGTCCGCATGCCAGACACTAGACTCCCAAAGCAAGCACTCTACTCGGAACTCCTTCATGGCAAACGAGCAAAAGGTGGACAGAGGAAATGTTACAAGGGCACCCTCAAAGCCCTCCTGATAAAGTGCAACATCCCCACCAACACCTGGGAGTCTCTGGCCAAAGACTAGTGGAGGAAGTGCATCCGGGAGGGCGCTGAGCGCCTCGAGTCTCATCGCCGATTGCATGCAGAAGACAAGCGCAGGCAGCGGAAAGAGCGTGCGGCAAACCTGTCCCACCACCCTTACCCTCAATGACTGTCTGCCCCACCTGTGACAGGGACTGTGGGTCTCGTATTAGACTGTTCAGCCACCTAAGGACTCATTCTGAGAGTGGAAGCAAGTCTTCCTCGATTCCGAGAGACTGCCTATGATGATGACAGATTACCTTAAAGCGTTTCATATAATATACTTTTGAAGTGCAGCCACTTTTGTAGGCAACAACGACAGCCAATTTGCACACAAGATTCCACCAGCAATGAGATGAATGAGCGCTTAAATTGTTATGATGGTTTTAGTTGAGGGCAGAATGTTAGCCAGGATACAAGGAGACTCCCTGCTCCTCTTCGAATAGCGCCAAGGAATCTTTGACGTTCACATCAACAGGCAAACTTGGTTGATTATCTCATCCGAAAGACGGCACTTCTGACAGTGCAGCACTCCCTCAGTACTGCACTGGAGTGTCAGCTTGGTTTATGTTCTCAAGTCTCTGGGGTGGGGCTTGAACCCACAGCCAACTGAGCTAAGCTGCCACTGTTTATTGCAGAGAAGGGCAGGGTCTTTGTGATGCAATTGGAATGTGTTCTCATGGAGCCGAACTCCATGCCTTGTTTACCACACACAATATACTTTGTGTCAAATCGGCGGCAAGAATAAAGCTTGTTTCCAAAGCAGCAATATGATAATGACCAGATAATCTGTGTTGTGTATCTGTAAAGCATGCACTCCCATGTTCCGCCACCAGGAAGTGCAACCCTGAAATCCCAAGGGATCCCAGCATCCCTTGGGAGCACTGTATATAAGCCGGCCCCAAAGGCCTGTTCCTCGCTCTGGAGTGTCTTAATAAAGACTGAGGTCACTGTTACTTTAACCTCCCTGTGTGCAGTCTCATCTGTGTCAGGAACACAACAACTGGCGATGAGTATATGAATCCAACGCAAAGATGCAGTAAACCGTGGGCGTCCTGGAGAAGTTCTCGGAGGGTGAGGACTCGGAAGCTTATGTCGAATGGCTAGACCAGTACTTTGTAGCCAACGAACTGGACGGAGAAGGAAGCGCTGCAAAAAGGAGAGCGGTCCTCCTCACGGTCTGCGGGGCACCGACCTACAGCCTGATGAAGAATCTTCTGGCTCCAGTGAAACCCACAGATAAGTCGTATGAGGAGCTGTGTACACTGGTTCGGGAGCATCATAAACCGAGGGAGAGCGTGCTGATGGCGAGGTATCGGTTCTACATGTGCCAGCGATCTGAAGGTCAGGAAGTGGCGAGCTACATCGCCGAGCTAAGACGACTTGCAGGACAATGTGAGTTTGAATGCTCAGAGACTTTTTTGTACTGGGCATTGGCCATGAGACTATCCTACGAAATCTTTTGACTGTAGAGGCACCGACCATCAGTAAGGCCATTGCAATAGCATAGGCGTTTATGTCCACCAGTGATAACACCAAACAAATCTCTCAGCACACAAGTGATAGCAATGTTCATAAATTAACTGGAACTGTGTTTGCGAGCAGAAATGTACAGAGCAGTTATCATGGGTGACTTTAATATGCATATAGATTGGGCTAACCAAACTGGAAGCAATACGGTGGAGGAGGATTTCCTGGAGTGCATAAGTGATGGTTTTCTAGACCAATATGTCGAGGAACCAACTAGGGAGGAGGCCATCTTAGACTAGTGTAATGAAAGAGGATTCATTAACAATCTCGTTGTGCGAGGCCCCTTGGGGAAGAGTGACCATAATATGGTGGAATTCTACATTAGGATGGAGAATGAAACGGTTAATTCAGAGACCATGGTCCAGAACTTAAAGAAGGGTAACTTTGAAGGTATGAGGCGTGAATTGGCTAGGATAGATTGGTGAATGATACTTAAGGGGTTGACAGTGGATAGGCAATGGCAGACATTTAGAGACCGCATGGATGAACTACAACAATTGTACATCCCCGTCTGGCGTAAAAATAAAAAAGGGAAGGTGGCTCAACCATGGCTATCAAGGGAAATCAGGGATAGTATTAAAGCCAAGGAAGTGGCATAGAAATTGGCCAGAAATAGCAGCGAACCCGGGGACTGGGAGAAATTTAGAACTCAGCAAAGGAGGACAAAGGGTTTGATTAGGGCAGGGAAAATAGAGTACAGAGGAAGCTTGCAGGGAACATTAAAATGGACTGCAAAAGCTTCTATAGATATGTAAAGAGAAAAAGGTTAGTAAAGACAAACGTAGGTCCCCTGCAGTCAGAATCAGGGGAAGTCATAACTGGGAACAAAGAAATGGCAGACCAATTGAACCAGTACTTTGGTTCGGTATTCACTAAGGAGGACACAAACAACCTTCCAGATATAAAAGGGGTCAGAGGGTCTAGTGAGAAGGAGGAACTGAGGGAAATCCTTATTAGTCAGGAAATTGTGTTGGGAAAATTGATGGGATTGAAGGCCGATAAATCCCCAGGGCCTGATGGACTGCATCCCAGAGTACTTAAGGAGGTGGCCCTGGAAATAGCAGATGCATTGACAGTCATTTTCCAACATTCCATAGACTCTGGATCAGTTCCTATAGAGTGGAGGGTAGCCAATGTAACCCCACTTTTTAAAAAAGGAGGGAGAGACATAACAGGGAATTATAGACCGGTCAGCCTGACATCGGTAGTGGGTAAAATGATGGAATCAATTATTAAGGATGTCATAGCAGCGCATTTGGAAAGAGATGACATGATAGGTCCAAGTCAGCATGGATTTGTGAAAGGGAAATCATGCTTGACAAATCTTCTGGAATTTTTTGAGGATGTTTCCAGTGGAGTGGACAAGGGAGAACCAGTTGATGTGGTGTACAAGGTCCCACACAAGAAATTAGTGTGCAAAGTTAAAGCACATGGGATTGGGGGTAGTGTGCTGATGTGGATTGAGAACTGGTTGGCAGACAGAAAGCAAAGAGTAGGAGTACATGGTTACTTTTCAGAATGGCAGGCAGTGACTAGTGGGGTACCGCAAGGTTCTGTGCTGGGGCCCCAGCTGTTTACATTGTACATTAATGATTTAGACGAGGGGATTAAATGTAGTATCTCCAAATTTGCGGATGACACTAAGTTGAGTGGCAGTGTGAGCTGCGAGGAGGATGCTATGAGGCTGCAGAGTGACTTGGATAGGTTAGGTGAGTGGGCAAATGCATGGCAGATGAAATATAATGTGGATAAATGTGAGGTTATCCACTTTGGTGGTAAAAACAGAGAGACAGCCTATTATCTGAATGGTGACAGATTAGGAAAAGAGGAGGTGCAACGAGACCTGGGGTTCATGGTACATCAGTCATTGAAGGTTGGCATGCAGGTGCAGCAGGCGGTTAAGAAAGCAAATGGCATGTTGGCCTTCATAGCGAGGGGATTTGAGTCCAGGGGCAGGGAGGTGTTACTACAGTTGTACAGGGCCTTGGTGAGGTCACACCTGGAGTATTGTGTACAGTTTTGGTCTCCTAACTTGAGGAAGGACGTTCTTGCTATTGAGTGAGTACAGCGAAGGTTCACCAGACTGATTCCCGGGATGGCGGGACTGACATATCAAGAAAGACTGGATCAACTGGGCTTGTTTTCACTGGAGTTCAGAAGAATGAGAGGGGACCTCATAGAAACGTTTAAAATTCTGACGGGGTTAGACAGGTTAGATGCAGGAAGAATGTTCCCAATGTTGGGGAAGTCCAAAACCAGGGGTCACAGTCTAAGGATAAGAGGTAAGCCATTTAGGACCGAGATGAGGACCTTCTTCACCCAGAGAGTGGTGAACCTGTGGAATTCTCTACCACAGTAAGTTGTTGAGGCCAATTCACTAAATATATTCAAAAAGGAGTTAGATGTAGTCCTTACTACGAGGGGCATCAAGGGGTATGGTGAGAAAGCAGGAATGGGGTACTGAAGTTGCATGTTCAGCCATGAACTCATTGAATGGTGGTGCAGGCTCGAAGCGCCGAATGGCCTACTCCTGCACCTATTTTCTATGTTTCTATGTTTCTAAACCATGAGTCTGCAACTGCCAGCAGGCCTCAGGTGACCCAGATGACCCAGAGTCCGCAACAAAGGATGAATGCAAGGCAATTCACACCTTGTTGGCATTGTGGAGGCTTCCATTTAGCCTATTCATGCCGCTTCAAAGGGTACTTTTGCAAGAGCTGTGGAACCATGGGGCACCTCCAACGAGCTTGCAGACAAGCTGCAAGCTCTGCGAAACCTGCTAACCTCTATGTGGCAGAGGAAGATCGGTCCATGGTGGTCCAAAGCAATTTCGAGCCTCAGAGAGGCGGCAGATGCTGAAGTACATGTGGTGCACACATTTTCGATGAAATGTCCATCTATAATACTAAATATAAAATTGAATGGCTTACCCGTAGCCATGGAACTGGACACTGGCCAATCCATCATGAGTAAAAAGATGTTTGAGAGACTGTGGTGCAACAAGTCACTCAGACCAGCCCTGAGCACCATCCACACAAAACTGAGAACGTATACCAAAGAGCTTATCACTGTCCTGGGCAGCGCCATGGTCAAGGTCACCTATGAGGGCACGGTGCACGAACTGCCACTCTGGATTGTCCTGGGCGATGGCCCCACACTGCTTGGAATGAGCTGGCTGGGCAAAATCCGCTGGAACTGGGATGACATCTGAGCACTATCACATGTCGATGAGGCCTCATGTACCCAGGTTCTTAACAAATTTCCTTCCCTTTTTGAGCCAGGCATTGGAAACTTTTCCAGGGCGAAGGTGCGGATCCACTTGGTCCCAGAGGCACGACCCATTCACCACAAGGCGCGAGCGGTACCTCATGTGATGAGGGAGAGAGTGGAAATCGAGCTGGACAGGCTGCAATGCGAGGGCATCATCTCCCCAGTAGAATTCAGCGAGTGGGCCAGCCCGATTGTTCCAGTACCCAAAAGTGATGGCACGATCAGGATTTGCGGCGATTATAAAGTAACTATTAATCGTTTCTCGCTACAGGACCAATACCCGCTACCTAAGGCAGACGACCTGTTTGTGATGCTGGCAGGAGGCAAGACGTTCACCAAGCTCGACCTGACTTCAGCCTACATGACGCAAGAGCTGAAGGAGTCTTCGAAGGGCGTCACCTGCATCAACAGGCACAAGGAACTGTTCATCTACAACAGATACCTGTTTGGAATTCGGTCAGCTGCAGCGATCTTCCAGAGAAACATGGAGAGCCTACTCAAATCGGTACCACGCACAGTGGTTTTTCAGGACGACATATTGGTCACGGATCGGGACATTGTTGAGCACCTACAAAACCTGGAGGAGGTCCTCCAGCGACTGGATCGCGTAGGCCTGCAGCTGAAGAGGTCGAAATGCGTCTTCATGGCAACAGAAGTGGAGTTTTTGGGGAGAAAGATCATGGCGGACGGCATTCGGCCCGCGGACGCCAAGACAGGGACTATCAGGAACGTGCCCAGGCCACAGAATGTCACGGAGCTGCGGTCGTTCCTGGGACTCCTCAACTATTTTGGTAACTTCCTACTGGGGTTAAGCACCCTCTTAGAGCTCCTCCATGTGTTATTGCGTAAAGGTGAGAACTGGGTATGGGGAAAAAACAAAGTAATTGCTTTTGAGAAAGCCAGAAACATTTTATGCTCCAACAAGCTGCTTGTATTGTATAACCTGTGTAAAAGACTTGTGCTAGCATGTGATGCGTCATTGTACGGAGTCGGGTGTGTATTACAACAAGCTAACGTTGCGGGGAAGTTGCAACCTGTCGCCTATGGCTCCAGGAGCTTGTCTAAGGCCTGAGAAAGAGGCATTAGCGTGTGGGTTCGGGATAAAGAAAATGCATCAGTACCTGTTTGGCCTCAAATTTGAGCTGGAAACCGATCAAAGCCCCTCATATTCCTGTTCGCTGAAAACAAGGGGATAAATACTCATGCCTCAGCCCGCATACAAAGGTGGGCACTATCGCTATCAGCGTATAACTATACCATCCGCCACAGGCCAGGCACCGAGAACTGTGCGGATGCTCTCAGTCGGCTATCATTGCCCACCACAGGGGTGGAAATGGCGCAGCCTGCAAACTTGTTGATGGTGGCGCAGCCCGCAGACTTGTTGATGGTCATGGAAGCGTTTGAAAATGATAAATCACCTGTCACGGCCCGCCAGATTAGGACTTGGACCAGCCAAGATCTTCTACTGTCCCTAGTAAAAAAACTGTGTACTACATGGGAGCTGGGCCAGCATCCCCCTCGAAATGCAAGAGCCAATCAAGCCGTTCCAGCGGCAAAAGGACGAACTGTCCATTCAGGCAGACTGCCTAATGTGGGGTAACCGCGTAATGCTACCCAAAAAGGGCAGGGAGACGTTCATCTCGGATCTCCACAGCATACACCCGGGTACAGTAATGATGAAAGTGATAGCCAGATCCCACGTGTGGTGGCCCGGTGTCGACTCTGACTTAGAGTCCTGTGTACGGCAATGTCGCGTGTGTGCTCAGTTGAGCAACTCGCCCAGAGAGGCACCACTAAGTTTGTGGTCCTGGCCCTCCAGACCATGGTCGAGGATCCATGTCGACTATGTGGGCCCGTTTCTCGGTAAAATGTTCCTGGTGGTAGTGGATGCTTTTTCAAAATGGATTGAATGTGAAATAATATCGAGAAGCACCGCCACCGCCACCATTGAAAACCTGAGGGCCATGTTTGCCACCCACGGCTTGCCTGACATACTGGTCAGTGAAAACAGGCCATGTTTCACCAGTGCCGAATTTAAAGAATTCATGACCTGTAATGGGATAAAACATGTCACCTCGGCCCCGTTTAAACAAGCCTCCAATGGGCAGGCAGAGCAGGCAGTACAAACAATCAAACAGAGCCTTAAACGAGTCACAGAAGGCTCACTCCAAACCAGTCTGTCCCGAGTACTGCTCAGCTACCGCACGAGAACCCACTCGCTCACAGGGGTGCCCCCGGCTGAGCTACTCATGAAAAGGACACTTAAAACCAGACTCTCGCTGGTTCACCCCAACCTGCATGATCAGGTAGAGATCAGGCGGCAGCAGCAAAATGTAAACGATGGTAGCGCCACTGTGTCACGGGAAATTAATCTGAATGACCCTGTGTATGTGCTAAACTATGGACATGGTCCCAAGTGGATTGCGGGTACGGTGATAGCTAAAGAAGGGAGTAGGGTGTTTGTAGTCCAACTAGACAATGGACAAATTTGCAGAAAGCACCTGGACCAAACGAGACTGCGGTTCACCGACTGCCCTGAACAACCCACAGCAGACATCACCTTTTTCAAGCCCACAACACACACCCAAAGGATCAACAACACCACCCCGGACCAGGAAATCAAACCCATCACGCCCAACAGCCCAGCAAGGCCAGGCTTACCCAGCAGCCCTGCAGGGCCAACAACACGCCAGCCCAGCGAGGGCACAGCCAACACACCAGAACAGACATTTGTACCGAGGCGGTCCACCAGGGAAAGAAAGGCTCCCGACCGCCTCACCTTGTAAATAGTTTTCACTTTGACTTTGGGGGGAGTGATGTTGTGTATCTGTAAAGCATGCACTCCCATGTTTCGCCACCAGGGAGCGCATCCCTTGAAGTCCCAAGGGATCCCAGCATCCCTTGGGAGCACTGTATATAAGCCAGCCCCTAAGTCCTGTTCCTCACTCTGGAGTGTCTGAATAAAGACTGAGGTCACTGTTACTTTAACCTCCCTGTGTGCCATCTCATCTGTGTCAGGAACACAACAATCTGTTTTAATGATATTGGTTGAGGGATAAATATTGACCAGGATACTGGGGCGAACTCCCCTGCTCTTCTTCAAAATAGTGCCATGAGATCTTTCATGACCACCTTAGAGGGTGGATGGGACCTCAGTTTAACGCCTCATCCAAAAGGCGGCGTCTCCAACAGTGAAGCATTCCCTCGGTACTGCACTGAAGTGTCTCTGGAACTTCTGGAAGTGCTCTGAAAGTCTCTAGAATGGGGCTTGAACCCACAACTTTCTTACTCAGATGCGAGCCACCTTAGTGAGCCACGACTGACAGGGAGGATAGAGACTGGAAAAACATGTTGACATCTCCTTGGAGAGAGGAATTGGGTACAAGTGTGTTGAATGGTTGTACCATAACATGGGTGGTGCTCATTTCTACCCTGGACTGAGGACCTACCAGTTATCCTTGCTCACGTTATCGTGCAGTGTTTTTGTGGGACGAAGCCTTCATGTGAAATTCTCCTGTGTAGTTACCCCACCACCAGCCACCTCCTGTCTGGCATTGATTGATTTCACAGCCCGTAGAAAGGTAACTTTCAATTTGCATAGTTTGTCCTGTACTTGTCTTCATTCCTGTTGCTAGGATACCATATGTGTCAGACTGGAATCTGGAGACTTGTATTTATCACCCATTTTACCTCATCCAGTGAGGAGGGTGACCCTTCCATTACGGTGGATATTGGAAGTTCCAATACCATGGCTTTGCCACTCATTTACTGTTCTTCAGCTCTGTTTTTTCCATGCTAACCTTCACATTTTTTTTCTGCCTGTGTAGTCTCTTCTCGTACTTCTCAGCTATTCTCTGTGAATTCTTCACTCTCGCTTTCTTTTTATAACAGCGAATGAATTATTTTTTCTCTCACTTTATTTTCAATTAATTTTTCTCTGTCTGCCTTCTCAACATCTTGACAGGGATTGAGCCAACACATCAAACCACAGCAGAACTGATGGAGAGCTTGTTGCTATGGCAGCCAGCTCTCTTCATGTACAATATTCAACTCTAAGTACTTGACAGCACAGAATCATTGGCAACGAGGCAATGATCATATCACGGGATATCAGGAGCACTGTATTTTGATGGTGAATCCACCATGTTATTTGTTGAGATTATAAGAAAGAACATGAATTTATATTCATGACCTTTCATGACCTCCGGGTGGCCCAAAGTGCTTTATAGCCAATGAAGTACTTCTTAAAGTGCAGTCACTGTTGTAATGTTGGAAACCCGGGAGCCAATTTATGCAGAGCAAGGTCCCACAAACATCAGGGAGGTAACTCCTCTGCTCTTCTTCATATCGTGCCGTGGGATCTTTTACATCCACCTGAGAGGGCAGACAGTGCTTCGGCTTAATCTCTCATCTGAAAGATGGCGCCTCTGACAGTGCAGCACTCCCTCAGCACCAATGTTTCCTTGAAGCCACACGGCTGCACAGGACTCTGGAGCTCCCACACAGCTTGCTCACTGGTTTTTAAATGCAAAAAACGGTCACGTGCGGAGGTTGGAACGGGCCGCACAGCCTGTTAAAGTGGCCACGTGTCGTCCCTCGCCCCCACCCAAAAAGAAATGAGCAGGAATATTGCTCGGCACTGCACTGGAGTGTCAGCCTGGATCATGGGCTCAAGGCTCTGGGGTGGGGCTTGAACCCATGATCTGCTGGTTTAGGGGAGAGTGTGCTACCAACTGAGGCATGGCTGGCACCCAAGAGTTTTGCCTTAGAATCTGCACTCCTCTAATTCTGCCGTCTTGAGCATCCCTGATTATAATCACAGCCATTGGTGGCCGTGCCTTCTGTTGCCTCGGCTCCAAGCTCTGGAATTCCCTCCCTAAGTCTCTCCGCCTCTCTACCTCTCTTTCCTCCTTTAAGATACTCCTTAAAACCTACCTCTTTGACCAAGCTTTTGGTAATTTGCCGTAATTTCTTCTTATGTGGCTCGTGTCAAATTTTTTTTTGTTGTCTTATAACACTCCTGTAAAGCACCTTGGGACATTTTACTACGTTAAAGGCGCTCTATAAATGCAAGTTGTTGTTATTGAAACTTAGGAACTGGGACACCTCAGCTGTGCCCATTTAACGGTAACACTTTTGGCATCTGCTGTTATTTTGATGCTGTGCGGCCCTGGGATATTTCCAGGAATCTACAGCGACCAAATGGAAGCTCGAGGTGGGGGCAACAAGTGTCCTCACAGGAGGTCATTCAATGTCTCGACCTGGAGCCGGCGTGATTAATGTGGTGCAGAAATTCCTGTTACTGCCCTCTAGTGGGCTGGTGTAATCATTGCGGATTTCCACACTGGAAACAATTGTCAGTAGAGTCTCCTCGGGCGACGTGGTGAGTTCCCCCATGCTTAGCTTTTGGGGAGGGGCGGGGGAAAATGGGGGGTGGTGAGGTGAAGAAGTGCTTAAACACTGTTTGACATCTGTCCTGAGGAAACGGTGGAGCTTGGCAAAGTGTGAAAACAACACACTTCCATGTAGTGGTGTATTATCAATGTGCTGCCACCTCCTAGCTGGGCTGACAGTCTAAAGAATGTAATTGTATCTCTTCATTGACATTCATTTACCGTCCACTTATTAAATGAAACGCTGATGAATCATTTGTAATCCTCTTTAAAGCGCTAACGCGGTTTCTGATCCAGAGCAATAAACATCTTGTACGATTTAGGCGAGCTTTATTTCCCAGTTGTTGTTTGCAACATTTCAAAGGCAAGATGTGAAGGGGCAAGGCATGTTTTAGCCTCTGATAAGAATATGAGGCAACAGACAACGAAAAACCGGTCGTCAGACCATCAATCCTTTTTCCTGCCGCAAAGTTTGTTTTGCCGCTTCTATTGCAGTCTTTAGTCCAAGCCACTCTGTGCTTTGAGGAATGGTTCTACATGGATTCATTTCCCACCCCACCTACTCCCGAAAAAGCAGAGTAAAACTGCAGAAAGCCTATGTGGTGACTCAGCCCAGACCTGCTGTTCTTTAACAGGGAGGCCACTACTCCCATTTAAGAAACAGTTGTGTTTTATTTTGGAAGGTTTCGTTCATTTGGGGTGTAATGTATGCATATTTTGGGAGTTGGGAGTGGCTTAACCAGTCACGTGATGTTCATAAGACTCAATAAAACCCCAGCCAGTTGGGTTCAGGCAAACCACGATGAGGCAGGTGGTTGTGAGCCTGGTGGATGAACTGGTAATGTGTAGTGTGATTGATAAACCGTTGCTAATAAACCAACTAATTCTTAATAGCAATGTGTTGCTATGTATTCTTAAGCAAAGAACCCATGAAGCAAATACACTACAAGGGGCTTCTTCATGTGAACACATCTTCTGTTGACATTTCCACGGTCACAGCATTTAGGAAACTCCATGTTCAACATACGCACCTCGATCCATACTTATCCTCAGAGCCCCCAATCCTGTTCTGAATTAAACACTAATTTGAGACATTATTAAAGACTTCATCTAGGATTGAATTCATGTTACCACAACTGTGTATGCATATGTGTTTGTGGGTGGGGTGGGGGGGGGGGCGGGGACCTTTGAATCGATCTTTGCTTGTGGCTTGTTCATTTTCTGTTTGTTCCAATTATTTGTTCCCAGTCCAAGTCAAGTAACCTGATTGCGCCTAGATTATCCATTACACCCAATGTGGTATGACGTGGAATGGTAAGATCACAATGTAGATGGGGAGGTGATGAACGGAGACCAGACAATTCCTTAAACCGAGGAAGGAGAATGGAAGGGAAATCGGGCACTCTGCTCTGGGGCACTTCCTGTGACCTGTGACTTTGTGGCTTGATGGAGGCCCATCCTCTTTCATAGCATCATAGAAATTTACAGCACGGAAGGAGGCCATTTCGGCCCATTGTGTCCGCGTCGGCCAACAATGAGCTATCCAGCCTAATCCCAATTTCCAGCTCCTGGTCCGTAGTCCTGCAGGTTACGGCATTTCACATGCGCATCCAAGTACTTTAGAAATGTGGTGAGGGTTTCCGCCTCTACCACCCTTTCAGGCAGTGAGTTCCAGACCCCCACCACCCTCTGGGTGAAGAAATTTCCTCTCAAATCCCCTCTAAACCTTCTACCAATTACTTTAAATCTATGCCCCCTGGTTGTTGACCCCTCTGCCAAGGGAAATCGGTCCTTCCTATCCATTCTATCTAGGCCCCTCATAATTTTATAGACCTCAATAAGGTCTCCCCTTTCAAACAGTGAGTTGGGTGACCTGTTTCGACCAGGCCTTTCATACGATGCTGAATTTTCTATCTTGTGGACGGTGGGGAACAGTTCATTTGGACTTGCTCACACTATCTGACAGTGAATTAAAGCTCAGGTAATGTGTTGAACATCTTTGCTTCCATATGTTTCAAGACACAAAAAACAATTCAGTGACCATGTTTGCTGTACTATCTTTCATCTCCCCACCTTCAAATACACCATATTTTATTGATGAACACACATTAGGGACAATTAGTGAACGACTGTGGAGGGTCACCGACCTTTAGTGAATCAATGTTGAGGATCTCTGTGATGAATGCTGCTTTAGCAATGTCTATTAATCAGTGAGGCGGTAATTGCCAGGATAATTGAACTCCTTTGTACTGTAGATACTGTAATGGTCTGTGTTCCTCACTCCTTCCTCTTCAGCTGCAAGTGCACCACCCTGAGTTGTCTCCTTGTGTCCTCGGTGGGTTGAAATCCAGACCTACTCTGACTTGTTCTCCTCCACTTGTTACTCTCCTTTATTGCATCGATGTCAAAATACTCATCCTCATTCAAAAAACCGTCCACAGGTTCAGTTTCCCCCCCCCCCACCCCATCCCCTACTGTTCTGAATCAAGTCTCTTGCGTGTGATCCCCACCTCTCTCCATTCTACCATTGGTGGCAAAATCTTCCTCTACACTCTCTTTCCAATACCCTCCATCTTGTTTTGTCTCTCCACCCTCAAAAGCCTCTCTAAAACCTATCTCTCCAGTTCGCCCCTCAGTCACCTTCAATCCTTCCTTAGTTGTGCTCAGGTGCTGTTAAGAATGATCGCAGTGTTGTATTTACGATAGAGTTTGTACAGTGATGGCAGTGAGTCCAGACCCTAGCAGGTGTAGCACTGAGTCACGCAGAGTGAAATACACCAAGTTCGATTCCTGCTCCGTGGTCTGGCAGCTGACTGAAAGTGGGCAGCAGTAGGGGCTCCACGACCGGCCACAGCTGCCCTGGGAGAAGGAAACCCCTTTGATCACTAACCACTGGATGCCAGATGAGAATAGCATCCGTCTCAAGTGTGCAGCCCTCTATGGCCAAATAACAAGCAGGTTTCTGCCCGTATCCTAACTCTCACCAAATCCCGTTCACCCATCACGCCTGTGCTCGCTGACTTACATTGGCTCCCAGTTCAGCAATGCCTCGATTTAAAAATTCTCATCCTTGTTTTCAAATCCCTTTGTGGCCTCGCCCCTCCCTATCTCTGTAACCATCTCCAGCCCCACAACCTTCCGAGATCTCTGCGCTCCTCCAATTCTGGCCTCTTTATGCATCCCCGATTTCCTACGCCCACCATTGGTGGCTATGCCTTCAGCTGCCTAGGCCCTAAGCTCTGGAATTCCCTCCCGAAACCTCTCTGCCCCTCGACCTCTCTCTCCTCCGTTAAGTCTCTCCTCCTTCCTGTTTGACTAAGCCTGTCCTAATATCTCCTAATGTGGCTTGGTGTCACATTTTGTTTGGTAACGCTCCTGTGAAGCGCCTTGGGACGTTTTACTACATTAAAGGTGTTATATAAATGCAAATTGTGGTTGTTAAAATATAACGAATGGTCAGGAGCGAGGTGCTGCTGGTATTCTGGGAACGTTACCCCCAACAAGGGCCAGTGTCAGAAAAGGAGGGTGGAGGTTTGGTATTGTCAAGATTGTGTTTAACTAAATGTCTGTTTGGCTCAGCTGCTAACATCCTAGTCACAAAGTCATGGGTCCTTAGCGAGAAGGACACTTCACTGGTGTACTGAGGGAGGGCTCCATTGTCAAAGCTTCTTTTGAACAAAATGTTAAACTAAGGCTGCATCTGCTTGCTCAGCTGGCTGTGAAAGATCCAACAGAGTGCTTCCCTGGTCTTTTGCCCATCCATTAATTTGTTGTGTGTGTGACCATGCCACGTTTGGCGATATAACAGTGACAACACCACAGAAAGCAAATTCATTGACTTTAGGACATCCTGAGAGGTGTTCTATAAATCCCGGGTTGTTCTTCAATTGATGCCGAATGCAGAAACCTTAATGAGATCAGTTTATCTTTGGTGACCTTTTGCTACATGTTTGACATTATTAATAGCATGTCATTAAAGCTATAGAAATAAGCTTTACAAGAAGTCTTTGGGTGGTCACGGGGATGTGCAATCTGTGGGGCAATTTCCTCTCCTTTCGATTTGTTTTGACATGGTAAAGAAATTCACAACAAATTTCTCTGGTCAGAACTTCTGGAGAAATGCATTCCTTTTCTTTCCATTCTCAACAATCATAGCCATAAGAGGAAATGATCATCAGCAACTTGCATTTATATTGCGCCTTTAACAGAGCTTTTTCAGTTAAAATTTGGCACCAAGCTACATAAGGAGATATTAGGACAGATGACCAAAAGGAGAGAGGAGTGCGAGGTAGAGATGCGGAGAGGTTTAGGGACAGAATTCAAGAACTTGGGACCGAGACAGCTGAAGGCACGACTGCCAGTGGTGGGGCGAAAGAAATTGGGGATACATAGAGGCCAGAATTGGAGGAGCAGAGATTTCAGAGGGTTGTAGCACTGGTTGTAGAGATAGGGAGGGGAGAGGCCATGGAAGGATGAGAATTTTAAAATTGAGGCATCGGTGGACCCGGGAGCCTTTTTAGGTCAACGAGCACAAGGGTGATGGGTGAATGGGACTTGGTGCGAGTTAGAACATGGGCAGCAGAGTTTTGGATAAGTTTACGGAGGGTGAAAAAATGAAAGGCCGCCCAGGAAAGCATTGAAATAGGCGAGTCTGTACTATATATAGTTCAGTTAAACAGCAAATGTTTAACACACCATCCTCCTGTAAAAACGGTCAAGTATGTATATTTACTGAAGCTGCACACGGTTGGAACATACATAGGCTTTGTTTGTACATGGGGGTGTAGGCCAGGTACACCAGGTGCTGGACTAACAGGCACACACACACTGGCTTCTTCAACGGCAGCACAGCTTGACCTGCTCTGAAGCATCGGTCCCCCATGCTGTGCTGGGCTGCTGGGCGACCCAGTTTACAGCCTGCACACAGAGAGGTTTCCATGGTAACAAGCAGATGTTGCATGTGAGGGAATCGTCAGCTTTGCACCTGATGTCTTAACATTGGTTGAAGGAATATTCCCTACTCTTCCCTTGGCAAGCTGAAGCATTTGAGGTGCGCTTGACGAATGGATGGACCGAGAGCAGCAGTTTACCAGTTGTTCGTTCACTGTCTCTCACCAGCGAATGAAAGTGTGAACTGAAGACTTGATTGTCTCACCACGCAATCTGCGATCTGTCTCTCACACTCACTGGGTGCACACGTACGGTGCAGTACACGATGTACATCCTGCCAAGATTATCACAAGTCACCTTTTCAGATTCTCTGTAATTTTTAATCTAACTGGAATTGTTCAGTGCTTATTACCTCCCAATGCAACAAATATAATGCAGTAGTGTCCAGATATTAATTTGTTTTCATAAACCCTTACTCGCACAACCAGTACAGTAACTGGTCCAGCAGAGATATAATAACATAAGAAATAGGAACAGGAGTTGGCCATTTGGCCCCTCAAGCCTGCTCCGCCATTCAATAAAATCATGGCTGATCTGATCTTAGCCTCAACTTCACTTCCCTGCCCACTCCCCATAAACCTTGACTCCCTTATTGTTCAAAAATCTGTCTATATCCACCTTAAATATATTCAAAGACCTAGCCTCCACAGCTCTCTGGGGCAGAGAATACCAAAGATTCACGACCCGCTGAGAGAAGAAATTCCTCCTCATCTCCGATTTAAATGGGCGACCCCTTATTCTGGAACGATGCCCCCCAGTTCTAGATTCGCCCACGAGGGGAAACATCCTCTCTGCATCTACCCTGTCAAGCCCCCTCAGAATCTGATGGGTTTCAATCAGAGCACCTTTCATTCTTCTAAACTCCAATGAGTAGAGGCCCAACCTGCTCAACCTTTTTATAAAACCATCTTCAAGCAGCTCCTCTGATTATCCAGTGAGTAAATCAAGCGGGGGCAGGTCCAGGGTTTGAGCCCCAGTCTGTGCTGACCCGACGATAATTGGCTGCAGTAGCACTGGATTAGGGAGTGGGAAAATCAGCCCGGGTTCCAATTCCTAACTGAAATTTAGCTGCCCCTGCCGGAATAAGCCCATATGTGGATGGCGGCTGAGGGCAGGGTCAGGCACGGCCATGGAGCACACCGTAGTAAATAGCCTGCCAGTTCAGATGGCGGACATTTGAGAGGCAACGGAGAGAATTTAGCAGATATGGAACTGTAGCCTGGCAAGGAAGCGACATCTTCAGCAGTGGAGTATGTGTCTGTGGGGGGGCGGGGGGAGGGAAGGAGGTGTGGGGGGGGGGGGGTGGAGGGGGGGGGGAGGGGAGGGTTGTGGGGGGAGGGGTGGGGGGGTTGGCGGAGTGGGGAGAGGGTTGGAGTGGAGTGGGGGGGGGGGGGTTGGAGGGACGGACTGGTGTGGGGGGGGGGAGGGTGTGGGGGGAGGGATGGACTGGCGTGGTGGGGGGGGCAGTGGGGGGAGGAATGGTGTGGGGGGAATGGCAGAGGAGTGGAGTGCGGGGTGAGGGATAGAGTGGCGTGCGGGGGGAGGGGGGGGATCATTGGAGTGTGGGAGGGGGAGTGACGGGGAGGGATAGAAATTGTTGGAAAAGGAGACAAAAGACAGTCTCACACGTCACCCTGAAACACCAACAATGTGTCTTTAAATAGCGTCTTTAAAGTAGGAAAACATCCCAAGGCGCTTCACAGGAGTGTTAAAAGAGAAAAAAATTAATTTGACATCGAGCCACATAAGAAGAAATTATAGTAGATGACCAAAAGCTTTGTCAAAGTGTTAGGTTTTAAGGAGCGTCTTAAATGAGGAACTCGAGGTTTGGGAGGGAGTGAGGAGAGGGGGGGGCAGCAGTTCCAGAGCCTAGGGCCTCAGCAGCTGTACACATAACAATAAAGTTCTAAAACAGTTTAAAAACATACAAAGCAGTTACCCTGACTTGTCTTTCTTCTCCTGGCAACACCTGCTGTGAACTTCCAGCATTGATGGGTTTTTACTTCTATTAAACTCTTGCCTTCATTTGTGGTGTATCTGTGAAGTGAAACCAATTTGGTTTTGATGAGGCCTAATTTAATTTGGCTGTCTGTGCTGATGGATATTCTGTGCGTACACGTTGTAATGTTGTGACCTTTCCTTTGGTCTTCAATGCTTCGAGCTGTTTATTTGTGCTGTGCATGAAATGTCTCCATGCTGACATTGAAAGAAAGACTTGGATTTATATAGCGCCTTTCATGACCACCGGACGTATCAAACATTTTACAACCAATGAAGTACCTTCGGAGTGTAGTCACTGTGTAATGTGGGAAACACGGCAACCAATCTGCGCACAGCAAGCTCCCACAAACAGCAATGTGATAATGACCAGATAATCTCTTTTTTTGTTATGTTGATTGAGGGATAAATATTGGCCAGGACACTGGGGATAACTCCCCTGCTCTTCTTCCAAATAGTGCCATGGGATATTTTGCGTCCACTTGAGAGGGCAGACGGGGCCTCGGTTTAACGTCTCATCCGAAATACGGAAAGCTCGGTTCAGCAAGCCCTCTCCTCGGCTGTCTGTCTCCGTGGTCAGCACTCTCGAGTGGTGTTTGTGGAACAAAGCTGTGCGAGCGGGGGAGTTGGCAGTCAAGGGGAGTGCGGGCGAAGGGCTGAAATGCACCGAAGCGGCTTGCTTCTCCGGTCTTCCTGCAAGCAATCGGACAGAAGTTCCCCACGAGAGCGAGTGCTCCATATTCCTTTGCCCTTCCTTGCTACCGCCCTAAAATAAATTTACTTGGAAAGGGTTCCCAATGACCGCTGGGTTTCCCCCACGACAGCTGGAAAATTGCCCCGTGTTCCTCCTGTGGGATGTGTTGTTGGCAGCAGGCCAAGAATGGGAATCTCAGCGGGTCAGGCGAGAAGCAGAGTTAACATTTCAGGCCTGACCAAGGGTCACAGAGCTGACTCTGTGTTAACTCTGTTTCTCTCTCCCCAGATGCTGCCTGACCCGCTGAGATTTCCAGCATTTTCTGTTCTTATTTCAGATTGCAGCATCGGCAGTATTTTGCTTTGGTCACGAATGGGGATCGGTTTCTCCTCGAGTCCGCGCTGGGCCAGCATTTGCCCGAGTTATCCGTGGAGTGGATTATTTTCGGCAGAGCCTCGGCTTGCTTTGATAGGGTGGGTCTCGGAGGCGAGGAGGATCCCCAGAAGCTGGCCATACTGGGAAGGTGTAGCAGCAGCACAAATTCTCAGTGTTTTTTTCCAGGGCTGTTTTCCCCGTCTCCTGACGGGGCCGAAATTTCCCCTCTCCTTCAGGCCTGTTACCGCCGCAAACTGGTGGCCACGTTGCGGAGTGGAGTGGCCGCCGACCATTGGTGGAATGGCCGCTGCTAGCCCAATTGCCTTCCGGAGTTTTCCCACCGGTGCCCCGATTCCCCCCCTTACCTGCTGCTGCCGATCGGCGTTAAGCACGTCATCACCGTGCGCACCGCCGATCTAACCTCCCGATGGCGACATTCCCCTCGGAAAATCTTCGACCCGCCTGGCAGTGCCAAAACAAGCTTTCCCGGGTGGTCCAGTGAGGCTGTGGCCTTTTGCAGCAACGGTGCGGCTTCCCATAAAGGGCAGGGCGCACTGCCGCTGCCGCCATGTTGTTTTTTGTTGACCGACTGCCAGGTCGGCCCGACAGTTATGCCGGGCCGCCACCAAGCAGCCTGACACCCCCCCGCCCTTGGGTGCCAGGCCGCTGGCCCGGTCTAAACCCTCCCTGGTGGCCCAGTGGGCCAAAGTTTAAAAAGCGCGGAGGCTCTCCCCTTTAAGTGAAGAGGAGAGCCACGGTGACGTGGCGCCGTGATGACATCATCGCGGCGGTGAATTCGCACCGCCCCCAACTTCCGCCCCTCAGTTGCTGTCACCGCCACGTTTTTGCCCCTCAGGTGTGTCACCGCCCCCACATTATGACCGACTTCCAGATCAAAACAAAAAAAAACAAAGCGGAATTTCCCGAAAGAGTCGACCTGAACCGCAGCTGTGGTAAAAAAACATGAAAACGGGGTGGGAGTGCCCCGATTCGGGCGGGGGGCAATTCCTACCACCACGACTGTTACTTGCCCTCTAGTACTTTGCCCCGGTCACCATCCTTCATCTATATCTGCTGCTGAACCACAGGAAGTTGTCAGAGCTAAGCCTGATCCAGTCCTCACCTCACACCCGCACATGTGCACTTGCAGCAAGCGTGAGTGGGGAGAGACCTGGAGCAGGGATCCTGGATGACTCTCCCTCTCTTTACCCCGAGGCAATTCAGGAAATGGGGTTACCCGCTGGGGACAAATGTGGGGACCTCTGGATGTTGCTCAGCTCGTCGCTGGATAAAGCTGCTGATCTAATGCGGAAACTCCTTGGTTTTGCTTCTGTGTGTTAATTCCATGGCTTTGTTGATTTTTCTGCTCAATTAGCTCCGAACTGTCTCTGGCTGAGTAACATGTCTTTATTTAAGGGAATGCTATTCTTTTGTTGAGCTACACGTGATCTACCTCAAGCCACCCATTATTCTAAATATGTTCAAGGTGACACTGACAGTCAAGAACCATTTTAGGCCGTGTCCTTGCTGATTTTAATTGCCTGGTGCATTTTTCCCCGGCTTGCTTTGAGCACAATTGAATTGTGCTTAATGCAGAATGCCAACCTTCTTGGAGTGAAACCAGAAGTTAGCCAAGAAGTGCTTGCCTCTGGAAGATTGGAATCCTCCATTCTTTTACCCGGACTTGAATGTAGGATATTGTGTGCTGAAGGGGTAGGGGAAGAGAGAGAGAGAGAGAGAGAGAGCGCCTCGATTTCAAAACTTTCATCCTTATTTTCAAATCCTTCCATGGCCTCACCTCTCCCTATCTCTGTAATCTCCTTCAGCCCCACAACCCCTCCGAGATGTTTGCGCTGCTCTACTCCTGCCCTCCTGAGCATCCCTGATTGTAACGAGCAGGGTGGATAAGGAGGAACCAGTGGATGTGGTGTATTTGACATTCGATAAGGTGCCACATAAAAGGTTACTGCACAAGATAAAAGTTCACGGGGTTGGGGGTAATATATTAGCATGGATAGAGGATTGGCTAACTAATAGAAAACAGAGTCGGGATAAATGGGTCATTATCCAGTTGGCAAACAGTAACTAGTGGGGTGCCGCAGGGATCAGTGCTGGGGTCTCAACTATTTCCAATCTATATTAATGACTTGGATGAAGGGACCGAGTGTAATGTAGCCAAGTTTGCTGATGATACAAAGATGGGTGGGAAAGCAAATTGCGAGGAGGACACAAAAAATCTGCAAAGTGACAGGCTAAGTGAGTGAGCAAAAATTTGGCATATAATGTGGGAAAATGTGAGGTTATCCACTTTGGCAGAAAAAATAGAAAAGCAAATTATAATTAAAATGGAGAAAAATTGAAAAGCGTTGCAGTACAGAGGGACCTGGGGTTTCCACTCGTAGGGGAAACTAAAACTAGGGGACATAGTCTTAGAATAATGGGCCACCCATTTAAAACTGAGATGAGGAGGAATTTCTTCTCTGAGGGGTGTAAATCTGTGGAATTCTCTACCTCAGAGAGCTGTGGAGGCTGGATTATTGAATATATTTAAAGTGGAGATAGATAGATTTTTGAGCGATAAGGGAGTGAAGGTTTATGGGGAGTGGGCAGGGAAGTGGAGCTGAGTCCATGATCAGATCAGCCATGATCTTATTAAATAGCGGAGCAGGCTTGATGGCCAAATAGCTTACTCCTGCTCCTATTTCTTGTGTTCTTATGTTTTTATTATAATCACTCAACCATTGGTGGCCATGCCTTTTGTAGCCTGGGCCCCAAGCTTTGGAACTCCCTGCCTAAACCTCTCCGCCTCGCTACCTCTCTTTCCTCCTTCAAGACGCTCCTTAAAACCTACCTCCTTGACTGCACTAATTTCTCCTTATGTGGCTCAGTGCCAAATTTTGATCGCATTATACTCCTGTAAAGCGCCTTGGGACATTTCACTACGTTAATGGTGCCATGTAAACACACGTTATATATGGGATTAGAACTTCTCAGTAGGTTAGTGTGCCACTGTCATGATTCCTCCACGCCCAGTATTTGCTTTTTGCCCGGCTGAGTGCTACAGTGGTTGACCATCAGAGTCAAGAGCCAGGTTAAAGATCAGTGTTGGCCTTGTAAGAAGCATATTGATTGCACATGGGAGGTGTCTGTCCAACACTGGGGATGAATGTGTTGTGTGCCCATCACCATTAAAACCCATGTTGGACATGGGGAAGGTGGGTCACTTCTCTCAGTTAACCCAGTGTGGAGATTGGGAAGTTGGATAAAGCCATACCTGGAGCCTCTTTTTTCCTTCCTTCCCTCCTCACGATATCTGATTGTTGAGGGCATCCCACAGAAAAGGGCATCACTGCCTCACTGGTACCAAACCTGACAACTGATGTGTCTCGTAGCAGCACTGCAGAGAAATAACTGGCCTCTTGTTACCAAGGAAACGCTGCAGTTTTGTTGTGCTTTGTTTGTGCACTTTCAGTTCTCTTGCTCTGTCTCTATGTCTTTCTCGCTTTCCTCCTCTGTCTCTGTGTCTCTCTTCCTCTGTCTCTCTTCCTCGGTGTGTGTGTGTGTGTCTCTATGTGTCTCTCTTCTATCCTTGTCTCTCTTCATCTGTCTCTCTTCCTCTGTCTCTTTGTGTCTCTCTGTCTCTCTCTTCCTCTGTCTCTGAGTCTCTCTTTTGTCTCTATTCTGTCACTCTCTCCGTCTCTATTCTGTCACTCTCTCCTTTTGTTTTTGTCTCTTTTTCTCCAAATTTTCTCCAGTTGAATATTGGGAAGACCAAAGCCATTGTTTTAAGCCCCCACCACAAACTCCGTTCCCTAGCCACTGACTCCATCCCTCTCCCCAACTCCTGTATGAGGCTGAACCCCATTTTTCAGACTTTCGCAACCTTGGTGTCATACTTGACCCTGAAATGAGCTTTCAACCACATATCAGCAGCATAACTAAGACCCTCTATTTCCACCTCCTGTAACATCGTCCCTCTCTGCCCTTGCCTCAGCTCATCCGCTGCTGAAGCCCTCATTCGTGCCTTTGTTACCTCTAGACTTGACTATTCCAATGCACCCCTGGCTGGCCTCCCACATTCTACACTACGTAAACCAGAGGTGATCCAAAACTCGGTTGCTCATGTCCTAACTCGCACTGAGTCCCGCTCACCCATCACCCCTGTGCTCGCTGGCCTACATTGACTTCCGGTTAAGCAACGCCTCGATTTCAAAATTCTCATCCTTGTTTTCAAATCCCTCTATGGCCTCACCCCTCCCTATCTCTGTAGTCTCCTTTAGCCCCCCCCCCCTCTCCATCCCCCCCGCCCCCCCGCGAGATAGCTGCACTCCTCTAATTCTGCCCTCCTGAGCATCCCTGATTATAATCGCTCAACCATTGGTGGCCAT
Organism: Pristiophorus japonicus; assembly: GCF_044704955.1. Lineage (NCBI taxonomy): Eukaryota > Metazoa > Chordata > Chondrichthyes > Pristiophoridae > Pristiophorus > Pristiophorus japonicus. Next base: position 81,156,831 of record NC_091991.1, on the reverse strand, counting down.
GCCTTCTGTTGCCTGAGCTCTAAGCTCTGGAATTCCCTGCCTAAACCTCTCTACCTCTCTACCTCTCTTTCCTCTTTCAAGACGCTCCTTAAAACATACCTCTTTGGTCAAGCTTTTGGTCACCTGCGTTAATTTCTCCTTATGCAGCCCGGTGTCAAATGTTTTGATCTCATCATACTGCTGTGAAGCGCCTTGGGATGTTTCACTACGTTAAAGGTGCTATATAAATACAAGTTGCTGTTGTTGCCTGTCTTTCTCAAGTGAACATGCTCTTTCTATCTCTCTGCCTCTCCCTTCCCTCCCACTGATCAATCTCAACCTCCAGAACCTTGCTCCAATTGAAATTGGCCTCACGCTGTGGATTAAGGGAATTTGAAACAAGTTAGACTATTTAAGTTTGGGTCCAATAAACAGAGGAGTGGAAATAAATGGGGCAGGAAGCAAATGGAAGTCACAGAGCAGACAATTTTCAGAATTGTGAACCGTGCAGTGCTGCAAATCAAGCTGACTGTGTGGAGCGGAGAATTCTCGGTCACACCAGCCACGGAAAGTGAGTATTAAGCAGCTGAAGCCAGGCAGTTATTGGGTACCATGTGTGTTCTATGTAGAGAATAGTGGGCCTCTGATTTACTTTGTGATCAGTTCCGCTCAAGGATTTGGGATAACAGTGACCCACGGGATGAAAACCTGTGCAGTTTATAATTATTACTGAGCCATGAGGTGAGTTGTGGCCTTGTATCACTTCCCATGTAAAAGGTTTATTTCAATATGTCCTCCCTCGGTATGTTCCATGTACAGGACACTGTTCCGTCAGTTGTTTTAAGCCCCTACCACACCACTTTCTTGCCTTTCATTTTTCCACATTATGTTTTTTTTCCACAATATCGAAGCAGCGTTAGTAACAAGCCACCGAATGCCTGGCATTGCTGTTACAGTGTGCACAGCTCGACCATTCCTGGCTTGTGTCAACCGTGGCTCACTGGGTATCATACTCGCCTCTGAGTCAGAAGGTTGTGGGTTCAAGTCCCACTTCAGAGACCTGTGCACAAAAATCTAAGCTGACAGTCCAGTGCTGCACTGTCAGAGGTGCCGTCTTTCGGATGAGATGTTAAACCGAGGCCCCGTCTGCTCTCTCAGATGGATGTAAATGTTGTGTATAGAAGAACTCCACGAGGCTGACTACTGTGAGCTAAACTTAGTGTGATCTTAGTCTTCTTTATTACAATTCCAGAGTGCCTAAACAACATGGCAGCCAACCTTTTATACTGGCCCTGCACGTGTGCAGGTGACCATTAGGACTCCAACAGTCGCACCCTCTAGTGGCAACTATTACATAGTTACATACATAACATCACTCTCCCCCACCCCCCTGGACCCCCCCAAAGTCTTCGGTACAAGTTATTTACAAGTTGAGGCGATCCGAAGCCCTTCGCTCCCTGGTTGATCGTCTAAGTTCCAACCCTGGCGTGTGTGAGTTGGTCTGACCATTGCTGCACTGCACCGTGGCTGGTCTGACCGGTCTGTCAGGAACGGTGGGTTCATCCTCATGATTGACAGCGAGGTCGTTTGCTGGTTGGGTGTGTGTTGGTGGATCGTCGATGGTGATGTCCTCTTCAAGTTGTTCATGGTTATCAGTAAATCGCAGTTTGGTCTGATCTAAATGCTTTCTGCACATTTGACCATTTAACAGTTTGATTATAAACACCCTGTTCCCTTCCCTGGCCAAAACAGTACCAGCAACCCATTTGGGACCATGACCGTAATTCAGGACAAACACAGGGTCGTTAACATCAATGTCACGTGAAACAGCCGCGCGATCGTGGTACATGTTCTGCTGGTGTCGCCGGGTTTCTACGTGATCATTAAGATCCGGGTGGACTAGGGAGAGCCTGGTTTTGAGGGCTCTCTTCATTAACAATTCTGCCGGGGGTAAGTGAGTGGGGTTGCGTCCGGTAACTGAGCAGAATACGAGACAAGCGGGTCTGCAGGGAGCCGTCCGTCACGTGTTTCATGCTCTGCTTGATTGTTTGGACTGCCCGCTCCGCTTGACCATTAGACATGGGCTTAAACGGAGCAGACCTGACATGCTTGATGCTACTGCGGGTCATAAACTCGTTGAATTCCGAGCTGGTGAAACACGGTCCACTGTTGCTGACGAGGACACCGGGCAAACCATGGGTGGCGATCATGGCTCGGAGGCTTTCAATGGTGGCTGTGGACGTGCTGGATGAGAAGGCGCTGAGCACCTTGAGTCTCAATGCCGAGAGCATGCAGAAATCAAGCGCAGAGAGCGGAAAGAGCGTGCAGCAAACCAGTCCCATCCACCCCTTCCCTCAAAGACTATCTGTCCCACCTGTGACAGAGTCTGTGGCTCTCGTATTGGACTGTTCAGACACCAAAGAACTCACTTCAGGAGTGGAAGCAAGTCTTCCTCGATTCCGAGGGACTGCCTAATATGATGATGGATGACATGATTACACACTCAATCCATTTGGAGTAAGCGTCCACTACTACAAAAAACATCTTTCCTAGAAAGAGGCCAGCAAAATCTACGTGGATCCTGGACCACAGTTTCAAGGGCCGACCACAGACTCAGTGGAGCCTCCCTTGGTGCATTGCTCAGTTGCGAGCAAGTGTTGCACTGATGTACGCATGATACTAAGTCCGAGTCAATGCCGGGCCACCAAACATACGACCTGGCAATTGTCTTCATCATGACAATGCCTGGGTGGGTACTGTGTAGGTCGCGTATAAACATTTTCCTGCCTTTTTTTTTGGCAAAACCATGTGATTACACCATAAATGTCAATCCGACTGGATGGACATTTCATCTTTGCATCGGTGAAACGGCTTAATTTCATCTTGCATTTCCCTGGGAATGGCCCACCAGTTCCCATTTAGGACGCAACTCTTTGCTAATGATAGCACAGGATCCTGGCTGGTCCAGGTACTGATCTGGCGAACCGTGACAGGTGACCCCTCGCTCTCAAAAGTAGCAAGTCTGCGGGCTGCGCCATTTCAACCCCAGTGATGGGTAATGTAGCCGGCTGAGAGCATCGGCACAGTTTTCAGTGCCTGGTCTTTGGCGGGTAACGTAGTCATAGGCGGATAATGTTAGTGCCCATCTTTGGATGCGGGACGAAGCATTGGTATTTATACCTTTGCTCTCTGAAAACAGCGAAATGAGCGGCCTGTGGTCAGTTTCAAGCTCAAACTGAAGTCCAAATAGGTATTGGTGCATTTTCTTAACCCCATATTCACATGATAATGCCTCTTTCTCGACCATACCATAGGCTCTCTCAGCCTTAGACAGACTTCTAGGTACGTATGCAACTGGTTGGAGGTTGCTTGACACATTGGCTTGCTGTAACACACAGCCGACGCCATGCGCTGAGGCGTCACAAGCGAGCACTAAACATTTACATGGGTCATAGTGTACAAGTAACTTATTTGAACATAGCAGGTTCCTGGTCTTCTCAAAGGCTGTGTCTTGAGATTTGTCCCAAACCGAGTCGTCACCCTTGTGTAGCAACATGTGCAAAGACTCTAACAACGTGCTGAACCCAGGTAGAAAGTTACCGAAATAGTTGAGGAGTCCCAGAAACGAACACAGCTCTGTCACATTTTGTGGTCTGGATGCATTCTTGATTACCTCTGTCTTTGAGTCCAGGGCCTGATGCCGTTTGCTGCAATCTTTCTCCCCAAAAATTCGACTTCTAGCGCCAGGAAAACACACTTGGAGCGTTTCAGCCTGAGTCCCACTCTGTCTAGGTGACTTAGAATCTCTTCCAGGTTGTGTAGGTGTTTGATGGTGTCACGACCGGTGATCAGGATGTCGTCTTGAAACACAACGATGCGCGGAACAGATTTCAGCAAACTCTCCATGTTTCTCTGGAAAATGGCTGCAGCCGAGCGAATCCCGAAAGGGCACCTGTGGTATATAAACAGCCCTTTGTGTGTGTTGATGCACGTCAGTCTTTTCGAAGATTCAGCCAGCTCCTGTGTCATGTAGGCGGAGGTTAGGTCCAACTTGATGAACGACTTCCCCCCCGCTAACGTTGCGAACAGGTCATCCACCTTGAGCAGCGGGTACTGGTCCTGTAGTGAGACTCGGTTAATCGTTACCTTGTAGTCTCCGCAGATTCTGACTGTGCCATCACTTTTCAACACCGGAACAATTGGACTGACCCACTTGTTGACTGGTGATATGATTCCTTTGCGTTGGAGTCTGTCCAGTTCAATCTCGACTTTCTCCCTCATCATGTACGGAACTGCCCGAGCCTTGTGATGGATGGGCTGTGCATCGGGGCTTAGATGGATCTGTACCTTGGCGCCTATGAAATTGCTGATGCCTGATTCGAATAGCGAGGGAAACTTGCGCAGCACTTGAGCACACGAGGCATCATCCACTGAAGATAGTGTTTTGATGTCGTTCCAATTCCATCTAATCTTTTTGAGCCAGCTTCTACCGAACAGCATTGGACCATTGCCTGGTCAATCCACAATGATAGGTCATGCACAGCTCCATCATACGATACCTTCACTGACGCACTTCCAATGATTGGTTTGAGCTCTTTGGTGTTTTGCATTAATCGGGCTCAGTTTGGGCCTTTGTGCCTTATTGCCGCGCAGTTTCTCGAAAGCCTTCTGGCTCCTTATTGACTGACTCGCACCCGTGTCCAACTCCATGGATACTGGCACTCCATTTAATTTGACTTTCAGCATTACAGGAGGGCTCTTGGTGGTGAAGGTATGTACCCCATACACTTCTTCCTCGGGTTGAGTTGCCTGTGCTGCGTGATCTGCTGCCACGTGACATGGTGTGTCGCAGCACGTTTGCACATTCGCTGGAGGTGCCCCATTGTTGCACAGCCTTTGCACACGTAGGACTTGAATCGACATTGATGGGCCCGATGATTATCCCTGCAGCGCCAACACGGTGCTAATGGATTCACATTCACCCTCGATGGCGGACTCTGAGTCATCACAGGTCTTGCAGCCGCAGATGTATAGGCCCTGCCATGAGCAGTTCGGCCTGCTAGCGATGTCATTTTATGCACAGTACTTGGCGGTGAGCTTCGATGTTGAGAAGATATCTGTTTGGTGTTACCGTCCATGGCCATGCATGCCTGGGCGATCGCGATGGCCCTGCTCAGGTCTAGGGTTTCGGCAGCCAACAGCTTTCGAAGAGTGACCTCGTGGCTGATGCCCAGCATGAAAAAGTCCCGCAGCATTTGCCCCAACGCAACTCCAAAATTGCAAGGTCCTGCGAGGCGTCTCAGGTCAGCGACATAATCCGCCATGTCCTGGCCCCCGGAGCGATGGTGCGTGTAAAAACGATACCTGGCCATGAGGATACTCTCCTTCGGCTTGAGGTGGTCCCGAACCAGAGTGCACGACTCTGTATAGTCCTTCTCCATTGGTTTTGTCTGTGCGAGCAGATTCTTGATGAGGCTGTATATTTTAGGCCCGCAGACGGTGAGGAGAACCGCCCTGTGCTTGACCATGTTAGTATCTCCTTCCAGCTCATTGGCCACAAAGTACTGGTCGAGACAGTCAACGAAGGCTTCCCAATCATCACTCTCTACGAATCTCTCTAATATTCCAAAGCAGCCATGGTTGCTTGAAGGTTCGTATTCTGTTACTCAACGCCAATTGTTGTGTATAGAAGAACTCCACGAGGCTGAGTACTGTGAGCTAAACTTAGTGTGACTTTAGTCTTTATTACAACTCCAGAATGCCTAAACAACATGGCCGCCAACCTTTTATACTGGCCCTGCACGTGAGTGCAGGTGACCATTAGGACTCCAATAGTCGCGCCCTCTGGTGGCAAGTATTACATAGTTACATACATAACAGTAAAAAAATCCCATGGCACTATTTCAAAGAAGAGCAGGGGAATTATCCCCGGTGTCCTGGCCAATACCTATCCCTCAATCAACATCACAAAAAAACAGATTATCTGGTCATTATTGCGGTTTGTGGGAGCTTGCTGTGCACAAATTGGTTGCCGCGTTTCCTACATTACAACAATGACTACATTCCAAATGTACTTAATTGGCTGTAAAGTGCTTTGAGATGTCCAGTGGTTGTGAAAGGCGCTATATAAATGCAAGTCTTTCTTCCTTGTACAAGAACTGAGCGCACTCCAGGCTGACACCATTTAGGCAATGGGCCCTCGTCAACTGTGAGAAACGTTCTTATTCTCCTTTTTTACTGAACAAAAAGGGAATAAAAGCCAAATTCTGACCATTATGATGTCTCAAAATGATCTTTTGCTCTTCTCTGGATGTTTGGATTCAAACAAATTATATAAATGGAAAACAAAATGAAGGATAGTGTTCAGCTTTGTTCTTTAACCAATGGTGGATGTTAGGAAACAGATATCTCTGTTTATTCAAGTCATATTCTTTTTCCCGAGGAGTGCATATGGAGTCATGTATTGTGTAATGTTTACACTCTTTGCTCTTGAGCTTATGGTGCACAATAGTCAGCAGATAGGTTTGAGGTATAAATAAGTGATGCCCTCTCATGCAAAAGCTCTGTGACTCTTTGTAGTAAATGGTTGTCCCCTGGGGTAAAGTTGCTGAAGCATGCTGATCAGAGAGGGTGCCAGGTTTGATTCCAGGCCTGCGCTGAGTGAACTGATGTGAGTGGGTGCTATAATTAGCCTCAGTGCCACTGCCAATCATGCTAAGTTTGTGCCCCTGATTGCGAGCTACTCGCCCCCGCTGGAAGGTGCTGCTATGTGGATCTGCTGAGGTCGCAATCGACTGACATCCTTTGCTGTCAAATAGCCTGCCGACGCTCGGAATCCCAGGCTCTCACACAGGCAGCAGTGAGGTGGCAGCGGGATCTGGCGCTCCTGAAAGTAGTCCAAGTATTCAGGAGAGGAGTAGAGGAAAACTGGAAAAAATAATCTAACTGGGTAGTAGATGGAGGAGGTGTTTACCAGCTGGTAAGGGCAGGGGGGGAGGGGATCTGTTGATCCTTCACTACAAATATCGGCATGTAAGAGTCAATGTAGAAGTTGTTGAGATGCTTTCAGTGCGATAGTACAGTTGTGTACCATTGTGATATTTTAAGTTAATGTGTGCTGGGCAAGGGTGGGAGTTTGTCATAGTACAGCACAAAGAGACCATTTGGCCCATCGAGTCGGCTCTTTCGAAGAGCATTTCCATTAGTCCCATTCCCCCGTTCTTCCCTCATATTTCTGCAATTTTTTCTCCTTCAAATATTTATCCGAATCCCTTTTGAAGGCTACTATTGAATCTGTATCCACCACCCTATCAGAGGTGGGATGCTGTGGGGCAGATGTGCGGCAGAGGTTGGGAGGGGGTGGGGAGGAGGAGGGAAGGGGTTGGGGGGGAGGAGGGGAGGGAGTGGGGAAGAGGAGAGGAGGGGGTGGGGAGGAAGAGGAGGGGACGGGGCGGGGAGGAGGAGGGGAGAGGAGGAGGAGGTCGGGGAGGGGGTGGGGGAGGAGGAGGGGAATGGGGAGGGTGGGGGGGAGGAGGAGAGGAGGGGAGGGGAGGAGGAGAGGAGTGGGTGGGGGGAGGATGGGCAAGGGGGTGGGGAAGGAGGGGGGAGGGGTGAGGAGGAGGGGGGAGGGGGGATGGGTGGGGAGGACATTGGGCAGAGGTGGGCCGCTGTTGGGCTCAGTTGTCTTAAAATGTATAAAATCTTCAAAAATGATTCATTCACTTCAGTACCTGAGGGGGAATTATTTTTGCAGGTCTGTTGCTCTGCTGTGTATCCACCATGACGATATATTTAAAAATCAATACGCACATGACCAAGCCGTCTTGTGCCTCCTGTCCTGCTGACCTGTTGGTGTGTACGGACTGTCACATTCATTGTTTGCCTATAAATCTGCAATGTGCTACATTAAACTTTAAACACTTGCTGTGCAGTATATAACTGCTGCCTGATATGTTTCCAACCATTGTAGCGTGGCAGTGCTGTGATTGATCAGCAGTGCGATGGGAATGATTTTCGAACGGTTGGCTCAGGTTATTTGTGTTGTATTTCATCTGTTTTTAAAAAAAAGCTCCCTGCATTAAAGGTCATCTATCTGAAGCGTCAATAATGAGAAACCATGTTGGAAAACATAATGAGATCAGTTCCTCATTGTGCTGTTTAATGATGTATTTACAGCAACATAACAATTTATAATCTAGTATTAGATTTGTTTTGTCAGGTATAAAGAACAATCCAATGTGCTGATCTCTGCTAACTCACAATGAAGGCATTTTTCCCGGCGAGCTGTTCTCCCTACACCTTAGTTTGGGAATGTTGCTTTGGAATAATGAGAGGCTTCAGCAACAAAACAACAACAGCTTAAATTCATATAGCGCCTTCATTGTAGTAAAATGTCCCAAGGCGCTTCACAGGAGTGTTATAAGACAAAACAAATAAATTTGACACCGAGCCGCATAAGAAGAAATTACGGCTGATGACTAAAAGCTTAGTCAAAGAGATAGGTTTTAAGGAGTGTCTTAAAGGAGGAAAGAGAGGTGGAGAGGTTTAGGAAGGGAGTTCCAGGGCTTGGGGCCCAGGCAGCTGAAGGCACGGCCACCAATGGTTGAGCGATTATAATCAGGGATGCTCAAGAGGGCAGAATTAGAGGAGCACAGACATCTCGGGGGGTGGGGGGGGGGGGGGGTTTGTGAGGCTGAAGGACATTGCAGAGATTGGGAGGGGCGAGGCCATGGAGGGATTTGAAAACAAGGATGAGAATTTTGAAATCGAGGCGTTGCTTAATAAAAGCAGCAGATTGCCTCTCAGAAAGGGCTTCGCATACAACAAAATGCTTCTTTAACATTTTGGAGTGCAGTGACTGTCAAGTTGGGCCTGAAGTTTTCCAACCGTCCCCTGTGAATACCCACACACTTCCCCCGGGCCCCACTGCAAATATTGACAGATTCCTTGCAAATATTGAAGCTTCAGGAATCCCTTGAAAATACTGACACACTCCTGGGGAGCACCTGTCCTTTCGATAGACAGTGACTACTGGCCAATGAAAGCAGTGTCGTGACTACAGAGAATTTATTTTTAGTACAGAGCAAGAAAGATCATGTGCTATTAAGTCAACAAATACAGGAATCTAGGGACCCTATGGGCTCCCTACAAAGACCTTCTAGTCTCTGAGGGACCTCTGTGATGTAGGTAAACAGGACAGACATTTTGCATGCAGCAAGATCACGCAAACTGACCAATAAGTAGTCTATTTTAAGCGGCATTAGTTGAGGGAAGATAAACTTCTGCAACATGAATTAACATTAAAATAGGAAGAAACTCTGCTCGTCATGTACAGATGTCAGACAACTCTCCTATAACATCAAAATTACAGCACAGAAGGATACCATTCAACCCTTCTTGCATGTGCTGGTGCCACTCATTGTGGAGCTGCTTACTCTGACTTCATTGCCCTGTTGGTTCCCTGTGTTCTATAGAATGATAAACAACTGTGCATCAGATGCAAAAGCAAGAGACACGATGGGGAGAAATTCGCGTCGCTAGTGGGGGCGCTAACAGGGCGCACACCGGGATTACTACCGCCTCCCGCAAAACTCCACGGGGAGAGGCACAAGCCGATAGTTCCCCTCTTTTGCCGGTAGTGCCCTGCTCTTGCCGATAGTGCCCCACTCTTGCTGGTAGTGCCCCTCCCTTGCCAACAGACCCCTGCCCTTGCCGATAGTGCCCCATCCTTGCCGGTAGTGCCCCATCCTTGCCGGTAGTGCCCCGCTCTTGCCGACAGCCCCCCCGCCCTTGCCGACAGCCCCCTGCTCTTGCCAACAGTGCCCCGCCCTTGCCGACAGCCCCCCCGCCCTTGCCGACAGCCCCCTACCCTTGCCAACAGCCCCCTGCTCTTGCCAACAGTGCCCCGCCCTTGCCGACAGTCCCCCGTCCTTGCCGACAGTCCCCTGCTCTTGCCGGTAGTGCCCCGCTCTTGCCGACAGCCCCCCCGCCCTTGCCGGTAGTGCCTCGCTCTTGCCGACAGTTCCCCACTCTTGCCGGTAGTGCCTCGCTCTTGCCGACAGTTCCCCGCTCTTGCTGACAGCCCCCCGCCCTTGCCGACAGCCCCCCGCTCTTGCCGACAGCCCCCCGCTCTTGCCGGTAGTGCCTCGCTCTTGCCGACAGTTCCCCGCCCTTGCCGACAGCCCCCCGCCCTTGCCGACAGCCCCCCGCCCTTGCCGACAGCCCCCCGCTCTTGCCGGTAGTGCCTCGCTCTTGCCGACAGTTCCCCGCTCTTGCCGACAGTTCCCCGCCCTTGCCGACAGTTCCCCGCCCTTGCCGACAGTCCCCCGCCCTTGCCGACAGCCCCCCGCTCTTGCTGGTAGTGCCTTGCTCTTGCCGACAGTTCCCCGCCCTTGCCGACAGTCCCCCGCCCTTGCCGACAGCCCCCCGCTCTTGCTGGTAGTGCCTCGCTCTTGCCGACAGCCCCCCGCTCTTGCCGACAGTTCCCCGCTCTTGCCGACAGTTCCCCGCTCTTGCCGACAGCCCCCCGCCCTTGCTGGTAGTGCCTCGCTCTTGCCGACAGCCCCCCGCTCTTGCCGACAGTTCCCCGCTCTTGCCGACAGTTCCCCGCTCTTGCTGACAGCCCCCCGCCCTTGCCGACAGCCCCCCGCCCTTGCCGACAGCCCCCCGCTCTTGCTGGTAGTGCCTCGCTCTTGCCGACAGCCCCCCACCCTTGCTGACAGCCCCCCGCCCTTGCCGACAGCCCCCCGCCCTTGCCGACAGTCCCCCGCCCTTGCCGACAGCCCCCCGCCCTTGCCGACAGCCCCCCGCTCTTGCCGACAGCCCCCCGCTCTTGCTGGTAGTGCCCCGCTCTTGCCGGTAGCACCCAGGGCCGCTGCGCCACAGATAACGATGTCATCACCGTGCGCAGCAACCCGTTTTCGTCCCGGAGCGAAATTCCGGCAGTAGCTCGTGAGGCCGCAGTGGTCAATGCCCACGCCAATTTCGTGCTTCGCAAACCAGGCCGCACTCTGCTTGCAGGGTGAAAATTAAAAGCAAAGTGCAGCGTGCATTTTTCTTGTTTTATAATGGCCAGGGCCTTGCCATGTTGATCGCGGGGTCCGTGCCGCGATGTTGCAGCCTGGCACTCTGCTTCTGTGCCGGGCTGCTGCCAGAGCACCCTGCTCCCCAGTGGTGTCGTTGGCAGAGGGCTCTGTGCTCCCGCCCATGGCCATGCAGCTCTCCGTGTAGCGCTGGAAAATTCCTGCTGTTAGCGCCCCAGACCCGTCCCCGAGAGGAAGTGGAGTGCGCGACATTGCACTCCACTTCCTCTCGGGGGCAACTGCCGCAGGAAGTCACGCCTCCGTTACCGCCCCCCAAATGGGGATGTAGCGAATTTCGGACCCCATGGATCTGCAGCTAGCCTAGCTGTCATAGAAATAGTACAAGTCTCCTGTTAAAACCACAGGCCGACAATGGCAAATCTTGCAGCCTGCCAGGATGTAAAGAGAGAAAGAGAAATACAGAAAAGAGGAGACGGAAAAAACAAAAAAAAGGAAGGCAGGGCAGAGATAAGGAAACAGAGGAAAAGAAGAACATGTTAATGATGTTGGCTGCTTTTTAATCGGATCAATTTTTGAGAGACAAGGTAATGTCCCAACTATATAAAACTCTTGAGTGTTTTGTGTGGTTTTGTCAGCTCTGACTACCCCCCTTGGTTTGGATAATCCACCTTGCTCTGGTGTTCCCAGTTCCTACTGCTCTGACCTGAGCTTGTTTCAGGCTATTTCTTGTCTCTCCCACTCCAGATCACCAGATCCTTCCCAGAAGAACTCCATTCCACATGGGCGATCCTCTTTGCGACCCTTCAGCTCTACTCATTGGAATTGTTTATGCAGCATCCAGTATGCCATTTGTTACAATATATATAGCTTCCCGTTTGACAAATATTTTTATATATCATCATCATAGGCAGTCCATTGAAATCGAGGAAGACTTGCTTCCACTCTAAAAGTGAGTTCTCAGGTGACTGAACAGTCCAATATGGGAATTACAGTCTCTGTCAGAGGTGGGAAAGACAGTGGTTGAAGGAAAGGGTGGGTGGGACTAGTTTGCCACACGCTCCTTCCGCTGCCTGCGCTTGATTTCTGCATGCTCTCGGCGATGAGACTCGAGGTGCTCAGCGCCCTCCCGGATGCTCTTCCTCCACCTAGGGTGGTCTTTGGCCAAGGACTCACAGGTGTCGGTGGGGATGTTGCACTTTATCAAGGAGGCTTTGAGGGTGTAACACAAGATCCACCAGTTGTACAGGGGGATCCAGTCTTAGAAATACATTTACTGCAGTGTGTTTGTCCAGACCCACAGCAATGTGGTTGATTCTTCATTGCCCTCCTGAAATGACATCGCAAGCCACTCTAGGGCAATTAGGGATGGGCAATACATACTGGCATTGCCAGTGATGCCCTCATCCTGTGAATGGATTAAAAATATGTTCCATGTGGCCACGCAGAGTGGTGATGTACAGGTTCAGTGACCGACTTTGCTGAAATCCCAATCTCAGTTTAATTGGAGTGGGTAGGCGCCAATTAGCTTCTGTTAAGACTTATTTTGGCAGGAACTGTGTAAGACTTATTGTCTTAGCAGTTTAGAGTTCAGACTCGTGGAACAGACAACTCAAGACAAGGAGATCTTGTTTCCCCGCACAGAGTAACCTTTACTTAAAATTCAATAAAAGAGTACAAGTAAGAATCCAATAGCATCAATACACAACAGTTCCTGTATAGACCTACCCCATGAGACTTACTTTACTTACAGTTTATTTACTTTATACTTCAGCAATTCGAAGCAAAAAGTCACATGTAACAAGCACTACCGGTGGTCAAGCGCCCAGTAATTAGTCCATGGCTCTGTGGTTAGCAACTGACCAAGTTGCCTTCTCTTCGGTTGCAGCGAGATACTGTGTCCTCGCACTGTAATTATACTTAAGAAAAATGGCTACCAGCCCACTGCGTGCATGTTCCAGACTATGAAAAGGTCTGCAGTTGGATTTTTCTTTAATTAAAATGTAACTTCTGTACATACTGTTTGTTCTTGCAATCTTATCAATCTGTGGCCTTAAGGACAGTTACTTCACTTGTCTCAAGATGTTACTGGTTCAATATTCCTATCCCGTTTTCACAGACTTTCCCAGAACTCCTATCTGTGATAAATGTTTTTGCAACTGCAGCATTTCTTAAAGTTTAACAAAGAGGTCTCCTGGCTTTGCAAGATATACTGGGTTACAGAATTTGGTCAGTTTGTAAGTTCGGCCATCGTAAAAGCAGAGAATGGTGCATTCTTACAACTGTTTTGGTAGTTGTACAAGGTTGCTGCACAGTTATTACAATACTGTTTCCTGCGCTCTTTGTGCATGTTAAATATGAAACATGGGAAATATGAAAGAAAGAAAGACTTGCATTTATATGGTGTCTCTCACAACCACCGGACATCCCAAAGTGCTTTACAGCCAATGAAGTACTTTTGGAGTATAATGTGGGAAACGTGGCAGCCAACATGCGCATAGCAAGCTTCCACAAACAACAATGTAATAATGACAGATAATCTGTTGTTATTATGTTGATTGAGGGATAAATATTGGCCAGGACACCAGGAGAAATCCCCTGCTCTTCTTCGAAATAGTGCCATGGGATCTTTTATGTGCACCTGAGAGAGCAGACAGGGCCTCGGTTTAACGTCTCATCCGAAAGACGGCACCTCCAACAGTGCAGCATTCCCTCAGCACTGCACTAGAGTGTCAGCCTAGATTTATGTACTTAAGTTCCTGGACCCAAAACCTTCTGACAAGCTTCAAATAAAAGAACAATAATATTTTTAAGCATTTTATTGAATTGAAAATTAGCTGTAGCCATTGTGAGTAGCTGTGCATAATTCCGCCTTTGTATGTTGTGTAATATAGGATTTGCATGTAAGAGAAGCAGTGAGTAAAAGATTCTGGACCAAGTTAGGTTCCCCTGAAAGAGGCGTTGAGGAGTCAGTCAGCAGTCTTTCAGGAATATCGAGCATCTATTAACCTCTTGAGTGCACCCAAGTCCGGGCACCTCAGCTACTTAGCATGGAATTTATTTGGTGGTTGCTTGCTCCCTTCCACTGTTTGGGATTCCAATGTATTGCCGAGTCCTCAGCTGCCTCGAATCTATGTATATGTAATATACATAGATGACCTGGAAGAGGGGACGGAGTGTAGTGTAACAAAATTTGCAGATGACACAAAGATTAATGGGAAAGCGGCTTGTGTAGAGGACACAGAGAGGCTGCAAAGAGATTTAGATAGGTTAAGCGAATGGGCTAAGGTTTGGCAGATGGAATACAATGTCAGAAAATGTGAGGTCATCCACCTTGGAAAAATAAACAGTAAAAGGGAATATTATTTGAATGGGGAGAAATTACAACATGCTGCGGTGCAGAGGGACCTGGGGGTCCTTGTGCATGAATCCCAAAAAGTTAGTTTGCAGGTGCAGCAGGTAATCAGGAAGGCGAATGGAATGTTGGCCTTCATTGCGAGAGGGATGGAGTACAAAAGCAGGGAGATCCTGCTGCAACTGTATAGGGTATTGGTGAGGCCACACCTGGAGTACTGCGTGCAGTTTTGGTCACCTTACTTAAGGAAGGATATACTAGCGTTGGAGGGGGTACAGAGACGATTCACTAGGCTGATTCTGGAGATGAGGGGGTTACCTTATGATGATAGATTGAGTAGACTGGGTCTTTACTCGTTGGAGTTCAGAAGGATGAGGGGTGATCTTATAGAAACATTTAAAATAAAAGGGATAGACAAGATAGAGGCAGAGAGGTTGTTTCCACTGGTCGGGGAGACTAGAACTAGGGGGCACAGCCTCAAAATACGGGGGAGCCAATTTAAAACCGAATTGAGAAGGAATTTCTTCTCCCAGAGGGTTGTGAATCTGTGGAATTCTCTGGCCAAGGAAGCAGTTGAGGCTAGCTCATTGAATGTATTCAAATCACAGATAGATAGATTTTTAACCAATAAGGGAATTAAGGGTTACGGGGAGCAGGCGGGTAAGTGCAGCTGAGTCCACGGCCAGATCAGCCATGATCTTGTTGAATGGCAGAGCAGGCTCGAGGGGCTAGATGGCCTACTCCTGTTCCTAATTCTTATGTTCTTATGTTCATAAAACAGAAAGCTTACAATAACAACTTGCATTTATATAGTACTTTTAATGTAATAAAAAGTCCCAAGGTACTTCTAACCAAATTTGAAACCAAGCCACATAGAAATCTTGGTCAAAGAAGTAGGTTTTAAGGACCGTCTTAAAGGAGGTTAGAGAGGTGGAGAGATTTAGGGAGGGAATCCCAGACCCTGGGTCCTAGGCAGGCACGGCCGCCAATGGTGGAGTGAAGAAAATCAGGGATGCGCAAGAGGCCAGAATTGGCAGGGTGCAGAGATCTCGGAGGGTTGACTACTGTTTGGATCCCAGAAGAAGTTTGTGGTGCAAATACATTCCGAGCTGCAGTGAACTTCACAGTTACAGGTAACCGAGAAGCAAACCCGAGTGATTCCAGGTCTTTGTGGCAGGTTGCATTCATCAATGCTGAGCCGAAAATGGCAATTATTTGGCTGTTGGCCAGCGTCAGAAAGATTAACGCCATCTATTTCCTCAGTTTCCTTTCTACTGTTTCTTGGGCTGTTGTTGCCACTCACAAAAAATAAATCCATTCACATGCTTATTGTTACTCATTCCAGTGGGTCAGGAAGCCCCCGCAAGCTCTGTTTAACCCTGCATCATTCATGCCACAAGCTGAACTCATTGAGCTGGTAATTGATGCAAGACCTGGTTAGCTGGTTTCTTTTTAGCCACATCTGTCTTGCAGTAAACAGATTTAATGACAAATTGAGTCATTATAGGTTCAATCCACGAAGCTCTTGTTTAATTGTGGAAAGTTCACGTTTGGGGCAATTGTACCATAAGTAGGTTTTTAACCGTAACTTCCAAAGTGCCACAAACTGGATACTCCTATTCATAATGTATAATGGTTAACAAAAAAATGATTTATTTAGTCTTCAAAGTGCTCATTTTACAGCATAATTGCAACAATAACTAGCATTTATATGCTTTAGTGCCTTTAATATAGAAAATGTCCCAAGGCACATTGCTGCTGCTGTGGGGGCACAGGAAGGACCTGAGATAGATAAATGATGTCCTTTCTTGACTATTACAATGCTCGTACAGCAGAGCTGGTCTCCAGTCACCTTGGTTAATCCTTGCCACTGGACCAAGACCAAGCTCTGTGCAACAGCCACCACACATTAAAAAAATCCACGCACAGGCATCTTCCACCCTTCAAGATTTAGTTCGGGATCCAGAATATTAGGTCCTTTATTGAAACACATGTGAACTTTTTGATGTGGAAGTAAGTCATCCTCGATTCGAGGGACTGCCTATTATGATGATTACAATGCTGTTCCTAAAATTGCAACAAAATCTGTTTCAGGTTCACCAAAATGCAGCCGTAAGGAACAGCAGTGGTGTTTATTGCATTATTCAGTGCAAGATGGAAAATGCAACAATCTTTAAAATTCAACTGCACCCACTTAGCTGTCGTTAAATGCACATCACTGACTATTTTATAAATGGAACAAGTTTTTAAGAATAGAGGCATTAGTTAAAAATAAGCCATCTCCTACAATTATTAGGGCAGAACTGTTTTCACACTTGTGCAACCCCAACTGAGCCTGTCGAAGGAGCAAGCTCCCCATCACAGGTTGGCATTGGGTGTGCCACAAGGGAAGACCTCTGGAAGCTAGAGGACCAAGCAGAAGTCTATTGGACTGTTCGCCCAATGAGATTTCTGCTGAAGAAAGCTTGGAGAGCGTTATGGGCTCTGATAGAGTTTTCTCTTTGCAGTCTGTACATAACAATATTGTTTTGCCTCATATTTGTCATATTGTCCAGTACCTAAACTTATAGGGGCCGAAATTGAGCCCGGCCCCAAATGGGGCGCACCTATCGTTTTTTAAAGTTTTTCTCCGCCCCAATCCCTGGGTCGGAGAATCAGGAGAAATTCAGGACTTGGAATTTGTTTTCTGGTCGGGGCGGTGTTGTGTCTTCAGGGGGGCGGAGGTGTGGGTGGGTCAGAACAGCCGACGCTCCGAGTCATCGGCGCCGCGCGATGCGTCACAACGTTCCTCCCCTTCAGTTAAAGGGGAGGGCCACTGCGAACTCCGCAAAGTTTTTAGTTCGGTCCACTGAGCCACTAGGGTGGGTTTTATTGGGCCAGCGGCCTGGCACCCACCCTGTTGGCAGCCCGGCCGAACCCATGGGCATAATTGTCGGCCCAACCTGGCAGTCAGCCCACAAGAAAAAATAAAATGGAGTCGCTGGCAGCGCGACTTCCACTTTAAGGTATTGCCTTGCAATTTCCCACGGAGCAATTCCGCAAAAAGGGCGGTAAGGGGTCATCACGTGCCCGGTGCGGCGAGAAAACGGGTGGTGCGGTAACCCGTTCCCGTCGCTTCCGGCCCGGGGGCAATTTCAGACGGGTAGGCCCATCTGTCCGCCGTGGTCGGTAAGGCCTCTCCGCACAGTTCCCGCCTCTTAGAGGCGGTAATGGAGCTTATGGAGGGGGCAATTTCGGCCCCATAGAATCATAGAATGATACAGCACAGAAGCAGGCCATTCAGCCCATCGTGCCTTTGCTGCCTCTTCGAAAGAGCTATCCAATTAGTTCCACTCCCCTGCTATTTCCCCACGGCCCTGCAAATGTTTAATTGCAAGTATATACCAGTTCTTTTTTTAAAGTGTCGATTGAATCCAGTTCCACCACCCTTTCAGGCAGTGCATTCCAGATCATCATAACTCGCTGAGTTCACAAAAAAAAGTCCCTATTTCTCACATGGATTTTTTTGCCAATTATCTTAAATCTGTATCCTCTGATTACCGACTCTCCTGTCAGTGGCAACAGTCTCTGCTCAGCTCAGTCCTAACCAGTGATTTATAATGGTTCAGCATAACACCTGTATATTCTTCAATGAGTAAATCAATACAGCAGTGTAAACTGAAACTGCAGTGGGAATCTGACATAAATTCCAGTGCAAACTCATTAAAGTTGGATTCATGGTTAGACCTGGCCCACATCAGTTTCTGTGAGGACAGAACTGGTCAAGAGAGACTGGCCCCGATGTTGTCTTGGAGGCAGGGAGGGAGCAAAGGCTGTTTGGAGGTCAGGAGACCTGGAAGAACGGGTTTCCCTCAGGCCCTGCCGAATTTAATGGCAGGACCCGATTTGCGTTTTTCGTCTCTGTTTCCAGACAGCAGCGAGCCGAATTGAGAGGCTGGCTGACTGTTGGGCAGGTAGGCCGTCAGCACCAGGCCATTGTTGGGGAGCAGAGTGGACAGGAGGGAAGGAGGGAGTGGAAAGGCCAGGGAGAGATCGGAGGCCTTGGGAAGGGGTAGGGGGGAGAGATCGCAGGGGAGGGATGGGGGGAGAGAGCGACAGGGTCTCAAGGGGAGGATCGGAAAGATTGGGGGGAGTTTGGAGGCTGGGGTCAGGGGTGGTAGATCGTGGCTCGGGAGGAGATCGTGGTTTGTGGGGAGATCGCAGGGTGCGCGGGTGGGGGGAGCGGAAGCAGGTAAGCTGGATCTAGCATAAAAGTGGAAACACATTTACTGGTGGATCCAGCAGACCTCGCCTCCCTTTAGCTGGATGGTTTCCCAAGGCCCGGAAAACCCAGCTGGCAAAGATTACATTTAAAACGGATACTAAATCTAAGGCGCGCAACCTCATTATGATATTTAAATGACCAACCGGCCTCCTGGAAGTGGGTTGGTCCCCCTGCCACCGCCCCCCCCCCCCACTCCCACCCCCGCCTCACCCCCGTCCCACCTCTGTTAAAACTAGAAGTGGGAGGGTTTGCAGCAGGTTAGGTTTGTGTTTGAGATTTTTCCATCTCACCTGACTCAAACACACTTGTTTTTGGGGTTCAAATGATCCCCTTTATGTTTGTGAGAGACAAGGTCAGTTCACGAGGAGCAACGAACAGTCCTTGAGAAAAGAACCCACCATTTTAAAAGCCCACAGTGGCTGTGCTTTGGTTTTAATCTAACCGTCACATCAGAAGCTACAGAGTCTGTTAACTACTGATTGAAAGTCCCTGACTGTGATGCCCAGTCACTGTGAAATTAGAGTGACATTGCAGATGGATTGAACTGACGTTGTTGGAAAAGGTTGGCTTTTTTTTGAAACGCTGGTGGATCAGGGCTGAGTTGGTCAATTCTGTGGAAGTTGCCAAGGCGAAGGATTTCAGCACTCCAAATCATTCTTGTCCATCATGTGAGAAAATGTAAAGTTGCACTTTCCATTCAAACCACATTTTTTTTTCCTGCACTTAGGATGAATCTAGAAAATATAATGAACAGTTTATAAATGCAAGGAAGCACGGAAGGGGGAACAGATCATCTTGCCCACTGAGCCTCTTTGCTGCACGGACAGAAAATGTATTTTTTGAGGCACTAAATCCCATGAGTTTTCCCCTCGTAGCATGTCTTGGCAGCAGATTTCTCCAGTTGGTTTCTCCTCTCGCCAAGACATCCCTGTGTTCTGCCTCTACAGTGACGGGAAGTTGACAGCTAGTATCCTAACCAGCTGGTCTTACAGTGTCAGTGAGCGCAGAAGAGGGCCTTTAGACTGTGATCCCACCTGTTACAGTAATCAGCTGGTATTGGGCAGCACACACTCTGCTTAATCCATTGGCACTTCATTCCAAACTCCAATTTAAAACCACGCCGCTGAACTGATTGTTCTTGACTGATCTCCATTTAAGACCCGGTTTCCTGGTTTAGCCTGAATTAATTTCCTGCGTGTATCTTAGCTATACCATTTAATAAGACCTCCTTCACCACCACCTTTCCACACTTTAAAGCTCAAGGTTCTCTTAGCGCCTTTGCACGGAGAAACAACTTTGTTGCAAGACCTGGACAACATTCAGACTTGGGCTGATAAGTGGCAAGTAACATTCACACCGCACAAGTGCCAGGCAATGACCATCTCCAACAAGCGAGCGTCTAACCACCGCCCCTTGATATTCAAATGCATTACCGTCGCTGAATCCCCCACCATCAACATCCTAGGAGTCACCATTGACTAGAAACGTAACTGGACCAGCCCCATAAATACTGTGGCTTCAAGAGCAGGTCAGAGGCTGGGTATTCTGTGGCGAGTGTCTCACCTCCTGATTCCCCAAAGCCTTTCTGCCATTTACAAGTCACAAGTCAGGAGTGTGATGGAATACTTTCCACTTGCCTGGATGAGTGCAGCTCCAACAACACTCAAGAAGCTCGACACCATCCAGGACAAAGCAGACCACTTGATTGGCACCCCATCCACCACCTTAAACATTCACTCCCTCCACCACCGGCGCACCGTGGTTGCAGTGTGTACCATCTACAAGATGCACTGCAACAACTCACCAAGGCTTCTTTGACAGCACCTCCCAAACCCGTGACCTCTACCACCTAGAAGGACAAGGGCAGTAGTTGCATGGGAGCACCATCACCTCCACGTTCCCCTCCAAGTCACACATCATCCTGATTTGGAAATATATCACCGTTCTTTTATCGTAGCTGAGTCAAAATCCTGGAACTCCCTCCCTAACAGCATTGAGGGGAGTACCTTCACCACAAGGACTGCAGCAGTTCGAGAAGGCATCTCACCACCATCTTCTCAAGGGGAGTTAGAGATGGGCAATAAATGCTGGCCTTGCCAGCGACACCCACATCCCGTGAACGAATAAAAATAAATTCTCAGCATCCTTGCCTCTGCATGACTGTCTCTTTTGTGTCGTGGTTTCCAGGCTGAGCACTGTTTGAATGCGCTGTACTGTACGCACTGCTCTACACTGAGACAGTAGAAGATCCCTGGACAGCGTGATGGCATACCACTTCACGGAGCAGCGCGAGCTGGCACAGGAGGACGACGGCAGTGAAAAGGGCGACTGGTTTGGACGCCACCATAATCCCGGTCACTGTTTGGAGTGTGGGCAGGTACAGCAGGAGCGGCGAGGTTGGGGCGAAGGAACGGCGAGAGATTGCAGAGCGATGTGATTGGGGCCCAGGAGAGGCATGAGTTCAGGGGCGTGGGCCCAGGGGCAGCACGGGCCAGCCCACACTGCGATATGTGTGCGCACTAGGTCCGTGCAGCAGAGCTGGTCTCCAGTCGTCTTGGTTAATCCTTGCCACTGGACTAAGACCTATCTCTGTCAAGCCCGTGTGGTGGCTGGTGTGCAACGGCCACCACATATTAAAAAAACATCCGCACACAGGCACCTTCCACCCTTCGACATGTAGTTCGGGACCTGGAATATTAGGACCTTCATTGAAACACCTGTGAACTCATTGAACACATCCCTTTTTGGTGTGGAAGCAAGTCATCCTCACTACGAGGGACTGCCTAAGAAGAAGAAGAAAGAGGAGTCAACTGCATTTTCATTAAAACATAACTTACATCAGAAGATGCTTGATGTGTCGACCTACTCAGCATGTTCTGATGGTATCAATGGCACACTAATTACAGGCTTTGCAGAGTGTGATCTGGGCTTGTCTTTTTGTCCAATTTTACCCCTTGTGAAATGATCAAAGTAACAGCTCCTAGCAAAAATTCTAGCTCTCTATTCCTGCTGTAATAATCATTAGTGCCAGGTCTAAGCACTTCCCTGTGCTTTACAGTTTAGTTGAGGCAGATCAAAGCAATTGGACAAAGCTGGTTGACTAATGTAGGAAGTTGTAATTAGATGGAGATGAAAGTTTTCCTTATATTTAAGGAAATTTGGGTCTGTTGCTTCAATCCGACTTGCTCCGTTAAGATGGCAGATGCTTTGAAGTTTATCTCTTGATCATGACTGCTTTAAATCTGTATTCACATGGAAAAAAAGCTTTCGCCTTGCGCAGAGCACCATTATGTTACTGGATTAATAATCCAGAGAATGTGAGTTCAAATCCCACCATGGCAGTCTGAGAATTTGATTTTAGGTTTTCTTAAAAAGTGACCATGAAACAATTGGATTGTCAGAAAAACACTGGCTCACTAATGTCCTTTTAGGGACAGAAACCTGCCGTGGTTACCTGGTCGGACCTGCACGCGACTCCAGTCCCACATCAACTGCCCTGTGAAGAGGCCTCGCAAGCCACTCCATTGTAGCACACCCTTCGGAGGGCAGTGAAGGGTGGTTGAGAAGTGCCGGCATTGCCAGTGACACCCACATCCCAAGATAAATATATATATATTTAAAATTCCATATTGTACCTCTAAAGTAGCATAGTTTTGGTAACACCAACGAAATCTGGGCTCGCTGTTAAGAGAGCTGACTTGATCACATTGAGTACTTCGAATTGGCTTGGAGAATCTGCTGGGCTGGAGATTGCTCCTCTCTGTTTCTGACACGGCGCAGATATGCTGACCATTGGTCATTTTGAAGGATCAATGGCTTTGTGCCACTCAAGTGGTTTCCCCCCTGACCCGTGTGTAGTGTCAGCACATGGATGGAGTCTGATCTCCCATCTTATGGTTTCCCCACGCACGGGTGTGTCTGGCTTTGGGCACCCACTTAGTGGCTCAGCCGCACACCTGTAAATGGCTAACGATCAAAACAAAATGCTGATTCTGATCCAGAGTCTCTCCAACTGCAATGTATGCACCTATGAGTATGCTCACAGGTTTGTAGAGCTGTCACATTGTGAGTGGCTTAGCCAGTCATGTAGTGTTCACAAGACTCAATAAAACCCCAGCCAGTTGGGTCTAGGGCATCCACGATGAGGCATGCAGTTGTGAGCCTGGTGGATGAACTGGTAATGTGTAGTGTGATTGTTAAACCTTTGCTAATAAACCATCTAGTTCTTAATAGCAATGTGCTGCTATGAATTCTTAAGCAAAGAACCCACAAACCAAATACATTACACCGGCAGGGACCAGTATGCTGCAAAGTATTTTCCGATGCCACACAACAGCTGCAGGTGTATATGTTTAAAAGAAACAAGAAAACCTTGCTTTTGTAAAGAAAGAGCTGTATTTCCATAGCCCCTTATCACATCTTTCAGAAACGTCTTAAAATGGTTCATGTACGTTGAACTCCTCTGAAGTGCCATGACTGCTGCCATTTTACACAGGCCAGGATCCCAGAAACAACAGCGAGATAAAATGATCAGTTAATCTGATATTGGTGGTTTGGCTCGAGGGATGTTGGCCAGGATACTGGGAGAACTCCATGCATTTCTTTGAATAAAGCCCTGCGATCTTCAACATTACAATTCGAGAGATCCTGCCCCTCAACACTTGCAAACTATATGTGTTCAGAACAGGCTGCTGTTTCCACAGACAGGCTGATATTCCCTATCAGACACGTTAGTGGGAGTTGTGTACAGACCTCCAAACAGTAGTAGTGATGTTGGGGAGGGCATCAAACATGAAATTAGGGGTGCGTGCAATAAAGGTGCAGCAGTTATAATGGGTGACTTTAATATGCACATAGATTGGGTTAACCAAACTGGAAGCAATACGGTGGAGGAGGATTTCCTGGAGCGCATAAGGGATGGTTTTTTAGACCAATATGTCGAGGAACCAACTAGGGGGGAGGCCATCTTAGACTGGGTGTTGTGTAATGAGAGAGGATTAATTAGCAATCTCGTTGTGCGAGGCCCCTTGGGGAAGAGTGACCATAATATGGTGGAATTCTGCATTAGGATGGAGAATGAAACAGTTAATTCAGAGACCATGGTCCAGAACTTAAAGAAGGCTAACTTTGAAGGTATGAGGAGTGAATTGGCTAGGATAGATTGGCGAATGATACTAAAGGGGTTGACTGTGGATGGGCAATGGCAAACATTTAGAGACCGCATGAATGAACTACAACAATTGTACATTCCTGACTGGCATAAAAATAAAAAAGGGAAGGTGGCTCAACCGTGGCTATCAAGCGAAATCAGGGATAGCATTAAAGCCAAGGAAGTGGCATACAAATTGGCCAGAAATAGCAGCGAACCCGGGGACTGGGAGAAATTTAGAACTCAGCAGAGGAGGACAAAGGGTCTGATTAGGGCAGGGAAAATGGAGTACGAGAAGAAGCTTGCAGGGAACATTAAGAAGGATTGCAAAAGTTTCTATAGATATGTAAAGAGAAAAAGGTTAGTAAAGACAAACGTAGGTCCCCTGCAGTCAGAATCAGGGGAAGTCATAACGGGGAACAAAGAAATGGCGGACCAATTGAATAAGTACTTTGGTTCGGTATTCACTAAGGAGGACACAAACAACCTTCCGGATATAAAAGGGTTCGGAGGGTCTAGTAAGGAGGAGGAACTGAGGGAAATCCTTATTAGTTGGGAAATTGTGTTGGGGAAATTGATGGGATTGAAGGCCGATAAATCCCCAGGGCCTGATGGACTGCATCCCAGAGTACTTAAGGACGTGGCCTTGGAAATAGTGGATGCATTGACAGTCATTTTCCAACATTCCATAGACTCTGGATCAGTTCCTATGGAGTGGAGGTTGGCCAATGTAACCCCACTTTGTAAAAAAGGAGAGAGAGAGAAAACAGGGAATTATAGACCGGTCAGCCTGACATCGGTAGTGGGTAAAATGATGGAATCACTTATTAAAGATGTCATAGCAGCGCATTTGGAAAGAGGTGACATGATAGGTCCAAGTCAGCATGGATTTGTGAAAGGGAAATCATGCTTGGGAAATCTTCTGGAATTTTTTGAGGATGTTTCCAGTAGAGTGGACAAGGGAGAACCAGTTGATGTGGTATATTTGGACTTTCAGAAGGCTTTCGACAAGGTCCCACACAAGAGATTAATGTGCAAAGTTAAAGCACATGGGATTGGGGGTAGTGTGCTGACATGGATTGAGAACTGGTTGTCAGACAGGAAGCAAAGAGTAGGAGTAAATGGGGACTTTTCAGAATGGCAGGCAGTGACTAGTGGGGTACCGCAAGGGTCTGTGCTGGGGCCCCAGCTGTTTACACTGTACATTAATGATTTAGACGAGGGGATTAAATGTAGTATCTCCAAATTTGCGGATGACACTAAGTTGGGTGGCAGTGTGAGCTGCGAGGAGGATGCTACGAGGCTGCAGAGCGACTTGGATAGGTTAGGTGAGTGGGCAAATGCATGGCAGATGAAGTATAATGTGGATAAATGTGAGGTTATCCACTTTGGTGGTAAAAACAGAGAGACAGACTATTATCTGAATGGTGACAGATTAGGAAAAGGGGAGGTGCAGCGAGATCTGGGTGTCATGGTACATCAGTCATTGAAGGTTGGCATGCAGGTACAGCAGGCGGTTAAGAAAGCAAATGGCATGTTGGCCTTCATAGCGAGGGGATTTGAGTACAAGGGCAGGGAGGTGTTGCTACAATTGTACAGGGCCGTGGTGAGGCCACACCTGGAGTATTGTGTACAGTTTTGGTCTCCTAACCTGAGGAAGGACATTCTTGCTATTGAGGGAGTGCAGCGAAGTTTCACCAGACTGATTCCCGGGATGGCGGGACTGACCTATCAAGAAAGACTGGATCAACTTGGCTTGTATTCACTGGAGTTCAGAAGAATGAGAGGGGACCTCATAGAAACGTTTAAAATTCTGACGGGGTTAGACAGGTTAGATGCAGGAAGAATGTTCCCAATGTTGGGGAAGTCCAGAACCAGGGGACACAGTCTAAGGATAAGGGGGAAGCCATTTAGGACCGAGATGAGGAGGAATTTCTTCACCCAGAGAGTGGTGAACCTGTGGAATTCTCTACCACAGAAAGTTGTTGAGGCCAATTCACTAAATATATTCAAAAGGGAGTTAGATGAAGTCCTTACTACTAGGGGAATCAAGGGGTATGGTGAGAAAGCAGGAATGGGGTACTGAAGTTGCATGTTCAGCCATGAACTCATTGAATGGCGGTGCAGGCTAGAAGGGCCGAATGGCCTACTCCTGCACCTATTTTCTATGTCTATGTTTCTATGTCTATGTAAAAATTAAAGCGTGCAATGAAGGGGAGCAGCATAAGCCATATAGCCCAGTATCGCTAGGTGAGGTACTGAAAATCTCATAAGTTGCCCACCTTACATTCCCAATCTCTTCAGCTAGGTGGAAAAGCATCAGTCCATATACTAGATCGTATAATTTAGGCTAAATTTGTCATTTAAATTTATTACCAGAAATAAGTTTATACAGACACAAAGTGTACTATACAATAATTAACTTATACTGGTACTTTAAATGTTTCTGAAACTGCACTGCCGTGTTTGAATTCTTCAAGTCCTTTCTGGAGCCTTTTAACTAAGTCTTTCGATGATTCTTTTGTCGAGCACACAATCATCAGAGAGTTCCTGCTGACTGTCACAACATGGAAAATAAACCGGGAGAGTTGATCGCCCTCGGGTTGATGTTCAGGTGCATCCTTCACTTCCTTTGAAGTAGAGGTCTGCTTCTCTTGAAGGACCCTTCTGTTCATTTTCAACGTGCAGATAATTACGATATTATTTCAATCACCCAATTAGATGGGGATTTTGAACATAACATAAGAAATAGGAGCAGGAGTAGGCAATTTGGCCCCTCGAGCCTGCTCCGCCATTCAATGAGATCATGGCTGATCTGATCTTGGGCTCAGCTCCACTTCCCTGCCCGCTCCCTATAACCCTTGTCTATCTCCACCTTAAGTATATTCAATGACCCAGCCTCCACAGCTCTCTGGGGCAGAGAATTCCACAGATTTACAACTCTCTGAGAGAAGAAATTCCTCCTCATCTCAGTTTTAAATGGGCGACCCCATATTCTGAAACTATGACCCCTAGTTCTAGATTTGCCCACGAGGGCAAACATCCTCTCTGCATCTACCTTGTTGAGCCCCCTCAGTATCTTATATATTTCACTAAGATCACCTCTCATTCTTCTAAACTCCAATGAATACAGGCCCAAACTACTCAACCTTTCTTTATAAGTCAACCCCTTCATTTCCGGAATCAACCTCGTGAATCTTCTCTGAACTGCAGACGGCAGCCGTGACGGTTATTAGGTGAGGCCTAGTTTCTGTTGTGGAATCATTTCTGTTAACAGTTACTGGCTAGGCAACCTTGATCTAATTAGGGGTTGTTTCTGGGCAATAACATAAACAGAGGCAAGTCTTTCCCCTGGAGGTAGCAGTAATCTTCAGACAATATAGTGCATTGCTTAACACGCAAGCCCCACGGCAAAGCCAAAATAGATTCTTCACAAGTAGCTGATAGGCACCATTTTATCCTGGATGAACTGTAATGGATAAACTACAAGGTATATGAAATAAATATTTCATGGTGTCAGTCAAGATGGAGCCTGTGTCATCACAGTCCATCTTAAGAATTGAAAAAGCTAGATGTGCCATTAATGTCTCATCCAAAGAATACGACCTCCAACAATGCCGAACTCCGAGTGATCCATTAGCTTGCCAGCCTGCATTACGTGCTCAAACTCTTGAGTGGGGTTTGAACCCACAACCTTCTGACTCAGGAGACAAAATCCTAGCGTGAGAAGTAGACATTTTAGGTAATACAAAATATTTATTACTGAGTTTATGTGATGAAACTGGTGGTTCTAATCGGACAGAGAGTTCCTAGTTACAGGTTTTCCCGGCAGTGAGTCTGTTCCACTGCCGATGAGAGAGCCAATGTGCATTGACAACATCCTCAATAAGATTGTTGAGTGCTGGATGATCTGAGCAGTTCTGAAAATATTGGCTTGAGATTATCCAGTTTACAGTGCATCCAGAGTGAAGACTGTATGAAACCCCATGTTGGAGCAAGGAGTTGTCATATCAGTGTGCCTGTTGGGTGGAGGCAGTGTTTACACCAGCAACATCACCACATAATCTGGCCTGAAACTCTGACGCAGCACTGAGGGAGTTTTGCATTGTCGGAGGTGCCGTCCTTCAGGTCAAACTTGGGCTGCATCTGGTTGTTCCTTGGTTCTGATGAAATATTTCCATTTGTCTTGTTCTCCTGAAGTTGTAGCCACATACCAGATGGTTCAAGAATTTTAGCTATGAGGAAAGATCAGATAGGCTGGGTTTGTTTTCTTTGGAATAGAGAAGACTGAGGGGAGACCTTATTAAGGTGTATAAAATTATGAGGGGCCTAGATGTAGTGGATAGGAAGGACCTATTTCCCTTAGCAGAGCAGTCAACAAGCAGGCGGCATAGATTTAAAGTAATTGGTAGAAGGTTTAGAGGGGATTTGAGGGGAAATGTTTTCACCCAGAGGGTGGTGGGGGTCTGGAACTCACTGCCTGAAAGGGTGGTAGCAGCATTAAAAAAGTACTTGGATGTACACTTGAAGTGCCGTAACCTACAAGTCTACAGACCAAGAGCTGGAAAGTGGGATTAGGCTGGATAGCTGTTTGCCGGCCGGCACGGACTTCGATGGGCCGAAATGGCCTCCTTCCGTGCTGTAAATTTCTATGATTCTATGATACTGGCACTGAGAACACCAAGCCAGTGTGTGCCAATTTTGTGGAACGTAATCAAGCGCAGATTGTTAACCTGGTAGCAGGTTTCCATTGATGGAAGCATTGGAGAAGTCCATGGTGCCTGTATTTTTGTCTGCCCTGGAAGTAAATTGAAGTGAATGCCTCAGCTGTTGCCTGATCGGTATTTTGCGCAGGATAATTGCTGACTCCTTATGCACAATTAATCAGCAGTCACTCCGCCAAGCCTCAAATTATAACAGTGAAATAAGAACATAAGGAGAAGGAGTAGGCCATACAGCCCCTCAAGCGCTCTGCCATTCAACAAGATCATGGCTGATCCGATCTTAGCCTCAACTCCACTTCCCTGCCCGCTCCCCATAACCCTTGGCCCCTTTATCGTTCAAAAATTTGTCTATCTCCACCTTAAATACATTCAATGACCCAGCCTCCACAGCTCTCTGGGGTAGAGAATTCCACAGATTTCCAACCCTCTGAGAGCAGAAATTCCTCCTCATCTCCATCTCAAATGGGCCACCCCTTATTCGGAGACTATGCCCCCTAGTTCTAGATTCCCCCACGATTGTCCATTGTTTGCTGAGCACTGCATTCTGAGATCTGCCACCGTTTCTTGACATCTGTGTTTCTTTTCACAAAGAGTATATTTTTGCCTTAGGCTTTCCTTTAACTGTCATTGAGTTGAGATTGAGCAACAAATGGAGAAGCTATCCAGTGGAAGCAGAAAGGCCAAGCACCTCGAAGCTTCATTCAAATCTCAATGACATCTCGTTCTCCATTAATAGACCGCTTGCCATATGATGCAGAGCACGACTCCTTCGATCAGTGCCATTTGGAAAGTATCAGGAGCCATGGTTATGGTCACGTTCTATTCAGTCATGATGGCAAACAAAAGGATTGGAAACTACACAAGGGGGTCGTAATTTTAGCCAGACGACGGGTCAAACAAAGGGGGATCCAATTACTCATTATATTCGCTGCGTGTTGGATGAATGGTTTTCTACATTGGATGATCAATGCTTTTGTGTGTGATAATTGCTGACTCCCATTGCCATATCATGCACAATTAGCCAGCAGTCAGTACGCCAAGCCTCAAACCTCATCGTCCTCCTGCCTACAGCCCTTGACACGTTTGACCACTCTATCCTTCTCCAACGCCTCTCTACCATCGTCCAGCTGGGTGGGACTGCACTCGCCTGGTTCCATTCTTATCTATCGAATCGCAGCCAGAGAATCACCTGCAATGGTTTCTGTTCCCATCCCTCGCGTCATTACCTCTGGTGTCCCCCGAGGAGCTATCCTTGGCCCCCTCCTATTTCTCATCTACATGTTGTCCCTTGGCGACATCATCTGAAAACACAGTGTCGGTTTCCACATGTACGCTGACGACACCCAGCTCTATCTCTCCGCCACGTCTCTCGACTCCTCCACGGTCTCCAAATTGTCAGACTGCTTGTCCGACATCAGGATGAGCAGAAATGTTGTCCAATTGAATATTGGGAAGACCGAAGCCATTGTTTTCGGTCCCCGCCACAAACTCCATTCCTTAGCCACTGACTCCATCTCTCTCCTCAACTTCTGTCTGTGGCTGAACCACACAGTTCGCAACCTTGGTGTTATATTTGACCATGAAATGAGCTTTCGACCACATATCCGTAGCATAACTAAGACCTCCTATTTCCACCTCCGTAACATTGCCCATCTCCACCCTTGCCTCAGCTCATCTGCTGGCTGAAGCCCCCATCCATGCCTTTGTTACCTCTAGACTTGACTATGCCAACGCACTCCTGGCTGACCTCCCACATTCTACCCTCCGTAAACTAGAGGTGATCCAAAACTCTGTTGCCCATGTCCTAACTCGCACCAAGCCCCGCTCACCCATCACCCCTGTGCTCGCTAACCTACATTAGCTCCCGGTTAAGCAACGCCTCGATTTCGAAATTCTCATCCTTATCTTCAAATCCCTCCATAGCCTCGCCCCTCCCTGTCTCTGTAATCTCCTCCAGCCACACAACTCCCCCCAAGATGTCTGCGCTCCTCTAATTCTGCCCTCCTGAGCATCCCTGATTATAATCACTCAACCATTGGTGACCGTGCCTTCTGTTGCCTAGGCCCCAAGCTCTGGAGCTCCCTGCCTAAACCTCTCCGCCTCTCTACCTCTCTTTCCTGATTCAAGACGCTCCTTAAAACCTGCCTCTTTGACCAAGCCTGCCCTAATTTCTCCTTATGTGGCTCGGTGTCAAATTTTTTAACTCATAATCAAGGGATATGGAGATTGAGAGGAAAAGTGGAGTTGAGGTCGATGATCAGTCATGATCTTATTGAATGGCGGAGAAGGCTCGAGGGGGCCGTACGGCCTACTCCCGCTCCTATTTCTTATGTTCTTATAACTCTCCTGTGAAGCGCCTTGGGACATTTCACTATGTTAAAGGCGCTATATAAATACAAGTTGTTGTTGTTTTCTGATGACCAGTACCTGCATCCATCATTGACAGCAGCAACTGTTAATTATAATCCATTACATACAGTAATAAGTTGCATTGTGTGCCCTGTGAGCCGTTTTAACAGCTTGTTTCACCACCTCTGAGCCAGCAGTTCTCCTTCAATATCTTGTATCCCTCTGCCATTCAGGAAACCCTACTGGAACCCAGTATTGCCTTCAGTGAGATATTGCGCACAGCTTTGTCCTCCTCCCCCCAGAGCTTTACATGATCCAGGTGCCCTCTGGTACCTCGCCAAGTGCCCAGTTTTCATTTTTGAGCTGGGACGGTGAGTCTCGGAAAGCTGTTCAACCAGAGAAGTATCGCAGTTGCAGTTAATCTTGTCTTCGCCAAGCGGCACTTCCCGCAGTGGGGGGGGGGGGGGTCACTGGTTAGCAATTGGGAGTCAGATCTCTGGCTAATGTATTCCTCCCTTCACCCCCGTCACATCTGCTCCCTTCTCAGCCCAGAGGAACTGAGGCCAATTGTCAAGCCACCACCGCTACCCCAGCTAGCACAGCACAGACCAAAAATCAACTCTGGAACACATTGGTCGACATTGCTTCACACTACATTAACATCACGGTTAAGCAATGCTTCAATTTCAAAATTCTCACCCTTATTTTCAAATCCCTCCATGGCCTCGCCCCTCCCTATCTCTGTAATCTCTGCCAGCCCCATAAACCCCCGAGATGTCTGCGCTCCTCAAATTCTGCCCTCTGATTATAATTGCTCAACCATTGGTGGCCGTGTCTTCTATTGCCTAGGCCCCAAGCTCTGGCACTCCCTGTCTGAACCTCTCCGCCTCTCTTTCTCTCTTTCCTCCTTCAAGATGCTCCTTAAAACCTACCTCGTGGACCAAGCTTTTGGTCACCTGCGCTAATTTCTACTTGTGCGGCTCGGTGTCAAATTTTTAATCTCATAATACTCCTGTGAAGCGCCTTGGGACGTTTCACTCCGTTAAAGGCGCTATATAAATACAAGTTGTTGTTGTTGCATTGTGCAGCTCCTCAAACACCGTGTGGCACCTTTACCATTAAACACCGTGCGGGATATTCTCTGACCGCATTACTTGAAAGGAATTAGAAATAAGTGCAGTTCCTCATGGTGCTCAGTCCTAGACTTACAACCCGTGTTTCAAATTTTAAGAAAAATCTGATCACAGAAATTTAAAAAAAAATTTGGACCTAATCAAAAGCCGCAGTTGTGTGTGCCAGTCGTAGTGAAGTATTGGTGTCCCGTACTGTGAGTCGTACCTGGACCAGCGTTTAACATCCCTATTGATCCTGTGGCCTGCGTTAGTTTGTAGCAGAATTTCAGCTGGTAATGAAAATAGCAGTTTAAAGGAAAATGAGGGCAAGCTGCAGAATGGTAGCAGCAGCTTTTTATTGAAGAATTATTGACAGTAATGAGGGTGCAAATCCATTTATGTTCACAGATGGAGTGGGGCAAGGCGAGAATCCCAGCATGATTAGTCAGTGTCTGTCTTGATCATCTTCTCTGTATCTCATTAAACGCTGACCCCTGCCATATCGCTGCTTGTGCAGCTTGTACCGAGGGCTGTGCTGAGCATCACTCGGCTGAGATTCTCTCATCGAAGCAGAAGTGGCAAAGGCTCAGGGAAACGGGATGTGAGCACGAGGTAGTGAAGGAAGGATCGGTGAATAAATGCAGGAGTGTCCATGACATGCTGCCATTATTATAAAATATTATCGGTCCTCTGTGCTGTTAAGCTGTGTGATTGTAGCCGCTTAAACTCCCAACGGTGTCCCTCTCCCGAATATACTTGGGTGCGAAGGGACCCTGAGCCTTGTCTCTTGCCAACTTGCAGCTAAGTCCTCATGTGATTAGACAGGTCTCCAGAGAGAGGGAGTGCACGTTCCATATCAGCAAATGGAAATGCTGCCCGTGCAAATTACTCAGGATTTCGACTTGAGTTAAGGGTCTCTGCATGTGTCAGACCCCATGACCGATCAAAGGCAAAACAGAGAAAATATAAAAATAAAATCAACATAATCTGCAACAGACTGTCACAGGAAGGCCAATCCACTGACTGAGAAATTGAGCAGCCTATCAACTTTGGATTGTTGGTCCTTTGTGGAAGCGAATTTTAACTTGCCTGTGGTGGGGTGGATTCAAAATCCACCAGTGAGAGCCCGTAATATTTTGCAGTTTTGTAAACCACATCATAAAATTGGAAGACCTTTTTTTTCCAACTTGCTCCCTGTTTCTCTCTCCATTTCGCGAAGGATCTCCGCTCCCCACGATGGTACAGTTCCTTGGCCTTCCCGTGCCACACCCAAGAGCCCATTCCCCCATTCCATTTTGACCATCAGCCTTCATTTCTTCTGTGGTTCAGTGTCACATTTATCTGCTTCTCTGTAACACTGTTGTGAAGCGCTTTGGGACGTTTTACTAAGTTAA
The DNA here is from genome assembly GCF_044704955.1 of Pristiophorus japonicus. Classification (NCBI taxonomy): domain Eukaryota; kingdom Metazoa; phylum Chordata; class Chondrichthyes; family Pristiophoridae; genus Pristiophorus; species Pristiophorus japonicus. Next base: position 81,123,466 of record NC_091991.1, on the reverse strand, counting down.
AGGCACTATTATAAATAAAAGTTATTATTATTATGTACGAGCTACATACTTGAGCGGCAGCGTGCTGTTCTGCTCTGAAAGGCATCACATTCAAGCCCAAACTTTTCCTCGCTTAACATTCACACCAGGCATTTCCCAGCAGGAATGCTGGCCAATTCCTACCTCCGCACTCCACCCCACCCCGGCATGGAGGGAGGTCATTTCGGCCCATCATGTCCGCGCCGGCCGACCAAGAGCTATCCAGCCTAATCCCACTTTCCAGCTCATGGTCCATAGCCCTGTAGGTTACAACACTTCAGGTGCACATCCAAGCACTTTTTAAATGTGGTGAGAGTTTCTGCCTCTACCACCCTTTCAGGAAGTGAGTTCCAGTGAGCTTAATTTATTTCTTAATACAGTTAGAAATCCTTTTCACCACAGTTATTTGTAATTAGACCTTTGAGTCTCTACTTTGTGACCGTACCGCCAAGATATTGCTCCAGCCATGATGCTTTTTCCCATTCGCCTTCTCGGAGTTTGCAAGAGGGATTTAATCAGGCAGCAGTCAGCTGCATCAGCTTGAAAAATAGATTGGAATTAGAAATTTTACTTCGATCACAGAACGGCTGGACATAATTACCTCGTCCATGGCACGTGCTTGCAACTTTAATACCTAATATATGGGTGTATATATATTATTTAAGTGTTCATTACCCAGGCAATAAGCACAAGCCCTTCATTTTTAGTCCATAATTAACATCATTTTCAAAGAGTAACTCGATTACTTCTTGAGATTGAAGAGAGAGGTACTAATGATTTGAAATGATGTCATCGCAGCTGTTGAGAATGTGACCGTGTATCAGGATCGTTGAGTAAAAATATAACTGGGGTTGATGCCCAGGAACCGGGTACTAAATATTGAAGCTCTGTGGGTCCAAAATTTGCAGATGCTGAGATACTTCATGGTCACATCTTCTGGAAATATAAATTAGGAGGAACTCGGGAAATCCCAATCATTTCTTGACTCTCTTGGGACTTGCATTGTTCTTTCCCTTTATAAGCCCTCGGAGAGAAGGGATAAAAATGAAATTTTCTGTGTATTCTTGAGCTGAATGTCCCCAGTGTTGGAGAGAGTCGCAACAAGGTCAGGGAGAGCATGGCCAGGGACAAATGTTCCCAGGTCAGGGAGAGTATGGCCAAGGACAGGTGTTCCCAGGTCAGGCAGCACATGGCCAGGGACAGGTGTTCCCAGGTCAGGTAGACCAGCGCTGGGAACAAGTGTTCCCAGGTCAGGGAGAGCATCGTTGGGAATTAGAGAGCATGGCCAGAGACAAGTGTTCTGAGATCATTTCTTCTTGTGGTCCCTCTCAGTGAGGTTCCCCGTTTATCTCTAATGATGAATAGATTCATGCCTTTACCCACCAGGAGGCTAAGTTTCGATTGCTGATGTATTGCTTATGGCTTGTGTTTAGAAACGTGCAGTGCTGTTTTATAAAAGCAGACAGTTGAACAATAATTCATTTCCGTACAGCAGCAGAAAGATGCCCCATCTGAAGACCTCCCGTTGGGAGCACGGTATGTTTGTTGAAGACAATCATCTACATTCAATGCTCAGAGGTAGAGGGCCTCCAGCTTTGCCCAACTCCCAGTTTTCTCATGCTTCCTCTCCCCGTGAAGGTGGTGGCCCAGTGGAACCTCAGCGAAGTAGCCATTCTTAACTGTGAATAAGGACGGGGAATGTCAATAGGCTGTTTGACTTTGGGGGCATTTAACGGTTAATTCTGATCCTGTCCTCACCCGGCTTTGGTTGTAATGCTCACCTGTCCACCCCGCAATTGCCAACACTTCTGGTCAAAGCTCACATACGAATGATGACCACTGGGGCTAGACACCAGCGAGTGACCCCTGGTGATGGAATCGCACACCCAACAAAGACTCGGTGACTTCAGAGGAAGAGGGCAGAGAACGGGCAGAAAATGGAGAAAACAATTCCCATTCACATTCTAAGAACATGAGAAATAGGGGCAGGAGTAGGCCATACGGCCATTCAATAAGATCATGGCTGATTTGATCATGGACTCAGCTCCACTTCCCCGCCCGCTCCCTGTCATGTATGTAACCACAATGTAACACCACTGTATTACTGTATACACTCAACCTAGATGCACACCTTGACCACAAGGGGTGAACTTATGGGAGACACTCCTTACCTGATCACACAAGTATAGAAAGGGAGGTCCCACGCAGGGTCATCGTCTTTGGAGTCCTGTGAATAAAGAGTTAAGGTCACAGAGTGACCTTGTCCCCAGAATGTGCCTCGTGTGGTTTCATACTCTAGAGTAAGGACTTTACACTCCCCATAACCCCTTATCCCCTTATCGTTTAAGCAACTGTCTATTTCTGTCTTCTGGGCATTGCAGTTGAGGATTGTTAAGGGACTTTGATTCTGCAACACACATTAATACTTATTATTGGGTAGACTTTTTCAGTGTCAGTTGTGGCTCAGTGAGTTACACCTTTGCCTCTAAGCCAGAAGGTTGTGGGTTCAAGTCCCATTCCAGGGACTTGAACACATAAATCTAGGCTGACTCTCCAGTGCAGTGCTGAGGGAGTGCTGCACTGTCGGAGATGCTGCCTTTCGGATGAGACGTTAAACCGAGGCCCTGGCTGCCCTCTCAGATGGACGTAAAAGATCTTATGGCACTATTTCAAAGAAGAACAGGGAAGTTATCCCTGGTATCCTGGCCAATATTTAACCCTCAACCAAAGTAACAAAAACAGATTATCTGGTCATTATCACGTTGCTGTATGTGGGAGCTTGCTGTGCGCAAATTAGCTATTGCGTTTCCCACATTACAACTGACTACGTGCCAAAAGTACTTAATTGGCTGTAAAGCGCTTTGAGACGTCTGGTGGTTGTGAAAGGCACTATATAAATGCATGTTTTTCTTTCTTTTTCCCGCCCCCATCCTAATCAAGGAAAGGGATGTTCCTGTTGGGGCAAGGAATAGATTTTTCCACGATGTTGGAACCAAGCACTCCCAAGTCAACACATTCTTACTGTTGTGTTCATACTCCTATTTGTTGGTTGCACGAACCCTCACTAGACAGGCATTAGGACCCTGCGGGGGCTATTCACGCCTGCTGTAAACATGCTGGTTTTGGACGCCATTTTGAGAGTTGCTATAAAGGACACAGTTACACTACTCCTGTTTCAGTTAGTCTGCTTATTTACGTACACAACATAATTTGGCGACGAGGATGGGATCAAATTAACCTCCCTAGACCCTTGCCACCGCCCCTCCCCCCCACCCCGGCCTTTCCTCTCCACATCCAGGGACCCTCCAATCCTGTGGCCGAGATGGATACAAAGTTTTTCTACGTACATCACGGCGAGTGGGTCAGGCGGCGACAACGTAACACCAGCTCGCCACCGTGCAATACTTATCCACTGCTTCGGCACCGAAGGTCAATGCATCTTTGACCAAATCGAAGACACGGAGTCCTACGATAAAGTGGTAAGCGCCCGAGAGGAATATTTTGGCCCAAAGAAAAGTATCATGATGGAGAGATACAAATTTCGTCAAAGGGGGCAAGGGAACGGTGAACCAATCAAACAGTATATCATTTCATTAACCGAACTGGCCGCTACGTGTAACTTTGGAGCACTCGCAGAGGAAATGATCAGGGATCAAATTATCAAAAAAAACATTCGGGAATGCTTGCTAATAGAGGATGACAAATTGACATTGGACAAAGCAACTAACTTGGCCATCCAAATCAGCGCTTTCCGATTCAAAGGCGATCAGATCCCCTGCTCGCCCTGAGCAGCAGGCTGCAGCTACAGCCCATGTGCAAGCCATTCGTCCAAAGTGGAAATCATAGCAGAGACCCAGGGCCAGTAATAAGGCACCCACTACAGATCGCGGGCCAAACTTCCACTGCTTTAACTGGGGACAAACCACACTCAGCAAAGAGTCCTAATTGCCCTGCACATGGGAAGAAATGCTCTGCACGTGGTAAAATGAGCCATTTTGCCAGTGTCTGTCGCTCATCACAGCATATTCGACATGTGGATAACCCAGATAGTGATGAAACTAGTATGGTTTACAATGTTAGTGACATTTCGTACATCGGTTCAGGCAAATTCAAGGACTGTGATGTAAACATTGACGGCACGCTCATCTGCCGCCTCATTGACCTTGGAGCCAAAGTCTCCATATTGTGTGAGGCTGTGTACAAAACCCACTTCACACACTGTCAACTGCAGCCCGCAACTTCCACTCTACATGCATACTCCATTTCCAAAATTGAGGTACTTGGGGTCATATCTGTCCCGATATACTTCAAGAACATAACATTGGAGAACTTTTCCTTTCATGTCGCGAAGGGACGAAGCCTCATGGGTTTTGACCTTTTTGACAAGCTTGGGTTCAAAGTTTACGACCCAACCGGCACACCTGTGCACATGGTAGACTTTGACCAGCAGTATCCCTCAATCTTCAGTTTGGAGTGACAACAAAATTCTGCCATCATCCCCGCGTTGACCCTTCTGTCAAACCGGTTACGCAGCGACTTCACTGTCTCCCATTCGCGGGTCATGTATCCGCAGAATTAACGCAACTCGAATCTCAGGGAATCATTGAGAGCTTCGACTCCTCACCCTGAATCTCGAATTTAGTCATTGTTTGATGTGAAAATGGGGAGATCCGCCTATGCATCGACCTAAAAGAGGTCAACAAGGCCATCATCCCCGACAAGTACCCTCTTTCTACCATCAACCAACTGTTTTCAGAATTCCACGGCTCAATAGTTTTTACGAAACTTGACATGCGCGCAGTTACCTGCAAAAACCCCTGGCAGAGGACAGCAAACCGCTCACGGCATTCACGACACATGATGGTCTGTATCAGTATTGACGCATGTCCTATGGACTATCTTCTGCACCAAATGCATTTCAGAAGATTGTCACTACTATGCTAGCAGGCATAGAGGGAGCCCTCAATCTGCTTGATGATATCGTTGTCCATGGACGGACAATGGAAGAACATAACCAGCAACTTCACACAGTTATGGCTAGAATTGTTACACATAACATTACACTTAATGCCAATAAATGTACATTCCCTGGTGGAGAAATAAACTTTCTGGGCTACAGAGTCACAGCACAAGGTGGCAAGCCAACACTTGACAACATTGAATCAATCCTGCGAATGCAGGAGACCACCAACGTCAAAGAACTGTCATCATTCCTGGGCACTTGCAACTTCTATCTGAAGTTCGTCCTGCAATGCGCGCACATTGCCGAACCACTTCACAAGTTGCTGCGTAAGGACGTCCCTTGGGAATAGACATATTCCCAGACTCAGGCATTCACCACGCTCAAGGAGAAAATCACATCCCCTCCTATCCTCGCGCACTCTGATCCGAATGCCACTACGTACGTTACTACGGATGCATCAGGCACCGCCAGGGGTGCTGTATTCTTGCAATGGATTGACAGCCTAGAACGCCCAGTAGCCTTCGCCTCTTGTACGCTCTCGTCTGCAGAACGTAAATACTCTACAGGGGAATGCGAAGCACTCGCTTGCATCTACGCATGTGAATACTGGCACATCTACCTCTATGACAGGAAGTTCCCCTCCGCACAGGCCACCAGGCGCTAACTATGCTACTTGCTACATCTGGATCTGGGCACAGACCACTACAAATCAGCCGATGGTCAGATCACCTTCATCAGTATAACTTTGAAGTACAATACATCGCTGGCAGTCGCAACCATGTAGCTGACATGCTCAGCCGCTCAACACCTGTTTCGGACTCTGGTGCTGACTTGTTCATAGATGACGACACATATGTCACATCGATCATCACTCAGCCCATCAGAAACCTTGCCTTCTGCAATGAACTCAAAACCAAATCACAGAATGATGCTACGTTCCAGCACATGTGCAACTTCCTCCAGACTGAGTGGCCTAAGCAAATTCCGGAAGAGCTGAAAGCCTTCCGTAGACTTTGCGATGAATTTTCCGTTTGGAACGATGGCTGCCTAGCTCATGGTGATAGAGCAGTAATTCCCAAGTCGCTTCAACAGCACGTTCTCTCATTGGCACACGATGGAGACCCTGGCATTGTCCGCATGAAGCAGCGATGTCGCGATTCAGTATGATGGTCTGGGATTGACTCTCGCATTGAGGAGTTTGTCTCACACTGCGAAGCATGCAGTCTGAGCGAAAAGGCCACAAACATCCAACCAGCGCCAGTGAAGCCCATTCCATGGCCACAAAGACCATGGCAACAACTTCAGTTGGATATCTTCGGTCCAGTTGAAGCAGCTCCACAGCACCAGTGTTTCCTTGTTGTAGTACATGACCTACATTCCAAATGGCCAGAAATCGCTACAACAAGTTCAGTGACCTCATCAACGATCGTCACTATTCTGCACTGTATGTTCATGAAGTGGGGCATCCCAGAAGTCATAATCACAGACAATGGACCATATTGTGTGTCCGACCAGTTTGCGGATTTCCTCACTCGTTATGCTATCGAGTATCGCTTTACTGCTCGGTACAATCCTCAAAGCAATGAAGGTGTTGAGCGATTTAACCGCGTCATCAAAGAGGGTTTGAAAGCCAACCTCACAGCAGGCCAAACATTCGACGAAGCGGTTCAAACCATTCTCTGCACATACCATTCGACAAAGCACTTGCTAACAGGGAAGAGACCTGCTGAGCTCATGGTTGGGCGGAATCTTCGCTGGCTACTGGACATTCTCAAATCCCCAGCCAAATCTAGCGCGAAGATAACCACACTCGCATCCCAGATTTTGGAATGCCAATGAAAAGCGAAGTCGTACGCTGACACAAAACGACCCACTCAAAAGCCCCAACTGAAGAACGGAGATTGGGTCAGAGTTAAGCGCCCAAACCGTAGTAATAAGCACGCATCTTCACTTTCGCCTCCAAAACAGATCGGGCGAAAGTTCAGCCCTCACACCTACGAGCTCAATGATGGAACTCGATGGAACGCTCGTAGACTGATCCCAGCTCACAGGCCAACAGACCAGCAGGATGGAACAGATTTTGAGAATTGCTATAAAAGACACAGTTAGTTACACTACTCCTGTTTCAGTTAATCTGTTTATTTACGTACACAACACTTACTCTTTGAGAGCTGATGTTTACTCACTGCAATAGGAGTATGTCAGCATTTGAATGGCTAATTGCTCATTTCTCTCTCTGTCACTGCAGTTCTATTTTGAAGTGACCTAATTGTGTACACATTAATGTTTTGAATATCGTCTGCTTTGATGCAAGCAGATTTGGGCATTGAACACGAGTCCCTTCTCATGGATGGCTGGTCAAAGATTGCAAATGCGTGCAGACTTCAGGTCACAAAGCCTACCCGCAATTTGACATCCAATTTGTCACTTTAGCCGTTGGGCGGCGATGGAAATGTCAGTGGGTTTAGCAGGAGAACGCTCCCCATGCACCAGCATCGAGCTGCAGGCAGAGCTGGTTACAATGAAACATAGAAACATAGAAAATAGGTGCAGGAGTAGGCCATTCGGCCCTTCGAGCCTGCACTGCCATTCAATGAGTTCATGGCTGAACATGCAACTTCAGTACCCCATTCCTGCTTTCTCGCCATACCCCTTGATCCCCCTAGTAGTAAGGACTACATCTAACTCCTTTTTGAATATATTTAGTGAATTGGCCTCAACAACTTTCTGTGGTAGAGAATTCCACAGGTTCACCACTCTCTGGGTGAAGAAGTTTCTCCTCATCTCGGTCCTAAATGGCTTACCCCTTATCCTTAGACTGTGACCCCTGGTTCAGGACTTCCCCAATATTGGGAACATTCTTCCTGCATCTAACCTGTCTAAACCTGTCAGAATTTTAAACGTTTCTATGAGATTCCCTCTCATTCTTCTGAACTCCAGCGAATACAAGCCCAGTTGATCCAGTCTTTCTTGATATGAAGAGGATCTTCCATCGAGATTTGGTTGCTTTGTGCCCCGATGACCATCTCGTGGACTTCAAAATGATGCTGTGTGAAATCCCTTCATCTGCTCTATTAGCGGGGACACCCAACATGTTAAAATAAACACCCTAACATCTCCCATGACATAATGGAAGGAGTGTCATACTAATGAATGTACACTGTACATTGGTATCGCACAGTGTCATTTCAAGTGTCGTCTTTCACAATGGTTCCAAAATGCAAGGGCCTGACTGTAGTCTTCTGCCTCATGAATAAACTCCTGCTGGAAGTGAACTAGATTTACACATTGAAAGTATTTCCAAATGAGCTTGCCCTAGCTTCCTTTACAGCACGCTATATTGTGGCTCCTGCAGGCAATGTAGCAAAGCTTGAGTGTTGTTGTCATTTGGTGATGTTTAATTGCTTTAGAAAGGGAAGTTATTGCCAGTCGCAACCCTATCAGCTTTTCACTGTCTCGTCTTCCCACCTCAGGCAGTATTTAATTAACGGCTGTCAGATTAACCCGATCTGGATGTTGCTGAGCCACAGCAAAGTCGCACAATGAATTTGTTGGGCACCCAACTGGCTCGAATCCTCAGAAATCGGAATAGACTGTGGAATTATTGACTGTAAATTAAAATTAGTATCAGGGGCTGAGGTGTCACTGCTGTGTAAATGAATGCCAAATAAATCCAGTGGTAATTAGGAATGTAGCAGCAGTCACAGTGGGACAACACTACAGAATACACATGAGATTTGGTAATCTAAAAGGCGAGTCCTTATCCAGGTGTCTTTGTACTGCAACTTCAGCACCTCGGTTTAACCGTGAGCTGAACAGTAATCAGCAGTTTAACTCTGTAGCGCACTCAAGGCTGTACAGTGAAACAGTTAGAGGCTTCACACCTGAAGTGGAACCTTGGTGTACGGTAGTTATAGTAACAAAGAGGCCATTCAGCCCCTCCAGCCTGTTCTGCCATTCAATGAGATCATGGCCGATCTATATATCAACTCCATTTATCCAGCTTGGTTCCATTTCCCTTCATACCCTTACCTAACAAAAATCTATCAATCTCACTCTTGAATTTTTCAATTGACCTAGCCCTCTTTTGGGGATTGGGGGGGTGGGGGGCGCATGTAATGTATGCACCTGTGAGTATGCTCCCAGGTTTATAGAGCTGTTGAACCCATCTCCTCTATCTGGGAGTCTACCAAAGCCCTGCCAAAGAAGCCTGGCCGGCGAACTGGCAAGAGCTGGAGGCCAAAATCGTCGCTCGCCTAGGGCATTGGACAAGACTGCTCCGAGTGCTGTCCTAGTCATAAACCAGCTGGTGGCCGCTATGCTGTGGTACCGGCTGGTCACTTAGACCCCTCTCCCTGCGTTTGTCGCCAAGATACAGAAGAAGCTGAAACAACAGGAAGCACTGGGTCTCTGCTGTGGTTCTGAATCTCCCACTTAGGGAGGGCGGTCAGGCGTTGGTGTGCGTTAGCACCCAGGCTGCGACTTTCCGTCTTCAGAACCTGCAGAGATACCTGTATGTAGATGGTGTTCTGGTGACGTATTTCTTCCGCCAGCAGTACTGCCTCAATTATGAACCTAGGGGGCGTCAGGACTGCTATGCGGGGGCTGCCTGTCTTTTACCAGGAACTTATCAGAGTCTGGAACAGAGTCACCACCAAGTGCAACTCTCCCCATCTGGAGTGGCGGCTGTCCTTCGGGAGCTGCTGCTCAGGGATCCGTACCTCCACGACCACAGTTTTAGGTGGCAGGCAGATGAGATGGCTGGCAAGGTGACCAGGGTCAGGGGCCTGCTCGATGGTGGAGGAGCGGGCTGGATGGCATCAGAGGACGGTGCCTATCCTGGGCCGACGTCTGGCACGGCGCCTATCCTGGGCCGACGTCTGGCGCGGCGCCTATCCTGGGCCGACGTCTGGCGCGGCGCCTATCCTGGGCCGACGTCTGGCGCGGCGCCTATCCTGGGCCGACGTCTGGCGCGGCGCCTATCCTGGGCCGACATCTGGCACGGCGCCTATCCTGGGCCGACGTCTGGCGCGGCGCCTATCCTGGGCCGACGTCTGGCACGGCGCCTATCCTGGGCCGACGTCTGGCACGGCGCCTATCCTGGGCCGACGTCCGGCGTGCGGCCAATGCCATCGAGTCGCTAAAAACAGCGCTGGGCCCTGACTCCGTTAGTGTGTCGAGGAGGCTCAAGCACGTGGGGCGATTCCATCCGAACTGACCCCCATCCGGATGGAATTCCTCATCGGCGCCAAGCCCCAAAACCTCCCTCGGGAGCCGGTGCCTCACAACTTGAGCCTCCTCCGGGAAATCCCCTCCGTGCCTTTCAGTTCTGTGCGGAGGGGATTCCTGTACGGGCTGCTCTTGCACACTCTCCACCTTGCCATCCTCGTCTGCTGTCCAGACACGCCATGGCGCACCATCTTGCGAAGGAGGCGGGGGTCCCCAATGGAATGCTCTGTACGTGGGAGTCCCCCCTTTATTTATTGGGAACTTGGCCTGGAGGGTGGTGCACGGAGCAGTACCGTGCAATAAGTTTTTAAGTCGGTTCATGGGCTCCCAGGCCTGTAATTTCTCCGGTCTGGAAGAGTCCGTGTTCCATGTTTTTATGGAATGTGCGAGGTTGCAGCCCCTATTCTATTATTTGAAGGGGCTGCTCCTCAAATTCTGGTTGCACTTCAGTTCCACACTCCTGATCTTTGGGCACCCTGTGCAGAAGGGATCAGACAGGTCAGAAGGCCTCCTCGTAGGCCAGCTCCTGGGCATGGCCAAGGAGGCCATCAACTGGTCCAGCAGCGGACGGTCGAGGGGGTCGTTCAGCCCGACTGCCTGCCTCTCTTCCGCGGGTACATTCGAGCCAGGGTGTCCCTGGAGATGGAGCACGCAGTGTCCACTGGTACGCTCGCGGCCTTCCGCGAGAGGTGGGCGCTGGAGGGACTGGAGTGCATCATCACCCCCGGCAACCAAATCTTAATTTGATCCTTAATGTCTAAAGTTTCATTTGTTTAAGTTTGTCAATTTTAGTGCCCTTCCCCCTTTAATTAGGGGGCACTTGATTTATTGTTTTACAAAAATAGTTAAAGAGCTGTTGAGTTGTGAGTGGCTTAGCCAGTCATGTGATGTTTACAAGACTCAATAAAATCCCAGCCAGTTGGGTTTGGGGGATCCACAATGAGGCAAGTGGTTGTGAGCCTGGTAATGTGTAGTATGATTGTTAAACCTTTAGCTAATAAACCAACTAGTGCTTAATAGCAATGTGTTGCTATGAATTCTTAAGCAAAGAGCCCTTGAAGCAAATACATTACAGGAAGAGTTCCAGATTGATACCGGGGCTAAAAGGATTAAATTATGAGGACAGGTTGCATAGACTCTTTGGAAGCAGGAAACGTGTTCAGATCATTTTGAGTCCTTTGCCTTTGCAGCGTTTACCACAGCCCAAACAATGGCGCAGAATTTGCTGCTGCAGGGCATCTCCCTGTTAGTTAGACATGCCCCTGCGCGCTTCAGATCAAAAACCTTTTGCCCACGAAGTAGCTGGAAGTGTGAGCTGATCACGGTGCAGTGAGGGAAATGGGCGCCTGGCACCTCGGTGAACGATGGGACAAACCGTCTATCTCCTCAACCAATCCGATTAAAGGAAGGACCAAGAAGGAGGGTGAATCAGAGTGGGTGAATTCAATGTCAAATGAGCTAGAGAGGGGAAAAGAAAGATCAGATTAAGCGAGAGAGAGAAATGAGACAGAAAGGAAAAGTAAGAAAAAAAAAATTTAAAATTTGACTTTAAAAAAATCTCGCAACAACAATTCACCAAGTTTTTAATTGTTTATATTCTGGATAAGGAAGGTTGATTGGCAGTAATTAACATCACATTGTTAAAAGTATACATGCACTGTTAATTACTAGACTGAAATTTCTGTGTTGGGTTTAATGGGCCATTAATGTGAAAATGCTGCAACTTCATCATAATCATGGGAAGGATGATGGTGAGATGCTGTTTTCGGGAGACTAACGCGAGACAACTTGTGGTGATTTGCTATTCACGGGGTTCAGATGCTGTTACTTTTTCAGCAAATTCTGGTTTCCTATGATTGCGTTAGAATTATAGGTTACCTGTAATGCTTGGGTTGGGGATGAAACAAACCCAGTGAGTGTATCAACAAAGTAAAACACAGATGATTCTATGCAGTGTGATGTACATTGGATACATATTGTATCTAATGTTGACTCTTTGTATTTTATTTACTGTATTTGTTCATTTTTAATACAAGATTATAATGTTTAGTTCATTGTTTAAAGATTTAAAGTTTGAGGGGGTCATCTTACTTACAAGTCATTTTGATGACTAACTCACTCGGGAATGTGCTCCCACACTCCCATCATCCTGTGCACCTGCTGTTCTGTATATTATGACTTTCGTACCACTTTCTTATCCCCATCCCGTCCCATCTCAGGCTCTCGGTCTCCCATCCCCAGCTCTTGGTCTGCCATCCACATCTCTCGGGCTACCAATTCCTGTCTCGGGCTACCAATCCCCTGCCCCCATCTCTCGGTCTCCCAGTTCCTGTCAGGGGCTACCAATCCCCGTCTCAGGCTCTCGAGATACCGTTCCTAGCTCTCAGCCTTGCTGTCTCTCACTCCCCTCTTTCGGGGGGGTGGGGGGAATGTTGACTGCCCCAGCTGCTAGAAAATCCAACTGGATGAAATTGTAAATTGGTGCAAAATATATCTAATACAGCACATTAAAGCTTCAAATATTCCCTTTCCAGGTGGCAGGTGTGCACACTGGTAATATATAATTTTAAACCCAATCTTTATATAGCTTTAAAATGCTCAAATATCCTGGGATGCTAGGACATTCATTCTCAATGCAGTAGAATTTCAAAATGTTCCATTTCATGATTTCTCAGTCATGGGCTTTCCCATGTAGACATTTCTAGAATCATGTCATTTCTACCTGTTAAATTATTGAAGTTTTCTTAATTAAGAACCAATAGGACCCCAGTCGTGAGATATAAGTAATGGCTGCAGTACCCAGGAGTGGAGATTGGGGAGAGCGGGGTAACAGAGTTAGCATTAACTCTGGCCTCACCTCCTGCCAGTCATAATGCATTGCTCTATCTGCAGACAGTGTCCAAGACTGTCAGACAAGGTGTTCCTCTTGGGCCCACCTCATACTTCATCTGTAAATCTGGGTGTAATGTATGCACCTGTGAGTTGGGAGTGGCTTAGCCAGTCATGTGATGTCCAAGACTCAATAAAATCCCAGCCAGTTGGGTTCAGGGTATCCATGATATCAGGTGGTTGTTGTTATATATGCAGACTATAGATATACTCTGTGTAGTCGCTGTATAGTTGCATAAGATGGAGACTTGTTTACCTGATGTACTATCAATAAAGTTTACACTGTGTATGTACATGCTGGTACCACTAGAGGGTGCAACTGGTGGAGACCGGGGTTTCCTGCCCTGGTGGCAGGGGCTGTATAAAAGGGGAGCCACCATGCAGCTGCCTCACTCTGGAGTTATGAATGAAGGACCAAGGTCACTAAAGTTTGAGTACAACACATTGCCTCGTGGAGTCATTCATGGGTACAGAACAGACATAATAGTTGTGAGCCTGGTGGATGAACTGGTAATGTGTAGTGTGATTGTTAAACCTTTGCTAATAAACCAATTATCTGTAGTTCTTAATAGCAATGTGTTGCTATGAATTCTTAAGCAAAGAGCCCATGAAGCAAATACATTACACTGGGGTGCTCTAACTTCTCCAGATACTCCCTTTGCTGCCACAAACATCTTAATTAAACTGCCTGTTCTTCCCTTCAAATGGTTGGAGCAGCAGTGTAAATGTTTCCCCCTTGGTGCTCGCTCCCAGCTCGCAAGGATTAGTTAATAAGGGCCAAACCTGCAAGTTCAGGTGGGTGTGACCGCATGCTGTGCGTTATTCCCCCCTGGAGGTGTGCATAACGGAAAATCTACCCTTATGTAATGTGAAATGTAAATTAGATAGATTTGTTTCAGAAAATAACATTTTGGTTTATGGCATATGAGTAAGTGGAGACAAGTGTAGCATGCTGGGGAGGAAACAGTTGACTTTGGATCTATGATTCCTGAAGCTCCACCATTGGGGGTTTCCTTGTGTCATGTCTGCATCTGTTGTAGACTAATTGATAGAGATTGATTGCCATGATTAGTCAACAACTCCATTATCGTATCATGTGACCACCAGGATGGTAGAAAGCATTTTTCATCTAGCAATTCCTATGGTCCTATGAATTAGGTGAACAAAACACTGCTTGGACAGCTGATACGCAGCGCTAAAATAAGCCAGCATTGTTATGAGTTGTAAAGGATGTAATGTAATGTAGCGACGTGCTGTGCCTGTGGTTATCAGAACTTTTAATGTCAAATGTATAAAAACTTTTAATCCCCCTCAAGGGACTTGAGCACATAAACCTAGGCTGACACTCTAGTGAAGTGCTGAGGGAGTGCTGCACTGTTGGAGGTGCAGTCGTTCGGATGAGACGTTAAACCGAGGCCCTGTCTGCCCTCTTGGGTGGATGTAGAAGATCCCATGGCACTATTTGGAAGAAGAGCAGGGGAGTTATCCCCGGTGTCTTGGCCAATATTTATCCCTCGATCGTCATCACTAAAACAGATTATCTGGGTCATTATCTCATTGCTGTGTGTGGGAGCTTGCTGTGCACAAATTGGCTGCCGCGTTTCCCACATTACAACAATCACTACACTCCAAAAGTACTTCATTGCCTATAAAGCATTTTGAGACGTCCAGTAATTGTGAAAGGTGCTATATAAATGCAAGTCTTTCAAGTCTTTTCTTTCAAGAAAATGTTAGAAATGGGCTCGACGAGCAAGATTGAGCCCTATCACAAACCCATTTTTAAAAAAAAAGGTAAGGGCTCTTTTTGCGTCAAAATCCATGATCATTTTAAGCCAAAAAGTGAGTCTCAGTCCAACTGACTGACACCTAATACGTCAGATGATTCTCCAGCAGCAGATAGCTAATTGTAGTCATGATGTTGGGATGAGGTGCCAAACAGCATCTGACACTTGTATCCTGCCCCTCCACCCCCACCCCATCCTGGCAGCTTTCATTCGTCTCCGACCAGGCTAACAACCCCAGTATTGAAGCACTGACCACACTCGATCAGCTTCACTGGGCGGGCCACATAGGTCGCATGCCAGGTACGAGACTCCCGAAGCAAATGGTAAACGAGCCAAAGGAGAACAGCGGAAACGTTACAAGGACACCCTCCAAGCCTCCCTGGTAAAGTGCGACATCATCACTGACACCTGGGAGACCCTGGCCGAAGACCGCCCGAGGTGGAGAAAGTACATCCGGGAGGGCGTTAAGCTCTTCGAGTCTCAACGTGAAGAGGCCAAGCGCCGGCAGCGGAAGGAGCGCGCGGCAAACCAGTCCCACCAACCCCGTCCCTCGACGAATGTCTGTCCCACCTGTAACAGGGTCTGTGGCTCTCGTATCGGACTGTTCAGCCATCAAAGAACTCACTTTAGCAGTGGAAGCAAGTCTTCCTCGATTCCGAGGGACTGCTTATGATGATGGACAGAATAATGTTTTTTGAGACACCTGTCTGGAAGTTTCCAGAAAGTAAACTGAACATGAAAAATCAAATTTCTTTTTTAAATATACATTTATTTTTCCACTAATAGTTTGTTGAATGATGTGGAGACATTTGGCTTTGAGGCTCTAATAGAGCCTGCAAAGAATTTTCATCAGCTGCAAAGCAAACGTCAAAAACTCAAGACTTGTCCCAAACTGTATTCCACCCTTATCCAGCAAAGGATGGCGACCCTCGCTCTATGTATGTGTGAAGCACGCCACTGTGACTCTCCTGGTAGCTATCAGTTGCAATCCACTCTTTCTCCCTTCCATTTGGAGATATAACCAACTTGCTCCTTTTGTTGTTTGTTTAGATATCTGAATAGCCAACCCCTTTTCCAGACAGTTTCTAACCTCCTGGAGTGGGGTAAGTGGGACTTGTTTGGGTTAAGATGGCTACAAGCTGATATTGTCTGGCAATGGACGATTAAAAGCGACTTGTGTGGCAGACTGAGGTAATTCAATCCAGGGATGTCTGCAATTCCAGAGTAGACTCGGCCTATATTCTCTAGAGTTTAGAAGAATGAGAGGAGATCTCATTGAAATATACAAAATTCTTACAGGGTTTGACAGGGTAGATGGAGGATGTTTCCCCTGGCTGGGGAGTCTAGAACCAGGGGTCACAGTCTCAGAATAAGGGGTCAGCCATTTAGGACTGAGATGAGGAGAAAATTCTTCACTCAGAAGGTGATGAATCTTTGGAATTCTCTACCCCAGAGGGCTGTCGAGGCTCAGTCTTTGTATATTGAGGCCAGAGATCGATAGATTTCTGGTTATTAAGGGGATCAAGGGATAGGGCTGGAAAGTGGAGTTGAGGTAGAAGATCAGCCATCATCATCATAGGCAGTTCCTCACAATTGAGGAAGCCTTGCTACTACTCTAAAAATGAGTTCTCAGGTGACTGAACAGCCCAATACGGGAACCATAGTCCCTGTGACAGGTGGGACAGACAGTCGTTGAGGGAAAGGGTGGGTGGGACTGGTTTGCCACACATTCTTTCCGCTGCCTGTGCTTGTTTTCTGCATGCTCTCAGCGATGATACTCGAGGTGCTCAGCGCCCTCCCAGATGCACTTCCTCCACTTAGGGTGGTCTTTGGCCAGGGACTCCCACATGCCGGTGGGGATGATTATCAAAGAGGCTTTTAGGGTGTCCTTAAAATGTTTCCTCTGCCCACCTTTGGCTCGTTTGCCGTGAAGGAGTTCCGAGTAGAGCGCTTGATTTGGAAGTCTTGTGTCAGGCATGCGAACAATGTGGCCTGCCCAGCGGAGCTGATCGAGTGTGGCCAGTGCTTCAATGCTGAGGATGTTGGCCTGGTCAAGGATGCCAACGTTGGTGCGTCTGTCCTCCCAGGGTATTTGCAGGATCTTTGCGGAGACATCATTGGTGGTATTTCTCCAGCGAATTGAATCTTATTGATGTTATTGAATGACGGAGCAGGCTTGAGGGGCCAAATGGCCTACTTCTGCTCCTAATTCTTATGTCAGGCACTGTCAGTTGACCAGCTAGTTTGGCTCATTAATGGGACCATGCCGGGTAAATCTGTCACTGGGGGCTGGGAATCACTTGACTGGGCTCCAAATTACCCTCGAAGCCATAACCTAATGGGTAGATGGTCCTAGTTAGAAAAGCAGTGAGAAGGTTACCAGCGCTCTGTGTTGGTAAGCTGTGCAATGTTAAACCTCAGTAGTACCCCTGCATATCTCTGAGGGATCAACTACCAGGATGCATCAATTTAAAGTAATTGGTAGAAGGTTTAGAGGGGATTTGAGAGGAAATTTCTTCACACAGAGGATTGTGGGAGTCTAGAACTCACTACCTGAAGGGGTGATAGAGGCAGAAACCCTCACCTACATTTAACAAGTACTTGGATGTGCACTTGAAGTGCCGTAATCTGCAGGGCTAAGGACCTAGAACTGGAAAGTGGGATTAGACTGGAGGGCCTCTTGTTGGCAGGCACGGACACAATGGGCCGAAATGGCCTCCTTCTATGCTGTAAACTTCTATGCTTCTATGATTCTATGATATATTTGGTGTTCCTTCAACCATAACTATTGACAACCTCTGCCGAAACTCTCTGGATTTAGTTAAGTGAGGTGTGTCTCACAGGCATTGAGAGTGTACTCCATATTGAACAAACATAAAATCTACCTGTGTAGATTTCTCATAATTTTGGAGATTCATAAGTACAGGTTGTTACCTGTGGCAGGCACCCATCCGACTCCCCAAAAAATCCCCAAAATGCGCAGAATCCAAGAAATATATTCTTGCATAAATCCCAGATGGTTTTCCATGCAATATTGTGTTTTCCGTGATATTGTGCATTTTTTAACTTCAATTTCTGTTAACACCGCCCATTTTATAAAGTGCTGAGGTCACTGGTGCTATCTGTGTGCAGCCGTAGACTTGACCTCTGGCAGAAAAAAAAACTTTTGAATGGGGCCTGGACTATTTTTAGGTACTGCAGGAGATGTGTACTGTTTATACAGCAGTAAACATCAGATTTTAATGCCTTAGTTAGGTATGGAGCAAGAATATTAGTGTGCTGATTCATCATCATCATCATCATCATCATCATCATCATCGGTGGTCCCTCTAACGAGGATGACTTGCTTCCACATGGGTTCACAGATGTTTCAATGAAGGACCCGATGTTCCAGTCCTGAACTCCAGTTGAGGGGGTGGAAGATGTCTGTGCGTGGATTTTTTTAACGTGTGGTGACCGTTGCACAGCTGATACAGTTTGCATACGGACAGTCCCTTGAAGACTGAGGACATGAATCAATAGCTGAATCTGGGCATTTGCACTGAGACATTCTTTACTCACAATTGAAACCCCCCCCCCAGGCACCCTGTGCATAAACTCCAACAATTTCTATTATCTCATCATTACAGTGGCAGGCAAGTGGCTGGAGTCACATCAATAAACATAATTTATTCATTTATTTAAAAAAAAACTAACAAGGATTTAAGCAAGAGACCAATAGTGAACCCCATAAAAGTGGAGTCCATGAAACGTGTAAATAACTTTGGGTTGTTAAGTAGGTTGACTGTCGCTTACTTTATTGCTTTTTAACAATGCTCAATAAAAACTCTTTTGCTGATTTTTCTCCAAATTTGTTCGTACTAATCTTCACCCATTTTAAAAAAACTGAAAATAAAACCTGCAACAAAATTAAATGTGGGTTTTAAATCGGCAATAAAAGCTGACTGCAGTATTCTGCAGTTCATAATTAGACAAATGTGTGAGAAAACTTGACATGAAATTAAGTTGATGATCTGAATAGTTTCGCTCATCAGTGAATTTAATGAATGCACAGGTATTAAAATATTGTCGACACTCTCACACTCACAGCTTGAAATTACACTGTAGCATTATAGACACACAGGCTAAGCACGTTAATCTTGCGATTATTTTTAGCAGAGCCCCACTTGCTAAATTGCTGAACATCCCCACTGTAATGGACAGGAACTTCAGATGAACATATTAAGCATTTATACCTATTAACCAACAGCATAATTTCAAGGCCCTAAATCTTTGGGCTATTTTGCTTTTAAGCAAACAATTAGATACAGTAATTACTATATCAGGGATTGGCTGCAATGAGAGAATTAATGTACTAGAGGGATCAACTTTGATGGGAAAATGTGCTGTCAGAATGACCATTAGGAGAGTTGATGCACTGTATGGATGAGCTTCAATGGGAGAGTTGATGCACTGTATGGATGAACTGCGATGGGAGAATTTATATGCTGTAGGGACAGGCTTCAGTGGGAGAGTTGTGTTGTAGGGATGGGCTTCAATGGGAGAGTTGTGCTGTAGGGATGGGTTTCGATGAGAAAATTGAGTTTCTGCAGGTATAATATTTGATGAGCAGGATGGCCTTTTATCATTGTGACATTTCCTCGATTCTGCTGTTAGAGAATGTGTCGTGAGAACATTTGCAAACTGGTGAAATTGATGCTTACTTTATGCTCTGTTATTTTATAGGTAGACTGGTGAACTAACAACAGAGACTACAGGAGCATAGCCCCCTTGGAAATTGATGACACTCCCTTTGAACCGGAGCTGAGAATGTGGTTCCTGTTCAGTCATTTTTTTGCATTGTCATTCATTTGCTGCTTGGCAGGTAAGTTGAGCGTTGGGCATGACACTGACGTGACGGGTTTTCTGCTGCTCCCCTTGGCATGATTTCAGATGCAAAGCACTTCAAGGTCAGGACTGAAATTTCATGAAAGATTAATCTTTGCACTTGCAGCTTCCGATAATCAATGATTACGGCATTCTTGAAGCCTGAAGATGGTCGAATGACTGTGATTTTCGATGCCGATGAGCAACAGTCAGATGAAACAAATAGAAAATGCATTGTGGCTGATGACAAAACCTAACCTTCATTTGTCTCTCTGTTTGAGCAATTGAATCCCACGAGTTCCTGTCTACTTTTTGCTAAGTCTATCATTTCACATTAAAAGTACTCTTACAAGTGCTCGGTGCAATGTGGATGAAAGTAATGCTTTTTTGAAGCCTATTGGATTGTTGTCTGACTGATAACTTGAACATCTCTCCTGCTTATGGACATAACTTAGTGTTTATCAAGTGCTTCCATGAGGTAATGGGCCATTAAAACTTTGCATAGACTAGCTCGATCCCCTAATGACACCACAGCATAGTCCTTTAAAGGACTCTGCAAAACAGAAAGGAGGTAATTTATTTTTAACTGCCGTTACACATCAATTATAGATGCAAAGATGCACCAAGTCTTGCAAAGCTGAAACGTTCAATTTGACAGGAGCTAAAACCAGGCCGATCACAGCAAAGCATCAGCAGCTGGCACTTTGAAGGCGCTGTTAATCTGTTACTCCATTCCCAGCTGTCAGCTTGAGGCCAGCACCTACTCACTGAATTGTAAAAATGCTCAGCACAAAAAATTATGCTGGTGGATCAGTCCTTAATGCCAAGCTTTTCCTTCACAAAGTGACTTTAGTGAAGGGTAGTTCTTGCTGGCGTTTGTTTCAAGCCAGGAAAAAGACCATGGGGTGAATGCAATTTATACTAAAGGTGGATGTGATTTATTAAAGGATGTAACCTTTAATGACCAGTGTTAGCCACTTGCATGGAGGAAAAAGAAAATCAAGTTAAACATTGCTGTGTCACCACAAAAACATGTAAAAATCTGGACTGGACGACAGATAGCTGGGGTATTTAAGTGCCAGGCGTATAATATATGTTGGATCCTGCTGAACAATGCCACTATTCTCCCACTGACCAAGTGTAGACTCTAGACTATAGACATTCTTTAAATGAATGGAATCATTTATTGTAATATGTACATTTTGATGGTAAATGGGATATAAATTCCATGAAAAACCTTGAAGCCTATCCAGAAACCACTGATATATTTGACAGATTTTGACATTGTCCATGACAGGCAGTGCATTGTGGGAAGGCTGTTGTGAACTCATGTTGAGCAGGCACAATAAAGCCAAAGGACTGTCTGTTTTCATGCAAAGCGTCCCACTTATTTCTAGTTTGTTCCTTCTTTGGTGTAAAATGATTATCATTTGCCACAGCTGTACTGCCATTCCCAACTCTGAGAGAATGGGACTGTCAGTGGCTGGAGCCAGAGATGATCTCCATGCATCCAGCATGACGCAGTAGCCAAGCCCGCTAGATCAAGGGAAGTCTTGATATGGATTTGCGTGCAGCCGATCGCATTTCATGTCATTTCCTCTTCAACGTCTTCTCGGTGTCATTTTCCAAATAACTTCTTCACAGTATATCCGTTAAATGGAACGACCTGCCTATACTTGCTTGACTGTTATCTTTCAAACTTGGATTTCCATTATAAATTCTCAGAGGTGCAGAGACAACTGGTGCAGTGCTGTGAGTGTTTGATCGCTATATAATGATGTGTGTGACACATTGAAAGATGCCTGGAGGAGTAGGTGTGGATGAGTAGGTTTGAAGTCACAACTGCTCAGGAAATTGCATTCTCGGAGGTTCAAGTTGGATGTTGCAGGACTTAATCCAAAGAAGAAAGCATGCGGCAGTTAATGAAAAGGTCACACTGAATAACGTTGATGCATTTAAAATTTCAGTACCAATTCTTCCAGATCATAAACATCAGTTAACAACTATTTGTTTTTTCATCTTAATAAAATTTTTATGTCTCATGCCTGTCAATAGTAATTATAGTTACTGTAAAAGTACATATCAGCTTTGGACACGTAGTGTAGAATTTTGCATGCCGATAATCCATTGAAGGTTTTGGTCTTTTTGGGTACTTTCTTGATGTATAAACATATTACAATGCTGTACTTGTGTTTCTGCAGAAGAAGGAATATTTATATATCAACATGACATGTGTGAGAACATTCAATCTTAATGTGTCTGTCCTCACTGTAATGTGTTTGTAAAAATGCAGTTGGGCATTATACATTAACTCGTAAGCTGATAAATGGATGATCTGTACAGTTAACACTTTTGTTATGACCAATATTTTAAGGATTGAAGTATTTTTATAACTTGCAAAGTCCATATGGTAAACCTTTCCGGGGTGTCTCATTTCTAGGGAGATTTGCCGACTCATTTGAAAAATCTAAATTTAGTTCCAGCGGGAATAGTTTGCATTAGGTAGCGCCTGCTCCTTTCAGTAAATGTTCGTGCACATTTGCACAGGAACACAATGACCCCTTGCTTGTGCAGTACACCATTTTGTTCCTCAGCATACAAGCTCTCTTCCTTGCGATGGATGTCAGTAATTGGAAGTGACTATGTTAAATTCCCCTTCTGTGGTTTATATTGTTTTTTTCATAGAGGCTTTACGGGATATGTGCTTTTTCTATTGGTGCGCATGCTTCTGAGCTCCCAGCGGTCTTGTTCTAGCTCATTACCAAGCCCTTGGGGGTCCACTGGTGAGTCATCCTCGCTTGCAAGCTTTCTGTGTTACATGAGAACTTGAATTCTGGAGTCCCTGATGCAAAATGTAACAATGTTCAACTGTACAACCATAATGCTTATTGGCATTTACTGGGTGGCATTTTCTGTCACTTGTCTTTGGCTATATATATATATATATACCAAGTATAAGATAGAGCCTGAATTACTGAAGTAGACTTTCTCACATGCTGATGATGAGCTGATAGATTCAACTCGGTCACAGAACAAATCTTATTCTAAAACATTAAGGCACATATAACCCACCTTTGCCTGTGTGAAAACCGCTACAAGTAAATGAGGCAGATAATTCCTCTTTGTAGCTTAACTTGTAAGCCAAAAAGCCCATGTTGCTGGGAACCCACTAATTCTGCATTGTGTTGTGGGTTAAAACATTTTCCTTTGCGCCCAAATGTGCAGGATTGCTGGGTTGAGAAACGACAGTCATTCTAGTCATTGGAAAATTGTGCTGATCGCTGTGCGTAGAAGCACTGAAAATATTTTCAAAAACATAATGGCCCACATTTTGCTGGAGTGAGGCATCTCCCAGCATGCCCCGTTATTTAGACTTGTTTAGGTTTCAATTTTTTTTTTTCCCACTATGTTGCTGAGAGTGTGAGCTGATAACAGCGCAGTGAGGGCAGCGGGGCATCTGGGACCTTAGTGAACAACGGGACAAATACTGTATCTCCTTTACCAATGAAATGAAAGGATTAAGAAATAAGCAGAGGAAGGAAGAAGAAATAGAGTGAATTAGAGTAGGTGAATTCAATGTCAAATCAGGTACAGCAAGCGAAGTAAAGAGAGGAAAAGACAGACTGGATTATGATTGAGAAAAAAGAGACAGAAAAAAAAGAATTAAAATTTAAAATGTGATATTTTAAAAATCTCCAAACACAATTCAGAACCTGAAGGAATGAATTCACTTTTAATTGTTCACTTTCTGGGCAAGAGTTGATTGGCAGTCATTAACAATTACCACATCAATAAAAGGATACTTTTCCACCAAGGAGTGGAGTATCAATGAAAAAATATTTGATATCATTAGGGGAGCTTGCATCAAGAGCCATGTTGAGCTTCGCAGATGTTCTTATGGTGATTAAAGCACTTAACAAGCCAGCAGTTGGCGACATCAGATTTCAGGCTGAAACCCAATCGCCTGTAACTTTCTCCATTCGTAACACTAGTGTAGTTACCTGCAGACGTTACTTGAGGAGAAGAGTGAATCTCAGAACGTTTCCCTTTTGCAGGAAGACTGTGAGCCTGTGGTACCAAGTTATTGAACTGATCAGTTCAGTTGATGATTGCAAAAAACACAACCCCACTTTACCAACTAAGCAATAATGTACGTGTATACTGCATTAGAGAAATGAAGGTAGTTCAGTGGCTCGGTCTTATTAGCCTTGGCTTTCTGTAACGCTGTCTGTATAAGTAGAAACTTACTGCTGAACACTGAGGAAAGGTGTTGAAAACATTGGCTAGTTTATTTGGCGACAAGACAGTCTTACTTACAATCCATTTCATAAAGGACTCATCAATCTGATGAGAATGTCAGATATTTTGTGCTTCCTGCAGTTGTTGTCTGTTAAGAAAACCTATTAAAGGCATGAGGTGTACCGTGACTTAACATGCAGATTACCAGATGATACATTTCCATGTGACTTGTTTGTTAACCAAAAGATAAAAGGTTTACAAGCATTTTTATGTGTGAAGATAATATTCTTATTCACGTTCTGTGTCCTTGGGCTGCTTTACCATTTTTTGCGGCAATATCTTCCTGTCTACCACCGACTGTGTAACCAGGGGACAGTGTACATTTGGCCTACAGTCGTGTACTTGGTGATTCATGGCACATTTTCTGCACAAATCCCTGTCACTGCTTACTTAAGAAACTTTTACTGAAGCAGTTGTTTCCTTCAGGTTATCACTCGTCTGTCTCAGGACAACATATACGGAGACCTATTCCCCTGTTAGGGAGCGGTTGCCATCTTCTTCTTAGGCGGTCCCCCGGAGTCGAGGATGACTTGCTTCCACACTAAAATAAGTTTGAAGGTGACTGATGAGACCAATACGGAACCTACAGTCTCTGTCACAGGTGGGGCAGACAGTGGTTGGAGGGACGGGTGGGTGGGGTGCTTGGTTTGTCGTGCGCTCCTTCCGCTGTTTGTACTTGGCTTCCGCGTGCTCCCGGCGAAGAAACTCGAGGTGTTCGGTGCCTTCTCGGATGCTCCTCCTCCACTTTGAGCGATCTTAGGCCAGGGATTCCCAAGAGTCAGTGAGGATGTTACATTTTTTTCAAGGAGGTTTTGAGGGTGTCCTTGAAGCGTTTTCTCTGCCATCCTGGGGCTCGCCTGCCGTGATGCAGCTCGGAGTAGAGTACTTGTTTCGGGAGTCTAGCATCGGGCATGCGGACAATGTGGCCCGTCTACCATCTGTGGCATGCAACACAACATGACTGCTTGGGTAGTACCTTCCAGGTCCCACAATCGTGTCTAAAATGGACAACATTATTCAATTTCGTGTGACCTTCACGTGGAAAGACAGAATATCACATCTGGAACGGTTGGACTGAAGATGATCCTGTGACTCAAGGTAGAGGGGATCTTGCCATGTGCTGATTGGACTTTTGTTTACTGGGCATCTGATCAATGGAAGTTGTCTTGTGATGGAACACATTTGTTTGAGCAAAGAGATGCTTTATGGAGGATGTTGACTATCTTTTTGCCTTGTGACTGTAAAGGATAGACTCTAAGAAATCAAACGGATGGCAATGCTACGTGATATTTCTCGTGTCTGTTCCTCTTGCTGTTTAATTCTTCTGAAATCAGCAACTTGCAGTTTACAGAAGTTAGTGAGCAGTGCTGAGCACACATTTGTGGGTGAATAATTATGTTTGTTGATAACATGATAGTTTCTTCACATCCATGTGGTTCAATCATCAGTTTAACTACCTTAGCTACCCTCAGCATAACGGTATGCTCTGTTGATGGCTGCAGATAGGCACCTTGCTCATCATATTTAAATCATTTAATATTTTCTATACTCTAATGCGGTTCTCTTCGCCCGCAGCTCCCCTAACTGTCATCTCCCCAGTCTTATCTTTCAAGCTTGGTGAGGCCACACCTGGAATACTGCGTGCAGTTTTGGTTTCCATATTTACAAAAGGATATACTTGCTTTGGAGGCAGTTCAGAGAAGGTTCACAAGGTTGATTCCGGAGATGAGGGGGTTGACTTATGAGGAAAGGTTGAGTCGGTTGGGCCTCTACTCAATGGAATTCAGAAGAATGAGAGGTGATCTTATTGAAATGTATAAGATTATGAGGGGGCTTGACAAGGTGAATGCAGAGAGGATGTCTCCACTGATGGGGGAGACTAGAACTAGAGGGGCCGCCCATTTAAAACTGAGATGAGGAATTTCTTCTCTGAGGGTTGTGGATTTGTGGAATTCACTGCCTCAGAGCTGTGGAAGCTGAGACATTGAATATATTTAAGACAGTGATAGACAGTTTCTTAACTGATAAGGGAATAAGGGGTTATGGGGAGCGGGCTGGGAAGTGGACCTGAGTCCATGATCGGATCAGCCATGATCGTATTAAATGGCGGAGCAGGCTCGAGGGGCCATTTGCCCTACTCCTGCTCCTATTTCTTATGTTCTAAGCTAGTATAGGGTAGACATTAGATTTCGAGCCACATGGTGACATCTGCATGGAGTCAATCAAAGTCTAGTGCTGATGCGTTACACTGTTTCACAGTGTTTTTCTTCGAAGTATCAGACCTCTACTCACCAGCTTCCTGGTTGACAATTAGCAACCACTCTACACCAAGACCCACATGAAGATGGATCCTCAGCGCTTGGGCAGTTCACCAACAGAAAACGGACACTTGGACAAATCATGGTGTTGATACACATCCCCATCTTCATGAATTCAATGTTGCCTTTACCTGATCTTATCCAAGGAGCTGTTTGTGTTGGCACCATCGGAGGCAACAGTGCCCTTGATATCAGTCTAAAGAATGCCACCGTGGGAATGGGTCTCCATCGTGTCTGGCTGTCCGTGGGCTGGGCAGTGATGTGCTTTCTTGTTCGCTGCCTGTAGTGAAGCTCCTAAAGTCTCAGTGGGGAAGCTAAGGCTCAATGCTGGCTCAATGCAGAACTGAGACTTGAAAAGTACTTGCACGGTGGGTTTTCTGCTGTTCTGTGCAACAGATTGTGCCCTCCAATAGTGGCACACAAGTGGCCAAAACAACAGGAGTACAATGAGAGGGCAGATTCATAAAGCTGTTTCACAACCACAAAGAAATCGTTACCACATTTTGCCCATATACACAGTCAGGAAAAGTGAAATCTAGTACAGCAAGTTGGTGCGGGGGTTGGGGTATTGGCAATGTGTGGGTTGGGGGTACCGGGGTTGGGATATTGGCAATGTTTGGATTGGGGGTACCGGGGTTGGGGGTATAGGCAGTGTGTGCATTGGGGGTACCGGGGTTGGGATATTGGCAATGTTTGGGTTGGGGGTACCAGGGTTGGGGGGTACCGGGGTTGGGGGTATTGGCAGTGTATGGGTTGGGAGTACTGGGGTTGGGGGTATTGGCAGTGTGTGCGTTGGGGGTACCGGGGTTGGGGTATTGGCAGTGTGTGGGTTGGGGGTACCGGGGGGTACTGGGGTTGGGGGTATTGGCAGTGTGTGGGTTGAGGGTACTGGGGTTGGGGTATTGGCAGTATGTGGGTTGGGGGTACCGGGGTTGGGGTATTGGCAGTGTGTGGTTTGGGAGTACCAGAGTTGGAGGAGCTGGAGTTGGAAGACCGACGTTTAGATTCAGCATGTTGGTGGTGCTGGCTTTGCTGGCTTTGGAAATTGAGGGAGGGGGGGGGGGTGGGTAATGGTACCGGGTTAGAATTGTAGTGCCAGGGTTGGGTATGAGGGTGCTGGGATTGGGATTGGGTGTGCCAGGGTTGGGATTGCAGTATCGGGGTTGGGATTGGGATGCCGGGGTTGCGACTGGGGTGCTGGGATTGGGATTGGGGTGTCGGGATCGGGGTGTCGGGATTGGGATCGGGGTGCCGGGATTGGGATTGGGATCGGGGTGTCCGGATTGGGATCGGGGTGTCAGGATCGGGATCGGGATGTCGGGTTCGGAATCGGGTGTTACGGTTGGGATTGGGATCGGGATTGGGATTGGGGTGTCGGGATCGGGTGTCGGGATTGGAAATACCAATGGGGTAAATGACAAATCAAAAATTTGGAATGTAGAAAGTTCTACTTGAGCTTTTTCATCAAATCCTGAGAACAAATCTTGTTTCAAAGAGATTTCGGCTTTAGACCTCTTCATTTACATTCTAATCATAGCAGCAGATATGTAAATCCTTGCTAAAACGAGCTCTCTGCTGGGTCTGGTGCATAATGCAGTCAAATAAATCCACTTGGCCATTCGTTAACTAGTGTTAATATATTGAAGCAACTTATTCCATGAACACGATTGTATACAATGATTTTTATTTTAAGTTGGAAGAAAATAAGTTTCTATCTACTTTCTGTGCTGGTTGTACGTGAGTAATAGCATATAAATATGTTTGAATCACAACTTTTAAAATCAGGATTCAACACAAAAATATATTTAATACCATCCGACAGGAGCAATAAACTTCCATCTTGTTGCTGTGAAGCTCTTGGTAAAACCTCAGGTCATAGTTTACTTTTTCCCTCCGATTCTAAAACCTTGCCATTGCTGGAATAGATCTCCCGGCTACTGGTACACTCTACATTCAAATGAATCCTGGACTCTGATGTCCTTGTGCCCAAAGGCTCAATCCTGCCATTGCCAGTTATCCAATAACCAATGATCGACCCTCCTGCTTTGGAGGGACGGGAGTAGATAAGTGGAGCATCTTTTGGGTAAAGATGGCTCCAAGAAGGCACACCCTGGCAGTGGGGAGTTGGAACCAAGTCTGCCCTCTGTGGCAGGCTCAGTCATGTGATACCTGAACTATGTAGCCCAGGCACTGTTAATGATTAGCCAGCCAACTTGCTAATGGGAGCTGTCATCCAGCTCAGATAAGGGCCCAGTCATCAAGATTCACGGCGCGGCTCTCGACAACGTGAACCACTTCCCATACCTCGGGAACCTCTTGTCAACAAAGGCAGACATTGATGCGGAGATTCAACATCGCTTCCAGCGTGCCAGTGCAGCCTTCGGCCGCCTGAGGAAAAGAGTGTTCGAAGACCAAGCTCTCAAACCTACCAGCAAGCTCATAGTCTACAGGGCTGTAGTAATTCCCGCCCTCCTATATGGGTCAGAGGCATGGACAACTTACAGAAGACACCTCCAGTCGCTAGAGATATATCACCAAAGATGTCTCCGCAAGATCCTGCAAATCCCCTGGGAGGACAGACGCACTAACATCAATGTCCTCGCCCAGGCTAACATCCTCAGCATTGAAGCACTAACCACACTAGATCAGCTTCGCTGGGCAGGCCACTTAGTTCGCATGCCAGACACGAGACTCCCTAAACGACTGCTATATGCAGAGCTCCTTCACGGCAAACGAGCCAAAGGTGGGCAGCGGAAAAGCCTCCCTGATGAAGTGCGACATCACCACTGACGCCTGGGAGACCCTGGCCGTAGATCGCCCTAGGTGGAGAAAGCGCATCCGGGAGGGCGTTGAGCTCTTCAAATCTCAACGCTGTGAGCGTGAAAAGATCAGGCGCAGGCAGCGGAAGGAGCGTGTGGTGAATCAGTGCCACCCCACCTCCCCCCGACGAATATCTGCCCCACCTGTGACAGGATCTGTGGCTCTCGTGTTGGACTGTTCAGCCACCAAAGAACTCGCCTAAGGAGTGGATTTCAAGGGACTGCCTATGATGATGATGGGTTGATCTTCCAACTGCGGGGTATGGGGGCAGGATTCTTGTCACACTGTTCCAAGTAACTGCATGAATGAGTAGGATGGTCCGAGCTGGCCAGCTAGCATGAACCAGTTATGGTAGAGTACATGGTTTTTGCTGGTTAAACTGCAGTGGTACCTCTGTGTGTGTTAGCGGGGGGGGGGGGGGGGGTTCTTTGGCTTTGGCTCTCTGCACTTTGGTAAATGGAATACGTCTGAACGTCCAAACCTGTGCACTCCATATTGGACAAACAGATTTCTCAGGAGTTCACTCTGGAGAATCTTAAACACGGTGAAGCATTTCTGTATGTGTCATAAAACACAGATGACCAGAAGATATCTTACGCCTGGAGAATAAGCTTAACTCTCCTCGGAGTCAGAAGGTTCAAGTCCCACTCGAGAATGTGACACCCGGTCGAGGCTGACACTCATCTTGGGGAGAGCTGTATTGTCGGAGTTTCCGTCTTTTGGATGTGAAATGGAGGCCCCATCTACCTGTTCCTGTGACACAGGTCGATAGTTATAGATTGTATGACACTATTCCTGAGAGCAGGGAGACCAAGCCAACATTCCTCCCTAAGCTACCATCAAAAACTGATGAGTTGTTTATTAACTTTTTTTTGTGGGAGGTTGCTGTGTGCAAATTGGCTATAACATTTGTCTCTGAGCCATACAGAAGGCGGGCATCACTACTGCCCTCTAGACCATAAGCTTGGTGCCAGATTTGAGGTCCTGGTCTTCAAACACTCTCTTCCTCAGGCGACCGAAGGCTGTGCTGACACACTGGAGATAGTGTTGGACCTCGTCATCAATGATAGTAGACTCCCGAGGTATGGAAAATGGTTCACATTGTCCAAGACCGCGCCATGGATTTTGATGACTGGGGGACCGTGCTTGTCAGTTGTCCAATAACCGACGAATGACCCTCCTGCTTTGGAGGGGCAGGGGCAGATAAGTGGAGCATCTTTTGGGTAAAGATTACTCCAAGCAGGCACTACAGGGCTATAGTAATACCCGCCCTCCTGTATGG
Source organism: Pristiophorus japonicus (assembly GCF_044704955.1). NCBI lineage: Eukaryota > Metazoa > Chordata > Chondrichthyes > Pristiophoridae > Pristiophorus > Pristiophorus japonicus. The sequence goes on along the minus strand of NC_091991.1, from coordinate 81,092,998 downwards.
CTCAGAGACACGGACCATGTACAGTAGACACCTCAAGTCACTGGAGAAATACCATCAACGATGTCTCCGCAAGATCCTACAACTCCCCTGGTAGGACAGATGCACCAACGTTAGCGTCCTCGACCAGGCGAACATCCCGAGCATTGAAGCACTGACCACACTTGATCAACTCCGCTGGGCAGGCCACATCATTTGCATGCCAGACACGAGACTCCCAAAGCAAGCGCTCAACTCGGAACTCCTTCATGGCAAGCAAGCCAAAGTTGGGCAGAGGAAATGTTACAAGGACATCCTGAAAGCCTCCTTGATAAAGTGCAACATCCCCACTGATACCTGGGAGTCCCTGGCCAAAGACCATCCTAAGTGGAGGAAGTGCATCCGGGAGGGCACTGAGCACCTCGAGTCTCATCGCCAAGAGCATGCAGAAATCAAGCGCAGACAGCGAAGGAGCATGCGTCAAACCTGTCCCACCCTCCCTTACCTCAACGACTATCTGTCCCACCTGTGACTTGGGACTGTGGTTCTCGTATTGGACTATTCAGCCACCTAAGGACTCATTTTTAGAGTGGAAGCAAGTCTTCCTCGATTCCGAGGGACTGCCGATGATGATGATGATGTGTGGCGGGGTCATGTTGGTGGAGGACCTTTGTCTTACGGATGTTTAGTAAGATGTAAGGCCCATACTTCCGTACGCCTCGGTGAAGGTGTTGAAGGTGGCTTGGAGTTCGGCCTCTGTGCGCAGATGCAAGCGTCCTCTGTGTACTTAGTTCGATGACAGAGGATAGGATGACCTTAGAGCTAGCCTGGAGGCGACGAAGGTTGAATAAGTTCCCATTGGTTCTATAGTAGTATATGGCAGTAGTGATACCCGCCCTCCTATAAAGGCTCTGAGACGTGGACCATATACAGTAGACACCTCAAAGTGCTGGCAAAGTATCACCAGCGCTGCCTCAGCAAAATCCTGCAAATTCACTGGGAAGATAGACGCTCCAACATTGGTGTTCTCGCTCAGGCCAACATCCCCAGCATCGAAGTACTAATCACACTCGACCAGCTCTGTTGGGCGGGCCACATTGTCCGCATACCTGACACAAGACTCCCAAAGCAAGCGCTCTGTTCGGTACTCCTACACTGCAAGCGAACCCCAGGTGGACAGAGGAAACATTTCAAGGACATCTTGAAAGCCTTCTTGATGAAGTGCAACATCCCCACTGGCACTTGGGAATCTCTGGCCCAAGACCGCCCAAATTGGAGGAAGAGCATCTGGGAGGGCGCTGAGCACCTCGAGTCTCATCGCCAAGAGCATGCAGAAATCAAGCGCAGGCAGCGGAAGGAGCGTGTGGCAAGCCAGACTCCCCGCCCACCCTTTCCCTCAACGACTATCTGTCCCACCTGTGACAAAGACTGTAATTCCCGTATTGGACTGTACAGTCACCTGAGAACTGTTACATTTATGCAAAGAATAGCTGCTGCACTTCTTAATTAATTAATTGCATGTAAAATGCTTTGGGATATCCTGAGGAATGTCATAAGGAGCTATATAAAGTCTTAAATTTTCGACCTACTACACATAAGTAGTGAAACACTAATCAATATCAGAATAGCTGTAAAGGATTCCATTTCATCTAAATTCGGGCTTAGATTATTGTTTGAAAGACTTACGGAAAAGTATTTTTAAACGATGTACAAATTGTGCTGAAGGTCTGTTAGATCATTCTCTCTCTAGTTTATTGGTGTGAGATGTCGGTGACGCTTGCTGGGAGCTATGGGCTGTTGTTGAGGGAGGGATCCAGCTGGCTGTGGAATGCTGAGTGGTGGATTGAGGGGCCACAGCATGGTGACAGAATGCAACATGAAGGGGTTGATGCTCCACCAGTGCCACACTTCTTCGACTCTTTTGTTCCGTATGTTCCTCTGCCACACACACCCACTGACCTTGAGTCCTCCCATTGCTCTTGTGGATATCAGTATTAGTTTATACCCTCCCACCCCCCCGGCCCCCCAAACAAAATGACAGCAGTGGCCAATGTTCTCCTCACAGCACCCGATCGCCTCAGCAACAGGATGGAGTCTCCTAAATTAATGGTTTTGCAACCTTCAGCTCAGGATTGTGGATCATCAACATTTTGGAATGAAGTAAAGACTGCAGTTCCATCTTTGGGCTTGAGCTGACATTGGTGATCGATTCAAACTCCGTGCTCAGCATTTGGGTCATCTGCTTGATTTGTAGCCCTGTAACTTTGCCTGTGCTGCTTCCCATTAGTTCTAAGCTGTACTTTCTCCTGTACAGTGATCTCTCACCCAGTGTTCTCCCAACACCATCCTTGCCTTCATCTCTGCTTCTTGTGGTGAAAGTGGGCACTGGCCAAACTTGGCAAGCCTGATCAGTGAAGCACAAAAGATAACTGCCTGGGAACGTGTGGGTCAGACACAGTCACAGACACAGACTGGATTTCATGAAGCCATGAGGTGCCCAGATCAATTCGGCCCATCGTGTCTGTGCCAGCTCTTTGAAAGAGCTCTCCAATTAGTCCTACCCCTCGCTCTTTGCCCATAGCCCTGGAATTTTCTCCTTTTCAAGTATGAATCCAATTTCCTTTTGAAAGTTATTATTGAATCTTTCAGGCGGTGAATTCCAGATCATAGCAACTCATTGCATAAAAAAAACTTGTCCTAATTTCCCACCTGGAATTTTGCCCAATTATCTTATCTATGTCCCCTGGTTACCGACCTTCCTGCCAGTTCGTCCTCATCTACTCTATCAAAATCCTCTCAAGCAATCAATTCAGTCATAAAATTCCCATCAGCATTTACATGGTTTGATATATATAGAAGGTATATTTTGCAGCAATTTGAAGTCCAATGTCGTGCAGAAGCCATTACCCACTGGACACCAAAGTCCACCTTCTCAGTCATATGTGGCAGTGCTACCAAGTCAAGGAGAATTGCTCTCAATGGCTAGCAGGGAAGATAGACGGAAGATAAATTCCTCTTGATTTCTTCAAAGCAGCTGTTCCAATAAATGATTTGGTGAAAGCTATTTTGGTTATCAGCCGTTATGTAACCAGTGGTCTATCTGTTAGATGGATCCACATAATTTCCATGGAGATGGTCAGCTCTTGCCCTGCCAGTGGGCAGAAATGCTCTTAAATGATTGAATAATGTGCTAGTCACCATTGCATCTTGGGTTGCTTCTCCATCTCCAACTCCATCTTCCTCAGGACCAAGGAACTCCTTTCCCCCGTCAATCTTTCCTTCTTCCTATGGATTTCGAGCTTTTTAAACCCAGGCTTGACGTCACCAGATCGCAATTTTCCGGTTCACCGCGTCATTCCCCCTCCTATTCAACCTCGAGACTGTCTTGCACTGGGGACTTTGGCCGTACACTTTGGTTTCATAAATTAAAATAAAAAGAAATCGGGGATTTGTGCAGGCTAATTGGAAATTTAAAGAACAGTAAGTTTGCCATTTCTTGGAAATTGTGAATATGTTTGTGTTCCAATTGATTTTTATGGACTTAATATAAGACCTTTGACCCAAGGGTTTGTTTGATGAAGAGCCATAGGTCAGGTGTGTGTCCCCTATACATTGGCTTCATCGACTGTGAATTGTAGAGATAGAGTTGCCCAGATGTGACTTGAGAAGTTGCTGGTTCAAAAAAAACCCACAAAGCAGACCTGCCAACTCTCGAAGCTTGGAAGAAATGTCAATTGTTCGAATACTGGCAATAGGCTTGACGAGCAGTCAAACAGGAGCACACTGGGAGCATTTAAAGCCCCATGGAAAATCTCGCCTTTCTCTTCGATGGTGGATATCTTTCCATACCAATGGCGTTGTTACCGTTATACCGCGCCCCCCCCCCCCCCCCCCCCAAAAATACTTTGTGTTCAGATTTGGAGAACAAAGTGTTCCTGCCAAAAAAATGTCTTGAAGGCTCTGTCTTATCCTGTGCGGGCGGGGGAGGGATCGTGCTGTTATGTCACTGTTGGAATGACTTAGAATTAGCCCCAGCTGTTCAGAACTGCTTTTGACATTGTCTGCAGTAGCAGCTGATGATTGAACGAGTGCAGTGGGTTGGAGTGATATATCACCATTTACTAATTGGAGTTTCTCCTTTGCAAGACAAAATAGCTGGCACAGGGTTTGCAGTGCTTTTAGAATCTGGGCTAAATGATAAGCTATCAGCACGACAAAGCAGAGCGGCCTAGAAATGGCAGCGTACCTGAATTGGGGCACGAACCCATTGCAGTGCACATTGCACGCGTCCATGAGGCAGCAACAGGACTATGGCAGATTGGTCCGTGGATTCTCGGTTGTTTATTACTGCTCAGCTGCGGGTGGCAATCGCAGCCCCAGAGGCAGCTCGGCGATGGTGGGAACGGGGGTGGGGGGTAAAATGGGGTGGGAATGTTGGAGTGGATGGGGAGGAGTTGGAGGGGATTGGGGGAGTGAAATGGGGTGGAGGCATGTGGGGAGTGGGTGGGGGGTGAAGTGGGGAGTGGGTGAGGGTGGTGGGGGGGGTGAAATTGGGGGTGGGGGTTGGGGAGGGGGTGAGGAGGTTAAATGGGGTGGGGGCACAGCAAGATCGAACGGTGGGAGGCTGCGGCCCACAGTTTTAATATGGAGCATTCTGGACCATCCCGGCTCCACAATAAGAGACACATTCTCAATCGTTATTCCACTAAGGGGGCCTGAAGCAGGCTTTCAGCCCTGGATTTGCATGTGGAAAGGGCTGGACACCAGTTTCCAGGGGCACATCTTGAACACCTGTGGAGGAGCCCTAACCAATAGGGTGGGTGGAATGAGCGCGTGCATGGCATATTGGACCCTCAGAAGCCCATTTGACGCCTGTAATATAAGCGCAGCACGATCCAGTTTCTAGGCCATTATCTTTTAATCCTGCTAAATTACCGGTTCTCAGACTATCCCATATAGGCATCCCCTGCAAATACCAATATTCTCTTTGGGATCCCCCACAAACACTAACACAATCCCAAGGCCGCTGAAAATGTTGGCACATTTCCAACATTTACAAATATTAATATACTTCGGGGATCCCCTGAAACATTTGACAAACTCCCAGGGTCTCAATGCACTAACCTTCGAAAGACAATGCCAGCTACCCAAAGGAAATGAGAGCTATTGCAGAAAATGTTTAATTTTTATTAGAATACGACATGACCTGCAGTTGGGTGCTTTGCTGTGTACAAAGTTCCACCATTTGGTGGGTAAGGGGAGCATTGGTGTGTGTGAAGATCCTCTTACGCCCTGCTTTTCCCTATGTTTGTATATTCAGAGTTGAAGAAGGCAGTACATACAGGATAATGTTGAAAAATATAGAATAGGGAATTCAGGACAAACCGAGCCCCAATCCCAGACGGATAGAAATCACAAGATCCCTTTGATCTTCTCTGGGGCCCTAGTTTGGAAACCAATGAGCTGACTACATCCAACATGCCTTGTTTATATTGTGTACATGAGATGACCAAGCGTCTTTGAAAATATCATACAGAACGATTAACATGATATCACCAAACGCTCATGTGGCCACTGATTTCTTGAAATCCTTGTGAAGTTTACAAGACTGGCTAGTATTTGGCAGATGATTTTTCCACTGCAATGGAACACCTCTTCAATATCCAACAATGGAGGAGGTTTCCCTTGTGCCTTCTCCCAGCTCCTCCAGTGCTGTTGTGCACCAATGTTCAGCAGAGAGCTGTCCTTCACACTGTTCCTTGCACCACAATCATCATCATCATAGGCAGTCCCTCGGAATCGATGAAGACTTGCTTCCACTCTTAGCATGAGTTCTTAGGTGGCTGAATACAAGAACCACAGTCCCTGTCACAGGTGGGACAAACAGTCGTCGAGGGAAAGGGAGGGTGGGACTGGTTTGCCGCACGCTCTTTCTGCTGCCTGCGCTTGATTTCTGCATGCTCTCGACGACGAGACTCAAGGTGCTCAGCGCCCTCCCAGATGTGCTTCCTCCACTTAGGGCAGTCTTTGGCCAGGGACTCCCAGGTGTCAGTGGGGATGTTGCACTTTCTCAGGGAGGCTTTGATGGTGCCCTTGTAACGTTTCCGCTGTCCTCCTATGGCTCGTTTGCCGTGAAGGAGTTCCGAGTAGAGCGCCTGCTTTGGGCTTCTTGTGTCTGGCATGCAAACTATGTGGCCTGCCCAACGGAGCTGATCAAGTGTGGTCAGTGCTTCAATGTTGGGGATGTTGGCCTGGACGAGAACACTAATGTTGGTGCGTCTGTCCTCCCAGGGGATTTGTAGGATCTTGCGGAGACATCGCTGGTGGCATTCCTCCAGTGACTTGAGATGTCTACTGTACATGGTCCATGTTTCTGAGTCATACAGGAGGGCCGGTATTACTACAGCCCTGTAAACCATAAGCATGGTGGCAGTTTTGAGGGCCTGGTCTTCAAACACTCTTTTCCTCAAGTGGCCGAAGGTTGCACTGGCGCATTAGAGGCGGTGTTGGATCTCGCTGTCAACACCTGCTCTTGTTGATAGGAGGTTCCAGAGATAAGGGAAGTGGTCCACTTTGTCCAGGGCCGTGCTGTGGATCTTGATGATTGGGGGGGCAGTGCTGTGCAGCGAGGACAGGCTGGAGGACCTTTGTCTTACTGATGTTTAGCATGAGGCCCATGCTTTCGTACACCTCAGTAAATACATCGACTATGTCCTGGAGTTCAGCCTCTGTATGTGTGCAGACACAAGCGCCTCCACATACTGTAGCTCAACAACAGAGGTTGGGGTGGTCGTGGACCTGGCCTGGAGACAATGAAGGTTGAACAGGTTCCCACTGGTTCTGTAGTTTAGTTCCACTCCAGCGGGGAGCTTGTTGACTGTGAGGTGGAGCATGGCAGCGAGGAAGATTGAGAAGAGGGTTGGGGCGATGGTGCAGCCCTGTTTGACCCCGGTCCGGATGTGGATTGGGTCTGTGATGGATCTGTTAGTAAGGATCACGGCCTGCATGTCGTCCTGGAGCAGGCGGAGGATGGTGCCGAACCTTTGGGGGCATCCGAAACGGAGGACGACACTCCATAGACCCTCGCAGTTGACAGTGTCAAAGGCCTTTGTAAGTTCGAAGAGGCCATGTATAAGGACTGGTGCTGTTCCCTATATTTTTCCTGCAGCTGTCACACTGCAAAAATCTTGTCCGGTTTGCCCCGTAGGGGACGAAATCCGCTCTGTGACTCCGGGACGAGCTCCTCAGCCACAGGGGGAAGACGGTTGAGGAGGACTCTCGCGACGGCTTTCCCAGTGGGCTGATAGCAGGGAGATTCCTCTGTAGTTGCCGCAGTTGGACTTGTCCCCTTTTTTAAAGATGGTCATGATCACTGCATCTCTGAGATCTCCCGGCATGCTCTCCTCCCTCCAGATGAGAGAGATGCGGTCGTGTATTCTGCCAACAGCGCCTCTCCGCCATACTTCAGTGCCTCAGCAAGGATTCCATCCACACCCGTAGCCTTGTTGTTTTTAAGCACCACAATCGCCCATAAAGCAGCTCGCGTTGAAGAATGGCGGGCTAACAAGCACATATCAGCAAGTTCCAATGGATACTTTCAGACTTGCGAGCAGGAGACAAGGATTGGTAATCTCGAGAAGTTGAATTAGCAGAGACATTGATCGACCCTTCCACAGCTGGTACATTGTGTAAAGGGGTCTGATTGTTGACAAGGTCTCCTGTGTACATCAACGTTGACTGCCTTTTGGAGTTTTAAATCCAACTGAGTAATTGGATATTTGATCAGAGTCCTGCCTCTTTCCTGTACAGTGCTGCAACTTCAGCGTTTGTGGTTTACTGGAAATTTCAGAACTGAACTGTGCACTTATGTTTATTATAGTGTCTTGATATTCTACACCAGAATTCATCAGCTACTGTTATACTGCTGCTGTGTGTCAATGCAAAACACTTCCCGCTTCTTGTTTACGCAAAGCCAGAACTTTAACCAGGGGTCAACCTGATACTTTGGGCTTGAGGAATGAAAGTGCCTCCAGCGGATGTAGCACAGAAAGCGCCCATGTGGTCTGATGGACAGCCTGGGCACCTCTCCGCCATACTCCGCCTTAAGCAGAGTCTCTTTAATGTAGCGGGTTTGTGCTTTCAAAACACCAAGTTTATCGGTGGCGAAGCACAAATGCACAAAGCTCTTCCCTGGCTGAGCAGAGCAGCCATAGACCTTTCTAACCCAAGCTTAGCGTCAGCTGATTACTACGTCCTGATTCATCACATTCACTCACCTACCCTCTTCAACCTGCACTGTAGACCATGGCTCTGTCCCAAGGTCTCTCAGTTTGAAAAAGAATGTCTTGCGCTATTTATTATTCAACAACCGTTACTCTGCACATCGCACAGTGTTCTGAAGTCATTGAAGAAATGCGACTGCGTGTATAATTATATCGGTCATTTTATTCCATGCCAATGGGATTGCAAGCCACAAATGATGAGATCTACCTGTATGTTGGGTGGTATTAATTTTGTGCTGCTCGTGTGTTTCTATCAAGCAGTTAGTCCTAGCCACTCACATCTCACCTGGCTTGTCTTGCACTTTTCCAATTCCAAAATCACTTTAGCTCTGTTCAAAGTTTACCGTCACGTCATTCCTACATTAAATGAGCGCTGTCTTCACGAACCTTGGCTAGACCACACAGAGTTCTGGTCGCCATATTATTAAAAAGGATATAGAAGCACTGGAGAGGGTGCAAAAAAGATTTACAAGGATGATACCAGAAATTCGAGGTTATAACGATAAGGAAAGGATGAACAGGCCGGGTCACTTTTCCCTTGAAAAGAAAAGGCTGAGGATCGACCGAATAGAGATCTTTAAAATTATGAAAGGATTTGATAGAGTAGATACAGAGAGAATGTTTCCACTTGTGGGGAAGGGTATAACTAGAGGCCATCAATAAAAGATAGTCACCAATAAATCCAATAGGGAATTCAGAAGAAACTTCTTTACTCAGTGAGATTGTGGAACTCGCTACCACAGGGAGTGGTAGAAGTGAATAGTATCAATGCATTTAAGGGGAGGCTGGACAAGCATATGATGGAGAAGGGAATAGAGGGTTATGCGGATAGTTAGATGAGGAAAGACAGGAGGAGGCTCGAGTGAAGCATAAACGGCAGTGTGTTTCTGTGCCGTATATCCTATGTAATCCGATGTAAGAAAGTATTGTTCAAATCTTTTATCTGCGAAGGGAGAAGTCAGAAGAAGCATCCTTCATTTTTGCTGGGAGGATGTTCTTTACAAGCGAGACATTGATGAATTTCGATGCTTCATTGAGTTATGTGCTGGCAAACAAGTGCAGAAAGGTTTGCCAAATTATGTTTCATGAAGAGAACCTTTTTCTTAAGTCGAAATCCACCAATTTAGCTGTTTGTGGTTGGAGTTGTCAATTCAGGAAAATGCAGTCCACTTGTTCGACAATCACCCACCACCTTGAACATCCACTCCCTCCCCCACTCTCGCACCGTGGCTGCAAGGCTTCTTCGGCAGCACCTCCCAAACCGGGAACCTCCACCTCCTAGAAGGGCAAGGACAGCAGGTGCACGGGAGCACCATCTCTTCCAAGTTCTCCTCCATGTCACACACCAACCTGACTGGGACATATATCGCCGTTCCTTCATTGTTGCTGGGTCAAAATCCTGGAACTCCCTCCCTAACAGCACTGTAGGAGGATCTTCACTACACGGACTGCAGCGGTTCAGGAAATCGGCTCACCCCCACCTCTGGAGGGAAACTAAGGATAGGCAATAAATACTTTTCTTGCTAGTGACGCCCAAATCGAGAGAATGAATGAAAAATAAATCACAGTTTAATTCCTCAGTTAGTAATCAGCGATAAGCAGAAATAAGAACCACAAATAGAAATGCCTTTTTGGCATTTCCACAAATCTTCTCTTTCCACAAGTCTTGTTACAATCTTTCTACCAATCTCGCTCACATCAAGTCTTCATGATTAACAGACACTCAAAAATTGAAGCTTTTATTTTGATGGACATTGATATCATCATCATCATCATCATCATAGGCAGTCCCTCGAAATCGAGGAAGACTTGCTTCCACTCTAAAAGTGAGTTCTCAGGTGGTTGTACAGTCCGATACGGGAATTACAGTCTCTGTCGCAGGTGGGACAGACAGTGGTTGAAGGAAAGGGTGAGTGGGGAATCTGGTTTTCCGCACGCTCCTTCCGCTGCCTGCGCTTGGTTTCTGCATGCTCTCGGCAGTGAGACTCAAGGTGCTCAGTGCCCTCCTGGGTGCACTTCCTCCACTTTGGGCCGTCTTGGGCCAGGGATTCCCAGGTGACGATGGGGATGTTGCACTTGATCAAGGAGGCTTTGAGGGTGTCCTTGAAACATTTCCTCTGCCCACCTGGGGCTCGCTTGCCATGTAGGAGTTCAGAGTAGAGCGCTTGCTTTGTGAGTCTCGCGTCGGGTATGTGGCCCGCCCAATGGAGCTGGTTGAGCGTGGCCAGTGCTTCGATGCTGGGGATGTTGACCTGATCGAGAACACTGACGTTGGTGCATCTATCCTCCCAGTGGATTTGCAGGATCTTGCGGAGGCAGTGCTGGTGGTACTTCTCCAGCGCTTTGAGGTGTCTACTGTATATAGTCCACATCTCTGAGCCATATAGGAGGGCGGGTATCACTATTGCCCTGTCGATCATAAGATTGGTGCCAGACTTGAGGTCCTGGTCTTTAAACACTCTTTTCCTCAGGCGACCGAAGGCTGTGCTGGCACACTGGAGGTGCAGTTGGACCTCGTCATCGATGTCTGCCCTTGCTGAAAGTAGGCTCCTGAGGTATGGAAAATGGTCCACGTTGTCCAAGGTGTGGATTTTGATGACCGGGGGTTAGTGCTGTGTGGCGGGGTCAGTTTGGTGGAGGACCTTTGTCTTACGGATGTTTAGCAGAAGGCCCATGCTTTCGTATGCCTCGGTGAAGGTGTTGATGACGGCTTGGAGTTCGGTCTCTGAGTGTGCGCAAACGCAAGCGTCGTCCACATACTGTAGTTCGATGACAGAGGATGGGACGACCTTGGATCTAGCCTGGAGACAATGAAGGTTGAACAGGTTCCCATTAGTTCTATAGTTTAGTTCCACTCCAGCGGGGAGCTTGTTGAGAGTGAGATTCAGCAAGGAAGATCGAGAAGAGCGTTGCTACGATGACTCTGCCCTGCTTGACCCCTGTCCGGATGTGGATTGGGTCTGTGGTGGATCCGTTGGTCAGGATCACGGCTTGCATGTCATCGTGGAGCAGGCGGAGGATAGTGACAAACTTTTGGGGGTAGGCAAAATGGAGGAGGGTGCTCCATATTCCCTCACGCTTGACATTGTCAAAGGCCTTTGTGAGGTCAAAGAAGGCTATGTACAAGGGTTGGTGTTGTTCCCTGCATTTCTCGTAATTGTCGCGCGGTGAAGATCATGTCCGTTGTACCCCTTAGTAGACCGAAGAGGAGGAGCTCTTCAGCCACAGGGAGAAGACGGTTGAGGAGGATTTTTGTGATGAATTTCCCAGTGGCCGACATCAGGGAGGTTCCTCTGTAGGTACCGCAGTCGGACTTCCCCCCTTTTTTAAAGATGGTAACGATTATGGCATCTCAAATCTGGCATGCTCTCCGCGTTCCAGAAAAGAGAGATGAGGTCATGCATTCATGCCAATAGTGCTTCTCCGCCATACTTTAGTGCCTCGGCAGGGATTCCATCTGCTCCTGATACCTTGTTGTTCTTCAGCTGACGGATGGCCTTTTCTACCTCGTGCAGGGCTGGGGTTTTGCTGAGATGGTGGCGGATAGCCTGCTGCGGGATGGAGTCGAGGACACTCGCGTCGAAGGCAGAGTTTCGGTTAAGGAGATCTTCGAAGTGCACTGACTGCCTGATGTATGTTAAATTCACAGTTCAATCCTTTTGAAAGATTGCATCAATTTCCATGCATTGGTGAGAGAAACAATTGAGCCAACTCTTTCATTTGCTTTCTCTTTTCCAAGTGGCACAATTTTTAAAGGAATTCCAGGAGCGGAGTTGCCTCTCTCCAAGATGATCACTGCTGTCTCAGTTGGTTGGCTTTCAGTGCCATGAATTCATCTTCATTTCGTCAAACAAAACCAATGGTAAAATAATGCAGTTGCTGGAAGTCTCAAGAAAGGCTGAAAATGCTGGCAGAGCATAGGTCAGTCAGCATCATGTGACAGGCTGAAGAATGAAGGAACGAAAGGAACATTGGAACAGAAGCCTGATCCGTCATTCAATTCGATCCTGGCTGTTCTGTAGCTCAACCCCATTTACCCGCCTTAGCGCCATATCCCTTGATACCATTACCCAACAAAAATCTTTTGATCTCTGTCTTGAAAGCTTTAATTATTCCCAAATCCACAGCTTTTTGGGGACGGGAATTCAATATTACTAATACCCTTTGTGTGAAGAAGGCGTTAAAGATCTTGCTCCACTCTGGGGTGGGGCTTGTAATTGACAATGTCACCAATTGCTTGGCAGAGATTCAGTGATAATTTGTTCGTTTGATTCCAGGCGCTGTATCTCTGAGCTATGCCCCTACAATAGGAGCACAAGGTTAATTCATAGTTAACCGATGTTTGACAGGAATATTATATCATTGATTTTTTTTTGTGTGACATTATTGTCCCAAAGTATCGACTTTTGTGATGTACAAACATAAAATATAAGGTCCCCTGTGTAGCCCGTAAGTAGAGAATAATGGATATGTGGTAAGTGATTACAGGACAGTGATCTGATCAAGGATTTCAGTACACACCATAAAACTCGAGAGAAAAGCTTGAACTGCTTATAACTGTGCTGTCAAACCTAAGATGCAGTTTCGAAGTAACTGCAGGCTATTTATTTGTTCTAATCTATCTTCTCAACGTCAAAGTCCGATCTTGTGCCTGTATATTCCGTGACGAGGTCTTGTTGCTGCCCTCAGTGGCCGATGTGTAATGGCTTGCAGATTGATGATTCAGTGTTTGTGAGCTGAGAACTGGATGTTCAGTCAGGAATATCCCAGACTAGTTTCCTGGGAGGTTAGGCATCCAGTAAATGTTGGAGCCTGAAATAAAAACAGAATGTTGGAAATCTCAGCGGGTCAGGCAGCATCTGTGGAGAGAAACAGAGTTAATGTTTCGGGTCTGTGACCCTTCGTCAGAACTGGAAAAGTTTGAGATGTAACAGATTGTTAAGGAAGTGCAGAGGCAGTGAAAGGGGGAGGGGAGGAAAGAACAAAAGGGAAGGTCTGTGATAGGGTGGAAGGCAGGAGAGATTGAACAAACAAAAGGAGTCACAGTCTAAGGATAAGGGGTAAGCCATTTAGGACCGAGATGAGGAGAAACTTCTTCACCCAGAGAGTGGTGAACCTGTGGAATTCTCTACCACAGAAAGTAGTTGAGGCCAATTCACTAAATATATTCAAAAGGGAGTTAGATGAAGTCCTTACTACTCGGGGGATCAAGGGTTATGGCGAGAAAGCAGGAAGGGGGTACTGAAGTTTCATGTTCAGCCATGAACTCATTGAATGGCGGTGCAGGCTAGAAGGGCTGAATGGCCTGCTCCTGCACCTATTTTCTATGTTTCTATGTTTCTATGAATGATGGGCAAAAATGAGATGGTGATGGAACAAGTTAAGAAACAAAAAATGAGTCTAGATGGGGTCTCGTGTTAAAGCCTGTATGTTTGAGAAATGAAACTAAATAACCGAAAAATAAGAGGCCCACTTTGCTTAGTTTCTGAGTGCAGTGGTACTTTGCAATCCCAGCGACATCGCAATGACAGTATAATTCACGAGTCGGTTTTGACTTGACTCACAAGGGTAGTGACATGATGGAGACCATCTCATGCCTGTTTTGAGTTAGGAGGAATACAATTGGTGATTGGGCCAGAGTGGGGTGGGTTCTGTCTCCTGGACCGCTTGTGCGCTTTGTAAACTGAAGTTGAATTTCTGCCAATATTTTGAGATTCTGAAACGCACATGCACCAAGGCAGTTAAAGTGTCTCACTCGAAGAACAGCCTTTGTCCCCACGTGCGAGCATGCACCTTGGCCACCAGAGCCATATTCACAACCCGGTCTAAATGAGCTGTGACCAGTTGGAAATTGGTGCTGCAGCTACTGATCTGAGCTTTGGGACAACGGCAGTCTACACACTGAAGATGCATATTGGAAGGAAGGACCATCTCAAAAGTATTATAGGGGAAAACTACCATTAACTGCTCTGTGAGCACACTTATCAAGCAGTTGCTTCCTGTGTTAGGGAACAGAATTGCAATGTACTTGCTGCTGCCAGCTTCCCTTCTGAAATCCGCTGACAATGAGCGGCTCAGATGTACCCTCCGAATATATCCAACTGCACATTCTGTTACATGAACAGAAGGTTCCTGTATATTCATTAGGACAGCATTGCTGGGAAGGAATTCCGTAGAGTTAGATACTGATGTTCTGCATGTTAGTGGCTTAATTTTAATCTTGTGTGTGATGTGGGAATTGAGCGCACTGGTAACTTGGTCAGTGACACACCTGCGAACAGTTGGGGTCAGTTTTTCAGATGCTGCAAAGTTGATGGATCCATGCAGGAAGAAGTGTTCAATCAGGTCGGGAGGATGGTGGGTTGATGTTTGACGGGCGTGGAGGTGTGTGCCCATTGAAGCCACTTACTGTGCCCTACGGGAAGGAAGGATAGTATTGTAAGCTTGCTTCATGAGCCCGCTGTATAACCTTCCCACTAGCGGCCAAAAGTTGATGGCTGGATTTTTCTTGTCCCTGACGTAAAAATGACAAGCCCAACGAAGACAAGAACTCTCCATCGCCGTGCATGCATTTGCTGATCTGTATTTGTAGAGGGGGGTATAGAGTGTGTGTAGAGGGGCATATAGAGTGTGTGTAGAGGGGCGTATGGATGTGTGTGTAGAGGGGCGTATAGAGTGTGTGTAGAGGGGGGTATAGAGTGTGTGTAGAGGGGGGTATAGAGTGTGTGTAGAGGGGCATATAGAGTGTGTGTAGAGGGGCGTATGGATGTGTGTGTAGAGGGGGGGTATAGATGTGTGTGTAGAGGGGGGTATAGAGTGTGTGTAGAGGGGGGTATAGATGTGTGAGTAGAGGGGTATAGAGCGTGTGTAGGGGGGTATAGTGTGTGTGTAGTGGGGGGTATAGAGTACATGTAGAGGGGGTATACTGTAGCACAAAGCCCCGCGTGTGCTGTGGAAAGCGGCGCCATTAAAAAGGGGCATTGTCTATTCACAAAAGTTTTATAAAAACAGCAAGACCTAACTTATGCTGAAATGAATCAGTGCATGACATGCGTTTGGCATTATTTTGTGATAAAAAATATACAGAATTCCACTGGCTTCTCTTCCTCAGATTAAAAATAAGAGTTTGCCAATAATTTTTTTCCTGGACACTGTTCCTTTAAACTATTTTCACGTTTGTCTTCCTTATTATCAATGTAGATTCTTCATTTCGCGCAGCTCAGTGCAATGAAAACAAATGTTACATTATGCGCCGGTCTCATTAAGCTCGCAGTAGAGCTCTGTGCTTTAATACGTTTGAATATAGCTTGATCCTAGTGTGTGAAATCATCATGTCAGCCTTTTGGGTCAAACAGAGCGAGTCATGTGGTCAGTGCAGGTTGCGAGCATAGAGCATGCAATTGTCGTTTCATCGATGGAAATGTCGATGTGTGTACACGGTGAGTGTGTGTGTATATGTACGTATGTGTATTTATTTGTGTGTGTGTATATATGTGTATGTGTGTGCGCGCCTGTGTGTGTGTGTGTGCGCGCCTGTGTGTGTGTGTATGTATGTTTATGTATCTGTGTGTATGTATGTTTATGTATATGTGTGCATATGAGTATGTTATGTTTATGTATATGTGTGTGTATGTATATGTATCTACGCATGTGCGTGTGTGTGTAATATATATATGTGTGTGTGTGTGCATAAGTCTGTATGTATGTGTGTGTATATCGAGATCCAACACCGCCTCCAGTGCGCCAGTGCAGCCTTCGGCCGCCTGAGGAAAAGAGTGTTTGAAGACCAGGCCCTCAAAACTGTCACCAAGCTCATGGTCTACAGGGCTGTAGTAATACCCGTCCTCCTGTATAGCTCAGAAATATGGACCATGTACAGAAGACACCTCAAGTCGCTGGAGAAATACCACCAACGATGTCTCCGCAAGATCCTACAAATCCCCTGGGAGGACAGACGCACCAACATATTAGCGTCCTCGTCGAGGCCAACATCCCCAGCATTGAAGCACTGACCGCACTTGATCAGCTCCGCTGGGCAGGCCACATAGTTCGCATGTCAGACAAGAGACTCCCAAAGCAAGTGCTCTACTCGGAACTCGTCCACGGCAAACGAGCCAAAGGAGGGCAGCGGAAACATTACAAGGACACCCTCAAAGCCTTCCCGATAAAGTGCGACATCCCCACTGACACCTGGGAGTCTCTGGCCAAAGACCGCCCTAATTGGAGGAAGTGCATCCGGGAGGGCGCTGGATACCTTGAGTCTTGTTGCCGAGAGCATGCAGAAATCAAGCGCAGACAGCGGAAAGAGCGTACGGCAAACCTGTCCCATCCTCCCTTACCCTCAACGACTATCTGCCCCACCTGTGACAGAGTCTGTGGGTCTCATATTGGACTATCACCTAAGGACTCCTGTTAAGAGTGGTAGCAAGTCTTCCTCCATTCCGAGGGACTGCCTATGATGATGATGATATGTGTGTGTGTTTGCATGTGTGCGTATATGTGCATGATTGTATATATGTGTGTGCATATGTGTATGTGTGTGTGCATGTGTATATGTATATATATTTATGTATGTATATACACGTGTGTGTGCATATGTGTATATATATATATGTGTGTGTGTGTAAATGTATGTGTGTGTACATGTGTTGTTGAGCTACAGTACGCGGATGACGCCTGCGTCTGTACACATAGAGGCTGAACTCCAGGACATAGTCGGCGTATTTACTGAGGTATACGAAAGCATGAGCCTTACACGAAACATCAGTAAGACAAAGGTCATCCACCAACTTGCCCTCGCCACACAGCACTGCCCCCCAGTCATCAAGATCCATGGTGCAGCCCTGGGCACCGTGGACCACATCCCTAATCTAGAGAGCCTCCTATCAACAAGAGCAGGCATTGATGACGAGATCCAACACCGCCTCCAGTGCGCCAGTGCAGCCTTCGGCCACCTGAGGAAAAGAGTGTTTGAAGACCAGGCCTTCAAAACCACCACAAAGCTCATGGTCTACAGAGCTGTAGTAATACCTGCCCTCCTGTATGGCTCAAAAACATGGACCATGTATAGTAGACACCTCAAGTCGCTGGAGAAATACCACCAATGATGTCTCTGCAAGATCCAACAAATCCCCTGGGAGCACAGGCACACCAACATTAGCGTCCTCATCCAGGCCAACATCCCCAGCATTGAAGCACTGACCACACTCGATCAGCTCCGCTGGGCAGGCCACATTGCTCGCATGCCAGACACAAGACTCCCAAGGCAAGCGCTCTACTCGGAACTCCTTCATGGCAAACGAGCCAAAGGTGGGCAGTGGAAACATTACAAGGACACCCTCAAAGCCTCCCTGATAAAGTGCAACATCCCCACCGACACCTGGGAGTCCCTAGCCAAAGACCGCCCTAAGTGGAGGAAGTGCATCCGGGAGGGTGCTGAGCACCATGATTCTCGTCGTTGAGAGCATGCAGAAATCAAACGCAGGCAGCGGAAGGAGCATGCGGCAAACCAGTCCCACCCACCCCTTCCCTCAACGACTATCTGTCCCACCTGTGACAGGGACTGTGGTTCTCGTATTGGACTGTTCAGTCACCTAAGGACTCATGCTAAGAATGGAAGCAAGTCTTCCTCGATCCCAAGGGACTGCCTATGAGTATATATATATATAATGTGTGTGTGTGAGCATATATATGTGTTTGTATGTGTGTGTGTATGGGTGTGTGTATGTATATGTATGTGTATGATTATATGTTTGTGCATATATGCATGTGTATATGTATGTGTGCACACATGTTTGCTCATATATGTATGTGTGTATATGTATGTGTGCAAGTGTGTTTATGTATGTGTGCATGTGCCTGTTTGTGTATGTGTGTATGGATGAACGCATACGTATGTGTGTGTGTGTCAGTGTGTCGTATGTGTCAGTGTGCATACGTATTTGTGTGTGTTCATATATGTATATGTGTATGTGTGTGTGTCTATGATTGTATATGTATGTGTGTGTATGCATGTGTATATTTATATACGTATGTTTGTGATTATGTGTGTGAATATATGTGTGCGTGCGCATATATCTAAAGTGTAGTAAACAGTGAGGAAGATAGTATTAGACTTCAAGAAGGCATGAACAGGCTGGTGGAATTTGTGGACACATGGCAGATGAAATTCAAAGCAGAGAAGTGTAAGGTGATAGATATGGGCAGGAAGAATGAGGAGAGACAATACAAGCTACATGGTACAATTTTAAAGGGAGTGCATGGACAGAGAGACCTGGGGGTCTTTGTCCACAAATCTTTGAAGGTGGCGGGACAGGTTAACAAAGCAGTTAATAAAGCTTATGGGCTCCTGGCATAGAGTGTGGAAGCCAGGAAATTATGCGAAACCTATATAAAACATTAGTTTGGTCCGAGCTGGAGTATTGTGTCCAATTCTGGGCACCGCACTTTAGGAAGGGCATGAAGGCTTTGGAGAGGGTACAGAAGAGATTTACTGGAATGGTTCCAGGGATGAGGGATTACAGTTACGTGGATAGACTGCAGAAGCTGGGGTTGTTCCCCTTAGAGCAGAGAAAGCTGAGAAGAGATTTGATGGTGGTGTTTAAAATCATTAAGGGTCTAGATAGAGTAAATAAAGAGAACCTGTTTCCAATAGCTGAAGGGTCGATGATGAGAGGGCACAGATTAAAGGCGATCAGCAAAAGAACCAGAAGCGGCATGAGGGAAAAGTTTTTACGGATGGAGTGGTTGGGATTTGAAATGCACTGGCTGATAGGGTGATAGATTCAGATTCAACAGTAGCCTTCAAAAGGGAAATGGATAAATACTTGAACGAGAAACAAATTGAGGGATATGGGGAAAGAGCGGGGGAGTGGGACTGACTGGATTGCTCTTTGAAACAGCCAGCGTAGTCTCGATGGGCCAAATGACGACCTCCTGTGTTGTACTGTTCTATGATTCTATGATATATATATATGTGTGTGTGTGTGTACTGTAGTTGACTAAGCCAAGTTTGGCTAATACAACTGGACAGCCTGTGCAATATCCCGTTCTGACACCCCTGACATTTTGAAGTAGCATTACAACATCCCAGAATTGGTGAAGGACAAATATTGCAATTTGCTTTCAAATACAATGGACTGATATTCATACATAAACACTTAACACGTTTGTATGAATCTTCTTTGAATGCTATTTTAACAAGGCATTAACCTACTTATTTCACTGTCGAAATAGTGGACAAAGCAATTTCATTCAAATAATGTTAAATTGGATCTGTGTGTTAATATTGTATAGCATAATTTCAGCCCATAAACCAATTAGGATAGAATATGAGCCTTTAGTGCATTCACATTTCATGATCCCTTTTGAGCCACTTTTGTTGTGATCTGAAAATACATTATTAATTTCCTCCATCCAGAGATTACCGCAAGAGCTTTAGCAATAAATTGAACAGAGTTGCTGTTGGCTTTTCTTATTCAAGTTAATCATAGAAAAAGCCCTTCCATAGGAAGTGAAGCATGGGCCATGTCATTCACAGCTCAAGATGGAGTTACTAAAATTAAGCAGTATTGTCACCCAGGTTTCATGCAGGTATACTGATGGCCGTATGGAATTTACATACCATGCCCTCTTCAACGGAATACAGCAGTGCAATTCTACACTTTGTCTTTCCAAAATTCCCGTGGGTTTGGTGAGAGCTGTTTGCGATAGATGACTCTGAGGTGGCGATTTGGTGGCTAACCGTCCGTCACTAGTGGGAAAATTTAAGAAATGAATTTTGGCTAAAATGCAACCTTTTATTTACATCGCGTGTTGGTAGTAAAAGATTAAATAAGCCTAGCATCAAAACTGGATTGGAAAAATCCTCTCTCAAATCCTGCAGAGGATGAAAAATTAAAGGACAAATGATCAGAACATCAGAGCGGAAGTCCCAGGGAAGGGCTTTTAATATTTTAAACTTTACTAGTTGCACAGTATAAAACTTCGCTTACTGTGCGTTCAAATCTGATGTGGCAAAAGTGCTTTATTTCACCTCTGCTACAACAGTGAGTGTCACGTAAACATGTTAGCCTAGATTTTCTGAATGACCGTAACCCATTTTTGGTTAATGCCAAATGGCACATCTCTGAAATCCCCATTTCTGGACTGTAAAGTGTCTTTCACAGAGCTCTGCGGTAACTCTGGAAGCTAGGCTATGTACATTTATTAACGGTACCTCACGCTGCAAAGACGATTCATCACAACCTGTAAATATTGACGGCATCCTGGGTAGTCCAGCACAGATGACATTGTCATTTGACTGCCATCATTTTAAACTGTCAGGAATTTGGTTTGAGCTGAAATAATATTTTGATTAATCATTGTCATCATCATAGGCAGTCCCTCGAATCGAGGATGACTTGCTTCCACGTCAAAAAGTCCACAGGTGTTTCAATGAAGGACCTAAAATTCCAGGTCCCGAACTAAATCTTGAAGGGTGGAAGGTGCCTATGCGTGGATTTTTTTAACGTGTGGTGGCCGTTGCACACCAGCCACCACACGGGCTTGACAGAGCTAGGTCTTGGTCCAGAGGCCAGGATTAACCAAGACAACTGGAGACCAGCTCTGCTGCGCAGACCTAGTGCGCACACATATCGCAGTGTGGGCTGACCCGTGCTGCCCCTGGGCCCTCGCCTCTTCTGGGTTATTAAACTGGTTATCAAAGGCAGCGCTGAGTTGTTGTCCTCTTGAGTTTTGTTCTAAAATGGGGAAAAACAAAACAAAATGAAATTTATCATTATCCAGAGCTTTAAAATCAAGTGGCAGCCATCATTGCTTCATGGCAATACATTGGAGCTGATTCCAGGTGTCACAGTATCGTGGACAGTGAGCCAATGTTTACAGAAGTTTAATATAGATTTTGTGTCATATTTACACACCATGAGTATTGGAGTGATGCATGTTGACAGGAATAGTGTTTCATTATCTGCAGGAAGGTGGCGGACAAGGAGACGGAGACGGAACTGTCACTCTGGCAGTTTTGCATGCGGACTGCTGCCCGCTCGAGCTGGAGGTATTGGTCATGCACAGTTGAACAGCAACTTTTCCCAGGACTTCTGTGACGATTGCTTCACTTTCATATCTCCTCTTGGCAAAGCTGTCAGAGTAGCTCCTAATTGCAGCTTGCTTTCGAACGTATGGCACTCGAGCTGCAGAGGGTAAAGCCCAGGTTGGTGGCCTCATCTCCTCATCTGCTGTGTGTTCTCGGGGGAGCGCGGGGGCGAGGAAGACCGGTTCTCTGAAATTCCACCCTGTAAGACGCTTAATGGACACGCTCAAATCAAGTGTCGAGTCTGACTAGAAATGGGAGAAAATCAGCTCTGGAAGGTCATACCGAAACCAACTCAACTTGGAGGATGTCCTTAATGTACTCTGGAGCCACGTTCTTCTACCATCAGAAATGAAAATTCAACTTTGTTGCATTCAGAGCGTACAGTTCACATTGATTGCACATCATCTTTTTATTAGTTATCAATTTTTTAGGTGTTAAAAGTCTGGACTAGATTTGTACTCAAGTGCTTGCTCCATTCATGACTTGAAGAGGTTTAAGATGCACGACTTTTTTGATTTCATAATGACCGTACCTTGAGATGTAACACAGTTAATAGTGATTTCAATAGAACGATTCTCTTTTTTTGTGTAATAGAGATGAAATGTATTGCATACACTGAGAAACTAAGGCAAGCAGCCATCTTTTGTGAGTCCATATGCGCCCTGGTATCTGCTTCCGTTATATCCCAGCACCTGTCGGCATTGTCTCATTGTGGCCACTCTTGTGCTCCACGACATCAGGGCTTCCCCAGTATAGCTTTATTTGCCTTGAGGATATTGTGATGGATCAACAGGGTAAGTAGTTAAAAGAAAGATTGAGCAACATGTTTAGCCAGATGCACACGACGGACTCACAAAAGTCATTTCATCAGATCAATGCTTTGGCTCTTCGAACTGTTTGGGCAGGTTACGGAAATTTGAAGTCTGAATAATGACATTTGGAGAAGTTAGGCTGACTGGTTCTGTCTGAAGAAAAGTCAATGGAATCTTCTATTGGGGAAGAGTAAAGTTGTACCTGTTTTACAGAAAACAATGTATCTTGAGCAATGGCTTGGCTTATGGGCTTTGAGTAGATGGTGTGGTGAATGTAAGATAAAATGATGAGCCCAAGGTAATCACTTAGTGTCAGGATCTGTCTTCAATGTCGGCTGAATATTGATGGAAAGGAATGAAGAGCTACACTCACTATCAGTATGTGCTCTTTTAATGCACGTGTTGCCATGGGAAGTGATGTAAATAGGGGAGTGACACGGTGACAAGCTGGCCAAGTGGTAGTATGTCATTTGACATTTTTTAAAAAAAGGTAGAAAGGGTTAAAAAATCGAGTTGTGGTGTGGTGCTGTACCAGTACTGGGAGAGGAGATGATGAGAAGGTAGGCCATGTTATCCTCCCAATGGATGGACCACATCAGACCAGCACATCTATAACACATGTGCTACTTAGATTTGCAGGACATGCCACGATATTTCTTGCAGGTGCTGTCTCTGGCTATAATAGCTATGTGTGTTGTACTTGCAGAAGACAGCAGGCAGCATGGACCAGTGTTTGAAGAACAACCACTGCCTACCATCTACCCAGAAGAGTCTGAGGAGGCAAAAGTGTCACTAAACTGCCGAGCTCGGGCAATTCCTCCCCCAGTCTACAGGTAAATGTGCCAGTATGTTGTTATGGGTGTTCAAAGGAATGTAGTTACATGTGTTTGGTATCGATATTAGAAGGTATGTCAAACCTGTTTTACCTCACCTTGTGTTCCCTTTTACTTTTCCTACTCCTCTATTGTCATCATTCGATCATCAGGTGAGTACTGGAATGGCCTTCATTTAGCCTCTGCATTCATGTAAAATGCGCACCATATTGTACACTGTCGCTGTTTTCATCGTGTCCAACATAACTGCAGGATCGTGTTGTGTGTTGGGACCGTCCCTGGTCACACGGGCCTTTTCTCTCTGTTGTGTTTTTACATGTAGAAATGTGCTTTGTGTTTGACGTAGGTGGAAACGAAACAACTGGGACATTGATGTGGATGATAGCCGCTACAATATGATTGGCGGCAATCTAGTTATCAACAACCCAGAAAAGGCCAAGGACCGTGGCAAGTACCAGTGCCTGGCAACCAACAAGTATGGAACTATCATCAGCAAAGAGGCCGAGCTGCAATTTGGATGTACGTAGTTATCTGGAAACCGGAAATCATTCGCAATAGATCTATGTGGCAGCTAGTATTTCATTTTTGCCTTTGTTTTCCTCTTGGGTGTCAACCGTGACTCAGTGACAACTCTCTCCTTTTTGAGTGAGAAGATTGTGGGTTCAAGTCTCACTCCAGAGAGTTGAGCACGTAATCTAGGCTGATACTTCAGTGCAGTGCTGAGGGAGTGCTGCACTGCCAGAGGTGCCGTCATTTGGTTGAGATGTTAAATCAAGACCCCGTCTGAATTATCAGATGGTCGTAAAAGATCCCATGGTACTTTGGAAGAATTATCCTGGAATTCTGCTCATTTATCCCTCACCCAATATCACTGGAAAAAGCAGATGATCTGGTCATTGATCTCACTGTGGTTTGTAGGACCTTGCTGTGTGCAAATATACTGCCGCGTTTCCTACATTATAATAGTGACTGCGCTTCAGAAAGTACGTTATTGGCTGTGAAGTGCTTTGGGACATCCTGAGTTTGGGAAAGGAGCTGAGGAAATACAAGTTCTTTTTCTCTAAATCTCCTCAAAGCATTGTTTTTGTGACAAAAATTAAGCATCTTTATCTGTGTTAGACTACCTATTGATTTGTGGCCACAATCATAGGTGGTCCCTCGTATCGAGGATGACTTGCTTCCACGCCAAAAAGGGATGAGTTCACAGGTATTTCAATGAAGGCCCGAATATTCCAGGTCCCAAACTGCATGTTGAAGGGTGGAAGATGCCTGTGCGTGGATTTTTTTAACGTGGGGTGGCCGCTGCACACCAGCCACCACACGGGCTTGACAGAGCTAGGTCTTGGTCCAGTGGCAAGGACGACTGGAGACCAGTTCTGCTGCACGGGCCTAGTGCATACACAAATCGCAGTGTGGGCTGGTCCGTGCTGCCCCTGGGCCCATACCTTTCCTGGGCCCCGCACTCAAGCCTCTCCTGAGCCCCGATTACATCCCTCTACGAATGTTTGGTGCACCTTCGCCCCAACCTCGCCGCTCCTGCTGTACCTGCCCGTACTGCAATCAGCGACCTGGATTTGGGAGACGTCAAATCCAGTCGTCCTCCTGCAGCAGCGAGCACTGCTCCCTGCAGTGGTATGCCTCCACACGCTGCTCCCTCTAATGGCCCCGGCCTGCTGATAAATACACATCTAGAGTTAAGGTCAGTTAATGCTAGCTGTTTTCTGTAATTTGCATAGCAAGCCTGCTAATATTCACACTCCGGACAAGGCAGAGGGTGGTTCTACAGTTCGCTGGTATGCCTGGTCTGTTTGCTGCTATAATTATGTAGATGTGGACCCATCCAAAAGGTAACTCCAAGTATTTGGCACAGATCAGTGAATCCAACCATCCCATTCAATTCCAAACAACCTCAGTATCTTGATTGACATCTGTGTCTGGAGTGAAGGCAGGATTTTGTGAGTGACGGGGTCAGTGATTCTTCTGATGGACAGTTCTGTGACCAGGAGCTCCCGATCCTGGACTTATGTAGGGTGCATGGGCTCCGTTCACACTCAGCCTGAAGCCAGCAGGGAGACTGAGCAGGACGTTCACCAAAAGAACAAAAGAAATAGGAGCAGGAGTCGGCCATTTGGCCCCTCGAGCCTGCTCCGCCATCAATAAGATCATGGCTGATCTGATCATGGACTCAGCTCCACTTCCCTGCCCGCTCCCCATAACCCTTGACTCCCTTATCGCTCAAAAATCTGTCTATCTCCACCTTAAATATATTCAATGACCCAGCAGCCATAGCTCTCTGGAGCAGCGAATTCCACAGATTTACAACCCTCTGAGCGAAGAAATTCCTCCTCATCTCAGTTTTAAATGGGCGGCACCTTATTCTGAAACTATGTCCCCTAGTTTTAGTTTCCCCTATGAGTGGAAATATCCTCTCTGCATCCACCTTGTCAAGGCACCTCATCTTATTCGTTTCGATAAGATCACCTCTCATTCTTCTGAACTCCAATGAGTATAGGCCCATCCTACTCAATCTATCTTCATAAGTCAATCCCCTCATCTCCGGTATCAACCTAGTGAACCTTCTCTGAACAGCCTCCAATGCAAGTATATCCTTCCTTAAATACAGAGACCAAAACTGTACGCAGTACTCTAGGTGTGGACTCACCAATAACCTGTACAGTTGTAGTAGGACTTCTCTGCTTTTATACTCTATCCCCCTTGCAATAAAGGCCAACATTCCATTTGCCTTCCTGGTTACTTGCTGTACCTGCATACTAACTTTTAGTGTTTCATGCACAAGGACCCCCAGGTCCCTCTGTATTGCAGCACTGTGCAATTTTTCTCCATTTTAATTATAATTTGCTTATCTATTTTTTCTGCCAAAGTGGATAACCTCACATTTTCCCATATTATAGTCCATCTGCCAAATTTTTGCCCACTCACTTAGCCTATCTATATCCCTTTGCAGATTTCTTGTATCCTCCTCACAATTTGCTTTCCCACCCATCTTTGTATTATCAGCAAACTTCGTTACATTACACTCGGTCCCTTCATCCAAGTCATTAATATAGATTGTAAATAGTTGAGGCCCCAGCACTGATCCCTGTGGCACCCCACTAGTCATTGTTTGACAATTAGAAAATGACTCATTTATCTCGACTCTCTGTTTTCTGTTAGTTAGCCAATCCTCTATCCATGCTAATATATTACTCCCAATCCTGTGAACTTTCATCTTGTGCAGTAACCTTTTTATGTGGCACCTTATCGAACCTTCTAGAAATCCAAATACACAACATCCACTGGTTTCCCCCTTATCCACCCTGCTCGTTACATCCTCAAAGAACTTCAGCAAATTTGTCAAACATGATTTCCTGTTCATAAAACCATGCTGACTTTGCTTGATTGAATTATGCTTTTCCAAATGTCCTGCTACTGCTTCCTTAATAATGGACTCCAGCATTTTCCCAACGACAGATGTTCGGCTAACTGGTCTATAGTTTCTTGCTTTTTGTCTGTCCCCTTTTTAAATAGGGGCATTATATTTGCAGTTTTCCAATCTGCTGGGACTGCCCCAGAATCCAGGGAATTTTGGTAGATTACAACCAATGCATCCACTATCTCTGCAGCCACTTCTTTTAAGACCCTAGGATGCAAGCCATCAGGTCCAGGGGGCCTGTCTGCTTTTAGTCCCATTTTATTGAGTACTATTTCTTTAGTGATAATGATTGTATTAAGATCCTCCCTCCCTATAGCCCCTTGATTATCCACTGAATATTTAGTTCCCAGCCTTGCCCTAAAGGACATTAATGAACCAGATGGGTTTTCCTTGGTCACCATTACTGATGGAGTGTGGTCACTGTTATAATGTGGGTAATGCAGCGGTCAATTTGCACACAGCAAGCTCCCACAAACAGCAACGTGATAATGACTAGATAATCTGTTTTTTTGTTATGTTGATTGTGGGATAAATATTGCCCAGGACACTGGGTATAACTCCCCTTGCTCTTCAAATAGTGCCATGGAATCTTTTATGTCCACCTGAGAGAGCAGACGTGATCTCAATTTAAACTTGCATCCGAAGGATGGCACCTCCGATGGTGCAGCACTCCCTCCGTACTGCACTGGAGTATCAGCCTTGACTTTTTTTGTGCTCAAGTCCCTGGAGTGGGACTTGAAGCCACAGCCTTCTGACTCAGGCGAGAATGCTACCCACTGAGCCACAGCTGACACTTATACAACTGAGTGGCCATTTCAGAGGGCAGTTAAGAAATTACCACATTGCTGTGGGTCTGGAGTCACATATAGGCCAGACCGGGTAAGGACGGCAGATTTCCTTCCCTAAAGGACATTCCAAATGAGTTTTTACAACAATCCAGTAGTTTCATTTTCACCATTAATGATGGTAGCGATTTTTTTATTCCAGATTTATTTAATTAAATTAAATTAAATTCCTCAGCTGCTGTGGTGGGATTTGAACTCATGTCTCTGGATCATTCATCCAGGCCTTTGGATTACTAGTCCAGCAACATGAGCACTATACTACTGTACCCTGATCAAGGTTAAATAAATGTGTCTATTGCTTTCTAGTCTGAGCCTCGGTCTGATGGTGTAGGGAAGATGAGTGGCTCACATAACAGCAGTAAGCTGGAGCGCAATGGCAAGAGTTCTCTGTCTCTGGGACTGCTGCATTTACCTAGATATTGGGAAGGTAAAGACAGACTTTGGCTGGTAGTAGCCGGGAGGTTCACTTAAGGAAATGGTCCTTGACACTGAACCCAAATAATACATCTCATAAATAAACAGAACAAAACTGCATCCATCCTTCGAGAGGGCAGATAAGAGCAGT
The DNA here is from genome assembly GCF_044704955.1 of Pristiophorus japonicus. Classification (NCBI taxonomy): domain Eukaryota; kingdom Metazoa; phylum Chordata; class Chondrichthyes; family Pristiophoridae; genus Pristiophorus; species Pristiophorus japonicus. The sequence goes on along the minus strand of NC_091991.1, from coordinate 81,065,159 downwards.
CAAAATGATTTTGCATCTTAAAATTATTTGGTTACGAGAAGGGGCTTTCAAAATTAAAGATTAAGAGGAGATCAGATCCAGGTCTCGAGAAAGGAATGGATCAGAAAAGCTTTTATTTATATAATGTTTTATCATGTCTCTGAAATGTCACAAAGTGCTTCATGTACAAGGAATTTAGCCCGCTGCTGCATTGTCCAACGTGAGAGACCTTTTTGCACTGAATTAGGTCTCATGGACATCAATGGGTTCAACGATCAGTTTTTTTATTGTGTGTGGCGAGTCAGGTTTCAGCAGCATAGGTTGTGATAATTCGTTGATATCTAGGAGCCTTTCACAGTTTCCGTCAGGCCAGGGAGAAATGTTGGAGGAATTGCTTGCGGTCATTTTATGTGTATGTGTTTATTTCCCTGAGGAGCTTGCACATAAATCCAGCATGCTATTTCAAATTAAACCTTGATGGTAGGACAAGGGGGCACAGGTTCAAAGTAATGAAAATAATTTATTTCCAGATGTCAGGAAGTTATTTGTGTAGAGTCCTGGGTGCATTGAATAGACTCCTGGGTGTAGCAGTGATTTTCAAACTGCCTTGTGTGGGGGCAGGAAGTCCCCCCCCGCCCCACCCCCCTTGACCAGACCTCCAGAAGATAGCGTCGGCCTAACCAAAATAGGGTCATATCCCCCGCAGGAATATTTTTATTATCCGACAACAACAGACATAACCTGCTTGCAGGCTAAATAATACAGAAATATACAAGGACTGCATTTTGAAAACCCGTGTGGTCAGTCGATGGAGACCAAAGACCATTTGAAACATACAAAATTCTTACAGGGCTCGAGAGGGTAGATGCAGGGAGGATGTTTCTCCTGGCTGGTGGGGCGGGCGGCAGAATCTCGAACCAGGGGTCACAGTCGCAGAATAAGGGATCGGCCATTTAGGACTGAGATGAGGGGAAATTTCTTCACTGAGGATGGTGAATCTTTGGAATTCTCTACGCCAGAGGGCTGTGGATGCTCAGTCGTTGAGTATATTCAAGACAGAGATCATTAGATTTTTGGATATTAAAGGTATCAAGGGATACGGGGATAGTGCAGGCAAATGGAGTTGGGGTAGAAGATCAGCCATGATCAAGGGGGCCGAATGGCCTACTCCTGCTTCTAATTCTTATGTTCTTATGTTCCTAAGAAACAGTCGGATGCATGTGATAGAAGTGCTGTGGCTTATTTTAAGAAGGATGAACTTAGATGGGCAGGAAGATTTTTCTCATCGTATCTATCCTGTGATCCTTTGTAAATTGGGAGAGGTCCATGACACTGCAAGTTTTGGATGAATGTTGACGTGGACCCAACTGGTCACTTCATTGCACATGTCCGTGCTCCATGAATGTTCCCCTCCACTCTTTTCTTTGACCGTAAACACTTGGGTGCATTAATTTTCTATTTAGAGTCTGTTTTTTCGCACTTTTATGTAATTGGTGACATCACATCTCTCCCAAAATGGTGCATGAACCTGACCTCGAACCCTGTTTATATCACGCCAGTTCATAGAATCAGAAATTTACAGCACGGAAGGAGGCCATTTTGGTCCATCGTGTCCGCGCCGGCCGACAAAGTGCTATCCAACTTACTACCACTTCCCAGCTCTAGGTCTGTAGCCCTGTAGGTTATGGCACTTCAAGTGCACATCCAAGTACTTTTTAAATGTGCTGAGGGTTTCTGCCGCTTCCACCCTTTCAGGCAGTGAGTTCCAGACCCCCACAACCTTCTGGGTGAAAACATTTCCCCTCAAATCCCCTCTAAACCTCCGACCAATTACTTTAAATCTATGCCCCCTGGTTGTTGATCCCTATGCTAAGGGAAGTAGGTCCGTCCTATCCACTCTATCCAGGCCCCTCATAATTTTATACACCTCAGTAAAGCAGCTGGGATCAGTTTAAAGCGAATTGGATTTTAATTAGAAACTGGCTGTTTGTTGTAGATCCTGTCTTGGAGCTAGTGTAAGATGAAGAATCCCAAGTCTTTGCTGCTTTGGGTGCAGATGGGATGAACTTATCACCGGCTTTGCTCTGTTGCTAAAGACTCTGCTGATCACTTGGAAACTGTATAATTATGCGACATAAAATGACAGTAACCACACACAGGAACCAGTTTTACATTAATGTTGATGGCATCACACTGTAATTTGCACACCATTTTAGTCAGCTGTTAAAATGTACATTCCACTTTTACCTTTTTAGTCGCAGTCACTAAGCTCATGTATGTTGAGCCTTTTAAAAGCCACCTAATCCATAATCGGCGATTTACCTCATCTGATAACCTATTCTTCTCTAACCTTGACGATGCATTGCCGTGTGAGCCTTGGTCTTTTGACCAGGAGTGCCAGTAAAATAAAGAGCACAGAACAAAGCCGCGGGGTAGGATTTATATCCACTGGCGATTTTGACCCTAACTGTTTGTAATTTGTCACTCAGCAGTTGTCAGGTCAGCTCACTGGAGGGGTATAAATCGTAACCCTCAGCTCCTTGTCTTATTGCCCCCTGTTTACTGTTATTATACACTAAGAGACGGTCAGGGACGGATTACTTGGCTATAAGCATCACTCATTATGGGGGAGGGGAGAAGGGGATTGCAATGAATGTATATGAACTCTGAGCCAATCCAAGGCAGCACATGTCTCTGTAATGTGTCCCTGGCCATCCATTACTCTCCAGATTGTGCAGTGTGCATGAAATTTGATCCCAAATCAATTCCGCTTACGGAGTCCCTTCCAAGCAAACTGAAATGCAGCAAAGATGTGCTTCCAATGTCGTTGAGTGAAACCACAATCTCTCCTTCCCCTGCATCGACGGAAAGAGCTATTTAAACAAATCTCGCTTCCAGCATTCACTTCTAAAAACCCGGTTAACGTGTTAAATTCCACCACCTCACCCTTGGTGAAGGTGAGCACTTAATACAGAAATAGAATCATAGAATCATAAAACTTTACAGCACGGAAGGAGGCCATTTCGGCCCTTCGTGTCCGCGCCGGCCGACAAAGAGCTACCCAGCCTAATCCCACTCTCCAGCGCTGGGTCCATAGCCCTGTAGGTTACGGCACTTCAAGTACACATCCAAGTACTTTTTAAAATGTGGTGAGGGTTTCTGCCTCTACCACCCTTTCGGGCAGTGAGTTCCAGACCCCTCACCACACTCTGGGTGAAGAAATTTCCCCTCAAATCCCCTCTCAATCTCCTATCCATTAATTTAAATCTAAGAAGGTTCCTTAGCTGATCGCAGCCAGGGCAGTAGAAGATGCATGGGAATGGGCGTCAGTTTCCCTGGGCGGGCTGGGCGGGGGACACACACAAAGGCTTAGTTTGTGGTCTTTGTCCCTATCGAGGGACCACTGCTGGGATGTGCACCTGTATGAGCACGGGTGGAGGATCGGCTTGAGCTTGGCTGTGATGTTCTCCAGAGAACTCACACGTGGAGTAAAAGCCACTTTTGGCCAGGTGTTGGAGGGAACCCATGGAAGCGTACTTCAGAAATAGTCACGGCTAGGTTTGGATGAAGAAAGCCTTTCAGTCCATTTGATCCCACCTCTCCAGAACACCATCCCAACCATTGTAGCATCTGGCTGTTTTAAACATTCCAGGGTCTGGTCTCAGGCACCACTCCTGGCAGCTCATACCAACTCTTGCTAACCCTAAAGAGGAGGGGAGCAAAGAATGGGTACAGTAACATAGTGGTTATGTTATAGGACTAGTAATCCAGAGGCCTGGACGAATGATCCAGAGACATGAGTTCAAATCCCACCACGGCAGCTGGGGAATTTAATTAAATAAATCTGGAAGAAAAAATAGCTAGTATCAGTAATGGTGACAATGAAACTACTGGATTGTTGTAAAAACCCATCGGGTTCACTAATGTCCTTTAGGGAAGGAAATCTGCCGTCCTTACCCGGTCTGGCCTATATGTGACTCCAGACCCACAGCAATGTGGTTGATTCTTAACTGCCCTCAGAAATGGCCACTCAGCTGTGGCTCAGTGGGCAGCACTCTCCTCTGAGTCAGAAGGCTGTGGCTTCAAGTCCCACTCCAGGGACTTGAGCTCAAGAAATCTAGGCTGACACTCCAGTGCAGTGCTGAGGGAGCGCTGCACTGTAGGAGAGGCCGTCTTTCAGATGAGATGTTAAACCAAGGCCCTGTCTGCTCTCTCAAGTGGATGTAAAATATCCCATTAACACATTGCTGTTTGTGGGAGCTTGCTTGTGTGCAAATTGGCTGCTGCATTTCCCACATTACAACAGTGACTACACTCCAAAAAAAAAGTACTTCATTGGCTGTAAAGCTCTTTGAGACAGCCGGTGGTCGTGAAAGGCGCTATATAAATCCAAGTCTTTCTTTCTTTAAGGCGGCTCACCACCACCTTCTCGAGGGCAGTTAGGGACGGGCAATAAATGCCGGCCTTGCCAGTGATGTTCAGAGCCCAGGAACTAATTTTGGATCACCATTTTATTTTAACCAAGGTGCTGTTTCCCTGTCAAAAGATTACTGTTCACCAGGCAAAGTGCATGTATGTTCTGTGTAAGATAAACAGCAGCATCCTTCTAATAAAGCACTGGGGATGAATACAAGTTCACCAATGAATCTAACTGGACAGTGCATTACACTTACGCTCCTAACTACATTGACAGAAAGGGAATGTGCTTGCATTTGATTGCAGTTATTTCAAGGAGTATAGAGGATCGTAGAATATTTCTGAGATGCAGTCACAGAACAGTTTGGAGAAACGATTAACTGTGAATCAGTACAACTGTACATGGTGTTGGTGAGACCACACCTGGAGTACTGCGTACAGTTTTGGTCTCCTTATTTAAGGAGGGATATACTTGCATTGGAGGCAATTCAGAGAAGGTTCACTAGGTTGATTCCTGGGATGAAGGGGGTGTCTTATGAAGAAAGGTTGGGCCTATACTCATTGGAGTTTAGAAGAATGAGAGGTGATCTTATTGAAACGGGAAGATTCTGAGGGAGCTAGACAGGGTAGTTGCAGAGAGGATATTTCCCCTCGTGGGGGAATCTAGAATTATAGTTTCAGAATAAGAGGTCGCCCATTTAACATGGAGATGAGGAGGAATTTCTTCTCTCAGAGGGTCGTGAATCTTTGGAATTCTCTACCCCAAAGAGCTGTGGAGGCTGGGTCATTGAATATATTTAAGGTGGAGATAGACAGATTTTTGAACGATAAGGGAGTCAAGAGTTATGGGGACCGGGCAGAGAAGTGGAGTTGAGGCCAAGATCAGATTGAATGATGGAGCAGGCTCGAGGGGCCAAATTGCCTACTCCTGCTTCTATTTCTTATGTTTTTATGTACTGTCCCCGTTGGTTTAACTTCCGTTCTGTCCTGCGCCTTAGTGAAAATTGTTCATGCATGTCATGATTAAAACCAGTGTTTGTGCTAAAGGAACACCGCTCATTGAAAGGTTTATTCCACATGCATCAGTAGTTGTCTCCCTTGAAGAGGAAGCAAAATCTAGGGTAGTACTTTCTGTTCTCCCAGAATTCTCCCAGCTTATACTGAGAAAACAGACCTCCCAAGATTCGTGTGATATTTTTTTAAATGTGCAGTTCCCTCTGACCTACTGGTATTAATTCAGTTAGGGTTCTGCTTTTTCTGTCGTACTGAAAAATTACTGCAAACCATTTGTGCGACTGATTCGTTGGCAACTGTTGCCTGCATCTGTGAACGTTTTGCTTCTTAGAATTGTAGCTATTGACCACAAAACTATTGTGATGAATTCAGATGTGCCTTGTTGTTGAGGCCATACTTGAAGAGGCAGATTAGGTTTCCATAAAAACAAACGGAAGAACCTTTTGCTTTAAGCAGCAGAAACAGTTGACCCAGATATTTTAAGTCGTATGGACTGTTGAAGAATGAAACATCAGTCAATGAGAGCAAAGATTATAGTGCTTTATATCATGAGAATCAAGTCCCAATTTTAAAATGGAGATAGACAGATTTTTGAATGATAAGGGAGTCAAGGGTTATGGGGAGCGGGTGGGAAAGTGGAGTTGAGACCAAGATCAGATCAGCCATGATCTTATTGAATGGCGGAGCAGGCTCGAGGGGCCAAATAGCCTACTCCTATTTCTTATGTCTTAAGTTAATCTAAATTTTAATTTCAATGGAGTTGAAAATCGGATGTAAATCAGGAATCCAACCCCAATCTGTCAGGCCCTCACCAGGTGGGTGCAGTTAAAAATCGGGGCTTTACTCTTTGAAATTCCACTCGTGACTGTTTTTATTTATTGACAATGTCTTTCCATCTCTTTCTCCTGCAGATCTCGAGAGATTTCCAACCGACGTGCGCCAAGCAGTGAAGGCGAGGGTAGGAGTTGGTGCGATGCTTTTCTGTGCTGCACCTCCACATTTCCCAGGTAATCCCACACAGCTACCATGCCATGCCATGAATTTCTATGCGCCTCAGTTGCACTTCCTTTTTGCTTCGCTTGTCTTGCCAAATTCCCTGCCCTGTTCTTCCCGAAGGCATTGCCTCCTTCATGGAATATAGCTGACAGGAACTGGTCGTCCTTCAGTCCCTCCTCCCATGTAGCTGTTTAGCTGTGAGCATTGGCAGTCAATGTTGGCAGGCTGTCGTATATATGTGTATGTGTGTGTGTATATGTGTGTGTGTGTGTGTGTGTGTGTGTGGGGTATCATCATCATCATCTTCATAGGCAGTCCCTCGAATCGAGGGTGACTTGCTTCCATGCCAAAAAAGGATGAGTTCATAGGTGTTTCAATGAAGGACCTAATATTCCAGGTCCTGAACTACGTGTTGAAGGGTGGAAGATGCCTGTGCATGGATTTTTTTAACATGTGGTGGCCGTTGCACACCAGCCACCACACGGGCTTGACAGAGCTTGGTCTTGGTCCAAGACGACTAGAGACCAGCTCTGCTGCACGGACCTAGTGCACACACATATCGCAGTGTGGGGTGCGTGTGTGTGTATGTCAGGGCAAGGGAATACACAATAAATGGGGGGATACTGAGTGGTGTGGAGGAACAGAGGAATCTTGGAGTATATGTCCACAGATTCTTAAAGGTAGCAGGACAGGTTGATAAGGTAGTTAAAAAGGCATATGGAATGCTTTACTTTATTAGCAGTGGCATAGAATACAAGAGCTGGGAAGTTATGCTAGAACTGTATACAACACTAGTTAGGTCAAAGTTCTGGTCACCACATTACAGGAAGGATGTGATTGCACTAGAAATAGTGCAGAGGAGATTTACAAAGACGTTGCCAGATTGGAAAACTTTAGCTATGAGGGAAGATTGGATAGACTGGGTTTGTTTTCCTTGCAACAGAGAAGGCTGAGGGGAGATTTAATTGAGGTGTATAAATCTATCAGAGGCCTAGATAGAGTAGATAGGAAGGACCTATTTCCCTTAGCAGAGGGGGTCAATAACCAGGGGATACAGATTTAAAGTAGTTGGTAGAAGGATTAGAGGGGAGATGAGGAAATATTTCTTCACCCAGAGGGTGCTGGGAGTCTGGAACTCACGGCCTGAAAGGATGGTAGAGGCAGAAACCCTCTTCACATTTACAAAGTACTTGGATGTGCACTTGAAATGCCGTAACCTACAGGGTTACGGACCTAGTGCTGGAAGGTAGGATTAGGCTGGGGTAGCTCTTTTTCGACTGACGCGGACACGATGGGCCAAATGGCCTCCTTCTGTGTCGTAATTTTTCTATGATACAAAGACAACAGTGACACAGATTATAGCTCTGCCTCCGCATCTTTCGTCTCGGAAGATTCATCCGAATTCCGTGGCTCAATTGGAATTTGCCTCGTCCACATCGGACATCTCATCGTGAACGTTTTAGACCGTTTGTCTAAAATCTCTGCTGATGAGATGAAGAAGCTTGGTCTAAAAAGAGGATAATATGATGTTGACTGATCGTAATTAATTCCCCCATCCCCCGCCCCAAGTAGTGCGTTGTTTTTGGATCTTGCTGTGCCTTCCTGCTTCTGTGGATTAATTAACCTTCAAGTAACGCAGACCAAGTACTTTTAACCTGTACTATTTGGTCGGACACCTTCCTGTTTTACATCTTTCGGATCGGACAGGAGACGATGGTGGGCATCACTTGTAATCTCCAGTGAGCAATACTTTGTGCTCGGTGGTCAACTGTTGACCCTGGGTTTGCTAACTCATACATGACACACATAAGGATGATGGTTTTGGGTCATGGGAGACTTGGGCACATGGCGTGACTGGCTAAGCCACTCCCAACTCAAGATTTCTCCGCAATCTTGTTCATCGTGGCGGAGAATGAGATAAAATTTAGGCTGTGAGGCCTCCTGGTGTCTCACCGCTTGACAGGAATTCCCCACCTTGCCCTCACTGGGGCTACTGCTGGCCACTCCTTCCCTGCCCACCCGCTGATGACAATGGCCGCTGGGGAGGCGGGGCCCATGTCCTGGCAGGATTTCCCTCCCATTTCCCCGCGCCCCAATTTGTCGCCATGCATATGGTAGCGGTAAGCCCCGGGAAATGGCAGGAGCGGCTTGGAGCTCTACCCGTGGAGAGAGTGAACTTCATACTGACCTCCTCCCCTGTCCCGCCAGTCAGGGCCCCAAACACTTGGCTGAAGTCCCCAGTCTTGGCCTAGGCCCCCTTTGGGACCTCGGTGCTTTGGCCCCATTTGAAGTCTCTCGGCAGCTTCCTTGGTGCTGTAGCGGCTGTGATATTCTCCCTTCCCACAATTGGCAGCGTGAATCCTGCCAGAAGCCCACCATGCATATAGGAGGAACCCTGGACTAGGGAAATAGATTGGGTTTGGAGGGGGAAGAGCAGAAGTCCCGCCACTTCCAACTACACCCCAACGAGGAGAATTCCCGCCTCGTTCTCCGATTGACCAAAACCCCCTTCTTGGTGACAGTTTGTCATGTACACAAGAACAAAGCAGAAATGCCCGAAATCTAATGCTCCTCTGCCCCAGTGTCACGTTTCCATTTCCCACACCAAACACTTAGTGCTGGGTTCCAGGCAGCCTCCTGCCCTTAGAAGTCACACACTTTACAACTCAGGAGAAGATATATAGCCCATCGCACCTTTCTTGGAACAATCTACACTGACACCAATTACCCACATTCTCCCACAGCTCCGTATCTTCCTGAGCTTCAAATATTCATCCAATTTTCCCTTAAAAATGCATTGGGAAGACCGAAGCCGTTGTCTTCGGTCCACGCCACAAACTCCATTCCCTAGCCACTGACTCAATCCCTCTCCCTAAGATCTGTCTGAGACGGAACCACACTGAAATGAGCTTCCGACCACATAAACGCAGCATAACTAAGACCGCCTATTTCCACCTCCATAACATCGCCTGTCTCCGTCCTTGCCTCAGCTCATCTGCTGCTGAAACCCTTATCCATACTTTTGTTACCTCTAGACTTGACTATGCCAACGCACGCCTGGCTGGCCTCCCACGTTCTACCCTACGTAAACTAGAGGTGATCCAAAACTCGGCTGCCCGTGTTCTAACTCGCACCAAGTCCCGCTCATCCATCACCCCTGTGCTCGCTGACCTACATTGGCTTCCGGTTAAACAATGCCTAGATTTCAAAATTCACATCCTTATTTTCAAACTCCCTCCATGGGCTCACCCCTCCCTACTTCTGTAATCTCCTCCAACCCCACACCTCCCCGACATATCTGTGCTCTTCTAATTCTGTCCGCTTGAGCATCCCTGATTATAATCGCTTAATCATCGGTGGCCATGCCTTCTGTTGCCTAGGCCCCAAGCTTTGGAATTCCCTCCCTAAACCTCTCCGTCTCTCTTTCCTCCTTTAAATTGCCCCTTAAAACCTACCTGTTTGATCTGCACTAGTATCTCCTTATGTGGCTTTGTGTCCATTGTTTTGTCTTTATAATACTCTTGTGATGCGTCTTGGGACGTTTTACTACATTAAAGGTGCTATTTAAATGCAAGTTGATGTTGTTGCATTGATCTCTGCCTCAGATGCTTCCTGTGGAAAGACTTTCCACGCTTTCAATATCCTTTGCATTAAGACATGCCTCTACCCTTCCTCACACTCTCCATCATCATTTTAAATTGACGACACCTCATGAGACAGAGCAGGGGGACAGTAAAAATATCCCGGGAGCTACCCATTCCCAACCTGTTCAACAAAGCAGGAGGCAGGGACACACACCCGAAGCTGACGGGGTCCTTTCTGACACATGTATGTCGGGTCCCGATGACATCATTGGGACCTCGCTGCCACTTTATCTCCGGGGTCTGAATGGGATTCCTCAGTCGGCAGGGAAGAGAATCCAGGGCCAGCAGAGGTTCAGACGGGTAAGGCGTTTTTTTTTTTACTTTCCCTGTGGAGCCTGAAGGAACAGCCTGGAGGAACAGGACTCCCACAAGGAAAGCTCGGGCCTCCCTTGGGATGAACACATGAAGATAAGAAATAGGAGCAGGAGTAGGCCACCTGGCCCCTCGAGCCTGCTTCGCCCTTTAATACGATCATGGCTGATCTGATCATGGACTCAGCTCCACTTCCCTTCCTGCTCCCCATAACCCTTTACTTCCTTATCGCTCAAAAATCTGTCTATCTCCACCTTAAATATATTCAATGACCCAGCCTCCACAGCTCTCTGGGGCAGAGAATTCCATAGATTTACAACCCTCTGAGAGAAGAAATTCCTCCTCATCTCAGTTTTAAATGGGCGGCCCCTTATTCTGAGACTATGTCCCCTAGTTTGAGTTTCGCCTATAAGTAGAAATATCCTCTCTGTATCCACCTTGTCGAGCCTCTTCATTATCTTATATGTTTCGATAAGATCACCTCTCATTCTTCTGAACTCCAATGTGTATAGGCCCAACCTACTCAACCTATCCTCATAAGTCACCCCCCTCATCCCCAGAATCAACCTAGTGAACCTTCTCTGAACAACCTCCAATGCAAGTATATCCTTTTGTAAATAAGTGGACTTGCCACTCCCTCTGCCTCCCCATCCCGATCGCGAGACCCTGTGGGACGAACCCAGCAGCCAATCCCACCAGCCACCTGGTGTTGGCAAAAATTTTCACCACTTCCCACTCAGAACGTGTGAGAAGTCGGCCAGCGGGATTCAAATAAGGTTCGGGGATATCTGGAGTAGCGGGTGTGTTTATAACTTGCATCTCTAACCCACCCACTTTACACTGGACCAGAGTTAAAATTGGACCTACTCTGTGCTGAACCAATGTGCGACCCGATGCGATAAATACAGAAAATGCTGGAAATACTCAGCAGGTAAGGCAGCGTCTGTGAAGAGAGAAACAGAGTAATCTTTAAGGTCAAAGACCTTTCGTCAGAACTGGATAAAGTTGGAGATGTAACTTTTTCTCTCTCCAACAGACGCTGCCTGGCCTGCTGAGTATTTCCAGTATTTACTGTTTCTGATTTCCAGCATCCGGAGTATTTTGCTTTTGTGTTAATGCGACTTGGAGATATTGTTGCATATCAATTGAATCTGTTAAAACACATTTCTGGTGCTTCGGTCCTGCTACAGAATGACATTGGGAATGGGGTAAGGTGTCTGCTTGGCTTCTCAGCTGAAGAACGTGGTGGGACAATCACTGAACAAAATGGACAGAGACAAATAAATACTTCAGGGATTTATTTAGATCGTGTTTGAGGTGTTTGCAAACCAGTATTTCGAATTCTGGGCTCTGTTGTTTTGAGTTCTTAAAACAGATGAGACTGCACACAGAGAGGTTAAAGTAACAGTGACCTCAGTCTTTATCAAGACACTCCAGAGTGAGGAACAGGCCTTAGGGGCCGGCTTATATACAGTGCTCCCAAGGGATGCTGGGATCCCTTGGGACTTCAGGGGATGCGCTCCATGGTGGCAGAACATGGGTACTGCATGCTTTACAGATACACAACATCACTCCCCCCCCCCCCCAAAGTCAAAGTGAAAACTATTTACAAGGTGAGGCGGTCGGGAGCCTTTCTTTCCCTGCTGGACCGCCTCGGTACAAATGTCTGTTCTGGTGTGTTGGCTGTGCCCTCGGGCTGGCATGTTGTTGGCCCTGCAGGGCTGTTGGGTGAACCTGGCCTTGCTGGGCTGTTGGGCGTGAAGGTATAGTTATATGCTGATAGCACGAGTACCCACCTTTGTATGCGGGCTGAGGCATTAGTATTTATCCCCTTGTTTTCAGCGAACAGGGATATGAGGGGCTTGTGATCGGTTTCCAGCTCAAATTTGAGGCCAAACAGGTACTGATACATTTTCTTCACCCTGAACACACACGCTAATGTCTCTTTCTCAATCAATGCTGTTGGACCTCTCGGCCTTAGACAAGCTCCTGGAGCCATAGGCGACAGGTTGCAACTTCCCCACAACGTTGGCTTGTTGTAATACACACCTGACTCCGTACGATGACACATCACATGCTAGCACAAGTCTTCGACACGGGTTATACAATACAAGCAGCTTATTGGAGCATAAAATGTTTCTGGCTTTCTCAAAAGCAATTACTTGGTTTTTTCCCCATACCCAGTTCTCACCTTCACACAATAACACATGTAGGAGATCTAAGAGGGTGCTTAACCCCGGTAGGAAGTTACCAAAATAGTTGAGGAGTCCCAGGAACGACCGCAGCTCCATGACATTCTGTGGCCTGGGCGCATTCCTGATAGCGCCTGTCTTGGCGTCTGTGGGCCGAATGCCGTCCGCCGTGATCTTTCTCCCCAAAAACTCCACTTCTGTTGCCATGAAGACACATTTCGACCTCTTCAGCCGCAGCCCTACACGATCCAGTCACTGGAGGACCTCCTCCACGTTTTGTAGGTGCTCGACGGTGTCCCGACCCCTGACCAATATGTCGTCCTGAAAATCCACTGCGCGTGGTACCGACTTGAGTAGGCTCTCCATGTTTCTCTGGAAGCTCGCTGCAGCCGACCGAATTCCAAACGGGCATCTGTTGTAGATGAACAGTCTCTTGTGCGTGTTGATGCAGCTGAGGCCCTTCGAAGACTCCTCCAGCTCCTGCGTTATGTAGGCCGAAGTCAGGTCAAGCTTGGTGAACGTCTTGCCTCCTGCCAGCATCGCAAATAGGTCATCTGCCTTAGATAGTGGCTATTGGTCCTGTAGCGAGAAACGATTAATAGTTACTTTATAATCGCCGCAAATCCTGACTGTGCCATCACTTTTGAGTACTGGAACAATCGGGCTGGCCCACTCGCTGAATTTCACTGGGGAGATGATGCCCTTGAGTTGCAGCCTGTCCAGTTCAATTTCCACTCTCTCCCTCATCATGTGAGGTATGGCTCGCGCCTTGTGGTGAATGGATCGTGCCTCTGGGACCAAGTGGATCCGCACCTTCGCCCCGGAAAAGTTTCCAATGCCAGGCTCAAAACAGGAAGGAAATTTGTTAAGAACCTGGGTACATGAGGCCTCATCGACATGTGATAGTGCTCGGATGTCATCCCAGTTCCAGCGGATTTTGCCCAGCCAGCTCCTTCCAAGCAGTGTGGCGCCATCGCCCGGGACAATCCAGAGTGGCAGTTCGTGCACTGTGCCCTCGTAGGTGACCTTGACCATGGCGTTGCCCAAGACAGTGATGAGCTCTTTGGTGTACGTTTTCCGTTTTGTGTGGTTGGGGCTCAGGGCTGGTTTGAGTGCCTTGTTGCACCACAGTCTCTCAAACATCTTTTTACTCATGATGGATTGGCTAGCGCCAGTGTCCAGTTCCATGGCTACGGGTAAGCCATTCAATTTTACATTTAGCATTATAGGTGGAAATTTCATCGAAAATGTGTGCACCCCATGTACTTCAACATCTGCCTCCTCTCTCTGAGGCTTGAAATTGCTTTGATCCACCATGGACCGATCTTCCTCTGCCATGTGGTGGTTAGTAGGTTTTGTAGAGCTTGCAGCTTGTCTGCAAGCTCGTTGGAGGTGCCCCATTGTTCCACAGCTCTTGCAAACATACCCTTTGAAGTGGCATGAATAGGCTGAATGGAAGCCTCCACAACGCCAACAAGGTGTGAATTGCCTTGCATTCATCCTTTGTTACGGACTGAGTCATCTGGGTCACCCGAGGCCTGCTGGCAGTTGCAGACTCATGGTTTCTGTCCTGTACATTTCTGCTCGCAAACACAGTTCCAATTAATTTATGAACATTGCTAGCACTTGTGTGCTGAGAGATTTGTTTGGTGTTATCACTGGTGGACATAAATGCCTGTGCTATCGCAATGGCCTTACTGAGGGTCGGTGTCTCTACAGTCAAAAGTTTTCGTAGGATGGTCTTGTGGCCAATATCCAGTATAAAAAAGTCTCTGAGCAGCTGCTCCAGGTAGCCATCAAACTCACATTGTCCTGCAAGTCGCCTTAGCTCAGCGACGTAGCTCGCCACTTCCTGACCTTCAGATCGCTGGTACGTGTAGAACCGATACCTCGCCATCAGCACGCTCTCCCTCGGGTTAAGATGCTCCCAAACCAGTGTGCACAGCTCCTCATACAACTTATCTGTGGGTTTCACCGGAGCCAGAAGATTCTTCATGAGGCTGTAGGTCTGTGCTCCACAGACCGTGAGGAGGACCGCTCTCCTTTTTGCAGCGCTTCCTTCTCTGTCCAGTTCGCTGACTACAAAGTACTGGTCTAGCCGTTCGACATAGGCTTCCCAGTCCTCACCCTCCGAGAACTTCTCCAGGATGCCCACAGTTTGTTGCATCTTTGCTTTGGATTCGTATTCTCGTCACCAGTTATTGTGTTCCTAACACAGATGAGGCTGCACACAGAGAGTTTAAAGTAACAGTGATCTCAGTCTTTATCAAGACACTCCAGAGTGAGGAACAGGCCTTAGGGGCTAGATTATATACAGTGCTCCCAAGGGATGCTGGGATCCCTTGGGATTTCAGGGGATGCGCTCCCTGGTGGCGGAACATGGGAGTGCATGCTTTACAGATACACAACATGTTCATTACATTAAGATATTATTGGAGAGGAAGGAATCAGCTTACCTTATTGTACACGAGAGGGATAGAGAGGGAGGGGGAAGAGCAGGAGAGAGAGAGCAACTCAGATAGAGAGGGAGGGGACGAGCAGGAGAGAGAGAGAGTAGTTGTGGAGGCCAGTCTCCATTATGCACAGCACAGAACTGGTACCCATTTTATCACCCAACGGTCAAGAGATCCAGCAACAGTGTGCCATCCGCTGCTCCGACCCTGCAGGCTCCTGTTTTATGGCACTCATTTTATTAACGTCACAAAGATGAAAGGCTGCATGAAGCTGGCTGGCAATCAAACTCTGAATCTCTGGCACTCAACCAACTGAAATCCCTCTTTTGTTTGCTTGTAGATGTCATATTTTTCTTTTGATGTCCTCCATCCTCGGTCCCCTCGGAGAGAATAACACTCTCCCTTCCCTGCTGCTGGCAGATTATCTCCCCTGACCAACTAACCTATAACGGAGATTGTTAAACGTCAGGGGCCACAGTCCCACGGGCTCTCCTACCCCCCTCATCCTCACATACTGTGTAAGCACTAAGTGAATGAGTGCAGCTTCCCTGTTTAAACTCTTTGGTTCTGTCAATGAATGAGAGATCGGAAGCTGCATTTCAAATGAACACTTTACAGCTGCTATTCCATATGTTGTAAATAAAGACACCAACACCTCCATCAAACCTGCTGGAAGTGGAATGGAACCATCTTAAGCTAACTCCCTGAAGGGCTTTAACTGCCCTAATTTCTATGTATGCGGATCGGTGTCAAATTTTTGTCGCATAACACTCCTGTGAAGCACCTGGGGACGTTTCACTACATTAAAGGTGCTATATAAATACAAGTTGTTGTTGTTATTTGAGTCGATTGTATCGATGAGAAACATTTTTGTACAATGCTTATCTCTCACCACCTTGTGGCTGTTAACAGTCACTACGTGGGAAGCAACCTCAGATTTCTGGAACCATCCAAGGGATTTCACATCTCTTCACCATATCTGTGGATTGATGAATAATATTTGATCTGGACGATTGTATCAATATTTTATCAAATCTACTCAAAATGTCCAAGTGCGTGCGGCTGGAAAACACGCGATGTTCCTGTAAATGCAGATCCCCACAAACTGGGCCTTCAGCAGATAGTCAGAGAATATTAAATCTACTTGGACATGGGGTGATGCGTTAATGTTTCTGCAAAATCCCAAGGATCCAGAGTTGGGGCTTGACTGCAAGTGCTTAATAGGCGATGAATGAGACAGCAAGGAGTCGAAATTCGGTTGGTGTTGGAATTCTCTGCCCCGGAGAGCTGTGGAGGCTGGGTCATTGAATATATTTAAGGCGGAGATAGACAGATTTTTGAGCGATAAGAGAGTCAAGGGTTATGGGGAGCGAGCAGCGAAGTGGAGCTGAGCCCATGATCAGATCAGCCATGATCTTATTGATGGCGGGGCAGGCTCGAGGGGCAAAATGGCCGACTCCTGCTCCTATTTCTTATGTTCTTATGTGGTGACGTCATCGAGCATGCAACGACCCCTTGCTGCCGATGCTCCGAAATTACCGGCAGGCGTCCGTACAGCCTGGGAAAGATGGGATATCGGGGGTCCCGGGACGGTCGGGTCCAGGGATCAAGGTAAGTGTTTTTTTTTTAAAAACTTGCTTGCCGGCCTACCATCGGAAAATTGGGTCGGCCTCCTGAGCTGCCGCCCTGTTGGTGCCCGAGGATGAGTATGCAATGCCACTTTTAGCACTGCTCTCTCATCTTTGGGCGTAAAAACTGAATTTTGCAGTTTGAGGCGACTCCCACCGCCTGGCGTTAAAATCAGCACTCAGCCGGTGTCACTGCCTCAAAAGCAACGGGACTGAATGTTGACCGCCAAGTACGACAGCTTAGGTAGTGTAAAACGGGTGATCGCCAGTGGGCTGCCCACTTCACATCGCTCCCCATTTTTATTTCTATTGCAGTTAAGGAATGGGAAGCGATGTAAAATGAGCTGCCAACACACTATCACCGTTCTACACTCTCGCACAATGGCCCCATCTATTCCTTTGCCTTTTCTAAACCTCCAACTCATCTCTGTGAATATTACCTCTCACTGGTCTCTTGTTCATACTCTGGCTGGATTAGTGTGTGGGCTTTCTTCCTTTTCCTGATTGCTGTTGCTTCCGTAGCAACAGCCTTTAACGTAGTAACGTTACAAAACAAAACAAATATATTTGGCACTGAGCCACATTAGAAGAAATTAAGGCAAATGACCAAAAGCTTAGTCGAAGAGGTAGGTTTTAAGGAGCGTCTTAAAGAAGGAAGGAGAGGTTTAGGGAGGGAGTTCCAGAGCTTAGGGCCCAGGTAGCTGAAGGCACAGCCACCGATGATTGAGCAGTTATAATCAGGGATGCTCAAGAGGGCAGAATTAGAGAGCACAGACATCTCAGGGGTTGTGAGGCTGAAGGAGATAACAAAGATAAGGAGGGGCATAATTTCCCCTTACAGGCTTCCCCAAAGTAGTTGCTTCTCATTGAACTAAACCTAGATTCTCTATCAAGAAGTTGCCTCTGTTGTTCATTACCCAGGGATTCTGTTACTTAGCCTTAATGTAGGATCCTTCCTAGTTTTCTTCAAAAAGCCCCATTAGCTGATAATTAGTGTAATTCGAAATAAAAATAGAATTGACAGAGGTGGACAGCACTACCCCTCCCCAACAGAGAAACCCAAAATAATCATTCCCAACTTGCATATCCTGGCGTGAACAAACCAGTTGCTACTCGATGGCCCGCCCATCTCACTGCAGAATGCATCTAATACCCTATGCTCGAACTTCTCAACTGCCCTGGTTTATGTGGGTGAATTTCGGTCCTGTCCTGCTGACCTGAATTAGGATCAGGATTCCTGAATTTTGAAGTGCTTGACAAATGTAAAACTTACTTTGGGAGTTAAAGGAGTTGAAGATAAAGCAAAGAGGAAATACTTTCTCCCCCCCCACCCCCCACAGTTTATTTATGGTACTAGCAGATGTGCATTTGGTACTGCTCATGATCATTGTGGATACAGTGATCAACAATGTGTAAAAGATAGAACAGGGTGCTTTCTACATGGTGAAAAGTTATAACCAGTGGAGGTCCAAAGAGGCTTGAGGGGGGGTCCAGGTACGTAGATCATTAAAATGTCATGAACAGGTACAAAGGAAAAGAAAAAAAGGCTAATGGAATGCTGTCCTTTATATCTGGAGGACTAGAATACAAGGGTGCAGAAGTTATCCTCAAGCTGTGCAAAGCCCTGGTTAGACCATACCTGGAATACTCAGGGACCACACCTCAGCAAGGATATATTGGCCTTGGGGGGAGTGCAGCGTAGGTTTACCAGAATTATACCTGGACTCCGAGAATTAAATTATGAGAGTTTACAGAAACTAGGGTTGTATTCCCTGGAATTTAAAAGGTGAAGGGGTTATTTGATCGAAGTTATCAAGATATCAAGGGTAACTAGGGAGAAACTATAGCTGCTGGTTGGGGAGTCTTGGACTGGAGGCATGGTCTAAAGATTAGAGCCAGACCTTTCAGGACTGAAATTAGGAAACACTTCTACACACAAAGGATGGCAGAAGTTTTGTAGGATTTCTTCCCTTTTCTCCTTTTGATTCAGTCATAACTATTTATCCATTATTCCTTAAACCCTTTTCAATTTCTGATCTCTTTACACTCCAAGTGCATATCCAAGTATTTTTAAATGTGGTGAGGGTTTCTGCCTCTACCACCCTTTCAGGTAGTGAGTTCTAGACCCCCACCATCCTCTAAATGAAGAAATCTCCTCTAAACCTCCCCACAACTACTTTAAACCTATGCCCCATGGTGGTTGACCCTTCCGCCGAGGGAAACAGGATCTTCCTATCACTCTATCCAGGTCCATCATAAATTTATATGCCTTAATAAGGTCTCCTCTCAGCCTCATCTGTTCCAAAGAATAGAGACCCAGCATCTCTAATCTTTCCACAAAGCCAAAATTCTCCAGTCCAGGCAATACTCGAGTAAATCTCCTCTGCACCCCCTCCGGTGCAATCACATATTTCCTGCAATGTGATGACCAGAATCTCACGCAGCACTCCAGCCATGACCCAACTAGAATTTTATACAGTTCAAGCATGATGTTCCTGCTCCTGTATTCCATGCCTTGACTAATAAAGGCAAGTATTCCATATGCCTTCTTAACCACCTTATCTACCTGGCCTGCTACCTTCAGGGATCTGTGGACCTGCACTCCAAGGGCCCTTTGTCCCTCTACACTTTTCAGTGTCCTATCATTTAATGTTTGTTTTATAATCTGCACCATAATCTGTTGCCTCCCGTAGTTTTAGCACTTTCCTTTGCTAGATGCCTACACTTCATGGTTTGGATTCTCACCGAACATCTCTTTTTAAAATTCCTTCCTGCTTTTTTTTTTAAAGCAGTCACCATAGCAACTAACTTCGACCCTTCTCTCTCCCAGCACAAAAGGTGCCTCTCCACATTCTACACAACAATTTTGGAAAAAAAATGGGTGGAGTTTAAACAAACAGAACAAACTTTCTTTGGAAGACAGATTTTCAAACAAAGAAAATTCTTCCACTTTACAAACATCTGCTTTTTTTTCCGTCTTTTAAATAGCCAGTGTACCACGTTTCCGGGCCCTGAAGATACAGCAAACACAATTCTTTGCTGAATCACTAACTTATACCCAAATCCTTTGAAGTTCCTTTTGGATTCCGTATGGTCCTTCTGCCCATCCTGTTTCACAACCTTTCTCTGCACCACTTTAATCACATGAATCCTCTCGCCCCTTAACCCCAGCTATGGTACTTCTTGAACCATTCCTTTTAGCTGGGTCGTGTCATATGGGGCCACATAATCGCTTCGCAACGCCCATGATTGGCCCTGTACAACTGCAGTAAGACCTCCCTGCTCCTATACTCAAATCCCCTAGCTATGAAGGCCAACATACCATTTGCCTTCTTCACCGCCTGCTGCACCTGCATGCCAACTTTCAATGACTGATGTACCATGACACCCAGGTCTCGTTGCACCTCCCCTTTTCCTAATCTGCCACCATTTAGATAATATTCTGCCTTCGTGTTTTTGCCACCAAAGTGAATAACCTCACATTTATCTACATTATACTGCATCTGCCATGTGTTTGCCCACTCACCTAACTTGTCCAATCAACCTGCAGCCTCTTAGTGTCCTCCTCACAGCTCACACCGCCACCCAGCTTAGTGTCATCTGAAAACTTGGAGATATTACACTCAATTCCTTCATCTAAATCATTAATGTATATTGTAAATAGCTGGGGTCCCAGCACTGCCTGCCATTCTGAAAAGGATGCGTTTATCCCGACTCAATGCTTCCTGTCTGCCAACCAGTACTCTATCCATGTCAGTATACCTCCAATATCATTTGCTTTAATTTTGCACACCAATCTCTTGTGTAGGACCTTGTCAAAAACCTTTTGAAAGTCCAGTTACATCCTCAAAAAATTCTAGAAGATTTGTCAAGCATGATTTCCCTTTCATAAATCCATGCTGACTTGGACCGATCCTGTCACTAATTTCCAAATGCGCTGCTCTTTCATCTTTAATAATTGATTCCAACATTTACCCCACTACTGATGTCAGGCTAACCGCTCTATAATTACCCGTTTTCTCTCTCCCTCCTTTCTTAAAAAGTGATGTTACATTAGCTACCTTCCAGTCCATAGCAACTGATCCAGAGTCGATAGATTGTTGGAAAATGATCACCAATGCATCCACTATTTCTAGGGCTACTTCCTTAATAATCTGGGATGCAGACTATCAGGCCCCGGGGATTTATCAGCCTTCAATCCCATCAATTTCCCTAACACAATTTCCCACCTAATAAGGATTTCCTTCAGTTCTCACTAGACCCTCGGTGCCCTAGTATTTCCGGAAGGTTATTTGTGTCTTCCTTCGTGAAGACAGAACCAAAGTATTTGTTTAACTGGTCCGCCATTTCTTTGTTCCCCATTATAAATTCACCTGAATCTGACTGCAAGGGACCTACGTTTGTCTTCACTAATCTCTTTCTCTTCACATATCTATAGAAGCTTTTGCAGTCAGTTTTTATGTTCCCAGTAAGCTTCCTCTCATGTTCAATTCCCCCCCCCCTAATTAACCCCTTTGTCCTCTTCTGCTGAATTCTAAATTTCTCCCAGTCCTCAGGTTTGCTGCTTTTTCTGGCCAATTTATGTGCCTCTTCTTTGGATTTAACACTATCCTTAATTTCCCTTGTTAGCCACGGTTGAGCCACCTTCCCCGTTTGATTTTTACTCCAGGCAGGGATGTACAATTGTTGAAGTTCATCCATGTGATCTTTAAATGTTTGCCATTGCCTATCCACCGTCAACCCTTTAAGTATCATTTGCCAGTCTATTCTAGCCAATTCACGTCTCATACCATCGAAGTTATCGTTCCTTAAGTTCAGGACCCTAGTCTCTGAATTAACTGTGTCACTCTCCATCTTAATAAAGAATTCTACCATATTATGGTCACTCTTCCCCAAGGGGCCTCGCAGAACAAGATTGCTAATTAGTCCTTTCTCATTACACATCACCCCGTCTAGGATGACCAGCCCTCTAGTTGGTTCCTCGACATATTGGTCTGGAAAACCATCCCTAATACACTTCAGGAAATCCTCCTCCACCACATTGCTATCAGTTTGGTTAGCCCAATCAATATGTAGATTAAAGTCACCCATGATAATTGCTGTACCTTTATTGCACGCATCCCTAATTTCTTGTTTGATGCTGTCCCCAACCTCACTACTACTGTTTGGTGGTCTGTACACAACTCCCACCAGCGTTTTCTGCCCTTTGGTATTCTGTAGCTCCACCCATACCGATTTCACATCATCCAAGCTAATGTCCTTCCTTACTATTGTGTTAATTTCCTCCTTAACCAGCAATGCCACCCCACCCCACCTCCTTTTCCTTTCTGTCTATCATTCTTGAATGTTGAATACCCCTGGATATTGAGTTTCCAGCCTTGGTCACCCTGGAGCCATGTCTCCGTGATGCCAATTACATCATATCCATTAACTGCTATCTGCGCAGTTAATTCGTCCACCTTATTCTGAATACTCCTCGCATTGAGGCACAGAGCCTTCAGGCTTGTCTTTCTAACACACTTTGCCCCTTTAGAATTTTGCTGTAATATGTCCTTTTTTGCTTTTTGCCTTGGGTTTCTCTGCCCTCCACTTTTATTTTTCTTCTTTCTATCTTCTGCTTCTGCCCCCATTCTACTTCCCTCTGTCTCCCTGCATAGGTTCCCATCTCCCTGCCATATTAGTTTAACCCCTCCTCAACAGCACTAGCAAACACTCCCCCTAGGACATTGGTTCTGGTCCTGCTTCCACGTGTTCGACGGCCGTCTTCAGAACCTCCATCCGGTGTTCCTGTTCCAAGCTCAAGAGAGAGAATGTTCTTTGTCTCATGGGTTTTATCCCTCAAACAAGCTGATCCTGGTCAAAAGCTAATTGTCTAGCTGTTTGTTTGGAGATTACGTGACCATTTCTGCTGGTTGGCCAACTTGAATGTCCAAGAAAAATACCTCTTCCTGTTTGATGCAACTTCCTGTTTACATTCAAATTTGCCCCCTCCCCCGAGGCTACATTAAACAGGCAGGCTACAGCCTTCAGTTTGCAACTCCCTTCCGCAAAGGGCAATTAATGCTAGATCAATTGTTAATTTTAAATCTGGGATTAATAGATTTTTGTTCACCAAAGGTGAGGAATATGGGATATGGAGTTAGTTCGCACATCAGCAATGATCTCATTGAATGGCGGAAGGGGCTCGAGGGTCTAACTTGCCTACTCATGTTCCTATGTAATGGGGCATGTTGTAGGAAGCAAGTGTGACGTTTACAGCGGCTCACACTATCCACAAAAGTTTAATATATTGCGGCTGATCACCGATGGCCTTGTTCCTGGTGTCTCAGAGGGTACATTGAAATGTGACAGGCAGTACAGTTTTTGTCTCCTTACCGAAGGAAGAATATATTTGCCATAGAGGGAATGCAACTAAGGTTCACCAGACTGATTCCTGGGATGGGTGATTGTCCGATGAGGAGAGATTGAGTGGACTAGGCCTATATTCTCCAGAGTGTAGAAGAATGAGAGGTGTTCTCATTAAAACATACAAAATTCTTACAGGACTTGACAAGATAGATGCAGGGAAGGATGTTTCCTCTGGCGGAGGAGCATAGAACCAGGGGTCACAGTCTCAGAATAAGGGGTCAGCCATTTAGGACTGAGATGAGAAGAAGAAGCTTCACTCAGAGGTTGGTGAATCTTTGGAATTCTCTACCCCAAAGGGCTGTGGAGGCTCGGTCGTTGAGTATATTAAGGCCGGAGATCGATAGATTTTTGACTATTGCGGAAATCAAGGGATATGGGGACAGTGCAGGAAAGTGGAGTTGAGGTAGAAGATCAGCCATGATCTCATTGAATGGCGGAGCAGGCTCGAGGGGCCGAATGACCTACTCCTGCTCCTAATTCTTATGTTCTTAGGTTCTTAAGTGAGTGTCATACTTATAGGAAGTCTGTGCTCATTGGAATACTTCTAATATATTACAGATAATTGTAATTTATGGTGTATTATCAGTGTATTTTTATAATTGAAGCCTTAATCTGTTGACTGTCTGAACACAATGAAGTTTTAACTCTGCTGATTGAGCAGCGAGGTGAAAGAATAAATTAATCACATGCCAGGCTGATACTTCATTTATTTGTAATTTGGTTTTGTGGATCACAAAAATGCATTCGCATCTCAATAGTGAAAATAAATGAAACTCAAGGTTATTTGACTGATTGTGACACTTCACACAATTAAAATGAATTGTTCCTAGTTTTGGCTATTAACCCCTGTTCTGTGGAGCCTGTATCCCTGATTTCCACGTCTACAAGCTGAGCGATACTTTCCTGTCCTCATCTGTCCCATTGACCATCCAGCTCCCTCTGGCCTAGACCGAGGACAGGAAACACAATGAAATGTTGCTGAGAGGAAACGATGGGATAACGATTGAGCTGGGCATTTCTGGAGCATAAGCTTTGACTTTTCACTTCCAGATGTTGCCTGACTTGCTGTAGTTTATCAGTATTTCCTGTTCTTATTTCGCATCTTAGACGGGATTGTGCTGCAAGGTGAATTAGAAGATGATCATATTTCTCCTGGGAAGTGAGTCTGAGTGGGAGCCTCCCAAGTCGGGGGGTGGGAATGGCGAATGGGATTACCTTCCCTATCTCACGTTTGTAGTGAGACTCTGGCCATTGGCCATAAATTGGCAGATTCACTCACCCGTCACGAGGATTCCGGTCCTCATGAGTGAAACTGCTGCACACATGCAAACGTGGGTACTCCTCTTAGATTGGGATCCACATCATTGGAATCAAGCCCTCCCCTGGTGTCACTGACATTGTAAGATATCAGCTGTGGTTCAGTGGTAGCACTCTCGTCTCAGAGTCAGAAGGTTGTGGGTTCAAGACACATGCCAGGGACTTGAGCACAAAATCCAGTGTAGTGCTGAGGGAGTGCTGCACTGTAGGAGGTATCATTCTTCTGATGAGACGTTAAATCGAGGCCCCTTCTATCCTCTCAGGTGAACGTAAAAGATCCTACAGCACTATATTCACGAAGAGCATCACGAAAACAGAATATCTGGTCATTTCCCCCATTGCTGTTTGTGGGATCTTGCTGCACACAAATTGGCTGCCACAGTTCCTGCATTGTTCGTAGGTTTATATGTAACCTTCAGGACTGCTGACCGAGGGCCATGCGGCTCTTTGTCAGCCAGAGTGGACACGATGTGCCGAAATGGCCTCCTTCGGCGCTGTAAATTTCTATGTTTCAACTGCAATAGTGGTTACTTTCAAAAATTACTTCATTGGCTGTAAAGCACTTTGGGACATCATGAGGTGTGAAAGGCCCTATAAGTGCAAACCTTTCTTTTTAATGGGAAGATTTCTTCTAATCACTACTTTTGGCAAAATCATAATGCATTGATTTTGCTCGAAATAGTGTAAATGCGGAGTCTGAAGCCTCACTTGTAATGTAAATTTTTTTTCCTGGGATGTGGGTGTTGCTGGCAAGCCAGCATTTATTGCCCATCCCTAATTGTTCTTGCAAAGGTGGTAATGAGCTGCCTTCTTGAACCGCTGCAGTCCGTGTGGTGAAGGCACTCCCACAGTGCTGTTAGGGAGGGAGTTCCAGGATTTTGACTCCGTGACGATGAAGGAACGACGATATATTTCCAAGCCAGGATGGTGTGTGACTTGGAGGGGAACGTGGAGGTGGTAGTGTTCCCATGAACCTGCTGCCCAGGACCATCTAGGTGGTAGAGGTCGTGGGTTTGGGAGGTGCTGCCGAAGAAGCCTTGGCGAGTTGCTGCAGTGCATCTTATAGATGGTACACACTGCAGCCACGGTCCCCGGTGGTGGAGGGAGTGAATGTTGAAGGTGGTGGCCGGTGGTAAATGTATCTCATTGTAGGAACGCAGCACAGGAAAATGGACCCTGAACCTACCCTTGCTTTGCATGACCCGGCACTGCCTGATGCTGACATTGGGTGTATAAAGGGAGCAGTGTTCCATTCGTCCAATACTGACATCCAGTCACACAGATGTTCCTAAAACTGTTTTATAAATAGTGGTTTGCTGCACAGAGTGCTTCAACTGGGACATTGGTCCTTCACCGAGCTCTGGGCTAACTGCAGGGATTGTTTTCTTTCCCCACAGACGACATCACCTATCGCTGGCTACTCGACGAGTTTCCCAGGTTCATCATCTCCGGCAGGCGCCATTTTGTGTCCCAGATCACCGGGAATCTTTACATTGCGAAAGTGGAAGAGAACGACGAGGGGAATTACTCCTGCATCGTCACCAGCCCGTCCATTTCCAAAAGCGTTTTCAGCAAGTACATTCCTCTCCTCCCTCAAACAGTCGGTGAGAATCCTTGTTTCTGCAACTCTTCTCTACCAACCGCTTTGCTTTTCGAGAGGGTGGAAAGAAAACGTTTAAGTGTCCGGATTGGATTGATTTCGAGCCATCAGTGCAAAGAAATTTTGAGCTGATAAGCAAACCATCCCAAAAGCACATGGCTCAGGGCACAGTCTTTAAGTTGGACTGTAAACCGCAGGAATTCACCATTCAGTGAAAACCTTTGCGTACTGACAATGCATGTCGGGAATTTTTGCACGGAGGCTTATCTGTTAATGGCAAGACATCCCCACAGGGCATTGACAGATTGCCCAGCTTTGGGACGTGCATGCCTGGCTCACAGAATTCCCCACAAAATCTTCCCTTACATTTGCTTGGAGATTCAAGAAGGATTCCTGTTTGCAGAATATGGAAGCACTTCATTTTTTCCCCCCTTTGCCCCCAACCCACAGCCTCTCCTGAAGGCTCTGACTCTCATGGGGGCACGATCCGGGGGAGGGAATGGGTGCTCTTTGCAACATCAGCCAAGTAGCCACTCTTCAAGTATGGGTTTACAACAGATCCTATGGTGGCCACCGCAGACTCCAGCTTTGCCCGCACTTGACCTGCCCAGACACGGGCACTGTCTGGCAGGGGTCATCGACCAGTGACCCGGAGCAGGACAGTGAGACCAGCTATAGCATCCACCTGTATCTCCAGCTAACTCAGTACAGCCTGGCCATCCAACCAACGTGGAAATGTTCGACACTCAACTGGGCCATGTGAATAGTGTTGATTGTTGGAGGCTCAGTTTAATGTAGGTGCTGGTACGGACCTTATTCAAGATGAGTCTTTACAATCCTAATTATCCGGCAGATGTGCAGCTTCCAATGGGAGTCACTGAGTCACAGTTGGGAGCGGGAACCCTGCCAGAGATTTGTTTAATTTCCTGCCCTCACTAATCTGTGGGTACTGAGGCCTCTTGTGTCATGGCTGACCCCTGCTGTGGTTGGGACTCGCCCATTCAGCACAGACACTGGGACCCTTGCAGCATTATGTTTCAGTTACTCATTGACACTAAGTCATCAGGGGGCCAAAAACTAGCAAATGGTGAATGGAAGTTAAATCATTATAACACTGTATGAGTTTTCACAGTTGTGTGAACTCATTCTGTTGTCCACTTTACTCAAGTAGCACTTGTGACTAAATGATCACAAGCAACCTTTGTAATACTGTGCGATTTAAATTTCAGGCATGGCGAAAAGATACCCTGCCGACATTAGGGTGAAGTTCAGCGACACCCAAGTCCTGATGGGCCAGAATCTAACTCTTGAATGCTTTGCACTTGGAAAGTGAGTACGAGGAGTAAGTTAGCTACAGTTTTAAGGGTGGAGTAGTCCTGTCTCACTGCAACTTACTTGTCTCTCACTTGCAGATATTAATGAAGCATAGGACCTACATAGGAACAGGAGGAGGCCATTCAGCCCCTCGAGCCTGCTCCGCTATTTATTTAGATCAGGGCTGATCTGGACCTCAACCCCATTGATCCACTTTAGCTCCAAATGCCTTGTTACTAATAACTATCTCTACTTCAGTCTTATAATTCCACTTGGCCCAGCATCCACTGCCTTTTGGGGAGATAATTCCAGATTTCTACTCGTCTTTCAGTGAGAAAGTATTTCCTGATTTGTCTCCTGAATAGCCTAGCTCTGATTTTAAGATTATGTCCCCTGGTTCTGGATTCCGCTGTTTATATTTTCATTTTTTTTCCCGAAACGTTGAAGGAAGAGTTTTGACAGATTAAATAAGCAGAAACTGTTCCCCACTGGCAGGTGGGTCGGGGACCAGAAGAGACACATTTAAGACAAGATAAACAAAGGAGAGATGAGGAGAATTTTTTTTACCGTGGTGAGTTGTTATGATCTGGCCTCCCTCTGTGCTATAAATTTTTATGATTCTATGATAGATTTTTGGACTCTTGGTGAATCAAGGGATATGGGGATCGGGCGAGAAAGTGGAGTTGAGGTCGAAGTTCAGCCATGATCTTATTGATTGGCGGAGCAGGCTCGAGGGACCCTACGGCCCACTCCTGCTCCTAATTCTTATGTTCTCTCTCCCTTCAGCCCACTCCCTGTAGTCCAGTGGCGGAAGGTGGAGGGAAGTTTGCCAAGCAGTGCCGAACTGCTCACCTTCAACACGGTCCTGAGGCTAACGAACATCCAGCCCGAGGACGAAGGCACGTACGAGTGTGAAGCAAGAAACTCCAAAGGAAGGGACCGCGTTGAAGGACGGCTCACTGTGCACGGTAAGGGAGCCCATCCACCGGTTGGCCAATCAAGACTCTGTCTCTGAGACCTACAGCTCATCCAAGGAAGTTACGCTAAACCTTTACAGATCGCTGGTTGGGCCTCAGCAGGTGCATTGTGTCTATTTCGGGGCACCACACTTTATAAAAGATGTCCAGGTCTTGGTGAGGGTGCAGAGGAGATTTTCTGGAATGATACCAGAGACGTGGGACTTCAGTAATGTGGAGAGGCTGAAGAAGCTGGGCTTGTTCTCCATCGAGCTGAGAAAGATAAGGGGAGATTTAATAGAGGTGATTAAAATTATGATCCTTTAAGAGAGTAAATAAAGAGAACTGTTCCCACTGGTAGGATGGCCAGTAACCAGCTTTAAGATAATTGGCAGCTGGGAGAAATTAGATTTTATTTTTTCCCACAGAGGGTTGTGATGATCTGGAATGCACTGCCTGAAAGGGTGGTGAAAGCAGATTCAATAGTAACTTTGAAAAGATTTGCAAGGCTATGGGGAAAGAGTTGGGGAGTGGGACTAATTGGATCGCTCGTTTAAAGAGCTGGCACAGACACGATGGGCCGAATGGCCTCCTTTTGTAATGTATGATTCTCAGATTCTATCACTGAAATGGGAAGGGCGTAAGGAGCTTGTAAGGTTTTCCAGAATAGGGATGAGAGAAGTTCTCCTCCTATAGATGCTACTCACTGTTTCCCAGTGTGAAACATTGCGACAGCCCCCTAGTGATGGCCTCAGCCTGTTAAGATGCATGTCACGAGCCTCAGACCAGTTAGCACTACCATATCAATCATACCACAGCTTCCATTGCATTGGATTCCTGAAAGGCCTTTCCACCTGCATTGCTGTCCTGCCGTGTAGTTTAAAAAATCGCTTAGAGGTGATCTTAACCCTGCCCACTCGGCAGGCAGTGCAACTCGCCAGTTGGACTCGGATGTTGACGTCCCACACCACGATGCTGAGAATGACGTGAGTATCACGTGTAGCGAGTTGGTCTTACTGCAGGAGAAGGGTCCACAGCCAGCGAGGGAATGGAAGACCAGCAGGAAGAGTAGTGCAAGGAAGGTAGTGCAGGGGTCCCCTGTGGTCATCCCACTGCAAAACAGATACACTGCTTTGAGTGCTGTTGAGGAGGATGACTCATCAGGAGTGGGCAGCAGCAGCCAAGTTCATGGCACCGTGGCTGGCTCTGTTGCACAGGAGGGCAGGAAAAAGAGTGGGCGAGCGATAGTGATAGGGGATTCAATTGTAAGGGGAATAGATAGGCGTTTCTGCGGCCGCAACCGAGACTCCAGGATGGTATGTTGCCTCCCTGGTGCAAGGGTCAAGGATGTCTCGGAGCGGGTGGAGGACATTCTAAAAAGGGAGGGAGAACAGCCAGTTGTCGTGGTGCACGTTGGTACCAATGACATAGGTAAAAAAAGGGATGAGTTCCTACGAAATGAATTTAAGGAGCTAGGAGCTAAATTAAAAAGTAGGACCTCAAAAGTAGTAATTTCGGGATTGCTACCAGTGCCACGTGCTAGTCAGAGTAGGAATCGCAGGATAGCTCAGATGAATACGTGGCTTGAGCAATGGTGCAGCAGGGAGGGATTCAAATTCCTGGGGCATTGGAACCGGTTCTGGGGGAGGTGGGACCAGTACAATCCGGACGGTCTGCACCTGGACAGAATCGGAACCAATGTCCTCGGGGGAGTGTTTGCTAGTGCTGTTGGGGAGGAGTTAAACTAATATGGCAGGGGGATGGGAACCAATGCAGGGAGATAGAGGGAAACAAAAAGGAGGCAAAAACAAAAGACAGAAAGGAGATGAGGAAAAGTGGAGGGCAGAGAAACCCAAGGCAAAGAACAAAAAGGGCCATTGTACAGCAAAATTCTAAAAGGACAGAGGGTGTTAAAAAAACAAGCCTAAAGGCTTTGTGTCTTAATGCAAGGAGTATCCGCAATAAGGTGGATGAATTAACTGTGCAAATAGATGTTAACAAATATGATGTGATTGGGATTACGGAGACGTTGCTCCAGGATGAGCAGGGCTGGGAACTCAACATCCAGGGGTATTCAACATTCAGGAAGGATAGAATAAAAGGAAAAGGAGGTGGGGTAGCATTGCTGGTTAAGGAGGAGATTAAGGCAATAGTTAGGAAGGACATTAGCTTGGATGATGTGGAATCTATATGGGTAGAGCTGCAGAACACCAAAGGGCAAAAAACGTTAGTGGGAGTTGTGTACAGACCTCCAAACAGTAGTAGTGATGTTGGGGAGGGCATCAAACAGGAAATTAGGGGTGCGTGCAATAAAGGTGCAGCAGTTATAATGGGTGACTTTAATATGCACATAGATTGGGCTAACCAAACTGGAAGCAATACGGTGGAGGAGGATTTTCTGGAGTGCATAAGGGATGGTTTTTTAGACCAATATGTCGAGGAACCAACTAGGGGAGAGGCCATCTTAGACTGGGTGTTATGTAATGAGAAAGGATTAATTAGCAATCTCGTTGTGCGAGGCCCCTTGGGGAAGAGTGACCATAATATGGTGGAATTCTGCATTAGGATGGAGAATGAAACAGTTAATTCAGAGACCATGGTCCAGAACTTAAAGAAGGGTAACTTTGAAGGTATGAGGCGTGAATTGGCTGAGATGGATTGGCGAATGATACTTAAGGGGTTGACTGTGGATGGGCAATGGCAGACATTTAGAGACCGCATGGATGAACTACAACAATTGTACATTCCTGTCTGGCATAGAAATAAAAAAGGGAAGGTGGCTCAACCGTGGCTATCAAGGGAAATCAGGGATAGTATTAAAGCCAAGGAAGTGGCATACAAATTGGCCAGAAATAGCAGCGAACCTGGGGACTGGGAGAAATTTAGAACTCAGCAGAGGAGGACAAAGGGTTTGATTAGGGCAGGGAAAATGGAGTATGAGAAGAAGCTTGCAGGGAACATTAAGACGGATTGCAAAAGTTTCTATAGATATGTAAAGAGAAAAAGGTTAGTAAAGACAAATGTAGGTCCCCTGCAGTCAGAATCAGGGGAAGTCATAACGGGGAACAAAGAAATGGCGGACCAATTGAACAAGTACTTTGGTTCGGTATTCACGAAGGAGGACACGAACAACCTTCCGGTTATAAAAGGGGTCGGGGGGTCTAGTAAGGAGGAGGAACTGAGGGAAATCCTTATTAGCCGGGAAATTGTGTTGGGGAAATTGATGGGATTGAAGGCCGATAAATCCCCAGTGCCTGATGGACTGCATCCCAGAGTACTTAAGGAGGTGGCCTTGGAAATAGTGGATGCGTTGACAGTCATTTTCCAACATTCCATTGACTCTGGATCAGTTCATATGGAGTGGAGGGTAGCCAATGTAACCCCACTTTTTAAAAAAGGAGGGAGAGAGAAAACAGGGAATTATAGACCGGTCAGCCTGACATCGGTAGTGGGTAAAATGATGGAATCAATTATTAAGGATGTCATAGCAGTGCATTTGGAAAGAGATGACATGATAGGTCCAAGTCAGCATGGATTTGTGAAAGGGAAATCATGCTTGACAAATCTTCTGGAATTTTTTGAGGATGTTTCCAGTAGAGTGGATAAGGGAGAACCAGTTGATGTGGTATATTTGGACTTTCAGAAGGCGTTCGACAAGGTCCCACACAAGAGATTGATGTGCAAAGTTAGAGCACATGGGATTGGGGGTAGTGTACTGACATGGATTGAGAACTGGTTGTCAGACAGGAAGCAAAGAGTAGGAGTAAATGGGTACTTTTCAGAATGGCAGGCAGTGACTAGTGGGGTACCGCAAGGTTCTGTGCTGGGGCCCCAGCTGTTTACACTGTACATTAATGATTTAGATGAGGGGATTAAATGTAGTATCTCCAAATTTGCGGATGACACTAAGTTGGGTGGCAGTGTGAGCTGCGAGGAGGATGCTGTGAGGCTGCAGAGCGACTTGGATAGGTTAGGTGAGTGGGCAAATGCATGGCAGATGAAGTATAATGTGGATAAATGTGAGGTTATCCACTTTGGTGGTAAAAACAGAGAGACAGACTATTATCTGAATGGTGACAGATTAGGAAAAGGGGAGGTGCAAAGAGACCTGGGTGTCATGGTACATCAGTCATTGAAGGTTGGCATGCAGGTGCAGCAGGCGGTTAAGAAAGCAAATGGCATGTTGGCCTTTATAGCAAGGGGATTTGAGTACAGGGGCAGGGAGGTGTTGCTACAGTTGTACAGGGCATTGGTGAGGCCACACCTGGAGTATTGTGTACAGTTTTGGTCTCCTAACCTGAGGAAGGACATTCTTGCTATTGAGGGAGTGCAGCGAAGGTTCACCAGACTGATTCCCGGGATGGCGGGACTGACCTATCAAGAAAGACTGGATCAACTGGGCTTGTATTCACTGGAGTTCAGAAGAATGAGAGGGGACCTCATAGAAACATATAAAATTCTGACGGGGTTAGACAGGTTAGATGCAGGAAGAATGTTCCCAATGTTGGGGAAGTCCAGAACCAGGGGTCACAGTCTAAGGATAAGGGGTAAGCCATTTAGGACCGAGATGCGGAGGAACTTCTTCACCCAGAGAGTGGTGAACCTGTGGAATTCTCTACCACAGAAAGTTGTTGAGGCCAATTCACTAAATATATTCAAAAAGGAGTTAGATGAGGTCCTTACTGCTAGGGGGATCAAGAGTTATGGCGAGAAAGCAGGAATGGGGTACTGAAGTTGAATGTTCAGCCATGAACTCATTGAATGGCGGTGCAGGCTAGAAGGGCCGAATGGCCTACTCCTGCACCTATTTTCTATGTTTCTATGTTTCTAATGCCGCAGGTTCTGATATTCAACTGCTCGTCGGAGCTGGCGCGAGTGGCCCCAAAAAGGGAAATCATTGACTGTACTTGACTTTCATCGTGGGCTCAGGAGGAACAGGAGTGCTTTGCCAAGTCCAACGAGGAAAGTTTAGGAGGCCTAAATTTGGTGGTTAGCACCACCCGATAGCGCTGGAGAGGGGCCGCTAACGGGCCACGAAGCATGCAGCGGCGTGCTGTGCTCGCCTCCCGAAAACTTCAATTGGGCAATGGGGGGTGCTAAGAGGTAGCGCTGTGCACCTTAACAAGACCCATGTGGTCACGTTATTGAGCGTGCAATGTCCCCTTGGCGCGGGGGTGGCAAAATTCCAGAGATTCACCTCATCTCAGTCCTAAATGGCCGACCCCTTATTCTGAGACTGCGACCCCTGGTTCTAGACTCCTCAGCCAGGGGAAACATCCTTTGGATGGAAAGGATCCCATGGCTCTAGTTGAAGAGCGGGGGAGTTCTCCCCAGTGCCCATGGTAATACTTATCCCTCAACCAACACCAAAAACAGATTACCTGATCATTATCACATTGCTGTTTGTGGGAGCTTGCTGTACGCAGATTGGCTGCCGTGTTTCCCACATTACAACAGTGACTACACTCCAAAAGTACTTCATTGGCTGTAAAGGACTTTGGGACGTCCTGCGGTCATGAAAGGCGCTATATAAATGCAATTATGACAAGACTGTCAGGGTTGGCGTGAATTGAAAGGGCTTTGCACTGAAGCTAGAATTATGATGTAACGGTTCCCTTCCATCCTGTGGACAGCGCCATGCATTTACAAACAGAGGCAGTGTAACTTTAAGAAAAATTCAAGTTATATTACAGAAATACAATACCTTAAATGTCGACATTTCTAGAGGTTGATTATCTCTGACAGACAGTGTCAGGCCTTTGCATCTCCGAGGGGCAATGACGAGACCATCTGCCGACAGCAGAGAATTCCAGATGCAATTAAGATGAGGAAAAAGAGGCCTGCTCTTTCAGCGACCTTTCCCGAAGTTGCCTCTCGCTGTTTTCATTCATCAGTGGATTCTATACTGTTGCTTTGGTGACATCACAGCAATTGAACAGAGCACATTTAGGATAGAAGTGTCAGAAAGGTGCTTGTTATTGGCTTTCAGTCTGGAATTTTCTCTCTGCCCTTTCATGGCGATTCATATTAAAAAAACATTCTCTTCTGGCTGCCTTCACACTGTTGGACAGCCCTGAAAGTTGAAGGCATTTATAATGATGTCCCTTTGACTTTTTCGACTTCTCATTCTCGCCCCCTGTTGGGTATCTTCCAGCTGGCAACAGCAGCTTCGCAAAGCTCATCCTTTGAGGGCTTGTGGATAAACCTAGCAGGGACAGAAAGTCATGTCAAGTTGGCATTGGACTTAATTTATGTTGAAGCACATAGCTCCAGACACAGGCAAAGGAGGGAGCTGCATCACCCCTGGGAAAGAAGTGACTGAGGGGCATCAGAGGTACAGGGGCTGAAATTGGTTATGGCCGTTTTTGAGGCGGTGTCACCGCCTGAGTGCTGATTTTACCGGCAGGCGTTAGGTGCAGGCTCCAACAGGCAAATTCAGTATTTATGTCCGAAGATGAGAGAGCAGCGCTAACCAGTGGCGTTGCACACCCATCCTCGGGAGGGAGCTCAGGAGGCTGACTGAATGTCGCGTCGGGAGGCTGTTGGCATACTAGGTGAAAATACGAGGAGAAAAGAAAACTGAAATCTCTCCGACCCACACACACTTCCCCACTGTTACAGCTAATGAAAACATGCAGAAATAAATAAAGAAAAAAACTTACCTTGCTCCCTGGGCGATTCCGCCCGAGATCCCCGATGTATTCACCACTTTTCTCAGGCTGTAGGAACGCCTGCCGGGAAGGCCACTGTGGAGACCAAATATCACAGGAGCGGCCACAAGGGAGCGTTGCGCGCTGGACGACGTCGCCACGTGGGTGGCGTTAGAGAGTGCAGCGTTACCTTTTGCACCTCCACCAAAGACCCAGCTGAATTGCTCCGGAGGTGCAGACACCGCTTACCGCCGACAGTAGGACCTTGCCGCCCGTTTGTCGCCTATCGCCGGCGGTAACGCTATTGTTTTGAACTGCACATGACCACAGTCCTCTCTTATAGGTCTGCACATTCCTTCATTAGCAGAACTGTCAAAACAGTTCTTATGCTTGAGATTATTTAATGGAGTTCTTTGCAATATTAGCTTATAGTAACCCCTCCAGTGCCAGTTGAATTTATCTGTTGTGAATAAATGACTCTCCTCGAGCTGCAGCAACTCTGTGTTACTGCTTCCAGTAGCTCCTAGGTCAGCTGGTGTTGGTGGACAGCGGGTGCGGGTGCAGTGATATAATTCTGTCTACAAGCGGGCAGAGAAGACAATTGGTTCTGGGGGCAGTAGGTGGAGATGTTAGTCGAGCAGACCTCCTATGTGAGGAGTTCTCTGATGTGGTGCGCATGGACCAGGCAGATAGTACAGGATTATGTTCGCCCCATGTGGCTTCACATCTTCCTGGCAATCCTGAAGAGACTGTGCAGCTTAGTGAGTTTTGGGTATTGGTGTGGATGACGCTTGTGACACATTTCTCTCTGTCTCCAGGTGGTTCTTTATTCGTAAAAAAAACAGGCAGAAATTTTGCTTGGGCCTTAGTCCCAGCTCACAAGATAGGTTCAGATGATGGCAGCTGTTCAGCTCCTTTGATCTCATCCTTCCAAAATACCAACCCTAATGTCTCCCCATTGCAGCACTTAGCTGCTTCTCAAGTGAGTCCAGGATCCTGGCTTCAACTGCCCTTCCTGGCAACTCATGGCAGACCTTGATACTCTGTCAGCTGTGTCAGCCGTGGCTCAGTGGGCAGCACACTCGCCTCTGAGTCAGAAGGTTGTGGGTTCAAGTCCCACTCCAGGAACTTGAGTGCATAAGTCTAGGCTGACACTCCAGTGCAGTGCTGAGGGATTGCTGCACTTTCGGAGGTGCCTTCTTTCGGATGAGATGTTAAACCTCTGCCCTCTCAGGTGGACATAAAAAATCCCATGGCACTATTTCGAAGAATATCAGGGGAGTTATCCCTAGTGTCCTGGCCAATATTTATCCCTTAATCAGCATAACAAAAACAGATTATCTGGTTGTTATCACATTGCTGTTTGTGGGAGCTTGCTGTGCACAAGTTGGTTGCCGAGTTTCCCACATTACAACAGTGACTACACTCCAAAAGCACTTTATTGGCTGTAAAGCACTTTGAGACATCCGGTGGTTGTGAAAGGCACTATATAAATGCAAGTCTTTCTTTCTGTTTAACGACATACTTCCTCATTTCTGTCCTACATTTATCCTTTGCAACGCTATGCCTGTGTCTGCCTGTCAGGCTCCTTTAGTATTTCTCAAAGTATTGTCGCGGGTTTACTTTATTGAAATGATATCCTGTGAAGTCCCCGTGAGTTATCTGTTCCTCTAATTTGTTCCTCCAAGCTCACCCTCGAATACACTGACTCAGTCACATCCTGTGCACCGCATGGGTGCTTCACGTCAGGAGTTGCTGCAGTAGGGAGCCATTTTCTGTGAACTTGGGACCGAATCACATTGTCAGGGCACAGTGGAAGTTTCGGAACTGTGCGCCAAATATGCTAATTAGACCTGGCAATGCTCGATAGTGACACTGAAATGGAAACCTGTCCCAGTCCTTAGAATTATCATTCCTTAACTTGATAAGCTCAAAATTCCCCCCCCCCCCCACCCCCCACTCCCCAAAGTTATATTTTGGCTCTTGAATTTAGCATTAAGTATTAAATTACTAACTTAATTATATTTTTGTGTACTACGGCATGACATTGCCATTCACATCACGAAGTGTTCGCCGATCTGATCGGAAATCAGCCTCCGCTTCCCCTTCAAACACTCGCATGTTTCTTTAAACATGATGGGCTCTGTAAGTGGTTTTAAGGAGCTTTAATTGAGCCACTGTGGTCTTCCGCCCAACAGCAGATCAATTGCCTCACAGCTGCAGAGCAGTGAAGGGATTCGAGTTCAGAATCCTAATGAGCGTCAAGTAAAGCTGAGGCAGCAATCAAACAATTTCTTGCATTTAATCCTTGGCAGAGCACAGAAAAATGCCTGGCCCAAAATAAAACCCGTTGCTTAGATTGTGAATTCAAATGTGTGTTTCTGATTAAGTGTTCTTCTGTAATATGCCAGAGAATTCTATTTGGTACACATCCAGATCACTAAAATGTGCTAGTTTTGGAAAGAAAATAAAAAACACAACACTTCCCAACCCTGCGTTCCCCAACGCAGCCCCGCGTTCCCCAACGCGGCCCCGCGCTCCCCAGCACCGCCCGGTGCTCCCCGACCCCGCCCGCGCTCCCCAACCCCCCATTCCCCAACACAGCCCCGCGTTCCCCATCTCCGCGTTCCCCAACCCTGCGTTCCTCTACCCGCGTTCCCCAACACAGCCCCGCGTTCCCCAAATCCGCGTTCCCCAACCCCGCGTTCCCCTACCCGCGTTCCCCAACACAGCCCCGCGTTCTCCAACACAGCCCCGCGTTCCCCAACCCCGTACTGTACTGTGCATGTGTTAATTGGTGGAGGCTGAGGCAACAATCATAGACGCTTACAGCACAGAAGGGGACCATTTGGCTAATCGTGCCTGTGGTAGCTCTTTGAAAAAGTTATGCAATTAACCCCATTCCCCTGCTCTTTCCCCATCGCCCTGTCATGTTTGCGCACGGAAAACAGCTGATGAATATTGAATTTTACAGCACAGATGGCCATTTGGCCCATCGTGTTTTGATGGGTTTTGGAAAGAGCAGTCCAATTATTCCCACTCCCCCACTCTGTCCCCACAGCCCTGCAGTTTTTTCATTTTTAAGTATATATCCAATTCCCTTTTGAAAGTTACTTTTGAATCTGCTTCCACCGCCCTTTCAGGCAGCGTATTCCAGATCACAACAACTCGCTGTGTTTTAAAAAAAAAAATTCTCCTCCCCTCCCCTCGATTTCTTTTGCCAATTACAGCTTGAACCTCCCTTATCTGGCACCCTCTGGACCTGGCCTGTGCCGAATAAAGGATTTTGCCGGATAAAGGGAGGTCACGCCGAGGGGTGAGGGTGGGGGGGGGCGCTGGCAGTGGAGGCGGCCCGAAGTCGGGGTGGGGGGGGGGAGAAAGGTGGTCAGTGCCCCTGGCTGGCCGAGTGTCGACAGGCCCCAAAGTCCGGGTGGAGGTCGGCCACGTTCTGCACATGCACCCCGGCCACCAGTTTCATACCGGACGAGGGGTGGTGCCGGATACGGGAGGGCCAACCTGTATCTTAAATCTGTGTCTCCTGCTTACCAATCCACCTGCCAGGGAGAACAGTTTCTCTTTATTTACACATGATGTAATAAAGATGACATGAGAATATGAATGTGGGGGAGGGACATTTTACTGAGGGGTGTAGGTCGGACTGTACTTGGAATTTGGGAAGCACAGACAGGAAGAGGCAGAAAGAGATACAGAGAAATTTCCCTTCACTCCAAATGAGAAGCACTCACCGTGTTTTAAGTGTTTTCTCCGCCCCAATACATGGGGCGGAGAATCTGGCGAAATTCAGCTCTTTCTTTGTTTTTTGCTGCGGGGCGGCTGTGGGGTTGGGCGGTGCCGTTCTGTTGGGTCGGCCGCTGCTCTGGGTCATCAGCGCCGCGCTGACACGTCACAATGTCCCTCCCCCTCAGTTAAAGGGGAGGGCCGCTGCGAACTCTGCAGCCACTTTAGTGACGAACACTGGACCACCAGGGAGGGTTTCGGCCGGGCCGATGACCCCGGTACCCGGGAGGGGGTGCCCGGCTGCCTGCTGCGACCCGGCCGAACCTGTGGCCGCCATTGTCGGGCCGACTTCGGAGTCGGCCAACAATTAAAATAAAATGGCGGCCGCGGCAATGCACCCTCCCCCTTTAAGGGCGGATGCGGCACCCAGCCACAGGCAGCTTCCCGCCGGGGAAAACTGTCGGGGGCACCAAGCAGTGGCCGATCTGCTCCCGCGGGGCAATTTCCCACTGCCGGTCAGTAAGGGGTTGCCGCTGGTCGGTAAGAGGTCAGCGTGTGCCCGGCGGGGTGGTCTCGTACACCGTTCCAAAAATAATGGAGGGCAATTTTCCAAATGGCGGCCCCTCCACGGCGACTGAGCAGTGAGTCCTTACTGACCAGTGGCCGTCTCAAAGAGGTGGTCACGGCTCTTACAGAAAGGGGCAATTTCGGCCCCACAGATTGTATGGCAGACGTACACAGAAGAAAGAAAGGACAAAAGGGAAGGACAGACTTAGAGAGAAGAGAAAGACTCACTTAAAGAGACACGAATGAGGCAAGCCATAGAGAGAGAGACATGGCGAGAGACAGAGTGGAAAACAAGCAAAATACGAGAGAGGGGGAAAAAACCCAGCGGTTGCATGAAGATAGAGAGATGAATGCCCTTGGAGATGAACATGCTGAATGTCAGATAGGTGCAGCTGTTGGAAGCTGTAATGTTCAGCTGATGTTTTACCCAGGAGCAAAGTGTGTGTTGTTAAATCCTGGGTACTGAAGCCTGCTTTGCTGTGTACTTCAAATGGTCGCAAAAGGACAGATTATTTGGCGATTCTGTGGTTCACTATACTTGGAGCAGTCGAATAGTTACTGAGGTGCCCTGAACTTGCTGAGCATTGCAGCTGGTAGTGTTGTGGAGGTTAATGTCACCCAGAAAATAAATACTAGATTGTTAAAAAAAAATACAGATTATAATCTCATAGTCATCACTTAAGTAAAACACCATCTTGGTGAAATAAATCACCATTTGAACATTGCTTCAGCAAATGTTAGGCCATTGGTTCTTTAACTTATATTTGCACTCCGGGATATATAAGATCAGAAAGGATCATGGTGGTTCATCTGGTTGGTCCCAAGCTACAATAAATACCATGTTATAGCAGTACTGGGAATTTCCCAAGGAGCACTCATGATTGGCCATCAGAATTTCGCTTTGTTTAGGCGGTTTATCTGGGTTTTCCACCTTCCTTCCGCCCAAGTTGCAGCAGCCAATCGGGAGGGATCCTGATGAAATCACTGACCTATATCTCTCGCTGGGCTCAGTCACTTCTGCGAGTGAAAAACCTCTCCAGCTCCCTCTTGAATTTTACCTCCAGTGCCTATCGCACATCCCCCAGCGCTGCGTCAAGTCTAAACTCTTTGATCATCTGCCCTGTGCCTCCTGTTCACAGGATTTGTGGTTATGTCTGTAATGTATTTGCTTCATGGGTTCTTTGCTTAAGAATTCATAGCAACACAAGAATTAGTTGGTTTATTAACAAAGGTTTAACAATCACACAACTCATTACC
Organism: Pristiophorus japonicus; assembly: GCF_044704955.1. Classification (NCBI taxonomy): domain Eukaryota; kingdom Metazoa; phylum Chordata; class Chondrichthyes; family Pristiophoridae; genus Pristiophorus; species Pristiophorus japonicus. The sequence continues at coordinate 81,024,718 of NC_091991.1, read as the reverse complement.
AGTTCATCCATCACAACCACCTGCCTCATCGTGGATGACCTAGACCCAACTGGCTGGGGTTTTATTGAGTCTTGGGAACATCACGTGACTGGCTAAGCCACTCGCAATGCAACAGCTCTACAACTATTTTGTGTAAAACTTTTAAACCAAATGCCCCCTTATTAATTTGTCGGTTCTAGTGCCCCTTTAACAAATAAAACTTTTAGAAACTTTAAACGGTCCAATTAAAATTTGATTGCCGGGGGTGATGATGCACTCCAATCACTCCGGTTCCCACCTGCGAGCATACCGGTGGACACCACGTGCTCCATCTCTACAGACACCCTGGCGATAACGTAGCCACGGAAGAGAGGCAGGTAATCGGGCTGAACAACCCCCTTGACCTGTCTGGACCTGTTAATGACCACCCCAACAGCTCTACAACTCTTTTGTAGGAAACAATAAATAAACATTAAATCAAATGCCCCCTTATTAAAGGGGGGGACACTCCAAACCAACAGCTCTACAAATCAGTGAGCATACACACAGGTGCAAACATTGCAATGTCCAACAATATTGCCGACCTAGGCTCTCAGTTAGTGGTAAATAAAGATGAAGCTGTATTGACAGACATTGAAGAGCAGACCAGAGAGGTACAGATGAAGGAGGTCATTTTGCTTAGCCTCCCTCGGTAACATCATCATCATAGGCAGTCCCTCGAAATCGAGGAAGACTTGCCTCCACTCTAAAGGTGAGTTCACAGGTGGCTGTACAGTCCAATACGGGAATTACAGTCTCTGTCACAGGTGGGACAGACAGTGGTTGAAGGAAAGGATGGGTGGGGAGTCTGGTTTGCCGCGCGTTCCTTCTGCTGCCTGCGCTTGATCTCTGCATGCTCTCGGCGACGAGACTCGAGGTGCTCAGCGCCCTCCCCGATGCTCTTCCTCCACTTTGGGCGTAACAGCATCTAGCTGGCTCTTGAATGATTGAAGGGTTCTTTGGCACTGAATGTTGCGTTCTGCTCGCATACTCTCAGTTACACCTCAAGAAATCAAAAGAAAGAATCAGTCAGGATTCATCCATATGCAAGCAAAATACTGTGGACGCTGGGAATCTGAAATAAAAACAGAAAATGCTGGAAACACTCAGCAGGTCAGGCAGCATCTGTGGAGAGAGACACAGCTAAAGTTTCAGGTCGATGACCTTCATCAGAACTGGAAGAAGTTAGAGATGTAACAGTTTATTAGCCAGTGCCGAGCTGAGGAAGGAACAAAGGGGAGAGAGGTCTGTGATTATATAGAGGGTGGGAGTGATTAAATGACAAAAATGATGATGGTGCAAGGCAAAAGTGGGTGATAATGGGACAAATAGAGAAACAAAAGATGGCTCCAGAAGAGATATATTTGGTGTAGCAGAATAGCAGAGAATTTATATATATAAATATATATATATTTAATATATATATATTGACAACAACCCAGTACGGTGTCATTTTATTTTGCTTTCCTTTTTCGATTTGATAGATATTTCTGTGAAAGTGAAATGAAGCAATGCCACTGGACCATCACTTTAATTTCTGCATCTCTCTCGTCCCAGCTCATCCCTACTGGATCCAGGCAATCAACGACACGATGCAAGACATCGAGAGTGACCTAATCTGGCCCTGTGAAGCAGGAGGCAAACCCCAGCCCAGCTACAGATGGTTCCGGAATGGAGAGCCAGTGTATGGGGTAGGGACCTTCGCTTGCATTCTTGCAGTGGGGTTCAAAGGTTGCAGTTGCTGCATGCATCCTTGAACACAATAGAAAGATGCGAAATGAATATGTCTGTGAATCCCTTACACATTCTGTGGCTGCTGCTGAATAGAAATGGTGCGTTTATGTTTCTAGAGAAGTCCTTTTCCTCATGTCTAGTCTGTAAGAATGTCCCAAGCACATAGTCAACGATTTAGGATTTTTTGCAAGTATAAATATTTGCCTCTTTCTCCGGGCCCTTGGCGTGAAAGTGATAAGCTCTTCAGTGCAGTGCTGAGAATAATCAGTAGCTGTGTGAAGTGTTAGATTAATTGCTGCAAAGTTGTTCTTCTCAGCAACGTGTTTGTTTTAACTGTGCCCAGAGCCGATTCCGAGTAAACAGAGGGGAGCTGCGAATTTCCCGACTGACCCTAGATGATTCCGGAATGTACCAGTGTATGACGGAGAACAAACATGGATCGTTGTACTCCAACGCTGAGCTGAAAGTTTTGGGTTGGTATTCTGAACACTACAGCACAGAGTTCAGTACAAGTTTTAATATTTATCGAAACATTTTAAATCACTGGGTGGGCCCCAGCTTCCAGCACTGTGTCCAAATGTGGGCACCGCACTATAAGAAGGATGTCAATGCCATAGAGAGGGTGCACAGGAGATTTATTAGTGGTGCCAGGGATGAAAAACTTGAGTTATATGGAGAGGCTAGGAAAGCTGGGGCTGCTCTTCTTAGTGCAGAGAAGGTTAAGGGGAGATTTAATAAAGGTGTTCAAAATTACATAGGATATACAGCACAGAAACAGACCATTCAGCCCAACTAGTCTATGCCGGTGTTTATGATCTACTCAAGCTTCCTCCTGTCTTTCCTCATCTAACTCTATTAGCCTCTATTCACTCCTCCCTCATATGCTTGTCCAACCTCCCCTTAAATGCACCAATACTATTTGCCTCAACCACTCCTGTGGCAGCGAGTTCTGCATTCTCACCGCTCTCTGGGTAAAGAAATCGCCTCTGAATTCCCCGATTGGATTTCTTGTGGCTTGTCTTATATTGATGGCCTCTAGTTATGCTCTTCCCCACAAGTGGGAACATCCTCTCTCTCTCTACTCCATCAAAACCTTTCATAATTTTAAAGACCTCTATTAGGTCACCACTCAGCCTTTTTTCAAGAGAAAAGAGACCAAGGGGCCAAAATTGGCCCTCTCCTTAAGGCCTGTGACCACCGCAAATCGGCGGCCACTCTGCGGATTGGAGTGGCCGCCGTCTTTTCGTGGAATGTCCGCTGCTAGCTCAATTGCCCTCCCGAGGTTTCCCGGCGGTGCCTTGACCACCTCCCTACCGCTTCACTGCTGCTGATCCGTGGTAAGCACATCATCACCGTGCGCACCCTCAATGGCAACATTCCCCTCTGGAAAATCTTCGGCCCGCCCGGCGCTGCCAAAACCTGTTAGTTCCCAGTGGTCCAGTGAGGCTGTGGCCTTCTGCAGCGGCGGTGTGGCTTCCCTTAAAGGGGAGGGCACACTGCCGCTGCCGCCATGTTTTTTATTTTGTCGGTCGACTGCCGTGTCGGCCTGACAGATATGCCCCCGGTTTCGGCCGGGCCAACAGGCAGCCTGGCACCCCTCTTGGGCGGGGGGGCAATTTTCGGACAGGGGGCAATTTCTACTCCCAAGTCTGTTCAGCTTTTCACATTTCTGGTATCATCCTTGCAAATATATTTTGCACCCTCTCCAGTGCTTATACAGTGACCAGAGCTGTGCACAGTACTCTGATGTGGGGTGCTGAGGGCTTTTGATTGAGTAGTTAGGGAGAAACCGTTTGCACTGACAGGAGGGTCAGTAACTGGAGGACACAGATTTAAGATAACTGGCTAAAGAACCAGGGGGGGAGATGAGGAGAAATATTTGTACACAGTGAGTTGTTGTGATCTGGAGTGCACTGCTAGAAAGGATGGTGGAAGCAGATTCAGTAGTAATTTTCAAAAAGAAATTGGATGTATACTTGAAAAGGAAAGGTTGCAAGACTATGTGGAACGAGCAAGGAAGTGAGACTAATTGGATTGCTCTTTAAAAGTGTCTGTACAGGCAGGAAGGGCTGAATGCCCTCCTTTTGAGTAAGGCTATCCAGGGATATGGAGCTAAGACGGGCCTATGGATTTAAAGTGCAGATCAGTCGTGATCTAATTGAATGGCAGAGCAGGCTCGAGGGGCTGAATGGCCGCCTCCTGCTCCAAAAGTTCAGTTCACAGAGTGGGGGCAATGCCACTCTGTGATTTCTGGGCTGCACTCCCCTCATTGCCTGTGATTGGTTTTCTGACCCTGTTCCGTGTTTTTCTTTAGCCTTGGCACCCGACTTCAGGCTGAAACCGGTGAAGGAGAAGCTTTTGGGGGCCCGGGGAGGCAAAGCGATAATCGAGTGTAAGCCCAAGGCCGCTCCCAAGCCAGCCTTCTCGTGGAGTAAAGGCACCGAGCTCCTCAAGAATAATTCAAGGTCAGTAAAATTCATCTGCCTCCAAATGTGCTGAATGAGATGCCATGTGACGTCCAGATCTCGCTCTCGGCAAGGCATGGGCAATGCTTCAGCTCAACTGTGGGCAGCTTGTGATCTTCTCAGCTCGAGCAATTGTATTTAAACCAATGGCTGTTTTGAATTAGAAGCAGCGAGAGCTGGAAATACACAGCAGCCGAAAAGATGAGGGGTCTTGGGCGGGTGGAGCAAACAGAGTGATATTGTATCTGCCACCAGCTCCATTGACTTTGATAGAATTGAGTATCGAGTGAGATGTATAAACATAGAAACATAGAAAATAGGTGCAGGAGTAGGCCATTCGGCCCTTCGAGCCTCCACAACCATTGAATATGATCATGGCTGATCATTCACCTCAGTACCCCTTTCCTGCTTTCTCTCCATACCCCTTGATCCTTTTAGCCGTAAGGGCCATATCTAACTCCCTCTTGAATATATCTAATGAACTGGCATCAACAACTTTCTGTGGTCGAGAATTCCACAGTTTTCTGAGTGAAGAAGTTTCTCCTCATCTCAGTCCTAAATGGCTTACCCCTTATCCTTAGACTGTGACCCCTGGTCCATAACACATGATGGATGCGATAACACCTGCTTAGCACTACCATTCAAGACAAACTTTGACCCCAAAGTTAAAATTTTGGTTTGAGACCCGGACTGGGGTTTTCTACTCGGCAACCTGTGATATTCTGTCCGTTCATTTAAAGGGGAGGAAAATCACGGCTTGGCAGGGTCATGTTCCTGTTTATAGAGCTGAGCAAATCAAGACAGAGTTGGGAGAATGGTTATGGTGAAGAATGTTCAATCCAAGCAGCCTGTGCTTGGATTTTCTTGTTTTTTTTAAAGCTGGACACAGGTGAAAAATTTTGGTTTATCTGTGCAGATCATTTCAGGCTGTGGGAAAAGGTAAACTAGACAGCAGGCAAGTAACACAGTCCTGAAGTAGAGAGGAGTTCCTTGGAATGTGGATGGGAAAGACTGAGAAGACATTGGGGCAAGGGAGACCAGACCTGGGTTGTGAAGTAAAGAAGAGAGAATGCTTTAAACACTCGGCAACTGTGGAGAGAGAGAGACTAAGATACCGTTTCAGGTCAATAACCTTTCATCAGAATTGGAAGATGTTAGAGATGCAACAGCATTTAAACAAATACTGAGCCAGGGAAAAGGAGGGGCGGGGAGGGCAGCAGTGATTAAATAACAGTGATGGTGCAAGGCATTTTAAATATTCACCAGTTCTGACAAAGGGTCATCGACCTGAAACGTTAACTCTGTTTCTCTCTCCAGTGAGATTTCCAGCATTTTTGGGTTTTATTGCAGATTGCAGCATCTGCAGAATTTTGCTTTAGTGATAATGACACATGTTTCGAAACAAAAGCTGAGTCCAAGGGAGGTGTAACTGGTGACAGCAGAATAGCGGGGTCGGGGAACATGGAAAATCTGGCCAAGAGTAGCAGGCTCCTGTGGCCCGGGGATTTGGCGGAAGAAAGGCAGCGAGACCCCGGGGTTGCAGCCCACCCTGTTGGTAGTGTACTGGCCTCAGAAGAGCTGCTTTTGAATATTTCTCTGTGTATCTTACTCTACATTTCTGTGCAGAAAGCCATGTGTGCTGATTGGGGCACCGCACGCCAAAGCTTCAACTGCTTGGCAACCGGCGTTTTTGTAGATTAACGTCAGTTGCTAGGAAACACATTGATTCTTCGTGTTATGTGGACACTGTGGTTTATATACAAGTCGTAATCACAATCTTGACCCAACCTCGTGGTTGGAAAGCCCTAGCTAAAATGGAAAATACTGTTTTGCTTCACATAAATAATATGTCCAGCTTTGTTGAGACAAACATGTTGATTTGACTTTGGTTGACACCACTAAGTCACGCCAGTGTTTTGTTGCTGCGATGCTGACACGATCATAAGACTTTCATCTGATGCAGCATTTTCCACCCCCTCCCCCCCCCCCCCCCCATCCCAGGCATTAATTAACATCAGAGCTCTTACTGTCAGTGACGGGCTGTCGCTATCGCATCATTGCCAATTCCTCTGAAAAGCTGACTCGGTTACGTCACCTTTTAACAAGCGGGGAGTCCTGCACATTACAAACCCACTTAGCAAAGAAAATCAGGGCAGCTCTGGTCCGTATTTCCCACAGCCAAGGGGTCGAGTTCCGCCGTGGCACTTTGATTGTCTCTGTCTTTAGCTCCTTCCCCTGTCACGCTGCCCTTTATTCACCGTCTTCCCTTGGAGCTAAAGTTCTTAACACATGAAGGACTGCATGCACTGGGCCACAACTTAACTCCATGTTCGGCTGAGTTTGTTAAAAAGATTGATAGTGCTTATAATAAAAGAAGAAATCCTATAGTTGCGCACTTACTGTAACATTTCTCTGCGACACTTCTGTGTGACGCTTAATCTTACCCAAATTTATTCTAGCTTATACAAATTCCCATTATTTTCCTCCGATTGGCTGATTCTGATGTATCACCCTGGAGCTCTCAAGCCGCCTCCTATCGCCAATCTTCACCTGCTTTCTCTACTTGCCTCCTCTTGGCCAATTCCATCACACGACGCTAATCTACACTCCTGCACCTCTGCTTTCTCTCTCTCTCCCTCTCTGTCTCCTCAATCTCTTATCACTCACTGACTCACTCTCTCTCTGTTCATCTCTCTATCTTTACTTTCTCTCTGTCGTGTATGTAGCACACAAATCACTGACTCCACACCGTCTGGTGTTGGTCGAACTGCTGTGATCTTCGTCCAGAGTGCTCCACAGGTGTGGTGGGTAGCCTTTTATACTGCCTCGTGCAGGTACTTTCAGGTCTCCCACCACAGCGTACTCTGTGGGGCACCATTGTACTAATCATACATTTATTGTACCAGAGCAATACACAACACTCTCTATCTCTCTTTACATCTCCCTATCTCTCTACTTCTCTCTCTCGCTATATATCAGTCGCTTTCTCTCTCTTGTCTCTCTCTTTCTTTATCTCTATCTCGCCCAATGACCTCCGACAGTGGCGCCACCTGGTGGCTAGTAACCCCAAGCATACATACTGACAATCTATATGTCTGTCTCTGTCCCTCTCTCTCCCTCCCTCTCTGTCTCTATCTGCCTGTCTGTCTCTATCTATCTTTTTTCCTGAACAGCCTCTTGGCAAAACCTGGCCTCTTGTTTGAGCTGACCATGAATTCCTGCATGAGGCCTAGGGGTAAAAATTCACCTCCACCCGAAACGGGACGCACATGCCACATGCGTACAGCCCGATGATCTCCGACCACGGCGCCCTCTGGTGTCAGGTGACTCCCAAGCATTAATACATCATAAAATTTAAATTTGGTTGCCGGGGTGATGATGCACTTCAGTCCCTCCGGTGCCCACCCCTCGTGGAAGGCTGTGAGCGTACCGGTGGACACTGCGTGCTCCATTTCCAGGACACCCTGGCTCAGATGTAACCGCGGAAGAGAGGCAGGCAGTCGGGCTGGGACTGGTTGATGGCCCCCTTGGCCATGCCCAGGAGCAGTCCTACGAGAAGGCCTTCCGACCTGCCTGCTCCCCTCTGTACAGGGTGCCCAAAGATCAGAAGTGTGGGACTGAAGTGCAACCAGAATTTGAAGAGCAGCCCCTTCAAATAATCTCACACATATGACATAAACATGGAACACGGATTCCTCTAGGCAGGAGGAATTACAAGTGGCCTGGGAGTCCGTGAACCGACTTAAAAACTTATTGCACGGGACTGCTCCGTGCAACACCCTCCAGGCCAAGTCCCCAATAAATAGAGGGAGGACTCCCGCGTAGAGTGCACTCCATTGGAGATGCCCGCCTCTTCCGGACGGCAAGATGCTGTGCCATGGCGTGTCTGGATGGCAGACGAGGATGGCAAGGTGGAGAGTGTGCAAGAGCAGCCCGTACAGGAATCCCCTCCGTGCAGAACTCAAAGGCACGGAGGGGATTTCCCGGAGGAGGCTCAAATTGTGAGGTGCCAGCTCCCGAGGGAGGTTTCAGGGTTTGACGCCGATGAGGAATTCCGTCCGGATAGGGGTCAGTTCGGACGGGATCTCCCCACGTGCCTGAGCCTCCTCGACACACCTAATGGAGTCAGGGCCCAGAGCTGTTTTTAGCGACTCGATGGCATTGGCCGCGCGCCGGATGTCGGCCCAGGATAGGCGCCGCGCCAGCTTGTCTGGTGCCATCCAGCCCGCTCATCTGCCATCGAGCAGGTCCCTGACCCTGGTCACCTCGCCAGACACAGCCCTCTTTCTGCCTGCAACCTAAAACCGCGGTCATGGAGGTACGGATTCCTGAGCAGCGGCTCCTGCAGGACAACCGCCACTCCAGACGGTGAGAGCTGCGCTTGGTGGCGACTCTGTTTCAGACCCTGATGAGTTCCTGGTAAAAGACAGGCAGCCCTTGCATGGCGATCCTGACGCCCCCTCAGGCTCACAAACAGGAGCTGCATGTCGTAGTTGAGGCTGTAATGCTGGTGGAAGAAATACGTCACCAGCGCACACCATCTAGGAGGGGGCTCGACGTACAGGTATCTCTGCAGGGTCTGAAGACGGAAAGCCGCATGCTGGGTGCTGACGCACACCAACGTCTGACCGCCCTCCTTAAGCAGGAGACTCAGAACCTCAGCAGAGACCCAGTGCTTCCTATTGTTCCAGAAGAAGTCCACCAGCTTCTTCTGTATCTTGGTGACAAACACAGGGGAGGGGTCAAACTGACTGTTATATCTTCAGTAACTCACAAACGCACACACAACCTTAAGATGGCAGAACACTCCGGAGCTCTAGTTAGGTGACTTTTCCCTCTTTATTTGTACACAGCACTGGCTGCAGTGCCACAGTAGCCCACAGATGGAGATATATATATTAGTGACCAACTGGTACCACAGCATAGCGGCCACCAGCTGGTTTATGACTGTTATGTATTCTACATGGTTACTGCTTATACTAATACAAGGTGTGCCACCAGAGGGCACTGCAGTGGGAGACTTGTAGGTTACCTATACAGGTGTGCCAGGCTTAGTACAAAAGGCAGGCCACCATGTGATCCTCACTCTGGAGTTACATTAAATGGATTAAGGTCACTACAGTTCAAGTACAACACATTGTCTCGTGGAATCATTATTAGAGCATCTGAAGACATAACAATTGGCAACGAGATTACGTACCTTCACACAAAAATGGCTAACTTTGGTACGTTGCAGCAGTTCGCCGATGGTGATGATTGGGAAGCCTTTGTGGAGAGGCTCATCCATTTCTTCATAGCAAACGACCTGCCAGGCAACAATCCGGCCACACTGGCTGATAAGTGCAGAGCTATCCTGCTAACCAGTTGTGGGCCCACCGTCTATGGCCTAGTCAAGGACTTGCTGGCACCAAGACGTACGAGGAGCTTGTAACGCTGATCGAAGAACAACTAAAGCCCAAAGAGAGCATCCTCACAGCCAGACACCGGTTTTATACACATCGACGGCCCGAAGGCCAGGAGATCGCGAAATATGCTGCAGACCTCATGTGAATTCGGCGGCCACCTCACCGAAGCGCTGCGGGATATCTTTGTCATCAGAATCGGCCATGAGGGCCGCCTTCACAGACTACTATCTGCGGATACCACAGTCATACTGCAGAAGGCCATCTCTGTGAGTCAAGCATTCATGACCTCAACCTGCGGCTCTCGGCAGATGACTCATCCTCAGGACTCAAGTACTGTGCACAGAATGGCGCCTTTTAGAGGCTGGACTGTAGAACGTGAATCTTCTCAGGGGAGAGAGAACAGGCCTCCGAGTCCCTTAACTCAGAGTCCGCCGAGGAGGGCTAATCGAGTAGCACCGTGCTGGCGTTGTGGAGGGAATCACAGGGCTCACCAGTGCCGTTTTAAAGACCAGCGAATGTGTAAAAGAAATATGACTCACTGTGTTGATGAAGAGTCTGCAGGTGGCCATGCGCGGATTATGAAGCGATAATCAGAGAGGCAGCTCAACCCCACGATGAGGTATATGGCAAGGTTACCTGCACCACTGAGTGTTCCCTGTTGAGGATGGAAGTAGAGATAAATGGCGTTCCAGTCTTCATGGAAGTGGACACGGGAGCAAGCCAGTCAGTAATGAATCAAAAAGCCTTTGAGAGGCTTTGGGACAATCAAAGTGAACAACCCAAGTTGGTCCCGGTTCAGGCAAAGCTGCGCACCTACACCAATGAACTGATCCCAGTCATTGGTAGTGCGGATGTAAAGGTCCTCCATGATGGTGCGGTGCACAAGTTACCCCTGTGGATTGTTGCAGGCGATGGACCAACGCTACTCGGAAGAAGGTGAATGGAGAAGATCCATTGGAGCTGGGAAGATTTCACCCCTCCAGCGATCGATGCCCTCTATGCTCAGAGGAAAAGCAAGCCCTCACCTGAGTTTGGATCCGGCACCAGAGAGCAAACCAGCACAGCACCCGAGGCACAGATCACTCAGCACGACTGCGTGGAGATGATCCAGCTGGGACGATCCAAACGCACCTTCCAGGCTCCAGTGGCAGGACTCCGGAGGGAGAAAATCGGACCCAGAGGCGACTTCCCAGCTTCGGTGGTGGAACCCGGGGAGAAGAGGATCACAGCAGTCAACATCGTGGATAGAAGAAAGATGGCGCCCAAACCACAAGGTGAGGCGCTGAAGAAAAAGATGGCGGCGGCCGGACCACAAGGTGCAGCGCTGATGGAGCAACACGTGGCACCAAACGGAGAAGAGGATTGGGGTAAAGAAAGCAAGGCTCTCTTAAAGGAGACCCACAACTCACCACACTTAAAGGGACAGTTCCACACTCTCAATCAATGTAACAGCAACTGTGAGTTAGATGTAAAATGTGTAATTGGTGATCAGAGTTGTGTACATGCAATAAGCAAGGAAAAGTCGCGCGATTGCGATCGGAGCTAAAGGTTATTTACAATAAGTAATGCGATGTAGGATTTCAACTGCATACAGTCAATGCAGCGGGCAAACACCCATCGGGAGCACACAGGTCCAGCGAGCTACCTAATGCTGCAGCCTGCATCCCTGGGACCAGAGTAATGCACCACGGAGTGTGGCCACAAGCAGCTAATATATACAAGCTGCTGAGCAAGCGATCTCAGGAGGGCAACAGCACCGGTATCGATACCCTGCCCCCGATCAGCTCCACCTCTCAGGCACCTGATGGCACCAACCGCCACGAGCCTGAAAGAGCAAACTGTGCCAAGGCGCAGCCCCCAGACCCTATCACCACCAAGGCTACACCCAGGAATGAAGGGTCACCCGCAATGGTTCTCCCAAATAGGACCGGGACCAGCCAGAATCCCAAACCAAATAACGCCCAGGCAAGCGAGTCAGCAGTTCCCTGTGCACTGCTAGACGGGAGCAGCAGTGACCCGGGGTGCAAGGAGAGGACAGGCAGGTCACAGGCATCTGTGAACCTACCCGATGCTAGGAGCAACGGCAAAAGCCCCAAAGCAGGCAACTTGAGCCAACCGGGTTCCCACTGCCAGCACTGGGCACCGCGCCTCCACCAGACTACCTGGACACCATCCAGCAGTTCTAGCACTAGTTTGTCCTCACGCACCGGTGCTGACCCCAACACTGACTCCAAGTGTATTCCAATGTACCTCACATAAGAACATAAGAACATAAGAATTAGGAACAGGAGTAGGCCATCTAGCCCCTCGAGCCTGCCCCGCCATTCAATAAGATCATGGCTGATCTGGTCGTGGACTCAGCTCCACTTACCCGCCCTCTCCCCGTAACCCTTAATTTCCTTATTGTTAAAAATCTATCTATCTTTGACTTGAAAACATTCAATGAGCTAGCCTCAACTGCTTCCTTGGGCAGAGAATTCCACAGATTCACAACCCTCTGGGAGAAGAAATCTTTTCTCAACTCAGTTTTAAATTGGCTCCTCCGTATTTTGAGGCTGTGCCCCCTAGTTCTAGTCTCCCCCACCAATGGAAACAACCTCTCTGCCTCTATCTTGTCTATCCCTTTCATGATTTTAAATGTTTCTATAAGATCACCCCTCATCCTTCTGAACTCCAAGGAGTAAAGACCCAGTCTACTCAATCTATCATCATAAGGTAACCCCCTCATTTCTGGAATCAGCCTAGTGAATCGTCTCTGTACCCCTTCCAAAACTAGTATATCCTTCCTTAAGTAAGGTGACCAAAACTGCACGCAGTACTCCAGGTGCGGCCTTACCAATACCTTATACAGTTGCAGCAAGACCTCCCTGCTTTTGTACTCCATCCCTTTCGCAATGAAGGCCAATATTCCATTTGCCTTCCTGATTACCTGCTGCACCTGCAAACTAACCTTTTGGGATTCATGCACAAGGACCCCCAGATCCCTTTGCACCACAGCATGTTGTAATTTCTCCCCATTCAAATAATATTCCCTTTTACTGTTTTTTTCCCCCTAGGTGGATGACCTCACACTTTCCGACATTGTATTCCATCTGCCAAACCTTAGCCCATTCGCTTAACCTATCCAAATCTCCTTGCAGTCTCTCTGAGTCCTCTACACAACCCGCTTTCCCACTAATCTTAGTGTCATCTGCAAATTTTGTTGCACTACACTCTGTCTCCTCTTCTAGGTCATCTATGTATATTGTAAACAGTTGTGGTCCCAGCACTGATCCCTGTGGCACACCACTAACCACTGATTTCCAACCGGAAAAGGACCCATTTATCCCGACTCTCTGCTTTCTGTTCGCCAGCCATTTCTCTATCCATGCTAATACATTTCCTCTGACTCCGCATACCTTTATCTTCTGTAGTAACTTTTTGTGTGGCACCTTATCGAATGCCTTTTGGAAATCTAAATACACCACATCCATCGGTACACCTCTATCCACCATGCTCGTTATATCCTCAAAGAATTCCAGTAAGTTAGTTAAACATGATTTCCCTTTCATGAATCCATGCTGCGTCTGCTTGATTGCACTATTCCTATCCAGATGTCCCGCTATTTCTTCCTTAATGATAGTTTCAAGCATTTTCCCCACTACAGATGTTAAACTAACCGGCCTATAGTTACCTGCCTTTTGCCTGCCCCTCTTTTTAAACAGAGGCGTTACATTAGCTGCTCTCCAATCCGCTGGTACCTCCCCACAGTCCAGAGAATTTTGGTAGATTATAACGAATGCATCTGCTATAACTTCAGCCATCTCTTTTAATACCCTGGGATGTATTTCATCAGGACCAGGGGACTTGTCTACCTTCAGTCCCATTAGCCTGTCCAGCACTACTCCCCTAGTGATAGTGATTGTCTCAAGGTCCTCCCTTCCCACATTCCTGTGGCCTGCAAATTTTGGCATTGTTTTTGTGTCTTCCACTGTGAAGACGGAAGTAAAATAATTGTTTAAGGTCTCAGCCATTTCCACATTTCCCATTATTAAATCTCCCTTCTCATCTTCTAAGGGACCAACATTTACTTTAGTCACTCTCTTCCGTTTTATATATCGGTAAAAGCTTTTACTATCTGTTTTTATGTTTTGCGCCAGTTTACTTTCGTAATCTATCTTTCCTTTCTTTATTGCTTTCTTAATCATTCTTTGCTGTCGTTTAAAATTTTCCCCATCTTCTAGTTTCCCACTAACCTTGGCCACCTTATACGCATTGGTTTTTAATTTGATACTCTCCTTTATTTCCTTGGTTATCCACGGCTGGTTATCACTTCTCTTGCCGCCCTTCTTTTTCACTGGAATATATTTTTTTTGCGCACTATGAAAGAGCTCCTTAAAAGTCCTCCACTGTTCCTCAATTGTGCCACCGTTTAGTCCTTGTTTCCAGTCTACTTTAGCCAACTTTGCCCTCATCCCACTGTAGTCCCCTTTGTTTAAGCATAGTACCCTAGTTTCTGATACAACTTCCTCATCCTCAATCTGTATTACAAATTCAACCATATTGTGATCACTCATTCCGAGAGGATCTTTTACGAGGAGATCGTTTATTTATTTTTTCACCAGTCAAGTGTACTTACCTCACCACGGTACCACGAATGCAATACTGTCAATGCAAATTTTTTTTGCACTTGAATGTATATGAATGTAATGAACCAACGGCACAATCTGTATGTTCGGTGGTGGGGGGGGGGGGGGTGCGGGGGGTAGAGAATGGAGTGGTCATGGACGCATAAACAGAAACCACCAGCAACTCTACGGCCAACGAAACACCACCTACTCACCCAAAATGGAAACGACCCTCCAAAGAACAACCAGATAGAGCTAAGCCCAGAGCACAGTCAAGGCAAAGGCGATTTGCAATAAGGACTTGGGGGAGAGTGATGTCATGTATCCTAGATGGTTACTGCTTGTACTATTACAAGGTGTGCCACCAGAGGGCACTGCAGTGGGAGACTTGTAGGTTACCTGTACAGGTATGCCAGGCCTAGTATAAAAGGCAGGCCACCATGTGTGATCCTCACTCTGGAGTTACATTAAATGGACTAAGGTCACTACAGTTCAAGCACAACACATTGTCTCGTGGAGTCATTATTAGAGCATCTAAAGACGTAACAATGACTAGCGTTCGACCCCTGTGGGACAGCACTCGGAGCAGTCCTGTCCAGCGCCCGAAGCGAGCGGCGACTTTGGCCTCCAGCTCTTGCCAGTTCGCCGGCCAGGCTCCCTCGTCAGGGCTAAGGTAGACTCCCAGATAGAGGAGATGGGGCGTGCTCGAGGCAAAAGGCCTGAACTCCTCCGGCAGGAAGTCCTCCCACCACTGACCCACCAAGAGTCCGGAACATTTCTCCCAGTTGATTCTAGCAGATGATGCAGGTCAAGGGGATCCTCGACCATGAGGAGCACGTCATCGGCGTAAGCCAAGAGGACGACCTCCACGCCCAGCCCTTGCAAAGTCAGTCCCCTCAACCTCCTCCGCAAGAGGCGCAGGAAAGGCTCCACGCATTAGCCATAACTGGCCGGACATGGGGCATCCCTGGCGCATCCCTCTCCCAAAGTGAAGGGGCGCCGTCAAAAACCCGTTAACCTTAATCAGACACTCCGCGGCGGTGTACAAAAGTCGGATCCAGGCGGCGAAATGTATCCCAAACCCGAAAGCGCACAGAGTCCCTCAACAGCTCTCCAAACCTGTGAGTATACTCACAGTGCATACTTTACACTAGTCATGGAATGACAGTCTGAAAATCTAGTGACAATACTGTGCAATCAAAATATACTTTTACTCAATCATCATGCATTAGTTTGTGTCTCTGATAATATATCTGCTGTGTTATATTGTCCATAACAGCACACTCCCCAATTCACCATGTGCAACACCACATGTCATCCACTTCCTAACAAAATGTCATGTCGTCAGACTTCCAATAAGCAATGCCACGGAGGTGAACTATACACCAGTGTGTATGTGTGTGTGTATATCCATATAATATGAAAAATCCCAGCTCACTCAGCAAAAGTAAGGTCTGACCTGCAGTTTGGAATACGTTCTCTGTTGTAAATCTGTTTTAAGCTGCTGGTCTCACCAATTCTAGTGAATGGAACAGATTTTTTAGTGAACTGGAAATGTTCATGTAATGTATGCACCTGTGAGTATGTTCACAGGTTTGTAGAGCTGCTGCGCGGTTACATCCGAGCCAGGGTGTCCTTAGAGATGGAGCATGCGGTGTCCACCGGTACGCTCGCGGCCTTCCGTGAGAGGTGGGCGCCGGAGGGACTGGAGTGCAGCATCACCCCCGGCAACCAAATTTTAATTTGATTTTATATGTTTTAAAGTTTAATTTGTTTTATTGCCGGGTTTTAGTGTCCCCCTCCCCTTTTATAGGGGCCACTTGTATAATTTGTGGTATTAGTGCCATAAAAACCCACAAAAAAAACACAAAATAAAACAAAAAAAAAAGGCACTTGTAAACTGTTTGGAGTGTCCCCCCCCCCTTTAATAAGGGGGCACTTGATTTAATGTTTATTTATTGGTTTGCAACAAAAGAGTTGTAGAGCTGTTGCGCAGGTACATCCGAGCCAGGGTGTCTCTGGAGATGGAGCATGCGGTGTCCACCGGTACGCTCGCGGCCTTCCACAAGAGGTGGGCACCGGAGGGATTGGAGTGCATCATCACCCTCGGCAACCAAATTTTAATTTGATTTAAGTTTGTGGTAAAAAGTTAATTTGTTTATTTGTTGGTTTTAGTGCCCCCTGTTATTAAGGGGGCACTTGATTTACATCTCAACTAAAAATAGTTGTAGAGCTGTTGCATTGTGAGTGGCTTAGATTCAATAAAGATTCAATAAATACCCAGCCAGTTGGGTTCGGGAGATCCACGATGAGGCAGGCGGTTGTGAGCCTGGTGGATGAACTGGTAATGTGTAGTGTGATTGTTAAACCTTAGTTTATTAACAAACTAGTTCTTAATAGCAATGTGTTGCTATGAATTCTTAAGCAAAGAACCCATGAAGCAAATACATTACAGTTTACTGACGGCCCCAGTGATTGCAGTCAACTGTCTTGTAAAGTGCATGAACCGGGCACAACCCAAGCTGATGCATCTCACATTCCTGGTTAATGTAGCCTGATGCCAGGCCACCCTGACCATCCTTGCTCATGACGATTTACAGGGCCTGCTTAGGTTGGTGAAGGCAGCACATGAAGCTGTGAGATGTCCTATCTCTAATCTTGCCTCTCTTTGGATTGTGGTGGATCAGCGGGTTCTGTTGAAAGCCAGTCCTCATTTGGGTGGGAGGTGGGGGGGGAAGCGAGCGGTCAGAAAACACAGCATTCTAGCAGAGAGGTGAAGTTACTGGCACCCATCAGCTCATGGGTACAGCTGCCAAGTACAAAATGTGCTTTTGTATTTGCACACCGGGCCTACATGGCTGAGGTTTCTCCGAGACGAGGACTATCTGCTTTCAGGCAAGAGGGAGGGGGAGAAAATTGGTGGAAAATAAAGAGGGGGAGGGCCACCACTAATAAAAAGACATTGTGTCACAGCAACCTGCGAGGTTTATATTGGCATCCAAACCCCAGGGTCTGGCAGTGACGCCAGCATAGAATCGTGGAGTTGCCCGAAATACACCTGAGTTTACTGTGCTGGAATAGGTTTCCTGTAGAAATGACCCAATCCTAAAAAAAAGCCACGGAGCAGGTCAACTTGTTAATTCATTCTCCAAAAGGGGTGCTTGATGACAATTGTTGTTTTCTTAATTGATGCATTTAAGGGGAAGCTTGATAGGTACATGAAAAAGAAAGAAAGACTTGGATTTATATAGCGCCTTTCACGACCACCGGACGTCTCAAAGCGCTTTACAGCCAATTAAGTACTTTTGGAGTGTAGTCACTGTTGTAATGTGGCAAACGCCGTAGCCAACTTGCGCACAGCAAGCTCCCACAAACAGCAATGAGATAAACGACCAGATAATCTGGGTTCTTTTGTTTGGTTGATTGAGGGATAAATATTGGCCAGGACACTGGGGTTAACGCCCTTGCTCTTCTTTGAAATAGTGCTGTGGGATCATTTAAGTCCACCTGAGAGAGCAGACGGGACCTCGGTTTAACATAACATCTGAAAGACGGCACCTCTGACAGTGCAGCGCTCTCTCAGCACTGCACTGGAGTGTCAGCCTAGATTTGTGTGCTCAAGTCCCTGGAGTGGGACATGAACCCACAGCCTTCTGACTCCGAGGCAAGAGTGCTACCCACTGATCCATGGCTGACACATGAGGGAGAAAGGAATAGAAGAATACGTTGATCGGGATGGATGAAGAATGGTGGGAGGAGGCTTGTGTAGAGCATAAACACCAGCATGGACCAGTTTGTCCCAATGGGTGTTTTTGTGTTGCAACTGCTGTGTATCTTTAATGATTATAATTTGTCCATGTTCTCTATATTTATGGCAGGATGTCTATCTGGTACAACGGCACTCTGGAGATTCGAGGCGTGACCAAGGCCGACGAGGGCAGCTACACCTGTTTTGCAGAGAACAACAGAGGCAAGGCAAACAGCACTGGCACTCTCTCAGTGACAGGTAGGGGGACAACGCTTTGCCACTCAACCCATTGCACTCGCTCAAAGTACTGACATTTCCAACTGAACACTTCCGACCTCATGTTAAAAAAAAATGTCGCTGGGTATCTTTCCCTCAAAAATCCATTATTCCCAGGTCTGCTAGTTTGTAAAATACCACTTTACCATCTACACAGTCCCTTTGAGCTGGTTACCAGCTAAACATATAGACCGGCACAAGACTGAACCCTATGGTTCTCGGCAATCCGCTACTTCCAGAAACATAACTCCAACATAAAATCAAAGTGGAGCAGAAATATCTCGGAACTCCTGGAGACCTTTGGGTGATTGAGAAGCAACAATCCAATGAAGGGTTTGAAGGTAACCACAAGAGCAAAGATAGGAGTGTTTATATTGACAATCCAAGGCCTGGGAATGACACGAGGGGACCTGCTATCGTTGAGGCACCTCAGCACCATGACTTGTTTTATCTCCCCTTCTATCCCGCTCTTTCCATTCATGGTTCTGGGCTTTCACCGTTCGCCTCGATTTCTCAATTAGAACAGTTTAAAAAAAAAATACAAACAATGGCCTATACGTGACTCCAGTCCCACACCAGGGTGGTTGACTCTTAACTGGGTTGTGAAGTGGCCTGACAAGCCACTGGGTTATATTGAAGCTCTGTTGCAGCAGTTCAAGCAGAAATCTCAGCACCATCACCTTTCTCAGAGCAACTAGAGACGGGAAATCAATGCTGACCGAGCCAGCGACACCCAGGTCCGGAGAATACATTTAAAAAACTAAATCGACTGACTTGTTTGTAGCACCTTCTGGTTTTAGTTCAGATTTCTATCATTCGGGTTTTGTTTTTCTCCAATTAAAGTAGTGATCGGTGCTATAACTGCTGTCAGACACTTGGGAGAAAATGGCAGTCTGGCACAGCTCCTGAAGTGTAAATATGTGTAACTGAGTAATCCAAGCGACCATGGGCATTTTGAGACAATTAAGTAAGTTTTTCTCTTGCAAACCTTTTTCTGCACAGCAAGGTGCATATACTGTGATTCAAGAGCCTGCAGCAACCTCAGATAGATGGACAGTCACATCAAATAGTAAGTTTAGCTCAAGGAGAGAAATGTTCCACTGAATCTATGTACATTATCTCCAAGCATGTCACTAGTAACTGCAGCGTTCAGATGTTGAGCTTGTCCTCACACTGGACTTTGCTGCCTGGTGGCCAAACAGTTTTCCAGTACCCTGCCACCACAACAGCAACTTACATTTATACATTGTCTTTAGCCTAGTATAAGAAAAAAGAAAGACTTAGATTTATACAGCGTCTTTCACGACTATTATGGCTGTACTGTACCTATGAATGACTCCACGAAGCAATGTGTTGTACTCAAACTGTAGCGACCTTGGTCCTTTATTCCAAACTCCAGAGTGAAGCAGCTGCATGGTGGCTCACCTTTTATGCAGCCCTGCCACCAGGGCAGGACAGGAAACCCCAATCTCCACCATTTGCACCCTCTAGTGGTGCCAGCATGTATATACACAGTGTAAATCCCACCGATAGTACATCAGGTAAACACGTCTCCATCTTATGCAACTATACAGTGACTACACAGAGAGTATATCTATAGTCTGCATATATAACATCACTCTCCCCCAAGTCCTTTGTGCCAATTACCTTTGCACTATGTGCTCTGGCTTAGCTCTCCCCAGACTTAAGTGCCAATAGCCCTTGCACCTTGGCTGTGCTTTGGCTTGGCTCTCTCCCTGTTAACCCCCAAGTCCTTTTGCCACATGTTGGGTAGTGGTTACCAGTTTGGATGGTTCGATGATGCAGTGGAGGTTCCAGAGGGTTCTGGGTGTGATCCATGTGTGTGTCTCCATGGCTACATCCATCCATTTCCCCCCCCCCCCCCCCTCCACAGCGAGATCATGCAACAACTGGCCTGTTATACAGGATCAGACACAGTGCAAGTACAAAGAAAGGAAGAAAAAAAAATATTTTTTTTACAGTTTGTATCGTGGCATCTAGGTTCAGTGACTTACATTTGTTATGTTTTACAGTCGTGCGCCAGGATTGGGTAGATTGCATAATTAGTTCAGTCATAGTCAGGACTGAGGTAGCAGTACAGGTATGCGAGGACGCTAGTTCCAGAGCAACCGGACGGGGTCCTAGTCATCTGATGGTGGTGCTGCGCCCCCTGCTAGCGGGGTGGGCTTGGTTCACTCACCTAGCCAGGACTTCGGGCCTTTGTCGTTGCCTAGTGGTGGGCAGAGCCACAGATGTGTGTGGCCTTCCTGTCCTCCTTTGAGGCTGCAGAATCTTCTGCCGGCTCTCTAACGGTGTTGGGAACCTGGCTGTTCCAGGTCCTGTTTGGGGAACTCGTTGGTTCTGATCTTTCGCTCCCGGACATGGCCAAGGTAGTTACTGGGTCTGGAGGCTGCACCGTCTCCACCCGGGTGGTGGGCAACGGCGGCCGACTGCACGTATTGGCGCAGTTTTCGTTTCCAGGTCCGTGGCGAATAGCGCCATCGGGTGCCTGCAGCGTGGGATAGATCTGGGGCAGGATATCAGGATCAGTGCCTTCACCCTCCTGAGGTCGCTGGCTTGCTAATTTTGGGGACACTCTATTCCCGACATCTTGCAACATTTTGTTCTTTACATTCTTAATTGGTTAGTTACATTGATTGCCATGCACACAATGTCTCTTTAAGTTCAGTTGGTTGCAGGTCTCCTTTAAGAGAACCCTGCCACGCCACGCTGCACCTTGCTGCAGCAGGGACACCATCCTGCCTCTGTCCTCGAGATCAACTGCCTTGATCCTTCTCTCCTGCGATTCTGCCACCAAAGCTGGAAGAGTGCCTGTGAATTCAATCTTCCTCCCCAGGAATCCTGCCACTGGAGCCGGGAAGGTACTTTTAGGTAGTTCCGGTTCGATCGTTGCCACGCAGTCGTGATGGACGGTCTGTGCCTCAGGTGCTGCGCTGGTCTGTTCTCTGGTGCCTGGCCCAAGCGAAGGTGAGGTTTTGCTCTGCCTCTGAGCACTGGGTACATCGATAGCTGGAGTGAAGAGGTCTTCCCATTTCCACTGGATCTTCCCCATCCACCTTCTTCCGAGTAGTGTTGGACCATCACCTGCAACAATCCACAGAGGTACCTTATGCACCACACCATTATGGATTACACTTACATCTGCACTACCAAGGACAGGGATCAGCTCCTTGGTGTAGGTGCGCAACTTTTCCTGTACTGGAACCAGCTCGGGTTCCAGCTCGTTTTCCGTTCCATAGCCCTTCAAAGGCATCCTGGCTCATCAGTGACTGGCTAGCTCCTGTGTCCACTTCCATGAAGACTGGAACACTGTTTATCTCGACTACTATCTTCACTGGAGGACAATCGGTGGTGCAGGTATACACTCCATACACTTCTTCTTGGGGCTGAGCTGCCTCTCTGGCCAAATCATCATACCCCCGCTGGATTCAAAGTCATCTACCGACTCCTAGACAGTGAGTCATATTTATTTTACACATACGCTGAAGGTGGCCCTTCGTCTTACAGGCTTTGCATACGTACTCAGCAAACCGACACTGGTGAGCCCTATGGTTTCCTCCGCAACGCCAGCATGGTGCTACTCGATTAGCATCTCTCGGCGGACTCTGAGTTCTGGAACCCTGAGGTTTGTGCTCTCTGCCCTGGGCAGAGCCACATTCTACAGTCTTGCCTGTGAAAGGCACCATTTTGTGTACAGTACTTGCTGGGTTTGAGTCCACAGGATGAATAATTTGCTTGGTGCTGCAGGTCGAGGTCATGAATGCCTGACTGATGCTGATGGCCTTCTGCAGGTTGACTGTGGTATTGGCAGATTATAGCTTGTGAAGGAGGCCCTCGTGCCAATTCCCATAATGAAGATGTCTCGCAATGCTTCGTTGAGGTGCGTGCCAAAATCACACGGTGCCGCAAGTCTCCTGAGGTCGGCAGCACATTTTGGAATCTCCTGGCTCTCAGGTCTGCGATGAGTGTAGAATCTGTGCCTGGCCATGGGGATGCTCTGTTTTGGTTTAAGTTGGTCGCGAATTAGTTCAGTCAGCTCATCGTATGTCTTATCCTTGGCCTTCATGGGTTCCCGCAAGTCCCTAACGAGGCGGTAGACCTCGGGCCCACAACTGGTCAGCAGTATAGTCTTGCGCTTCTCCGCCAATGTGTCCGTCTCCCCTGCCAGGTCGTTTGCCACGAAATATAGCTCGAGCCTTTCTGTGAAGGCATCCCAATCATCACCCTCTGCGAAGTCTTTTAGTGTGCCAAAGGTAGCCATAATCGCGTGAAAGTCCGTATTCTCATCACCAGATATTATGCCTGTACTGTATCTATGAATGACTATGAGACAATGTGTTGTACTTAAACTGCAGCGACCTTGGTCCTTTATTCCAAACTCCAGAGTGAGGCAGCTGCATGGTGGCTAACCTTTTATACAGCTCCTGCCACCGGGGCAGGTCAGGAAACCCCGGTCTCCACCAGTTGCACCCTCTAGTGGTGCCAGCATGTATATACACAGTGTAAACCCCACCGATAGTACATCAGGTAAACATGTCTCCATCTTATGCACCTATACAGTGACTAAACAGAGAGTATATCTATAGTCTGCATATACAACAACAACCACCAGACATCTCAAAGCTTTACAGCGATTAAGTACTTTTGTAGTCACTGGTGTAATGTGAGAAACGCGGCAGCCAGTTTGCACAGAAGCAAGCTCACATAAACAGCAATGTGATAATGACCAGATAATCAGTTTTTTTTGTTATGTTGATTGAGGGATAAATATTGGCCAGGACACCAGGGATAACCCCCCTGCTCTTCTTCGAAATAGTGCCATGGGATCTTTTATGTCCACTTCACAGAGCAGACGGGGCCTCGGTTTAACATCTCATCCAAAAGACGGCACCTTCGACAGTGCAGCACTCCCTCAGTGCTGCACTGGAGTGTCAGCCTAGGTTTTTTGTGCTACAAGTTCCTGGAATGGAACTTGAACCCACAGCCTTCTGACTCAGAGGCGACAGTGCTACCCACTGAGCCACGGCTGACACTGTGTGTCAGCATAATTAGACATAAATTGACATGAGTCAAAGAAGGAGACTTTAGGACAATAACCAAATGCTTGGTCAGAGAGGTAGGTTTGAGGTGTGAATACTGGTTAGAGAGTCCTCCGTTTCCGATGCCTCCAAAAGTATGTCACCATCCTCCGCCTGCTCCACGACGACAGGCAGGCCATGATCCTTACCAACGGATCCATCACAGACCCAATCCACGTCCGGACTGGGGTGAAGCAGGGCTGTGTCATCGCCCCAATGCTCTTCTCAATCTTCCTTCCTGCCATGCTCCAACTCAGTCGACAAGCTCCCCGCTGAAGTGAAACTAAACTACAATCAGAGGGAACCTGTTCAACCTTCGCTGTCACCAGACCAGATCCAAGACTACCCCAACCGCTGTCGTCGAGCTACAGTATGCAGACAACGCCTGTGTCTGCGCACATACAGAGGCTGAACTCCAGGACATAGTTGGCATATTTACTGAGGCGTACGAAAGCATGGGCCTTACGCTAATCATCAGTAAGATAAAGGTCCTCCACCAGCCTGTCCTCGCCGCACTGCACTGCCCCCCAAACATCAAGATCCACGGCGTGGCCCTGGACATCGTGGACCACTTCCCATATCTCGGGAGTCTCCTATCAACAAGAGCAGACATTGATGACGAGATCCAACACCGCCTCCAGTGCGCCAGTGCAGCCTTTGGCCACCTGACGAAAAGAGTGTTTGAAGACCAGGCCCTCAAAACTGCCCCAAGCTCATGGTCTACAGGGCTGTAGTAATACCCGCCCTCCTGTATAGCTCAGAGCCATGGACCATGTACAGTAGACACCTCAAGTCGCTGGAGAAATATCACCAACGCTGTCTCCGCAAGATCCTACAAATCCCCTGGGAGGACAGGCGCACCAACATCAGCGTCCTCGTCCAGGCCAATATCCCCAGCATTGAAGCACTGACCACACTTGATCAGCTCTGCTTGGCAGGCCACATAGTTCGCATACCAGACACAAGACTCCCAAAGCAAGCGCTCTACTCGGAACTCCTTCACGGCAAATGAGCCAAGGATGGGCAGTAGAAACATTACAAGGACACCCTCAAAACCTCCCTGATAAAGTGCAACATCCCCACTGACACCTGGGAGTCCCTGGCCAAAGACCGCCCTAAGTGGAGGAAGTCGCTGAGCTCCTTGAGCTCTCGTCGCCGCAAGCATGCAGAAATCAAGCGCAGAAGCAGAAAGAGTGTGCGGCAAACCAGTCCCACCAACCCCTTCCCTCAACGACTATTTGTCCCACCTGTGACAGAGACTGTGGTTCTTGTATTGGACTGTTCAGCCACCTAAGAACTCATGTTAAGAGTGGAAACAATTCTTCCTCGATTCCGAGGGACTGCCTATGATGACTCCCTCAGGACTGCATTAGAGCATCAGCCTAGATTTTTTTTTTTTGTGCTACGTTTCTGGAGTGGGACTTGACCCCACAGCCTTCTGACTCAGAGGCGAGAGTGCTACCCACTGAGCCACGGCTGACACTATGTGTCAGTATAATCAGACATAAATTGACATGAGCCAAAGAAGGAGACATTAGAACTAGTAACCAAATGCTTGGTCAGAGAGGTAGGTTTAAGGCGTGAATACTGGTTAGAGAGTGAGATGCATTATGGGACTCCTGCACTACCTGCCTGGTCCTCCTTGTCTGTCTGACGGTCACCCATTCCCTCTCTGCCTGCACACTCTTACGCTGCAGGGTAACTACCTCATGAACCATACTATCCATGTAGCTGTCAGTCTCACTGATGCACCGCAGTGACACCAGCTGCTGCTGAAGCTCCGAAACCTGGAGCTTGAGCTCCTCCAGCTGACGACACTTCCTGCACCAGGGAAGTGTCCTGGAGTTCCCACATGGTATAAGATGTGCAATCCACGGGACTGTGGTGCGCTGCCATGCCTCTACTTAATAGGATATCTGCCCTCCTGTATGGCTCAAAAACATGGACCATGTACAGTAGACACCTCAAATCACTGGAGAAATACCACCAACGATGTCTCCGCAAGATCCTGCAAATTCCCTGGGAGGACAGACGCATTAACGTTAGCGTCCTCGACCAGGCCAACATCCCCAGCATCGAAACACTGATCACACACAGCTGGGCGGGCTACATTGTTCGCATGTCTGACACAAGACTCCCAAAGCAAGCGCTCTACTCTGAACTCCTTCACAGAAAACGAGCCCAAGGTGGGCAGAGGAAATGTTTCAAGGACACCCTCAAAGCGTCCTTGATAAAATGTAATATCCCTGTCATGTATGTAACCTTCATGTAATTGTAGCCTTCATAACAACACTGCATACTGTATATACCTAAGAAATGCGCACCCTGACCACAGGGGGTGAACTTGTGGGAGACGCTCCTCACCTGGTCATCCAGGTATATAAAGGTCTCACACAGGGTCATCACTTCTTGGTCCCGTGAATAAAGGTTCAGGTCACAGAGTGACCTTGTTAGCAGAATGTGCCTCGTGTGAATTTATAGTAGTGTGTAAGGACATTACATTTGGCGACGAGAAACGGGAATCAACGACTCACGAGAATGGCCACCGGTAGCACAGAGAAATGGTACTGTGTTGGTGAGGACTGGGACGATTTCGTTGAGAGGCTCCAGCAGAGCTTTGTCACGAAGGACAGGCTGGGAGATGCAGTGACTTGACAGGCGAAGGGCGCATCTACTGACCAGCTGTGGACCTAAGACGTACGCGTTGATGAAAGACCTGCTCGCACCCGAGAAGCCGGCGGACAAAACCTTTGAAGAGCTCAGCAAACTGATCGGGGAGTACCTCAAACTGGTGAGCATTATACACATGGCCCGACACCGATTCCAGACACACAGACGTATGGAAGGACTTCGTTGCGGACCTTCGGCGCTTGGTCAGCCTCTGTAAGTTCACAGGCACCTGCGGGGGGAGATGTTAAGGGATTTCTTTATTGAGGGCATTGGTCATGTCGGGATTTTCAGAAAGCTAATTGAGACCAAGGACTTGACCTTGGAAGTGCCAGCGTTGATGGCTCAGACCTTCATGGCGGGGGAGGAGGAAACCAAGATAATATACGCGCGAAACTCTGCTTCCACCGTGGCGATGGATCAGGGAAGTTAACATTGTAAAGGCGATTCAGAACCCCGCAGACAGGTAAGGGCAATTTGACACCACCCAGACAGCAACAGACTCTGGAATGGGTCCTCAGCAGAGACACTGGCAGGTTGAACGGACATTTACACCATCACGGTGGACAATGCATCCCGGGATGGGGCCATTGACACCCATTAACAGAGTGCTCAAGAGTAATCAGAGAGGAATGCCTGGTAACAGCCCTTTTGTTCACAACGATCTCAGCTCATGCTGGAGGTGCGGGGGCAGACATGCTGCAAAAACCTATAGGTTTCAACAATTTATCTGTAGAAATTGTAACTTCAGTGGACATTTAGCCAGAATGTGCAGGAAGCCAGCAGCGAGGCTAATTTACGAGGCAGATGAACCAGAAGAGGGGTCTGCAAGGCAGGTTGATGCTTGGGACAAAGCAATGGACGCTGAAGTTCAGCGGGTTCATGTGGCAAACATCCACAGCTCATATACCAAAACGCCAACTATGATGATGAAAGTCCTATTAAACGGCATCCCGGTACGCATGGAGCTGGACACAGGGGCCAGCCAGTCACTTATGAGTGTCCAACAATTCGAGAAATTATGGTCACTCAGAGCTAGCAGCACACACTTACAGATGTACACCAAAGAGATCATCCCAGTGCTAGGCAGTGCAATGTTGGTAGTCACACATAATGGATCAGAGAACCTGCTGCCACTCTGGATTGTCCCGGGAAATGGTCCTGCGCTTTTGGGGAGGAGCTGGCTAGCCGAGATGAACTGGAAATGGGGGGGATGTGCACGCCATTTCATCTGTGGAGCGAAGTTCATGCTCACAGGTCCTATAGAAATTTGAGTCACTATTTCAACCTGGTGTCGGGATTTTCAAAGGTACCAAAGTAGTGATATGCATCACCCCGGACGCCAGACCATTGCACCACAAAGCCAGACCAGTGGCGTATGTGATGCGGGAGATAATTGAGAGTGAGTTGGACAGGTTGCTAAGAGAGGGCATAATTTCGCCCGTTGAATTCAGCGACTGGGCAAGCCCCATCGTCCCTGTCCTGAAAACAGATGGCTCGGTCAGGATCTGTGGCGACTACAAGGCCACTATCAACCGAGTGTCACTACAAGACCAATACCCGCTTCCGAGAGCGGAGAGTCTTTTTGCCACGCTGGCAGGCAGCAAGCTGTTCACCAAGTTGGACCTCACTTCAGCCTACATGACCCAGGAACTGGCCAAAGAATCAAAATCTGGACCAACAAAGATTCCCTCCTATCCTTGATTACGAAATGTGTCCTGACTTGGGATTGGGCGCCCGCACACGGAGCATGCCCCGAGGAGGTCAGACCATTTCACAGACTGATGGATGAGCTCTCCATCCAAGCCGACTGCCTACTATGGGGCAGCCGGGTAGTCATGCCCCAGAAGGGAAGGGAAGCATTCATCAGGGAACTCCACAGTGAGCATCCAGGCATTGTGCTAATGAAGGCCATTGCCCGGTCACATGTATGGTGGCCGGGAATTGACTCAGACCTGGAACACTGTTCGCAGGTGCACGATGTGTGCCCAGCTGGGCAATGCCCCCAGGGAGGCCCCACTCAGCTCGTAGCCCTGGCCCACCAGGCCATGGTCACGCAGTCACGTTGACTACGCGGGCCCATTCATGGGAAAAATGTTCCTCATTGTTGTTGATGCGTACTCAAAATGGATCGAGTGCATCATATTGAATTCGTGCACGACATCCACCACTGTGGAGAGTCTGCATGCGGTCTTTGCGACTCACGGCTTGCCGGACATCCTGGTTAGCGACAACGGCCCGTGTTTCACTAGCTATGAATTCGGGGAGTTCATGTCGGGTAATGGCATCAAACATGTCAGGACGGCACCGTTCAAGCCGGCTTCCAATGGCCAGACGGAACGTGCGGTCCAAATCATAAAACAAGGCATGCTCCAGATTCAAGGACCCTCCCTTCAGTGCTGCCTATCGCGCCTCCTGCTGGCCTATAGGTCCCGACCGCATTCGCTCACGGGAGTCCCGCCCGCGGAACTACTCATGAAACGTGCACTTAAAACTCGGCTGTCCCTCATTCATCCAATCCTGATAGACATTGTTGAGGGCAAGCGCCAGTCCCAAAATGAGTGCCATGACCGTAACTCAAAGGGGAGATGTATAGAAATCGATGACCCTGTATTTGTTCTTAATCACGCTTTGGGGCCAAAGTGGCTTGAGGGTACTGTAATTGGCAAAAAGGGGAATAGGGTCATAGTGGTCAGACTTAACAATGGACAGATGCCGCAAGCATCTGGACCAAGTAAAAAAAAAAAGGTTCAGCCTGGACACTGAGGAACCCGAGGAAGATCATGAGATGTTGCCCACACCACCGCCAGTGAATGAGCAACAAGAACATTCAGCAGCATGAACAGTCCCTGCGGCCAGCCCGGACAAGCCGGAATCACCATAGGTGACAGAGACGCATGCCAAGGCTCAACAACAAGAGCCCCAACTGCGGTGTTCCACGAGAGATCGTCGACCGCCTGAAATACTTCATCTTTGACCCCATAAGACGTTGGGGGCGAGGGGGGGGGGAAGTGATGTCATGTATGTAACCTTCATGTAACAACACTGTACACTGTATACACCTAAGAAATGCACACCTTGACCACAGGGGGTGAACTTGTGGGAGACACTCCTCACCTGGTCATCCAGGTATATAAAGGGAGGTCCCTCGCAGGGTCATCACTTCTTGGTTCTGTGAATAAAGGTTCAGGTCACAGAGTGACCTTGTCTGCAGAATGTGCCTCGTGTGAATTTATAGTAGTGTGTAAGGACTTTACAATCCCCACTGACACCTGGGAGTCCCTGGCCAAAGACTGCCCTAAGTGGAGGAAGTGCATCCGGGAGGTCTCTGAGCACCTCAAGTCTCGTTGCCGAGAGCATGCAGAGACCAAGCGCAGGCAGCGGAAGGAGCGTGCGGCAAACCTGTCCCACCCACCCTTTCCTTCAACGACTGTCTGTCCCACCTGTGACAGTAATTCCCATATTGAACTGTTCAGTCACCTAAGAGCTCAATTTTAGAGTGGAAGCAAGACTTCCTTGATTCTGAGGAACTGCCTATGATGATGATGATAATAGGCTATTAACTATCTTAACAGAAATAAACTCGTCTTAAAAAAAATCACCAATCAGCTCCTTCCCTTGTGCTGATGTCACTTTAGGTTTTTTACCTCGCTCCCTGATGCTCGCGCTTTCTCCAGGCTCAGGGCTCTTGGGCCTAGCTCTATCTGCGGCTGTTCCTCTCGCTCTCCCGCTGGTCCGCTCTCGTGCCTATTAACTTAGAGTCTTTGGCTTCTGTGGCTCCACTCCTCCTTGGGATGACTCCACTCCTCCTTGGGATGACTAAACCGCCTTCCGCCTCTCCACCGATTCCAGCTCTGCTTGCGATCCACTCTGATTGCATTCTCCCAGCTCTGACTCCAAGCTCTGTGCTCAAGCTCTTTTGCAAACTAGACTAGGACTAGGTAAATGCACCGCCAGGGACTGGGCCGTACACTCCAGGTAGCACTGCGGTTCAATCGCTGACCTCTCTTGACTGATTTGTGCCGTAATGGTGGTGGTTTCAAAGTTGGCCTGAGTGTCCTGCACTAGGGAGCAGAAAAATCGGCATCGACCCACTTTAGGCTGCCAACCAGAAATTCCCAATTGGAGAAGGAGTCACGTTTGGATGTCGGGTGAGGACAGGATGAACGATGGAATCCTTCATTCAACCAGCTGGCTTTGGGGCTGCCATTCATTGAAATAACTGGTGAACTTCCCCAGTGGATCATTCTGTTGCTCCAGTGAGTAGCTGAACATTACAACAAGAACTTGCATTTATATCGTGCCTTCAACAAAGTAAAACATCCCAAGGCCCTTTACAGGAGCAATTATTAAACAAAATTTGACACTGAGCCACATAAAGAGCTGTTAGGACAAGCAACCAAAAGTTTGGTCATAGGTAGGTTTTAAGCAGCATCTTAAAGGAGAAGAGAGAGACAGAGAGGTTTATGGAGGGAATTCCAGTGCTTAGGGCCTAGGGAGTGGAAGGCACAGCCACTGATGGTTGAGCGATTAAATTCGAGGTCGGGCAAGAGGCCAGAATTGGAGGAGCGCAGAGATCACGGAGGATTGTAGGGCTGGAGGACGTTACAGAGATAGGGAGGAGCGAGCCCATGCAGGAATTTGAAAACAAGGTTGATGTAATGTATTTGCTTCATGGGTTCTTTGCTTAAGAATTCATAGCAACACATTGCTATTAAGAACTAGTTGGTTTATTAACAAAGGTTTAACAGTCACACGACACATTACCAGTTCATCCACCAGGCTCACAATAACCTGCCTCATCGTGGATCCCCTGAACCCAACTTGCTGGGGTTTTATTGAGTCTTGTGAATGTCACATGACTGGCTAAACCACTCACAACTCAACAGCTCTACAAACCTGTGAGCATACTCACAGGTACATACATTACAGATGAGAATTTCTAAATCGAAGCATTGCCAGACCAGAAAGGGCCTAGGTTTGATCCCCAATCTCTGAGCTGGACCATGGTAGCAAGTTAGGAAGGGAAAGGCAGTCAGCATGCTCAGTCCCATCGTTATCCACCAAGTTGCAAATGGAAATGCTCATGTGTGGCTATCAGGTGGCAACAGTACGGGGTTAGGCTGCGATGTCTCCCTTATCCATCTCCTCCCCCCATCCGCCCAACACTCAAATAGCCTGCTGACACTCAAAGTCAATGTTCAATTGCAAATAATGACCCTATTCTGCAAGTTTCTGGTGGGCAGCCAATGCCTGTGAAACGAAACCCCAGAACAAAGCATAAGAACATAAGAAATAGGAGCAGGAGTAGGCCATTTGGCCCCTCGAGCCTGCTGCGCCAATCAATAAGATCATGGCTGATCTGATCTTGGCCTCAACTCCACCTCCCTGCCCGTACCCCATAACTCTTGATTCCCTTATCGTTCACAAATCTATCTATCTCCACCTTAAATATATTCAGTGACCCAACCTCCACAGCTCTACGGGGTAGAGAATTCCAAGACTGGCTAAGCCACTCCCAACTCAACAGCTCTACAAACCTGTGAGCATACTCACTCACAGGGGCATACATGACAACCATAAACACCAAACACTACACAGATTAACTACATTCATTATTCGATGTTTGTGTACCTTGTGCATACATTAGCAACCTTGTTTGCATTGACTGCAGTTCAAAAACAATCCACTGCTGGTGAAATGCTTTGGGACATATAAATGTAAGCTTATTATTTAATTCATCTCTCGCTTGCTCTCTCCCAGCAAATATCATTGAACAATTTATATCTTATCCCTGTCCCTATCCCAAGGAGGCTCAGGATAATTGTCATGTCTCTCCATAAGCACAGCTATTGCTCTTGTGGTTCCATGTAACATCTGAATCCTGAAGTTAATGTCGGCCTTGATACTCAGTTATCCAGAACTGTCTTGATCACAGTGGAGCCAGCCTTACACATTCACAATTTGTGTTGGTTGCTACTTGAAGACGTTTTCAAGATGTTGAGCTGTTGTAAACCCTGTGATTTTATTCCTCTCCATGTCTTTCTAGAGCCCACCAAAATCACCCTTGAACCATCAAACATCGATGTCACCATGGGGGAAAATGGCACCATGGAGTGTCATGCATCTCACGATGCCACGCTGGACCTTACATTCATCTGGTCGACAAATGGCTACCCTATTGACTTTGACAAAGAGAATGACTACATGGAACGCAACGTACTGGTAAGTGACCTGTGGTAATGCCCAATATAATGCCCATGGCTAATGCCTACCTGTAGTCTCAACAGTTTGACAGCATTCTTTGAAGACCAAATCAACTCTCTTCCGTCTAGTGCCAGAACATGGCACATTAACATTTGAACAATTACAATTTAATGTACTCGAAGGCAATGTCATAGTCGCTGGTTTTGATAGCTTGTGGGAATCAGACAGGAATTTTCCCTTATTGGCCCTAAGATTTTTTTTCTGGGTTTTTTTGCCTCTCCCAGGAGATTCCGTGGCTGCTGGGGTAAGAAGTGTCTAGTCATTACGCTTCACCCATCATGAGTTTGGGTCAACATTGATGGACCAACTGGTCTTTTCCTGCCTGTCATTTTTGTACGTCCGTAGGCACAATGAGCAACACATGATTTAGTGGCTGTTAACTGCTCTGTCTCCTCTTGTTATGAGTATTTGGCCCAGTTTGTGCCTCTTCCAATTTGCACCTGCCTGTACATCTTCTTTGTGCCACTGCTGTTTGTACAATCAGGATGCGAGTGCGTCTCTGTGTAAGACCCTGCTGTAATGTTCCATATTGTCCAGGTGCAGGATAGCTGTTGCCATCTGTAGCTGGGCTCACGCCATCCAAACTAGCATTTTACAGCTGGTGCCATTAATGGGTGGCCAATTCCTCACAGGTTAGTGAGCATCGTATTTGTTATGTATGTAACCCTAGGTAACTTGTATCATACCACCACCAGAGGGCCTATCTGTTGGAGTCCCAAGGGATCCCAGCATCCATTGGGAGCACTGTATATAAGCAGGCCTCCAATGCTGTACCAGCACTCTGGAGTTTGAATAAAGGAGCTAAGGTCACACTTACTCATTGTCTACAGTACTCAGTTGCATTACTTTATTATGAGCATAACAGTATTGCTGGTGGCCGATGAGGCCAGTTGGAAGGAGATATGCATCTGATCCCTTCCAGTCTAGGATAGAGAAATGCTACACGTGGGTTCAGTTGCAGGTGTGAGAGTATTTTTATGCTCCCTTGCAATGTATGTACCTGTGAGTATGCTCACAGGTCTGTAGAGCTGTTGAGTTGGGAGTGGCTAAGCCAGTCATGTGATGTTCACAAGACTCAATAAAACCCCAGCCAGTTGGATTCAGGGGATCCACGATGTGGCAGGTGGTTGTGAGCCTGGTGGATGAACTGGTAATGTGTAGAGTGATTGTTAAACCTTTGTTAATAAACCAACTAGTTCTTAATAGCAATGTGTTGCTATGAATTCTTAAGCAAAGAACCCATGAAGCAAATACATTACATCCCTTAATGTACTTTATTCTGTGATTGTGCCTGAACTACAAAATATCCGCTGTTCTCTGTGACAGCCTCAATCTGGAACCACCACGAGTACATCTCTCTGTGCATTCCACATGGTAGTTTGGTGGATGCATTTTATAATGACAGGGACATTATACCAGGTGACGGTCAATGTATTCTTCTGCTGCTGAGTGGAGCTATGTGTAAGTGGCCTACGAAGATACAAAATTGACATGGAGGAAAAGACCAGCTCGTCTATCACGCCTGCTCCTTTAAGGCCATAATTGCTTTTACAGGCTCAATCCTGACATCAGTGAGTGGCTACGCCTGTCTGATGCATCTCGAGGTCTATTTGGAGGACAATCGATTCCCTGTGGATTTGCAGATGTTTGTAAATCCCTGGTTCCTACCAGAGATCAAAAAGATCAGCAGGAAAAGAGTGGATTTCAATCTTCCATTTTTTAATGTGAAGTGCGTTGGACACAGGATTTCCTCGTGTGGCATTGGCCGTGGAGGATTGGCTGCTTTGCACCAGTAGGGTTGGACAGCTCTTGCCTGGTTCAAGATGGAGGCTGTCACAGAAAACAACCTTGTCTGGTTCCTTATCTATCGAATTGTAGCCAGAGAATCACCTGCAATGGCTTCTCTTCCCACTCCTGCATCACTACCTCGGAAGTCCCTCGCGGATCTGTCCTTGGTCCCCTTCTGTTTCTTATCTACTTGCTGCCCCTCGGTGACATCATTCGAAAACACAGTATCAGTTCCCACATGTACGCTGACGACACCCAGCTCTACCTCCCCACCACCTCTCTTGACCGCTCCTCCGTCTCTAAGTTGTCAGACGGCTTGTCCAACATGAACAAAAATGTTCTCCAGTGAATATTGGGGAGACCGGAGCCTTTGTCTTCGGGCCCCGTCACAGACTGCATTCTCTAGCCAGCGACTCCATCCTCCTCCCTGTCAACTGTCTAAGCCTCAGCCACACTATTCGCAACCTTGGTATTGTGTTTGATCCCGGGATGAGTTTCCAACCATTTCTCCGCTCCATCACCGAGACCCCGACTTCCTCTGTAACATAGCCCGACTCCGACCCTGCGTCAGCTCACCTTCTGCTGAAACCCTCTGTTAATTTTGTTACCTCGAGCCTTAATTATCCACTGCTTTCCTGGCCGTCCTCCCATCATCCACCCTTCATGAACTTGTGCTCATTCAGAACTCTGCTGCCCGTGTCCTAACTCGCACCAAGTCCCGCTTACCCATCACCCCTGTACTCTCTGACCTATGTTGGCACCCGGTCCAGCAACGCCTCAACTTTAAAATTCTCATCCTTGTTTTGGAATCCCTCCATGGCCTCGCACCTCCCTATCTCTGTAATCTGCTCCAGCCCCACAACCCTCCGAGATGTCTGCGCTCCTCTAATTCTGCCCTCTTGAGCATCCCTGATTTTAATCGCTCAACCATTGGTGGCCGTGCCTCCTGTTGCCGACGCTCCAAGCTCTGGAACTCCCTGCCTAAATCTCTCTGCCTCTCTTTCCTCCTTCAAGACGCAGTTTAAAACATGTCATTGCATGAGAGAGAGTACAGAGGAGATTTACGAGGATGTTAGCTGAACTGGAGAATTTTAGCTATGAAGAAAGATTGGATAGGCTGGGTTTGTTTTCATTGAATCAGAGGAGGCTGAGGGAAGACCTTATTGAGGCCTAGATAGAGTGGATAGGAAGGACCTATTTCCCTTAGCAGAGGGGTCAATAACTAGGGAGCATAGATTTAAATTAATTGGTAGGAGGTTTAGAGGGGATATGAGGGGAAATTCCTTCACCAGAGGGTACTGGGGGTCTGGAACTCACTGCCTGAAAGGGTGGTAGAGGCAGATTACCTCAACACATTTAAACAGTACTTGGCTGTGCACTTGAAGTGCCGTAACCTGCAGGACTGCAGACCAAGAACTGGAAAGTGGGATTAGGCTGGGTAGCTCTTGGTCGGCCGGCGCGGACACAATGGGCCAAAATGGCCTCCTTCCGTGCTGTAAATTCCCATGATTCTATCCATTCACCCACCATTTTTAGCACCGGTTACAATCCTTCAGGAGAGGAAAGGTGCAGTGGAGAGAAAATAGGGATAAAGAAAGTTACCTCTGCAGGTGTGTTCATAGGAAAAAAAAATTATTTGTTATAGATTATAACACGCCAGTTACTGCACACCTATTTCACGTAGCTCCCATTTAAAGGAAGTACTTGCTCCAGTGCCCACAACTTCCTCTGGTGATTTTCCTATTGGTGTTTTTTTATGTTGTATATCTGTTTGTTTTATGTTTATCATCCCCTTTTCCTAACTCTGTACAGCAACTTCCAAATGAATTTGTGAAGAAAACATGGAATACAGTTTCAGTGGTAGAGTTCCTGGTCTCCCGCTGTAACTTCGGTAAAAAACCTCCCGGGAGAGATGGTGGGAGAACGCAAGAGCCCTCATGTAAATTCTATACGCGTGGCGTTTACTTGTGATCGCCGTTTATCCACACGAAGGCCGGAATCTTACCGGCGCTGCCAGTGCGGGTTTGGAGGCGGGCCCGCTGTCAAAATGGCCGAGATTGACAGCGGGGCGGAAGTCCGCTCTAGACCCGCCTCCTTGTAAGTTTCCAAAGTGCCGGGTCTGACTGCGGATTGTAGACCCGGCACTAAGCAGCGGGTCAGGCAATTGTGATAGTTAGCAAGCTGCTTAAACCTATTTAACAGCATTTTACCAGCTCCAAAGGATTTTACCAAGTTTTTAACGAGCTTCCCATCGCTCGGGCTTCATGTCCGGTAAATGTGTCGGGTTCTCAATGACTCTCCTTTGCTTTGGCTAGTTGACAGTTGCAGAAGTGGTATAAAAGCTACCATTTCACAGCTGTTCACTTTCCAATGTCAGAAGCTGAAGCCTTCAGGATTTGGAAAACACTTTTGAGCTGTATGCAGGTTGGAAGTGTTTTCAGTGAACTCTCTATCCACTGTCACCTCCTTGGAGCGACCTCTCTCACCATTGACAGATCGCGTCTGTCATCTCACCTTCAGCTGCCATCTATTCCAACAACATCAGTGCCCTTGAAAAAATCTCACCTTGGTCCTCAGAATCCCACCTTGATCAGCCCCAACACCAACATCACTAAACACACCAGTGTCACGACCAACAACAGCAACCTTCTCCGCAATCACCCGATGCAGCACAGGACACACGGCATCAGCACCCGAACACATTGCTGCCTGGGATGCCAGGGATGGCCTCACCATGGCCACATTTACTTCACTTGATGCTGTACACTCTGGCTGCCACATGATGCGCCAGGTTGGTACCACCCCTCACCAACACCATAAAGCATCCCTACAATGCCCAAGCTATTCCTTTCACACTCATCACCATTGGGGGGCGGGGGGGTACTGTTATGTCTCACCATTCACTACAACTCACAAAGCCACTTCCAAAGGTTCACACAAATCTGGCCAAGAATGCAAAGTGATCAAAGTAAAGATTTCAATGTTTGACAACACATTAACAGAAACTTTACATGAACATTGGCTAAAAGACCCCAGTACCTACCCTTGTGTGTTGTTAGTTAGTATGATTGGACAAGGATGAGGGTGAATGTGAGGGGTGGCTAGTGAGATGGGGATGTGATAATGCAGATCGAGAGCGAGCGATAGGCGGAGCTGCAAGGTAAGTTGATGTGAGTAAGGATGTGCAGGAGTAGGGGAGGGAAGGCAGATGAAGGGTGGCTAGTGAGATGGGGATGTGATGAGTGGCACAGTAGGATGAGGTTGAGTGTAGCTTTGCAGTAACGTTTAGTGATCTACTGAGATCATTGAAAGGTTTGTGCCACTGCAGCCTGGTCCTCCTGACAACATCCCTGCTTGTGCCCTCCTATACAATATGCAACCAGGCTGCGTTGGTCTCCTGGAGAGGTCTCTTCCGCCCATTGGAAGGGAAGAGAACCTCCCAGCGTGCTATGTCTCCCTCCATATGCATCTGGAGGGAGTGATGGGAGAGCCTGGTTGCACCTTTGTGCAGTGCTTGCAGCATCTCAATGCTGTAGAACATTGACAGCACAACAGTCGAAATCGATGTGGGCATGGTCCCTTTTAAAGAAACCGGCTGATGACGTGTTATCAAATGACGTCATCAGACCCACTTCCTTCAAATGGCTGGGAACCTCGCAGGGTGGGATTAACAAGCCCCATCAACAGAAGATTGTTCATACAGTGCGGGCTTCAACACCCGCCACCGACCCCGGCCGTCCTGGACCCGCCCCGGTTGGTGAGATCCGCGGACTAATTGTTCTTATCTGAGAGCCAGCTCACTTCCTGCATTGCCATCAATGAACAAACTGTGCAACACAAAGTTTTTAGGTGCACCATGAACCCTCAAGGCCTTGCCACTGCTGTGGGCATTCTAATCAAGCCAGCAGTAATTCCCATTTGATCCATGCTATTCTGTATTAACCTCTGGAAGCCCATTTGTACCAATCTGCACACAACAGCATAATTCTAAAAAGAAACTTGGGGGATGTCCCCAGCGAACCGAGGCCAGATTGGTGCAGTTTTCGGTTACTGCACCTTCACCGGTCCGACCTCCGACCCCCCACATGACAGCCTGGGCAGAGTGATTCTTGGGCAGGCCAGGCCTCGACTTGAATGCACAGAGTCTCAGTCGCGGACGCTTGTCCCTCGTTCCACGCCCGGTTCTGGTGGCCTCGCCCACAACATTCGATTCAGACGCGGTGCTGCAAACCAGCTACGGGAACAATCTCGAATGTGAAGAGGACGAGCTGTGAGGAACATTTGGAGACGCTTAAGCTTTTTAACAGTCTGGATAGACCCGTCGTTAACTGGAACCTCATCAAAATATTGAATGGAACAGATGAGATAAACCCAGATTATTATTTTAAAGCACACAAAAGAAAATGGGACCAGACGACATAAATCAAAATTATTGGGGAGGATTGCAGTTGGAGGCTTCCTTCGGGCGAATGCCTCTGACCCAAAATTTATTTTACGAAAATACCTGGTGGTCCCGGAGGAACGTAGGCATCCGGTCGGAGACCTAGTTTTGCAATCCAGCGTACGGGAACATGTCTTCCAGGAACGTATTCATATCCTGGGATCACATGGGCCTGGACTACCAATCACAATCAAGTATTCTCATTTATAATAATGGGAACTCCGTTTGTACGAGCTCCCATTACTATCAATGAGAATACCCCCCAAAAACAAGAAACACAACACAATAAATAAAAAAATACTCACACATATTTAAAATGAATTGAAATTGAATATTTTAGAAAAAAAGTATTTTTTTGAAAAATGTTTTAATTTGTTTTAACAGGGTTAAAAATAAACACCTTAATGAACAGGGTTTTTAAATATAAAACTGAGTGATTACATTTAATTTTTCTATGTTTTATAACTCTTACGCTGTTAAAAGTAAGCTATACGCCTGCAGGCGTAAGAGTTTGAAGGACATCCGCTGGGCAAGAGTTGGGCAAATAGCTTAATCTATGTCCTTCCTACAGGGAACCGTGCGATCCATCAGAAGAAATTTTGACAGATCACAAAAGCCGGTTCTCGGCGCATGCGCGCTGCGCGCTGGGACCTGGCATTTGCGAGGCCTCTTTGGGTGTGCACACATCGTACGCACCCAGAGAAGCCGCAACTTTCGACCCAATGTAAAGTAATTTAGAACAGGATCCAGGATAAGCTCCAATGTTCATCAGTGACGAACGTCCACAATGTTCCATCAAGCAAGGTAATAAAGGCAAAAACACAGATTTTTCTTTTATAGATTTCATTATGGAAGAGTTGATGCGCTAGACGATTTTCTCCTCCCTGAATTCTCCTTTTGCTCCGACAGTCTGCCTTGTGTCAGCTGAAGGTTTCCCCAGGGTGCAGCTCCAGCATCCAACAGTTGTAACTCTCCCTCTTACCAGCAGGGGGCAATTTAACATCACTTTAAAAAAAGATCCATACAGAGCTTGTTGATACAGAAAATGCTTCTTTGAAAAGCAACTTCTGATCGTTACCCTCACTGTGTCACTGATCCTGCTCTATCGGCCTTACTTAGTCCTCCTTAAAGGAGCAGGCACCAACATATCCAATATTCTTCAAGGGATCTCAGTGCCCTCCATGTGCTGTGTAAGTTAACATAACATAAGAATTAGGAGCAGGAGTAGGCCATTCGGCCCATCGAGCCTGCTCCGCCATTCAATGAGATCATGTCTGATCTTCTACCTCAACTCCACTTTCCTGCACTAACCCCATATCTCTTGATTCCCTTAACATCTAAAAATCTATCGATCTCTATCTTTGTCTTGAATATATTCAGACTGAGCCTCTACAGCCCTCTGGGGTAGAGAATTCCAAAGATTCACCACCCTCTGAGTGAAGGGGTTTCGCCTCATCTCCGTCCTACATGGCTGACCCCTTTGCTGTATGTATGCAGCCATTCCTCAGGGGAAGCCATCACTTTCGCTGTCTCAGTTTGTCCCTCACTTTTGCTATCTGACGGGAGGCATTCGAATGTATTTATGAACTGCCCATGTGCGTATGTGGGAGCTGCTCTCAAAGACCTCAGGAGACGGAGCTCCTTTGCATAGGGCAGTATGTCTGAGATTACTATTCGGGCATCGACTTTGTCTCCCGGCGTGCTGTTAGCTCCTCCTCTTTCCCTTGCAGTTGGGTGTTTGACCGGCTCTGATCACCTGACATCCACTTTCCAGTGCTGGGTGGCAGTCGGAAACTGATTTTACTCCCAGTTCCATATCCCAGGGCATCAATTGAAGCCCTCAGTTGCTGCCTTTCGGCCTATTCTTTTGTCATATTACACTCCTGTGAAGTGCCTTGGGACGGTTTACTACGTTGAAGACGCTATATAAGTACAAGTTGTTGTTGTTGTACAGTTCAGTGCCTCATCAGATAGGGCACATTTACCCAGGGGGTGTGTGTCGTTGTCCCTTTAAGGACGGGAAGGCTCCTAAACTTCACCAAACGGCAGTGGTGAAGCAGGAAACCGAAGCTTTATTTCTCCTTTCATCTTCTCTCTCCGGAACTCTGAGAAGAATGTGAATTGAGTCCAGCAAATGCAGTCAAATCCGAGAGCAGATATTTTTGGCCCGAGTATCACAGTGAGCAGCACAAAACCTAAAACAGAAAAGTGTTGGAGGTTTGGGGAATTGAATATATTCAGAAACAAATCCTTTTGATGCAAGGTGACAATCAGTCGATGGTACGCCTGCAGATTGATGACATCGTCACCAAACTACGGCAAGTGAATTGGCTCAACACATCACCCTGCAGCAACTTTCCTCACTGACTGACTTTGATGTCACCTGCTCCCCCAATTTTCCATTAAAAGTTCTGGAAGGAACAAATGGCTTACCTTGCTGGTCCAGTTGGCATCCATTTTGGAAACATCAACACTTGCCTTCAAACAAAGTCTGTCCACTTGTGCTCAGTTTGCACCGCTCAGCAGTTTGATGTGTGCATCATTTTGATTAATTTAGGTTCGTCAGGAACACAATGGACACTGTAATGTATGCACCTGTGAGTATGCTCACAGGTTGGTCGAGCTGTTGCATTGTGAGTGGCTTAGCCAGTCACGTGATGTTCACAAGACTCAATAAAACCCCGGCCAGTTGGGTTCGGGGGATCCACGATGAGGCAGGTGGTTGTGAGCCTGGTGGATGAACTGGTAATGTGTAGTGTGATTGTTAAACCTTTGCTAATAAACCAAACTAGTTCTTAATAGCAATGTGTTGCCATGCATTCTTAAGCAAAGAACCCTTGAAGCAGATACATTACAGACACCTTTCTTTATTTTGAATGTTAGCTGATTGGAGATGAGGTAGAACTGAAGAAGAATCGGTGCATACATACAGTGAATTGTGTGCCAGGAGATTGTAGGCGATGTTGGTTTAAATTTCACTTTTCATTCACTTCAATAGGATTCTCGACATCTGTGTTTTTAAACTGGTTCTTCCAAACATTATGTTCAGTGACCTTTTCCCTCTCTCCTGTGCTTTCTCCCTATCTTACCCTCCTCTCCTTTGCCTTGATTAAGTCTGGTTCCAGAGGCACCAGTTATTCTCTGGTAACTTCCTGTTTGTCCTGTGACTGCTGTTCACCTGTAAAACACACCTGAGCTCAGAGCCACTGTAGCCTTACTGAAAATACAGACGTCGCACTTTTAAGCAGGGGTAAATGGATAGAGATCAGGAGCTTAAAAACCTGGCTAATTCACCCCTAAGCGACCTGTTTGATATTTAGATTTACCCCAACCTGATATCCCAGGTATATTTACCCTCTGATTGAATAAATCAATGAGGGAAAAGAAAGACTTGCATTTATATAGCGCCTTTCATGACCACTGGATGTTTCAAAGCATTTTACAGCCAATGAAGTACTGTTGGAGTGTAGTCACTGTTGTAACGTCGGAAACACGGCAGCCAATTTGCGCACAGCAAACTCCCACAAACAGCAATGTGATAATGACCAGATAACCTGTTTTAGTGATGTTGATTGAGGGATAAATATTGGCCCCAGGGATAACTCCCCTGCTCTTCTTCAAAATAGTGCCTTGGGATCCACCTAAGAGAGCAGATAGGGGCCTCAGTTTAACGTCTCATCCAAAAGACGGCACTTCTGACAGTGCGGCACTCCCTCAGCACTGCACTGGAGTATCAGCCTGGATTTATGTGTTCAGGTTCCTGGAGTGGGACTTGAACCCACAATTTTCTGACTTAGAGGCAAGTGTGCTACTCACTGAGCCACAGCTGACACTGTGGGAGAGGGAGTTTCAGTAATATAATGACATTCTT
The DNA here is from genome assembly GCF_044704955.1 of Pristiophorus japonicus. Lineage (NCBI taxonomy): Eukaryota > Metazoa > Chordata > Chondrichthyes > Pristiophoridae > Pristiophorus > Pristiophorus japonicus. Next base: position 80,982,332 of record NC_091991.1, on the reverse strand, counting down.
CAAAGACATTACTGAGTATGTTAATAAAGGGAATGCAGTGGATTTAGTATTTTTGAATATTCTAAAAGCTTTTCACAGAGTGCCAATTGAGAGACGAAAGAACAAAGCAACTGGTATTAAAGGTGAAATGTTGGCATCAATAGCGGGATAGTTGGAGGATAGAGAAGAGGAGTGAACAGACGTTCCTCAGGTAGAGCTAGTGATGTGCCTGAGGGATGTGTGAGGGAACGCCCTTTGATTTCCATGTACGTTTACACAGGGCAGGGAGAGATTTGTATCGGATTTGCAGACAATGCCAAATTGAGGGTGTGGGAAAGCATGGGGAGGATTGCAGGAGACTACAGGAGGACATGGCTGTCCTGGCAATGGGTAGACTTCTGATGAATGCAATTCAGCACAAATACGTGTCAAGTGTACGTTCTGGGAGAACAGAATGGAACGAGAATGTTAATGGTGGAATCTCTGTGGCAAGGAGAGAGAGATCCAGGGGTACAGGTACACAAATCTACAAAAGCCAGGAGGTGAGAGTCAATCAGTACAGGACAGTGGTTAGGTAGAGCTGGGTACAGTTTAGGCACTTCCTTATGGAACAGATATTGGAGCCATGAAAAGGTTCAACAGGGAGCTACTAAGTTGGTACAGAAGCAAAAGCATTGAATTGGGATGAGAGACTTTAAAAAAAGGACCACATTCATTGGTGCGAGTGTTGCAACATGGAGCAACTGACCCATATTGAACAGAAGGCCATGGGATTGATCCCCGAACTGTCTGTGCCCTTGGGTTATGGCGGGTAGGAGTCAGCCTGGGTTCCTGGCTCCTGATTGCCACCTAGCGACCCTGGGTGGAAGTGCAGATGATCAAGGTGAGGATGGGATCAGGCTCTACTTTGATCCTTCCCGCCACCATCCTTACAGTTGGACAGCTTGGAGGAGAAATTCAGTCACACTTCTGTTGCGGCGTTAATCCAGACGCCTTGGAAAAAGTTTGCACCTCCCACCCAGAAATTCGTCAGAATCGGCTGAAGAGCTGCCAGGGGCAGTAAATCAGCCATTGCACACCAGAGCTGGGGGGCGGGAGGGGGTGATAACAAAGTTTGGTCGGTACATTTTGCAGACCCATTGCGCATGCGCGGAACTCCGAATCAGATTCCGGGAAAAGCCGAGTCTTAAAGGCGCGGCATTGTAATGCACCCATTAAAGTTTTCAAAATCACTTGTTTTCAACCTGTATTGTTCTGTCTGCTGCTGAAAACTCAGAGCTGTGTGTAAACATTGCACTGACTGTGACCTCCGAGGGAAGCGCTTCCTCATCCCGTTAAGTAGCTGCCAGTTAACGACTCTGCAAGCCTGTACCGAATGTTTTTCCAGACGTTGTTCTTGGCGGGCACTCAATGAAGCACACGCACCGAATTTACCGACCGGGGCGCAAGTGTGGGCGTTGCACCAGGAATACGTCAGGATCGGAGCGGTCGCCAGCAGCCAGGCGCTAATGGTTTGCACCCCCGGTGAGCCTACAATGAATTTTTGGTCGGGCGCTAATCGCTGTGCTCGTGGTCGGTAACCGCTAACGCTTCCATTAACGCCCCCTTCTGGGTGCTAACTGAAGCGTTAGACAACCAAAAATCCAGCCCATGATTATAATTGTTCTATATTTCAAGCCTCTAAATATCTTAGTGAGAGAAAAACAACAAAAAAAATTTGAAAAGCGGCATGATGGGTCCAATGACCTTCTGTGCTGTAAGACACCATGGGGCTGAAATTCAGCCTCCCAAAAAGGCTGCTTGCCGCCAGAAAGAGACGGCCAAGTGGCGAAGTCGAGTGGCTGCCGATTTGGAGTCCAATGGCCGGCGCCAGCGAAATTCACCTCCGTGCTTTTTCCGGCAGTCCCCACTTCCGCCCCGCTGCTGCCGAACCCTCCTCAGTACGTCCTCAAAGGGCGTACCGCCAACCTCCCGCTCCTCCATCCATATTCAGCACAAAAAATCTTCGGGCCGCTGAGCGGTGCCCCCGACAGCTTTTTCTGTCGGTGCGTCTTGTTTTCAGTGTGTGGGACATGGCTGCAAGCTGCCCTTCAGGGCGAGGGTGCACTGCTGTGGCCGCCATTTAATTTTTTTGGTCAGCCGACTCCCAGATTGGCCGGACAATTATGTCCCCGCTGGCCCAGCTGAAACCCTCCCTGGTGGCCCAGTGGACGGAACTAAAACCTTTGCACAGCTCGCAGCGGCTCTCCCCTTTAAGTGAAGGGAAGAGCGTGATGGCGCACACGCATCACGATGTCGTCACCGCTCCAGTGATGAATGATGGCCGGAGACTCCACTTCCGCCCCCATTATCACCGATTTCCAGTCTCCCTGAAAAAAGTGAAAAAGGGCTGAATTTTGCGAAAGAGGCCAGCTCACCCAGCGCGGCGGAGATATCACTTCAAAAGCAATAGGTGCGACCCGTTTTGGGTGGACCTGAATTTCTACCCTGATGATTGATCCTTTGAGTTGCAGTAGGAGACTGCGATGAATCTCGATTTCAACACAGTGAAAGCTCAGGGCGGGAACACAGCTTGCTTTAAGGAGTCATGAGTCAAAATCCAAACCTATAATACTGCAACTTTCAGGCTGTGCTTATCTTGACAAGGGGTAACAGTCAGGATGGAACAAATTGAAGGCTGGAGCAGCTGTCATTGGTCTGTTATTAGTTATATATACTTTGGTCACCAAATTGGAGATTGCGGTTTCTTGCACCGTCATTCAGTATCACTTCTCATTTTATAAACGCCACTTCCCTCGCCACCAATTCCATCCCTCTCCCTGACCCTGTCTGGGGCTGAACCATACTGTTCACAACCGTGGCATCCTACTTGACCCTGAGCTGTGTCAGCTGTGGCTCGGTGGGGAGCACTTATGGCTCTGAGTTAGAAGATTTGGGGTTCAAGGCCCACTGTTCAGTACATAATCTCGGCTGACACTCTAGTGCAATGCTGAGGGAGTGCTGCACTGTCGGAGGGGCCGTCTTTTGAAGGAGATGTTAAACCGAGGGCCCATCAAAGATCCCATGGCACTATTTCAAAGAAGAGCTGGGGAGTTCTCCCTGGTGGGCTGACCAATATTTCTCGCTCAATCAAATCACTGAAACAGATTATCTGCTCATTTATCTCATTGCTGTTTGTTGCTGCGCACAAATTGCCTTTCATGTTTCCTACATATAAGCAACATTCCCCCTAAGGTGCGCGGCCATGCATCAACCACGAGGTCGCGCAGGCCACTCACTAGCTGCTGCCACCGGAAGAGAGAATGCGCATGCACAGCGGTGCAGCAAGTTTAAAGGGTCCATGCAACAAAAAAAATAAGAGGGAACATTGATTACAACAGTGACTACTCTTCAAAAAAAGTACTTCATTGGCTGTAAAGCACTTTGGGATGTCCTGAAGTCATGAAAGACGAAATATAAATGGCTCTTTCTTTCTTTTCTATTGAAAAAAACACTGAATTTAAAAAAGTCACATCATTTCTTGCTAGCCGGGCAGTTCAGTCCTCACAGTATCTACCCCGTGGGGTCCAGTTATTTTACAGCTATGAACACCTGATTCACAGTATCATTATTTGCTGAGTCATCACTGCTCCCAGCACTCAGCAGGTGGTGCTGTGCGCATGTATCTGAAGCAATATGGGTGATTGCCCAGCCTGTACACTAGTTCTGTTCTAGGGATCTGTACAGTAGATTCATGGATCCCACACTCCCGAGTGGAACCTGTGTTCAAAGGGACCATAGGTCAGAGTTCACGATACCAACACTATAGTGCTGAAACCGTGCGTCCTGTTGCTGGGAGCAAAAGATCAATGTTTTTGCCCTTATTGAAACAAGAAAGAACTTGCACTTTCTTTTCTTTATTCATTCCCAGGATGTGGACATCGCTGGCAAGGCCGGCATTTATTGCCCATCCCTAATTTCCCTTGGGAAAGTGGTGATGAGCTGCCGCCTTCTTGAACCGCTGCAGTTGGTGTGGTGAAGTTATTCCCACGGTGCTCTCTTTGACCCAGCGACGATGAAGGAATGACGATATATGTCCACTTCATTGCACTTTCCCCATCCTCAGGATATCCTAAGCAGAGTGACTGCTGCCAACGACCGGAAGCTGTGCAGAAGCATTCTGCGCATAAATCTAAAAATTAACGTAAAATAATATTGCATAAATCTGTGGAGCACTGGGGTAGTTTAATAAAAATGTTTAATATTACAGGTTAGTTTAAGTATTAATGTAAAGAAAGAAAGAACGACTTATATTTATATAGCACCTTTCACAACCACTGGCCGTCTTAAAGTGCTTTACAGCCAATGAAGTACTTAAAAAAAAAATGTAGTCACTGTTGTAATGTAGGAAACACAGCAGCCAATTTGCGCACAGCAAGCGCCCACAAACAGCAATGTGATAATGACCAGATAATTTGTTTTTTTGTTATGTTGATTGAGGGATAAATATTGACCAGGACACCAGGGATAGCTCCACTGCTCTTCTTTGAAATATTGCCATGGGATCTTTTATGTCCCCATCTACGACACCCCCAATTTAACGCCTCAGCTGAAAGACGGCACCTCCGACAGTGCAGCACTCCCTCAGCCTATATACTCATCCCTGGAGTGGGAGTTGAACATAGAAACATAGAAAATAGGTGCGGGAATAGGCCATTCGGATCTTCGAGCCTGCACCACCATTCAATATGATCATGGCTGATCATTCATCTCAGTACCCCTTTCCTGCTTTCTCTCCATACCCCTTGATCCCTTTAGCCATAAGGGCCATATCTAACTCCCTCTTGAATATATCTAACGAACTGGCCTCAACAACTTTCTGCGGTAGAGAATTCCACCAGTTCACAACTCTCTGGGTGAAGACATTCCTCCTCATCTCGGTCCTAAATGGCTTGCCCCTTATCCACAACCTTCTGACTCAGAGGCGAGAGTGCTACCCACTGAGCCATGGCTGACACTAAGTATTAATGTGTAATAATTTTGCGGGTGGCGGGTTGCGGAGATTTATTTGTTTGCCGCGCAAGCTCCGTGTGCAGGGAAAGGAGACGGAAATGAATAAAAATGGACATTTGCTGGCACAGATTTTCTTTTCCTGACATAGTTCTGTTCAGCAGTGACGATCTCTTTCCCCATCCCTCCCTCCTTTTTCTCCTTTGTGATGGCGACAATATTTTATTTTCAGTTAGCGAAGTAGTAAAAAACCCTGAAACTGCGCATGCGCAACTTCTTCATTTCCCTGGCAGCCTTCGCGTCCTGTCCCATAATGCTTCACTGCCAGTGCAGTGACATGCGATCTTTCATGTCCACCTGAGAGGGAAGACATGAGTCAAGATATGTTTAGGGTGTGGACTGAACAGGCCCCCTGTACTGTGATGTCTTGTTTGTGAGCATTGCACTCTGTAATAACATGGTACAAATGATTGCCTCTTCAGCTTGATAGTACAATCGAATTTCCATTATCCACAATCCTGATTATTTGCCAGAATTTTCACAAGACAGCCTTTCACTAGAAATCACCTCAACACACAGTTCCTTTTATTGTCTATATTTCATCTTTTCTTAGTAAATAAAAATAATGTCTCTTCATTATTTGTATTGCGCTCATCATATTGAAGAGTGGAAGATGCCTGTGCATGAGTTTTTTTAACGTGGGGTGGCCGTTGCACACCGGCTTAGCTGAGCAAGGTCTTGTTCCAGTGGCAAGGGGGTCCAAGACAACTGGAAACCAAGCACTGCTGCATGGGCTTAATTGCCTACGGCAAGATGTGGGCCGTAAGCTCGGCGCTGGGCAGCACCCTTTGGTGAGATGGTAGGTGATCCGAGGCCTGGCTGTGGGGGCAGGCATTGGGAAGGTCATAGTTCCATTTTGTGGAAGGAGGAGAGGTTTGGGTGTTCAGAGTGGAAGGACGAGAGGTCAGAGAGACCAGGTCCAGTATTGACCAGTATTGCGCTAGCGAGGGTCAGACCAACATTTGGGGAAATTGACAAAACGAAGGGTCATTGACCCGAAACGTTATCTCTGCTCCCTCTCCACAGATGCTGCCTGACCTGCTGAGACTTCCAGCATTTTCGGTTTTTATTCCAGATTCCAGCATCCGCATTATTTTCTTTTTGTAATAACCCACATCCACTGATCTCATCGAAGACCTCATTCTGAAGGGGATTGACGGGGTGGATGCTGGGAGGTTGTTTCCCCTGGCTGGGATGTCTAGAGCTGGGGGCACAGTCTCAGGATAAGGAGGAGGCCATTTAAGACAGCGATGAGAAGGAATTTCTTCACAGAGGGTTATGAATCTTTGGAATTCTTTGCCCCAGAGGGCTGAGTCTCTGAATGTATTCAAGAGTGAGATAGATAGATTTTTGGAGTCCAGAGGAATCAAGGGATATGGCGATCGGGCGGGAAAGTGGAGTTGAGGTCGATGATCAGCCATGATCTTATTGAATGGTGGAGCAGGTTCGAGAGGCTGTAGGGCTGACTCCTGCTCCTATTTCTTATGTTCTTATGAAAGGGGCATCCCCAATACGGCAGATAATGTCCTTGATTGGTTTTTTTAAATTAAAAATGTCATTAAAAGGAAGCAGAATATATATACATAGTGCGACACATATAAAATAGCAGTCTATAATCTTGGCTTTACATTTGATTAAGAAGCTCAACAGAATAAGATGCTTTAACTTTACCATGTGTAAGATGTGGTGAAATGGGTTCGAATTCTGCCCTTTGACCTCTGAAACTTGGGTTTGAATACACCACAAACTTGATGGAATGTAAATTTGATCTGAATGTTGGCCTTAAGCTGAAGTACATTGGTCAGCCTCACTGCATTTTCCAAGTGGGTGTGGACCTTAATTTGGCACTAATTGCTGCGGTGTTAGCAGCGTAGCTCAGAGAGGCTGCAGTGCTGGGTGTGTGAGAAATCGCAATGTTGTACTGATGCGCTAAAGGAGTTCTACAACTCTCCGAGAACTCCGTGTTCCTCCAACTCCAGCTTCTCGTGCTCTCCCTACTCCCTTCGCCCCACCACTGGCAGCTGTGGCTGCAGCCAGCTGGGCCCCAAGCTCTGGAATTCCCTCCCTAAGCTTCTCCACCTCTCTTTCCTCCTTTTAATACGCTCCTTAAAACCTACCTGTGAGGTCACCTGTCCTAATGCGTCAGTGTCAGCTTTTTGTCTGATTACGCTCCGGTGAAACGCCTTGGGATGTTTTGCTACATTAAAGGCGCTATATAAATGCAATTTGTTGTTGTTCCTCATCTGAGGTTGGGGCCAGGGCTGGATTTCTACTACGGTCATTGTGAGCCCACACTGGTGTAACCTGGTCTCTACTACAGAGGGTCTCGCACCTCAGGGCTTGAGCATGTTTCCGAGCCTCTTGAGTTATTCTGCCACTTTGGCATTCAAGCTTCCTCCCAAAAAACCTTTCCTTTACCTGCCATGTCAGGCTCCGAGTACACTGGGTCATTTTGGGCATCCATTGATCTCAACATTAACATCCCTCACCTCAACAATTGCAACACTCATTAAACAATTTAGAGAAGAGGGAAGCAAGTCCCAGCTTTAACTGCTGGCGACTGAAGTGCCCTCAAAAACCACTGTGGCACGTTCGCTGTGGTTTGAGAATCCACATGGACTACTGGTTAAATGCAAAACTTGTGAAAATGTGCATGAAGTGGAGGGACGTCTTGCATTGCAAGCTGTGTCAGCAGCAAGAGGTGATGAAGGAGCTGGGGTTGGAGGACTCGGCCTGTGCTGGGACTGAAACATCTAGACCGAGTTTGCATCCCCTGGACTGTGCTGATTTCGGTGATCTCGGCCATTGGCCTACATTCACTGGTCAGGAAAGGAGGAGAAGCGGGCAGAGATATCTAGTGACTCCGCGATCAGGCTTGGTTGTGATGTTCTCCACAGGCGACACTTGTTGTCGAGGCTTACTTGTGAAAAATGAATTCTTTGTTGAGGTCATAGGCAGTCCCTCGGAATCGAGGAAGACTTGCTTCCACTCTTAAAATGAGTCCTTAGGTGGCTGAACAATCCAATACGAGAACCACAGTCCTTGTCACAGGTGGAACAGATAGTCGTTGAGGGAAGGGGTGGGTGGGACAGGTTTGCCGCACGCTCTTACTGCTGCCTGCGCTTGGTTTCTGCATGCTCTCGGCGATGAGACTCGAGGTGCTCAGCGCCCTCCCGGATGCACTTCCTCCACTTAGGGCGGTCTTTGGCCAGGGACTCCCAGGTGTCGGTGGGGATGTTGCACTTTTTCAGGGAGGCTTTGAGGATGTCCTTGTAATATTTCCTCTGCCCACCTTTGGCTCGTTTGCCGTGAAGGAGTTCCGAGTAGAGCGCTTGCTTTGGGAGCCTCGTGTCTGGCATGCGGACAATGTGGCCTGCCTAGCGGAGCTGATCAAGTGTGGTCAGTGCTTCAATGCTGGGGATGTTGGCCTGGTCAAGGACGCTAATGTTTGTGCGTCTGTCCTCCCAGGAGATTTGTAGGATCTTGTGGCGGCATCGTTGGTGGTATTTCTCAAGTGACTTGAGGTGTCTACTGTACATGGTCCATGTCTCTGAGCCATACAGGAGAGTGGGTATTAGACAGCCCTGTAGACCATGAGTTTGGTGGCAGATTTGAGGACCTGGTCTTCAAGGTATCAGAAGCTTTGCTAGCATTCTTCCCATGGACCATAGCCCGGAAAGAATCAGCATCTTCAGGAGAGAGGAAACAAACTAGCAAGAAATACATCTTTCATTGGAATCGCTGTATGCTGCTGTCTCTTTTCTGCCACTGAGGTTAAAGGGTTTCAACACGGACAGTGCGGTTCTGTTGAAGTAAAGCAATTAACTTGTGGTTAACCAAAGATGTGTTGGGAATAAATTAGCCTCTCCCATCCCAGTTTCCAGTGTCTGATCCAAGTCCCTCTACCGCTGTATTTACCCCCTGGAAGGGTCATCATCACAGGCAGTCCCTCGAGTCGAGGATGACTTGCTTCCACGCCAAAAAAGAATAAGTTGACAGGTGTTTCAATGAAGTGCCTAATATTCCAGGTCCTGAACTACATATTGAAGGGTGGAAGATGCCTGTGCGTGGATTTTTTAATGTGTGGTGACCATTGCACACCAGCCACCACACGGGCTTGACAGAGCTAGGTCATGGTCCGGTGGCAAGGATTAACCAAGACAGCTCTGCTGCACGGACCTAGCATGCACACATATAACAGGGTATAACAACATGTACAGGTACAACGTCTCAAATCCGGCAACCTCGGGACCGAGAACGTGCCGATTTTTGGATTTTTCCTGATTTCGGACAAGAAAATCAAGAGCGTACGTATGCTACAGAGACAGACAAAGTACTAATGATGGCGTGGATCAGGTCGAGGATCATTCGGCAAGGCTTGGATCGATCGCATGTCATTTAAAACATAGCGGCGAAGCCGATAACTAGTCCGGCCCACCGATTTTTGGACAATAATTCCGGATTTTATTTTACTGAGTCTCAAATGGTATTTTCTCAAAAATGTCCGGTTTTCGGACAATTCCGATTTTTGGACAGCCAGATTTGCGACATTGTACCTATATTTATGTAGCGCCTTTAACATAGCGAAACGTCCCAAGGCGCTTCACAGCAGTATTGTAAGATAAAAATTTGACACTGAGCCGCATAAGTAGAAATTAGCGCAGGTGACCAAAAGCTTGGTCAAAGAGGTAGGTTTTAAGGAGCTTCTTGAAGGAGGAAAGAGAGGTAGAGAGATGGAGAGGTTGAGGGAGGGAATTCCAGAGCTTGGGGCCCAGGCAACAGAAGGCACGGCCACCAATGGTTGAGCGATTATAATCAGGGATGCTCAAGAGGGCAGAATTAGAGGTGCGCAGACATCTCGGCTTAAGGTGATTGAAATAATTGTTAGTAGAACATAACAGGGACAGAGTTGCCAAGATTGGTATCTTTTAGACTAGAAAAGAGAACCTCTTCAAGCAGTAAATTTTTGCAAAGCCATTAGTAAAAGCTTGAGTGGATTGGTTGTGTCATTTGACTGCTGATTTCAGTAGTGTCGCATTTACACTTGTGCCCCGACAGATAGCAGCGCAGCTTACTAAGATAAAGGGGGGAAGGAATAGTTCAGAGGTTACGCACTGCCACAGGCCCTCGGACCTTAGAATCCAGCCTCGTTGTATCCTGGGAATATGTGAGAATGCAGACTTGACACTCGTTTCTCCTGATAGCTGGAGCCAAGTGATACAGATCAAAGGCAGAGTCCAGGCCTGACCTCTGATTGCATAGTGCTGACACTTTAACACCGCGCACTTTCAAAGGTGTGAGTTAAATACGTACTATGTGTGGCGTACGCTGACTGTTATAATTCAATCTCGATTGACATGAGAACATCATCTCCAGCTCGTTGTCAATGTTATACTTGGGCGGTAGATGTGATGGAGATAACTTAAATAGTGAGCCATAAATTGCGGCTCTCCGGGTAGGTACGATGTGCACACGCACCCGAAGAAGCCGCGGCAAATGCCGGTTCTTGGCGCACGATGCGCATGTGCCGAGAACCGGCATTTTTTGACAGATCAGATCGTACGCATCGCCGGGAGCAGGATATTCGCAGGGCAGAGATTTGGGCTATTTGCCCAACTCCCTACCCAGCGAATGTCCTTCAAACTCTTACGCCTGGTATAAGCAGGCGTATAGCCAATAATTGTTGGTAGAACAACAAGATGTTGGACTGCTTCCGCCTTTGCTGCAATGGCAGCCGTGGCATCGCCCATCGTCCATCACCGCAACATCGTGTCTGGGTCTTCATGGTCTCTCCTGGAGTTTTCCATCATTTCCAGCCTGGAAATCACGGGCTCCAATCCCTGGCCAATGTTGAAGGCGGACACCTCCATGCTCCTTAACATTGCCAAAAGGCTCTCGAGCAGTCTGATATTGCACCTAGCAATTCGGTGTGCATGCCCATCACACTTCTTCTGTAGTCCACCCCATCAAGGTCTTCACCTGAGTCGTGTGCAGCAGAACTCGTGCGCGAACCCTTTCCCCACTGACCTTTCTACAGCCCAGAGTACAGGTGTGGACAAGAAGATTGATATCTTTTAGAAGAGGCGTATAGCCTACTTTTACCAGCGTAAAAGTTTTAAAAGATAGCAAAGTTAAATGTTATCACTAATTTTTATATTAAAAACCCTGTCCATTAAGGTCCCCTTCTGAGGCAGTGCCTTAAGGTAAGTTTATTCTTACCCCTATTAAAACATGAAAAAAAATGTCCCCCCAAGTTTTGTTTTCTAAAACATTTAATTAAACTCAATTTCAATTAATTTTAAATATGTGAGGTGTTTCTTTTATTTATTGTGTTGTGTTTCTGTGTTTTTGGGGGGTATTCTCATTGATAGTAAAGGCAGGTCTGTACAAGCGAAGCTCCCATTATTATCAATGAGAATACTCTTGGATCATTGGCGGTCCAGGCCCACGTGATCCCACATGAACTTGCGTTTCTGGGCTGTGTGAGCCCATACGCTGGGCAGCGTATCTAGGCCTGTTCCTCCGGGACCACTGGGTACTTTCAGAAAAAACATTTGGGCCGGAGGCGCCTGCCCGCTGGAAGCCTCCGACCGCAATTTTCGGTCCAATTTGTTGAATCAAGCGGCCCAAATTCGACCACTGATACACAGTGGGGCCGAAATTTCCCCACTCCAAGAGGGAGTCGCAATGGGGGCAATAAGGACTTTTCTCACAGCGGCAGGCAGCGGAAGCGACCCGCTCGGAATTACCCCCAGGATGGCCGCAGCGAAAACGGGTTTGCGCCGCGCCACATAGTTTTCACCCTGGGCGGCGGCGCACACGGGCGATGACATCATTGCTGTGCGTGCCGACCGCTTATAGGCCCGCGCTGACCCCTTTATGCCCCGCGGGAGTCAGGTTGGCGTGGGTTGCAAAGCTGTGGTGGCTGGGGTGCCCTGGCCGCCATTAACGGGGAGGGCCTTGTGCCGCGGCCGCCATCTTTTTTTTTGTCGGCCGCTGGTCCGGCCGGGCCACCAACAGGCAGCTCGGTATCCCGTCTTGGGTACCGGGCTGCTGGCCTGACCAAAACCCTCTCTGGTGGCCCAGTGGGCGCCAAGGTAGCGGCTGCAGAGCTCGCAGCGGCCTTCTCCTTTAAGAGACGGGGAGGGATGTTGTGAGGTAGCAGCGCAGTGCTGTGTGACATCGCCGCATTTACACCTCTGTCTTTCTCCTCTGCTGCCCCGCGGAGGCACAGAGTGCCTTCGATACCGCCCAGATGTTTTTTCATGCACCAAGACCCCAATACCGAGTTACTTAGGTTTCCGTTTTCGCCGGGCGATAAATTTTTATTTAATTCGAACTGTGTGCCCCAAACAGGGCATGGGGCAATTTCGCCCCCAGTGACTTCTGGTTTCCTCTGAAACAAAGGCTGCCCCTTTACATTGTACTACATACACACGCCCATGTGTGCAGTGTGGTGCTTCGAGTTTCCCAGAAAGCCCGAGTGCTCAGTGCATGTGGCCCACTTCACCACATTGCATTCATGCTACACCCATGTATCAGTGTCAACCTGCTGGCCCAGAGGGAGACGCAAATGTACCATTAGTGGCACATGACGAGCATTATATTCTGGCTGAACGTTGGCTCCATGTGTTCAAGCACATTCGGTGCACTGTCACACTGTCAGTATTGGCATTAGCACAGGTCATGAATTCAAATCCTACCACAGGCAAGTTGTGAAATTGGAGTCAATGAAGCTGGTAATTTTTGGGCTAGCATCATTGGTAAAACAAAATGTCCATGATAACTGCCGGATTGTTGTAAAAACCCAACTGGTTCACAGATGCCCTTCAGGAAAGGGAACCTGCCACCCCTACATGTGACCAGTCCATACTGTGGTTGTCTCTTGATTGCAATCTGAAGTGGAGTAGGAGGTCACTCGAGATGCTCAAACAGTAGCGACCTACTGCCGCTCTCAGGGCGACTAGGGATGGACATCCCGAGAACAACTTTAGAAAAAAAGCTCCACTGGCAAACCATTCATTTTGTGGACCGTATTCACACAAAGGGTTCATAGAAATTTACAACTCTCTCCCCAAAGGTCTGCGGATGTTGGGACAATTGGAGCTTTCAGGACAGATAGATTTTTGTTCAGTAACGATATCAACGGACGTGGAGCAAAGGCGGGAAAATGGAGGGGCAGATCAGCCATGATCCAAAATGAATGGCGGAGCAGGCTTGAGGGGCTGAATGACCTACTCCTGCTCCTATGTCTTGGTGGCACTGTTGTAGCTGATTTGACTGCTTTGTGCATGGGCAATAGAAGCATTTATTGGAGTTTGTTGCCTCTCTGAGCTATATTCTGTAGGGCTCCGTTGATCACATCGATTCCAGGTTCTCTTGCTGCACTACAGTGATGATTGTAGACTGGTAACACCAACATTGGTTGCAGCCTTGTACCCAGAGAGTGTTCAGCATCACCTCTCCACGGCTGAAGTTGGATGTACCACTTTCTGCCAGAATGGGTTCTGTATAACTCTCCTGTGCCAAGCCCTCACAATGACTTAACCGAGATGGTTTTTCTGGTTGTTATCTAGTGCCATATTAAGTTTTGCTTCTGCAAACGTCCAATACACGATCAAGACCAGCCAGTTAACAAAGTCTAACCTCATTCAATTCTTTTCTTGTAATCATAAACGTCACTCAAATCTGACGCATTTGGCAGTTCTTTATTAACCTTAAGGAGCATTCTGTAAAATAATTGCCAACACAGGTTGGCTTTAATGCACGGTTCAGTGAAATTCCTTGAATGGTAAAACCGAGCTTAATAGCTCGAGACGGAAAGTAGTAGTTAAATACATCGGAGTATTTGATGCGTGTGGCTGTTTACAGTCTCTGTTCACAGCTGACTTTTCATGTTGTTCCGTTGTCAACGGTTACAACAGTAGACAATCTCGTAGTTGGTACGGTGTGCCCTGCACTGTCCACACTCCACTTACCCGCCTTCCTAATTCTCCCCAAATTGTTGCCTGGACAAAGCTTTATACCAGACATTCTGTTGAATGGTAAGGAGCTTAATGACAGAGGAGACCGTTTCCTCAGGATGTTGTAAACTGACAGCAGCGCTGCACAGTAGTGCATACAGATCATGGGAACAGGCCACTCCAGTTCCTGTTGCCTGTTATAAATGTTGAATGGTAACAGGCTTAAAGTCTTGGGGGTTGAAATTCGGTACCGCCGTTTTTGAGGCAGTGTCACTGCCTGAGTGCTGATTTTACCGCCAGGCGTTAGGTGCAAGCTCCAACTGCAAAATTCAGTATTTAGGCCCAAAGATGAGAGAGCAGCGCGAAAAGTGGCGTTGCACACTCACCCTCGGGCGGGAGCTCAGGAGGCCGGCTGAATGTCGCCACGCTCGCTGGAAAATGGGAAGGAAAGGGAAGAAAAAAACCTCAAACTTCCCTGACCCACACCAAACTTCCCCGACCCACACACTAACTTCCCCGACCCGCACACAAACTTCTCCGACCCGCACACAAACTTCTCCGACCCTCACACAAACTTCTCCGACCCGCACACAAACTTCTCCGACCCGCACACAAACTTCTCCGACCCGCACACAAACTTCTCCGACCCACACACAAACTTCTCCGACCCGCACACAAACTTCTCCGACCCGCACACAAACTTCTCCGACCCGCACACAAACTTCTCCGACCCGCACACAAACTTCTCCGACCCACACACAAACTTCTCCGACCCGCACACAAACTTCCCCGACCCACACACAAACTTCTCCACTGTTACAACTAATGAAAAAATTAAGAAATAAATAAGGAGAAAAACTTACCTTGCTCTCTGGCTGATTCTGCCCGAGTTTCGCTCTTTAACCACCACTTTTTCCAGGCTGTAAGAATGCCTGCCGGGAAGGCCGACATTCAAATTCAATACCGTGATGGAGGCGCCAAGGGGGCGTTGCACGCTAGATGACGTCACCACGCGGGTGGTGTTAGTCAGCACAGCGTTAACTCTTGGCGCCTCTGCCTAAGAGCCGACTGAATTTCTGCACAGGCGTGGGCGCCGCTTACCGTCGAAGGTCGGCTTTTGCCGACCATTCGCCGCCTCCCGCCGGCGGGAACGTGCGGCGGTAGCAACTGAATTTCGACCCTTTAATTTTTATTCTCAATGTATTCTGGCACCTGTGAAGTGGTAAGCAACTGTCAATTGACAATCACACTCTCAAAATTCAGTGCCACTGTTTGTGGTACCCTGACATTGTGAAAGTGGGCTGGAGTTTCCTGACATTTTGATCGTGAATGGGAATTCTCTGACATTTTAATGGCTGGCCAGAATTTTCTGACATTTTACCGGGAGCTAGAAATACCCGATGCTTTGACACATGGGTGGAATTTCCTGACTTCTTAGCTCCTGGCCAGAATTCCCTGACATTTTGATGGAAGCTTGAATTCCCTAGCATTGTGACTGCTGACGGATTTCTGTGATATTTTATAGTGGCCTGCAATTCCTTGATTTTTATCACAGCTGGCAGAAATCCCTGACATTTTGCCGGGAGCTGGAAATTCCTGACATTTTGACAGTGTGCCGGAATTTCCTGACATTTTGAAATGGACATAGCTTCTGATATTTAAACATTTCCCTGAACTTAATCTGAGCTGAAGGTATAAGGCGTCCTCACGGCAGTATGCTGATGGACTCCACAGCAGAACCCTGTTTAGGATTTACTGGATGCAGATGTCAAATAAATGCTTTTGGCATTTGTCAATCCCAGAGATCTAGTCTGCTCTTTTTAATAGCAATTGAGATTTTGCTCATCAATATTTTTCCACAAATGTTTGCTCTCTCCCAGTTAATCTGCTGATTCTGAATAACCTCCTTAATTGGAAAGCTAGCTTAGTGCCAGGGTTGAACATCTACACTGATTCATGATCTGCTGGGGTGTTCCCTTGCTTACTAATGCCACAGGTGGGCTTCAGATTGGCAGAACTTTGCCTTTTGATGGAAAACAGCAAATACAAGTGAGAGGGAATTTAAAATTACCTCACTCCTAACTCATCGCCTATCCAATCTCTCCTTCCTCTTGCTGTCTGTGCACAAATTGGCTGCCGCGTTTCCCACATTACAACCGTGACTACACTTCAAAAGTACTTCATTGGCTGTAAAGCACTTTGAGACGTCCAGTGGTCGTGGAAGGTGCTATATAAATGCAAGTCTTTATTTCTTCTTTCTTTTTGGGCTATTAAAACCCAAGGTTCAGATCTCCTAATTCCTACTTACTGATTTCCTTTGTCTTCTCTCTCAATAGGGGTAATTTTAATGTTTGCCGATATGGGCAACATCAGATTGACCATACACTCATGATTTTTGTTTGGGAAAATCGGGAAAGGTGTGTGACGGACTGCTGATCCGATATCACCTGTTTTGCACCATCACCAAGAGTTAATATTCGCCCCCTCCCGCCCCCAGTGTTTCCTACCTTGGTGGGACTCTGCACTAGGATGCCATGAAGCTTCACCAAAATTCCTCAGTTTAAAAAAAAAATGACTTTGAGGTGCAATAATCTGTCAGTGTAGCTGTGAGGAAGCCCTTCAGAAGGAGCTTAGGGTTAATTGCAACAATGCTGTGTAACATTTTTTAAACATCACAAGTGACTAAACCTGGAGTAACTCTAAAAGCTAGTTGTCCAAAAAATAAATCCACATGACTTTATTCAAAGCTGATCTGTTGATTGGTTTCACTGCATTTGCATTAGGTCACTGGGCAACAATTGGTCCATTGTCTCTGGCATTCAGTATAGGATCCAGTAATTACATTCCCATTTCTCAAGTCCAACAAGAGTAAGGCTGTTTACCAAAAACCGAACAAATTCTCAAACTCATTTGTTTTCTATAATTTAATCGCCTTCACATGTCAATAAACGTTCCCACTCCCAAAAAGAAAAGGTCACCACAGTGTAATAGTCATTGCACAACTCTTAGAAAATGAGGCTTGGTGAGTGCATAAAAGTGAGACATTTGGTGGGACGTTCCATGTGGTTACCCTGAATTCAAAAGCCATGTCTTGAAAGGAGCAAGTGAAATGTTGACTTGGAACCAGTGGGCCCTACCCAATCTTTCTCTTAATGTCCTTCAAAAGACTGAATGATAAAGGGCTTTTACTGCTGGTCAGCTGAGTAGATTACCCAACACAAGATCACAAGCGAGCTTGGATGATGAAGGCCCAGTCCATTGTTACATCTTTCCAGAACAGCAACCCCACTATCCTCCCAGATACCAAGCATATTTGCTATCAATTAGCAGATTTGTCATTTTTTTATATCTCTGCCCTTTCTCCAGTGAACTGCTGTGCACTTGATGTATAAAAGGCCTTTTTCAGCATGCCATGCAATGCTCTAACCCATGTTGATTGATAACCTACTATTATATAATTGTACCTTTGTTACGCTTTACTTGTTCGAAAGTAAATGGGAACAGTGCAGGTTATGCTGATGTGACGGAGCACTGAATTCCGTAGCTTCCTGTCACACTGGACTATGTGAGAGCCAAGTTAGGATTAGCACCAGTGTGTGGATGCATTCAGTGCCCTGCAATATGTTTTAATACTTTGAGCTGTACTTCCTATCTCCTGTCCTAAGTAATACATCAATGAAAAACTTGACTCACGTGAATGTCCTCAGAATAAGTGCCTATTGTTTGGCCACTGTTGGACCCGGGCTGAGTACATTCCAGTTTGACTTGAAGACACTTACCAGGTTTCTCCTTAAAATGCCAAATTTAACCAATCTTACACTTTATCTGTCAACATCTGTTGCATATCGTAGTGCGAAAGATAATAAGCAGATCCCACGCTAAATCCCAGCAGGGAAACGACAGATCAAACGCCCAGAGGAGCTAAACTGTTTTGTTTGTATGTTCTTTCCCACAGAATGGAGCCGGTGGAGAATTGTTCTTCAAGAATGCACAGCTGAGGCACACTGGGAAATACACCTGCACCGCACAAACTATCGTCGACAGCACATCCGCCTCCGCAGACCTGATTGTCCGAGGTAGGAACATGTTTCGGTGCTTTCTGAGGGAGTGCTGAAATAATAAACCAGAGATCAGTGCGAAGGAATCACTGCATTTCAAAACAGGAGAGGCACCATTTTGATTCTCAGGCATTGTGTGTTGGAGCAGACTTCTCAATATTTCTAAAAATAGAAACCGGCCACCAAGAATATGGTTTTAAAAACAGATTTTTCTAAACTTTCTTCAGTGTCTTCTGAAATGAAGCTTTAATTGTTGAGGTTACTAAGGTTCATAATCACTGAAGCAAACAGTGGAAGTCAAGCCATGACCCCAGCAGCCCAACAGTTTATCCCAGCACCCTAACCCATGACCCCAGCACCCTAACCCATGACCCCAGCACCCTAACCCATGACCCCAGCACCCTAACCCATGACCCCAGCATCCTAACCCATGACCCCAGCACCCTAACCCATGACCCCAGCACCCTAACCCATGACCCCAGCACCCTAACCCATGACCCCAGCACCCTAACCCATGACCCTAGCACCCTAACCCATGATCCTAGCACCCTAACCCATGATCCCAGCACCCTAACCCATGATCCCAGCACCCTAACCCATGACCCCAGCACCCTAACCCATGACCCCAGCACCCTAACCCATGACCCCAGCACCCTAACCCATGACCCCAGCACCCTAACCCATGACCCCAGCACCCTAACCCATGACCCCAGCACCCTAACCCATGACCCCAGCACCCTAACCCATGATCCCAGCACCTTAACCCATGATCCCAGCACCCTAACCCATGATCCCAACACCCTAACCCATGATCCCAACACCCTAACCCATGATCCCAATCCCCTAACCCATGATCCCAGCATCCTACACCATGATCGTAGCACCCTAACCCATGATCCCAGCACCTAACCCATGATCCCACCACTCTACACCATGACCCCAGCACCCTAACCCATGACGCCAGCACCCTAACCCATGACCCCAGCACCCTAACCCAAGATCCCAGCACCCTAACCCAAGATCCCAGCACCCTAACCCATGATCCCAGCACCCTAATCCATGATCCCAGCATCCCAAGCCAAGTCCTGGCACCTTTGTGCTGCACTTTCGTCAAGTTTTACATTTGACAAAAAGTGCCAGCCCTGCCTGATTGTTGCCCAAATTGATTCTCGAGCTGTTTAGAACAGCAGCTGTTAATTCTGAATGTGGAGCTGCAGCATTGCAAGTACGGGGGGGTTGAGGGGACGGGGTTTCCTTTTAGCGCAGTCCATTACTGTGTGGCTGCATTGTGATTGGTTTTATTGGTGTATTAGAAACAGCCGTTAAAAGGATTTTCATGAGCGGGGTTGTCTCAGTAATTCATGGTCAAACCTCTATGGTAAATGCCAACTTGGGGTATGAGCCTGAACATTTTATACTCAACTATTATTATAGGAGTATTGCCAAAAAATGCCATTAGTCTCGAGTATTCAGCTAAAAAGTACTTTACAAAAATTTCTTGATTTAACAACTTACTTAATCCATAAACCGCTGCCATATTCCTTCCTTCTTGAACTGACCAGCTTTGTTTGTGTTTAGGTCAAGCACTGTGAGATTGAAATAAACACTAATAATACAGCCCTCAAATGTTCGGACTGACTTCACCTCGGCTCACCCTATTCATTTCCTGTCCTATTTTTTCTCTATTCAGTCTCTGTTTTTTAAATAACTCCAATTTCACCTTGTAATGTATTTGCTTCATGGGTTCTTTGCTTAAGAATTCACAGCAGCACATTGCTTTTAAGAATTCATCATCATCATAGGCAGTCCCTCGGAATCGAGGAAGACTTGCTTCCACTCCTGAAGTGAGTTCTTTGGTGACTGAACAGTCCAATACGAGAGCCACAGTCCCTGTCACAGGTGGGACAGATAGTTGTTGAGGGAAGGGGTGGGTGGGACAGGTTTGCCGCACACTCTTTCTGCTGCCTGTGCTTGGTTTCTGTATGCTCTCGGCTTTGAGACTCGAAGTGCTAAGAAATAGTTGGTTTATTAACAAAGGTTTATCAATCACACTACACATTACCAGTTCATCCACTTGGCTCACAAGTGCATACATCATCCTGGATGACATCGATACAACTGACTGGGGTTTTATTGACTCTTGTGAACATCACATGACTGGCTAAGCCATTCAAAATCCAACTGCTCCACAAACCTGTGAGCTTACTCATAGGTGCATACATTACACACGTTATTTCGAATGCTTTTCCAACCTAATTAAAAGCTTAAACTGCCGAATTAAATGTTCCTCTCCTTGGGCTCAATTTTCCCCAAAGCTTTTTTTGGCATACTTGAAAAGTTACATCTGTTTTTTGGGGGCCCAAAAAAAAATCTTCCACATTTCCCCATTTGAATTCCTCATTTTGGTGCTGCTTAGCCCATCGTTTAGTTTTGAGGGTGGAGCCTTGATCCACGCCAAAAAGATCGGGTTGCCACGGTAACCAGGACACAATGCGGGCTGAGGCTGGAAAGTGAAACATACACCCAGCTCGCAACCTGCACAAGCACATTAAACATTGCAGTAACATACCAAGCACAAGCACATTACAGCAACTTGCCTCCATTAAATTATTAAAATCACCCTCCTCCCGATGCCGGTGCAAGTCCCTGCTCCTATCCCAGGCCGAATGGCCTCCCGGTCCCGGTCTCCGCACCTATCCCGGACTGAAAGGCCTCCTCCCTCTCGGTCCCTGCACCTAACTATACCCGAAAGGCTTCCCCCCCACTCTCTCCCACTCTCTCTTACCTCTCCTGCTGCTGCTGTCTGGGCATCTGCTGCGTTGATTTACTTACCTGTTTCCTTAACTCACCAGAAGGTTTTTCTACAGAGGCCACATACGCTGGCCTAAGAAGAACTGAAGTAACTGTGAGCTGGCCAAACTTACCTAACTGGCCAGAATTGGCGCGAGTGGCAGGTTACGCCCCCTTTGACTGAAAAAAAAAACGAACCTAAAAAAATCATAACTAACTGGTGCAAATTGATTGGGGAAACTTGTATTTTTTACTTAGTCCAAAAAAAGCGGGCTGCGCCAAAAAAACAGAGCAACTCACTGGGGGAAATTGAGCCCTCGAATGTGTAGGAGGGAGCCACACACTGAGTGCCAGGTTTTCAAGCCAATAAGGATATTTGATTGTGATGAATGTCATTGTTGCATCACAGATGTCACCACGCCAATCACTCCAATGAGAATTGCGTACAATCACAGAAGAGTTTGACATGGATGAGGACAATCAAAAGCATTCCCAACAGGCAGATTGGGCCTGGACACATGAACTCTGCCTCATTGCTCTGAGCGTTAAGATAGCCGAAAATTTGTTACCGCCCCATTTGAGGGCAGTAACAGCCGTGAGGCGGGCATTCCTGCGCCAGGCGGTGAAGTCCCGCCCCGTGAGCTATATTGGGCTTACCGCCCCCGACAGGAACTGCAGCGCAACGTGTCCCACCGCGTAGCGCAAAGGGTCGTGAGATTTCCAGTGCTACGCAGTGAGACACATAGCGCTGGCGGGAAGACAAGACCCTCCCCTTCCATTAAAGGGTGGGGAGTGGGGTGCCGTGGCAGCAGCCACGTGAGCGGCTTACAACCCGGCATCACCCGTGGCAGCTTCACGGGGCGGGGGGCGGCTACCGAATTTTCGCTCTGAGGCGAAAACGAACTGTTGCGCACGGTGATGACGTCATCAACACCGGCGCAGCGGGCCGGGACGGTACCGGTAGGAGCAGGGCACTACCAGTTAGCGCCAGCGCTAAACTCCTGCGGAACTTCACGGGAGTCGGTAGCAGCACAGCACTCGAGCGAGGTTGTTTGCATCCCATAACGGGAGGCGCAATCAACCCCAATTTTCCCCCCATGTTTTTTTTAACTAAACTGTTGTTGAAAAGGCCTTTGGAGCAAACATTTAAAAAAATATTCCCAAATTCTCATTACATTCCGTTGAGCAATAAAAACCTTATGGGAAAAGTGATCCATCCGTGGCGAACTAAAGAAGTTAAGGATATTATTAGATTAAAAGAAGAGACTTATAACGCTGCGAAGAACAGCAGTAAACCTGAGGATTGGAAGAACTTTAGAAACCAGCAAAGGGTGACCAAAAAATTGATAAAAATGGAGAAATTAGAATATGAGAGTAAACTAGCAAGAAATATAAAAACAGATTGTTAGAGCATCTATGAATATGTAAAATGATGAGAGTAGCAAAAGTGAGCACAGGTCCCTCAGAGACTGAGACTTTAAACAAATATCTTGTATCTGTTTTCACAGTAGAAAACACAAAAAGCATACCAAAAATAGTGGGGAACCAAGAGCTAATAAGTGTGAGGAAATTAAAGTAATTAATATCAGTAGAGAAAAAGTACTTGAGAAACTAATGGGACAAAAGCCGACAAATCCTCTGGACCTGACTGCCTACAGCATAGGAAGTGAAAAGAAGTAATGGATGCATTGGTTGCGATCTTCCAAAATTCCCTAGACCGAGAACGGTCCCAGCGGATTGGAAGATAGCAAATGTAACACCGCTGTTCAAGAAAGGAGGGAGAGAGAACACCGGGTACTACAGGCCAGTTAGCCTGATAGCAGTCATCAGGAAAATGCTGTAAACCATTATTAAGAAAGTGGTAACAGGGCACTTAAGAAAATCATAATATGATTAGGCAGAGTCAACATGGTTTTATGAAAGGTAAATTGTGTTTAAAAATGTATTTATTGGATTTGTTTGAGGAAGTAACTAGTAGGGTAGATCAAGGGGAACCAGTGGATGTAGTATATTTGGATTTCCAAAAGGCATTTGTTAATGTGTCACATAAAAGGTTGCTGTGCAAGATGGGGTTGGAGGTAATATATTAGCATGCATACAGGATTGGTAAATGAACGGAAAACAGAGAGTCGGGATAAACGGGTCATTTTCCGGTTGGCAGGCTGTAACTAATTGGGTGCCGCAAGGATCAGTGCTGGGGCCTCAGCTATTTGCAATCTATGTTAATGACTTCGATGAAAGGACTGAGTGCAATATATCCAAGCTTGCTGACGATACAAAGTTAGGTGGGAAAGTAAGCTGTGAGGAGGACAAAGAGCCTGCAAAGGGATATAGACAGGTTAAGTGAGTGGCCAATAAGGTGGCAGATAGAGTATAATGTGGGGAAATGTGACGTTATTCACTTTGGTAGGAAGAATAGAAAAACAAAATATTATTAAAATGATGAGAAACTATTAAATGTTGGTTGTTGGTGTTCAGAGATATTAGGTGTCCTTGTACAGGAAACACAGAGCTAGCATGCAGGTACAGCAAGCAATTAGGAAGGCAAATGGCATGTTGGCCTTTATTATAAGGACCAACATGCCTTTATTGGGGAACAAGAGTAAGGTAGTCTTACTACATTCTACAGGACTTTGGTGAGACCACACCTGGAGTACTGTGTACACTTTTGGTCTCCTTACCTGAGAAAGGACATCCATGCCTTGGAGGCAGTGCAACGAAGGTTCACTAGATTGATCCCTGAGATGAGAGGGTTGTCCTATCAGCAGAGATTGAGTGGATTGGGCCTACACTCTCTGGAGTTTGGAAGAATGAGAGGTGATCACATTGAAACATATAAGATTCTGAGGGGAATTGACAACGTAGATGCTGAGAGGTTGTTTCCCCTGGCTGGAGAGTCTGGAACTAGGGGGCATAGTCTCAGGATAATGGATGGGCCATTTAAAACTGAGATGAAGAGGAATTTCTTCATTCAGATGGCTGTGAATCTTCAAAATTCTCTACCCAAAAGGGCTGAGGTTGCTGAGTCATTAAGTATATTCAAAGGCTGAGATAGATAGATTTTTGGACTCTAGTGGAATCAAGTGATATGGAGATTGGGAAGGAAACTGAAGCTGAGTCAAAGATCAGCCATGATCTTATTGAATGGCGGAGCAGGCTTGAGGGGCCGTATGGCCTACTCCTGCTCCTAATTGTTTTGTTCTTACCTTAACTGGGAGTAAATAGTAAGTTGAGATGGTGTCACAAATATATTTTTTTATTATATCGCGAGGGGCAAAGGTCAGCATTCTTTCCCACTGGATAAAACAATGGGAGCGCCAGCTTACACTGTTCCTCTTTTACTTGTGTATTGACTCCGTGTTTTCTTGATATGGATTACAGGCATCCTGTAGATTACTACGTGACATTGGAATGTTGGCCATTGATATTTATTTCCCTGTATACAGCATTGACAACATGACCTCCCTCATAAATGACCATGTAGGTTTAACCCTAAATGGCAATATTTGAAGGTAATTGCATCTGACTGTTCAAAAGATCTGTGGGAGACCACGTTACTAATGTTTTGGAAAAGGGAAAAGATCTGAATCCCCATGATTCACAGTGGAATTTTATCTATAGGGTCCGTGTACCTTAGAATTCTGGAAGTTTAAGCACAGAAGGAGACCATTCAGCCCATCATTTCTATACCAGACAAAGGCTCTGCTCAGAGTTGAACCTATGATCGCCTCATTCACCAGGCATGTGCTTTAAACAAGTAAGCCACATACTTCATTTACCTTGGTGTTAAACAATGTCATTCAGTTTTACTCCATTGCTAAGCAAAGCAGAGATTTCAACCAGGGTTCAATCTGCTGTTCAACAAACCCTTCATTCGTGTAGTAACGCTGTACAGATTCATAGAATCCTGCAGTAATAAAAACAGCAAATGCTGGAAACACTCAGCAGGTTAGGCAGCATCTGTAGAGAAGGTAAATGAAGTATGTGGCTTACTTGTTTCAGGTCGATGGCCCTTTGTCAGAACGTTCCTGCTTGGGTGGCTGAAACATTTCAATTCCTGCAGTATGACAGCACCCACACTGCCTCAGCTCTTGCATCTTCTGTAAGGCCATCAGGAGAAGGGGAATTGTGCACCCCGCATTAAATTCCATTTACGACTTTTAACAATCTGGCTGTGGAACCTTCCTTGAGGTGAGGGGAAGAAATATAAAGGCCAGCAGTAGTGAAAGCCCATGACTAGATTCAAGATGGCAGAGCGGACCAGTGCCATTGGCAGCAATTGTTCAGCTTCACTATCCCTCACCCCCAGGGCCGTTGGGTCACAAGGAGGGAAGAGGTGCCTCGGATTGTGCTCTCGTTACTGGATGCGACGGATGCGATTCTGTAAACTAAGTGGAATGTCATGTTGGCTTTGTACCAGGTGCATTATAGCAGCACGCTGTTAGAGGCTGACTATTTAAACTTGAAACATGTAGCATTTTATCCAGCGGATCTACAGACCCACAGCTTGATATAAATAAAGGATAAGTAATATCAAATGAGTGCTGCGTGTAGCAGAGATAGGAATGTGTTGGTGACTCCAAGGCCACCCAAACAAATGATCGCTTAATTTGATAGTGTTTCAGTTTGATATTAATAAATCTAGCAAATAGTTTCTTTTAAGTTTCTTTTTAACAAAGTAACTAGATAGCATTGTTTTCATGCAAAAGGCGAGTCAGGGTGACAGTGAGGGTCCGATCTCAGTGAAGAGAGTTCACAGCTGTGACCTGTGAGGAATGTGAGATGAAGAGATGCACCCTTCAAAGATTGGGAGTTGAGGTTACATTATTGGAAAGCTTTGCATGTGCTTCTAATCCTCACTCGATACGAAGTTCATCGGAGGGATGAACACACATCAGGGATTGTGGCCTGACTATCTGTACAGGGAGGTTCCAGTAGACTGAACCAAAACTAGCTTGCAACTAATTGGAGATGAGTTAGTTTGTGAATGTTTTGTGAACGGTAAAATGGAAACTTTTGGAGCTTCACCAAGTTCTTGCATTGTTACAAAGCTGGAAAGGAGAATGGCAATTTGCAGGTTTGGCTCCGATTTTAATGGCACAGCTGCTGGATGGAAGGTGAGAGAATATTTCCTTCCCCCGGTACTGCTTGTTCATCAACTTCGGTCTCTTGGGCTGGATTTTCAGCTTTTGAGTTTTCGGGGCGGTAATGGCGGCGGAGTGGGTCCTGACACCACCTGGAAAAAGCTTGCAAAATTCGGCAAAAAATGAGGTTCCATGATCAGGGGCGCAAAATCAGGCATGACACAAGGAAGTTTTTGAGCCTCGGCTGAAAATCGCGGCGTTAAATAAGTCAGAATAATGTGCAGGACAAGGTTGTGCAGATACCCTGATTTTTTATTGATTTACGCTTGTAAATAGTTTCTTTGATTTAATGCGCTTCATTGTTGTTCAGTGCCCTGCAACATAACGTATATTGTATGGTTTTCTTTTGCAGGGGTGGGGGGAGTGTTTGTTACTTTGTTGCAGTAAAATGTCTGTTTGATACTTTGCCATTGATGCCTTGTGTATCATTCCAACGTTCACCGGAGATGTGCCTTTTTTGGGGCACATAGCATGTCCAGTATTGGCTCCATCCCTCAGTTTCCTCCATTTAGGAGCCGGTCCATTATGAGCGACTCTTGGTCCAGCAGCATCTCCGCGCTGCCTCCCCCGTGGATGGTGTGGCTATCCAATGGGGGCCTCGCCAGGTTCCTCTTCGTCATCCTCCTCCTCCTGAGGTGGGCCTGCAATCCCCACTGGCAATGTCTGGCCCCTCATGATGGCCAAGTTGTGCAACATGCAGCACACCACAATGAATTCAGAAACCTGTTGAGGGGAGTATTGAAGGCTGCCTCCAGAGCGGTCCAGGCATCGGTCTGCCTGTAGGAGCTGGCATATCTCTGTCAGCACTTCCTTTTGGAAGCGCAGCCTTCTCACACACTGCTCCTCAGAGAGCTGGAGGTATGAGCATTGGTACCTGTAAACCCGTGGGGGGTAAGGCCTCCTCTCCAGACATCTTCGGCCTCTCCTCATCCGTGGGTCGACATGGCCAGCAGCCCTTCTTCTAGCTTGACGCCACCTGGCAATAGCATGGAGCATGATACGCTGGCGAACTAGCATTGCCCCCATTACATTCTCTCACTGACCTTGTAAGGACACTGTAATGGCAGATCAAATGCCGTTTGCAAGTCAGAGCTTCACACAGCGTGATGTGCACAACCGTTGCAGTCAATGTGACCTGCGATGTAGGGTCCTCCTCCCTTCATTTCAATACACCGCCAATACTTCCTGCTGCACCCTGAGAATCCCTGGTTTTTCAGAGGTTTCCTGGGGCGGGCGTTTAATGTGCCGTTAGGGCCGAATTTTGCATTGGGACACTAGCGGAGTGTTGCCCAACAATTGACAGCATGATCTCAGTGAAACTAGAGGGCGGGACAGTAAGATTTTGCGCCACCACAAACCATGAGCCGAATTTGCCGACTGGGTGGTAAAACCTGGACACCCGCCGTAACCCCTAGAAACACCCTTTACCGCCCCTCCAGGGCGCTAACACAGGCACAAGCGAGCCGAGAATCCAGACCATTTTAGCCCTTACTGGAGGGGTGATTTATTTAAGTACTATTGGTGATCGTCTACAAATACACATGGGCATTGGTACAGTCACAAGAGGTTAGAGGGAGGAACTAGGAGGAACATCAGAGGCAAAAATGAGAGAAACTGCTTCATTAGCAGGAGATATCCATCCTTGAAAAGAGATGACCTCAGTTTCGATACTTAATGGGATAGAGAAAGTAAACCTGGAACAGCACTTTGAGATACAGCAAGGCAGCAATACAGGAGGGCACAGGTTCAAGCTTGAGAAGCACTTTGGGACGTCCTGAGGTTGTAAAAGGTGCTATATAAATGCAAGTCTTTTTTTTTCTTTTTTGAAGGAAAAGTTTAGGTCAAGTGTCCGAAAGTTTTTCTTCACACAGAGACACTTGCAGTGAGCATCCAGGAGGACTTGTTGAGCCCAGGAAAAAACCCAACTAGACTATATTCTGGCAAGTTGAGATCAAATGCGTTAAAGGGCGTTCTTCAGCTTTGTGATTAGACCTACATGGGGAGCAAGGAGGGAAGTGGACCTGAGTCCATGATCAGATCAGCCATGATCGTATTAAATGGCGGAGCAGGCTTGAAGGGTCGTATGGCCTACTCCTGCTCCTATTTCTTATGTTCTTATGTACATATGTGTGTCAAATTCCAGCACCTGTAAATCATGGCAAACTTTTTGGATGGTTGCAATGAAATGAACTAGAGTTTAATTTAAATGAGTAATTCATGATAGCATGAAGTATTATAACAAAAACAGCAACTTGTATTTATAGAGCGCCTTTAATGAAGTGAAATATCCCGCGGCGCTTCACAAGAGTACTATGCGATAAATATTTGACACTCAACCACTTAAGTAGAAATTAGCGCAGGTGACCAAAAGCTTGGTAGGTTTTAAGGAGTGTGTTGAAGGAGGAAAGAGAGGTAGAGTATGTAGGATAGCAAGCACTGAAGGTGGCCACCCTAGTCTTTGTGTTGTCGTTGTTGGGCTGTGTCCAATAAGATTTGTGCTCATTACCATCAGTGTTCACTGTTGCATGCCACGTTATAAATGCCACAGTGTTACAGTGGAGCAGGAGACACGAGGCATGGGTTCAAACTGGTGAAAGGCAAATTTCGGACTGAAGTCAGGATGTTCTCGCAAAGAGCAATCGACATTTGAAAGGGAGGCGAACGTCTTGGGGTCACTGAAAAGACAGATGCTGTGATGGGGAGGATGTAGAGCTCTTTTGGATGGTGAGGTAGGAAGGGCAAAATGCCCAACCTTATGGATATTATCTTGGTGATTTGGGGGCTTTATTGGTAAAGTTTATGACAGAAAAGAACACAGGTCTGATCCCATCTTGAAAAGAAAGCCTCCTCTTTCACTTGGTGGCCCATTAACTGTTGAGGATGTATTATCCACTCCTTTTTCAGGTAACTTCCTCTTTGTTCCTGTCCACAAGTTGTTGAGCCCAGACTGGGGTTTGGTTCCATAGCCACCGGTCGCTGTCTGGTACCTGTTCCAAATATCCATAACTAATTTGTGGGCCTGAACAGTGTGTGTCCTCATCCTGATATTGCCTCGCCCCTCCCTAACTCTGTAATCACCTCCAGCCCCCAAGATGTCTGCGCTCCTCTAATTCTGCCCTCTTGAGCATCCCTGAATATAATTGCTCAACCATTAGTGGCCGTGCCTTCTGTTGCCTAGGCCCCAAGTGCTGGAATTCCCTGATAAAACCTCTCAGCCTCTCTACCTCTCTTTCCTCCTTCAAGATGCTCCTTAAAACCTACCTCTTTGACCAAGCTTTTGGTCACCTGCGCTAATTTCTACTTATGCGGCTCGGTGTCAAATTTTTATTGCATAATACTCCTGTAAAACATAGAAACATAGAAAATAGGTGCAGCAGTAGGCCATTCGGCCCTTCGAGTCTGCACCAGCATTCAATATGATCATGGCTGATCATGCAACTTCAGTACCCCATTCCTGCTTTCTCTCCATACCCCTTGATCCCTTTAGCAATAAGGGCCACATCTAACTCCCTTTTGAATATATCTAACGAACTGTCCTCAACAACTTTCTGTGGTAGAGAATTCCACGGGTTCACAATTCTCTGAGTGAAGAAGTTTCTCCTCATCTCGATCCTAAATGGCTTACCCCTTATCCTTAGACTGTGACCCCTGATTCTGGACTTTGCCAACATCGGGAACATTCTTCCTGCATCTAACCTGTCCAATCCCATCAGAATTTTAAATGTTTCTATGAGATCCCCTCTCGGTCTTCTAAATTCCAGTGAATATAAGCCCAGTTGATCCAGTCTTTCTTCATATGTCAGTCCTGCCATCCCAGGAATCAGTCTGGTGAACCTTCGTTGCACTCCCTCAATAGCAAGAATGTCCTTCCTCAGATTAGGAGACCAAAACTGTACACAATATTCAAGGTGTGGCCTCACCAAGGCCCTGTATAACTGCAGTAAGACCTCCCTGCTCCTATACTCAAATCCTCTCGCTATGAAGGCCAAAATGCAATTTCCGCCTTCACCGCCTGCTGTACCTGAATGCTAACTTTCAATGATTGATGTACCATGACACCCAGGTCTCGTTGCACCTCCCCTTTTCCTAATCTGTCACCATTCAGATAATATTCTGTCTTCCTGTTTTTGCCACCAAAGTGGATAACCTCACATTTATCTACATTATACTGCATCTGCCATGCATTTGCCCACTCACCTAACCTGTCCAAGTCACCCTGCAGCCTCTTAGCATCCTCCTCACAGCTCACACTGCCATCTGCAAACCTGGAGATATTACATTCAATTCCTTTGACTAAAACATTAATGTATATTGTAAATAGCTGGGGTCCCAGCACTAAACCTTGCGGTACTCCACTACTCACTGCCTGCCATTCTGAAAAGGACCCGTTTATTCCCACTCTTTGCTTCCTGTCTGCCAACCAGTTCTCTATCCACGTCAATACATTACCCCCAATACCACGTGCTTTAGT
The DNA here is from genome assembly GCF_044704955.1 of Pristiophorus japonicus. Lineage (NCBI taxonomy): Eukaryota > Metazoa > Chordata > Chondrichthyes > Pristiophoridae > Pristiophorus > Pristiophorus japonicus. Next base: position 80,951,878 of record NC_091991.1, on the reverse strand, counting down.
TTTGCACACTAATCTCTTGTGTGGAACCTTGACAAAAGCCTTTTGAAAGTCCAAATACACCACATCCACTGGTTCTCCCTTGTCTACTGTACTAGTTACATTCTCAAAAAATTCTAGAAGATTTGCCAAGCATGATTTCCCTTTCATTAATCCATGCTGACTTGGACCGATCCTGTCACTGCTTTCCAAATGCACTGCTATTACATCTTTAATAATTGATTCCAACATTTTCCCCACTACCAATGTCAGGCTAACTGGTCTATAATTGCCTGTTTTTTCTCTCCCTCCTTTTTTAAAAAGTGGGGTTACATTAGCTACCCTCCAATCCATAGGAACTGATCCAGAGTCTATAGAATGTTTAAAAATGAGCACCAATGCATCCACTATTTCTAGGGCCCCTTCCTTAAGTACTCTGGGATGCAGACTGTCAGGCCCTGGGGATTTATCGGCATTCAATCCCATCAATTTCCCTAGCACAATTTCCTGACTGACTAATAAGGATTTCCTTCAGTTCCTCCTCCTCGCTAGACCCTTGGTCCCCTAGTATTTTCGGGAGGTTATTTGTGTCTTCCTTAATAAAGACAGAACCAAAGTATTTGTTCAATTGGTCTGCCATTTCTTTGTTCCCCATTATAAATTGACCTGGGACGTTTCACTAGGTGAACGGCGCTATATAAATACAAGTTGTTGTTGTTGTCCTCACCTGAAATCTAGAGATTCCCAGTTCCAGCAGAGATTGCTGGATAGTGATTAGAAGTGGGAAGCCTGGCTGAGTTTCGTCGGGCTAATCCGGGGGTGCTGAGATGAAGCAGAATGCTACCACTTCCCCAGCTGCATCAGTTAATGCAGCACAAACTGGGACATCTACTCCTTCATGTTGTAACCAACTGAGGCATTGAGGAACGCCAACATGGCTTCGCTTTTTATAAAGATAAAAATAAATAGGACAACCTTATAAATGGAACTGAGTGGGGCCCCAGCTGGAATCTGAAATGAAAACAGAAAATGCTGGAAATCTCAGCAGGTCAGGCAGCATCTGTGGAGAGAGAAACAGAGTTAATGTTTTGGGTCTGCCGGAACCGTTAACTCTGTTCTATCCACAGATGCTACCTCACCTGCTAAGATTGCAAATAATGTGCCGTAGGTTTGAAGAAATTCTTCCCAAGAGTTGGTGCGGCCCCAAGTTTATTGTTACACGCCTCTTTTAAATGGCAATGTGATATAATCTTTATGACATCACAAACACACTGCACACAAGATAGCTCTACAGGAACTTGTCAGGTGACCTTGTCACATGATGCTTTTATTATAAGTACAGCAGCAGTTGCATTGCCACAGTAGTCCACTAGGTGGAGCTCTATATTACAGGCACGTGGCAGCCAGACATTGGTACCGAAAGGTGTTCAACGCCACTCTGTTCCCATGGGGAAGAGCAAAGGTCAGAGGTCTCTGAAGGTCACCCAGAAGCTGCTTGTTACAGTTGCTGCCCTTGCCGTACCACGGCAACCACTTGGGCAGAATATGTTGCAGTCATGAGCGCCGATCATTTCCTTTTGTAAACTCTGATCCCGCAGAAAGGAAAGCTGGGTTTCTCATGCCCCTGTTTTAATGATTTATCACTGAGAAACTGTTGAACAACCAAGAGTTTTCAACCTAAACGGGCCAAAGTGGATTTGTGTGAAATGAAGCATGCGCTTGATAGAAAAGTTATAGCAGCCGAATTTGACTATTCTGCACAAAATATACTTTGGAGACCTGATTAATGGGCGTTGCACTGAAAGGATATTAAAGTTTTTAAATAAATGGAAAAATATTATTTTGCTTTGCTTTTCTACTTCTGTTGAAAGCCAGTAACATACATCATGCACTTCATAGCTTGTTATTTTAACATGAATGTGGAGAGGGGGGATTTGGATGCAGAATAGTTACTTAAATCAAACTTAAACTGTCTCCCAATTGGAAATTCTATTTTATACTATATAAAATAACAAAAAAACAGCAATAAACTTGATATTTTACATAAAGTCCCCTCAGTGGCTCGACTCCAGAGCAAGGAGTAGCTGAATCGTACAGAGCAGGTAGGCCCAGTGATGGAGGGGCTGCACTGGGTCTTGGCTTCCTTGAGTTAGCAAGTGGGGGTGGGGGGAAATTAGTCAGTGTTCTTCCTCCTGATGGCTATCCAGTGAGCTGTGCTGAAAACGTGCTTGTGGGGGTGGGGGGTGGGTGGGGGCACGTTGAGTGAGGACAAAATTAGAGTGCAAGGCACCCACATAGAATAGAAGAGAAGAAAAGATAAATCAGACAGCAGTGATTATGTGACGTTTAGCTTGGGTCTCAAACACCTAAAGGTTAGGGAGATGGGAAGAGTATGGGAAGGTCAAGCATCCCACAGCACACGGGCCCCGATAAAGAACCAGTAAGTGCAGAAGACAGCATGATGCAACAAATGATTATTGGAATTACTGTTGTAACGGTCGTCCCTCCATTTCTCCATATATCTTTTCCAACCAGCCAGGGAACACGAGAGCCCAAGTCAATTACTTATACCGTTATTAATCATTTAATATTTACAATCAATTTGGGATTTATCATTTGAATTGCCATGAAGACACACTAACAGTGGCTATACACTTAACCCGTGCTTTCAAATCACGTGATACTATATTGATTATGTGTGTGTATACATGTTTGTGTTTGTGCGTGTACACGTGTTTGTGCATGTACATGTGTTTGTGCACGTGTTTGTGCGTGTGCACATGTTTGTGCATGTGTTTGTGCACGTATTTGTGAGTGTGCACGTGTTTGTGCTGTGTTTGTACATGTGCGTGTGATTGTGCATGTGTTTGTGTGTTCAATAGTTTTGGTGTCCATGGCAACTCTTCTTTTGGCCAGCAGAGTGCACACTTCCATTAGACAGGAAAGGGCAGAGGAAGCATTCTTCTTTCCTCTTGTAAACGGAGCAATCTGAGGAGACCAGTGACAAACCTATTCTTAATGATGGGTTCATCATGTAAAAATTGCTTTGCTTTCACTGTTTGACCTAATTACGGGGTGATAGTATAGCCATAACAATATAAACTGCAGCCCAGCGCTACCCGAAATATTGAATCATGATGTAAGTACAGTATAGTTATTCACTTCATTAATCCCTTTCATTTGCATACTAACTTCTGATACTTCTGCCATCAGAAATTGTGTTGTCTTATGATGCATAATGTGCAACATTTGCATTAAGTTAGTTGTCATTGTAAACAAATACATGCATTTATATAGCTCCCTGTCTCCTCCAGCCCTGCAATCCTCTGAAATCTCTGCGTTCCTCCACCTCTCTGCCTCTATCTCCTCTAAAACGCTCCTCAAAACCTACCTCTTTGATTAAGCATTTGGTCATCTGTCCTAATGACTCCTTCTTTGATTCGGTGTCAAATCTTATCTGCCAACGTTCCTGTGAAGCGTCTTGGGACGTATTACTACATTGAAGGCGCTATATGAATGCAAGTTGTTGTTAAAACATCTCCAAGTGTTTCACACAATGAATTAGTTTTGAATTGCAGTGAGTGTTAGGTAGGCAAACAGAATGTGACTGCCATGTCTTCGATTGGAAAACACATGAGATATTTTGACGTGCATTTGGCTAAATAGTGGCTTAAGCCTTAGTAGAGCAGCCAATGACTTCAAACTTTTGAACTGAAACTTGAAGTGATGCTCATGTTTCAGCATACTGTGATACAACTTACCAGAGCAAAGGTTCATGAGCAGGACGCTGCATGGAGCGAGTTCCCAATCTCAACGGTGCTACTGAGGGTAGGATCACAATTCTGAATCGGAAGTAAAGGAGGGGAGCCGACCATGGGAGTATGCTCACCCACCTCCCAACAATCTCGAGGGCAACACTAACAGAGGCCTTGAGGCACATCCACCTGGTCCCTCCGCTGGGAAGGCTGTGCCACTTGGGAGGTCCTGAGGAGGTGGGGAAAGTAAGATAACTTTACAAAACGAGGAAGATATTTCATTGAATAGTTGCCCTTTTTCATTTGTGCTGGGGTAAAACATGCAGGATTTAAACTGAGGACTGTGTGGTGTGGAGAGTAGACACTGACCTTTCATCTGTCTAGGACTTTGAGTTCAAATCCAGCTCAGGCTGATGGGATGAACGTCTGCTCTTGTCGACCACAGAAGCAGATTGCCTTTAATTGCACAATAAATGGCAAGAGACTTGGGGACGTCACAGAAGAGCAGCTGTTGGAGACGGGAAAATGTGGCACTGCTGCTTGCCTAGAGTACATTGATGGGGCAGAGTGGGGGATCAAAGCATGCAGTCCCCAACGGAGGGCTGCTTGCTGCTGTCCCTTGCTGTCTGAAGTGGAACTGTTTCATTTCCCAGCATTGACATGCTTCAGAAAGACACAAAATGCTGGAATCTCAGAATCTGTGGAGAGAAAAACAGAGTTAACATTTCAGGTCGACGACCCTTCGTCAGAACTGGAGAATGTTTGAAAAGAACGGATCTTAAGCAATAAAAGGGGGAGGGGAAGAGAGAACAAAAGGGAAGGTCTGTGATAGGGTGGAAGGCAGGAGAGATTAGAGAGACACAAGTGATGATGGGCCAAATTGAAATGTTAATGGAAGAAGTTAGAAAAACATTAGTCAGGATAGGGTGTGAATGGCAGAATAATGACCAGCTGCCATTGGAGACAAAGAGAAAAAAAAAGATAAGATTGGGGTAGGGGGGAGGGAGCCAAAGATGGGCAGAGGTTAAAGTCTGAAATTGTTGAACTCGATGTTGAGTCCAGAAAGCTTCTGGTCGCCTGTCACTTTAATTTTCTGCTTCACTCCCACTCTGACCTCTCCGCCCTCGGCCTCCTGCACTGTTCCAATGAAGCTCAACGCAAGCTCAAGGAACAGCACCTCATCTTTCGTTTAGGCACTTTACAGCCTTCTGGACTCAACATCGAGTTCCACAATTTCAGACCTTAACCTCTGCCCACCTTTGGCTCCTTCCCCTCCCCCTCCCCTCCCCCCACCCCCCACCCGCAATCTTATGGATCCCATGGCACTATTTTGAAGAAGAGCAGGGGAGTTATTCCTGGTGTCCTGGCCAATATTTATTCCTCAATTAACAAAAGCAGATTATTTGGTCTGTTTGTGGGAGCTTGCTGTGCGCAAGTTGACTGCCGCGTTTCCCACATTAAAACAGTGACTACACTCCAAAAGTACTTCATTGGCTGTAAAGCGCTTTGAGACATCTGGTGGTTGTGAAAGGCGCTATATAAATTCATGTATTTTTCTTTTTATTTCTGAAGAGAGCACAGATTTGTTGAGATTGATGGATTTAACTTGATAGTGAATCTTCCAGCATAGAACTGAAGGAACAGTATTTCTTTTTACAGTAGAACAGTTATGATGTACTTTTGCACTGAATTCTAGTCATTTGGTATGTTTTAGTGGGATTTGAATGCCTTCACTCATTCTAGGCTGCACAGTGTAATTGTGTTGGAATAAACAAAATGTAACAGTACGGGCTGCTCAATATTGCCAATTGAGATCGCAGGATGGGTGGCGACAGTGGCTCAAGTTTGCTGTTAGCGTTCACTAAGAACAGTCTTGCTGCCAAAGTACCGTGGTTTTTAACTGACTTCAGTCGTAAAAATGGGACAATACCAGGTTTAGAAAGAAAGAAACACATGCATTTATATGGCGCCTTTCACTACCGCGGGACGTTCCAGAGCATTTTACAGCCAATGAAGTACTTTGGGAGTGCAGTCACTGTTGCAATGTGGCAGCCAATTTGAGCATAAATAGCAATTAAATAAATGACCAGATCATTTATTTAGCTGTTGGTTGAGTGATAAACATTAACCAGCACACCGGAGATAACGCCCCTGCTCTTCTTCGAAATAGTGCCACGTGATCTTTTACTTCCACTTGAGAGAGCAGACGGGGCCTCGGTTTAATGTCTCATCTGAAAAACAGCACCTCCGACAGTTCAGCACTTCATCAGCATTGCACTGGAGTGTCAGCCTCGATTTTTTGTGCTCACGTCTCCAGAGTGGGATTTGAACCCACAACCTTCTGACTCCGAGAGGAGAGTGCTTCCCACTGAGCCATGATTGAGAGCCTGCTGTTATTTAGACTTTATTCACTCTTACTTATAGTAAAGAACTGCCAATGTGACCTGTGGGAAAAAATATGCCAGTTCATAACAGGGCAGATTAACTCTCCAAAAGGGGTCTGCTCTGTTTGTTTTCGCCCTGCTGGCAGTTTCTTCATCTGGTTTTAGGGATAGGATCAATTAGCCGTCTGGCCCTTCTCACTGGAAGCTCACACAATGGGACTCCCCTCACAACACACACATGGAGGCCCAGGCTAATCCATGAGAGGAGACCACCACAGGAAAACACCAAGAATAATGACCCAGCTCACTAAAGTTGCTCTTGGCTACAGAGTCTTGGCTACTGTTGGTTACTTTTGGCACCTTACTGCCACAGAAAGCAATTTCAATGTCTGATTCTAATCTGCAAATAAAAACACCCATTGTCCTCTCGGAGGCTATTACTTTAATTATCAATTAACGAGCTAACTTATTCTGGCTGAACTGCCTAGCAGGCCTGCCTGCTCTCATGTAGACACTTATCTGTCATTGAATCTGATTTCTAGAAAGTTCCATGTATTAGAGACACTCTCCACCCCACCCCCCCGCCCCCACCACCGCCTCCCCATCCCAGTCACAGGTCAAGAGCAGTCTCTTAAAGTTGTACCCAATCAAAGGTTTTTGATTCCCATCACTCAGTCTATCTAAAGATATATAGATATATAGATATAATTTTCCGGATTGGACTAATGACAAAGTTCTGCTTTGGATGCAGTTCCTATAAATACCAAGTAAACAAAAGTCACAACTCTCCCAGTACATAACCCGGTGTATGATTCTTGTATTCAAAATAAGATCATCATCAATTATAGGCAGTCCCTCGAAATCGAGGAAGACTTGCTTCCACTCTAAAAGTGAGTTCTCAGGTGACTGTACAGTCCAAAATGCGAATTACAGTCTCTGTCACAGGTGGGACAGACAGTGGTTGAAGGAAAGGGTGGGTGGGGAGTCTGGTTTGCCGCACGCTCCTTCCGCTGCCTGCACTTGATTTCTGCATGCTCTCGGCGACGAGACTCGAGGTGCTCAACGCCCTCCTGGATGCACTTCCTCCACTTAGGGTGGTCTTTGACCAGGGACTCCCAGGTGTCAGTGGGGATGTTGCACTTTATCACGGTGATCGAAATCAGATCAAATGGAAGCTGAAAGAGGAAAATTTGAAACGCCTAAACACCTTCGCGCCCAAATCCTTTGTAATGAGAGCGATGCGCTAGAATGCAGAGGCCCGAGGACTGAAATAAATTTGGCCTTGGGCCTCATCAGATTAGCTCAGGCGAGCTATATGAGGGCCTTGCCAGTTTCTCCACAGCCCGAAGGCCCAGAGGTACGTGTGGGAAGGGGGGTGGGCGGGGGGAGGGAGGGCTGGACAGCCGCGGCCCGCACTCGATTTGTGGAGCCAGGAGCAACGCTCCGACTCCACAAGAAGGAAACATTTTCAGAGTTGTTTGCACCCCCTTTGAGTGACTCCCAATGGTTGCTTTACAGGCCACTGGTTAGGCTGCAAGATCCAAATAGGGCAAAACAATTTACCAATCGGCATCTGAAATGAGCGCCTAAAAAACAAAAGGACCTAACCAATTTAGCATTGGTCCAATCACCCGGGCTGATCGGGCTTGGGTCTCTGCCCTGCTAAATTGTTTGTAGGCCCATAAAACGTGTACAATGATGTTAAATTTTGACTCCAAAGAATCTGCTGAATGCACATTACTAAGCCTGGCAAAATGGCCCCCATAACTTGAATACTTCCATTTTCATTTGACTGTTGAAGTTGTCTCAGGACGAGAAGGGAAACTGTGCCTGGTTTTCCTGGATTACTTCCCAATGAATGAAAAATACACCTTGTTATCACTTTAGTTGGAGCTGTTAATTCTCTAAACTAGGTTTCCTGTGGAATTCGCCTCAGTGGCTAAATCTTGGTGTTATAGATCAGAATGTTCGCCCTCACGGCTGCAGCAGGAAGCTATCACTCGGTATCATTCGATTTAAAAACACAAGTTTTAAATACTACCTCCATAACTTTTATAAACATCTTGCCACAGCGTCTCAGTCTAATATTATCTACTTAACTGGGAAGGTTAGTAAAGAATTTATGTCTAGTTTACTGCTTCTGGTTCACTAAAGGAACTTTCTAAAATCTCACATTCTATTTTGGTTTTTCGTCATCAGAAAATATTAAACTCTGTTGAAATTCTGTTTAATCCATTTCTTGAGGGCCATTGGTGATCAGTTGGATGCTTCTGTTGCCGGCCTGTAGCTTACAGAAGATTGGATCAAACCATTCATTGGGGACAGAAGCAAATTCTGTTTTCACTTTCTACTGCAGCAGTGTTTAAATTGTGGTTGACTTGTGAATCTGACTTCACTGTAGCTCACTGCAGTTTGGCCTGTCAGCCACTTTATTTTTTGATGTTTGTATGTGTGTTTGTTTGTTTATGTATGTGTGCGTGCATGTTGGCATGTTTGTGTGGGTGTATGCATGTGTGCTTGCATGTATTTGTGTTTGTTTATTTCCATGTGTTTCCGTGTGTTTGCATGTTTGCATGTGTTTGCGTGATTCCGTGTGATTGTGTGTTTGCGTGTTTCCGTGTGATTGTGTGTTTGCATGTGTTTGTGTGTTTGCATGTGTTTGTGTGCTTGCGTGTGCTACTGTGCTTGTGTGTGTTTACGTGTTTGTGTTTGCGTGCTTGTGTGCATGGGTGTGCTTGTGTGTATATTTGTGTGCATGGGTGTGCTTGTGTGTATATTTGTGTGCATGCGGAGGCGCAGAGGCAAAAGAAAAATGTTCTTTTTTAATAAGTAAATTATTTCAGGAGCAGCAGCTGTCAGCACACATCACTTGAAACCAATCTTTGAAAACTTTTGTAGGCAATTGGCTGTGTATGTCCAGCACAGTGAGCCTGAACTTGGTAGAGCTCCATTGCCATGGTGAGCTGAGGCAACGGGATAGAATTCAGAAAAGATGAAAGACACTTGAGCTGTGTAGGAAAGATGTCTACACTGTGAAGACAAAAGCCCAGTGAATAGGTCACTCCTGGGATTAACCACATGGGTCGGTTTTCTTTTGAAAGATTCAAATGGACAGCTAGGAGAAGATTTAGTCACAATAACACGAAGCCTTAATAAAGGGGTGAGCTGAGATGTGCAGTGCCTATAATCATGTCTGAGATTAGAAATGTGTTTTACTGTTCCAGAGATGAACCTTATGCGAGTTGTTGTACTTCTGGCTTGCTCTCGCTCTCCTGTCTATTCTGCACTCTTCAGTGCTGCTCATCAATCCGGCTCCTGATCACGTGGTCACAGGGTTTGGGGTGGGGTAGAGTGTATATGTTGTGATACACAAGGTATCGCAATTGTGTGGGACATGCTCAATGGACCAGGTGGTCTTTACCTGTCCGTCATTGTTTGTATTCGTATTCTCCTGCACCGCCTTCCCTCTCACTGTAGCTTCCCCTCCCCTGTTCCCCTCTCCCCCTCTCCCCAGCTCCCTGTCTCCTGCTGCCCCCTGTTGGGTGGGTTTCCCTCTCGCTGTCTTGCAGTGCACAGCAGCGGTAGTGTGGGGGGAACGGGGTGGGGGGGGGGTGGGCGGGGCAAGGAGGGACGCGTCTCGTGTGTGAGTCGTAGCCTTTTTCCTCGGCTTCTTGGCTGTAAAGTGGGGATGCAGTCACAATATGTGCGACTGTACTGTAAACAGTCAATTTTTCTATTTTGTCTTTACCAACATGTGGAGCTTGAGGTAGTCCAGTTTATACTCATGGTGCTCACCTTACATTGTTTCAAATTTCTGTGAAGAATACATATGTTGACAAATTTAACTAATAGAGAGTAAATTCTGAAACATTCCAGTGCCCAAAACAGTAAGAACCAATTCAATGATAAAGAAAGAAAGACTTGTGCCTTTCACGACCACTGAATGTCTCAAAGCGCTTTACAGCCTATGGATTACTTTAAGTGTAGTCACTGTAAGAAACGCAGCAGCCAATTTGTGCACAGTAAGCTCCCACAAACAGCAATGTGATAATGACCAGATAATCTGTTTTTTTGTTATGCTGATTGAGGGCTAAATATTGGCCAGGACACTGGGGATAACTGCCCTGCTCTTCTTCGGAATAGTGTCATGGGATCTTTTACATCCACTTGAGAGAGCAGACGGGGACCTCAGTTTAATGTCTCATTGGAAAGACGGCACCTCCAACAGTGCAGCACTCCCTCAGCACTGCACTGGAGTGTCAGCCTAAGTTAGAAACATAGAAATATAGAAAATAGGTGCAGGAGTAGGCCATTCGTCCCTTCTAGCCTGCACCGCCATTCAATGAATTCATGGCTGAACATGCAACTTCAGTACCCCCTTCCTGCTTTCTCGCCATACCCCTAGATCCCCCTAGGAGTAAGGACTTCATCTAACTCCCTTTTGAATATATTTAGTGAATTGGCCTCAACAACTTTCTGTGGTAGAGAATTCCACAGGTTCACCACTCTCTGGGTGAAGAAGTTTCTCCTCATCTCAGTCCTAAATGGCTTACCCCTTATCCTTAGACTGTGAACCCTGGTTCTGGACTTCCCCAACATTGGGAACATTCTTCCTGCATCTAACCTGTCTAAACCCGTCAGAATTTTAAACGTTTCTATGAGGTCCCCTCTCATTCTTCTGAACTCCATTGAATACAAGCCCAGTTGATCTAGTCTTTCTTGATATGTCAGTCCCGCCATCCCGGGAATCAGTCTGGTGAACCTTCGCTGCACTCCCTCAATAGCAAGAATGTCCTTCCTCAAGTTAGGAGACCAAAACTGTACACAATACTCCAGGTGTGGCCTCACCAAGGCCCTGTACAACTGTAGCAACACCTCCCTGCCCCTGTACTCAAATCCCCTCGCTATGAAGGCCAACATGCCATTTGCTTTCTTAGGTTTATGTGCTCAAGTCCCTGGAGTGAGACTTGAACCCACAACCTTTTGACTCCGAGGCGAGTGTGCTACCCACTGAGCCACGGATATAGGTAGACAAGTTAACCACCATCAGATGTCTTGAATGACATCCAATGTCACTTATACACCTCATCTAAAGTCTTAAAATACCAGGAATGATAATGCTCCGACAGCCAAACAGATGATGAAATGAGGGAGCAGGAGTTAGAAAAAAATAAATTAAGAATTAAATCGAGTTTTAAAAACCCAGGAAGAAGTTCAGTGATATTGGTAGAATATTATCTTTGGCTCCCCCCCACCCTACCACTGCCTTTTCCCCAGTAGCCCAACTGGGAATATGGCAGTGAGTTTCTGAGCCTCACGGACCCAGCTTTGATCCCTGGTGTTTCTCCAGGTTGCTGATCTCACCTGGTGCTCAGTAAGGATGCTGCAATTGGCCTCAGCCCCTGTGGAGGGGGGGGAGGCGGGGGGGGTGGTTGGTGGGAGATTTAAGGGAGCTGCAAACAAGCTGAGTACCCCATTCGCCCATGAGCTGCCCAGCAGCCGTTGTCATGGGTGACCGTCTCTGGATATGGGTCGGCCGGCACAGCTCCGCACCATTTTCTTGCAGTGTGAAATATAATCTCCAGATTGGCAGTCGTCATCACCATCATCATAGGCAGTCCCTCGAAATCGAGGAAGACTTGCTTCCACTCTAAAAGTGAGTGCTGAGGTGACCGAACAGTCCAATACGGGAATTACAGTCTCTGTCACAGGTGGGGCAGACAGTGGTTGAAGGAAAGGGTGGGTGGGGAGTCTGGTTTGCCGGACGCTTCTTCCGCTGCCTGCGTTTGGTTTCTGCATGCTCTCGGCGACAAGACTCGAGGTGCTCAGCGCCCTCTCGGATGCTCTTCCTCCGCTTAGGGCAATCTTGGGCCAGGGATTCCCAGGTGTCGGTGGGGATGTTGCACTTTATCAGGGAGGCTTTGAGGATGTCCTTGAAACCTTTCCTCTGCCCACCTGGGGATCGCTGGACATCGACAACAAGGGCAGTTTGTCAGTGCTGTTACTACAACTGGCCTCAGCCTTTACAAGATGGACAAATGGACAGGAGGGGGTGATGAAATGACACTAAACCTGGGACTTAAACACTTATTGCAGGAAGGACTGAAGTAAGTGAAGAGTTCAAAGGTTTGGGTAGGTTTTTTTGCTGGGGCGAGTCAGCCTGGGTCCTTCAGTTACAATCCCCAATGGCCAACTATTATCTCAACGCAATCTTTGTAAAAAAAAATTAATTTTTGAGACATTAAAGCCTAGCACAAGTTGCTAAGATTTATATCTTATTGCAAAAATACCAAGTGTCATAGTACTCTGTTTATTAAAAATCAGTGTTGCCAAGAATTCCTGTTTGTAAACACTGACTGGTTTCTGGGAATCTCCGACTCCTGGAGACATACAGATCTGATCCCGATATCTAATGATGTTGAGTCTGAGCTCCCAAAGAGGCATCCTAAATAGATTTTTCTGCACATTAAAAATTGCCCCCTTGAAATTGTTTAAAAGCAGTGCTATTGAAAGCATTTTAGTTTGTGATTATTGGCACAGACATCTTGGCTTTGCTAATATAGTTTTTGTATCTCTGTGATTAATATCCCTTCACCCAAGCTGTGCTCAAACCGCCAGAGAATTCTGTAGCTTCCGGACCAGCCAGTTGTTCCAATTTCCTCCACTGTTCTGAAGAAAGATTTGCATTTATATAGCACCTTTCACAATCTCAGCACGTCCCAAGATGCTTTACAGCCAATGAAGTACATTTGAAGTCTCGTCGCTGTTGTAATGTCAGAAACGCGGCAACCAATTTGCACACAGCAAGGTTCCACAAACAGCAACGTGATAATGATCAGATACTGTTGTTTTAGCGTTACTGGTTGAGAGGTAAGTATTGGCTCGGACACCAGGAGAATTCCCTGCTCTTCTTCAAAAAAGTGCCACGGGATCTTTTACGCCCATCTGAAGGGCAGACGGAGCCTCGGTTTAACATCTCATCTGAAAAATAGCGCAGCGCTCCCTCAGTACTACACTGGGGTGTTAGCCTAGATTTCATGCTCAAGTCTCTGGAATGGGATTTGAACACGCAACCTTCTAACTCAGAGGTGAGAGTGCTGCCCACTGCTAACAATAATTTCAACAAAAGTGAGTTGAAATCCTAAATAACAAAGTGTATAAAAACATCACATTACTTTTGTCTCCTCTCTGTCTCATCCCTTTTTCTTCTATAGCTCCTCTCTCTTTTATTTTCTGTTATTTTATCTCTATTTTGTTAGCATGCATCCAGTTTTTTCCTGTGTCCTGCAGCCCAATGTTCATTTTTGGAGGCAGGAGATGGTTACCTATCTGTCTGCCTTACGCATTCTCATCTCAAATCGACTATCAACTGGTTCTGAGCACTGTCAGGAGTTGGATTGGTGAGTTGCGACCTGATTGCATTGTGAAGACAACACATCAAACTTCTTTGTGCATTTTGCATCCAACCGTAGGAAATGGAAGGCGGGGACCAGAGAATTGGGGGCCCCGATTAGGAGGGCGTATTGAAATGAGTTATCTTGTCAGTGGTGCTTTGATGGGGATGGAGATTACATTCTGTAAGGTCAGTCTGCTGAAGCATAGCCTTCGAGATGCACGGAGGGCTGCTCTGTTGAAGTTCGCTCTATTGTCGGGCCTTTTGTTTGGGCCCCATATCCTCCTTATGTTGTGCAACACCACTTTAAATAGAAGTTTGTCTTGGCTTCTGATAGTTTGGAATCTGCCCCATTGATCTTGCACTCCAGATGTAAAACTACCAACGTGTGCCTGTTGAGTTTGTGACTTGGATTAACAAGCCTGCACGCCCTCACTGATGTCTGCCGAAGGTTGGCGAAGGTTGATGCAGGTGAAGCTTGTGTTGCTGGCCTGTACTCTGAGAGGCGGAACGTTCCGCCCATTTGCGGCTATCAAAGAATGGTGCCCGGCAACATCTTATGGTGGCCAACCACAATTTGCATTCGCCCGAGCTGCTCTCTGCCTCTGGCAGCTTGAGGAAGCCCTTCTCTTAAGGCGCTTCTCTGCACCCTACCAGATTTTACATTAAAGTTCGCAAAACATTACTCACGCTCCTGAATATGACTAGTTTCATGTCTTCTCCCCTCACTGTGAAATCCTCTGGCCTCCCTCTTTCTCCCCCCACCCCACCTCCGCTAATATGGAGATCTTTCTGCCTGCTTTCCCAGATTGCCCGCATTGATGCTTCTTTAACCTGTGTTTAAGGATTTCCTTCTCTGTCGTGTGGGTTCAAGTCCCACTTCAGATCTTGAGCACATAATCGACCCTCCAGTGCAGTGCTGAAGGAGTGCTGCAGTGTCAGAGGTACCACCTTTCGGATGAGACGTTAAACCGAAGCCTCGTCTGCCCTCTCAGGTGGACATAAACGATCCCATGGCATTATTCGAAGAAGAGCAGGGGAATTATTCCCGATGTCCTGGCCAATATTTATCCCTCAATCAACATAACAAAAACAGATTATCTGGTAATCATCACATTGCTGTTTGTGGGAGCTTGCTATGCGCAAATTGACTGCCACATTTCCTACATTACAAAGTGACTACACTTCAAAAGTACTTCATTGACTGTAAAGCGCTTTGGGTCATCCTGCGGTCTTGAAATATATAAATGCTTGTTGATGCTTTTTTCTTTTCACTATGCTCACAGGGCAGGTGATAGCATAAACCCCACCTTATTGCTCCGTTTCCATGGCTGGGCCAGTAACCCAGGTAAGTCCTGTTCACAGCGACCTGTTCACAGAACCTTGCTGTCTGCCTCTACACGTTCATGGACTGTCTACTTTGACTATCCGAGCAAGTAGGTGGGGAGATGGAATGCATGTCTTGGAATGGAGTCCTTGGGAGTTTTTTATCAAGATCTTTGTGCTGAAATCAAAAATTAGGATCGATTGAAATTGCTGGACACACAGGGAATCAAATTTCTACCACTTGTTATATCGAACGTCAGCGAAGTAAAGCTTGCTCATAATCAGGGCAGGCATTGAATGGAGCGTGGGATTGGATTATTCAAGTTAGGCAGTACCTTGATGAAAAGGTGGTGGAAGCAGATTCAGTGGTAACTTTAAAAAGAAAATTGGATATATACCTGAAAAGGAAAAGTTAAGTTTGCAGATCTCTGGGGAAAGAGCGGGGTAGTGAGACTAATTGGATCGATCTTTCAAAGAGCTGGCACGGGAACAATGGGCCGAATGGCCTCCGTCTGTGCTGTGTGATTCGAATAATCTATTTCCAAGCAACGTGTAGTTGAAATACAGCATCATTTGTACTTCATATGACTGCAACATCATAGTGGTGAATCTATTCTGGGTAAGGCCATTGCGAACAGCGCAGATTGTTATAGAAACAAGGTCTCAGCCTTTTCGCGATGCTTTTTGGCTTTGTTGAAAGGTTGTTGGTGGCAAAGGTTTGTGACTTAAATGTTTAAAAGTGCTAAATACAAGCACTGCCCGGGGATCGTAAATTCAGACTGAACCATGAAGTCGAATGTCCACGAGTATATCATTTTTTTAAGCGTCGATGAGGATAGTTTGCATGTATAATGAGACCAAATTTAAGACGTTTTGAGAAGGCCTGCTGTTTTTATGCGGATGTTTCCTGAGCACAGTATTTTCCGAGCTAAGATTTGTACAGGTGCTGTGTGTTTTTTTTATTGGTCGGAGAGCAGCAAAAAAAAAGCACAAGAAGACTAAAAGGAGGGTGTACTGGTGTAGGCAGGGAAGGAAAGCAGGAGTTTGCAGAAAAATATTTTGCTGCATATCTGAGGTGACATTAATGCAATGTATCAAAAATGAATAAATAATTAAAAAAAAAAATTAGTGAATATTTTCGGAAAGCTCCACCAACGAAAGAAATGCAAAACAGTTGATATACACAGAAGGTCTGTCGGCATCTGGAAACCGAGATTGTGGGATCAGAATTCCAAATACAGTATTTACCTCATCTCTCCTCTTTGTCAGAGGCTGTTTTTTCCACCATTTTAGGAACACAGGGACAGGAGTAGAGCTTTCATCCCCTTGAGGCTGTTCCACCATTCTGTTAGATCATGGCCGATCAATACCTCAACCCCATTTACCCATCTTGGTTCCATATCCCGCAACGCCCTTGCCCGACAAAAATCTATCAATCGTACTTTTGAAATTTTCAATTGAACCCCAGCCGCAACAGCTTTTTGGGGAGAGAATTCCAGATTTACGCAACCCTTTGTGTGAAGACGTGCTTCCTGACATCTCCCCTGGGCAGTCTCGTTCAATTTTCTAGCTTATGCCCCCTTATTCTGAATTTCCCCACCTGAGGAAATAGTCTCTCTCTCTCTTTCTTTCTCTCTATCCTATCAACTCTTTCAATCATCGTAAACACCTGAATTAGATCACGCCTTAATCTGCATTCAAGGGAATACAAGCCTATTCTATGCAATAAAAACAGACAATGCTAGAAATACTCGGCAAGTCAGGCAGCATCTGTGGAGAGAGAAACAAAGTTAACATTTCAGGCTGATGGCCTTTTATCAGAACTGGAAACAGTTAGAGGCGTAACAGGTTTTAAGCAAGTGCAGAGGCAGGGAAAGCAGGGAGGGAAGGAATGAACAAAAGGGAAGGTCTTTGATGGGGTGGAAGGCAGGAGAGATTAAATGCTAAAAGGGATAATGATACAAGGCAAAATGGTATTGGGACAACTAAAGTTGGGTCTAGAGGAGGTGTAAATGGCAATAGCAGAATCATTACCGAAAAAATGGGAGCGGTAGTTACCATCTCAAAACGTTGAACTCAATGTTGAGTCCGTAAGGCTGCAAAAGTATAGAACCTGGTGAAATCCTGATCCCAAATACCATTCCCTTGCCTCCTTGTGCCGGAGAGCAAGAAAAAAAGAAAGGAAATGGAACTGAATCCCAACTGGGTGGACTTCCCACAGGCGGGTGGGCTGGGAATGGAGGCTAGAGGAAGGCCACAGGTGAAAGGTCAGCAGGCCACAAATAGCACCAGACTATGTTACCAGCATCACTGCACTAAAGGAATAAAAAAGCATCACAGTTTCAAACAGCTACCTTCCCAAAGCCTCCAGTCGCTGGCTGGTTCTATTTATATAGCATAAACCATACAAACTATACCTGGAAATTAGTCAGTGATGCATGAATAGTAAACATGACTGGTATTGTTTCTTGCTGTTGTTTTAGCAGAGGTGTTACCTGTTTATTTGACACCACTTAGAAAAATGTTTAGGCTTTATATGGCTTTTTCAAACGGCAAAAGGAATTGACACGGAACGAGAACATGTCCTTGTTCAAGGCACCTTCTGATTGTCATAGCCACTTGTTTTTGTGCACTGACTATCGCTCCATAATGGATCTGGTCAGCGGAACAGATCCGTTGTGGCCAAGGCATGGAAATCGCTGGAATCTGCCCCCCCCCCGTCCTCCTGGAGCATATCTCATGAGTTGGGCAGTTGTTATATACACATTGTCTCCGTGTTTACGGGAAGGGAGTCGGGACGGCCGAAGAATCCGGCAATGCAGAGATGCTTCTGAATTTAATGGCGGGACCTCATTAAAGAAAATTCTTCCCCGCCTCCCTTCCACTGCCGGGTTTCCTGCCCCTTGGGAAATCCGCACAGAAGCAGTTCATTTTAAGTCGGGCTCCCAATCGCACAGCGGGAGCTTGATTAAAATATGTTAATGAGGTGCCTCCTCTCTCCATGACGGGGCACTCGGACGTGGCAAGCGGCAATGTGGCGGGTTGGGGCTGCGTTCCCCGTATATTCATTT
The DNA here is from genome assembly GCF_044704955.1 of Pristiophorus japonicus. Taxonomy (NCBI): domain Eukaryota; kingdom Metazoa; phylum Chordata; class Chondrichthyes; family Pristiophoridae; genus Pristiophorus; species Pristiophorus japonicus. The sequence continues at coordinate 80,933,973 of NC_091991.1, read as the reverse complement.
GTAACACCCCCCTCCGTCCCCCCACCCGTCATGAGAAGGGGATAATATCGAGGCCACTGTCTCAAATCTGTGCTCAATATGACAGGGCCCCCTAAATGAGAAAGTTACAATGACAGAGTGTTGAAAGAAATGGATTTTATGCCACTTACATTCATGATGGATGTTTGATCTAAAGTACCTTTAATGTTCAAAATTGTTTTTATTAGAATATTGACTTAACAGGAGCAGCCATAGAATTTATGCATTCGCTTCTTCCCACTTAATTATACCAACCTTTGACCCATAGATGTCTTCAATATTCAGTTGCCTTCCTCTCCCCGAAATGTGCTCAACACCACAGCCCGTGTTCTGTCGCTGCACAACATAAACATGCGCGACACTTCCACAAACCTTCTAGAATTTGCTAGAAACAAATGGGCCAGTTATCCTTGGAGTACTGCAGTAGCATTTTTGTCCTGAATCCAAATTTAGAATTTCCAGATGGTTACTTGGCGTGTACAGTAAGTCCACACTCCGCAGGGATCAGTTGCCGTATGCAGTAAGGAACTTTCTTGTTGTTGCAGAAGATACTGTTTAAAATGAAAGAACAAAGAGAACTAGGGTTCAAATATATGGACCCGGAATCTGCAGCCCTTACAGGCGTGTACGAGGTGCGTAACAATTGTTAGGCCAGAATGAGAGTACATCGGAACAGGAAGAGTAGGTCATTCAGCTCTTTGACACTGTTCCACTCATGAATGATCTGGACCTCAACTCAAGTTACCCGCCTTTGATCCATGGCCTTTATCCTGTGTGCCCTTTAGAGAGGGCACTGAAATCATTGACTGACCAGGATAATGTCAGGGATGGGAAATTATAGTTATGAGGAGTGATTTGAGATACTGGAGCAGAGAAAGCGGAGAGGAGATTTAATAAATGTTTTAGAGATTATGAGGGGCTTTAATGGAGTGAACATGGAAAGGCGATTTCCTCTGGTTCGGGAGCAACACGTAAAATGTCCCAAGGCACTTCACAGGAGTGTTAGAAGACAAAAGAAAAATTTAATCCGAGCCACATAAGAAGAAATTATGGCAGATGACCAAAAACTTGTTCAAAGACGTATATTTTAAGGAGCTTCTTAAAGGAGAAACGAGAGAAGCTGTTCCAGAGGTGTGGAAGCTGTACCACCCCCACCACAACCCCTCCCCGGCCCGCCCAACCCACCAACCCCTCCCGCACCCCCCCAAACCCTCCCCGGCCCACCGCCCCAAACACTCGATCCCAACCGACCCCGTCCCCCCAATTCCTCCCCGCTCCCCTCAACCCTGCCCGCCGCCCCAACCCCTCCCCGCCCGCCCCCCAGCCCTTCCCTGCTCGTGCCCCCCAACCTCTCCCCACCCACCCACCCACCATCCCAACCCCGCCCCCACCCCTGCCCCCCAACTCCTCCCCGCCCGCCCCCCCAACTCCTCACCCGCAACCCCTCCCCGCCCACCCACCCAACCCTCCCTGCCCGCTCCAACCCCTCCCCACCCGCTAAATCCTCCCAACCCCCCAGCCCCTCCCCGCACACCCTCCAAACCCCTCCCCCGCCCATTAAAGCCCCCCGCCACCCCTCCCCGCTCACCACACAACCCCTCCCCGCTCGCATCCCCAATCTCTCCCCACCCGTCCTCCCAACCCCTCCCCACCCTCCAACGCCCCACGTCCCCCCCAATTCCACCCCCTCAAACCCCTCCCCGTCTGCCCCCCCCAACACCTCCCCGTCTGCCCCCCAACCCACCCGCCCCCACAACACCTCTCTGCTTGCGCCCCCAATCTCTCCCCGCCTGCCCTCTCAACCCCTACCCCTCCCCCAACATCCCCCGCCCCCCCATCTCCTCCCCCCAACCCTTCCCCGCCCTCCAACGCCACCCGCCCCCTCAACTCCTCCCCGCAACTTCTCCACAGCTGCCCTCCCAACCCATCCCTGCTCGCGACCCCCAACCTCTCCCCGCTCACTCTCCCCAACCTCTCCCCGCCCCCCAATATCTCCCCGGCCACCCTCCCAACCCCTCCCCCACCCCCCAAAGCCCCCCCGCACACTGCAACTTCACTCCCCAATCCCTCCCCGCCTGCCCACCAAATCCCTCCCCGCCCCCCAAACCCCTCCCCGATCCGCCCTCCCAACCTCTCCCCGCGCGCCCCCCAAACCCCTCCCCGCCCAACCTCACAACCCCTCCCCCGTGCCCCAATGCCCCGCACCCCCCAACCCCTCCCCGCTCTCACCCCCAACCCCTCCCAACTCCTCCCCAACCAACCCCGCCCCCCCCAATTCCTCCACACACCCCCAACCCTCCCTGCCCACCAACCCCTCCCCGACTTCGCACTCAACCCCTCCGGCCCGACCCCCCAACTCCTCCCCCCCCAACCCCCCTCCGCCCGCACCCCACAACCTCTCCCCGCCCTCCCACCCAACTCCTTCCCCATCCCCTCCCCGCCAGCCCCCCAACACGTGCCTCCCCAAACCCCTCCCCGGCCCGCTCCCCAACTCCTCCCCGCCCTCCCCCCACCCAACTCCTCCCCGCCCGCCCCCCCAACCCCTCCCCGCCCGCACCCCCAACGCCTCCCCACCCACACCGCCAAACCCTCCACCCCAACCGACCCCGTCCCCCCAACCCTTCCCCGCCTTCACCCCCCATCCCCACCCCACCTGCCTCCCTCAACCCATCCCTGCTCGCCCCCACCCCCCTGCCCCCCCCAAGCTCTCCCCGCTCGCCCCCGAAACCTCTCCCCGCCTGCCCTCCCATCCCCTCCCCCGACCCCCAAACCCCCCCGCCACCCCAGCTCCTCCCTGCATGCCCCCTAACTCCTCCCCCCAACCCCTCCCTGCCCGTCCCAACCCCTCCTCCCACCAACCCCTCCCCGCCCGCCCCGCCCCAATTCCTCCCCGCCACCCCAACTCTATCCCCACCCCACCCCACCCGCTTCCCCCAACTTCACCCCACCCGCCTCGCCCAACCCCTCTCCCCGCGCGCCCACCAACCCCTCCCCCGCCCCCAACTCCTCCTCGCCTGCCTTCCCAACCCCTCCGCGCCCGTCCCGACCCTTCCCCGCCCTCACCCTCAACCCCTCCTCGTCCTCACCCCCAACCCCTCCTTGCCCTCACCCGAACTCCTCCTCTCCCTCACCTCAACCCCTCTCCACCCACCCCCAACTCCATCTGCCTCCCCAACCCCTCCACCCAACTGACCCCACCCCCCCAATTGATCCCCGTCCCCTACCCTGCCCAGCATTCAACCCCAATCCCTCCCTGCCCGTCCCCAACCACTCTCCACCTGCCCCCCAACCCCTCTCCGCCAGCCCTGCCCACCCCCCAATCCCTCCCCGCCCGGCCCCCCCAACCCTTCCCCCATAACCCTTCCCCCGCCCCCCAACCAGTTCTGTGGGAGGTGGGACCAGTACAAACCGTATGGTCTGCACCTGGGCAGGACCGGCACCAATGTCCTTGGCGGAATGTTTGCTCGTGCAGTTCGGGAGGAGTTAAACTAATATGGCAGGGGAATGGAACCTATGCAGGGAGACAGAGGGAAGTCAAATGGGGGCAGAAGCAAAAGACAGAAAGAAGAAAAGTAAAAGTGGAGGAGAAACCTAAGGCAAAAAGGGCCACATTACAGCTAAATTCTAAAGGGGCAAAGTGTGTTAGAAAGACAAGCTGAAGGCTCTTTACCTCAATGCGAGGAGCATTCGGAATAAGGTGGACGATTTAACTGCACAGATAGCAGTTAACGGGTATGATGCAATTGGCATCACGGAGACATGGCTCCAGGGTGACCAAGGCTGGGAACTCAACATCCAGTGGTATTCAACATTTAGGAAGGATAGGCAGAGAGGAAAAGGAGGCAGGGTGGCGTTGCTGGTTAAAGCGGAAATTAATGCAATAGTAAGGAACGACATTAGCCTGGATGATGTGGAATCGGTATGGGTGGAGCTGCAGAATTCCAAAGTGCAGAAAATGTTAGTGGGAGTTGTGTACAGATAGTAGTAGTGAGGTTGGGGACAGCATCAACAAGAAATTAGGGATGCGTGCAATAAAGGTACAGCAGTTATCATGGGTGACTTTAATCTAGATGTTGATTGGACTAACCAAACTGGTAGCAATGCGGTGGAGGAGGATTTCCTGGAGTATATTAGAGATGGTTTCCTCGACCAATATGTCGAGGAACCAACTAGAGAGCTGGCCATCCTAGACTGGGTGATGTGTAATGAGAAGGGACTAATTAGCAATCTTGTTCTGCGAGGCCCCTTGGGGAAGAGTGACCATAATTAGTAATATTCTTTATTAAGACAGAGAGTGACACAGTTAATTCAGAAACTAGGGTCCTGAACTTAAGGAAAGGTAACTTCGACAGTATGAGGCGTCAATTGGCTAGACTAGACTGGCAGAGGATACTTAAAGGGTTGACGGTGGATAAGCAATGGCAAACATTTAAAGATCACATGGATGAACTTCAGCAATTGTACATCTCTGTCTGGAGTAAAAATAAAACTGGGAAGGTGGCTCAACCGTGGCTAACAAAGGAAATTAAGGATAGTGTTAAAGCCAAGGAAGAGGCATATAAATCGGCTAGAAAAAGCAACAAAACTGAGGACTGGGAGAAATTTAGAATTCAACAGAGGAGGACTAAGGGTTTAATTAAGAGGGGGAAAATAGAGTACGAGAGGAAGCTTGCAGAGAACATTAAACTGACTGCAAAAGCTTCTATAAATATGTGAAGAGAAAAAGATTAGTGAAGACAAACGTGGGTCCCTTGCAATCGGATTCAGGTGAATTTATAATGGGGAACAAAGGAATGGAAGACCAATTGAACAAATACTTCGGTTCTGTCTTCACGAAGGAAGACACAAATAACCTTTCGAATGTACTAGGGGACAGTGGGTCTAGTGAGAAGGAGGAACTGAAGGATATCCTTATTAGGCAGGAAATTGTGTTAGGGAAATTGATGGGATTGAAGGCCGAAAGATCCCCAGGACCTGATAGTCTGCAACCCAGAGTACTTAAGGAAGTGGCCCTAAAAATATTGGTGCATTGGTGATCATTTTCCAACAGTCTATCGACTCTGGATCAGTTCCTATGGACTGGAGGGTAGCTAATGTAACACCACTTTTTAAAAAAGGACGGAGAGAGAAAACGGATAATTATCGACCGGTTAGCCTGACATCAGTAGTGGGGAAAATGTTGGAATCAATCATTAAGGATGATATAGCAGCGCATTTGGAAAGCAGTGACAGGATCGGTCCAAGTCAGCTTGGATTTACGAAAGGGAAATCATGCTTGACAAATCTGGAATTTTTTGAGGATGTAGCGAGCAGAGTGGACAAAGGAGAACCAGTGGATGTGATGTATTTGGACTTTCAACAGGCTTTTGACAAGTTCCCGCACAAGAGATTGTTGTGCAAAATCAAAGCGCATGGTATTGGGGGTAATGTACTGACTTGGATAGAGAACTGGTTGGCAGACAGGCAGCAGAGAGTCGGGATAAACGGGTCCTTTTCAGAATGGCAGGCAGTGACTAGTGGAGTGCCGCAAGGCTCCGTACTGGGACCCCAGCTCTTTACAATATACATTAACAATTTAGATGAAGGAATTGAGTGTAATATCTCCAAGTTTGCGGATGACACTAAACTGGGTGGCGGTGTGAGCTGTGAGGGGGACGCTAAGAGGTTGCAGGGTGACTTGGACAGGTTAGGTGAGTGGGCAAATGTATGGCAGATGCAGTATAATGTAGATAAATGTGAGGTTATCCATTTTGGGGGCAAAAACACAAAGGCAGAATGTTATCTGAATGGCGGCAGATTAGGAAAAGGGGAGGTGCAACGAGACCTGGGTGTCATGGTTCATCAGTAACTGAAAGTGGGCATGCAGGTACAGCAGGTGGTGAAGAAGGCAAATGGTATGTTGGCCTTCATAGCTAGGGGATTTGAGTATAGGAGCAGGGAGGTCTTACTGCAGTTGTACAGGCCCTTAGTGAGGCCTCACCTGGAATATTGTGTTCAGTTTTGGTCTCCTAATCTGAGGAAGGACATTCTTGCTATTGACGGAGTGCAGCGAAGGTTCACCGGACTGATTCCAGGGATGGCCGGACTGTCATATGAGGAGAGACTGGATCAACTGGGCCTTTATTCACTGGAGTTTAGAAGGATGAGAGGGGACCTCATAGAAACGTATAAGATTCTGACGGGACTGGACAGGTTAGATGCGGGAAGAATGTTCCCGATGTTGGGGAAGTCCAGAACCAGGGGACATAGTCTTAGGATAAGGGGTAGGCCATTTAGGACTGAGATGAGGAGAAACTTCTTCACTCAGAGAGTTGTTAATCTGTGGAATTCCCTGCCGCAGAGAGTTGTTGATGCCAGTTCGTTGGATATATTCAAGAGGGAGTTAGATATGGCCCTTACGGCTAAAGGGATCAAGAGGTATGGAAAGAAAGCAGGAAAGGGATACTGAGGGAATGATCAGCCATCATCTCATTGAATGGTGGTGCAGGCTCGAAGGGCCGAATGGCCTACTCCTGCACCTATTTTCTATGTTTCTATGTTTCTATTTGATGGGGCGGGAAATTGCCCTCCTTTCTTCAGAAAAATCATTGGGGCGGCAATGGGGCGGAAGCGAGCCGGGAGTGGGGCGGAAGGCGGGCGATGTCATCAGCGCTACATTGAGCACGTCAGCGTGATGTGGATGTGCCGTGTTGTGCTGCCATTTAGCAACGTCCCTCCCCTTCATTTAAAGGGGAGGGACGCTGCGAGGTTTACTTGGTTTCACTGCGCCACCAGGGAGGGCTTCGGCTGCTTGAGCAGGCCGACATGCAAGAGGCCGACATTGTCACGCCGCTTGCAGAATTGGCCGACAATTAAAATAAAATGGCGGCTGCAGCGGTGGGCTCGCCCCTTTAAGAGCGGACACGCCGCTCGGCCACTGGCAGCTTCCCGCCGCGCGATGCTGTCGGGGACACCGACAAGCGATGATTCGATTTTTTGAGGGCAATGTTGCTTCCGGGCGAGATCCAGGTGGTGCGCATTCTAATGACGTCATTACAGCCATTTGCACAGGAGCGGGGCAGATACCTTCTCCACCTCAAAAAATCAAGAGGGATCGTCTGAGGGTCCGCCCCAACTGGGCGGGAATTCATTTCTGCCCCTGGGGGTTAACTGCTCTTAAAATAAGTGACAATTTCGGCCCTGGGGTTTTTAGTCACAGATATGACATAAATCGGTGTTGGTGATGTCCATGTTGTAACTGGCCCTGGTAAGCCCACATCTGGACTACTGTATCCAGAATCGGCCTTCACCTTGGAGAAAGGATGCAGCATTTCTGGAGGGAGTACAGAAGAGAACTCTGAAGACAATTCCTGATCTTCGGATGGCTGGGTTATGGAGAACGATTCACCGCCCTTGAGCAGAGGGGAATGGACTTTTATAACAGTCTTCAAGATTTTAATGGGTACAAGTAAATCTTCTGTGATGTTGTTTACTGTGAGTCAGATGATACACTGTTTGATTACAGTCAGGATGTTATGCCCAGTAACACACACTATTATTCAGGACACTGATTTACAGTGACTGATGTTAGTCAAATTCATTTTTAATATGTGGCATTTTGGAACTTCTCCTCCTGTTTTGGGATTGAATTCCATTATTTTATTTTGTCCGTTATTGTAAACAAATTACCTTTATATTTTTATATATACATATATTTCTTTTAAAGTTTACTTAATTTTTTATTCCTCACCATTTTGAAAGATAAGGACAAACAGCAAGATGATATGTAAAGTGTAGCAGTTGGAGGGTGGAAGTTACTTGGGTAGTTAGCGCTACAGGAGAGGGGGAGGTGATCTACTGGGAGGGAATGACTCTGGGAGCACTGGGACCGATCCTCAGGCTTGGGAGATCTGGGACGGGGATTTGGTGGCTCTGTAGCATTGGTCTGCATGTCACGCAGTTTGGCAGCCTGGGGAGGTATCCGAACTGGCAGGAGTGCACAAGGGAAACCTGGAGTTTAACACTAACTGTAGAGGAGGAACATGGGGTCACTGTCAGCCAGACAGGCCTGAATCTGGTAGCGCTAGATTATAAGGGCTGGATTTTTGGATCTGCTCATTTCGGGGCGGTAATGGCAGCGGGGCGGTAAAGTTTGCGCCTCAGTCAGCAAAATTCATCAGCTGGGTCCCGAGTGTGGGTGGGGCACTAAGGGAGGGGTTGTACACCTCTCTTAGGGTGCTAGGCCAGGTTGAGCATGCGAAAATCCCAAGTGTAAAGTCCTGTCCCCTCAGTACAGATGCACACGAGGCATGTAGTGAAGTCAAGGTCACTCTGAACCTGCACCTTTATTTCACAGCTCTGGAATGCTGCACTTGCCTGAGACCTGTCCTTATATACCTGTCTCTTGCAAGTGCACCCCTGGTGGTAAGGTATGCTGGTAGTTACAGGTCATATCTTATTACAGTCATGTATAGAATGTTAGGATACAGTTATATATAATAATGTAAGATACATGACACCAAGCTAAACAACCGGCCTCAGAACGCTCTAAGAGAGATCTTGGCTGGGGGGATGGGGCAAAAAAAACCTGAAAAAAACCCATCAAAAGCATACCCAATAAATAATGCACTCCACCGCAACATAAACACAAAAAAAAAGAAAAACAGTCACACTTACCTGAGATCAAGATTACTTGCCTCACGGCGGACACTACAGTTCGGACTGCCAGCTTCCACAGGCGGTCTCAGCAGGGGGCACACTACAGAGTGCTACAGATCGGGCAGCAGCCAAAAGTCAAGCCGGTGCCGCAACCAGGGGCATTGCAGACCAGCTGGCCTTTTCCGGGCGGTAATGCTACGTGCCCCGTCGAAACCGGCACTGAATGTCTCAGCCTGGCACTGGAAGCTGGCTGCCTGCCCAGGAGTGCTTCACGTTGCCATTGCCACCCCTCTGGGGCACTAACAGGGGTGGCAGAAGACCGAAAATCCAGCCCCCAGTTTCTAAGAGTACATTCACACTCCACCTGCAGCATCGCTGCAAAGTACTTCCTGCTTCACCGTGACGCTCAAGATCGTGTGTGAATAGGATTATGTCGAATTATCCAGCACGGAAGGATGCCATTCGGCCCATCGTGCCTGTGTCAGCTTTCTGAAGGAGCTACCAATTAGTCCCACTCCCCCGCTCTTTCCCCTTAGCCCTGCAAATACTTTTCCTTTTTAAGTATATATCTAATTCCTTTTTGTAAGTTACTACAGCTTGATCCTCCCTTATCCGGAACCCCTGGGACTTGGCCTGTTCTGGATAAGGGAATTTTCCGGACGGGGGGTGGTTACGTTAAATTGGATGGTACAGATACTGAGCAAGGGGATATTGGGGCTGGCTGGCTTGGGGCTGGGAGTGCAGCAGAGAGATTGCGGGGGGGCGGCAGCGGTGGATCACGGGGTCAGGCCAGCGATTGCGGGAGTCAGCAGCGAGGAGGACTTCAATTTGTTCATGTCGGAGTTCTGCGCATGCGCCACCCGGTGGCCGGGAATGGTTCTGGACGAGGGGTGGTTCTGGATAAGGGAATTGTGGATAAGGGAGGTTCAACCTGTATTGAATCAGCTTCGACCACCCTTTCAGACAATGCATTCCAGATCATTCTAACTCGCTGATTTTAAAAAATTCTCCTCATCTGCCCTCTGTTTTTTGTCAATTATCTTAAATTTGTGTCTTCTGGTTACCGACCCTTCTGCCAATGGAAACAGTTTCTCCCTACCTAGTCCATCAAAATCCCTCAAAATTTGGAACACCTATCTTAAAGCTCTCCTTAACCATTTCTGCTCTAAGGAGAACAATTCCAGCTTCTCCAGTCTCTCCACATAAATGAATTGCCCCATCCCTGTTACCATTCTAGTAAATATCTTCAGCACCTTCTCCAAGGCCCTGACATCCTTCCTGAAGTGAGGTGCCCAGCTGTCAGATCAGAGCGATTGCCAGGCCTGACTGTTACACCTGGTGGCTTCAGACCTGATCTGCAGAGCTCAGATCTTAGTGGAACAGAAAACTATGGCAGGTTTAAAAAAAAAAATAACTGGATGAATTTCTGTTAGAAAAGAGGAAACAAGGCTATCAGGGCTGGATTTTCAGCTTTGATGTTTTTGGGGCGATAATGGCGGCGGGGCGGGAAAGTTAGCATCCGGGAACAGTTTGCACCTCAGTAACGTTGGGCAGTTGGGCCCTGAGTCAGGGGACGCAGCGCTAAGGGAGGCGTTGTACACCTCTCTTGGCTGCGAGGATGGGAAACTCCCGAGCTAAAGAGCTAGGCCAGAAGCGCTCCGAGAGGCGGCCGGGGGGAAAAAAAAACCTGAAAGAAACCCACAAAAACATTCCCAAAGCATTGCCGCCACAAGACAAATCGCAAAACGAATTTAACGGAAAACAATCACACTTACCTTGGGAGTCCATTACTCACCTCTTCGCTGTCGGTATCGTTGAACTGCCTGATTTCCCAGGTGTTCACTGTGGGGCGCGCTGCGGGGTGTACAGGTCGGGCTGAAGCCCAAACTCACGCTGGTGTCGCAACCAGGGCCGTTGCACACCGGCGCAGCTCTTCCGGGCGGTGCTGCTCCACACCGCCGCAAAACCAGATCCGAGGATCGCTGTGGGGCTGACCGCCCGCCCAGAGCACCTCACCGCCACCATTGTCGCTGCTCCAGGGCGAAAAACGGAGTGCAGAAGAACTGAAATTCCAGCCCTAATTAAGCTTTGAATGAATGCCCATCGTTGACAAAGCAAACTAGAACTCAAGCTACTTCTTGCCCTGCCCTGTTATATCCCATTGTCCAGTTATTGGGTAAGCAAAAGGAGGTAACCCTGTATTCAACCCACACAGACGAGGATACTCCTCCATACTTAATCTGACGAGAGTTCAGTCCTTTCCTTCCCCAAGTAGTAACCAAGTAGCTGAACACTGAGGTCAGTATTGTTTTGCATGGTTTTATTTGGTGAATCGTTGCGGCAGCAGCCAATGAGTAGGGTTGTCAACCTTCCAGGATTATCTCCAGGAGTCTCCGGGCATTAAAGATGAATGTTCCGGACACTGCGGCAAGCAACCTAAAAGAAAATAAGGTCATATTAAAAAAATAATTGGGGAAGGGAGAAAAGGCTGTTTGACTGACAGTTAAGAATCATCCAATCAGTTAATAGAATCATAGAATCAGAGAATGGTTGCAGCACTGAAGGAGGCCGTTCGGCCCATCGAGCCAGTGCCAACCCTCTGCAAGAGCACTACAGCCAGTCCCACTCTCCTGCCCTTTCCCCATAGCCCTGCAAATGTTTTTCCTTCAGGTACTAATCCAATTCCCTTTTGAAAGCCACGATTGAGTCTGCCTCACCTACCCTTTCAGCAGTGCATTCCAGATCCTAACCACTCGCTGTATAAAAACATTTTCCCTCATGTCGCCTTAGGTACTTCTGCCAACCACCTTAAATCTGTATCCGCTGGTTCTCAACCCTTCTGCCAATGGGAACAGTTTCTTTCAATTTATTCTGTCTAGACCCCTCATGATTTTGAACATCTCGATCAAATCTCCTCTCAACCTTTCCTGCTCTAAGGAGAACAACCCCAGCTTCTCCAGTCTATCCTCGTAACTGAAGTCCCTCATCCCTAGAACCATTCTTGTAAATCTTTTCTGCACCCTCTCTAAGGCCTTCACATCCTCCCTAAAGTGTGGTGCCCAGAATTGGACACAATATTCCAGTTGAAGCCGAACCAGTGTTTTACAAATGTTCATCATAACTTCCTTGCTTTTGTACGCTATGCCTCTGTTAATGAAGCCCAGGATCCCGTAAGCTTTTTTAACCATTTTCTCAACCTGCCCTGCCACCTTCAACGATTTGTGGACATATACCCCCAGGTCTCTCTGTTCATGCACTGCCTTTAGAATTGTTCTCTTTAGTTTATATTGCCTCTCCTCATTCTTCCTACCAAAATGTATCACTTCGCACTTTTCTGCATTAAATTTCATCTGCTACATGTCTGCCCATTCCACCAGCCTCTGTATCCTCTTGAAGTCTATCACTATCCTCCTCACTGTTCACTATGCTTCCACGTATTGTGTCATCTGCAAATTTTGAAATTGTGCCCCATACACCCAAGTCTACGTCATTAATATATATCAGGAAAAGCAGTGGTCCCTGTACCGACCCCTGGGGAACCCCACTGTATACCTTCCTCCAGTCCGAAAAATACCTTTCACCACTATGCTCTGTTTCCTGTAACTTGGCTAATTTCGTATCCATGCTACGATAGAAACATAGAAACACAGAAAATAGGTGCAGGAGTAGGCCATTCGGCCCTTCGAGCCTGCACTGCCATTCAATGAGTTCATGGCTGAACATGTAACTTCAGTACCCCATTCCTGCTTTCTCGCCATACCCCTTGATCCCCCTAGTAGTAAAGACTTTATCTAACTCCTTTTTGAATATATTTAGTGAATTGGCCTCAACAACTTTCTGTGGTAGAGAATTCCACAGGTTCACCACTCTCTGGGTGAAGAAGTTTCTCCTCATCTCGGTCCTAAATGGCTTACCCCTTATTCTTAGACTGTGTCCCCTGGTTCTGGACTTCCCCAACATTGGGAACATTCTTCCTGCATCTAACCTGTCTAAACCCATCAGAATTTTAAACGTTTCTATGAGGTCCCCTCTCATTCTTCTGAACTCCAGTGAATACAAGCCCAGTTGATCCAGTCTTTCTTGATAGGTCAGTCCCGCCATCCCGGGAATCAGTCTGGTGAACCTTCGCTGCACTCCCTCAATAGCAAGAATGTCCTTCCTCAGGTTAGGAGACCAAAACTGTACACAATACTCCAGGTGTGGCCTCACCAAGGCCCTGTACAACTGTAGCAACACCTCCCTGCCCCTGTACTCAAATCCCCTCGCTATGAAGGCCAACATGCCATTTGCTTTCTTAACCGCCTGCTGTACCTGCATGCTAACCTTCAATGACTGATGTACCATGACACCCAGGTCTCGTTGCACCTCTCCTTTTCCTAATCTGTCACCATTCAGATAATACTCTGTCTCTCTGTTTTTACCACCAAAGTGGATAACCTCACATTTATCCAGATTATACTTCATCTGCCATGCATTTGCCCACTCACCTAACCTATCCAAGTCGCTCTGCAGCCTCGTAGCATCCTCCTTGCAGCTCACACTGCCACCCAACTTAGTGTCATCCGCAAATTTGGAGATACTACATTTAATCCCCTCGTCTAAATCATTAATGTACAGGGTAAACAGCTGGGTCCCCAGCAAAGAACCTTGCGGTACCCTACTAGTCACTGCCTGCCATTCTGAAAAGTCCCCATTTACTCCTACTCTTTGCTTCCTGTCTGACAACCAGTTCTCAATCCATGTCAGTACACTACCCCAATCCCATGTGCTTTAACTTTGCACATTAATCTCTTGTGTGGGACCTTGTCGAAAGCCTTCTGAAAGTCCAAATATACCACATCAACTGGTTCTCCCTTGTCCACTCTACTGGAAACATCCTCAAAAAATTCCAGAAGATTTGTCAAGCATGATTTCCCTTTCACAAATCCATGCTGACTTGGACATATCATGTCACCTCTTTCCAAATGCACTGCCATGACATCCTTAATAATTGATTCCATCATTTTACCCACTACTGAGGTCAGGCTGACCGGTCTATAATTCCCTGTTTTCTCTCTCCCTCCTTTTTTAAAAAGTGGGGTTACATTGGCTACCCTCCACTCCATAGGAACTGATCCAGAGTCAATGGAATGTTGGAAAATGACTGTCAATGCATCCGCTATTTCCAAGGCCACCTCCTTAAGTACTCTGGGATGCAGTCCATCAGGCCCTGGGGATTTATCGGCCTTCAATCCCATCAATTTCCCCAACACAATTTCCCGACTAATAAAGATTTCCCTCAGTTCCTCCTCCTTACTAGACCCTCTGACCCCTTTTATATCCGGAAGGTTGTTTGTGTCCTCCTTAGTGAATACCGAACCAAAGTACTTGTTCAATTGGTCCGCCATTTCTTTGTTCCCCGTTATGACTTCCCCTGATTCTGACTGCAGGGGACCTACATTCGTCTTTACTAACCTTTTTCTCTTTACATACCTATAGAAACTTTTGCAATCCGTCTTAATGTTCCCTGCAAGCTTCTTCTCGTACTCCATTTTCCCTGCCCTAATCAAACCCTTTGTCCTCCACTGCTGAGTTCTAAATTTCTCCCAGTCCCCGGTTCATTGCTATTTCTGGCCAATTTGTATGCCACTTCCTTTGCTTTAATACTATCCCTGATTTCCCTTGATAGCCACGGTTGAGCCACCTTCCCTTTTTTATTTTTACGCCAGACAGGGATGTACAATTGTTGTAGTTCATCCATGCGGTCTCTAAATGTCTGCCATTTCCCATCCACAGTCAACCCCTTAAGTATCATTCGCCAATCTATCCTAGCCAATTCACGCCTCATACCTTCAAAGTTAGCCTTCTTTAAGTTCTGGACCATGGTCTCTGAATTAACTGTTTCATTCTCCATCCTAATGCAGAATTCCACCATATTATGGTCACTCTTCCCCAAGGGGCCTCGCACAACGAGATTGCTAATGAATCCTCTCTCATTACACAACACCCAGTCTAAGATGGCCTCCCCCCTAGTTGGTTCCTCGACATATTGGTCGAGAAAACCATAGCACTGTCCCTTTTATTCCATGGGCTTTAACTTTGCCGGCAAGCCTGTTATGTGACACTTTATCAAACACCTCTTGGAAGTCTATGCACACCACGTCAACCGCATTGCCCTCATCAACCCTCTTTGTTACCTCATCAAAAAACTCAATCAAGTTAGTTAAACACGATGTGCCTTTAACAAATCCGTACTGGCTTTCCTTAATTAATCCACACTTGTCCAAGTGACTATTAATTTTGTCCCTGATTATCGTTTCTAAAACCTTCCCCACTACCGAGATTAAACTGACCGGCCTGTAGTGGCTGGGTTTTTCCTTGCACCCTTTTTTAAACAAAGGTGTTACCTTTGCAATTCTCCAGTCCTCTGGCACCACCCCCGTATCTCAGGAGGATTGGAAGATTATGGCCAGTACCTCCACAATTTACATCTTTACTTCCCTCAGCATCCGAGGGTACATCCCATCTGGTCCTGGTGACTTATCTACTTTAAGTACAGCCAGCCTTTCTAGTAAATCCTCTTTTTCAATCTTTATCCCATCCAGTATCTCAACTACCTCCTCTTTCACTATGACTTTGGCAGCATCTTCTTCCTTGGTAAAGACAGATGCAAATTAGTCATTTAGTACCTCATGAATCTATTCACTTTCCAAGTGGCACAGGAAGGCAGTGCTCTGTGAAGGGGGTAGTATTAGACGACCAATGGCAGGGCAGTTGGAGGCGGGAGGTAAGTGCTGAAATGTCCAACCAGAGTTGTCAAAACTACCAATCACTGCAACGGCATTTCCAAGTGCCCCGTACAACTGCAAATAACAGAAAATGAACTGCACCTGGCCAGTAAAGAGTCTACTGCAAGAACATGGGCAAAGAGCAAAACAGTTGTTACATTTTCAAACAAACGTCTATTGGACCACGCAAAAAAGAAAAACCAGTCAATGAACCAATAGGAAGAGTTCAGATCTGCCTTTGAGCAAATTGTACTCTGCAGCGATGACCCTCGTCATCGTGGGAGCTTTTAATCTCTACGTGCTCTTGTGTGTTCATGCAGTGTTTAAAGTACTTACAGGTACTTTGTACGTTTGCACAATGGTTATGCATTTGGAGCCTCTGAATAATCCTCTTGGGTTCTGATCCAGAGGCCAATGTGGCTCCTGTACTGTGGCCTGAGCTTTCAGCTACCAGTGTTTCAATCAGAAGTGTTAATAGCTCTTGAATCCCAAGGCATTATTCATACATATTCAGACTAATTCCGCCAAATTGTAAGTGCAGCCGTGGTGACAAGAACTGTTTTCTTCTTTGGAATGGAGACAAATTGCTCGTGCCAAAAATGAAGGGATTACAAAGATTAGAGCACAGACTCAGAAGCCAGTAAGCTGCTAAAGTCGTGACTCCATTGTGCTTTGAAAATGTGGCTACATTTTTCTTTTAATTTTCTTTTTAATTCATTCATGGAATGTGGGTGTTATTGGCAAGGTCATCCATTCCTAATTGCCCTTGAGAAGTTGGAGGGAACATAAGAAATAGGAGCCGGAGTAGACCATTTGGCTCCTCGAGCCTGCTCCGCCATTCAATAAGATCATGGCTGATCTGATCATGGACTCAGTTCCACTTCCCTGCCTGCTCCCCATAACCCTTTATTCCCTTATCGCTCAAAAATCTGTCTACCACCACCTTAAATATATTCAGTGGCCCAGCCTCAACAGCTCACTGGGGCAGAGAATTCCAACCCTCCAAGAGAAAAAATTCCTCCTCATCTCAGTTTTAAATAGGCGGACCCTTCTTGAAGTCTCTTCTTGAATACACCTGCATAGCACAGGTTGGGTTCAGAAATAACCACGTTGCCGTGCGTCTTGAGTCACATATTGGCCAGACCAGGCAGATTTCCTTCCCCAAAGGACATTAGTGAACCAGATTGTTTTTTTACGACATTCCGACAGCTTCATGGTCAACCATCACTGATACTTGCATTGTATTCCAGAGTTATTAAACTAATTGATTGAATTTTAAATCTCCAGATGCCGTGGTAGGTTATGAACTCCTGTGTCCAGATCATTAGTCCAGGCCTCTGGATTATTATTCCAGTAACATAAAAACTATGCTACATAATTTTGAGGTCATCCAAAACCCGGCAGCCCGTGTCCTAACCCGCACCAAGTTTCGATCACCCATTGCCCCTGTGCTTGCTGACCTACATTGGCTCCTGGTTAAGCAACGCCTCAATTTCAAAATTCTCACCTTTGTTTTCAAATCCCTCCATAGCCTCACCCCCTCCCTATCTCTGTAATCTCCTCCAGCCCCAAAACCCCACAAGATTTCTGCGCTGCTCAAATTCAGGCCTCTTGAACATCCCTGATTATAATCGGTGGAGGAGGATTTTCTGGAGTGTATAAGGGATGGTTTTCTAGACCAATACGTTGAGGAACCAACTAGAGAGCTGGCCATCCTAGACTGGGTGTTGTGTAACAAGAGAGGATTAATTAGCAATCTTGTTGTGCGAGACCCCTTGGGGAAGAGTGACCCTAATATGGTAGAATTCTTCATTATGATGGAGAATGACACAGTTAATTCAGAGACTAGAATCCTGAACTTAAAGAACGGTAACTTCGATGGTATAAGACGTGAATTGGCTAGGATAGACTGGCGAATGATAGTTAAAGGGTTTTTGGTGGATAGGCAATGGCAGACATTTAAAGATCACATGGATGAACTTCAACAATTGCACATCCCTGTCTGGCGTAAAAATAAAACGGGGAAGCTGGCTCAACCGTGGCTAACAAGAGAAATTAGGGATAATGTTAAATCCAAGGAAGAGGCATATAAATTGGCCAGAAAAAGCAGCAAACCTGAGGACTTGGAGAAATTTAGAATTCAGCAGAGGAGGACAAAGGGTTTAATTAAGAGGGGGAAAATAGAGTATGAGTGTAAGCTTGCAGGGAACATAAAAACTGACTGCAAAAGCTTCTATAGATAAGTGAAGAGAAAAAGATTAGTGAAGACAAATGTAGGACCCTTGCAGTCAGAATCAGGTGAATTTATAATGGGGAACAAAGAAATGGCAGACCAATGAACAAATACTTTGGTTCTGTCTTCACTAAGGAAGACACAAATAATCTTCCGGAAATACTAGGGGACCGAGGGTTTCGGGAGAAGGAGGAACCGAAGGAAATCCTTATTAGTCAGGAAATTGTGTTAGGGAAATTGATGGGACTGAAGGCTGATAAATCCCCAGGAGCTGATAGTCTGCATCCCAGAGTCCTTAAGGAAGTGGCCCGAGAAATAGTGGATGCATTGGTGGTCATTTTCCAATATTCTATAGACTCTGGATCAGTTTCTATGGATTGGAGGGTAGCTAATGTAACCCCACTTTTTAAAAAAGGAGGGAGAGAGAAAACAGAGAATTATAGACCGGTAGTCAGTATAGGGGAAAATGTTGGAATCAATTATTAAAGATGTAATAGCAGCAAATTTGGAAAGCAGTGACAGGATTGGTCCAAGTCAGCATGGATTTATGAAAGGGAATTCATGCTTGACAAATCTTCTGGAATTTTTTGAGGATTTAACTAGTAGAGTGGACAAGGGAGAACCAGTGGATGTGGTGTATTTGGACTTTCAAAAGGCTTTTGACAAGGTCCCACATAAGAGATTAGTGTGTAAAATGAAAGCACATGGTATTGGGGGTAATGTATTGACGTGGATAGAGAACTGGTTGGCAGACAGGAAGCTAAGAGTAGGAATAAATGGGTGCCTTTTCAGAATGGCAGGCAGTGACGAGTTGGGTACCGCAAGGTTCAGTGCTGGGACTCCAGCTATTTACAATATACATTAATGATTTAGACAAAGGAATTGAATGTAATATCTCCAAGTTTGTAGATGACACTAAAACTGGGTGGCAATGTGAGCTGTGAGGAGGATGCTCAGAGGCTGCAGGGTAACTTGGACAGGTTAGGTGAGTGGGCAAATGCATGGCAGATGCAGTATAATGTAGATAAATGTGAGGTTATCCACTTTGGTGGTAAAAACAGGAAGGCAGAATATTATCTGAATGGTGACAGATTAGGAAAAGGGGAGGTGCAACGGGACCTGGGTGTCATGGTACATCAGTCATTGAAAGTTGGCATGCAGGTACAGCAGGCTGTGAAGAAGGCAAGTGGCATGTTGCCCTTCATAGTGAGAGGATTTGAGTATAGGAGCAGGGTGGTCTTGCTGCAGTTGTACAGGGCCTTGATGAGGCCACACCTTGAATATTGTGTACAGTTTTGGTCTCCTAACCTAAGGAAGGACATTCTTGCTATTGAGGGAGTGCAGCGAAGGTTCACCAGACTGATTCCCAGGATGGCAGGATTGACATATGAAGAAAGACTAGATCGACTTGGCTTATATTCACTGGAATTTAGAAGAATGAGAGGGGATCTCATAGAAACATATAAAATTCTGACAGGATTGGACAGGTTAGATGCAGGAAGAATGTTCCCGATGTTGGGGAAGTCCAGAACCAGGGGTCACAGTCCAAGGATAAGGGGTAAGCCATTTAGGACCGAGATGAGGAGAAACTTCTTCACTCAGAATTGTGAACCTGTGGAATTCTCTACCACAGAAAGTTGTTGAGGCCAGTTCGTTAGATATATTCAAAAGGGAGTTAGATGTGGCCCTTACAGCTAAAGGGATCAAGGGGTATGGAGAGAAAGCAGGAATGTGTTACTAAAGTTGCAAAAATGGTCAGCCATGATCATATTGAATGGTGGTGTAGGCTCGATGCGCCAAATGGCCTACTGCTGCACCTATTTTCTATGTAATCACTCAACCATCAGTGGCCGTGCCTTCAGCTGCCTGTGCCCTAAGCGTTGGAACTCCCTCCCTAAACCTCTCCGCCTCTCTCCCTCTCTCTCCTCCTTTAAGAAGCTCCTTGAAGCCTACCTCTTTGACCAAGCTTTTGGTCATCTGCCGTAATTTCTTCTTATGTGGCTCGGTGTCAAATTTATTTGTTTTGTCTGATACCACTGCTGTGAAGTGCCTTGGTGCATTTTACTACCTTAAAGGCGCTATATAAATCTACATTGTTGTTGCATCTTTGTTTCACGATACCCGCACTAGATGGTATCGCGTGTTATTACCGTGCGCTTTCACTTCTGGCATCTGTGCCCAGGAACGGTGAATGGCAGTCTTCTCCGCATATCGCTAATTGGCAAAAGAAAACACGTCTTTTAAAGCTGCACAGCTTTAAATAAGGACAAATGGGATTTGGGATTTTACATATGAAATATGCATTGAATACGAAAAGGAGGAAGTGTTGATGAATCTGTACAAGCCATAAGGAACAGGAGGAGGCCATTCAGCCCCTTGAACCAGCTCCGCCATTTAATTAGATCATGGCTGGTCTGCTCCTCAACCCTATTTTCCTGTCTTTGTCCCATTTCCCTGACAAAAATCTATCTCTCTCTGTCTTGAAAGCTTCATTTCACCCAACATCCACAGGCTTTTAGGGGAGAGTTCTAAATTTCTATTACCCTTTGTATGCAAAAGTGCTTCCTGATTTCCCCCCGGAATGGTCTAGCTCTAATGCTAAGATGATGTGGTTAGGCTATAGTTGAGGTACTGTGTGCTGTCCATGAAGAATGGGATGACGCCAGGTATAGGTTATGTTGAGAGACTGGATAAACGAGGACTGTATTCACTCAAGCAGAGAAGATTAAGTGAGAATCAAAGAGAACTATTCCAAATGTTGGAAGAGTTTGAGCGCAAATGGTGAAAGATTATTTCCACTGGTTATTGAATCAGTATCAAAGGGGCATAAATGTAGGATTATTGCTCGAAGCACAAAGATTAGAATTTATTTTTAAAGCAACGAGTTATTAGTACCTGGCATACATCACAAGTGGCAGTCAAAACCAAATCAATCATGGCATTGAAGAAAGATAATGCTTCCAAGGAAAAACTATTAAAGGAATATGGGGAGGGAATGTGGATATGGGTTTTGAGCACAAGGCTTCATTGGGTAGTGTCAGCCCTGGGTCAGATGCAGTGGGCTGAATGGCCGCCTCCTGTGTTGAGATTTCTATGATTCTTTGCACCACAGAACAGTCACCTTATTTTTTTTGCAAACAGCCAATCAGAATTATCTACTTGGGCAAGATAGTGGAAGGAGACCAATGTGCATGGTTCTGTGCCAATAAGAGGGCCATGGCTTTATGAAAGGAGGGAGGGGGAGAAGATTTGCAGCAAAATAATAAAGATAGCATTTAATCATTCTGTAAATAATTGTATAAACACACAAGTGGCGTGAATGGAGACTAGGCCTAGTAATAATTGTATAAACACACAAGGGGCGATAATGGAGGCTCTTTTTCCCCTTTCTCTCCCCCTCACCCACCCCCATCCCCTCACCCCGCCCCGCCTCGATTCTCGCTGTGATTCTTTTTCAGCGGTGCCGGCAACCATGGGGACCTCACCCCAAATAACCATTCTTCGTCTGCAAGCTGAAACAGTGCTTGCCAGCAGAGCCGACGTATGAGTCAGCCTTGATAGCCGAATCCAATCTTGTGTATGTGGGCCGATACAGGATTGGGATCATAAATAGAAATTGAGATGTGTGGACATAAAACAGTGTCTTTTATCAAATAGCACCAACATGTTCTAATAATGTAATAGCTCATAATCCAATGCCCTTTTAACAGTCAAAGGGTTGTGTAACGTTGCACCGCAAGTCACAGCTTAATGAGAAGTTGGTTTATATTTATAATTAGCTGCGGTGATCGTCAGCCTCTTGCGTAACAGCCGCAGGAAGCTCAACGGTTTCCTTTTCAGATTAAAACGTGCATTTCAGGATTAAATCTAAGCCTGTATGTGGCTCAGACAAGTCTGCTGCTGTTGTTCACATTCTCCGTACTACAGAAGGTCTCAGAGGACACGAGGGGGAAATGTTTAGTCTATATAGATGGCTCACTGTGGAGTTTTCTAACGGGCTCATTCAGCGTTGATTCGACCCACATTACTGTGTGTATCTCTATTACTGCCCCATATGCAGTCGCATGAATGTGTTACATATTTGGGTCTTGAATGATAATTGCAACTCTATTGCTGTGGTCAAACACAGCCAGGCATGAGAGATCACAAGCAGTCACATGAATCGTCGCATATCTGACCTACCTAGTGAACTTCACAAAGAAACTATTTTTTTTACTTCTTTACAGACGCAGATTCCCCAATTGGGCCCCATTGGCAAGGAGCGAAGCTCAGGGACGCTGGATGAGAAATGAAGAGCCTGAAGCTCCTTACTTCTCACCTGTTTAGTCTGGCTCACCATTTCCCACCCAGCACTATGCTCCGCGTCAAGAGAGCCTTGTCGGGGAATCAACCTTCAGTTATCAACAACTCCTGCTGATAGTTGGAAAAGCAGCGGACAATGTATTAGAATGTAGGTTTGGAGATTTTGACATTTGGAGGCACCAAGACTCTGACAGGGTCGACGGACCTTTCACTGCTATCAATACACAGCAAGGACTGCAATCGTTCATCTTTTGGATCATGACTAGAGATGCAGTCATGCACAAGGAGTTAGTGGAGCCTTTTTAGTGTTTCATAGCCTGTTAATAAAATAGTTGGTTGTTAAAATATGTTGGCTCTGAAATTGTAGCATCCACGGGTGCAGACGATGTGCGCACACACCCAAAGAGGCCCCGCAAGTTCCAGGTTTAGCGCCGCACCTGAACCCGGCACTTGCGATCAGTCAAAATGTCTTTAACGACAGATTGCATGCATCCCCGGGAGAAGGGCCTTTGTGGGCGGAGATTCGGGCTATTTGCCCAACTCCTGCCAGCGAATGTTCTTCAAACTCTTATAGCTGGTAACAGCAGGCATTAAGGCCTGCTTTTATCAGGGTAAGAGTTTTAATAAATAGAAAAAATAAATGTTATTGCTTATTTTTATATTAAAAACCCTGTCTATGAAGATAAGTTTATTTTTAACACGACTAAAACATTTTTTTTAAACTCCAAAAAATAAACTTTTCTCTAAAAACATTTAATTTAATGCAATTTTTATTAATTTTTAAAAAGTGAAGTGTTTTTTGTATTTATGTTTGTGTTTTATTTGATTGTAAGGGTAGTCTCATTGATCGTAATGGAAGTTCAGAACTCACTATTACTGTGATTGAGAATGCGACAGTGTGATTGGTGGTCCAGGCCCATGTGATCCCAGGATGCGTGTATGCTCCTGGGATGAGTGGGCCTCTGCGCTGGGCTGCGCATCTAGGCCTCAGAGCGCAAGTGATCGTTCCTCTGGGACCACCAGGTGCTTTCGTAAAAAAAATTTTGGTCGGAGGCATCTGCTCGTAGGAAGCCTCCGACCGCAATTTTTGGCCTGTTGTTTTACGCAAAGTGAGTGGACAAATGCATGGCAGATGCAGTATAATGTGGATAAATGTGAGGTTATCCACTTTGGTGGCAAAAACATGAAGGCAGAATACTATCTGAATGGTGACAGATTAGGAAAAGGGGAGGTGCAACGAGACCTGGGTGTCATGGTACATCAGACATTGAAAGTTGGCAAGCAGGTACAGCAGGCGGTGAAGAAGGCAAATGGCATGTTGGCCTTCATAGTGAGAGGATTTGAGTATAGGAGCAGGGAGGTGTTACTGCAGTTGTACAAGGCCTTGGTGAGGCCACACCTGGAATATTGTGTACAGTTTTGGTCTCCTAATCTGAGGAAGGACATTCTTGCTATTGAGGGAGTGCAGCGGAGGTTCACCAGACTGATTCCCGGGATGGCAGGACTTTGCTTTTGTGTTGAAGTACGAAATGGATCTGCATTTCCCACTGCAGATTTAAGTTATTAAACCTCACATGCTATTGTTGAAAAACAGGGCAGTCTGAACCATCATGCTGCTGTGGGATCCTACTTTCCACTAGCTGTGAAAACCCTGAACATTGATATTGACCACAAATTTCACAAAGTTAAGGAAGGCTAATGCAAACATGGATTGACTGGGCTTGTTTTTATTCACTGGAGTTTAGAAGAATGAGAGGAGATCTCATAGAAACATATCAAATTCTGATGGGATTGGACAGGTTCGAGGCAGAAGAATGTTCCCGATGTTGGGGAAGTCCAGAACCAGGGATCACAGTCTTAAGGATAAGGGGTAAGCCATTTAGGACCGAGATGAGAAGAAACTTCTTCACTCAGAGAGTTGTTAACCTGTGGAATTCTCTATCTCAGAAAGTTGTTGAGGCCAGTTTGTTCGATATATTCAAAAGTGAGTTCGATGTGACCCTTACGGCTAAAGGGATCAAGGGGTATGGAGAGAAAGCAAGAAAGGGGTACTGAGGTTGAATGAACAGCCATGATCTTATTGAATGGTGGTGCAGGCTCGATGGGCCGAATGGCCTACTCCTGCACCTATTTTGTATGTATGTATGTATGTATGTATGTATCTGCCACCTGTAAAGGGGATTCTTCAACAAGTCTCAAACACCCAATGATGCACTTCGCCCAGATAAATGTCACAAATGCCGCTGTGCAGCGTGCAATTTTTGTAGAAAATGGCGAAATGAAAATTGAGATCTGAATTCTCTCCATGACGAGCTACACACACTCATTGCCTTGTAAAAGGCTTCTTCTCAATGAAAAACATGCTCTCCCTAATCCCCACCAACTCTTTCACTACAGGGAGTGTAATTCATTGCTTTTTGATAGTGATTTTAGCACAAAATGCAGAGCACGAAAGCTCATCTTGATAACAAACCTGCATCATATTTGGCATGTTTGCATTAGCCTTCCTTAACTTTGTGAAATTTGTGGTCAATATCAATGTTCAGGGTTTTCACAGCTAGTGGAAAGTAGGATCCCACAGCAGCATGATGGTTCAGACTGCCCTGTTTTTCAACAATAGCATGTGAGGTTTAATAACTTAAATCTGCAGTGGGAAATGCAGATCCATTTCGTACTTCAACACAAAAGCAAAATACTGCGGGTGCTGGAATCTGAAATAAAAACAGAAAATGCTGGAAATCTCAGCGGGTCAGGCGGCATCTGTGGAGAGAAACAGAGTTAATGTTTCAGGTCGCTGACCTTTAGTCAGAACTGGCAATAGTTTGAGATGCAACAGATCCTTAAGGAAGTGCTGGGGCACTGAAAGGGAGAAGGGAGGAAAGAAAAAAAGTGAAGGTCTGTGATAGGGTGGAAGGCAGGAGAGATTTGAGAGACAAAAGGAATGATGTGCCAAATTAAATGGTAATGGCACAATTTAGGAAACAAAAGATGAGTCTAGAGAGGTTGTGAATGACAGAATAATTACCAGCTGCCATGGGAAACAGAGGAAAAAATAAAAAGAGGGGGGGTTTGTGAAAAATAAAAGGGAGGAATGTGAACAAAGTATGGGCAGAGGTTATGGTCTGAAATTGTTCAACTCAATGTTGGAGTCCAGAAGGCTGTAAAGTGTCTTTTAGTACTTGTTCAATAGGAGTTCTTTAAGGCCCCATTAATCCAATCAGTGACACACGGTCTTTGCTGTATCTTTCATGGAGGTGACGCGAATGAATAATGCTGTCAATGGAAAATAATGAAGCAATTGTTTGAGAAGCCCAGGAACAAAAAGTAGAGAAGCCTCAGTAAATCAGGAAGTACTAATTAGGTGACACCAAGCTTTGGTTTTTAAAAGCTTATAGATTGTAAGAGGAAAGAAAGACTGAGTGAGGTTAGGAGTTCCAATGCACTGAGGGCCTAGGAAACATGGAGTTCGAGTAGGAAGCGGTTCGATGCATCTTGATATCAATACAGAAGGAGCAAGAGAGGAATGTTCAGGGGCACATTGACCATTGTTGAATGGAGTGATGATACGAAGGGTATTTTTCCTGTATAGCCATTACCCTTCATATTATTTAGCACAATAAATGTTTGAAAATGGATTTAGAATCATCGGCGTGGAAACAGAGCCTTAAAGCAAGACATTGCAGAGGTTGACTCTGAATTCGCAGGAAGCTAAAGTAAAATGAGAAATAGTCGAGAAGGATGAAGGCCCATGTGAGGCCTGTATTATGTATGAAGAAAGAGTCAGACTGAACACTGTGAGCTCAAAGTAACGTGTGACCTTGGTCTTTTATTGCAGGTCTCCAGAGTGCCTCTCCAACCTGTGAGGCCTCCTTAAGTACCTGTGCTCCCAAGGGATTATGGAATCCCTTGGGACTCCAGGGGATGAGCCCTCTGGTGGCTGTACAGAGTATACACAAGTTTACATATATAACAACACTCCCTGCACGCCGCGCCCCCCCCCCCCCCCCCACAAAGTCAACAGTGTAACTATTTACAAGGTGAGTCGATCTGGGGCCCTTCTTGCCCTGGTTGATCGTCTCTGGGCAAATGCTGGTATTGGTGAATCGTCTGTTGGGCCTTCGCTGGGCTGATGTGCAGCTGGCCTTGCTGGGCTGCTTGGTGTGGTGAGTCCTGCTGGGCTGCTGTGGATGATGGGTTCTGCTTCGTGGTCAACCGCTGTGTCGGTTGCCACTGGTGTGTGTTTTGGGGAGTCAAAGAATATAGGGTCCAAAGTGGGTTGCTCTGGATAGTCTGTGAATCTGAGTTTGATTTAGAAACATAGAAACATAGAAAATAGGTGCAGGAGTAGGCCATTCGGCCCTTCGAGCCTGCACCGCCATTCAATAAGATCATGACTGATCATTCACCTCAGTACCCCTTTTCTGCTTTCTCTCCATACCCCTTGATCCTTTTAGCCGTAAAGACCATATCTAACTCCCTCTTGAATATATCCAATGAACTGGCATCAACAACTCTCTGCGGCAGGGAATTCCACAGGTTAACAACTCTCTGAGTGAAGAAGTTTCTCCTTATCTCAGTCCTAAATGGTTTACCCCTTATCTTTAGACTATGTCCCCTGGTTCTGGACTTCCCCAACATCAGGAACATTCTTCCTGCATCTAACCTGTCCAGTCCCATCAGAATTTTATATGTTTCTATGAGATCCCCTCTCATTCTTCTAAACTCCAGTGAAGGGTAGGTGGTGAGAAGCCAGCCAGGAGAGCATTGGAATAGTCGAGTCTGAGAGATAACAAAAGCATGGATGAGTGTTTCAGCAGCAGATCACAATTATCTTCTCAATGTCCATCTCTGCTGCCTCTAGTACTAATTTAATATCCCTATTTAACCACATTGACTTCTGTTTCCCTTTGATCTATTTTAATTTAGCCAAATGAAGTTTGATTGTAGTCTCAGCAATATCTCCTTAAATATTTCCCACTTTTTTAATCATAATTGCATGGTTTCAAAACTCAAAATGTTGCTTTGCCTTGAAATTTGCTCTTTTAAAATCTAAGATTAAGGAAGTATGATAGTACAGACCCAAGTGCACTGAAAACAGATAAACACACACTATTAAATCCCATTGAATCATACATCTGTCATTTACTTTCCTCAATTGTCTCCCTTCCAGAACCAACAACATTCCCAGATGAGAAGTTGGAAAGACTACCAACTTCCAAATCTGCAGCTCTAGTCCCATATCTAAAGGAGAAACACAAGGGCCTCCAGGAGGAGACATCATTTCATATTCCCCTTCAAGTGGGGGAAAACATTTAATGAGCTGAATGTCATATAGGGAATCCCAGGTGCAAACCCACGGTCTGCCACTCCATGGTGCACAAAGTTCATACACCAACATGCCATGACACAAGGACCCTGCAGCAGATCATTTTATTACAATTTTCCATTTCGGTCTACGATTCTGTTGACTTTACAGAAGTTCCAACACAGAACAATGGGAGGTACTTGAGCAGAGTGAAAATGTTATTTTATTTTGGCTTTCAAATTAGTTCTTGGCCAGCGGAACGTTTTGTCAACCCTTACCATGAACAACAGTGGGTGTCCATAGCACTGGAGATACAATGAAATGGTATAGGAGAGCACAAGTGCCACATGACAAGGAAACAGCAGTACGCACTATGGCAATGGAATGTGCAGTCTACATGACAGGACAATAGAGGAGCCACCTTCATGTAATTAAAATTGCGTAGAAGCTCTTTAATGGGAACACACATACTGGAACGAGGCACTTGTGTTATTCTGTTACACAAACACTGAAAATGCACCGTTTTGGTCCAAGTGTTTCCGGTGAATGAGTCTATTTGAAAGTTTGACCCTAAACACTCTGCTCTGCTCTTTGGCCACAACAGTGCTAAGAAACCACTTGGGACCTTGTCCATAATTCAATAAAATACAGGATCATTGATTTGAATCTCGCGTGACACATTTGCGCTATCATGATATTGACTTTGTTGAAGCCACCTGCTCTCTACCTGTTCATGTAGATCAGGGTGAACTAACAAGAGCCTTGTATTAAGTGCTCTTTTCATGAGCAGTTCAGCAGGTGGGATCCCAGTGAGCGAATGGGGTCTCATGCAGTAGCTAAGCAGGACTCGGGATAGGCAAGTCTGCAGTGAGCCTTCAGTTACCCTCTTCAAACCCTGCTTGATGGTTTGCACTGCTCTCTCTGCCTGACCATTGGATGCTGGTTTAAACGGGGCAGATGTAACATGTTTGTTCCCGTTGTCGCTCACCAGGACATTGGACAGGCCGTGCGTGGCAAACATGGCCCGCAGGCTTTCAGTGGTGGCAGCGGCTGTACTTGCCGACATTATCTCACATTCAATCCATTTGGAGAATGCATCTACAACCACAAGGAAGATTTTACCCAAGAACGGGGCTGCATAGTCGACATGGACCCTAGACCACGATTTGGAGGGCCAAGACCATAAACTTAGTGGTGCCTCCCTGGGTGCATTGCTTAACTGCGAGCATGTGTTGCATCTGTGCACGCAGGACTCTAAGTCTGCATCAATACCGGGCCACCACACGTGGGATCTGGCTATCGCTTTCATCATTACGATGCCTGGGTGGGTACTGTGGAGGTCACTGATGAAGGTGTCTCTGCCCTTCTTGGGGACCACTACCCGATTACCCCACAGAAGGCAGTCTACCTGTATAGCCATTTCATCTTTGCGCCGCTGGAATGACTTTATCTCTTCTTACATTTCCACTGGGACACTGGACCAGCTCCCGTGAAGCACAGTTTTTAACTAGGGATAATAAAGGATCCTGGCTTGTCCAGGTTCTAATCTGTCGGGCTGTGACAAGTGATTGCTCACTCTCAAATGCTTCCATAACCATGACTAAATCTGCGGGCTGTGCCATTTCCACCCCTGTGGTGGGCAATGGCAGCCTACTGAGAGCATCGGCACAGTTTTCTGAGCCTGGCGGTGTAGTTGTATGCGGACAACGTGAGCGCCCATCTCTGGACCGATGCATTAGTATTTATCCCCTTACTCTCGAAAAACAAGGATATCAGTGGCTTATGGTCAGTTTCCAATTCAAATTTGAGCCCAAACAGATATTGATGCATTTTCTTTACCCCCATAGACACACGCTAACGCTTTTTCAATCATGCTGTAGGCTCTCTCAGCCTTAGACAGACTCTTGGATGCATAAGCAACCGGTTGCAATTTCCCAAACTCATTAGCTTGTTGCAATATGACGACGCATCACATGCTAGTACCAAACGCTTACATGGATCATACAACACAAACAATTTGTTTGAGCATAACAATTTTCTAGCTTTTACAAAGGCATTTTCTTGCTTTTTGCCCCATGCCCATTCGTCCCCTTTATGCAGTAAGGCGTGCAATGGTTCTAACAGTGTGCTGAGACCCGGTAAGAAGTTACCAAAGTAGTTCAGGAGTCCAGGAAACGACTGCAGCTCCATCACATTCTGTGGCCTGGTGCGTTCTCGATTGCCTCAGTCTTCGAATCGGTGGGCCTGATGCCGTCCGCCGCGATCCTCCTCCCCAGGAACTCCACTCCAGACGCCAGGAAAACGTACTTCGAGCGTTTTAACCTGAGCCTCACGCGGTTGAGACGATTAAGAACCTCCTCCAGGTTCTACAGATGCTCGACTGTGTCCCGACCTGTAACCAAGATGTCGTCCTGGAAGACCACGGTGCGCGGGACCGACTTCAGTAAGCTTTCCATGTTTCTCTGGAATATCGCCACCGCTGATCGAATTCCAAACGGGCATCTGTTATAAATGAAGAGACCTTTGTGCATGTTGATGCAGGTGAGGCCCTTCAATGCTTCCTCCAGCTCCTGCGTCACGTAGGCTGAAGTCATGTCCAGCTTCGTGAACGTCTTTCCTCCCGCCAGCGTTGCAAAGAGGTCGTTGGCCTTTGGTAGTGGGTATTGGTCCTGCAGGGAGAAATGATTGATAGTTACTTTGTAATCGCCACATATTCTGACGGTGCCGTCAACCTTGAGGACTGGGACGATTGGGCTCGCCCACTCGTTGAATTTGATCAGTGAAATAATGCCCTCGCTTTGCAGCTGGTCTAGCTCGATCTCTACCCTTTTTCTCATCATCTAGGGTACTGCTCTCGCCTTGTGATGAATAGGTTGTGCTCCCGGTATTAGGTGGATCTGCACTCTTGCTCCTTGGAATTTCCCGATGCCTGGTTCGAACAGCAAAGGGAACTTGTTTACGACCTGGGCACATGAAGTTTTGTCAGCGGGCGATAGCGCTCGGACGTCGTCCTGGTTCCAGCATATCTTTCCCAGCCAGCTCCTGCCGAGCAGCATGGGATCATCGCCCGGTACCACCTAGAGTGGTAGCTTGTGCACTGCTCCATCGTAGGAGACCTTTACAGTAGCACTGCTGATTACGGGAATCAGTTCCTTTGTATAAGTTCTTAGTTTTGTCTGAATTGGAGTTAAGACTGGCCTTGAGGCCTTGCTGCACCACAGTTTTTCGAAAGTCTTTTTGCTCATGATGGACTGGCTCGCGCCCATGTCCAGCTCCATTGACACCGGGAGTCCATTTAGTTCAACATTCAGCATTATCGGGGGACACTTTGTGGTAAATGTGTGCACCCCATGTACCTCTGCCTCCTCGGTCTGAGGCTCTGGTTCGTCGTGATCCACCGTGGATCTGTCCTCCTCTGCAACATGGTGGTTTGCAGCTCGCCTGCACATACATTGGAGGTGTCCCATTGTTCCACAGCCCTTGCAAACGTACCCTTTGAAACGGCTTGAATGGAAACGATGGCAGCGCCAACAAGGTGTTAATGGCCTTGCATTCACCACCCTTGATGGTGGACTCTGAGACATCTGTGGATGTGCAGCTGCAAGCATGTGTGACCTGCCCTGTACGTTGCGATTTGAAAACATCACTTTGTTCACTGAATTTGTAGCAGCACTTGTGTGCTGAGAGATTTGCTTAGTATTTTCATTGGTGGCAATGAACACCTGGCTATCGCTATGGCTTTACTCAAGGTTGAGGTCGCTACAGTCAAAAATTTACGAAGTATCACTTCATGGCCAATGCCAAGTGCGAAAAAGTCTCTGAGCTTGTGCTCCAAATGTCCTTCAAATTTGCAATGTCCTGCAAGGCTTCTTAGCTCGGCGACATAACTCGCCACTTCCTGGCCTTCAGACCTTTTGTAGGTGTAGAACCGGTACCTCGCCATCAGGACGCTTTCCTTTGGGTTCAAATGCTCTCGAACCAGTGTGCACAAACCATTGGATGATTTCTCTGTGGGTTTCGCTGGAGCAAGCAGATTTTTCATGAGGCCATACGTTAGTGCCCCGCAGACGGTGAGGAGTATTACCCTTCGTTTGGCAGCGCTCTCTTCCCCATCAGCTCGTTGGCTACAAAGTATTTGTTGTGTCGCTCCACAAAGGTTTCCCAATCATCTCCCTCTGAGAATTTCTCCAGGATGCCCACTGTTCTCTGTATCGTTGTGTTCGCTATCTGTATTTCGTCGGCAGTTATTATATATGAAGAAAGAGTCAGACTGAATATTGTGAGCTCAAAGTAAAGTGTGACCTTGGTCTTTTATTGCAGGTCTCCAGAGTGCCTCTCCAATCTGTGAGGCCTCTTTAAATACCTATGCTCCCAAGGGATTATGGGACTCCCTTGGGACTCCAGGGGATGAGCCCTCTGGTGGCTGTACAGAGTATCCACAAGTTTACATATATAACAGCCTGGAAATGGCTCCCCCAGTCCAAGGTCCAGCTGCACCCTGAACTTCCCTAATGCCTTTTACATCACTGCCTTCTCGAGTAGATTAGTCCAAACATTATATTATTCCATTTTTTTAAATATCTGTTTTAAATTTACTTTTCACTAACCTAAACATATTTCCTCTCATCCTACAAGCCAGACTTATCAGTAACATCCTAGGTTTACTTTTCTGTACCATTAAGTGCCTTGTGTACCTCGGTGAGGACCCCCTTAACTTAACCTTCTTCCCTGCAGACTGTGCAGCTTAAGCTTCTCCAATCATAATTTAAAGCGAACACAGATTCCATTCTCTTCTGCTTCCTGCCTGAATAAACCAAATGCTGCTACCATAATAGTGTTCTTTGAATCGAACATTAGTACCAAATCTCCTCCCCCATTTCACTGGGTAATATTTTTGTTCATTTGAACACTGGTGCAGGATAGCCCTTTGACCTTGGCACTGAGCTCGAAATGAGTTATTTATTGTTTCTAAATTAGCTTTCACAAAAAATGTATTGAGGAGGGAGAAAATATTTTGCACATAGTGAGACATTGTAGACAACACCTTGCATTCATACAGCTTGAGGTAATTCACAGAGCGAAAACGACACAGCTCAGCGGTCGGAGCAGAGGTAACACATGGTCACAGAGGTGGGCTTTGATGAGGTGGAGAGGAAGGCAGAGAGGTCTGGAGTGAGACAGCTGAAGGCTTGGCCGCTGATAGTGGAGTAGAGTGAGAGGGGTCTGCACAGGGGGCTAGAACTGGAAGCGTGGGGTCGAGAGTTCGGACACAGAGATGAGACGTTAAACCGAGGCCCTGTCTGCTCTCTCAGATAGTCGTAAAAGATTCCATGGCACTATTTTGAAAGAGAGTAAGGGGAGTTGCCCCCAGTGTCCTGGCAAATATTCATCCCTCAGCCAACATCACTCAAACAGATTATCTGGTCATTATCACACTGCTGTTTGTGAGAATTTGCTGTATGCATTGGCTGCCGCCTTTCCTACATTACAACAGTGACTACACTTCAAAAGTACTTCATTAGCTGTAAAGCGCTTTGGAATGTCTTGTGATCATGAAAGGCGCAAGTTCTTTCTTTCATAGGGGTTGAGGAGGTTGAACAAATAGGGTTGGTTGAAACAGCATAGTGATTTGTAAACCAGGACAAGGGTTTTGAATTGAATGTGTTGGGGACAGGGAGCCACATGGGGGGGGGGGCGGGGCAGGGTGCGTGGGGGGAGGGGGGGTCGTTGAGTATAAGGGACTCTGTACAGACAACCGAGTTTTGGAGAAATTGGAGTATGTCCCGGGTGGAACTTGGGGAGTTGGCGAGGTAAATTTTGGAAAAGTTGAGATTGAGGTGATTAAGGAATGGGTGAACTAAGGACAGAGGTGGGCTATGTTGCAGAGGTGGAAAAGACCAGCCTTTGTGTATTCAGCCAAACTCACTGCAGTGCTTCTCAATGCACATAGCAGCATATAGGCAAGAAATTTGGGTTTTGGTCATCGCGTTTTTTTTCCGTCAAAAATACCGCTATGATTTCGAGCCCTAACATTCGGGGAAAAAATGCGTCCAGGGGTAAAAATCGGCGAATTTTCTGCAACTTTTCTCTGAGGCCGTTGCTTCTCTCCAAGGTGAGTTGGGCCTAGGGAGGGAAAAAACACCAAAATACATTCCAAAAAATAAAAAATCACAAAACATTCACAAGACTCTCTTCTAGCGAATCACTGCAAAAGAATTAAAAAAATAAAAACTTTAACTTAACTTTTTTGCAGGTTTTCATACCTACCGCCGTTCCAAGGGCTGCAACGCAGGGTTTTCCCCGGTGTTTTTTTTTTTTGGTCCTATCTACCGGTCACGGCTGAGCCAAATATCGGGCAGGAGCACTTTTCCCAGTCTTGCACGCGGCGGTCCGCTCCCCAGTGGGATTTTAAAACTGCCGCGCAAGACTTCAGGGAATTCCCCAACGCACCTGGCGCACGGTTGGGTGATTTAACACTGGTAGCCGCTCATTTAATAAATGTCTTTACAGCAATGATCCTTGGATTGTCCATGGAGGGGTGGTGAGGGGCTGCAGCAAAGTGTAGAATGGGCTTTCCCAACTTCAACAGAATTGGTGATGATTAAAGGGCAATGCTTCACAACCCCATTTTACATGAAAATGGAATACTTTGGGTACATGGGTTGCCAATGCGGTTGAGCTCATTGAGTGCGACATTTGTGCATCCTCTTCATTTCCCCACTTCTGGAGCCAGAGCCTGAAGAGTTTTGTTTAACTGTTTGCAATAATCCAAAATAAAGTGCAGTAAAGAGCTAATTCTAAACTCTCTAACACTGTACAATGGATTCAAAGTGATCTTCAAAGTGTGGCACTGTGATCATCAAAAGATTTAGGGGGCGAAATTGCCCCTCGGCCCGATTTGGGGTGTTAACCTTCTGGGGCCGGGACATTCGGCACTCAGTGCAGAAGTCCCACCCCCTGCCGCGGAATTGCCCCTCAAAGGAAGCGGAGGGCAATCTCGCGCACTCCATTTCCTTTAGGGGCGGTACCCAGGGCGCTACCGGGGCGCTGACGCGCTTCAACGCCCCTCCCCTTCGATTAAAGGGGAAGGCCGCTGCATACTCCGCAAGGCCCCTGACGGCCTCCACTAGGCCACCAGCGCAGTGCACTACAGGCCTGACGGAGTGCCGGGCTGCACGATGGCGGCTCGGACTGCGTTAGAGCTGCCAACGTTGAGCCGGCCCAAGAGTCAGCAGACAAAACAATATGGCGGCCCATGGCGCCAGCGCCGTCCTCTTTAAGGACGCCCGAGAGCGGATGTCCGCCAGCTTCACGAACCCGTGGGCAATTCCTCCCACGGAGCGGTAAAGGGTCGGGGTGGTGAAGGGTCGCCGCACACGGCGATGACATCATTGGTGGTTACGCGGCGGCCCGTGGCACTAACCACGGAGTGTGGCAATTTCCTGGGAGGCAGGAGTGCACCTTCCCCCGGGCGAAAGGTGAGAGCGCAGATGCCAAACAAGAGTCAGTGGGGTGTCAATAATAATGGTCAGTGATCCTGAGTTAGGGTAAGGTTTGCCAACATAAGGCGTAGTATGGATGTCTAAAACTAGGGGTCACTGTCTCAGGATAAGTGGTTGCCCATGTAGAACTGAGATGAGAAGACATTTCTTTACTCAGAGGGTTGTGAATCTTTGGAATTCTCTACCCCAGGGAGCTGTGGATGCTCAGTCGTTGGGTATATTCGAAACTGAGATCGATAGATTTTTGGGCACTGGATATTAAGGGAATCAAGGAATATGCGGATAGGGCAGGAGTGGAGTTGAGGTCGATGATCAGCCATGATTTTATTGACTGGCGGAGCAGGCTCGAGGGGCCGTATGGCCGACTCCTGCTCCTATTTCTTATGTTCTGAAAGTTTTGACATAACAGTGAGGCTGTGACATTAATAATTGTAAAAATCCGAGTGCCTGAGATGGGAAGAGCAGGTAGCAGTGTTGTGAGGCAGGAGCTCGGTAACGTAAATCTCGGCAGTACATTGCAAGGACGACAGAAATATTTGAAGATATTTAATTTCAAGTACATCAGACTGAAAGCAAGCTAACAAAACTAATGACTGAGTTTGAATAGAACAGTGAAGAAAAGTGTCGGCACAAAAGAAGAGCTTTAAACGCTGCAAAGGGAAGATTTCCTCCGGCACAGGCAACATCACAAATTGAACTTTCGTTGTTGGCTATTTCGGGCAAAGTTAAATGCATTTTCTTGAAGCACTTTCATTAAGAATTGTAAAGATGGGAAATCTTCTTCCAGTGTTTACAATGGCCCTGAAATCTCAGTCCTCTGCTTCCCGCGGGCGTTCACGTGGAAATAGTAAAAAAGATGCACACCTACCTTTTGCTGCTGCGCCCTCCAACAATCCCGGTCGGAAGCCTCCTCTCCTGGCGCATCGGGGCGCGTTCACGTCTTGGAGATACGCAGGAAGAAGCTGGAGTCACATGGCACTGGGCAGCCAATCCAGGTAAAGTATTCTCATTCATAATAATGGGAAGTCTGTAAGTAGAAGTTCTCAATATTATGATTGAGAAACACCCAAACACCAATAAAAAAAATAGGAAAAAAAATCATATATTTAACATTAATTTAAATTAAAGTTAATAAATGTGTTACAAAAAATATATATTTTTCCAATTTTAAAAAAAAATGTAATTATGGTTTAAAATAAATTTACCTTAATGGGCCGGGTTTTTAACATTAAAATGTGTTTTTAAATTTTATTTTTTGATATTTATGTTTTAAAACTCTTACGCTGGTAAAAGTAGACTATGCACCTGCTTTTACCAGGCGCAAGAGTTTTAAGGACATTCGCAGGGCAAGAGATGGGCAAATAGTCCAATCTCTGCTGTGGGAATGTTCTTCTCCCCAAGATGCGGAGGATCTGGCAAGACGGAACTTGACAGATCGGAAAAGCTGGTTTTCGGCGCATGCGCATTGCGTGCGGAAAACTGGCTTTTACAATGCCTTCCCGGGTCCATACACACTCCGTACGGACCCGGGGAGACCGGGATTTCATGCCCAATGTCTTTAACCATTGTCAGTCACGCCTTCAGCTGTCTAGCCCTAAGCTCTGGAATTCCCTCTAAACCTCTCCACCTCTGTCTCCTCCTTTAAGACACTCCTGAAAATCCACCTCTTTGATCAAGCTTTTGGTCACCTGTCCTAATGTTTCCCTCTTTGGCCTGGTGTCAGTTTTTGTTTTTGTCTGATTACACTCCTGTGACGTGCCTTGGGCGTCTTACTACATTAAAGGCCATATAGAAATGCAAGTTGTTAATGGTGAGCACAAGGAATTGGGAGAGGGAGAGGTTAAATTGGCTGCTGAAATGAAAAAAAGGATATCACCATGAGCATTAAGGATATTAAGGCCCTGAAATTGCCTTCCGCCCGAAATGGGACGCACCACCCCGTTTCTATGGTTTTTACCGCCGTGGTGGTTGAGGTCGACGCTTGAGCGAAGTTTTGCACTTTGGGTTTTTTTTCACTCGGATCCGAAAGTCGCTCTTAATGGGGACGGATACGCGGCAGTGACAACACGAGAGGGACGGAAGTTGGAGCGGGGTATGGAGTGGCTGCCACGATGACGTCATCACGGCACCACGTCACCGCGGCTCTCCCCTTCACTTAAAGGGGAGAGCCTGCGCGATCTTTAAACTTCGCTCCACTGGGCCACCAGGGAGGGTTTCAGCCGGGCCAGCGGCCTGGCACCCAAGAGGGGGGTGTCAGGCTGCCTATTGGCAGCCCGGCCAAACCCAGGGGCATAATTGTCGGGCCGACCTGGCAGTCAGCCGACAAAAAGAACATGGCGGCAGCAGCGGCTTCTTTAAGGGAAGCCGCACCGCCATTGCAGAAGGCCTCAGCCTCACTGGACCACTGCGCAAAAGCTTGTTTTGGCACCGCCGGGCAGGCTGAAGATTTTCATGGCGGAATGACGCACTTAGCACGGATCAGTAGCAGTGGAGCGGTGGGGGGGAGGGGGGTGGAGCGGGGCACTGCTGGGATAACACGGGAGTGGAATTTTGATAATGGCGGCCATTACACGAAAAGTCAGCAACCATTGCACTCCGCAGTGTGGCCGACGATTCCAATTTCCGGTGTTAAGAGGCCTTAAGGAAAGGGGCAATTTCGGCCCCTAAGAACTCTTGCAATAGTTTACAGATGTGTAGGTGGTTGGGCAATAAACTGCATCTCACTTCAGCCAACAGTGAGCAGGGCTGATTCCACATGCTAGCAGGGAAGATATGGAGGAAATTACAGACCCACAGCCCATAGTTTAAATTCAAAAATCATGGGCTATGTGCCCACATGTGCTCCCTGCTAGAAGCACGCATACCCCCAGAATAAGCACACAAGGAGTGACAGGTTTTCAATGAGTCCTTCATTACTATAATATCTCCCTGAAGAAGAATTGTACAGTACTTGACTAAAGTGACTGGGACATCAGGGAGCAAAAATCTCAATCAAGGAAGGTTTGACAAAAATTGAGCTATCGGGATTAGAAAAGACACCACTAGACGGAATCTGCTCAGAACCTCTTGAATCAGGCAGAGTTTTGGCACAAGTATTCATTGGTTGGTTGATGCCTGGGAATATACATGAGACAAAAGTTGCTTAATGTAGTGCCAATATTAAGTTGGAAAGAGGTGTGGAAATTGCAGGTGGTGAATTTGGCATCAATACTAAAATATTGGAATGTATTTTCAGAGACACAACTCATCATCTAACTTGGATTTAAATGAAAGAAAGGCTTTCATGACCTCAGGATGTACCAAAGTGCTTTTCAGTCAATGAAGTATTTTTGAAGTGTAGTCACTTGTAATTTAGGAAACGCGGCAGCCAATTGGCACACAGCAAGGTCTCATAAACAACAAGGTGATAATGACCAGATAATCTGTTTTAGTGATGTTGATTGAGGGATAAATATTGGCCAGGACACCGGAGAGTATTCCCTTGCTCGTCTTCAAAATAATACCATGGGACCTTTTTACGTCCATCTGAGAGAGCAGACAGAGCCTCGTTTTAGCAGCTCATCCAAAAGACTCCCTCAGTACTGCACTGGAGTGTCAGCATAGATTTTGTGTTCAAGTGTCTGGAGTGAGAATTGAACCTATAATTTTCTGACTCAGGTTACCCACTGAGCCACAGCTGGCACTGAATGTAAGGTCATGGATTTGTGAATAGAAAGCCCCAAAATAGCAAGATATTTATGGATGAGCAAGCCCATTGACCCATCTTACCCCACCCATGCAGAAAGAGCCTGAAGTCTCCTCATTACAGCATCCAATAATTCCTTACATGCTCCCAGCGTTTTTGCTCCTGCTCGTCCATGCAAAGTCCATTCCACGTGTCGATCGCTCTTTGTGCGAAGAAATTGAACACGCATCCCCTTGTCTTGCTCTCAATTTAGTTCAATAAATTTCCAGATCTACCTTTTGCAAACTGTTTACAATCTTGACTACCTCTAAGATAATTTCTGACGTGCATTCTTTCAAGACTCACGATTCTGTATTCTTTCCT
Source organism: Pristiophorus japonicus (assembly GCF_044704955.1). Classification (NCBI taxonomy): domain Eukaryota; kingdom Metazoa; phylum Chordata; class Chondrichthyes; family Pristiophoridae; genus Pristiophorus; species Pristiophorus japonicus. The sequence goes on along the minus strand of NC_091991.1, from coordinate 80,895,161 downwards.
CATGACTCAGACCTTTGACGCTAAGGATCAGCCTCGAAGCTCTTCTCTGCACTTTCTCCAACCAAAACTGGACACAGTGCTCAAGCAGAGGTCTGACCAAACCACTCTACATTTTGAGCATGACTTCCTCTGACATGTACTCTACTGTTTAGCCGATATAGTTGAACATTCTGTTTGTTCTGTTGATTGCTGTTCTGCGGTGTTTGAAAAAGTTGAATGCTGATCCTACTAAGACTCTAAGCCTCTGTCAACTTCTCCATTAACAATTTCAACACCATTTGACACCCATTTGCCCTTCACGGATTTCTGTGCGAGAGGTCACGGATTTCTGTGCGAGAGGTCACGGATTTCTGTGCGAGAGGTCACGGAGTTATGAGCAAGTGGTCACGGATTTCTGTGCGAGAGGTCAGGGAGTTATGAGTGAGAGGTCACTGATTTCTGTGCAAGTGGTCATGGATTTATGAATTCTGTACAATTGTTTTGAGTGTTATCATTTTAAGACTTGGAAAGAGTCTCCAGTTTGGTCTTTTGTTGAGATTTATCTTGATATTAAAGTGCACGACCCCTCCACATGCTTTGCTGTTGCACAGATACGATTGATTTAAGAACAGAATGTAAGGAGATCCTTATGTTAGACCAGTCAAGCTGAAAATTAATCATAAAACTGCTACATTTTCAAATTAGAGATAATCCAGTGGCATAAAGGCTTCCTGATTAATTTTCCATCAAGGTGCCTACAGCTACTTGAAGACTTGCCTCTGAATTCCTTTAAACTCACATGCCAAGATTCACGAGGGTACGTATAATAAATAAAATTCAAGAAAGTAAGGATATCCCTTTCTGTTGTGGCATGCAGGACGAGATCAGGTAACTTAACCAGGTCTGTCCTTTGTTAAGCCTCGGTGTAACTACGTTAGATATGGCCATTGATGTGCTTTAGTACCACAATTTTTATCAGACATTTCTGAGCAGGAGAGTTTCCACATCTTACAACACAGGGCCTCGAAGAAAAGATGGAATTCAAATACATCACTCCTGGTCAGTAAAGCTGTCGGTATCCATCAGGCTCCAGTTTCAGATTGAGCCGCATTATTCAAATTGAAATAAATCAAATAAGAGGCATGTTGGGAAATTGCACCCTACATTCTCTCACCGCCCCCCCCCCCCCCACACACCCATCCCCCACCTTAAAATCAGCAATGAGTCACTTTCCTGCTCTGCAGTATAGTTTCTGTTTGACCAGTGGATTTTCAGAAAAGTAGAAGCAGGGTTTAGAAGGTGACAAAATAAACATGGATCAGGACAGCCTTTCAGCTCATCTTAGCTCATTCATCTCGGAAGCCCAACAGTTCCATCCCTACACCAATCCCAGCTTCCTACTCAATGACCCTGAGGTTCTTGCCTGCACTATACCTATTATGTATGTAAACATTACCAATGTGTAAGACTTGCCACCAGGGATGCACCCGTGGGAGACCCAAGGGTCATCTGCACATCCTGGGGCAAGCAGGTATAAAAGGCAGTCCACCATGCTGCTTCCTCACTCTGGAATTACATTAAAGAGACCAAAGTCACAACAGTTTGAGCTTACAGCATACAGTCTTGTGCAGTTATTCTGAACATAACAATACCCAATTCCAAATGTTGATTTCTCTTCATGTGAAGGAATTGCTCTAACATAGAAAAATCAGAATATAGGATCAGGAATAGACCATTCAGCTCCTTGAGCCTGTTCCACCATTCAATTAGATCACCATCAATCTGTATCTTAACTCCATTTCCCCGCCTTGGTCCCATATCCCATACCCTTACATGACAAAAATCTAACAAGCTCAGTTTTAAAATGTTCAAATATTCAGCATTCATAGCCTTTTGGGGAAGAGTTTGATTTCCACCAGCCTTTGTGTGAAGAAGTGTTTCCTGACATCACCCCTGAACAGCCTGGCTCTAACTTTAAGGTTATGCCCCCTTGTTCTGGACTTCCCCCACCAAAAGAAATATTTTCTCTCTATCCATCCTATCAGCTCCTTTCTTCATCTTAACTACCTCAGTTAGATCACCACTTAATCCTTACTTGAGGGAATACTGGCCTAATCTATGCAACCTCTCCTCATAATTTAACCCTTTTAGGCCTGGTATAATTCTGGTGAATCTGTGCTGCACCCACTCTAAGGCCAGTATATTCTTTTCTCCTTCCATCTCCTGAAGGTGCTGTTTCCTTGCTTGCCTACTGTCAAATAGACATGGGTCACCCCCAGAGGCTTGCCTGAGTGGACATGTTTATGTGTGAGCTTTGACGCTGGGTGACAGCTCGGCCTGCTCCTGCCTTAACTCCCTGCGTCCACACATGCGTCCCAGCACGGGTTGCTGCTTGGCAAAACATCAGCGAAGCCCTTGACTTGAGTTGGTTCTCCCTTCTCCTCACTGCCACATGACTGTGTGGTGGTATTGGACAAATTGGGACACCACAAATGTCGGTGCCATCATGTAACACAGGCATTGAACATGCATTTTATTAAATATTTTGGAGCTTCGAGCATCCTTCATTGTGTTGAGGAAAGGCTGGTCCCAATAGTGATTTGATCCAGTAACTGAAGGAATTAGACCAACGTTAAAATAACCAGGAAAAATTACAAACGCTGGAAATCTGAAGTAAAACAGAGAACGCTGGAAACTCACAGCAAGTCAGTCAATATCTGTAAAGAGAACAGACAAGTTAGGACATATTGGGTGTGTACCCTTTATCAGAAAGGCACACTCCCAAAGTGCCATAACCTGCCTTTTCTTGTTAAAGATGCTGACTGGCCTGCTGTGTGTTTTCAGCAGTCTCTGGTTTTCAAAAGAACATAGAAAAAAAAACCTTAATTTACATAGCGCCTTTCACAATGTCCCGAAGCGATTTACAGCCAATGAAGTACCTTTTTAGAAGTCACTGTTGTCATGTGGGAAACGCGGCAGCCAACTTGTGTACAGCAAGCTCCCACAAACAATGGGATAATAACCTGCTTTTAGTGATACTTGGTTGAGGGATTAAATATTGGCCGTCACATACCTCAGCTGTGTTAGCGATTTCAGCAAACTGCAGTTGCTGTGTTTTAGAACCCTTGATATAATATCCCCAAGTTCTGCTAAACCTAATGCACGTTGTTCCCATTCATTCATCCCCTGAACCTTGGCGAAATTCCAGAGATCTACATTGAGATCAGTTCAGGTGCATGGGGTTTCTGAAGATTCTAACTGAGTGTAGCTGGAATGCCTTCTCTCTTTGTGACGATTACAGGTGTTCACACCATTTCTACAAGTTGGACACTGGCCCTGTCCACATCTGGAGGTGAACATCCAGAGGATAAACCAATTTAATGCTGAGACTTTGAACCCAGCGTGTGTTATCCTCAGGGCATCATTTAATACTTTTTAGTTTCTTATTTTACACACTTTTCCTTATCTTCATAGAGTTCCAGGTTTGCAGGTATTGGATGAAAGACCTTGAAATAAGTTGAGATCTTTAGTTTAGATGGGGCCTTCAGTGTACCGACGGGAACTATTCAATGTCCATTGACCAGAATTTTTACATTGAGGGACACAGAACATGGGGATGTACAGGACTATAAGAGACCATTTCAGTCCATTGGAGTGATCCCAAAGTATGAAAAATACTGCTCTCTCAATGACTTGCCCCGTTAGATCTCACTGTCGTTTCCTCTTGACTTTGCTGCCACTATCCGCTCACAGTTGGCTTCTGGGGGTGTCCTACAGGGGCAATACAACCATCTTACACAGACACCACTAAAGCTTTATGCTAGATGAATTCGACAAGAAAGAAAGAGCTACATTTATATAGTGCCTTCCATAACCTCAGGACATCCCAAAGTGCTTTACAACCAATGAAACACTTGAAGTGTAGTCACTGTTGTAATGTAAGAAACCCAAAAGCCAATTTGCACACAGCAAGCCCCCACAAACAGCAATGATCAGATCATCTGTTTTACGTGTTGGTTGAGGGATAAATATTGTCCAGGACACCAGGAAGAGCTTGCCCACCATAGTGCCATGGGATCTTTTACGTTCACTTGAGAGAGCAGACAGGGCCTCAGTTTAACAGCACATCCAAAAGACATCACCTCTGACAGTGCAGAGTTCCCTCAGTACTAAACTGGAGTCACAGCCTGGATTATTTGCTCAAGTCTCTGGGCCTTGAAGTCACAACCTCCAGACTCAGAGACAAGAGTGCTACTACTGAGCCACAGCTGACACTGTACACGGTCAGAAATCATTCCTCCTTTGACTGAATCATTATCGTCTTTCTTAAGAGACCACTATGGACCATAAGAACATAAGAACATAAGAAATAAGAGCAGGAGTAGGCCATTTGGCCCCTCGAGCCTGCCCCACCATTTAATAAGATCATAGACTCCGTTCCACTTCCCTGCCCGCTCCCCATAACCCTTTATTCCCTTATCGCTCAAAAATCCACCTTAAATATATTCAATGACCCAGCCTCCACAGCTCTCTGGGGCAGAGAATTCCACAGATTTACAACCCTCTGAGAGAAGAAATTCCTCCTCATCTCAGTTTTAAATGGGCGGCCCCTTATTCTGAGACTATGTCCCCTAGTTTGAGTTTTGCCTATAAGTAGAAATATCCTCTCTGTATCCACCTTGTCGAGCCCCCTCATTATCTTATATGTTTCGATAAGATCACCTCTCATTCTTCTGAACTCCAATGTGTATAGGCCCAACCTATTCAACCTGTCTTCATAAGTCAACCCCCTCATCTCCAGAATCATCCTCGTGAAGCTTCTCTGAACAGCCTCCAATGCAAGTATATCCTTCCTTAAATACGGAGACCAAAACTGTATGCAGTACTCCAGGTGTGGCCTCACCAATACCTTGTACAATTGTAGCAAGACTTCTCTGCTTTTATACTCCATCCCCCTTGCAATAAAGGCCAACATTCCATTTGCCTTCCTGATTACTTGCTGTACCTGCAGACTAGCTTTTTGTGTTTCATGCACAAGGACCCCCGGGTCCCTCTGAACTGCAGCACTTTGCAATTTTTCTCCATTTAAATTATAATTTGCTTTTCTATTTTTTCCTGCCAAAGTGTATAGATAACCTTTGATCTTGTCTATAGTAAAGGTGCGAGCCCCTATGTACCATCTGTGTTCCTGCATGGAATGAAAGCTATTGCAATAGTTATGGTGTAGGAACTAGCAGGTCATTGCTTCATAGTGAGTTGTGAAATTGAATTCAATAAATGTGACGATTGAGAAGGTGGCACAAGGGGCAAAATAACCATAAAAAGCCGCTGGATTGCTCTGCCCTACACATGACTTCAGTACCACTTTACACTAACGGTCTCTGAAGTGGCCTAGAAAGCCACAACTGTGGCAGTAATTGCAGCCTCGGCCATTTCCCCTGAGTTTACAAGACAATCACCATTCTTTGTTGTGGTGTAATGTTTTGTAAGAAGGACCTTTTCCTGTTAAACTCTTCCATCAGGCAACCGTTCCACCATGAGATTGGGTAAAACCTTCGGGTTTATGAAATGTTGATGTCAAGAAAGAAATATACAACGTCTTTCAAATCTAACTTGACCTTAGTCTGGCAGCTGCTTTCTTTTGAGTTTTTAAAAAAATGGGACCTTTTTTAACGTCAAAATCATTTAGTCGCAATAAGAATTCTGCTTAGTCAAGGCCATGGGAATGAAAGGCTTGTATTTTTGGAATAAATTCAGCAGATCTGCCCCGAGGTCTTCAGCTCGTTCTTGCCTGAGTTTATTTATTGATGTCTGTCATGAACATTGCTGTTTGTTCTATGTTGGGACAAGAGACCTTAGGATAATTAAAGGACTTGGCCAAACCTCTTGCTTAATTAGCTCCCTTATTCCAGGGTGAAGCATGCTGGAACATTAATTATAACCATATTAATGTAAGCTGCAGGCAATATATGTATGTTTAGCTATTTTTAAGCTTTTGGAAGCTGAGAGGCTCTCATTTTCTAAACGAGCGACTTTTTATCCCTCAAATGATGTTGTTGAGGGGGCGGAAAAGCACAATGTTGACCGTTACTAACCACAGCAGTAAAGTATGAACATACAGACTGGATCTCCATTCACTGTGCAGTTTAACTAAGTCATGGGATGTCATTGCGTGTTGTTTTTGGCTGGGTGTGGTACTGAACGGCTGCTCCAGGTCACAAAGGGGTTACTTAAATAATAACTTCCGTTTGTCACTGGTGAATTGGCTTCCACTCCAAACCGAGTTCAATAAATTGTCTGTTGCTTAGTGAAGTCCTGACAAGATGACAGCCACTGTTGCAACTGTACTTTATAACTGAAAGGCTGAGGTTTTAATTAAGCTTGTGACAAATTGAAAAAGTTTCAAATCAGTTGCTGTAATGCATAGAAATTTACAGCACGGAAGGAGCCCATTTCGGCCCATCGAGTCCACACCGGCCGACCAAGAGCTATCCAGCCTAATCCCACTTTCCAGCTCTTGGTCCATAGCCCTGTAGGTTACGGCACTTCAAGTTCACATCCAAGTACTTTTTAAATGTTGTGAGGGTTTCTGCCTCTACCACCCTTTCAGGCAGTGAGTTCCAGATTTTCTCTCCCTCCCCCACCCCCTCCCATTGCTGAAGGTACTTGTGCTTGGGGATGCAGCCCCAGGCAAAGTTCCCGCCCTCTGGTAACCCCCTCCGTCCTTCGCCCTCCAAGTGGCCATTGTTCATGCGTAACACTACTCCGTAATCACCGTCAGTCACTTGCCTTGTGAAACAATTCACTCTGTCGGGATAGCACCGCCTCCCCACGGCCAATTGGAAAGTGAACAGACACTTTGTTTCCCGATTGGATGATTCCTGACTGGGAGTCAAACCCCCATTTCCCCATCTCCAGTATTTTTATAACTAATCAATGAAAATGTTCAAAGAAAACATTTTTTAATGCTCTATGATTTTTCTCCCAGGTTTCCCACAGTCTTTGGAAGATTAATTGTTAATTCCTGTAGACTCCAATATAGCCCTTGAGGACGGGCAGTCTAGGGCCTGGCTATGGGAGGTCTGGAGAACCAGACTTGTGATTCCTCATTCCCAGCCCATTTATTGAAAACAAGCTAAATTCTTAATATTAATCATCCACAGTAGTCTATGTGGGCATGTCCAATGCATTTATTAAGCAGCATGATGTAGTCATACACCAATCACAATACAGAATTTGAATCACATGATGGGTGTTTATTCTTTGTAGCTAAGTGAAGTCGTCATCATCATCATCATCATAGGCGATCCCTCGGGTTGAGGATGACTTGCTTCCACGCCAAAAAGGGATGAGTTCACAGGCATTTCAATGAATGATCTAATATTCCAGGTCGCGAACTACATATTGAAGGGCAGAAGAGGCCTGTGCGTGGATTTTTTTAACGTGTGGTGGCCGTTGCACAACAGCCACCACAGAGCTCGACAGAGCTAGGCCTTGGTCCAGTGGCAAGGGTTAACCAAGACAACTGGAGACTAGTAACCATAGGTTCTCCAACAGTGCATGAACTATAGTTGCTGTCGTGCTTTGAATGCCATTACGTACAGTATCCTTCTTCATTATATCTGTCAATATTAAATAAGACGGGGCAGCATTTGGCTAGTGATGGATCATTCAGCTGGTTGAACGTATAGATTAATTAAGCATGGACAATTGAATTTGAAAATCGATACTTCCATCAATGTATAGAATTCAAATTATTTTTAATACATGCTCAAAACTTGATGTATTACATTTTAATATATCTGATCAGGTTTCCAGATCAGTTGGTAAAAGACTATTGCAGCAATTAATCAAACGGCAGATAAGATGTGACAGGTTATTAGTCATGGAAAATGGATCAGAGTGTAAAGCAGGCCTCGTGAATTACTGTTTCTGTTATCACATCATGGACCAGCGTTTCCTGTAACACGATCAGGTGGGCCAAGATAAATAGGGTTAACTGAGTTGAAACGAAAGAGTGTGAGAAAAGCTGTCTCTGATTTTCACAAGCGGGTTAATTAGGAGGATGGAAAATGAGGAGTGAAACTTCCTGTGAAGAGCCTCATTTACATTTAGAGTAGAGCCGACAGGCTGGCTTGAATTATGCCTTCTGTTCAGTATTTGTACTTTCTCGGTCCATCCTTGTTTTGTTAGATGTTCATTGAGATTGATGAGCGATTAACTTCAGCCCAATCTGCCCTGCTGATTTAAGGCACGCTATGTGTTGCCCCCTCCCACCTCCTCCTGAATAGCAAGCCACACCTTTCGTCGAGATGTTAAGAGTGTCAGCTGTGCAAAAATCTAATACTTGTTTGGTCTTTTCTGAGAAATCTTAAACAAACACATTTTCTTCCAATTAACCCACCCCCACCCGCACTCCCTATCCGCCCATTCCTGAAGGTGCTCACACTGACATGGGCTGCATCCCAGTGGAATCCTCCAGCGCTCTGGTACCTCCGCAAGCCCCGCCTTTCGGTTAAACTGAGACCCCACCTTCTCTCTCAAGTGGACGTAAAAGATCCCATGGCACTATTTCGAAGAAGAGCAGGGGAGTTATCCCCAGTGTTCTGGCCAATATTTATCCCTCAATCACCATAACAGAAAAACCCAGATTATCGGGTCATTATCATCATCATCATAGGCAGTCCCTCGAACGAGAATGACTTGCTTCCACATGAGTTCACAGATATTTCAATGAAGGACCCGATGTTCCAGCCCTGAACTCCAATTGAGGGGGTGGAAGATGCCTGTGCGTCAATTTTTTTAACGTGTGGTGACCGTTGCACACCAGGCACCACGCGGGGCTTGACAGAGCTAGGCCTTTATCCATGACTGGAGACCTGCTCTGCTGCACGGACCTAGTGTGCGCACATATCGCAGTGTGGGCAGGCCCGTGCTGCCCCTGGGCCCTCGGCTCTTCTGAGCCCCGTACCCTCATTCACCACACCTCCGCCACGATCTCCCGCCGCACCTCCGCCACAAAAACACTCGTTATCACATTGCTGTTTGTTGGAGCTTGCTTGTGCACAAATTAACTGCCGCGTTTCCTACACTTCAACAATGACTACACTTCAACAATGACTACACTCCAAAAGTACTTCATTGGCTGCAAAGTGCTTTGAGACGTTCGGTGGTCGTGAAAGGCGCTATATAAACACAAGTCTTTCTTGCTTCTTTCATTGTTCAGGCGTGAGACTTCATAGTGAGCGTTGGTAGTTAATGTAACTGCACATGTGTGAATTTCCAGTCAGTCATTGGACGGTGAGCAGCAGGGGAAAGCTTTGTTGATTATTCTTGTCCTTCTCTAGGCTAGGGCACTGAGGCCAATCTTAGGCCCTCGGTGCTGCCTTGACTGAGATCAGCTAATTGGGGATTGTGTGATAGGATTCTAATTATACTTTGTGCAGGCGATCCTCTCCAGGGATTTATTATAAATAATCACAAACCTTTGTTCAAAAGGTTGACAACCTCATCACTGAGGTTGCCAGCATCAGATGTTTGGTTGTACCCAGTGTAGGTTGTCCAAAAACAGTGAATTGAAATTTTAAAGAAAATGCCCAGATTTTGATCGCAACTGGTTGAATGTTGAGAGCAAGAAGATCAGTGGGAGCCATGTCCTTGGGTGGTATTTGGCAGCTCTTTATCATAGGCAGTCCCTCGGAATCGAGGAAGACTTGCTTACACTCTAAAAATGAGTCCTTATGTGGCTGAACAGTCCAATATGAGAAACACAGTCCCTGTCACAGGTACAGTCGTTGAGGGAGAGGGTGGGTGGGACTGGTTTGCCGCACGCTCTTTCCGCTGCCTGCGCTTGATTTCTGCACGCTCTCAGCGATGAGACTCGAGGTGCGCAGCTTTACTGATCAACCAAAGGCCCAGGAGCGTTCATTCTCAGCCTTATTTCCAGGCTTGTTACCCCCTGTTCCTCGCCATGACTCCAGTGGGTCCCTCACATTGCCTTTTTGGTTCCTTGTTGTTCATTCTCACAATGTGGGTGTCGCTGGCAAGGCTGGCATTTATTGTCCATCCCTAGTTTCCCTGAGAAAATGGTGGTGAGCCTTGTTGAACTGCTGAATTCTTTGAAGTGGTTTTATACACCTGAGACTTCAGTGGGTAGTTAAGTGGCAAGCACCTTGGTGTAGGGCTGGAGTCACATAGAGGTCAGACTGGGTAAGAGCAGCATGTTTTCTTCCCTGAAGGACATCAGTGAACTAGTTGGGTTTTGACAGCTTTTCCGATACTCGTATTGATACCAGCGTTATGTTTCCATGTTTTTTTTAAAAACCTAATTCAAATTTGCAAACTACCATAGAGGATTTGAACTCACATTCTCTGGATTACTCATCCAGTAACATAGCCACAAAACCGCTGTGGCCCTACTCTTCTCTCCGAGCTAACGTGTGCTGCCTTGGTTATTCTATTCCCATCACTCCTGTACTTCCTTAATTTCATCTCAGCACTCCCCCTCTGAGGTCCTCACCTCATTCCTGCTTCTTTTATAGTCTTCCCTCCTCCCCGTGCTTACCTTTCCCACACTCTCTGTCTTCTTGTAGTCTCTGCACCTTTCCTCTTGTCACTCTATTGGCAGTGCCTCATCCCTTGTTCAACTCTCTTCTCGGCTCGGTGCCTTTCTCTCTTTGGCTCTCTCCTTACCCGCGTATTCGCACAGCAGCTCCTCAAGGAAATAGTTCATCAAAGTTGACCAGTGAAATGAATGGAATGCTCCAGGTCGGAGGATGATATTCAACCAATTCGGAACCAGTCAATACTGTTGATAAATCTGGAACGTGCAGCTGGTCCTTGCTAATAGAAATTTAGCTTCCTAGGGTCTTCCATTCAAGTGTCAGACATGGCTCAGTAGCAGCACTCTCGCCTCCGAGTTTGAATGTAGTGGATTCAGCTCCCGCCCCTGAGACTTGAGCACAAAATCTAGGCTGACACTCCAGTGCAGTGCTGAGGGAGTGCTGCGCTGTCGGAGGTGCCGTCATTCGGACGAGACGTTTATATTGCATTTATATAGCCCTTTTCACAACCGCAGCATGTCCCAAAGCGCTTTACAACCAATGAAGAACTTTTGAAGTGTAGCCACTCTTGTAATGAAGGAAACACGGCAACCAATTGCGCACACCAAGATCCCACAAACAGCCATGAGACACATGGCCAGATAATGGGTATTGATAGTGTTGCTTGAGGAATAAATATTGGCCAGGACACCGGGGATGACTCCCCTACTCTTGTTCAAAATAGTGCCATCGAAACATAGAAACATAGAAAATAGGTGCAGGAGTAGGCCATTTGGCCTTTCAAGCCTGCACCACCATTCAGTAAGATCATGGCTGATCATTCACCTCAGTACCCCTTTCCTGCTTTCTCTCCATACCCCTTGATCCCTTTAGCCGTAAGGGCCACATCTAACTCCCTCTTGAATATATCCAATGAACTGGCATCAACAACTCTCTGCGGTAGGGAATTCCACAAGTTAACAACTCTCTGAGTGAAGAAGTTTCTCCTCATCTCAGTCCTAAATGGCTTACCTCTTATCCTTAGACTATGTCCCCTGGTTCTGGACTTCCCCAACATCAGGAACATTCTTCCTGCATCTAACCTGTCCAATCCCATCAGAATTTTATATGTTTCTATGGGATCTTTTACGTCTACCTCAGAGGGCAGATAGGGCCTCGGTTTAATGTTTCATCTGAAAGACGGCACCTCTGACAGGGCAGTATTCACTCACTACTGATGTGTCAGCTTGGATTATATATAAATGTTGATTCATGTGTAACCGTTCCAGGTATAGACGTGGGGGTGGGGGCGGGGTTCAAACAGTGTTGGATGTCTGAGTCCTCATGGCCTCATTACAGGGATCCAACATTGCCTAGTTATTCAGCCCATACCTCTTTATGGCTTGGTTGTCTAGGCCCAGTGAGGGAACGCAGGTCTGGAATTTCCTCTCCCAAGGGTTGAACTTGTCTCCCACATTGACGATCATTTATGGATTAAGCAGAGAATGTTCGTGTTCTCGTAGTTTAGCTCCACGTTGCAATTTATCCCTTTGTGGACTGATAACAGCAACCAGCAGCTCCTGCAGTTTAGCTTCCCACTGAGTCTCATTGTGAGAGTCTGAGAAGCTTTGTGATTAGCTCATAAATACTCGTTCTCCATGGCACGCTCCCAGAAAGTTATGTTCAGCACGTAATCCGCAGCTAGGGGCCTTTTTGATTTTTTTTTTAGCACGATCGCGGCTTTGTGCAGAGCCTGTGTACAAAGGGCATTTTCAGAAAACCTTTGTGGATTGGATGTCTAGTTTTAACAGATTCAGCATGCTTTACCTGCAAAGGGCATTTATCTTGCTCCTCACAAGGACACTGCTTTAATTTGTTCTCGGGTTGCGGATAATACTGGCGGTCGCATTTATTGCCAGAGCCTGGTTGTTCGAAGAAGGTGGTAGGCTTCTGTTTGAGCGATTGTTTTTATATCTGTCTTTCGGATGAGACGTTAAACCGAGGCCCCGTCTGCTCTCTAAGGTGGACATAAAAGATTCTGTGGCATTATTTTGAAGAAGAGCAGGGGAGCTATTCCCGGTGTCCTGGGGCCAATAATTATCCCTCAATCAACCTAACAAAAACAGATCATCTGGTCATTATCACATTGCTGTTTGTGGGAGCTTGCTGTGCATGAATTAGCTGCCCCATTTTCCACATTACAACACTGACTACACTTCAAAAATACTTCATTGACTGTAAAGCGCTTTGAGACGTCCGGTGGTCGTGAAATGCGCTATATAAATGCAAATCTTCCTTTTCTTTCTTTATAACTACGTATCTTGCTTGTCTACTTCAGACCACATTGGATGTTTTTAGCTTTTTTTTTTACTCTGGTTCCAGCCAGATATTACCAGATTTATTCAATACAGCTTCACAACTAGCCGTCATGGGATTTGAACTTGTGACCTCCAGGGTTGCTGGTCCAATACCACAACCACGACTTGTACCCAATTTACGCTGGTCTGCACCAATCACAAGCTCGGGCACTGCCGGTACTTACTCCTTGACAAAGCACTGCAGTTGTACGTTTTCTGTACATGTTTATAAGCTGCGTTTAGTCTTTGATAGCACACAGGAAGGTGTTTGAAGCTATATGGTAACATTTGGAGTAACAAACCTTCTGGGAGCCCTATTTATGTGATCAGTGCGTCTGGATGCCAAAAAGGCCAATGAAATTTGAGGTTTAATTAAGTTATCGCTCATAACAGGAAGCATACTTCAAAATAAATTCAATATAAGCGGGCAGAACACTTCACAAGTGTGGAACAGCCTCATAAAGCATATATGTTTCCTTACGTACTGCAAAGTACCCTGTTTACTCATTGAAGCTCAGACCAGCTCTTATTGCTGTAGCTATCTCTTCACATCAAAGGATTGCCGATGAAAAACCATCAACACCTACGGGCCGCATATGACAGAAACTGCAGGCTGTTTGCCAGATGAGATAACAAACTGTGACCATGTGTGACCACTGCCCCACTTCCCACAGTCTTCTGCCACTTTTAGCTTGTAACTTCATCCAGAGGTCAGTCCTCCTCATTAACCCTGGTGCGAGGCGAAAGGCGAACACGAAACATAAAGTAAACTTGCCCACCGGTGACACAAGACTCGGTGGGAGCTTTGAAGGATGAGCGATGCTCCCCGAAGTAAGTCACACCAGCGCAGAGGCATCAAAGCACAGCACCGAGGAGCCTTCCTGTTAGCGAAGTATGTCTTTCAGTCAGCCAGGCTTTTCAGAGACCTTGAAGGAATCAGTTTGGAGTCCATTAAACACTTCCCTGAAGTCTTCCTCAAGCAGCCGTTGACAGACAAGTGAACAGCTCGGTCCAAATGTATTGCGAGCTGAAAAGAGGAAGGCTTCAGGGGGAGGCCATTCTGCGATAACCTTTCAGTCTGGAAGCAAACAGGTGCAGTGACCCACTGACAAACTGAATACCTAGAGTGAGAGCAAGACTATTGGATATATAAGTCGATAATTAAAGCTGGGCAAAGTGACATTCTACAACATATAAATCAATACTGAATCATTCCACAACAGACGTGGGACATTCCAGGTAATTTACAATCTAATTTTACACAAGGATATATTATCTGCAATGGGTGGTTTGTTGCCTAAAGGAAGCGATAAGATATTGGAAGTGCAATGCGAGGAGCAGTTATTGAGTAGGAATGACGGTCCTGTCTTTTCTGAGATGTTTGGGTGGATCTGCTTACTTGGCCCCATGTTTCACTTTCACAGTTAGCCAATGTCTGGCTGTCCAAAGTCCTGCGGGTCCCAACCCGACGCAATATATGCGCCACCCACTCCCCCGAACCCCCTCTGCCACTGCCCTTCCCAGAAACAGCCCAGTGTGTTTCTCTTACCTGGAGGGCGTGGTGTGGTTGTTATGTCAAATCTGATCTAGCCATGCTATGAATGGCATTAACAAAGCAAATCTGAGCTCTTTCTTGACAGAGGATCTAAGTTAATCATTTCGAAGGGAAGGCGGGTGGAACGTTTTCACCCAGTACTTAAAGACGGACTTGGATTTATATATAGCGCCTTTCACGACCACCGGACACCTCAAAGTGCTTTATAGCCAATGAAGTACTTTTGAATGGAAACATAGAAACATAGAAAATAGGTGCAGCAGTAGGCCATTCGGCCCTTTGAGCCTGCACCACCATTCAATAAGATCATGGCTGATCATTCACCTCAGTACCCCTTTCCTGCTTTCTCTTCATACTTCTTGAGCTCTTTAGTGGTAAGGGCCATATCTAACTCCCTCTTGAATATATCCAATGAACTGGCATCAACAACTCTCTGCAGCAGGGGATTCTACAGGTTAACAACTCTCTGAGTGAAGAAGTTTCTCCTCATCTCAGTCTTAAATGGCCTACCCCTTATCCTTAGACTGTCCCCCCTGGTTCTGGACTTCCCCAACATCGGGAACATTCTTCCTGCATCTAACCTGTCCAGTCCCGTCAGAATTTTATACGTGTCTATGAGATCCCCCCTCATCCTTCTAAACTCCAGTGAATATAAGCCCAGTTGATCCAGTCTCTCCTCATATGTCAGTCCTGCCATCCCAGGAATCAGTCTGGTGAACCTTTGCTGCACTCCCTCAATAGCAAGAATGTCCTTCCTCAGATTAGGAGACCAAAACTGAACACAATATTCCAGGTAAGGCCTCACCAAGGCCCTGAACAACTGCAGTAAGACCTCCCTGCTCCTATACTCAAATCCCCCAGCTATGAAGGCCAACATACCATTTGCCTTCTTCACCGCCTGCTGTACCTGCATGCCAACTTTCAATGACTGATGAACCATGACACCCAGGTCTCGTTGCTCCTCCCCTTTTGCTAATCTGCCGCCATTCAGATAATATTCTGCCTTCGTGTTTTTGTCACCAAAGTGGATAACCTCACATTTATCCACATTATACTGCATCTGCCATACATTTGCCCACTCATCTAACCTGTCCAAGTCACCCTGCAGCCTCTTAGCATCCTCCTCACAGCTCACACTGCCACCCAGCTTAGTGTCATCTGCAAACTTGGAGATATTACACTCAATTCCCTCATCCAAATCATTAATGTATATTGTAAATAGCCGGGGTCCCAGCACTGAACCTTGCGGTACCCCACTAGTCACTGCCTGCCATTATGAAAAGGACCCGTTTATCCCGACTCTCTGCTTCCTGTTTGCCAACCAGTTCTCTATCCACATCAGTATATTACCCCCAATACCATGTGCTTTAATTTTGCACACCAATCTCTTGTGTGGGACCTTGTCAAAAGCCTTTTGAAAGTCCAAATACACCACATCCACTGGTTCTCCCTTGTCCACTCTACTAGTTACATCCTCAAAAGGTTCCACAAGATTTGTCAAGCATGATTTCTCTTTCATAAATCCATGCTGACTTGGACCGATCCTGTCACTACTTTCCAAATGCTCTGCTATTTCACCTTTAATAATTGATTCCAACATTTTCCCCACTACTGATGTCAGGCTAACCGGTCTATAATTACCCGTTTTCTCTCCCTCCTTTTTTAAAAAGTGGAGTTACATTAGCTACCCTCCAGTCCATAGGAACTGATCCAGAGTCGAAATACTGTTGGAAAATGATCACCAATGCATCCACTATTTCTAGGGCCCCTTCCTTAAGTACTCTAGGATGTAGACTATCAGGCTCCGGGGATTTGTCGGCCTTCAATCCCATCAATTTTCCCACAAGAAGCCCAACAGGAGCGTCGGCAGTTCGAGAGGCCAGCGGGGAGTCAGGGCGAAGCGTGACGTTGCTGAGGCCTACAAGAGGCCCAACAGGAGCGTCGGCAGTTCGAGAGGTCAGCGGGGAATCAGGAGGCAGAGCGGGACATCGCTGAGGCCGACAAGAGGCACGCCGGTGCAGCTGCAGCAGGGAGGAAAAAAGAAGTAGAAGGAAATCGACAGGTGACATCACAGCCAAGGGGGTAAGTGATTGGCTGGTGATTGGTAAGTAGTTTTTCTTTTTCCTTTCTATATCAGTAAGTAACCTTTTAGCATTGTTGTTGCCAATTTAAGTTAATCTAAGGGTTAAGTTATGGCAGGAGAACTCAGACACGTGTTATGCTCCTCCTGTACTATGTGGGAAGTCAGGGATGCTTTCGGTGTCCCTGACGACTACGTGTGCGGGAAGTGTATCCACCTGCAGCTCCTGACGGACCGCATTGCGGCACTGGAGCTGCGGGTGGATTCACTCTGGAGCATGCACGATGCTGAGAATGACGTGAATAGCACGTTTAGTGAGTTGGTCTTACTGCAGGAAAAGGGCACACAGCCAGATCGAGGATGGGTGACCAACAGGAAGAGCACTGCAAGGAAGGTAGTGCAGGGGTCCCCTGTGGTCATCCCCCAGTGAAATAGATACACCGCTTTGGGTACTGTTGAGGGGGATGACTCATCAGGGGAGGTCAGCAGCAGCTAAGTTCATGGCACCGTGGGTGGCTCAGCTGCACAAGAGGGCAGGAAAAAGAGTGGGAGAGCTATAGTATAGGGGATTCAATTGTAAGGGGAATAGATAGATGTTTCTGCGGCCGCAACCGAGACTCCAGGATGGTATGTTGTCTCCCTGGTGCAAGGGTCAAGGATGTCTCGGAGTGGGTGCAGGGCATTCTGAAAAGGGAGGGTGAACAGCCAGTTGTCATGGTGCATATAGGTACCAACGATATAGGTAAAAAAAGGGATGAGGTCCTACAAGACGAATTTAGGAAGCTAGGAGCTAAATTAAAAAGTAGTCATCTCAGGATTGCTACCAGTGCCACGTGCTAGTCAGAGTTGGAATCGCAGGATAGCTCAGATGAATACGTGGCTTGAGGAGTGATGCAGCCGGGAGGGATTCAAATTCCTGGGACATTGGAACCGGTTCTGGGGGAGGTGGGACCAGTACAAACGGTACGGTCTGTACCTGGGCAGGACCGGAACCAATGTCCTAGGCGCAGTGTTTGCTAGTGCTGTTCGGGAGGAGTTAAACTACTATGGCAGGGGGATGGGAACCTGTGCAGGGAGACAGAGGGAAGAAGAATGGGGGCAGAAGCAAAAGATAGAAAGAAGAAAAGTAAAAGTGCAGGAGAAACCCAAGGCAAAAAGCAAAGAGGGCCACATTACGGCTAAATTCTAAAGGGGCAAAGTGTGTTCAAAAGACAAGCCTGAAGGCTCTGTGCCTCAATGCGAGGAGTATTCGGAATAAGGTGGACGAATTAACTGCGCAGATAGCAGTTAACGGGTATGATGTAATTGGCATCAAGGAGACATGGCTCCAGGGTGACCAAGGCTAGGAACTCAACATCCAAGGGTATTCAACATTTAGGAAGGATAGACAGAAAGGAAAAGGAGGCGGGGTGGCAATGCTGGTTAAAGAGGAAATTAATGCAATAGTAAGAAAGGACATTAGCTTGGATGATGTGGAATCGGTATGGGTGGAGCTGTGGAATACCAAAGGGCAGAAAATGCGAGTGGGAGTTGTGTACAGACCACCAAACACTATTAGTAAGGTTGGGGACAGCATCAAACAAGAAATTAGGGATGCATGCAATAAAGGTACAGCGGTTATCATGGGTGACTTTAATGTACATATTGATTGGGCTAACCAACTGGTAGCAATACGGTGGAGGAGGATTTTGTGGAGTGTATTCGGGATGGTTTTCTAGACAAATATGTCGAGGAATCAACTAGAGAGCTGGCCACCCTAGACTGGGTGATGTGTAATGAGAAAGGACTAATTAGCAATCTTGTGCGAGACCCCTTGGGGAAGAATCACCATAACATGGTAGAATTCTTTATTAAGATGGAGAGTGACACAGTTAATTCAGACACTAGGGTCCTGAACTTAAGGAAAGGTAACTTCGATGGTTTGAGGCGTGAATTGGCTAGAATAGACTGGCAAATGATACTTAAAGGATTGACGGTGGATAGGCAATGGCAAACATTTAAAGATCACATGGATGAACTTCAGCAATTGTACATCACTGTCTAGAATAAAAATATAAAGGGGAAGGTGGCTCAACCGTGGCTAACAAGGGAAATTAAGGATAGTGTCAAATCCAAGGAAGAGGCATATAAATTGGCCAGAAAAAGCAGCAGACCTGAGGACTGGGAGATATTTAGAATTCAGCAGAGGAGGACAAAGGGTTTAATTAAGAGGGGAAAAATAGAGTACGAGAAGAAGCTTGCCGGGAACATAAAAACTGACTGTAAAAGCTTCCACAGATATGTGAAGAGAAAAAGATTAGTGAAGACAAACATAGGTCCCTTGCAGTCGGATTCAGGTGAATTTATAATAGGGAACAAAGAAATGGCAGACCAATTGAACAAATACTTTGGTTCTATCTTCATGAAGGAAGACACAAATAACCTTCCGGAAGTACGAGGGGACCGAGGGTCCAGTGAGAAGGAGGAACTGAAGGATATCCTTATTAGGCGGGAAATTGTGTTGGGGAAATTGATGGGATTGAAGGCCGGTAATTCCCCGGGAACTGATGGTCTGCATCCCAGAGTACTTAAGGAAGTGGCCCTAGAAATAGTGGATGCATTGGTAATCATTTTCCAATAGTCTATCAACTCTGGATCAGTTCCTATGGACCGGAGGGTAGCTAATGTAACACCACTTTTTAAAAAGGGAGGGAGAGAGAAAATGGATAATTATAGACCGGTTAGCCTGACATCTGTAGTGGGGAAAATGTTGGAATCAATTATTAGGGATGAAATAGCAGCCCATTTGGAAAGCAGTGACAGGATCGGTCCAAGTCAGCATGGATTTATGCAAGGGAAATCATGCTTGACAAATCTTCTGGAACTTTTTGAAGATGTAACTAGCAGAGTGGACAAGGGAGAACCAGTGGATGTGGTGTATTTGGACTTTCAAAAGGCCTTTGACAAGGTCCCACACAAGAGATTGGTGTGCAAAATCAAAGCACATGGTATTGGGAGTAATGTACTGGCGTGGATAGAGATTTGGTTGGCAGACAGGAAGCAGAGAGTCGGGATAAATGGGTCCTTTTCAGAATGGGAGGCAGTGACTAGTGGAGTGCCGCAGGGCTCAGTGCTGGGACCCCAGCTCTTTACAATATACATTAATGATTTGGATGAAGGAATTGAGTGTAATATCTAAACTGGGTGGCAGTGTGAGCTGTGAGGAGGATGCTAAGAGGCTGCAGGGTGATTTGGACAGGTTAGGTGAGTGGGCAAATGCATGGCAGATGCCTTATAATGTGGATAAATGTGAGATTATCCACTTTGGTGGCAAAAACACGAAGGCAGAATATTATCTGAATAGCGGCAGATTAGGAAAAGGGGAGGTGCAACGACACCTTGGTGTCATGGTTCATCAGTCATTGAAAGTTGGCATTGCAGGTACAGCAGGCGGTGAAGAAGACAAATGGCATGTTGGCCTTCATAGCTTGGGGATTTGAGTATAGGAGCAGGGAGGTCTTACTGCAGTTGTACATGGCCTTGGTGAGGCCTCACCTGGAATATTGTGTTCAGTTTTGGTCTCCTAATCTGAGGAAGGACGTTCTTGCCATTGAGGGAGTGCAGCGAAGGTTCACCAGACTGATTCCAGGGATGGCTGGACTGACGTATGAGGAGAGACTGGATCAACTGGGCCTTTATAGACTGGAGTTTAGAAGGATGAGAAGGGATCTCATAGAAACATATAAGATTCTGACGGACTGGACAGGTTAGATGCGGGAAGAATGTTCCCGATGTTGGGGAAGTCCAGAACCAGGGGACACAGTCTTAGGATAAGGGGTAGGCCATTTAGGACTGAGATGAGGAGGAACTTCTTCAGTCAGAAAGTTGTTAAACTGTGGAATTCCCTGCTGCTGAGAGTTGTTGATGCCAGTTCATTGGATATATTCAAGAAGGAGTTAGATATGGCCCTTACGGCTAAAGGGATCAAGGGGTATGGAGAGAAAGCAGGAAAGGGGTACTGAGGGAATGATCAGCCATGATCTTATTGAATGGTGGTGCAGGCTCGAAGGCCTACTCCTGCACCTATTTTCTATGTTTCTATGTAACACAATTTCCCGCCTAATAAGGATTTCCTTCAATTCCTCCTTCGCACTAGACCCTCAGTCCCCTAGTATTTCCGGAAGATTATTGGTGTCTTCCTTCGTGAAGACAGAGCCAAAGTATTTGTTCAACTGATCTGCCATTTCTTTGTTCCCCATTATAAATTCATCTGAATCTGACTGCAAGGGACCTACGTTTGTCTTCACTAATTTTTTTCTCTTCACATATCTATAGAAGCTTTTGCAGTCAGTTTTTAATGTTCTCAGCAAGCTTCCTCTCATACTCTATTTCCCTCCTCCTTTGTCCTCCACTGCTGAATTCTAAATTTCTCCCAGTCCTCAGGTTTGCTGCTTTTTCTGGTCAATTTACCTGCCTCTTCCTTGGATTTAACACTATCCTTAATTTCCCTTGTTAGCCACAGTTGAGCCACCTTCCCCGTTTTAATTTTACTCCAGACAGGGATATACAATTGTTGAAGTTCATCCATGTGATCTTTAAATGTTTGCCATTGCCTATCCACTGTCAACCCTTTAATATCATTTGCCAGTCTATTCCAACCAATTCACGTCTCATACCAAGGAAGTTACCTTTCCTTAAGTTCAGGACCCTAGTTTCTGAATTAACTGTGTCACTCTCCATCTTAATAAAGAATTCTACCACATTATGTTCACTCTTCCCCAAGGAGCCTCTCACAACAAGATTGCTAATTAGTCCTTTCTCATTACACATCACCCAGTCTAGGATGGCCAGCCCTCTAGCTGGTTCCTCGACATATTGGTCTGGAAAACCATCCCTAATTCACTCCAGGAAATCCTCCTCCACCGTATTGCTACCAGTTTGGTTAGCCCAATCTATATGTAGATTAAAGTCGCCCATAATAACTGCTGTACCTTTATTGCATGCATCCCTAATTTCTTGTTTGATGCTGTCCCCAACCTCACTACTACTGTTTGGTGGTCTGTACACAACTCCCACTCGCGTTTTCTGCCCTTTGGTATTCCACAGCTCCACCCATACCGATTCCACATCATCCAGGCTAATGTCCTTCCTTAACATTGCGTTAATTTCCTCTTTAACCAGCAACACTACACCACCTCTTTTTCCTTTCTGTCTGTCCTTCCTGAATGTTGAATACCCCTGGATATTGAGTTCCCAGCCTTGGTCACCCTGGAGCCATGTCTCCGTGATGCCAATTATATCATATTCATTAATTGCTGCCTGTGCAGTTAATTCATCCACCTTATTACGAATACTCCTCGCATTGAGGCACAGAGTCTTCAGGTTTGTCTTTTTAACACACTTTGCCCCTTTAGAATTTTGCTGTAATGTGGCCCTTTTTGATTTTTGCCTTGGGTTTCTCTGCCCTCCACTTTTACTTTTCTTCTTTCTATCTTTTGCTTCTGCACCCATTCTACTTCCCTCTGTCTCCCTGCATTGGTTCCTATCCCCCTGCCATAATAGTTTAACCCCTCCCCAACAGTGTAGTCACTGTTGTAATGTAGGAAATGCAGCAGCCAATTTGCATAGAAACATAGGAACATAGGTGCAGGAGTAGGCCATTCGAGCCTGCACCACCATTCAATATGATCATGGCTGATAATTTTTGCAACTTTCGTATCCCATTCCTGCTTTCTCTCCATGCCCCTTGATTCCTTTAGCCATAAGGGTCACATCTAACTACCTTTTGAATATATCTAACGTACTGGCCTCAACAACTTTCTGTGGTAGAGAATTCCACAGGTTCACAATTCTCTGAGTGAAGAAGTTTCTCCTCATCTCGGTCCTAAATGGCTTACCCCTTACCCTTAGACTGTGACCCCTGATTCTGGACTTCCCCAACATCAGGAACATTCTTTCTGCATCTAACCTGTCCAATCCCGTCAGAATTTTATATGTTTCTATGAGATCCCCTCTCATTCTTCTAAATTCCAGTGAATATAAGCCTAGTCGATCAAGTCTTTCTTCATATTTAAGCCCTGTCATCTCGGGAATCAGTCTGGCGAATCTTCGCTGCACTCCCTCAATAGCAAGAATGTCCTTCCTTAGGTTAGGAGACCAAACTGTACACAATATTCAAGGTGTGGCCTCACCAAGGCCCTGTACAACTGCAGTAAGACCTCCTTGCTCCTATACTCAATTCCTTTCGCTATGCAGGCCAACATACCATTTGCCGCCTTCACTGCCTGCTGTACCTGCATGCCAACTTTCAATGACTGATTTACCATGACACCCAGGTCTTGTTGCACCTCCCCTTTTCCTAATCCATCACCATTCAGATAATCTGCCTTTGTGTTTTTGCCACCAAGGTGGATAACCTCACATTTATCCACATTATACTGCATCTGCCATGCATTTGCCCACTCACCTAACCTGTCCAAGTCACCCTACAGCCTCTTAGCATCCTCCTCACAGCTCACACTGCCACCCAGCTTAGTGTCATCTGCAAACTTGGAGATATTACACTCAATTCCTTCGTCTAAATCATTAATGTATATTGTAAATAGCTGGGGTCCCAGCACTAAACCTTGCGGTGCCCCACTAGTCACTGCCTGCAATTCTGAAAAGGACCCGTTTATTCCCACTCTTTGCTTCCTGTCTGCGAACCAGTTCTCTATCCATGTCAATACATTATCGCCAATACCATGTACTTTAATTTTGCACACTAATCTCTTGTGTAGGATCTTGTCAAAAGCCTTTTGAAAGTACAAATACACCACATCCACTGGTTCTCCCTTGTCCACTCTACTAGTTACATCCTCAAAGATTTCTAGAAGATTTGTCAAGCATGATTTCCCTTTCATAAATCCATGCTGACTTGGACCGATCCTGTCACTGCTTTCCAAATGCGCTGCTATTACATCTTTAATAATTGATTCCAACATTTTCCCCACTACCGATGTCAGGTTAACCGGTCTATAATTCCGTTTTCTCTCTCCCTCCTTTTTTAAAAAGTGGGGTTACATTAGCTACCCTTCAATCCATAGGAACTGATCTAGAGTCTATAGAATGTTAGAAAATGACCAGCAATGCATCCACTATTTCTAGGGCCCCTTCCTTAAGTACTCTGGAATGCAGACTATCAGGCCCTGGGGCCTTTTCTGGCCAATTTATATGCCTCTTCCTTGGATTTAACATTATTCCTAATTTCCCTTGTTAGCCACGGTTGAGCCACCTTCCCTGTTTTATTTTTACGCCAGACAGAGATGTACAATTGTTGAAGTTCATCCATGTGATCTTTAAATGTCTGCCATTGCCTATCCACCGTCAACCCTTTAAGTATCATTCGCCAGTCTCTCCTAGCCAATTCACATCTCATACCATCGATGTTACTTTTCCTTAAGTTCAGGACTCTAGTCTCTTACTTAACTGTGCCACTCTGCATCTGAATGAAGAATTCTCCCATATTATGGTCACTCTTCCCCAAGGGACCTCGCACAACATGATTGCTAATTAATCCTCTCTCGTTACACATCACCCAGTCTAGGATGGCCAGCTCTCTAGTTGGTTCCTCGACGCATTGGTCTAGAAAACCATCCCTTATACACTCCAGGAAATCCTCCTCCGCCGTATTGTTACCAGTTTGGTTCGCCCAATCTGTATGTAGATTAAAGTCACCCATGATAACTGCTGTACCTTTATTGCACGCATCCCTAATTTCCTGTTTGATGCCATCCCCAACCTTACTACTGCTGTTTGATGGTCTGTACACAACTCCCACTTACGTTTTTTGCCCTTTGGTGTTCCGCAGCTCTACCCATACAGATTCCACATCATCCAAGCTTAATGTCCTTCCTTACTATTGCGTTAATCTCCTCTTTAACCAGCAACGCTACCCCTCCTCCTTTTCCTTTCTGTCTATCCTTCCTGAATATTGAATACCCCTGGATGTTGAGTTCCCAGCCTTGGTCACCCTGGAGCCATGTCTCCGTAATCCCAATTATATCATATCCGTTAACAGCTATCTGCACAGTTAATTCATCCACCTTATTATGAATGCTCCTCGCATTGAGACACAGAGCCTTCAGACTTTTTTTTAAACACTCTTTGTCTCTCAGCAATATGATAATGACCAGATAATCAGTTTTTTTTTGTTATGTTGATTGAGGGATATATATTGGCCAGGACACCGGGGATAACTCTCCTGCTCTTCTTCGAAATGATGCCATGGGATGTTTTACATCCACTTAAGAGAGCAGATGGGACTTTAGTTTAGCATCTCATCTGAAAGACGGCACCTCCGACAGTGCAGCACTCCCTCAGCACGGCACTGGAGTGCCAGCCTAGATTTTTTTGTACTCAAGTTCCTGGAGTGGGACTTGAACCTACACCCTTCTGACTCAGGCGAGATTGCTGCCCACTGAGCTACGGCTGACTCATGAGTGAGAACGGAATAGAAGAATATGTTAATAGGGATAGATGAAGAAGGGTGGGAGAAGGCTCGTGTTGAGCATAAACACAAATATGGACCAGTTGTTCCCAATGGGTGTTTCTGTGCTGTTAATGCTATGTGATTCTATGTTTGTGATTTTGCGCTTTACTCTTCTTCGAAATAGTGCCGTGGGAAACAAGTTACCAGGAACCCATTTTTGTGACCAGTATAACTGTGTTGGATGGGCTAATAGATGGGGGAGAGAAAGGATTGAAGGATATGGTGGGAAGATGGTTGGGCAGTACTGGTCTATCAAAAAGAGATGGAGATGTTGGGTGCAATGGCTTTTTCCTGTTTCCGTGACATGTCACGATGATATACACCAAGTATGATTGCAACTGCAGAATTATATTATGATCACATGATCCCACATCTTTCAGATTTTCACTTTAGTGAAGCTCATTTGCTGGTTTTATTTGGTGTTTCATTCTTTCATGAAAATCTTTTCCTCTCTTGTGGTCTGGGAATAGCATGGCGACACATGCCTTTCATTGACGATTGTAGAAGTAAATTTGAGGTTCAGAACGATTAAAAAATAAACCAGCAAACTCACTAATATAGACCAGATTTCATTGGGTTCAACTCTACCATCATTATAACACCGATAATTCTTAAATAAATACTGCACTGCAGTTCAAAGGCTTAATTGCAATAACAGTGACTTAATGAAATGGTCCAGACAGAAGTGCAGGTGCCAGACTTGATGGAGTGCAAAGGGAAGATAGTTGTGTGGGGAACTGCCTACATTAAAGGATTCAGTCCTTGTGGGAGTGGGGATCCCATGATAGATACCCAGTGATGCTCTGTCCTTGTGGGAGTGGGGATCCCATGATAGATACCCAGTGATGCTCTGTCCTTGTGGGAGTGGGGATCCCATGATAGATACCCAGTGATGCTCTGTCCTTGTGGGAGTGGGGACCCCATGATAGATACCCAGTGATGCTCTGTCCTTGTGGGAGTGGGGATCCCATGATAGATACCCAGTGATTTTCTGTCCTTGTGGGAGTGGGGATCCCATGATTTCTACCCAGTGATGTTCTGTCCTTGTGGGAGTGGGGATGCCATGATATATACCCAGTGATGTTCTGTCCTTGTGAAAGGAGGATATCAACAACAACAACAACTTGTATTAATATAGCACCTTTAACGTAGTAAAACGTCCCAAGGCGCTTCACAAGAGTGTTATAAGATAAAACAAATACATTTGACACATAAGCCGAAATTATGGCAGAGTTTGGTCAAAGAGGTAGGTTTTAAGGAGCGTCTTAAAGGAAGAGAGAGAGGTGGAGAGGTTTAGGCAGGTTGTTCCAGAGCTTGGGGCCCAGGCAGCTGAAAATACTGCCACCGATGGTTCAGCGATTATGAGCAGGGATGCTCAAAAGGGCAGAATTTGAGGAGCGCAGACATCTCGGGGAGTTGTGAGGCTGAAAGAGATGATAGAGATAGGGAGGGACAAGGCCATGGAAGGATTTGTAAACAAGGATGAGAATTTCAAAATCGAGGCATCGCTTAACCGGAAGCCAATGTAGGTCCATGAGCACAGGGGTGATGGGTGAGCAGGACTTGGTGTGAGTTAGGACACGGGCTGCCGAGTTTTGGATGACCTCAAATTTACGTAGGGTAAGATGTGGGAGGCCAGCCAGGAGTGCGTTGGGGTAGTCAAGTCGAGAGGTACAAAGATATGGATGAGGGTTTCAGCAGCAGATGAACTGAGGCAGGGGCGGAGACGGGCAATGTTACGGAGTTGGAAAAAGGCGGTTTTACTTATGCTACGGATATGTGGCTGGAAGTTCATTTCAGGGTCAAATATGACACCTAGGTTGCGAACAGTCTGGTTCAGCCTCAGACAGATGCTAGGGAGAGGAATGGAGTCAGTGGTTAGGGAACGTAGTTTGTGGTGGGGACCAAAGACAATGGCTTCGGTCTTCCCAATATTTAATTGGAGAAAATTTCTGCTCATCCAGAACTGGATGTCGGACAAGCAGTCTGACAATTTAGAGACCATGGATGGGATCGAGAGAAGTGGTAGTGAGGTAGAGCTGGGTGTCGTCAGCGTACATGTGGAAACTGATGCCACATGCATACCATGATATATATCTAAGTTACCGGTAAATGGGAAGAAGATGAATAAGGAAAGTGTTTTGGTTATAACGTAAAGCCTGTAGAAAGGTGTGTGCAACACCTTTGTGGCTATCTGTGCTTGTATACCTGTGTTATCTATTGTCCATGCATATAAACACTGCATTCAGACATGTTGGGCTGGATTTTGAGGTAGAAATAACGGTGAGGATAACAGCGCTTATTGCTATATAGGTGGAAATCGGACAGCAACTTCCGGCGCACGCACATACGCAGTTAAACACGGAAATCAGGAAGTTGCTGTCCGAGATGCCCCGCTCCTCCACAAGCTGCTCGATAACAGTATCTCGCCGTCTGGCTCCTTTTTCAAATACATTGAATGGCGTGAATTTGCTGTACTTACCTGATAAATACGGACAAACGCACCAGAAAAATTAGGGCTTATCCACTCCAATCTGTGTACCATTTTAATGGCTTGATAAGTTCGTAATTACTGCCAAACATCCTCTCTGGCACTGAAAATTAACCTTTATAAGTGTGGAGTCTCATTCCTTTAGATTTTAATTATTGTTGGAGATTTGAAAAAAATTAAAACATTTACATTTCTTTTACTTTTTCTTTCTGTCTCTTTTATCTCTCTCGCTTAATCTCATCTTTATTTCCCTCTCTTATTTCACTTTCTGTACATAATTTGGCATTGAATTAACTATTGTAACTTAACTTCCTGGTTTAGATTCTGAGGGGTCAAAATTGCCCCTTCTTGCAACACCCATTAGCACCTCCAGGGGGCACTAACAGGGTACAACACATTTTTCGCCCAGGGAGGGAGGGGGGATGCTCTACCGGCTCCCGTAAAATTGCGCTGGCTGCTGCGGTAGTGCCGTGTCCTGCCGGTCGCGCCCCGGACCACTGCGCAACCAGCAATGACATCATCAGCGCGAGCAGTGACCCCTTTCTGGCCCACAGCGGATATTGCCCTGCGCCCCGCGGGGCTTCCATGAGCTATGTCAACACCAGCCTCACGAGCCGCGAACCGGGCTGACATCCGCTCACGGGGCGGAAGGTAAAGGAGAGGTCGGGAGCGCCCTGTGCTGCCACCTTGCTGGTTTTGCCAACTCACCGGTCAGCCCGACTTCTTCGCCCCTTGCGTGGTCCGGGCCGCCATTGTGCAGCCTGGCACTCTGTTTTGGGCATTGGCACCACATCGCCCTCTGGTGGCCCAGTGGAGGCCATCAGAGTCCGTACAGAGTGTGCAGCAAGCTTCCCCTCAAACCGAAGGGGAGGGGCATCGAACCCGCCAGCGCTACACGGAGCATCCGTGTAGCACTGCTGATCACGCCCCAGTGTCACAAGATTGCACTCCACTTCCTCTGCAGGGCGGTAACCACAATTTTGCGGCCGGGTCGAGACTTCGGCACTGAGTGGAGGAAGTCCTGCCCCCAATCGGGGCGCTGGCGAATTTCTCCCCCTGAGTGCTTCACTCAGGATTCCTCAGTCTGATTGGTTAAGGAGATACACAGTTGCTTGGCCTGTTCACACAGGTCCCAGAGGCCCTGTAGAGGGTGCTATGCTGTTTGGGTTGTTGGCTAACCAGAACTTCCAGTGCAAAAGCCCATAAAAAATTTATGGCTTGCACTGTTCGTTCGCTGCTGAGAGCAAAATCCAGCCTATTGTGATATTTTGGTTATTTATTATTCCTGAATGGACATGTCCTTAAATAGCGAATGCCTTGCTTCCAGCTGCAGTATATAAGGGTTAAAGGTATCTCCTCCTCTCTTGAAGGTGCTAACTCATGGTGTATGACCCTATGGGTGCCAAACTTGTCACCAAGTGGCCATGTTTCACGCACGGGTCGAAACGCCAAGTGTCAGCCAGCCAATCTACCATGTGTGGCATCACAGCCAAGCTCGATATCTACCTTCCAGTAAGGAGCTGGATTGTAATCAGTAACAGGTACGCTAGAGTGATCTTCACACTCCATATACCAGCGTGTACATTACCTTTATACCTCAAGAAAACCCAATCACAGCATCTTTCTTTTCCCAGCTCCGAGCTCCAATTACAATCAATGAGAATACCCCTAAAATCAAATAAAACACAAGCAGAAATTTAAAAAAACATCACTTTTTGAATTAATAGAAATTGCATTAAATTAAATGTGTTCGAGAAAAATTTATTTTTTTGAATTGAAAAAAAATGTTTTAATAGTGTTAAAAATAAACTTACCTTCATAGACACCGTTTTTAATATAAAAATAAATAGTAACATTCAATTTTTCTATGTTTTAAAACTCTTACGTGGGTAAAAGTAGGCTATATGCCTCTTGCTGGACAAGTGTTGGGCAAATAGCCCAAATCTCTGCCCGTGAATGTCCTTCTCCCGGGGATGCGTTGGATCAAAAGAAATTTTGATAGATCGAAAAGCTGTTTCTTGGCGCATGTGCATCGCGTGCCGAGAACTGGCATTTGCGAGGCTGCTTCGGGTGTGTGTGCACATCATACGCATCCAGGGAGGGCCCAATTTTCGGGCCATTAAATATAAACAGTAGATTTACAGTAATTACAGGCTTTACTATTCTCCTCTGAATATCAGACGCAATTGAAGTGCTTCACGGTAAACTGGACCTCAAAGCTCGTTCACTGACTAGTCTTGGGTGGTAGCTCTCTACCACGGAGTCTCTGACCTATCTCCATCCCTGACGACTTCAGACCAACTGCTGAGCGGAAAGACGGGAACCTCAGAAATACCGTTCAAAGCTCTTTGAAGGTGAACCACAACAAAGGGCATCAAAAA
Organism: Pristiophorus japonicus; assembly: GCF_044704955.1. Classification (NCBI taxonomy): domain Eukaryota; kingdom Metazoa; phylum Chordata; class Chondrichthyes; family Pristiophoridae; genus Pristiophorus; species Pristiophorus japonicus. The sequence continues at coordinate 80,865,268 of NC_091991.1, read as the reverse complement.
TGTATCTGTAATAACTCCACACAAGTCGTTGGCCATTCGGGGGTGGGGGAGGGGCACATACAGCTGCCAATCAAACATTTACTTCAAGAAGCTCTTTGAACTGAATGACTTCACTGAAGACCCAAACTATCCCGTCCCACCTGATCACTGCTGGGGCATTTCAATTATCAACATTTTGCAACTACAGACCAGACCATCAGCCATATAATTGCCAAATGCATATGTAGGGCCAATCGATGCCCATATAGACAGTCTGTCTCTGTCCTGAATTGTTGTGTTCACAGAAGTTTACAGTACAAAAGGATGCCATTCGGCCCATCATGTTTGTTCCCACCGCCCACGACCAGCTTTTTCAGTGTAAAAACCCCCCCAAAAATAAGAGGGAACATTCATTGCCCACTGCCCTATGTTCACCTCATAGCCCTGTATACTCCTCTACTTCAAATATTTATACACTTTTTACTTAAAAAATGCAACCACTCCCTGTGGCAAAGCAATCTGAGCTGCAGTAACCCTCTGTAAAGTTAAATTGATTACCTATTGTCACTAACACAAGACTAGTGGCCATTTTCTGCAAGTGAAAACTGCGTTTTTAACAAAATGTATGAAGCCAAATATACAAACCTCGCAGACACAAATGCTTCATTTTTCTCGCACATGTTCAGCAGTGCTGGGAGATACTGAGGCAGTTACCCATCACTTAACTGGACTTTATTTGAACTCGCATACTGAAAAGTGGAGTTTGCAATTTAACCAAAGGAAATGAATAGTAAAGTGGAATCCATGGCATCAATTAAAGAAGACCTCAGTGGGGGTGGGCAGGGTTGTGAGAGTACGCACTGATGCGATTGACACTCTGGTGCATCATTTTATTTTGATTCTCCCAAAGCCTGAAAGTAACTCGCTGGCGGAGAGTGGAAGTTTCCATTCTGTGTGCGGCTGGAGTTGTGCGGTCATTGTCAAAACTCCCTCTCTGTACCCATGGTGTAATTGGGAAACCACTGCTGCAGACACCATTCATGTACAAAATGGCACGGGGCTAATGACCAGTTGCAAGGAGACGGTGCATGTGTTCCGAGTCAAGGAACATCTGTTTTCCAAATTGAATGTCTGAGCCACTTGAAAGCACTGGAATATAAAAAGATTGACTTGAGGTGGACTCCCAGCCCTTTGTGCTGTGCCCAGAATGTGGAAAGGACACAGTGTGGCCAGGAGTTTCCGCTCGGGCACGCTGGATCCTTCGGGGCAATTCGCCCAAAAATCGGCAAAACCAGTGCAGAAGATTTTAAGCACAAATTACGTTCAGCGCAACTCGATTTTTCGCGAACTTTGGCCCTGGTTTAAAAAACATCCACTCGAAGCCGCCTCCACATCGAATCAATCACCATTGGGAGTCCCCGCTAATTGCGATCATTTACAGGCCTTCGAAGAGGCTCTAAACATTAAGCTGGATCTTTTGGGCACAAGGACACTAATCGACACGTTTCAGAAGCTTTTGAATATCATTTCTTTTTTAATTTACTAATTACTGTAAACTGATTACTGTAATCCAATATAACCAGCAAATGGTTCTGTTTTTTTTAAATTCAATTTTAGGAATTTAAAATCAGGTTACTCACAGGTGATGGACTGGACACTGATTAAAATGCTTATTTTTTGTTACAAACCCATTTCCGTCTATATTAATCAAACTGCACAAACTTACCACTCTTAAACATATCCAGGAATATTTTTAGAGCAAATTTTTTAAAAAGTCTACATTGTAAAATGTTGCCCGCTGGTTCATGGCAGCTTTTGCATTCGGCGATATGCAAATGATCTTGAGCAGAAACTTGAGAAACTCAAAGCTCGCGCAGTTTTGGGCGCAGGTTACGCCCGGATCGCCAATTGCCGAAAGCAGAAACTGCGTCCCATTGTGTTTTGATGTGTTGCACTCAGTACCTTACCTCGAGGGGTAGACTACTCTGCTGCCGACGGGAAGGACTCGGACTTAAATTGTAGATTCAGCTGCTTTTGGAGCCAGTTACCAGTTAGGTTTCAGATGTTCGTGCTGGGCCTGCCTTAAAAAGCTGATACTCTCCCATTCTGAGGACAAAAAGAGGGAAGGAAAATGACTGAGGAATTACATTGACAATAAACATAGTGTAAACTATCACAAGGCCCCCTGCAAGAAAAGTCACAGCACTGGATGCTATTTCAAGCTGGCGTCAAGAACTCCCACAGCACTCTTTGACAAAGAGCAGGGAGTTTTCTCGGTGTCCTGGTCAACATTCGGCCCTGGAGCAACACCAGCACTGGTGAACTGGTGACTCACTCATTTGCTGTGTCCTAATTGGCTGCGTAACAAGTGACCTCTGCGTTAAGCTTCGAGGTGTTTCTCCAAGATGTGATAAGGCAGCAAATAAATGCAAGTCTTCATTTTTTCCTTTAGAAGGTAGAAATAATGAGAGAAAAACTAACTGTTTAGATAAGGACAGTGTATGTTTGCTCTTCTAGATCAACATGCTGTGCTTTCAACATTGCATCCTGAATTTGAAGCCCACTCAGTACAATGAGATCAAATTCTCCTAATTTGGACTATTGTAGAGAGTTTCCCTGCTGTTACCCCAGACCCCAGTGAACCTGGGTACATAGTTGAAAATTACCCTACTGCCCTCATCTTCGCTCCCTTATGTCCAAGGGACGGGGACCTGAATGGATATGGCGGGCAGCTGGTTTAGCCATTCACCGCCAGATCTGGCTGCAACACATAAAGCATTTTTGGGTCATCTCCTGTCTGCCAAAACTGCTCACTATTCTAGGATCATTCTGGAATGCAAAGATAACCCCCAGCTTATTTTCTCTACTGCTAACACTCTTCTTAAATCCCTCACCCCTGTCTTCTCCACCCTCACCTCCAACAAGTGCAAGGAGCTCAGGGACTTCTTTGTCTCTAAGATTGAGACCGTCCGTTCAGCTGCCTCTGCCAATTCCTTTCCTTCCCTTAGCCCACCGGGCCGAACTTCCCCTCTGGTTCCCCCCTGCCCTAGCACTGAAGTCACATCTTTCTCCAGTTTCTCCCCTATCTCCTCTCAAGCCCTCTCCGCACTCATCTTATCCATGAGACCCACTTCCTGCTCCCAGCCTCAGCTCATCTGCTGCTGAAACCCTCATACTTGCCTTTGTTACCTCTAGACTTGACTATTCCAATGTTCTCCTGGCTGACCTCCTACATCCTAACCTCCGTAAATGTGAGGTCCTCCAAAACTCATCTGCCCGTGTCCTAACTCTCGCCCATCACCCCTGTGCTCACTGATCTACATTGGCTTCCGGTTAAGCAACGCCTCGATTTAAAAATTCTTATCCTTGTTTTCAAATCCCTCCATGGACTTGCCCCTTCCCTATCTCTGTAATCTCCTCCAGCCCTACAACCCCTCTCCACCACCCCCCCTTCCCCCGCCTAAAATATCTGCGCTCCTCTAATTCTGGCATCTGATCTTTAATCGCCCAACCATTGATGGCCGTGTCTTCAGCTGTTTGGGCCCCAAGCTCTGGAATTCCCTCGCTAAATCTCTCCACCTCTCTACCTTTCTTTCCTCCTTTAAGATGCTCATTAACACCTACCTAATAATCTGTCCTAATTTCTCCTCGTGGCTCAGTGTCAAATTTTGGTTTATAACACTCCTGTGAAGTGCCTTGGAATGATTTAATACATTAAAGGCGCTATATAAATGAAAGTTGTTGTTGTTCTAAACTGTTGCCGATTGACACTGAATTGGCAACCTCATTTGGGTGCTAAAGAATACTCATCACAATGGAAAAATAAATACTGGTGCAGAATGGATGTATTTCTGAAGTTAGGGATTGAGGTACATTGTTGGATCAAAATAAAAGGACCTTTCCTCTGCATTCTGCCCATGTAGTGTCCACTGGGTCCAATAAATGAAATGTCCTGATGAAATGATGGTGACATTCCTTGCAACAAGTGAAACAGTGTTCTGTTGCTCATATCAATGAGCGCAACATTCACCAATAAGTCATCTTTAAACTCCCTCAGTGGTTTTTACTGCCAAGGACCCATGCAAAGTGATGACGCAGTCCTTGAGGAATCCCACACAAATACTGGCACATTCCCAAGGGCCACCTGCAAACACCAACACATTCCTGGGGAATCCGCTACAAATACTAACTGCCGGGATCCTCTCCTGTCCAAACTTCCAGAACGCTGTCAATTACCCAAAGAACAACAGTGCTATCATTCGAGAAAACATTTGTATTAGTATACAACAGGAATAGCATGGTGGTCAATCAGTATGCACAGAAAATATAGTCACAGATGGGCAGAGATTTTGGCCTTGTAGACTCCTCTTGTAGATCCTTGACCATCTAGAGACTACACATCCCAGTTTGAAAACCTCATAGCTACCTGAGAGAGCCTGCCATTTAAATATTCAGTTATCTTTCTAACTTCCTTGTTAAACACAAATAATATTATATAATGAAACTCCATTTCGAGGGGGCGGAAGTCAGTCATAATGGGAGTGGAATTGGGAGTGGGAGCGGAGTATCCGTCATAAGAGGGGCAGAAGTGTGTCTACCATCAGCGCCGGGCTGGTGACATCATCGTGCTGGTGCGTCACCAATGTCTCTCCCCTTCAGTTAAAGGGGAGGGCCGCTGCGAGCTCTGCAGCTTTTTAAGTTTGGGCCACCAGGGAGGGTTTTGGGCTTTTGGTGGCCTGCCGAAACCGGAGGCATAATTGTCGACCGACAAAAAAAAATAAGATGGGGTCTGTGGCAATGCGTCCTCCCCTTTAATGGCGGCCACACAGCCATTTTACACACCCTGCAAACACAGTGCACCGACAGAAAAAACTGTCGAGGGCACCGTGTGGTGACTACAAGATTTTCTCCGGTGAATTTTGCTTGCGGGGCGGGACATCGGCGGTGTGCGCTCTGATGACGCACTTAGGAGGGTTCGGCAGCAGCGTGGGTCCGCTGGAAATACCACCGGGAAGAATTTCGCGAGTGGCGGCTATTCGACTACAAATCAGTGGCCTTTCGACATTGGCGCGTGGCCACCACTTTCCGGCGTTAACAGGCCATATCGGGAGGCTGAATATCGGCCCCCAGAAACTGCCTTTCAACCCACTCTGCTAACCAGTTAGAGTGCAGCAGAGAAGTCTTGCATTTGGACATCTCGAATGTGTCTGCAATGTTTGTGGTCACTCTGTACGGTGGTGAATTGATAGCTCAGAATCTCATTCACTTCAAAAGGTTTGAGAAGAACATTTCGGTCTTCTGAACTTGAGGCATGACAGCTGATTAATTTCAGTATGGAAGGTCTAACGCATTTTGAGGTAGCGTACGTTAAGAGGTACAACAGTTAGGTGTTGTCTTCGAGTACCGGGGACCTTTATTCCAATCTGAGGTCCCTTTTAGGTCACCCATTAAGCTGCAGCAGTGTGGCACAGTACGAACTGGAGCAGGAGTAGACTATTTTGGGCCATCAGTCATTTCATGATCAGGTTCAAGATGAACCGTGACAGAGTAAATATTTGTAAAACAGAACATTTATTCTGCTTTGTTTCTTTGAGATATGATATTCCAATGCATATATTTTATTTCCTGCAGCTCATTTAAAAAAAATACTTATTTTCCTTGTCTTAAAGTTAGTAATAGAATAATTTCAAGTTCTGAATCTCTTTAAGGAACTCACATCATTCTGTTTCACATCGATCCATCTATTATCATGGAATCAGATATTTCCGTACGGGAAGAAGGAATTCGTCCTTCGGTGCCTATGTTAGCTCCACAAAGATCTATCTACTCTAATCTCATCTCCCTGAGCTTTCCCTGTACTCTGTACACTTTGGCCTGATTTTAGCCTACCCAAACCTATCTACTCTTGATGCATTATAAAAAGAAAGGCTTGCATTTAAACTGTGCCTGATCACAGCTCTCGGGAAATGTCTCAAGACATTTTTCACACAATCAATTACTTTGAAGTGCAGTTGTTATGTAGGCAAATGCTTGTTGTCATTTTGCAATGAGATGCTGAAGTAGTTAACCTATTTTCAGTGGTGACACTTGAAAGAAGGAGATTGGCCAGGCCATTGCGAAACGATACGAGGAAGTCTTTGCTCGTGGCTGGCATATCTGAGTTGGTGTTGATCAGAGGAGGGGCACCTTGCTGCATAGAATGAGGGGATTTTAGATAGCAAACTTCGGGCATTGGCTAGTAGCTAGTCGACCTGAGTACCACTGTCAACTATCCTTAGTGATGTGGGGGTGGGACGGGGGGAAATGATTGCATAACATCAGTTCATCTCTTGATGTACTTTTTTAGTTATTCAGAGTAGTCACTCTGCTGGTAGTCCTTTCAGGCCTGTTATCCATATAATGCTCTCATCCTGTATTCTAATTTCCATCATTTCCACTGAGTGCAAATTGATAGGGAACAGAAAATGGCTGCTTGGACTTAAAGTTCTGCCTTAACTGTTATGTTTGCAACTACAATGTAACACCACCGTATCACTATCACTTATACACTCAACTTAGATGCACACCTTGACCACAGGGGGTGAACTTGTGGGAAACACTCCTTACCTGATCACACAGGGATATAAAGGGAGGTCCCACGCAGGGTCATCACTTCTGGATCCTGTAATAAAGAGTAAGGTCACAGAGTGGCCTTGTCCCTGAAATGTGCCTCGTGTGGAGTAAGGACTTTACATTAACCATATCCTTCAATCCCTTCTCTCTCAAGAATGTCCTCCAGTTGTCTCTTGGACCTGTTGGTACTATTTGCTGCAGTAGCCTGCCCCAGTAGTTTATCGTACAACTCTGGTGACAAGTTTCACATGGCTTCCCTTCTTATTCCTCCCAAATTCCACATTTTTTAATTGTGTTGCAGGTATTTGTATATTTTTGTCTACTGCAATACTATTCATGGGTCAAATCTATCTTGCAATATTTTGAGCTGTTGAATGTACCTTATATTGTAGCCCTGGCTATAATGAGGTGGGCACTGGCCAGCAGTCTGGTGCTCGATCCAAACCAATTGCTTGCCACTGCCCTTGATTACTGAATAAGCACTGAACTAAAACATTTACAGGTACACGATACAAATACCAAGCCTGATTGCAGCGATCCAGCCTATAAAATGCAAGTCATCAATTGATCAATGACGTAGTAACTTTGATCTTTCAGATAACTAAATGGTTTATTATCGCGTGTATCTCGAACCGGAGAAGTTGCAGGAGGCCACTTGACCTGTTTGTGGTGGAAACAAATCTCTTCTGTTTTCTCTCTTTCGAAAACAAATGTCACCATTCGAAGGGACTGATTTTGTGCCACCTGTGTGGTCTAGTGCACACTGGGTAACACCCTAATGTTTACCTGGCTACCAGGTACTTACAACAAAAACAACTTGCTTTTGTATAGCACCTTTATTGCAGTAAAATACTCCAAGGTGCTTCACAGTAGTGTAATCAGACAAAGATTGACCCTGAGCCAAAGAAGTAGGATAGGAGACCAAAAGCTTAGTCAAAGAGTTAGGCTTTAAGGAGCATCTTAAAGCAGGAGAGGTAGAGAGGCGCGGAGGCTTAGGGAAGAAATTCCAGAGCTTAGAGCCCAGCTGGCTGAAGGCACGGCCACCAATGGTGGGGGAAGGAGGGAAGTCGGAGTGTACAAGAGGCTAGAATTGGAGTCATATGAACTTGGGTCATGGGGCCATAACTGTACCAGCACTTTTCATTATTGTATTCTTATCCCACATGAACACTGTGAGAATTAAACAGATCTATAAATATAGCTGTAACCATCAACCTCTTTCTCAACAGGTACCACTTCAATTCCTTTACCAATTGACCCAGAATTCACTACTTTTTCTGGTAATCTGTTCCACGTATCCACAATCCTGTGGGGTAAAAAATGACAACAACAGATGAGATATTTGTAGGAGAAAAGGTTTATCTGACCCACCAAGCCTGGTCTTTCCACAGTCCATTTCTGACGACCTCAATCATGGACACGACCAGTTTCCACCCATCTAGTCTCTTCCTAACTCCCATGTGGAATACACGTAATAACAGTAACATTTGTTTCCCAATTTCAGTCTAACAGTGGTTCACTGAGGTGGTGATGGGAGGACTCCCTCCCACATATTGTCGGTGTGAATGGAAGCATTATGGAAGATAGCCCAGTCAAGAAAAGTATTGCTGAGCCAGGAAAAGGCCTTCAGAAATTGGCTTCTGTTGCCGGCCCATTGTCAGCGGCTGTCTGGTGCATCAATACCAGCCTCCACACAGGTTACTCACACCACCCCTGCCTCAGCTAACCGGCTGCTCAAACTCTTATCCATGTCTTTGTTACCTGTAGACTCGACTATTCCCATATTCCCCTGGCCGGCCTCCCACATTGCACCCTCCATAAACTTGCACTCATCCAAAACTCTGCTGTCCGTATCCTAACTCGCACCCATCACCGTTTGCTGACCTACATTGATTCCTGGTCCAGCAATGCCTCAATTTTAAAATTCTCATCCCTATGATCAAATCCCTCCTTAGCCTCGCCCCTTCCAATCTCTGTAACCTGCTCCATCCCTGTAACCATCTGCGATCTCTACGCTCCTTCAATTCTAGCCTCTTGCGTATCCCCGATTTTCATTGTTCTACCATTGGTGGCCGTGCCTTCATTGCCTAGGCCCTAAGCTTTGGAATTTCCTCCCTAAACGTCTCCACCTCTTTCTCCTCCTTTAAGATGCTCCTTAACGTCTACCTCTTTGACCAAGCTTTTGTTCACCTGTGCTAATATCTCCTTATGTGATCCAAGTCAAATTTGTCTGATTACGCTCCTGAGAAGCACCTTGGGACATTTTACAATGTTAAAGGTGCTATATAAATGCAAGTTGTTGTTGTTACACACCAAACACCAGGAGTGTGCGGTGTCTTATGGTGAATAGGGTGACTATTAACACCCTGGTGGTGCCCTCCAGGTACAGGAAAAGCGAGCAGGCTCAGCAGCACCAAGTCACACCGCGGCCATTTCCTCGACCCCGACAACTCAATAAAGCTCACACACCACTGAAAGTACCAGCTGCCCTGTACCATGTGCCATGTGGACTGTGAACGTAAAGTATGCGTCATAACCAAAGAATAATCACAATATCATAAAAATAGATACAATTACTGAAAGGGTAACAGTGGAACCTGGCAACTGAAGTCAATCGATGACATTGTGAACTTTTATAATTCACTTTTCATTTAGGCTCATGAATTTCTATCTACTGCTCACTGGTGGCAGCTCTTTATTTTACTGTCCATGCAATTAGATTTGGGTCGTCTTGTGGCCGCTTCATGTCCGAATTCAGCCTGGTGAATTGGGAATAACTGTAGATAGGCTTCACTGGAATACCAGTATGCAGTGGTCACAATTGGGACTATTGCAGGTATGTTTCCTGATGGAACACTTGTTTCCTATGGATAGTTAATGATCACTTTATGCTAGATGTCCGTTGCCTGTTGAATATAACAGACTGTGATTAGCTGTTGGATGCGACATTAAACATTGATGGGATTGGATGGGTGGATACACTGTCAATGGAAGTGAGCATTGGCCTGAATTTTAATGGGGAGACGGGTCGGAAATGTGGGGCTGCTCCGATGCGGTCGGGAAACCCAGGAGAATGAGCGCAGCTGGAAGAGCAGGTGGGTGGTGGGAAGGGGGGAAGTGGAAACTGTCAGCTGCCAGAGGAGAAGGGGAGAGCCAGGGAACATCAGCGGCTGAAGAAGTGGAGGGGGGTGGGGTAGGGGCGGTGCGGAGTTGGGAACGATTGATGACCCGAGGAGCGGGGGGTTGGGGTGGTGGGGATGGTGGATGTAGGGAACAGTTGGCGGCCGGAAGAGCGGGGTTGGTGTCGGTAACGATCGGGGGCGGGTTGTGGCCGGGTGAGTATCGGAGGGCCGGGAGTGGCTGGTTATCGGGGGGACTAGAAGCTGCAGTGGGGTGGATTGGAGGCCTCATGGTGGGACCCCTGATTGTGGGGGGGTGGGTTAGGTAGGGAATATAGATCCAGAAGATCAGGGTAAAGGCACTTTCCTCCTGGATCCACCAATCCTCGCCTTACTTTAGCTGACGGGTTTCGCGAGGCCTGCAAAACCCGACCAGCTAAAGTTACATTTAAAATGGAGGTTAAGTCTGAGGCACGGTAGCCTCACCATAATATTTAATGACGCCAACTAATAATGATGTGTGTTCAGAGTATTTTGTCATCTGTTAACAATAAGCATTCCTGAGACCTCACCCCACCTGAACTTAGTAATCCCTTCCTGCCACATGTACCTGTGCACACCCTTTACTTCTCCAACACTGGCCTTCTCCGTGACCTGCTCCATCATTGGTGGGCACTCATTCAGTCACTAAGGAAGTTGCCATCTTGTTTCAACTGTCTTGCCACCTCTCTCTCTGCCCTGCTTTGAAAAACCTTCTCAAAACCCTTCTCTGTGTCTGTGCCCCACCCCCAACCCTTTCCACATCTCCCACAATGCTCAGCACTCCGTGCTTTGCCCCCTGTAATGTTAAGCAGTTTGGGATATTTCCCCACATGTAAATAGCACAATAGAAGTGCACGTTATTCATGGTGGGAAGCAGAAGCTTGTTAGCACTGAGCTTTGTCCATCATCCAGCTAGTGTGGTTGGTTGAACTACTGGTGAGCCAAGGCTACGAAGTAAAATTGTATTAATAAATTTTATTGGTATTATTTATTATTGAGTTCAAAGATAAGAATGAATCCATCACTCTGATAGGGGTATACAGTGGACTGCCAGATAGCAGAAAGGAACTGGAGGAAGAAATATGTAGGGAAATCTACAAGGTGCGTAGCAGACATAGAATAATAACCATGGGAGGTTTCAACTACCCTCAAATAAACTGGCTGGAAGAAGCAGCGAAAGGAGAAAAGGGAGTTGAGCGGGTAAATTCCCCTATGCCCCGATTGGGGGCGGTAACTGACTCGGGGTGGATCTGCCATCATCAACCCTCTCCTCAAAACCCAACCCTCGACTTCTACCGCCCCATCTCCAACCTCCCTTTCCTCTCCAAAGCCCTTGAATGTGTTGTCGCCTCCCAAATCCGTGCCCATCTTTCCCGCAATTCCATGTTTGAATCCCTCCAATCCGGTTTCCGCGCCCGCCACAGTTCTGAAACGGCTCTCATCAAAGTCACAAATGACATCCTTTGTGACTGTGACAAAGGTAAACTATCCCTCCTCCTCCTTATTGACTTGTCTGCAGCCTTTGACACAGTTGACCACTCTATCCTTCTCCAAAGTTCCATAGAAGAGGGGGTTGCCAGGCGGACAACTAATGTTCTCATATACAAAAATGGGGCGAGAACAAAACCTGGAAACTTTAGACCAGTCAGTTTAATATCAGTGATAGGAATGATACTGGAATCTGTACTAAAAAAAAGTGATAGAAGAGCACCTAGAGAGAGAAAATATAATAAAAATAGTGAGCATGGATTCCGAAAAACTAAGTCATGCTTAACTAACCTGATAGAATTATTTGAAGAGGTAACGGAAAGAGTAGACGGGGTAATGCAGTAGATGTCATATATTTGGATTTGCAAAAGGCCTTTGATAAAGTACCTCAATGTAGGCTAATGACAAAGGTGAGGACATGTGGAGTCTGGGGACAAACAGCTGAATGGATAGCAAATCGGCTAAAAAATAGAAAGCAGAGAACAGGGGTAAAGGGTTGTTTTTCAGATTGGAGGAAGGTAGAACGCAGTGTTCCACAAGGGTCAGTGCTGGGACCACTGTTATTCATAATTTACTTTAATGATTTGGACTTAGGAACAAGTAACTCAATATCCACATTTGCAGAAGATACCAAACTGGGGGTAGCAAGGTGGGGCGAGGGGTGGGGGGGGGTTTGGGAGGGCGAGTAGCTAACACTGAGGAAGAATACAACATATTACAGGAGGACATTACAAAACTTGCAGACTGGGCAGTTATGTGGCAAATGAACTTTAACATAGATAAAGGTGGTAGGAAAAGTAGAAACATCGCCTATATAGAATAATACAGCACAGAAGGAGACCACTCTTAAAAAAAATAAGAACCTGAATGGGGTAAAAGAGCAAAGGGATCTAAAGATTTCGGTGAACAAATCATTAAAAGCCACATCACAGGTCAGCAAAGCGATTAAAAATGCTAACAATGCACTGGGATTTATTTCTAAGGATATAGAATTAAAAGTAGTGAATTGATGTTGAACTTGTATAGGACCCTGGTCAGGTCATACATAGACTGGTTGCACAGTTCTGGTCTCCTTACTATAAAGAGGACATAGACGCAGTGGATAAGAACATAAGAATTAGGAGCAGAAGTAGGCCGCATGGCCCCTCAAGCCTGCTCCACCATTCAATGCCTGATCTTCAACCTCAACTCCACTTTCCCGCCTGATAAGGTGCAAAAAAGATTTACAAGGATGGTAGCAGAACTGAGAGGTTACAGCTAGTGGGAAAAATTTAATAAGTTGGGGCTTTTTTCTTCAGGAAAGAGAAGACTTAGAGGTGACCTGATTGAGGCCTTTAAAATTATGAATGGGTTGGACAGAGTAGATGTAGAGAGAATGGGCCCAAATTTCCACATGAGTTACACTTGATTTTTCTGGTGTATCTTTTTAGTTGCTATTTAATTTGCGCCAGTGTAAGTGAGTTAGTTAGGTTTTTTGTTCGGTCAGTTTTTTTTTCAAAAGGGGGCGTTCCCAGCCACTTACACCATTTATGCCAATTTGACCAGAAAAAAGTTGTACTAAACTAACTTAGAGCAGTGTATGTGTCCACTTTTGTCCGCACAGAAAGACCTTACTTACAGTTAAGGAATCGGCGCAAGTAACTACATTACAAGCACCAAACAAAGCACAAAAAGTAATAAGCAATTAATTAACAAATAAAATATAAGGAACCCTGCAATTAAAGCACCAAGACCAAAGCAATAAGCAAACAATAAATAACACACAAAAAATAGAAGTCCTACCTTAGGGAACGCAGCGGGCCGCCAATGAGAGAGACCATTTGGCCAGGGCTGGGGGGGTGGGGAAAAGAGGAGAGGGCGGGGAAGAGAGGAGAGGTGGGGTGGAGAGGAGAGATGGGGGTGGGTGGTGGGGAGAGAGGAGGAGGGGGAGGAGGTGGAAGTATCCTCTTGCGAAGCACGTCTAGACTGATGTCCGGCATGGCATCAAACACCCGCATGAATCTCCGGTTCATCTGGTCGAGAGTTATAAACCCAGGCCCCCAGAAACTCTTCATGTGTTTTACAATCAGGTCAGAGGTGTCGCCACTGGTGGATTCAGAACCATCACCACGGGCCCCTCCCTGGCCAAAGTTCCATCTTGATTTTCTTAAAGTGTTTCTAATCTGTAAATTCCCTAATCCAAGGCTGAAAGGAATCAAATCCTCTTTTGAATGAAGAGAAGAAAACAATCAGATGACACAGCCTGCAGAGTACACTCTGGCCGGCGATGAGGGAGCCCATTCGGCCAGGGCTCAGGACGGCGTGCTTGGGCCCCTCCCACACAGCCTGCAGCGTGCATTTGCAGAAACGGCTTGCCAGGAGCTACTGCACATGCGCGCAGACTCTAGCGCACATGTGCAGAGGTCCCGGCACTGTTTTCAGCGCCGGGACCTGGCTCCGCCCCCAATCCATTGGGCCACACTGCGCCACGACGGAGGAGAGGCTGGGGAGCGGCCAAATTACGGAGGTTTTTTGGCGCCTTGGAGGTGGACAAAATGGCGCACCTCGAGTGAGGGCGCAGAAAAAGAGGTTAGGGAAATTCTAGCCCAATGTTTCCACTTGTGGGGGAATCCAAAACTAGGGACTATAAATACAAGGCAATTACTAATAAATCCAATAGGGAAATAAGGGGAAATTTCTTTACCCAGGGAGTGGTTAGAATGTGGAACTCACTACCACAGGGAGTGGTTGAGGTAAATAGTTAGATATTTTCGTAAGGAAACCAGAGTACATGAGAGAAAAGGGAATAGAAAGATATGCTGAAAGGCTAAGATGAGGTACATGGGATGGGAGGAAATACATGTGAAGTTACTTTGTGCCGTATATTTATTTATCTGTGCAAAACCTGTTAATGTTATATAATTATATCATTTAAAATACGCTCTTCAGATCCAATGCTAGTTTAAAAAGAGACAATCTGGAGAACTAAATGCTAGGGGTAGAAATTGTCCTCCACCGGAAACGGGGCACACCAACCGTTTTTGAAGGGTTCTGGCCTTGCGGCGTCCTATCCGGCGAAATTTAGCACCTCGTGGTTTTTTTTCCAGCGGGGCGAAAGTAGATCACCATGGGGGCGGAAGTGGAAGCTGAGCGGCGTAGCCGTCACTAGCGGGGGGGAACTGAGGCTGTCAGTCATCAGCACCGCGCTGATGACATCATTGCGCTGGCGCGTCACAACATCCCTCCCCTTCAGTTAAAGGGGGTGCCAGGCTGCCTGTTGGCGGCCCGGCTGAACCCGGGGGCACAATTATCGGCCCAACCTGCCAGTCGACCGACAAAAAAAAAAAATAACATGGTGGCCGCGGTAGTGCGCCCTCACCTTTAAGGGCGGCTGTGCCGTCGTTTCACAGAGTGCACCGTCAGAAAAAGCTGTCTGGGACACCGACCAGTGGATGGGCCGCTCCCACAGGGCAATGTTGGGTAAGGCGGAAAAAAAATATCTTCATGATTTCGCGAGGGGGTCCCCGCCAGTCGGTAAGGGGCCGGCGCGTGCACGCCACAGCAGGCAAATGGGTGGAGTGGTCCCGGGCATTGCTCCGCTCCTGAGCAAGGGCAATTTCTAAAATGGCGGCCCCTCCACGGAGAGTCGGCGACCATTCCACGCCGCCCCATGGCCGCCATTTTCTGGCGGTTACAGGCCTTATCGGGAGGGGCACTTTTGGCCCCTGGATGTTTTTCACAGTTCAATTGGACAGGGATGAAAATGTCACGCTCCCACCAATTGACTTTATCGAAATCCTAATGAGAAAGAAAAGCTCTTGCGGTTTGGCTTGATGAAAATTTGCCGCACTCACCATTCCACTTTACTGAGATCCCAGTGGCCGTACTGAGATAGGTCGTTATTACGGGTATGCTTTTGTGTCATAGATACATGCAGAACAGAAGGAGGCTATTTGACCCATCATGCCTGGACCTTACGTTACAAAAAGATGGCAAACCCTTCTGAGATTGAGTGCGTGTTATGGGCAGATAACTTCTATACTGTGCAGTAGGCATATGTGCAGCTTATTGTTCCTTTCAGATGTGAGGAGCTGTCTACAGTACAATACTCTGCACACTTGAATCTTTGCTTAGGCCAGAGAAGAATAATCCAATTGTAACAATCACTGCTTCATTGTGACCTTATGTTAAGTAGGTTGATAGCGTGGAGTTGAAACCCCTCTATGTCTTTGATGGAATCTTTGCCATTCCTATGTCCCAACATACACCTCTGCTCTTCGGTTTTGTCGTTCCCTCTCACTCCACCATTGGTGGCAGAGCCTTCATCCTCCTCACGCCTGCACTCAGGAATGCTCCCCTTAAACCTCTTTACCTTGTTACCTCTCTCCTGCTTTCAAAAAGCTCCCACTTCAATCCTCCCTTTGGCTAGCTCCTTAACTTTTCTCTCCTTCCTGTTTGGTGTCCAGTGCTTATCCTAAAAAGCACCTTGGGACCTATCATTACTTGAAAGACATTGTATAAAGCTAAGTTTTAATTAAACAGATCTTAATATTAGAACTCTCAATGCAGTCTATGCCATAACTAAACTCAATTATTTTCCATATGTTGATTTTTACTTTAAGAACATAAGAACATAAGAAATAGGAACAGGAGTAGGTCATTTGGCCCCTCCAGCCTGCTCCGCCATTCAATAAGATCATGATCCGATCAGGGACTCAGCTCCGCTTCCCTACCCGCTCCCCATAACCCTTTACTCCCTTATTGCTCAAAAATCTGTCAATCTCCGCCTTAAATATATTCAATGACCCAGCCTCCACAGCTCTCTGGGGCAGAGAATTCTACAGATTTACAACCCTCTGAGAGGAAATTTCTCCTCATCTCAGTTTTAAATGGGCGGCCCCTTATTCTACGACTATGTCCCCTAGTTTTAGTTTCCCCTATGAGTGGAAATATCCTCTCTGCATCCACCTTGTCGAGCCCCTTCATTATCATAAGTTTCCAATAAGATCACCTCTCATTCTTCTGAACTCCTATGTGTATAGGCCCAACCTACTCAACCTATCCTCATAAGTCAACCCCCTTGTTTGTCAGTTCTGACAATTGAGTAGCCCTTGTTTATATCAGCTCATCATCCATTGAATGGTTTAATCAGAAGTTCTCAAAATTCATTTGCAACATTCAACATCATCGAAAAGGTTCCATCACTTGTTGAGTGTCGGGATTTTATTCTGTTTGCAGCAACTGCTACTATGTGCTTCAGGCAGTCTTTAGCAGCCTGTGGGAAGAATATTTATTGATGGCATTTCCTGCACCGGAAGCTGTAATGTTTGCTTGTCACTGAGTGACCCACTCCTCATTTATCCTTTGTGAATCTCTTTGTTCAGGACCACCGGGGCCCCCTGGAGGGGTGAGAGTTGAGGATATCAGAGACACCTTTGTGACACTGTCTTGGAGTCGAGGGACGGACAACCACAGCCCAATCTCCAAGTATAACATTCAGCAGAAGATTTTCGATTCTTATGAATGGAAAGATGCCAAAACAGGTCAGTCACAACCCACTGATAGCAGAGGCAAGATAGGCATGGCCAGAAATGTTGCATTGTGTTCTGTTTCCTTTTGTAGTCAAGATCAAGAAAATAAACAATTGTATTTATCATATTCCATATGCTATGATATTGAAGACTAATTAACCAAAGCAGCATTTCACTGGGGGGAAATTGGGACAATACTGATAAATAAGGGATTTATTCCCCTGTTAGCACACTGGCTAATATGTTTATGTAAAATTCTTGCCAGTTATCTTAATCCAGCTATTAACGCAGATGCAGATGCAGATGCAGTGCACTCCCAGAGAAAATTAAAGCCAAAATGTGTTTCAAATCGGAATTTCAAGTCTACATCGACTCGGACATGTCTGGGCTGGACAGCCACGTGAGGTAACTATTTCAAAGCCGCACCAATAGATGAGATGGCTGCTCGACAGTAAACGGCTGTGTTGACCAGACATTTGATGAGGTCCTCCCAACACTTGAGGCCTTCTTGTTTCCTGCCTAAGCATCCATTCCCAATGCCCGTCTGTGAAGACATTTTAACAGTGCTATAAAAGTTGAAGATGTTGTATTAGGAATAAGAAATACGTTACCGCCCGGCCCAGTTCTGTCCTCAAACAATGCCCATGCTTGCCGCCTTCTTGGCTAGCGATTGAGACCAGGAACTTTGTCTAACTTTTGTTTCTCTGCTTCCTAATCTGGGAGTGCGGAGTCCAGTTGTGGTGACCAGCCGTGGCTGTGATTAGCTAACTCGGGACCGGTCAGGAACTGAATCTGAGGACATGTTTGATAGGCACCAGCTACCTCCTGCCTTGACCAGTTATATCTGAGTACATTAACACATTGGTAGCTACCGTGTGCGTTTATTTCTCAAAATGTTTTCCTGTGACTATCGAGGGCAAAGTGAGACCATGGAGTGAATACTTAGGACTGTAATATTCACCATGTGGAGCAAAGATTGTCCATTCTGAATTGTAAGTGAATTCAGGCCACCCGCACTCACCCAGCTTGCAAGCTGCATGGCTTTCATTCAAAACAGCCTCTTCAAAAGCAAGTCTTTGAGCTGCACTTGTGTGGAGTGTGTGGGAGATGGTCGCATGCCTTTGCTGTTGCTTTTTCGAGAAGTTTCCGCAGGAGCAGTACACATCGAGTGCCGGGAAAAGGAGAGCATAGGCACGTCTGGTACAGTACGATTACTGCGGGTCACGCATACAACGAAACCACAGCAAGTACCTCACGACACAACGGGCAGTGCGTGGGAGCAGGACAAGCCACACGCTGATGCATTGCCTGCGATTGTGGCAGGTTTTAGTGGTAAAGCAGCTTACCTCTCGAAACTCCCATTTTAATTGGGATGTCGCAGCATTAAAACAGCAGGGTGCAGGTCTCCCAAGCAGTTCTGAAGAAAAACACCATCTTAAGTGCATCCCAAAGTTGCCTTCACTTTGGCTTCAAGCAGCTCTTGTTCGGTTTCTGTCCTGCAGCGATTGCTGAACCACTTCAGAAGGACATTAACATTAATGAAGCAATTAGGCTTTCACGACGATTATGGTTCCTGATGCCAGATGCACTTTATTCAGTTTCACAACCAGTCATAGTGGGATTTGAACATGCAGTCTCTGAGTTGTTAGCCCAGCACCTTAACCACGCCACTAACTTGTGTTCCTTGCAGCTTGTGCTATTCTAAATTCCACTCTTTTAATACATAGAAGATTGAAAGGTGTCTGGTGGAGCCTGGATTATCTGACTCATTTCTCATGTGTACTGCATCGGCAGTGTCCCGGTGAGGGGTACAGATTTAAAGGGGAGCCTTTCTTATGTGTGTCAGTCCCAGAAATCACACAGCATCAACATTAAGAAAACCAGGAAAAAAAGAAAAAGACTTGGATTTATATAGCGCCTTTCACGACCACCGGACGTCTCAAAGCACTTTACAGCCGATGAAGTACTTTTGGAGTGTAGTCACCGTTGTAATGTGGCAAACGCAGCAGCTAATTTGACCACAGCAAGCTCCCACAAACAGCAATGTGATAATGACCAGACAAGCTGTTGTTGTTATGTTGATTGAGGGATAAATATTGGCCCGGGGCCAGGACACCGGGGATAACTCCCCTGCTCTTCTTTGAAATAGTGCCATGGGATCTTTTACATCCACCTGAGGGAGCAGACGGGGCCTCGGTTTAACGTCTCATCCAAAAGACGGCACCTCCGACAGTGCAGCACTCCCTCAGCACTGACTCAATTCTGTTCTAGTTGATTGCTTCAGTTTCCCAATATCACATACACAGCGCTGCAGCTGGTGTGTGTCCATGCGCGCACTGTCCTGGTGTTCCAGCTCTTGAAGCTCAGGCAACAGAGAAACGATTTCTTCCGGTGAGGGCATCCAGAACAAAGGGACCCAATCTTAAAATTAGAATTAGGCCTTTCAGGAGTGAAATCAAGACGCTCTTTTCCCCACAATGGAAATCGGGAATTCTCTCCATCCAAAGGTTGCTGAGGGTCGACTGAAATTGTCAAGACTGAGATCAATAGAAGTTTGCTCGGTAAGGCTATCAAGGGACATGCATCAAAAGTGGCTAAATAGGGTTGAGGTACAGATCATCCATGATCTTATTGAATGGCAGAACAGGCTCGAGGGGCTACTGCTGTTCCTATGTCGCAGTCACCATGTCTCATGTGTGAGCGTGGACAATGATTGTCAACAACCATGGTATCCGAGGGGCGGAGAAAATGATGTGATACCTTTCGAAAACCCCAAACCTATGTCACCAGAAAGTCGCTGAAATGGAATCCCCAAGGAAAAAGACCGGGCAGATCAAAGAACCAGTTGGTGTAGTAGAATTGTGGATGCCAAAATCCTACGCATGGAACGTTTTAGAGGTGGTTCTCGAGAACAGAGTTCAGCGGTAAAAAACAGGCGAAGACCTAAATTCACAAGGAGTAGTGAGGTTGAATGATGATATGGAGGAGAAAGTCCAGGGGCATCACAGCCAAGTACAAGCCTGTCCTTACCCAAAATCCATGCACATGCCCTTTCCCATGGGAATCACTGGGTGGGAGTAAGAACCCTGACCAACTTTTCCACCTAAATCCATGGGTGCTGAGGCCACTTGTCGTGCCTCTCTCACGATCTCAGTTAACTCAACGCAGACTAGGATGGGACGCGAAACTTTATTGGTCCACACTGCTTAACTGCCATTGGATAAAGTGAGCCATTGGGGCAATCCCCCAAAATAAGGTATTGCGGTTTACATAAGAACATAAGAAATAGGAACCGGAGTAGGCCATTTGGCCCTCGAGCCTGCTCCGTCATTCAATAAAATCGCGGCTGATCTGATCTTGGCCTCAACTCCACTTCCCTGCCCGCTCCCCATAACCCTTCACTCCCTTATTGTTCAAAACTTTGTCTATTTAGTGTCAGTAATGAATTGTTTCCGTGCTTTATGTCTGAATGTCTCTGGTGTCAGCTGTCAAGTTTGACGTTTTCACTCTCCATTTTTCCCATTTAGACCCTCAGGATATAGAAGGCAACATGGAAACAGCAAAGATTATTGACTTGACCCCGTGGATGGATTATGAATTCAAAGTAGTAGCCACCAATACCCTGGGGCTGGGAGAACCCAGTCTGCCATCCGCTAAGATCAGGACTGCTGAAGCAGGTGGGTCGGCAGCTGCAGCAATACGTATTTTACACTTTGTGATCAATTATTGTGCAGGTCCTACAGCGTTTTCCATGACCTTTAGTTACTGGGAGGAAGTACACCTGTAACTGGGGTGGGTTGGTATCAACCTTCTGTGGATGTGACCTGGAGTCCGAGCAATATTTAATTTCAAATGAGCAACTTCCCCCACCCCCCACCTATTTTGTTGCCTTCCCGACTCCCAGCTGATTTCAATTTCCGAAGAGAAGAGATTGTCATGGGCTATGTCTGTTGTAGGATGGGTCTCCCTGACTGTGATATCTGACCAATAGCGACACCAATGTGCTCCTCCACCCTGAGGCACTCCATTTGGCACCCGCCAGGTACAGTAGAGGATAGCGAGTCGAAATAAGTCAAGCCAAGTATCCCAAGCTGGAAGCTGTGAACAAATGTTGTACCGTTGATGGCACCGAGATCCCTTTTGCAAATGCGTCCACTCTGTTGGCTTGTTTCTTTCAAAAAAAAATTGAATTTTCCATTAAATCAAATTAAGCATTGTGAATGAAATGGCAATGCTAAGCAAAAATTCAAACAAAATTTGAATGAACACATAATTCAAATGAATTGAGAACAGACTCGGTGGGGGAAATTCCCCTGTGGTGCGCCTCCCGTTAGCGTATCCGGGGGGCGTTAATGGGGCGCGACATATTTTCGCCCATGGGGGTTACGGGCGGGGGGGGGGGGGAAGCTTACCGGCTCCCGCAAAATTGCGTGAGAGTTAGCATAGGCACGAACATGGTAGCCCCGCTAGTAGCTCCCCGGAACGCCGCGCAGCCCCTTAGCACCCTGCGGTGACCCCTTTCCGACCTCCGTTCCCGGGGCAGAAGTTAAAGGGGATGTACGCTGAGCCGTGCGCCGCCATTTTGTTGAGTCAGCCCATCTTACTGCCCCGTAACGTGGTCCAGGGCGGCCATGGTGCAGCCCGTTTCACAGCCGGGGCGGGACGTCCGCGCCGGGCACAGAAAGCCCCTCCCCGACTGGGGGATTACCGCCTCCAAGTGGGGGCATTGGAGAATTTCACCCTCTATATCTTTAGCTGTTTCTCAAAGCTTGTAATAGATTATGTCATGGGATTTGCAGGTCATTCCATTAAAACAACAGCGGTTCTGGCCCATTGGGGTTGACAGGTCTTTGTCTACCTTTGGGATGGATGTACATTGAACAGTCAATGTGTAGTATAGGACTGCCTATAAAAATTGTAAATGAGTTCTTGTCATTCTACTCTGCTGTCCTGAAGTTCATGTTGGTTTAAACAAAAAAGCATCTAAGATGAAGAGTGAGTTAAAGAATGATTAACTCCACCGCTGGTTAATTATCTTGTCGCTGTCGGGACGTGGCTTCACGTTGTGGTGCTGGTGAGGGTTGGTTATTTGGTACGTTTTGTCAAAGCATGCAGACTCCATCTTATTCCGCTGTAGTGATACCAACCATTGGGCCGAATCACAGGAAGTCATTATTGTCCCCTTGCTCAGGTAGAGGACGAAGATGCAATGTTCTGTAGCTAAGATCAGAGGACGACTAATGGGACAGCTGTGAAAAAGTGGAGGAATTAGATTTTTATTGTTGTTTACCTTTTATGAAACTATTTAAAATAGTGTTTTGTACGAAAACTAGGATATAATGCTGTAGGGAAAGGTAGAATTAATTCAGTATTGACTCTTATTCTCTGTGCTGACCTACTTATTCAAACAAATTTAAAGACTTATTTTTTCAAGTGGCTATCAATATTTAAATGAAAGTAGATTCAGCTCTCTTCACTGTAGGATTGTTAAACAGGTTGATTTGACTTGAAGCAACTGACCTCAGAAGGACATTTTCTGAAGCCCTGCTCCCAGCATGAAGCCTCACTGGGTTAGTGAGCGGGTCAGGGATGGGGTTATAATACCACACGGCCACTCCTGTGAACCGTACTCTCACCTCACATGGCACCAAGCCAGGAGCAGAGCTTTGTAAAGTTACGCTTAATGCTTCTTGTACCACAGCTTGATGTTCAGAATGAAAGATTGGTGTTTATTGCATTACTATACTTTTATAATCCCGGTAAACACATTAAATACTGAGACCGGAATATTACCCATGGAAAACGACTGGAAATCAGTAAAAATGTTTGCTAGATTCCTTTCATTGAGAAATATATGTGAAGTCCTAAGGCCCATCCACAGCTTAGATAACATTAAGGTTAAAAGGGTTCAAAGAAGACCAGCTAAAGTAGGAAGCAGTGATTTGGTGATGAAAACTATGATGTTAAAATAGATTAAATGAGACTGGTTGAAGGTGCTGGGATGAAATGGGGAGCAGTGGTTTCCAAACTATTACACATGGAGCTCTGGCAATCGACACCACGGGCCTGGTGGACTCGGGTCTTCTTGCTATTTCTTACTTGCTGCATTGTCCTTTTATTGACCTATCGGTTTGGAAAAGGATGTCTTCAGTACTGTTACCACAATGGTGGACAAATGCTCAATCTGAATACCAAGACTTGTTTGTATCTGCAGTCTGAGATATATGCAAATGAATGGAAACACGGATAAGGCAGCACAGTACACACATACATGGCTCGCAAAGACAATAAACAACTCTGACCTCCCCTGCTTCAGAGAACTGTCAACTTACAACGTGCTGAAGATGTGGAATCCAACTTGCCGTTCCGATCCGGACTGCAGTTGTCTGCAGAACCGACAAACAGCTCATCTTCCCAGCTTTGGAGACTTGGGGGCCACTGCTGTTTCTCCCAGTGGCACTGTTTAATATCAGGACCTTTAAAATGGGGCGGCTGAGAGGTATGTTCAGGGCAATGAAGATACGGGCTTGGAATATTGAGATCAGAGTACGTTGCTGACAACCCTGAAGTCTGAAATGGTCTTGGAGCTGCTGTCGGGTTTTGGCTGAAGGAGCCTCTTTCTGTGTTCAGTCACTTGGATTCCTCATTTGATGCTCAATAAATATTTGCTTCGCTTTTTGCGTGGTGATATCAATCTGATATTTATAATAAGGGTGTGATGCAAACTCAAAACTTAGTCCACCTGCATTTTTCGTAGAAGCTATACGTCACAATTTTGACATTCGAGGTGTATAAGTTGGGTATTTAACCAATGGAAACCTATGTGTTAACAAACGAGTCTGTTGTGATATAAGCTATCGCTTGATTTCCACAATTTTCCCAAATCTAACCAAGCTTGTTTCTTTGAACCATTCCACCTCACTTGGTTGTATTCTCAGCTTAAAAAGATACTATACAGAGATCAGTCATCGTTTGTGTTGCTGGTGGGATGGGGTGAGGGGAGTGGGAATATTTGTTGCACTTTCACAGGATCGGTTTCCGTTTGATGACGGTGCATCTGTTGGTACATTTGCTCCTTATTCAGAAAGGTTTTTTAATTTTCAGTGTGATTAACGACACTGTACGTAAAACAGCAGAGTGGAATATAATGCCGATGTACTGCCGCATGGTGAGTGTTCGAAGAGCATAACTATCCGTGTCTTTTTAGTGTGACTTGGGCTTTCACTATTGTACAGTTCCATCAGTGATTTAACATAACATCCTGCAGTCATATCCTTGCAAAGCTACCTCATTTACCTTCATCCCTGAACTTAACGACCTAAATGGCTGTTGGGGGAGCTACATAGAGGAAATCGTGGACATCTGCATCATTACCCAACATCAGCTCACAGCTGCTCATTCAACCATTCTTTAGTGGGCGATTATCCTTTACGTTTGTGTGTGTGTGTGTGTGTGTGCAATTTAAGTCTGTGATTTTGTGCCAATTACAATGCATTTCAATATACTTTCTTATCTGGGTCCATTTTCCGGCTGTTCCTCGAGAAGCTGACGTATGTAGTTATTTGCGCACTCTGCTTTATATTACAAATGACAGAAGTATACTAACTGCAATCAGTGTGATGTACAATAAGAGGACACTGTGCTCAGGTTGACTGTAAGCACAGCAAGTCTGGCCATTCAGCCTTTCAAACCAATTGCATCTAGTGTTAGCATGTTGACCATCCCCTTTAGTGTTACCACGTTCAACTCAACTTCAAACAGAATGATGTGAAGCAGTTCTTTCTACTTGTACCTTCTTCTAAGTGTGGCATGAGATATGTACATGTGTACGCCATATATTTGTGTATTTCTTTTGATGTGGATGAATGTGACAGATATGGAATATTTTCAGCACATTTTTGATGGTTGATCCGGCTTTTCTTCCTGTTCATCCTGAGGATTTGGTAAGTTTAGTACCTCTGCTGTATGTACTGCCATTTTACTGTCAGCAGGCCAGGTCACTTCATGCAACAATTTGTTTGCACCCCTGTTGAGAATGAGATTTTGTTCAGTTAAGACTGGCTTCTCTCGTGCCCTGCCTTCTTCCTTGTATCACATGGAACCCCAGGTAATATTGTCTTGGCTCGGTTTTGTCTCTGTGCAAGTCAGGCAACAAAGTGCAATGGCCGTGTGCATGAATCAGGGCTGGAAGAGAAAGGACTGTTTCATTAGCCTGTGTTGTAGCGGATTGATCCTCTACATCTCAATTAGGACTGTACACAATAATGATGGCATTACCTAGATGGTCATGCTTCCCCTGTGGATATATATATTTATGTATGTAATTATATAACATCATCTTATCTACTACTTGCAGGACCAAGTTTGGGTTTGACAGTTAAAAGAAAAAAAGACTTTGGTCTGGATTTTTGGCTTTGATGATTTCGGGGCGGTAATGGTGGCGGGACGGAAAGTTAGCGCCCGGGAACAGTTTGTGTCTCAGTAAGTAAGTTTGAGCAGCTGGGCCCTGCGTCAGAGGGTCCAGCGCTAAGGGAGGCATTGTACACCTCTCTTGGGCGCTAGCATGGGAAACTCCAGAGCTAAAGAGCCGGGCCGGGAGTGCTCCGAGAGACGTCTGGGGAGAAAGAAAAACCTAAAATAAACCACAAACACATTCCCCAGCAATGCTCATGCCACCACAACATAAATCACAAAAAACATTAAAAGAAAAACCAATCACACTTACCTGAGGAGTCCAATACTTGCCTCTCTGCTGTCAGTATTGTTGGACTGCCTGATTTCCCAGGCGCTCAGTGCGGGGCGGGCTGCGCTGCGGGTCGGGCTGAAGTTCAAACTCGCGCCGGCGTCGCAACCGATGGCGGTGCACACCGGGCGCAGCTCTTCTGGGTGATGCTGCTCCATGCTGCCGCTAAACCGGACCCAAGGATCGTTGCAGGACGCGGGAGGCTGACCCCCCCGCACAGAAGACCTCACCGTCGCCATTGTCGCCGCTCCGGGGCGAGAAACGGAGCGCAGAAGACCCAAGAATCCGCCCCTTGAATTTATGCAGCACCTTTCATGACCTCAGGATGTTCCAAATGGTTTATAACAAATGAAGAACTCTTGAAGTGCAGTCACTGTTGTAATATAGGAAATATAAAGTCCTTACTCTACAGTATGAAACCACATGAGGCACATTCTGGGGACAAGGTCACTCCGTGACCTGCTCTTTATTCACAGGACTCCAAAAGTGATGACCCTGCGAGGGACCTCCCTTTTTATACCTGTGTGATCAGGTAAGGGGTGTCTCCCACAAGTTCACCCCTTGTGGTCAAGGTGTGCATCTAGGTTGAGTGTATGCAGTAATACAGTGGTGTTACATTGTGGTTACATACATGACATCACCTCCCCCCCCGAAGTCTTATTAGGATTATAGGTTTAGTCTTTCAGGTGGTCTATGCTCCCTCGTGGAGCGCCGCAGTTGGGGCTCTGGTTGTTGGACACTAACGTGAGTGTCTGTCACCTGTGGTGATTCCGGCCTGTCCGGGCTGACCGCAGGGACTGTGCATTCTTCTGATTGCTCTTGTTGCTCGTTCACTGGCGGTGTTGTGAGCTCCATCTCATGGTCTTCTTCAGGTTCCTCCGTGTCATTGCTGAATCTTTTTTTTTACTTGGTCCAGATGCTGACGGCATATCTGACCATTGTTGAGTTTTACCACGATGACCCTATTCCCCTCTTTGTCAATTACATTGCCCTCAAGCCATTTGGGCCCCATGGCTTGATTGAGGATGAATACAGGATCATTTATTTCTATACATCTCTCCCTCGAATTACGGTCATGGTACTCATTTTGGGATTGGCACTTGCCCTCAACTATGTCGGTCAGGACTGGATGAATAAGGAACAACCGAGTTTTGAGTGTCCGTATCATTAATAGCTCTGCGGGCGGGTCCCCCGTGAGCGAGTGTGGTCGGGATCTATAGACCAGCAGGAGGCGCAATAGGTGGCATTGTAGGGAGGGTCCTTGAATCCTGAGCATACCTTGCTTGATGATTTGGACCGCACGTTCCGCCTGGCCATTGGAGGCCGGCTTGAATGGCGCTGTCCTGATGTGGTTGATGCCATTGCCCGACATAAACTCCTGGAATTCGTAGTTTGTGAAACATGGGGCATTATCACTGACCAGGATGTCCGGCAAGCCATGGGTTGCAAAGATTGCACATAGGCTTTCCACAGTGGTGGATGTCGTGCATGAATTCAGAATGATGCACTCGATCTATTTCGAGTACGCGTCTACCACAATAAGGAACATCTTTCCCATGAACGAGCCCGCATAGGCTACATGAATGCGTGACCATGGCCTTGTGAGCTAGGGCCACGGGCTGAGCGGGGCCTTCCTGGGGGCATTACCCAGCTGGGCACACGTCGTGCACCTGCGAACAGTGTTCCAGGTCTGAATCGATTCCAGGCCACCAAACATGTGACCAGGCAATGGCCTTCATCAGCACAATGACTGGGTGCTAGCTGTGGAGTTCCCTGATGAATGCCTCCCTGCCCTTCTGGGGCATAACTACCCGGCTGCCCCATAGTAGGCAGTTGGCTTGGTTGGAGAGCTCATCCATCCGCCTGTGGAACGGTCTGACCTCCTCAGGGCACGCTCCATGTGCGGGTGCCCAATCCCCAGTCAGGACACATTTCTTAATCAGGGATAGGAGGGGATCTCTGTTTGTCCAGATTTTGATGGGGGAGCCTGCGGTGCCAAAGGCATCGACAGCCATGACCATCTCAGCGCTTTGCTCCGCTGCCCCCTCAGTGGTGGCCAGTGGAAGCCTGCTGAGCGCGCCAGCACAATTTTCAGTGCCGGATGGAGTAGTCATAAGCAGCCAGCGTGAGAGCCCATCGCTGTATGCGGGCTGATGTGTTGGCATTGACTGCCTTACTGTCTGACAAGAGGGATGTTAATGGTTTGTGGTCCATCTCTAATTCAAACTTCCTACAAAGAGGTACTGATGCATTTTTTTTACACCATAGACACATGTGAGCGCTTCCTTCTCGACCATCCCATATCCCCGTTCTGCTTGAGAGAGTGACCTGGAGGCATAAGCCACAGGTTGTAGTTGACCCTCAGCATTGCCCTGCTGCAACATGCACCCAACCTCATAGGACGATGCATCACATGACAGAACCAATTTTTTTACAGGGGTCGTACAGGGTAACCAACTTGTTTGAACAAAGTAGGTTTCGCTCCCGATCGAAAGCCCGTTCCTGACAGTCCCCCCAAAACCAATCACAACCCTTACACAGGAGCAGGTGTAGCAGCTCCAACAACGTGCTCAAGTTCGGCAGAAAGTTCCCAAAATAGTTCAACAGTCCCAGGAATGAACGCAACTCAGATGTGTTGCTGGGCCTGGGTGCTCGTCGAATCGCCTCTGTTTTGGATTCGGTGGGCCGAATCCCATCTGCAGCAACCCTCCTGCCCAGAAACTCAACCTCAGGAGCTAAAAACACACATTTAGACTTCTTGAGTCGCAGGCCTACCCGGTCCAGTCGGCGTAGCACCGCCTCCAGGTTGTGGAGGTGTTCCTCAGTGTCTCGACCCGTGATGAGGATGTCGTCCTGGAATACGATCGTTCCAGGAATGGATTTAAGCAGGCTTTACATGTTTCTTTGAAAAATTGTGGCCGCTGATCGAATACCAAACGGGCACCTGTTGTAAACAAACAGTCCCTTGTGCGTGATGATGGTGTTCAGTAGTTTAGATTCGTCGGCCAGTTCCTGGGTCATATTGGCTGAAGTGAGGTCCAACTTGGTGAACAGCTTGCCGCTTGCCAGCGTGGCGAAGAGGTCCTCCGCTCTCGGGAGCGGGTATTGATCTTGTAGGGACACCTGATTGATGGTGGCCTTGTAGTCGCCACAGATCCTGACAGAGCCATCCGCTTTTAGGACGGGAACGATGGGGCTCGCCCAGTCGCTGAATTCAACAGGTGAGATGATGCCCTCCCTCAACAGCCGGTCCAAGTCGCTTTCGATCTTTTCCCGCATCACATATGGCACCGCTCTGGCTTTGTGGTGCACTGGCCTGGCATCCGGGGTGATGTGTATCACTACTTTAGTGCCTTTGAAAGTCCCGACGCCGGGTTGGAATAGTAAATCGAATTGTTGTAGGACTGGTGAGCACGAATTTCGCTCCACAGACGACATTGCATGAACATCCCCCCATTTCCAGTTCATCTCGGCTAACCAGCTCCTCCCCAACAGTGCGGGACCATTGCCCGGGACAATCCAGAGCGGCAGCTGATTCACTAACCCATTGTGTGTGACAGCCAACATTGCACTGCCTAGCACCAGAATGATTTCTTTAGTGTAAGTCCGTAAATGTGTCTCAATACGTGCTAATTTGGGTCTACTGGCTTTAAGTGGCCATAGCTTCTCAAATTGCTGAACGCCCATGAGTGACTGGCTGGCCCCCATGTCCAGCTCCATGCGTACTGGGATACCATTTAATAAAACCCTCATCGTCATTGGTGGCGTTTTGGTGGATGAATTGTGAATGTTCGCCACATGAACCTCAGCGTCCATCGATTTGCCCCAAAAGTTATCCTACCTCAAAGAACCCTCTTCTGGTCCATCTGCCTCATATATTAGTCTGGTTGCAGGCTTCCTGCACATTCGAGCTAAGTGGCCACTGAGATTGCACTTCCTGCAGACAAACTGTTGAAACCTGCAAGATCTAGCTGAGTGTTTTCCCCCACACCTCCAGCATGAGTTAAAGTTTCCATTGTTGGGAACAAAGGGACTATGGCCAGGCATTCCGCGCTGACTTTCCCTTTGACTGCTTTTGAGTACCCTATTAGCGGGTGCCAATGGCCCCATCCCGGGTCGCATTGTCTACTGTGATGGCGTAAATGTCCGTTCAGCCTGTCATTGTCTTTGTTGAAGTCCTACTCTGGGGTCTATTGCTGCCTGGGGAGTGTCGGACTGCCCCTGCCTGCCTGCGGGGCTCTGAGTCGCCTTGATGATATTGACTCCCTGATCCATCGCCGCATTAGAGGCAGAATTGGGCACGTATATTATTTTCGTCTCTTCCTCCCCTGCCATGAAAGTTTGACTAACAGTGCTGCCGCTTCCAAGGTCAATTCCTTGGTCTCAATTAATTTGCGGAAAATTCCCGCATGACCGATGCCCTCGATAAAGAAGTCCCTTAGCATCTCCCCCCTGCAGGCGTCTGTGAACTTACAGAGGCTGGCCAAACGCCAGAGGTCTGCTACGAAGTCCGGTATCCTCTGCCCTTCACGACGTCGGTGTAGAACCTGTGTCGGGCCATATGTATGCTACTCGCTGGTTTGAGGTGTTCCCCGATCAATTTGCGAAGTTCTTCAAAGGTTTTGTCCGCCGCCTTTTCGGGTGCTAGTAAGTCCTTCATGAGCGCGTAAGTCTTTGGTCCACAGCTGGTCAAAACATGAGCCCTTCGCTTGTCGGCCGCTGCATCCCCCAGCCATTCTTTCGCACCGAAGCTTTGCTGAAACCTCTCGATAAAATCGTCCCAGTCTTCCCCAACATAGTACCGTTCCTCTGTGCTACCGGTGGCCATTCTCGTGAGTCATGAATTCCCGTTTCTCGTCGCCAATGTAAAGTCCTTACTCTATAGTATGAAACCACATGAGGCACATTCTGGGGACAAGGTCACTCCGTGACCTGTTCTTTATTCACAGGACTCCAAAAGTGATGACCCTGCGTGGGACCTCCCTTTATATACCTGGATGATCAGGTATGGGCAGTCTCCCACAAGTTCACCCCTCGTGGTCAAGGTGTGCATCTAGGTTGAGTGTGTACAGTAATACAGTGGTGTTACATTGTGGTTACATACATGACAGGAAAGGTAAAATGGAGCAGCCAATTTGAGTACAGAAAGGTCCTACAAACAACAGTGCGATATTAGAGATGTTGTTTGGGTAATAAATATTGATCAGGACAGCAGACAGATTTCCCCCGCTCTTCAGCAAATAGTGCCATGAGATCTTTTAAATCTACTTGAGGGGGGCAGATTGGGCCTCAGTTTAACATCTCATCTAAAAGGTGTCTCACCAGACCGTGCAGCACTCCCTTGGTACTGCACTGGAGTGTCAGCAACATTTTTGTGCTCCAGTCTCTGGAGTCGGACTTGAACCCATGACTTTCTGACTTGGAGGGCACCACCATTGAGACACGGCGGACATTTATTGACCATACATTGAAAATTGAAAGGAAGACGGATGTTAGCAAGTACAAGTCCAAAGAGCAGCCATTGGTGAGACCTCACTTGCGTAGTGTCCAAGTGTGTTCACCGTACTAAAGCAGCAGTGGCAGATCTATGGAGAGCAGTCTAGAATCCAAAATAACTACTCACTGAGAAGAAGGAAGCCTGGAGGCTTATGGTTCAAGTTGGCAGGGAACAATTGGCGGATGTGGAGAATTATTTGTGCAGAGCCAGTAAACGAAGACATGATTACTAGTAAAAAAAAAAGGCAACTTACGGAATAACTACCTGTACTTCATTCTTGTTAACTTATAGAATAGGCTGCCACTTAGCAAACTCAATGGACTCGGCTAAAACATTCAAACATAAATGGCGAGCATGGCCCCAAGATTGGAGGCAATAGAAGGAGGAAGGGATCCAAAGTGACGTGGGATCATGAATGTAAAACGCAGATCAAGCTGGAGTGACGTGTTCCCATTCCTGCCCATGTGCATCTTCTGACGTAGTGGTCGGTTCAAAAATCGTGCATGTTCACCTTTACAGGACACACTTAAGCCACTAATGAACGCCATCCACGCCCTGTATGTTTGACAGCAGTTGTTAATATCATGGTATATAATGGAGGCCATTTATTGCCATTTCCAAAACAGTGCCAACTTTCATTCTGCTTTGGGCCTGGTTACTGTTTCCAAGGGGGAGGGAAAGCATTCCTGAAGAAATCATTTAGATAATTGTGTTGCAGTAGAAGGAAACAATGAACAAATATCCATTGATCTCTTTTATTGAGTGTTCTTTATATGGAGATCTGAGGCCTAGATTAAATGTCTGTATGGAGGGGGGGAAAGTATCTTAAATATTCCTCGATAATGAGTTCCTGTGTTCAAGAGTTATTCTCTACCGCTGTATGTACTGGTTGGAATATAACTAATGTCTGCCAGTATCTTTTGGTGCAATTGCAGCCAATCTTGAGGTGTGCTAACATGGCAAGCGAGCCCCAGGTGGGCAGAGGAAACACTTCAAGGATACCCTCAAGGCCTCCTTGAAGAAGTTCAACATCCCCACCAACACCTGGGAATCCCTGGCGCAAGATCGCTCAAAGTGGAAGAGAATAATCCGGGAAGGCGCTGAACACCTCGAGTCTCTTCGCCGGGAGCAAGTGGAGACCAAGCGCAATTGACGGAAGGAGCGCACGGTAACCCAGGCACTTCAACAAACCGGCACTTCAACAAACCAGCACTTCAACCTAAGTCTCTAACCACCGTCTGCCACACCTGTGACAGAGACTGTAGTTCCCACATCGAACTTATCAGTCACCTGAGAACTCATTTTTAGTCTGGAAGCAAGTCATCCTCGACTCTGAGGGACAGCCTAAGAGAAAGAGTGCCAACAGAGTGGATGGATGTGATGCCTCTTCATTATGCCATTGCCTTTTATTTAACTGGGTTCATTTCTTAAGATGTGTCTCGAGAAAGGATCAACAGCCAGAGTACTATTCTGACATGCTCAAAATTTACATTTGGCTCAGTGGGCATATAGACCGTGGGCCGAAGCCTGTTTTCTTGCCTAGATTTTTAGTTCCGTAATCTCAGTGTGGGAAGTACCTAGAACCATGTTAAATATGTTAAACTTATGTATCTGAAGCAAAAACCAAATGTTCCAAAGTCTGAAATTGAGTGTTACTGAGAAATGGCCAGAAAACAAAGAAAAACATAAAAATGGTTGTTATTGACTTTCTTTTTCCTAGAAACGGTGGCATATCAGTGCTCCTGCTAAATTTTAAGC
This sequence comes from Pristiophorus japonicus, assembly GCF_044704955.1. Lineage (NCBI taxonomy): Eukaryota > Metazoa > Chordata > Chondrichthyes > Pristiophoridae > Pristiophorus > Pristiophorus japonicus. The sequence goes on along the minus strand of NC_091991.1, from coordinate 80,832,520 downwards.
ATGGATAGTGTAAGAATTGGTAAAAAGAAGTATCATTGAGATCTGGATGCATCATATGGTGCAGTTATACATTAATCTAAGTTTTGTTTTCATAAGAAAGAAATCTACCATAGCAACCATTTATTTCATACACACGTATTGACATTTCAGACGGACACCCGCACTTATTTGTCAACCACATAATTATAATAATAATTATAAAAATAATACAAGTAATCGTATTGATTTTTTTTTAAATATAGAAGTACTGAAAAAACTAAATAGATCTGAAAAAAAGTTAGAGGCTGAAAAGGAATGCATAGCTATGCATCTCGGGCAAAGATGCAACATTCTCACAACCTACACACGAGCAGATGTTTTGTGCAAGGTAGCTTGTTGAGAAGACACAAGTGCTTTCCTTGTGCACAATAGGTCTTTTTGCATGAACAATGTGCGAGCACCGTTACACTGGCTGGTGAAGGAGGAAGTGTCATCCAGTCTGTGACAAGTACATCATCTTCAAGTTTTCACCCATAGTCCTTTGGAGATGGGATTTCCGGCATGTTCTCAAGACATCGCTTGTGAATTGCAGACGGGTAATTGGCATGCTGTATAGGCTTGTAGTGAATCTTTGTTTGATTGCAAGCACTTCTCTGCATAATTTCCGGTCCAGAACATTTGCCCGTAGAGTTCGCAAGTGTATGCCTCTAGTTCTTCACAAAGGGATTGTGAAACAGCAAGCAAGGTCCCTAACTTCTCAAATGTTGAACAGTGCTCTTTGTTGGTGATCAGGACTTTCGCTGATTTCACCTTCCCCATTCCATACAGAGCTCTCTCTGAATCACATCCTGTAAAACAGTGAAACCCTGTGAGAGTAGCACATACATCTTTCCCAAAGTGATCAGAGATGCGATGAACATCTATTGTTTGTGTGTTGTTTCCTCTTCCTGTGCGAAAGTAGAGCGTGGCATCAATGTCCTTGCAGAATATCAAGCACAGTACAAAGACATCAGTGTCAGGACTGCTTATGATGACATGCTCACTGGAACTGGTAGCAAATGCGCTGTGAAGCAGTAGTCGTGTGTCGGCTTCTTCCTGGTTGGAGAACACAGCTGGGATTGGTACCACCTCCCGATCTGTCTTGCTGTCATTCTGACATATAGCATGACACTCGTTTCCGTGTCGAACAAAGAGTGTTGCATCATCAATAATCTCCTTTGCAGACTTGCACCATCTTTCATTGAGCAACTGGAGAAAATTTTCCTTGTTGTCACCACAAGACACAAATTTTGTCCACTGCTTTGGAATTTTCTGGTCAGGAGAGAAGATTTTGCTGATTTGCGTTCCTCCAATTGACTTCCGTCCCCTTTCACCACTTTTGATGCTGTTGGTCTTGTATCTGTCTGGAACAAAGTGGATCACTCTGGACCCATCGTTGTTTGTCTCACAAGGACTTTCAGAACCTGGTCAGCAAACTGTCTAAATGTTGATTGTGGTTTCAAGATTTGCCATAGAATCCCACACCCGTGTTGAACCACTTGGGATCCCATCAATGGTAGGGGGTGGGTTGACTGATCCCTCGAGAAAGTGAAAGAGCTGGGCTTTGTTTATCTTGATGAGGGATCCATCATGGTCCTATGGTCCTAACGTAGGAACCAGCATTTCACTGTTCCAGAAATAAGTATATAGGGCTGAAGCAGGCCCACGAAATGGAACGTGTCAAACGACATAACCATTGAACTAAGGAATGAAAGTTGGATAGAAACATTTGTAGGCTAACACAGCTTCACAGCAAATACTGCAAAATCACGGGTACTCACGTTCATAGTTCTGATTTTCCGTTTCTTGCTTCTTCTTGGCTCTGTTGATCTTGGATTTATCAGTGAAACACATGTAGCACTGCCGATGATATCCAATCGAATGTGGGATTGTTGCGAGTCTTTCTGGTGCAATAGCCAGCTCCAGATCTAAACTTTTGATGGCATTCTCTGCAATTTTAGCTTCTCTAGTTCCAATAAATTTCCACTGATGAACACTCGTGAAAAATGTTATCCAATTAGAGTCTGAAAAAGAAATGATGTTGCCTTTGGCTCCTGCTACTAAGTGCATGCAGCATGCCATTGTTTCGGTGCATGCAGTCACTGATTCTAATCGATTTAGTACAGAGATTGTGATTGGCTGATTCTGCGGTACAGGGTACTGACAAATCATCATCATCATCATAGGTAGCCCCTCAAGTCGAGGATGACTTGCTTCCACGCCAAAAAGTTCACAAGTGTTTCAATGAAGGACCTAATATTCCAGGTCCCAAACTACATGTTGAATGGTGGAAGATGCCTGTGTGTGGATTTTTTTAATGTGTGGTGGCCGTTGCACACCAGCCACCACACGGGCTTGACAAAGATAGGTCTTGGTCCAGTGGCAAGGATTTACCAAGACAACTGGAGACCAGCTCTGCTGCACGGACCCAGTGCGCGCACATATCGCAATGTGGGCTGGCCCGTGCTGCCCCTGGGCCCCTGACCCTGAACTCACGCCTCCCCTGGGCCCAATCACATCCCTCCACAATCTCTCGCCGCTCCTTCGCCCCGTCCTCGCCGCTCCTGCTGTACCTGCCCACGCTCCAATCACCGATCTGGATTTTGGTGATGTCCCTCTTCGCTGCCGTTGTTCTCCTGCTCCAGCACGTGCTGCTCCCTGGAGTGGTACGCGGCCCGCTGCTCCTTCCACTCCCCGGCCTGCTCCGACAAATACAGCAGTTGTGATTGGTCATTTAAGTAACTCGCAATTACGTCATCACTGGGTGTTGATGAGATTTCTGCCTATTTTCCAATGCAAATTTTTGCAAAATGCTCACTTTTTGAAGAATGGGAGCATTGATTTTTGTGATAAGTGGTCCCTAAACTAATATTGGTGTGAGTATGAAGTACTTCCACAGAGGGCACTACAGAAAAGCATTATTTTGAGACTCGGCCCACGGTCTAATAACTGAAATGTGTGTAAAGCCAGTTTTTATAGTTCCACCCGGAGCAATGGACAGACACAGGTCCTTTTAGTAGAGCAGTGGACATTGAGGGAGTGATTGCAAGGCTTTGTCTTATGAACGGGTTTAGATACAGTCAGAAATATTAAAAGTAAAAACTGTTTTAACCAGCATACAAACCCCAAGTTGAGGTCACATCTTTGAAATTACTCCAGTTTATTAATTGGTTTTCATAATGTACACTAGGGGTTGTTTCCATTGTATTGTGTCAACTCCATGTATACTATGCACCTTTCGTACATGATGGCCCCTGAAATATCTGTGGCAAGTTATATAAATGCTGTAAATGCAATAGCAATGATGAACTGATAAACAGGAACTGATATTGCCGTCCATATCCTATCTCGCACCAAGTCCCGTTCACCCATCTCCACTGTGCTCGCTGACCTTCATTGCCTCCCAGTCTGGCAACGCCTCAGTTCTTAACATTGTTTGCAAATCCTTCCATATCCTCGCCCTTCCCTATCTCTCTAACCTCCTCCAGCCCTACAACCCTCCAAGTACTCTGCACTCCTCCAATTCTAGCCTTTTGCGCACCTCTGATTTTAATCGTTCCACTATTGGTGGCTTTTCCTTCGGCTGCCTCTGCCTTAAGCTCTGGAACTCCCTCCCTACACCTCCCTGCCTCTCTCTTACTTCAAGATGCTCTTTAAAACCGAATTCTTTGACCAAGTTTCTGATGATCTGTCCGAATATCTACATATGTGGCTCAGTGTCAACTTTTGTTCGATAACTCTCCTGTAAAGTGCCTCGGCTCGACCTCCGCCCCTCGCTGGGTTCGAGATCCGCCCCTCGCTGGGCTCGAACTCCGCCCCTCGCTGGGCTCGAACTCCGCCCCTCGCTGGGCTCGTGCTCCGCCCCTCGCTGGGCTCGAACACCGCCCCTCGCTGGTCTCGAACTCCGCCCCTCGCTGGTCTCGAGCTCCGCTCCTCTCTGGTCTCGAACTCCGCCCCTCGCTGGTCTCGAACTCCGCCCCTCGCTGGTCTCGAGCTCCGCCCCTCGCTGGTCTCGAGCTCCGCCCCTCGCTGGGCTCGAACTCCGCCCCTCGCTGGGCTCGAACACCGCCCCTCGCTGGTCTCGAGCTCCGCCCCTCGCTGGTCTCGAGCTCCGCCCCTCGCTGGGCTCGAACACCGCCCCTCGCTGGTCTCGAGCTCCGCCCCTCGCTGGGCTCGAGCACCGCCCCTCGCTGGGCTCGAGCTCCGCCCCTCGCTGGGCCGGACACCGCCCCTCGCTGGGCTCGAGCTCCGCGCCTCGCTGGGCTCGAGCTCCGCCCCTCGCTGGTCTCGAGCTCCGCCCCTCGCTGGGCTCGAACACCGCCCCTCGCTGGTCTCGAGCTCCGCCCCTCGCTGGTCTCGAGCTCCGCCCCTCGCTGGTCTCGAGCTCCGCCCCTCGCTGGGCTCGAGCTCCGCCCCTCGCTGGGCTCGAACACCGCCCCTCGCTGGGCTCGAGCTCCGCCCCTCGCTGGTCTCGAGCTCCGCCCCTCGCTGGGCTCGAGCTCCGCCCCTCGCTGTAACTCAGTGTAACACCTGTGAGCCCATCATTTTTTGGTGTGAAGCACATCATCCTCATCACGAGGGACTGCCTCTATATACAAAGTGCCTCGGGACGTTTTACTATGCTAAAGGTTCTATATAAATGCAAGTTGTTGAGTATATTAGAAAATGCTAGCTTTCCTTCGAGCAATCCCTATAATCCGAGGGGAGACAAAAGAGTCACAGTCGAGCTAAGTGTGGGAATGGGAAGCATGTTCACTCTGCACGTGCCATTAGAGCAAAAATGGCATCACTCTTGTGCAAACGGTAAATGCTTACATTGTCACAAGGGAAACTGTTGCACTCGGTGTTCAATCTAGTTTCTGTTATTTTGTTGCTGGACTGGAGATTTGAGCATGCTGTCACCAGGACTCCCATTCTGCAGAATGAGTCTGTCCACTGCCAACACTGCTGTTTCAGGAATGGGTCCTTCAGTTACAGAAGCTCTCCAGCAGTAAGCTTCCTGTCATTCCTAATCACCTGAGGGGATCAGAAAGGAATTTTCCAAAGCATTTTTTTCCTCTTATTGACTCTTTTTTTCCCCTCAGCTTTTTTGCCTCTCCCAAGAGATTACATGGCCGTGGGGGGAGGGGGGGAATTGTTTAATCATGATGTTCTGGTCATCATAGTGTGGGGTAGGCTTGATGGACCAGCTGGGTTTTTTCCTGCCTGTCAATTTAGTATTCCACCGAGGAAAAAAATAACCCATCCAGTTCCTTCAGCTTTAGATGAAGTAGAAATTTTAAGACACATTAGCTTCGTGTAACTTTTAATACGAGACGGCATATAATGAATCTAGACAACGAGCAGCAGCTGTTAAATGTGCTTGAGCAGCAGAAGTTTGTATGTCTACAAGTGGTCTCATTTCATCTGAGCTACTTTTTCATTTGAAGTGACTGCAGTTTGTTTGTTGGGCAACGGATACTTGTGTTATGTATGCAATAAAGATTCAAGCTGAGTACTGGTTAACTAAGCAAGGTACGACCTGGCTATGCTTTATTTAGTCCCAAAGTGACTGACTCACAAAATGGCTGGCCTTTTATACCAGAGCAGCACCATGTGCGTGCTGCTCAGTGGCCTCCAACAATGACACCATCTGGTGGCTACAAGCAGCATGTACATACATGACAACTTGGCAGTCTGTTGCAAATTTATGTCAGATTACAAATATATGATATCAGGTTTATATTTTGTGACTCGCTTCCAGTATCTCAGTTGTAAAAAGTGCTCTGACAATCAGATTTCTATACATACATTTAAGCTTTAAAATAACTCTTTCTAGCCTGCAGCTCATTGCTCTCCTGCTGCCATTACCTGCTCAGCTCCTGACAGTCCTTTAATGCACTGTCGGTTTCACAGCTCTGCTTTGCTGCTGTGTGCGTTCTGGTTCAGCCATGATTTTATTGAATGGCGGAGCAGGCTCGAGGGGCTAGATGGCCTACTCCTGTTCCTAATTCTTATGTTCTTATACCCACTTCCCCCTGGGCTGAAGTCCGTTTCTCCGCTGACTCTGGACCTTATAACAATCCCCAACGTCACTGCTGTTTTCTACGGCGACAGCATTCACTGCTGGGCCCTCTTGATTCTCGTGCCTGGCCTGCTGTGGGCTTCTCGGTTTTCTGCTCCTCTGCCGGGGATTTTTCACTCTTTGCTGAGCGAGCACAGATCTCTTTCTACTGGTTCCCACCCGGCTCTGAGTCCTGCTACACTGCTGCCCAGTGACCTTTCCACCTGCTTCCCATTGCCGCTGATTTTCATTCATCCCTCCATCGGGGCACGGATCCGATGGTGTGCACAACCCATCACCTAGGCCACCACTCCCCTCCGCTGGACCTCTGGAGCAGCCTTTGCTGGCTCATGCTTGAATCTCCATGCTCCCTCGGCTCTGCATTTTCTGTGGGGAAACTTCACGTAATGCACTGACTGCTACCCTGCCCCTCAAACAGCTCCTGGTCTCACTCGTCCTCCATAGCTGTCTCCAGGTTAGTTTGTTGATGCTCCAAGCTGACCCCACCTATCTAAATGTCAACTTCATCCAACCGCAGGACCTCTGACTTTAATTTTGGACTTTCTCTTATTGTCTCCTCCCTATTCTCCGTTTACAACAAGACGTGTCTACCCTCCGCTTCGCCATGGCTATGTAACCTGAAACTCCCCTGTGCCCATATGTATGCGCATCTTGGCAGCCGCTCTGTCCACATGCCCAGTACTTCTATCTCCTTTATTTTCTCTTCTCTTTTATCGATTTTGAGACCTTCTCTCCTGTTACCCAATCCAGTCATGCCTCCTTTCATTTCTCCGTTTTCTGGGACTGTGCCCCACCAAAGCCCGACCCCAACCCTTCAGTATTTCTCTAACTTCTTACTCTCTTGATGCTGTCCCAGGCTTGCTTCCCTCTTGGATAAACCGACAGCTTCTCTCGGTGCCTGTCTCAGCATTCTCCGACTGGCCCATCGCGGCATTCATCGCTGCCTCCTTACAAGCAGCAACCCAGTTGCTCCATCTTCTCCCTCGCCGACTTTCTTACCGAGTGCACCGGCTTGCCAGCCTCCTTCTCGTCCCATTCATCATGGGCCGCCGTGACCTGTGTGAGAACACCACCGCAGGTCAGGGTTATAAATAGAGCTGGAGCGCCGGGCCCTGGAAAATTGTGGGCGGAGGTGCGGTGAATGAGGGTACGGGGCCCAGAAGAGCCGAGAGCCCAGGGGCAGCACGGGCCAGCCCACACTGCAATATGTGTTTGCAGTAGGTCTGTGCAGCAGAACAGGTCTCCAGTCGTCCTGGTTAACCCTTGCCACCGGATAAAGGCCAAGCTCTGTCAAGCCTGTGTGGTGGCTGATGTGCAACACTCACCACATGTTAAGAAAATCCATGCACAGGCATCTTCCACCCCCTCGACTAGAGTTCAGGACTGAAACATCGGGTCCTTCATTGAAACATCTGTGAACTCTCGTGGAAGCAAGTCATCCTTGTTCGAGGGATCGCCTATGATGATGATGATGATGGTCCCATTCACTGCTCCCACCACTGGCACCGTGGGCCCTACCAGCAGATCAATAATAACCGCTCCTCCCCACATCTCCCTCCAGAATGTCTGTTCACTTGCAAAGAAGGCTCTTGCTATCCATGACCTCACTGTAGACAGTTCCATTGACATCATGGCCTTAATGAAAGTTGACTAATGGGTGGTGACACCTGGGCTCTTACTGAAGACTCCCAGCCTGACTATACCTTTCACCACCTGCCCTGCCCAAACCACCGGCAGTGCGGTCCTTATCACCAAATCTCACCCTCGTCTGTCTCCCTGCTCTTCTGGGACCTTCTATTTTCAGAACCTCATCTTGCCCCAGCACATTCGTCACTCCTTTAAAATCCTCGTTCTCTACCACGCGTCGAAGTCCCACGTCCAGTTTCTCACTGAGGTAGCCTCACTCCTTTCCTCCCTCAGCCTTTCTACCAAATGACTTCTCATCCTTGGTGATTTTAACCTCTGTATCAACTCACGTTGCCCACTCTCCTCTGCCTCCTAACCTCCTTAATCTCTCCTTCCATATAAACTCGCCTACCTATATTCACGGCCACACCCTTGTTCTTGCCATCTCATGTGGCCTCTCTGTTCCCGTTGTCTCATTTATAGACAAGGCCTTCTCTAATCATTTCCTTGTTTCTCTTACCACTCAACTCCTTTCCAACATTTCCTGCTGTGTCCGCCCCATGAAAAAACTCTCCCCACAAGTCACTTGCAATGTCACTTTCAAACATCCAACTGTCTAGCCTTTGGCCCTTTGTTAACCACGATACTTCCGCAGCTATCGATCTGGTCAATCACACCCTCACCTTCACCTTTGATGCCTTTATCCCCAGTGAAACCCCTACCATCTCCCACCCTGGCCATCCTCCCATCTTTGCTCTCTTAAGTCCAAATGGTGCACATTTGAACGTATATAGCAGACAACTGGTTTAGCCATTCCTCGACTAATCTAGCTGGACCACATCAAGACTACCTGGCCTCACTTTCTTTTGTCAAACTACTCAAAACTCCAGGATTATCCTGGAATGCAAAGCCAACCCCGGGCTTTTTTTCTCCGCTAGGACCCATCCGAGGTCTTGCAAGCATCCAGCCGCACTTCCTACACATTTAAAAAAACTTTTAACATCTATTGCAGCAAGCCACTACTTCAATAAAATCAAACCCTGTCCAAAAACTTAAATGCAAACTTATCTGAATGATGTGTGTGTTTTTTAAGAGGTGCTGACAACACCTCTGTCAGTCTGCCTGCCTGCAAACTTTACCTGGTGCGGTTAGGACCCAGCGCTGAACTCAGCACTAGGGTCGAAGTTCACCGCGGTGACGTTAAGTTAGCATGCAACGCTGACTGACGTCACCACTCTGCCATTTTTCCTTGCAGCAAGATACTTCATAACGGCAGCGCTACCGGGACTTCGAAAATGGAGGACGCCATGGGACCCACCACCAGTTGGCAGAAGAGAGACAGCCGCTGCTTTCTCGACATTACGCCATGCCAACAGGTGGTATAAACCACCCGAATTTCTCGGCATTGTCTTCAGCCCCCGCCATAAACTCCACTAATTCCATTGTCCTCCCTGGCCATTGTCTCGGGCTGAACCCCACTGTTTGCAACCTCAGCGTCCTATTTGACTCTGACCTTAACTTCCGACCTCATATCCTATCCATGACAAAGACTGCCAACTTCCACCTTCTTCACATCGCATGTCTCGGCACTGCGTCAGTTTATCCACTGCTGAAACCCTCATCTGTACTTTTGTTACATCAACTGTTCCAAAGCTCTCCTGGCCAGCCTCTGCTATTTGTCAATTTATTTAAAAAAAACATTTAACTTTTTTTCCAGTAATAGATTATTTGCTGCTACTGCAAGACAAAAATTTTAAAATTAAAAATAATTCCTACTCAAAAAAAATAAAGAGTAGATTTCAATAATTAACAATTGAGTTTTTAGAAGGGGAAAAAATACACGGTTGTGTTTATTGTAGATTCCAAAATAATACCAGTGGTGCAAATGAAGTCAAAAATTCCAGTAGTTTTATAATTGTTCTATGTGTTTCTGCAGTAATGTGTATTACCCAAGCTGTATCAGACACGTCTTTTGAGTGAAATCACATGTGCCTGTCTCCTAACTGGCACCAAGTCCCATGCACCAATCGTCGCTATATTCGCTGATCTAGACTGGCTCCTGGTCCAGAGAACCCCCGCCCGCCCCCCCCCCCCCCCAAATTTAAAACACTCGAGTGTTCAAATCCCTCCATGGTTTCGCCCCATCCTATCTCTGTAAACTCCTCCAGCCCTGCAACACTCCGAGATCTCTGCATTCCTCCAATTCTGGCCTCTTGAGCATCCTTGACTTTCTTTGCTCCACCTTTAAGCGGCTCCTTCTACCTCTTTTGGTCATCTGTTGTAATTTCTCCTTTTGTGGCTCGCTATCAAATTTTGTCTGATAACGCGCCTGTGAAACATCTTGGGATGTTTTACTACGTTAAAGGGTGTAAGATTTGATCACAGGTCAGAGATTACCAAAAGGGTCGAGGAGTCATAGGCAGTTTTATTGAGGAGCGACAGTTCAAATACAATCAAATACAACACATGATCAGAATAGAGATAGTAAACATACGACCATGGCAAGCAGCTGGTACTGGTCCCCATTGGACAGATGGCTGGTGTGTGCAAACAGCTCTTCGGCTTAGTGCCTTTCTTCCTCTCTTCTAGAGTTGCCAATACTGTTAACTAAGGTCAGCATAGGTCCACCCTCAGAACGGTGTTAGACCATTCTCATAATGGAAGCTCTTCCCTCCACCGTCTGTGTTAAAAGGCTCTTTTGGTCTTTCTTTTATTCTCTTTTTAGTGGTGGGCCTGGGGTAGAATATGGTCAGGACCATTTAACCTGTAAGGGCTCTTCGTAAACTAAGATGCCCAATGGCATGTCGAGTTCTTTGTCTTAACTTTCAAATGAAAACCCTCCCCTAAGCAGTCTCATGCTTTTCTCTCATGCCTTTTCTGTTTATACATTCTGAAGGCTCATCCATCTGATTTCCTCCTATCTCTCCCATTCTTATCCTCCCAAGATTGGAGTCAGACATGCCATTCTCGACTTTCAGATGTTCGTAGCTGCTTGTTGTTAGTTATTTATGTTCAAGCTGTTCCTGCAGCTTTAGCTATGCAAAACTAACTATTTCATAACATTATCAGACTGTACCATGGAATGAATGATTAAATTCCCAAAGTTATCCTCTATTCTATTCTCACACACTGATTAACTTATGCATTTTAAAGCAGCTTTGTTAAACAAAGTCAAAATCCTACCTTGGCATTACATGGCTATTAGCAGTAATGAAAGACATATAGGCATTGGGCCTTAGTTGATCAAATTAAAGATACATAAACAAAGTTGAGATCCTAATTTACAAACAGCAGATAACTAGCCTGGGAACAAGGCACCGTCACAGCGCAGAATGTTATAGTGTCTGCAGGGAACCAAAAACATAAGCAAATTCTAAGCATCTATCCAGTTAATCTGATACTAGTCTGAAGAGACTTTTGTCTCAAGTTTTAATACAATCATGTAAACACAGTATTATTCGCATGACAATTTTGTTCGCATAATCATATACATTTTATACACCCCTAATTTCTAACAAGGCACTATATAAATACAAATTGCTGTGTAAGAATATTCTTCGCTAATGCCCACAGAGCTCTTTAGAAAACAAATCTTGTGCCTTCAACATCTGTATTCCTTTTCAGGCTTTCATGCACTAAGATTGAAGGAATGCTGGCTATACCTATAGCTGCCTTTACAAGCTAGTGTTCCACTGCACACTCAGTGTAATTAGTTATTGCACATGTTTCAGGGATATTTTTCAGTTAACAACTTTTGTGAAGCTATATATAGCCAGTATTTGCCTATTTTCGAGATTGGCTTGCATGGACAAGACCAATGTATTATGGAAATGACAACAGGATAGGTAATGTCAGGTCAAAGGTCAAAGACCATTTTGTTCCAGAAAATGAAACACTCCAATGCGATTGGAAGATTGTAATTTCATACTCTGAGTTGTTGAATTGGATAGTGGACAACCACTTAGTATGATGAAGACTAGGCTTAGCTGAAGCATCCAATAAGGAAATAGGCAGTCTAGAGAAAGAACAGAATGGAGGCAAAGGGCCTTGCTACCTGCATCCTGTTACCCGGAGAATACTGATTTATTAGTCTTCTGAAACGTTCCTGCTTTGATTCAGTATCAGCATGGCCAAATGCCTTTCACCTGATCCTTCCATCTTCTGTTCTGTGTTCAAATAAATCGGGACTCTATTTTGAAGCTTTTGTCTCTGAGCGGCACAATGGGAGATCGACTAGTTAAACTAATTTGTGGGGAGTGAGAAAAAGGTGGTTTCAACATATTTTAAAATCTAAAAGGTACACGTCAGACTAAATGTTCCCTTTTGGGAATTGAAGGAATTTGTCCTTGTACATTTTTAATGTATAGCCCTTGCTCCTTACTAAATCCAACAAATGAGGCTTTTCTTTGTGAATATGGTAATTTATCTCAGTTTAATTTGTGTTTTAGTTGGCCAGGTCGAAATGTTCTCTAATGGATCCAAGTCTTATACTGCTTGTTTCTGGGGTAATCTGTCATACTCAGGCTGTATCAGCCATTTCTAATAATGAAAGTATAAGAACAGGCCTCACTAATGAGTTCCCGTTTGTAAGGAATAAGCTGTGCTTTAGTTAGACATTAAAAAGCTTGTGAACTGAGTCTACTTTGGGCATTATTTATCTCCCCTTACCGCCTCTCTCGAAGGTGTTCATTCCTTGCTGGACTCCATTTTGTTGGGCACTAGTTGTCCTTTGATTGCTTGCTCATGTGGCCATTATTCATGTATGAGCCTCGGCAATAACTGTCAGCAGATTCATTGCCATAGCGGGCGATGGTTGAGGTTGACATTGCTCTCGAGTGTGGAGGACTCTGGAGCGGCGTGGAGATCCCGACCTGCGTGAGAACACCAGCGGCAGGTCGGGGCCATAAAAGGAGCGGCGTGGAGGCGTACTACTCCAGGGAGCAGCGCGAGCTGGTGCAGGAGGGTGACGGCAGCGAAGAGTGATGTCATCAAGGTCCAGGTCGGTGATTGGAGCGTGGGCAGGTACAGCAGGAGCGGCGAGGTCGGGGCGAAGAAGCTGCGAGAAATTGTAGAGGGAAGCGATCGGGGCCCAGGAGAGGCGTGAGTTCGGAGCTAGGGGCCGCACGGACCAGCCCACACTGCGATATGTGTGCGCACTAGGTCCGTGCAGCAGAGCTGGTCTCCAGTCGTCTTGGTTAACCCTTGCCACTGGACCAAGACCTAGCTCTGTCAAGCCCGTGTGGTGGCTGCTGTGCAACGGCCACCACACATTAAAAAAAATCCACGCAGAGGTATCTTCCACCCTTCAGGATGTAGTTCGGGACCTGGAATATTAGCTGCTTCATTGAAACACCTGTGAACTCATCCTTTTTTGGCGTGGAAGCAAGTCATCCTTGTTATGTACTTAACCCCTTGAAACCTGTATTACACTACCACCAGAGGGCCTACCTGTTGGAGTCCCAAGGGATCCCAGCATCACTTGGGAGCACGGTATATAAGCAGGCCATCCATGAGGTACCTGGAGTCTTATTAAAGGAGCTAAGGTCACACTTGCTCATTGTACACAGTACTCAGTTTCATCCTTTATTGTGAGCTTATCAATTGGCGACGAGGTAACAAACAACCGCGCGAAAATGCAAAGAACAGTTGGTATCCTGGAGAAGTTCTCAGAAGGGGACGATTGGGAGGCCTTCATGGAGAGACTCGACCAATACTTTGTGGCCAACGAGCTGGAAGTGGACGAGAACACTGCCAAACGAAGGGCGATCCTCCTAACTGTCTGTGGGGCAACAACCTATGGCCTCATGAAGAATCTCCTAGCTCCGACAAAACCCACAGCTAAATCCTATGAAGAATTGTGTACACTGGTCTGGGAAGCACCTAAATCCTAACAAAAGCGTTTTGATGGCACCTCACAGGACATTGTGAATTTGAGGGATTCCTAGAACAAATGCTTAGAGACTTTTTTGTACTGGGCATTGGCCATGAGGCAATCCTTCGCAAACTGTTAACTGTTAAAACTCCGAATCTAAGTAAAGCCATAACGATAGCCCAGGCATTTATGTCCACCAGCGACAACATCAAACAGATTTCGCAGAGCAAAGAAGTTTCGGCCAGTACTATGAACAAAGTAACATCAGTTTCGAGCAGGAATATACATGGCAGAACATACACGCCGGCTGCTGCTGCCCGACCACAGATGACCCAGAGTCCGCCATCAATCGTTAATGCGAGGCAGTTAACACCTGTTGGCGCTGTGGAGGTGATCATCGGCCCCATCAATTCCGCTTCAAGCACTATGCGTGCAACGGTTGCAGAACGATGGGAAACCTCCAGCGAATGTGCAGGCGAGCTGCAAATCCTGCAAACCACCACGTTGCAGAGGAAGATCGATGCACTGTGGATCAGACTGAATCGGGCACAGAGAACTGCGCAGATGCTCTCAGCTGAGCAATGCACCTAGAGAGGCACCGCTAAGTTTGTGGTCGTGGCCCTCCAAACCATGGTCGAGGATCCACGTGGACTATGCGGGCCCATTTCTTGGCAAAATGTTTTTGGTTGTCGTGGATGCTTATTCAAAATGGACTGAATGTGTGATAATGTCTGTAAGCACGTCCACGGCCACTATTGAAAGCCTACGAGCCATGTTTGCCACGTACGGCCTGCCTGATGTCCTGGTCAGCGACAATGGGCCACGTTTCACCAGTGCTGAATTCAAGGAATTCATGACCCGCAATGGTATCAAGCACGTCACATCTGCTCCGTTCAAGCCCGCTTCCAATGGCCAGGCAGAACGGGCAGTTCAGACCATCAAGCAAATCTTGAAACGTGTGTTGGAAGGCTCCCTGCAGACCCGCCTGTCCCGAGTCCTGCTCAGCTACCGCACCAGACCCCACTCACTCACCGGGGTTCCCCCAGCCGAGCTGCTCATGAAAAGGGCACTCAAAACAAGGCTCTCTCTTGTCCACCTTGATCTCCATGATCACGTGGAGGGCAGGCGGCATCAACAAAGTGTGTACCATGATCGTGCAAATTTGTCACGCGATATTGAGATCAATGATCCGGTGTTTGTGCTCTATTGTGGAAATGGTCCCAAATGGCTCACTGGCACAGTCACAGCCAAAGAGGGGAATAGGGTGTTTCAGGTCAAATTGGCCAATGGACTAATGTACTGAAAACATTTGGACCAAATCAAATTGTGGTTCACCAACAGCTACGAACAAACCGACGAAGACACCACCAATTTTGACCCTCCAACACACACACAACTGACATCATGGTTGAACACGAAGCTGAACTCACCATCCCCAGCAGCCCGGCAAGGCCGGCTGCCCAGCAGCCCAGTGAAGAGCTAACCAACTCACCCACACCTACATTTGTACCGAAACGATCGACAAGGGAGCGAAAAGCCCCAGGTCGTCTCACCTTGTAAATAAGTGTACTATTGACTTCACGGGGAGTGCTTTATGTATTTAACCCCTTGCAACCTGTATTACATTACCACCAAAGGGCCTACCTGTTGGAGTCCCAAGGGATCCCAGTTTGGGAGCACGGTATATAAGCAGGCCACCCACGAGGTACCTGCAATCTGGAGTCTTATTAAAGGAGCTAAGGTCACACTTGCTCATTGTACACAGTATTCAGTTTCATCCTTTATTGTGAGCTTATCAATCCTCGTTTCGAGGGACTCCCTATGAAGATGATGATGATGCTCTCCCTTAATGTCAACATACAAGTACTTTCCAACTTGTGAGCAAGACTGGGAGACCAGGCTGACTTTTCCCTGCCACACCTAGGATAGTGAAGCAAATTGTTGCTCCCTTAGCACTCTCTGGCTGAAACCAGCTAAGTTGGCATAGCCTGGGGATTGAGACTGATATCACCCTGATCTGTACACATCAGCTGCTCACTGCATACACTCGCAGAGGTGTCGGGGCAAGTTTTGCAGTGAGAAGTTATCTAGAAAGTAAGGCTATTCCAAAAGCAAGCAAGTCAGCCCACATGAGAGACAGGGCGCCTGATTTATTATTGTCATTTTTCAAGAAAGCACGTGAAATAAGTGAGGTTATTCACAACTGTTAATCTATGATCATGTACTTTGTGTAAAATAAAGCAGATTAATGATTGATATTTGACCTTGTCTCACTGACGTATTTTACAAACTATCTGTTGAAAATTTGGAGAAGCCAACATGAGGGCACTACAAAAGATGGAATATCCAGTTCCGATCGCAAGGGGTGTCCTATTATTATGGCCCTGGGTTACACTATCATATAATTAACTCTTGGGCATTCTGAGCACACTCCTGAACACAGGATGCTGAGATCGCTTGCTGGGGTGACCAGCACTGCTGTACCTGAGACAGTGGGTGGTCAGTGACAGCTGTGGCTCAGCGGGTAGCACACTTGCCTTTGAGTCAGAAGGTTGTGGGTTCAAGTCCCACTCCAGGGACTTGAGCACAAAAAATCTAGGCTGACAGTGCAGTGCAGTGCTGAGTAAATGCTGCACTGTCAGAGGTGCTATCTTTTGGATGAGACATTAAACCAATGCCCTGTCCGCTCTCTCAAATGGACATAAAAGATCCCATGGAACTATTCGAAGAAGAGCAGGAGAGCCATCCTTGGTGTCCTGGCCAATATTTATCCCTCAATAACATAACAAAACAGATTAGCTGGTCATTATCACATTGCTGTTTGTGGGACCTTGCTGTGCGCAAATTGGCTGCTGCGTTTCCCACATTACAACAGTGACTACACTCCAAATGCACTTCATTAGCTGTAAAGTGCTTTGAGATGTACAGTAGTCGTGAAAGGTGCTATAGAAATGCAATTATTTCTTCTGGTGTCAGCCATGGGACAGTGGTAACTTGGTGGTGCCTTCACTGGGAGCAATGTGTGTTTGCAAGTTACAGCAATCAGCTGGGCCTTCCTTGCTGCTTCAGCCTTCAGGTAGACCAGTGCAGTGATGGGAGAGAAACAATTTGGTTTTTACAAAGTACTGGTTCTGTCTAGTCCAGATTTGGACAAACCACTGCTGCTGACCGATCGGTTCTCATGTGGAAGTGGTTCGCTTTGTTGAGGGGGTTTATGCTGAGTTCGTCACCAGGGGCAGGCCTCAGACTAACTAGTATTTTCCCAATTAGCCAAAATATGATCCTCTCCCTTTTTGAGCACTCATCTTTCTCCCTTGTGCACTCTCCAGAGCTTTGAGTATCAGATGACAACAAATTGTCCATCCTCAAGTTTAGCAGTATTTCCATAAATGAGAATATGTCGTTAGTTTTCCTACTTTGTTCCACGTAAACCTCTCACTAGATACGTTACATGAAATGGTTACAACTGAGATTATGTTCACTGCTCAGCTAAGTGTTTAACAATAAGCTTTCGTTATTGTTAAAAGTGATAATGATTTTTGTAAGAGGAGGTCCCCGGGCACTCGCAATATTGGATAATGGGCCACTGGAGCAGTAATGAATCCCTTTTGAATTGGAACCACATCTGCTATTGAGGTGTTTCAGTAACAGAAAATGAAATTCCAGTCTGACCCAATTGACTACATGAATGAAGTACAAAGATTTATTCTTTACTTGAATTGCTATAGGTCAGGTATTACTTTACTCAAAGACCGTTCAGAAACACTTGAACTTCGCATTAAATTACATCAGTGATCCAAATCGGGTCTTATTTGCAGGTGTGTACAGGTAATTTTACCTCATGCTCGCATAACCCTGCTTTGACCATCCCACTTTTAGGTGCCCCATAGTCCTATAATATCGAATGTTGCTGGGTTAACTTGTTGGGCAAAATACATACTTTTTCTTGGTCACTTTTCCAAGGCCAATTTATCACCCACCATGTGAGGGGGACAAAACTGGACAGAGTACTCTAGATATCATCTAACCAAGGACCTGTCTAATGGCAGCTTGGTTTCCCTTAAATTGAATGGTTCTATGACTACAAAAAATAGACTTGCATTTATATAGCATCTTTCACAAGTACCAGACGTCTCAATGCGCTTTACAGCGAATGAAGTACTTTTGGACTGCAGTCACTGTTGTAATGTGGGAAAAGCCATAGCCACCTTGTGCACAGCAAGCTCCCACAAACAGCAATGTGATAATGACCAGATAATCTATTTTTTGTTATGTTGATTGAGGGATAAATATTGGCCAGGACACCAGGGATAACTCCTCTGCTCTTCTTTGAAATAGTGTCAGGGATCTTTTACGTCTACCTAAGAGTGCAGACAGGGCCTTGGATTAACATCTCATCTGAAAGATGGCACCTCCAACAATACTGCGCTCCTTCAGCACTGCACTGGAGTGTCAGCTTAGATGTATGTGCTCAAGTCCCTGGAGTGGGACTTGAACCCAGAACCTTCTGACTCAAAGGTGAGTGTGCTACCCACTGAGCCACAGCTGACACTACAACTGATACAATCCAATACCCTCCTTGCTTTGGTTACGGCTTCTCTGCATTGGACATGAACCTTGAGTGATCTGTGCACAGTGACGCCTGGATCATTTCCATCTTGACCAATTTCAGTATCGTTTCATTTGTTTGGACCATTTGTTTCGGTTAAATGCCATTTGCCTATGTTTGGCACATTCACGGAGCACCTCGAAATATTTTTGCAGAAGACTGTACTCCTCCACAGACTTAACACTCGCACACAATTTTGTATCATCTGCAAACTTACTGATCATACCCCCCACCGCCCCCAACGCCAATGTTAGTGAAAATAATGAAAAGTAATGGCATTAACTAGTAACCTGCCTCCAGGCTGATCCACAACCATTGGCTACAATTTTCTGCCTGCGGGATTGGAGCCAGTTCCTAATCCAGCGTAACAAATTCCCATTGACGCAACAAGATTCTATCGTGAAGTAATCTAATGCGGGGGTATCTTATCAAAGGCTTTCTGAAAATCTGAATTATCTACCAAACTACTCTCACCCACTAACCGAGTAACTGCTTAAAAAAACTCAAGTAAATTGGTAAGATCGACTGGTGCAGAAGTATCATGACAAACGGAGGCTGGACAGTGGGACGTTTGAATGTGCAGTTATAAGTGATTTGGGGGGGAGGGGGGAAGTTTATTTCCGGGTTGGAAGGGGGATGTGAGTGGTGAGGGATATATTGAGGTGATCAGAGATGGACATGTCTGTGATTTGATGTGGAAATAGAGAGGTCATGTGAGATGACAAGGTTGAGGGATAGCAGTGGGTATGGGTAGGCGAGGAAGAGGGTTCAGAAAGATGGGCTGTGGTAATTCACTACACTGAAAGGCACCATATGATGCAATAAAAAAACAGTTTTCTTTCCTTTCCTTTATTAAGGCAGTTTTGGACTGGATAAAATCCGTTGGCCAAAGTGGAACTGTAGCATTTGATTACTTATATTGAGCTGGGAGATGTTGGCAGGGTCAGCGTAAGATCTGCATCCAAATTTCTGACTAGCGGGAGTTTTACAAATCTGTTGCACTTCATCTTTCCTTGGCACTGCTGTAAGTAGGAAATTCTCCCAGCAGTCTGTCATGCATTTATTGGCTTATCTTATCAAAGCTGCATGTATTTTATTTTTTCAATATTTAAAATTTCTGAGTGTTTTTATTTCCTCTGGTTTCCTGGCCATTTGGAGGTGATGCATGAGCTGCCATTTGGAATTGGATAGAGTGAAGTAACTGTGCTGCCTGAACTAGAAGCTGTGCTTTCAAAACCATGACGGATTGTGGTGCATTAGAGTTACTGGTGGCTTGGAGCCGGATCTTTGAAGACACGTATCATCAGTTCTCCCATAATCTCGCTGTTTTGAAAGAGGGTATCGCTGTAACACTAACTTTTATCGAGCCCTCCATCCTGCCCAACTAGTGAGTGACTGAGCTGTACAGACTAGGAACGATCCAGGTCCGATCTCCTATCTGTGTTACATTTGCAATAAAATTGACCTCAGCACCCCTGCAAAAGGAAAATCGGCCAGGCTTCCCACTCCCAGGGGGTCACGACCCCTGCATGCGTGAACCTGACGGGCGAGAATAGGATTTGGCTTGGCTGTGATGCTCCTCACGTGGTGGATTAGCCTGCTGGCACTCATTGTCAACACTTACTGGTGATTAAAGGCCTATTGGACAAAAGCAAGAGTCTAAAAATTGGGGCGAGGAAACAAAATGGTGTTTACACTTCATTCGGTAGCATATTCCTTTATATCCAGATCAGTTTTATGAGGGTTTTTTGTGATACTAGATCCTCATATCTCCTGCTCAGTCTCTCTGGACCAGACATTACCTCCAGCCAAGACGGTGACTTATTCCTCTCAACTGCATGGCGGTGCTAGAGTGGTCTGGAGACCATGGCGCACTGCGCTTACACTCTCTCTCCCATCATTCCCCAAATTAGCTGAACATCCACACGTGGTAGATGGCAAAGGTGTGCGTGCTGCCTTGGGACAAAGCATCCTGTTGTTATTGTGTTAATCTAGTATACTCTACTGTGATGGATGTTTCTTTATGGAAACTTGAAGCTGATGTTGTTATGACAAAGGCCAACATGTTCCCTTTAATTTATTGGAAGGACTGATGGCTTCTCTTTTAGGGGAATTCACATCTCAACTAATGTGTTCATGCAACTCCTAATAGGGACGGTTAACAAGCATCACAGATGGCTGCCATTATCAGTTGACCAGCCCACCAAGGGACAAGACTATAACCCATTCTATCAGGAATTTTCTGTATGTTTTGACCAGTAGTCTGTCCCTTTAGGACACTGCTTTGATCGGCAGTGTCATCTGTATGAGACTAATAGCAACAGCAGCTTGTATTTATATAGCGCATTTAATGTGAAACATCCCAAGGCGCTTCACAAGAGTATTATGAGACAAAAAAATTTGACAGCGAGCCACATAAGGAGAAATTAGCACAAGTGACCAAAAGAGGTATGTTTTAAGGAGCGTCCTGAAGGAGGAAATGAAGTAGAGAGGTTTAGGCAGGGAGTTCCAGAGCATGGGGCCTAGGCAACAGAGGCCCGGCCACCAATGGTTGAGTGATTATAATCAGGGATGCTCAGGAGGGCAGAATTAGAGGAGCGCAGACATCTCCGGGGGTTGTGGGGCTGCAGAAGATTACAGAGATGGGGAGGGGCGAGGCCATGGAGGGATTTGAAAACAAGGATGTGAAATTTGAAATCGAGGCGTTGCTTAACCAGGAGACAATGTAGGTCAGCGAGCACAGGGGTGATGGGTGAGCGGGACTTGGTGCGAGTTAGGACATGGGCAGCCGAGTCTTGGATCACCTCTAGTTAACGTAGGCTAGAATGTGGGAGGCCAGCCAGGAGTGCGTTGGCATAGTCAAGTCTAGAGGTAGCAAAGGGATGGATGAGGGCTTCAGCAGTGGATGAGCTGAGGCACGGGCGGAGGTTGCATTTTGGTCATTATCCTTTGGTCCCACTTCATACATCAGCAAAAAGAAAGTATAATCATTGCCCAGTGTAATGCATCAATGTAGCCCTGCATCAGCAGGCTGGCAGGCATCAAGCTGGGGCTTGTGGAACATGCAAGGCCACACGTTGGTTGACGGGGAGCAGGAGCTGGATTGTTGTGCATTGGGCATGAGAAAATCTAACTGGAGTGAGGCCCAAATCATCGAGTGTCGAGTGACTAGAACATAACGACATAAGAAATAGGGGCAGGAGTGGAGCATTTGGCCCCTCGAGTCTGCTCCGCCATTCAATAAAATCATGGCTGGTCTGATCTTGGCCTCAACTCTAATTCCCAGCCAGCTCCCCATAACCTTCAACTCCCTTATCATTCAAAAATCTGAGTATACTGGAACCGCAATTACTTTCCAATGGTTCTTCGACAGAACATTGGCACCAAATTAATAACAGCCATGCTGTTCCTGCATGGCTAAGAGTATAGTGGCAGTCAGAAGGGAACGCATTTTTTCAGGACCTACATATTAGTGTATTTGTGGAGTTAAATAGTGACTATTGTGTTGCTTTGACACCTTTTCCTGCAATTTTAGAGTATCAAATGTTGGTAGATGGAGACATACAGATTGTGACAATGAGCTGGTTCCAAGTTTTGGGGGAGAACTACAAAAGCAGCCAAAGGTGCCACAACCTGAGAATCAAAGTCCAGTGTATACATTTTGAAACTGTTGACTTAAATCAAACCCACTTGAATTGTGAAATTGTTGAGTTTTTTTACAGCACTCCTTCCACTGTATATCATTTCATATCCATTCTTGAACACCTTCCAAATAATGACTGCATTGAATTATTTATATCTCAATGGGGTTCCAATTATCAACAGAGGAAGTCTAAGGAAACTGCTAACCATTACCTTGGCCGTCTTGAATCGAGCTTAGCCTAATGGTTACTTGCTACAATTGTTCACCTGGCCAACAACTGTATGCAAACTGCTGTTGTGTCTTTTGTCCACCACGTCTGATGCTATATTAAAGAAAGAACTTGAATTTATACAGCACATTTCACAACCTCAAGATACAAGAAAGAAAAAAAGAAAGACTTGCATTTCTATAGCACCTTTCATGATCACCGGATGTCTCAAAGCGCTTTGCAGCCAATGAAGTACTTTTGGAGTGTAGTCACTGATGTAATGTGGAAAACGCGGCAGCCAATTTGCGCACAGCAAGCTCCCACAAACAGCAATGCGATAATGACCAGATAATCTGTTTTTGTTATGTTGATTGAGGGATAAATATTGGCAAGAACACCAGGGATAACACCCCTGCTCCTCTTCAAAATAGTGCCATGGGATCTTCTACATCCACCTGAGAGGGGCCTCAGTTTAGCATTTCATCCTAAAGATAGCATCTCCGTCAGTGCAGCACTGCACTGGAGTGCCAGCTTCAATTTATCTGCTCGAGTCCCTGGAGTGGGACTTAAACCCACAACCTCCTGACTCAGAGGCGAGAGTGCTACCCACTGAGCCACAGCTGACACTGGAGGAGGTTATTCACATGCCTGTGTCAGCTCATTGCAGGAGCTATCCAGTTAGTCCCACTCACCTGCTCTTTCCCCGTAGCCCTGCAATTTTCTGTATTTCAAGTATATATCCAATTCCCTTTTGAAAGTTACCATTAGACTTGCTACCACCACCCTTTCAGGCAGTGCATTCCAGATTATACCAATTCCATATTACTGTGGAAATTGCCACCATAAAAGGAGTTGGATTTGAATACAAAGTCATCATCATCATAGGCAGTCTCTTGAAATCGAAGAAGACTTGCTTCCACTCCAAAAGTGAGTTCTCAGGTGGCTGTACAGTTCAATATGGGAATTACAGTCTCTGTCACAGGTGGGGCAGACAGTCGTTGAAGGAAAGGGTGGGTGGGGAGTCTGGTTTGCCGCACGCTCCTTCCGCTGCCTGTGCTTGTTTTCTGCATGTTCTCGGCAACTAGACTCGAGGTGTTCAGCGCCCTCCCAGATGCTCTTCCTCCACTTAGGGTGGTCTTTGGCCAGGGAATCCCAGATGTCGGTGGAGATGTTGCACTTTATCAAGGAGGCTTTGAGGGTGTCCTTGAAACGTTTCCTCTGCCCACCTGGGGCTCGCTTGCCGAGTAGGAGTTCCGAGTGGAACGCTTGCTTTGGGAGTCTTGTGTCGGGCATGCGGACAATGTGGCTCGTAAGCGGAGCTGGTTGAGTATGGTCAGTGCTTCAATGCTGGAGATGTTGTCCTGAGCGAGGACACTGACGTTAATGGTCTCCTTGGCTAAACCATTCTTGGGTTTCTTCACTGATTGGCACTCCTACGTAGTTGTGGGTTGGAGATCTTGGCTATGACGCTGTAATGCTGATTGTTTAGCCCACACTCCCGTGGAGCAAACAGTGGGAATACAGGATCTGGGAACTTACCCTTCTATCTTTCGTTTTTTCAGTTATTTTGGGGGCTTTTTGGTCATTTCCCTATCATGGGAAAGCAAGTTGTGAGGAGGACGCAAAGAATCTGCAAAGGAATATAGATAGGCTATGTGAGTGGAAAAAGATTTGGCAGATGGAGTATAATGTGGGAAAATGTGAAATTATCCACTTTAGTAAGAAAAATAAAAGAGCAAATTATTATATAAATGGGGTGAGATTACAAAATTCTGAGAGGGACCTGGGGGTCCTTGTACATGAAACACAAAAAGTTAGTATGCAGGTACAGCTGGTAATCAGGAAGGCAAATGGAATGTTGGCCGTTATTGCAAAGGGGATGGAGTATAAAAGTAGGGAAGTCCTGCTACAACTGTACAGGGTGTTGGTGAAGCCACACCTGGAGTACTGCATACAGTTTTGGTCTCCTTATTTAAGGAGGGATATACTTGCATTGGAGGCAGTTCAGAGAAGATTCACGAGGTTGGTTCCTGAGATGAAGGGTTGTCTTATGAAGAAAGGTTGAGCAGGTTGGGCCTATACTCATTGGAGTTTAAAGGAATGAGAGGTGATCTTATTGAAACTTCTAAGATTCTGAAGGGGCTTGACAAGGTAGATGCAGAGAGGATGTTTCCCCTTGTGGGGGAATCTAGAATTGGGGGCATAGTTTCAGAATAAGGGATCGCCCATTTAAAATGGAAATGAGGAGGAATTTCTTCTCTCAGAGGGTCGTGACTCTTTGGAATTCTCTACCCCACAGATGTGTGGAGGCTGGGTCATCTATTTAAGGTGGAGATAGACAGATTTTTGAATGATAAGGGAGTCAAGGGTTATGAAGAGCGGGTAGGGAAGTGGAGTTGAGGCCAAGATCAGATCAGCCTCATCATCATCATCATCATATTCAGTCCCTCGAATCGAGGATGACTTGCTTCCGTGTCAAAAAGTTCACAGGTGTTTCAATGAAGGACCTAATATTCCGGGTCCAGAACTACATGTTGAAGGGTGGAAGATACCTGTGCGTGGATTTTTTTTTAATGTGGGGTGGCCGTTGCACACCAGCCACCACACAGGCTTGGCAGAGCTAGGTCTTGGTCCAGTGGCAAGGATTAACCAAGACAACTGGAGACCAGCTCTGCTGCACAGACCTAGTGCGAACACATATCGCAGTGTGGGCTGGCTGCCCCTGGGCCCTCGGCTATTCTGGGCCCCGAACTCGCGCCTCTCCTGGGCCCCAGATCAGCCATGATATTGAATGGCGAAGCAGGTTTGAGGGGCCGAATGGCCTACTCCTGCTCCTATTTCTTATGTTCTTATGACATCAGCAGTCTGCAAATTCCCCGCAGAAAAAAAACTTGAGTGGTGCATATGAAAAGTTTATAGCCTTTTGTGGTTGAGGGTTTAGTGATCAGGGCAGCTTATCCAAAAGTAGATAGTTCATAGAAATAGAACCTTCTATGAACTAGTTCATTTAAATTAATGGCCACAATTTTCTATCTGATGAAACATTTGTTAAGGACTGGAAGATGAACTCTAAAGCATAATGTATAAACCATTAAAAACATAGGTTTACACCTGAACTATTAACGTGTTTTGGCTCTTTACACATCCTGACTTACCTGCTGTGTATTTCCAGCATTTTCCCTTTTTGTTTCCATATAAACTAGCCTTCAGAGGCTACTGTGGACCTTCCATAAAGAGATGATGCCTTTTGAAGCTCATTTTATTCAAGTAATTCTCTTTAGAAGGACTACTTACTTCCAGTCAGTCTGACCTGAGCAGTTTAATTGCAAACACTTCCTCCTACAGATCAATATATTAAGCAAAAAGAAGTTGCACCTCTTGAAGCTTGCTGTAAGTGTACTATCCAGGTCAAGCCTCTGCAGGAGGCCTCCCCTGTACCTGTATGTGCACCAAACCAAATTGAGGGAATTGGATTGTAATGCTCAAGGATTGCTTCAGAATGCAGTCTGAACTTTGTCCCATCCTTCGGCTGGTCAGTACATGAACTGGTGCACAAAAATAAGGTCACGTGTTTTGGAGAAGAATAAATGGAACTCATCTCACCCAACTCGAATCGTGTCATCCAATTGTCACAGTGACTGTGGCCGCAGGCAGCTCCCAATACCGCAATGGTTCAAGAACTTTGGCTGAAGGGAGGATTTGATCACAAGTGAATAGTTCACAAACTGACAAAAGCAACGTCGACTTTTATTGAGAAAGGTTCAAAAAAGAAGTTATTGCAGGAATCCTCTTCACCGTCCGAATCTCCTCATCCTCAGCTATGCAGGTCTCATTGGCTCCCAATTTGCTTTTCATCCCCCCCCCCCTCCGCCACCCCCCAAAAAAGAAAATGAGGACCCGGAAAGTGTAGATCAGTACACTTTTGCTCTTACTAGGTTTCAGAGAACTGTGCCACGGAGATAACCAACCCTTGTTATGTCTAGTGCGTGTAATAAGGCACCAGTGTAACAACTGTGGCTCCTGGGTGTGCTATGCCTATATTGAGGACTTGTATAATGACAGATGATATCGCTGCAATTACTGATGAGAACCTGGGCCAAGTTTCATTATTTATAGTTTAATAGTATGATATGAATTTATTTGTTGCACCATAGCAACAACTGGACACACCTGTATACATCTCAGATTAAAGGTTAGTTAAAAGCGTGCATATGGCTCTCAGTTTCCAATATCATTTAAGGAAGTGTTGTACATTTCTGTTCAACCTTTTGTGTAAACACTTATCTGTATGCGTTGTAGCAGCATAAATCGACTGACAGACTCCACGGCAATAAATTCCTCATTGGCTCCATTTTAATTATTTTTTTTTTTTTAAAAACATGTAAGACAGCCGAGTAAGGTGAAGTAATGTAGCGACAGGTTCCATGTTGTAATCATATGCTGCATCCCCTGGTTAATAAGCCTTAATATAATTAGAAATAGTTGAAAGAAGCAGTTGTTTGCAGCCACAACAGTGAAGCAATGTGGATGATATTGAGAATGTTCTTTTGTCTCTCTGCAACTGAAACTACCTTGCAGTGTCACAAAATTATTTTCCCCAACACATGGGTCAGAGCTGAGGAAGCTCACGCTATTTTAAAAAGGTCTTTGACTGTTTAATTTGGAGTGGGCAGGGAAGTGGAGTTGAGGCCAGCATCTTATTGAATGGTGGAGCAGGCTCAAGAGGCCGAATGGCCTGCTCCTGCTCCTATTTCTTACGTTCTTATGTTCTTATGGTATTGTTTGAGGGATAAATATGGGCCAGGACACTGCGAAATGTGCATTTGAACACTCCTTCGTCTTTCATATGGTAGTAGCAAAGCAAATCAAACGTCAATACCCAAGTTGGATTTCCAGGCCAAAGCTCCCGGTGTAACAGTGTGGATATCTTCTAGGCTGCCTGCAAATTCCCTCTGAGGGCAGTGCTCGATGATGTGCTCCAGGGTCTGATTAGGAGCTCCACAGTCGCATGAAGCGGATGCTTTAATCTTCCACCTATGGAGAAGGTGGCAGCATCGACCGTGACCGGTTCTGAGGCGGTTGATGGTTGTCTATTGTTTGTGAGGAAGGTTTGATCCTTCAGGTTGTCCTGTGGGGTCCTCTATCAGGAATCCATTCCGTATGTCACAGTTCTTCCAAACATTTCGCCATCGGTCATCGAGGCTGAGGGGAGATGGCTGAAGGACTTCGGTGACGGTCCAAAATGGCCTTCTGGATTGGAGACGGGTTGGTGGGAGGTTGTTCAAGTCGGCCTGGATTGGCATGTCTTTGCTGGTGTAACAGTTGTATTCTCTGGGGATTGCGTATTCGTGGCGATGGTGTGGTGGTGCGATGTTTGCAAGCACGGGGAAGCAAGGTGCTGGTGTCGATAAAAGTGTAGCGGTGATAATTCTCATCGTAGAATTCAGCTGGACACCAACGGATTTGCCATGCGGAGTCGATAGCCATGCCGGAGAGCAGTACTCCGCTGTAAAGTACATCAGGGCGAGTGCTGCCCTATGGAGAGTTTGAGCGTCTGCTCTCCATGTGGATCCGGCCAGTTTCTGGATCATGTTGAGCTTAGTTTCTTCCCAAGGTTCTGGAGATGTTGTCTATATGACAGGGTGCGATCAAGCGTGACTCCTAAATAGGAAGGGTTTTAGAACACTTCAATACTACTGTGTATTGACAGGCCATTAGGTGACTGGATCGGGCTTTGCTGTAACACCCTCTCTGTGGTTGACCAGCCTGCTGACACTCTTCACCTAATCACCACGTAAAGAGCAGCCACTGGAATGTCCAGCAGCACCTCCAGGAGCGGAGAGAACAGAAAATAAGACGGTAACACCAGACAAGAGGATCTACTCACCATCACCAGGAGAAGTCTTGGAAGATGCAGCTGCTTCAGTGGCATGGGACGAAAGCAACAGTTGAAAATGACAAGCTGAGATCAGCAATAACGTGTTCACGCTCAGATGTGCATTGAGACCAACAAGCTCACCACTTCGGGCACGTCCTATGAAAAACTGCGGCAGTCGAGCAAGAACTCACACTACACGGAAGGTGTAACAATTCTTGGGGTGCTGGATGACGATAAATCACTCATCTGGAAGTCTTTACATAGAGTGCTGCTTTATGCTTGAAGACAGATTTCCATTTGTGGCAGCAGAGCCAACGCTGGACAAGGATCAGAAATAAACAGACATTGTTTTTATAAAAGCAATGTGCTCGTTTCCTTCCGAGTATGGCTCTGGGCTGTGCATCTGCCAACCTGGCAGAGTGCAGCCCCTGATTTTAACCTGTAAGCTCAGGGTTGGGTCAGGTGTGGCTGTAGAAGGAGCGAGTGAAACAAGGGGAACTGAAGAATGGATTACACTGCACCATTGCAATTCTGTCATCACCTGCGTCTCCTTGCTCAGCGCACATCTGTTCTGCATTACAGCAACAGAAACAGACTCTTGTCTTCTTCCTTAATACTCTGAGCTGGCTGCACGTCTAAAATTAAATCCATTTTAGGTTGGCAAACAGGAGCTTTCTATTTTACGAAAAGCCATTAAATGGGGAGTTCAACTGCGGGATTTCAGCAGTGCTCGTTTGTGTGTTTATTTTTACTCTAATTAGGAGCGATACTTCACCCGATCTATGACACAGGGTAAACTCTCATTCTTTGCTGAAAATGGGTCTATTTTTAAGATAAGGTATCAGTGGCTCAGTGGTAGCACTCTCCGGAGACTTGAGCAACTAATCTAGGCTGACGCACCGTCTGTCCATTCTGGAGGACGTAAAAGATCCCAGGGCAGCAGTGGATGAAGTGGTGACGTGTTCTCCCAGTATCCCTCAACCAATACCACCCAAAAGTCATTTACTTCATTGCAATTTGTGGGAGCTTGCTGTGCACAAATTCGCTGCTGCTTTTCCTACATTGAAACTGTGGCTACACTTCAAAAAGTGCTTCATTGGTTGTAAAGCCCTTTGGGACATCCTGAGGTTGTGGAAGGAGCTGTATAACTCCAAGACTTTCTTTGCTCCTTTCCTTCTTTCTTTCTAATCTACTGGTACAAATTCTGATGGTCAGTGGAGATGTCTGAGTGGCCATGAGCTATATTCCTTCAACATTATTCTTGCACAGACGATAATCGGTTTCAAGTTAATTCGTGTAACGCCATGAAAATAGCGCGCACAGGAATTTATTCTGAGCACATTGGGGGTGGCAAGCCCGTTTATACCCGTAAATACACCCGCCCTTTTATACCCACCCTTTATACGCCCCGCCCGTTATACACCCCGCCCGCTATACGCCCAGCCCGTTATACGCCCCGCCCGTTATACGCCCCGCCCGTTATACACTCGCTATACAACCCGCCTGTTATACACCCAGCCCAATATACACACCGCCCGTTATACACACTGCCCGACATGCACCCCGCCCATTACGCACCCCGCCCCGTTATAGACACGCCCGTTATACACCCGCCCGTTATACAACCGCCGCTTATCCAGCCCATCCGATTTGCAGCCCGCCGTTACACATCCACCTGTTCTGCATCCCGCTCCTTATATACCCCATCCCTTATACACACCACTCCTTACACAACCTGCCCGCTACACACCCCGCCCGTTATACATACCGCCCATTATACATACCGCCCGTTATATGCCCCGCCCGTTATACGCCCCGCCCGTTATACGCCCCGCCCATTATTCACCACGCCCGTTATTCACCCCGCCCGTTATACATCCAGCCCGTTATACTCCCGCCCCTTATGCACCCCGTCCCTTATGCACCCCGCCCGATACGCACCCCGCCCGATACGCACCCCGCCAGTTACGCACCCCGCCAGTTACACACAGTGCCCGTGATACGACCCGCCCATTACACACCCTGCCTGCAATATGCACCGCCCCTTATAAACACACCTGATATAGACCCGCCCGTTATACTCACCGACCGTGATACGCACCCCGCCCCTTATACACCCCACTCGTTATACACCCCACTCGTTATACACCCCACCCGTTATACACCCCACCCGTTATACACACCATCCGTTATACACACCACGTACTATACACCCGCCCATTACACACCACGCCCGTTTTAAACACCGCCCGATATACACCCCGCCCGATATACACCGCGCTCACTATACACCTCGCCTGTTAGACAACCTGCCCGTTACCGCCCGTGCCCTTAATACAAACCACCCGTTACACACACCGCGCATAATACACCCCACCTATTACACCGGCCTGTTTTACCCCGCCAGTTTTACCCCCGCCGGTTATACACACTGCCCGTAATACAACCCGCCCGTTACACACCCGCCCTTTATTCACCTGCCTGATATACCCCTCCCATTTTAAACACTGCCCGATATACACCCCGCCCGTTATACACCACGCCCATTATACACCCCACCCGTGAGACACCCCACCCGTTATACACCCGCCTATTATAAATCCGCCCGTTAAACGCCCCGCACGTTATACGCCCCGCCCGTTATACGCCCGGCCCCTTATACGCCCGCCCGTTATACGCTCGTTATACAACCCGCCTGTTATACACCCTGCCCATTACACACCCACCCGATATACACCAGCCTATTATACACCAGCCCGTTATACACCCCGCCCGTTATACACCCAGCCAGATATACACACCGCCCGTTATACACACTGCCCGACATGCACCGCACCCATTACGCATCCCGCCCCATTATACACCCGCCCGTTATACAACTGCTGCTTATCCACCCCATCCGATATGCAGCCAGCTGTTACACGTCCGCCTGTTCTGCACCCCGCTCCTTATATACCCTATCCCTTGTACACCCCGCTCCTTATACAACCTGCCCGCTACACACCCCACCCGTTATACACCCGCCCGTTATACACCCGCCCGTTATACACCCGCCCGTTATTTTCCCTGCCCGTTATTTTCCCCGCCCGTTATACACCCGCCCGTTATTTACCCCGCCCGTTATTCACCCTGCCCGTTATGCACCGTGCCCGTAATACAAACTGCCCGTTACACACACCGCCCATGATACACCCCACCTATTACACCCGCCTGTTTTACCCCCACCCGTTTTACCCCCGCCCGTTGTTCACGTGCCTGATATATCCCTCCCATTTTACACACCATCCGTTATACACCCTGCCCCTTATACTCCCTGCCCCTTATACTCCCTGCCCCTTATACACCCCGCCCATTATACACCCCGCCCCTTATACATCCGCCCATTACACACCCGCCCATTTTAAACACTGCCTGATATACACTCCGCCCGATATACACCCCGCCCTTTACACAACCCGCCAGTTACACACCATGCCCGTGATACAACCCGCCCATTACACCCGCCCGTGTTAGCCTGCCCTTATACGCCCCGCCCGTTATACGCCCCGCCCGCAATATGCACCGCCCCTTATAAACCCACCTGATATACATCCGCCCGTTATACTCACCGCCCGATTTGCACCCCGCCCGTTACTCACCCCGTCCCTTATACACCCCGCCCCTTATACACCTCAACCGTTATACGCCCCGCCCGCAATATGCACCGCCCCTTATAAACCCACCCGATATCCACCCGCCTGTTATACTCACTGCCCGATATACACTCCACCCGGTACGCACCCCGCCCCTTATACACCGACCCGTTATACACCCAACCCATTATACACAACACCCATTGTACACCCCGCCCGTGATACAACCCACCTGTGATGCAACCCACTGGTGATGCAACCCACTGGTGATGCAACCCACCTGTGATGCAACCCACCTGTGATACACTCCACACATTATACACTCCGCCGTTATACACTCCGCCTGATATACACCTGCCCAATACACACCCCGCCTGTTATATACACCCGCCCGTTATACACACCACCCATTATACATAACACCCGTTATACACACCACCCATTAGACATAACACCTGTTATACACACCACCATTATACACACCACGCACTATACACCCCGCCCGTTACACACAGTGCCCGTAATACAAACCGCCCGTTTTACACCCCGCCCGCGATATGCACCGCCCCTTATAAACCCATCCGATATACACCCGCCCGTTATACTCACAGCCCGTGGGACACCCCGCCCGTTGTACACCCGCACATTTTACACCCGCCCATTTGACACCCGCCCGTTACACACCCGCCCGTTGTTCACCTGCCTGATATACTCCTCCCATTTTACACATTGCCCGTTATACACCCCAACCATTATACACACCGCCCGTTATACAACCGGCCCATTATACACCCCGCCCATTATACAACCGCCGCTTATGCAGCCCGCCCGCAATACACCAGCCCGTAATACACCCTGCCCGTTTTACAACCACCCGTTATGCACTCCGCTCGTTATGTACCCTGCCCTTTATACAAACTGCCCGCTCCGCACATCGCCGCTTATATGCCCTGCCCATTATACACCCCGCACGCTATACGCACACCCATTATACACCCCATCTGTTATACACACCGCCCTTTATACACACCCCCTGTTATAAACACCGCCCGATATGCACCCCGCCCATTACGCACCCCGCCCCTTATATGCACCCCGCCTGTTATGCACCCTGCTCCTTGTACACCCATTCCCTATACACCCCGCTCCTTATACGACCTGCCCGCTACACACACCGCCCGTTATATACCCCGCTCGTTATACACCCACCCGTTATACACCCCGCCCGTTATACACCCGCCCGTTATACACCCGCCCGTTATACACCCTGCCCGTTTTACAACCACCCTTTATGCACTCCGCTCATTATGTACCCTGCCCTTTATACAAACTGCCCGCTCCGCACACCGCCTCTTATACGCCCTGCCCATTATACACCCGCCTGCTATACGCACACCCGTTATACACCCCATCTGTTATACACACCGCCCTTTATACACACCCCGTTATAAACACCGCCCGATACGCATCCCGCCCGTTCCGCATCCCGCCCGTTCCGCATCCCGCCCATTCCGCACCCCGCCCATTCCGCACCCCGCCCGTTGTACACCCTGCCCGTGAGACACCCCGCCCGTGAGACACCCCGCCCGTTACACACCCGCCCGTTGTTCACCTGCCTGATATACTCCTCCCATTTTATACACTGTCCATTATACACACCACCCGTTATAGACCCTGTCCGATATACACACTGCCTGCTACACACACACCTGCTATACACACCAGCCCGTTATTCACCCCGCCTGTTATACACCCCGCCCATTACACACCCCGCCCGTTATACATCTGCCGCTTATACACCCATTCAGATATGCAGTCCGCCATTACACATCCATCTGTTCTGTACCCCGCTCCTTATACGACCTGCCCGCTACACACACCGCCCCTTATACACCCCGCCCGCTACACACCCCGCCCGCTACACACCCCGCCCGCTACACACCCCGCCCGCTACACACCGTGCCCGTAATACAAACCGCCCGTTAAAAACACCGCCCGTTATATTCGCCCCCTGTTACACCCGCCCATTTTACACTGCCCGTCTTGCCCCCACCCATTTTACCCGCGCCTGTTTTACCCCTGCCTGTTTTACCCCCGCCCGTAATACACCCCGCCCGATATACACCTCGCCCATTACACACCCGCACATTGTTCACCTTCTTGATATACCCCTCCCATTTTACACACCGCCCGTTATACACACCACTCGTTATACACACCACTCGTGTATAACGGGTGGTGTGTATAACATCACCCATTATACACCTGCCCATTACACACTCCACTCATTATACACCCCGCCCATTACACACCGGCCCATTTTAAACACTGCCCGATATAAACTCAGCCCAATATACACACCAGCCCGTTGTACCCCCGCCCCGTGAGACATCCCGCCCGCTTTACACCCCGCCCGATATACACCCCGCCCGTTATACACACCACCCATTATACACACCGCCCGATATGCACCCCGCCCGTTATACACCCCGCCCATTATACAACCGCCGCTTATACACCCCATCCGATATACGGCCCGCCGTTACACATCCGCCTGTTCTGCACCCCGCTCCTTATACACCCCATCCCTTATACACTCTGCTCCTTATACAACCTGCCCGCTACACACCCTGCCCGTCATACACTGCGCCCGCTATACACCTCGCCTATGACACAACCCTCCCGTGACACACCGTGCCCGTAATACAAACCGCCCGTTACACACACCGGCCATGATATACCCGACCTATTACCTCCGCCCGTTTCACCCCCGCCCGTTGTTCACCTGCCTGCTATACCCCTCGATATACTCACCGCCCGCTATGCACCCCGCCCCTTATGTACCCGGCCCCTTATGTACCCCGCCCCTGATACATCCTTCCCGTTATACACCCCACCCATTTTACACCGTGCCCTCTATACGCACCGCCCCTTATAACCCGCCCATTATACTCACCGCCCGATATGCACCTCGCCCGTTACGCACCCCGCCCATTACACAGCCCGCCCCTTATACACCACCCATTATACATACCACCCGTTATACACATCACCCGTCATACACACCATGCACTATACACCCGCCCATTACACACCCTGCCCATTTTAAACACCGCCCATTATACACCTCGCCCATTATACACCTCGCCCGATATACACCACGCCCGTTATGCACCGCGCTCGCTATACACCTCGCCTGTTACACAACCCGCCCATTACACACCGTGCCCATAATACAAACCGCCCATTACACCCACCGCCCATGATACACCCCACCTATTACACCTGCCCATTGTTCACCTGCCAAATATACCTCTCCCATTTTACACACCGCCCGTTATACACACCGCCCGTTATACACACCGCCCGTTATACACACCGCCCATTCTACACCTGCCCGTTTTACACACCCGCCCATTATACACCCTGCCCGTTATACACACCGCCCGTTATACACACCGCCCGTTATACACCCGCCCATTCTACACCTGCCCGATCTACACACCCGCCCATTATACACCCTGCCTGTTTTACACCTGGCGGCTATGCAATCCGCCCGATATACACCCCGCCCGATATACACCCCGCCCATTGTTCACCTGCCTGATATACCCCTCACATTTTACACACCACCCGTTATACGCCCCGCCTGTTATACACCCTACCCGATATACACCCGCCCGTTATACACACCACGCATCATACACCCGCACATTGCACACCCCGCCCGTTTTAAACACCGGCCGATATACACACCGCCCGTTATACACCGCGCTCGCTATATACCTCGCCTGTTACACAACACACCCGTTATACACCGTGCCCGTAATACAAACTGCCCATAATACACACCGCCCATGATACACCCCACCTATTACACCCCACCCGTTATACACCCAGCCTATTTTACACCCGCCCGTTTTACACATGCACGTTACACACACGCCCGTTATACACCACGTCCGATATATACCCGCCCATTTTACACCCCACCCGTTATAAACCCCGCATGCTATACACACCGCCCCTTATACACCCGCCTGTTATACACCCGCCTGTTATACACCCGCCTGTTATGCACCCCATCCGTATGCACCTTCCCCGTTTTACACTCCGCCTGTTTGCACTCCGCCTGTTTGCACTCCGCTTGTTTACACCCTGCCCCTTATACACCACGCCCCTTATACACCTCGCCCCTTATACACCTCGCCCCTTATGCACCCCGCCCGTTATGCACCCTGCCCGTTATGCACCCGGCCCGTTATGCATCCCGCCCGTTTTACACTCCGCCTGTTTACACTCCCCTTGTTTACATTCTGCCTGTTTACACCCCGCCCCTTATACACCCTGCCCCTTATACGCCCCAGCCGTTATACACCCCGCCTGATGTACACTCGCCCGTTATACACCCGCCCGCTATGCAACTGCCGCTTATACAGCCCGTCCGATATACTTCCCGCCGTTACATATCCGCTTGTTATGCACACCACCCCTTATACACCCCGCCCGTTACACGCCCGCCCGTTACACGCCCCGCCCATTATACGCCCCACCCGTTATACACCCCGCCCGTTATACGCGCGATACACGCCCCGCCCGTTATACACCCCGCCCGTTATACACCCCACCTGTTGTATGCCCCGCCCATTATTCGTCCCACCCTATATAGGCCCCGCCCATTTTTCCACTCGACCCTTTATATGCCCCGCCCATTATACACCCCGCCCGTTATACACCCCGCCCGTTATACACCCAGCACGTTATGCATTACGTCCGATATACACCCCACTTGTTATACGCTCCGCCCGTTATGCACCCCGTCTGTTATACACTCGCCCGTTATACACCTGCCTATTATGCAACTGCCGCTTATACAGCCCGTCCGATATACTGCCCGCTGTTACATATCCGCCTGTTATACACCCTACCCGTTATACGCCCTACCCGTTATACGCCATACCCATTATACAGCCGTCCGTTATACAGCCGTCCGTTATACAGCCCGCCCGTATACAACCCGCCCGTTATGCACCCGCCCATTATATATCCGCCCATTACACACCCCGCTCTTTATACGCCCCGCCTGATGTACTGCCGCCAGTTATACACCCGCCCATTATGCAACTGCCGTTTATACAGCCCGTCCGATATACTGCCTGCCGTTACATATCCGCCTGTTATACGCCCCGCCCTTATACACCCCGCCCGTTATACACCCCGCCCGTTATACACCCCGCCCGTTATACACCCCGCCCGTTATACACACTGCCCATTATGCACCACGCCCGTTATACGCACCACCCTATATAAGCCCCGCCCATTATACGCCCTGCCTGTTCTTCACCCCGCCCGTTGTGAGCCCCGCACATTCTACGCCCCACCCTTTATGCGCCCCGCCCACTTTTCATCCCGCCCGTTATACTCCCCAGCCATTATACTCCCTGCCCGTTATTCTACCCGCCCATTATTCACTCCGCCCATTATCCACGCACCCGTTATACACCCTGCCCGTTATACACCCCGCCTGTTAAACACCGCGCACGATATGCACCCCGCCCGTTAGACACACCGCTCGTGAAACGCTCTGCCTATTATACGCCCCGCCTGTTATACAGCCGCCCATTACAAACCCTGCCAATATACACCCCGCCCGATACACACACGCCCGTTATACAGCCCGCCTGTTATAGGCCCCGCCCATTATTCGCCCCCACCTGTTGTTCACCCCGTCCGTTATACACCGCACCCGTTATGCGCCCCACCCGTTATACGCATCGGCAGTTATACGCCCGCTCGTTATACAGCCCGTCCGTTATACTGCCCGCCGTTACATATCCGCCTGTTACGCACCCCACCCCTTATACTCCCCGCCCGTTATACACCCTGCCCGTTATACACCCTGCCCGTTATACACCCCGCCCGTTATACTCCCCACCCATTATACTCCCCACCCGTTATACTCCCCACCCGTTATACTCCCCGCCCGTTATACTCCCCGCCCGTTGTTCACCTGCCTGATATCCCCTTACCATTTTACACACCGCCCGTTTTACATGTCGCCTGCTATACACCCCGCCCGTTATACACCCCGC
Source organism: Pristiophorus japonicus (assembly GCF_044704955.1). Taxonomy (NCBI): domain Eukaryota; kingdom Metazoa; phylum Chordata; class Chondrichthyes; family Pristiophoridae; genus Pristiophorus; species Pristiophorus japonicus. Next base: position 80,794,878 of record NC_091991.1, on the reverse strand, counting down.
CCGTTATACGCATCACCCATTATGTACCCCGCCCGTTTTAAACACTGCCCGATATAAACCCCACCCAATATGCACACCCGCCCGTTATACACGCCGCCTATTGTACATCCCGCCCGTTATATACCCCACCCATTATACACCACGTCCGTGATACAACCCACCTGTGATACACACCGCCCGCTTTACACGCCGTTCATTATAGATCCCGCCCGTTATACAACCCGCCCGATATACATCCCACCCGCTATACATCCCGCCCGCTATACACCCCGCATGCTATACATGCCGCCCCTTATAAACCCGCCTGTATACACCCCACCCATTATACACTCCACCCGTTTACACCACGCCCGTTATACACCCTGCCCGTTATATACCCACCCGTTATACACCCTCTCTGTTGTGCACCCCGCCCGTTGTGCACCCCGCCCATTATATAGCCCGCCTGTTATACACCCCGCCCGTTATGCACCCGGCATGGTATGTACCTGGCCTGTGTACACCTTTCCCGTTATACACCGCTCCCATTATACACTCCGCCCGTTATACACCCCGCCCGTTATAGGCCCTGCCTTTTATGCACCCCGCCCGTTATATACCCACCCGTTATACACCCTGCCCGTTATACACTCCACCGGTTATACACCCCACCTGTTATACACCCGCCCATTATAAATCCGCCCGTTAAACGCCCCGCACGTTATACGCCCCGCCCGTTATACGCCCGCCCGTTATACGCTCGCTATACAACCCGCCTGTTATACACCCTGCCCATTACACACCCACCCGATATACACCAGCCTATTATACACCAGCCCGTTATACACCCCGCCCGTTATACACCCAGCCAGATATACACACCGCCCGTTATACACACTGCCCGACATGCACCGCACCCATTACGCATCCCGCCCCATTATACACCCGCCCGTTATACAACTGCTGCTTATCCACCCCATCCGATATGCAGCCAGCTGTTACACGTCCGCCTGTTCTGCACCCCGCTCCTTATATACCCTATCCCTTGTACACCCCGCTCCTTATACAACCTGCCCGCTACACACCCCACCCGCTATACACCCGCCCGTTATACACCCCGCCCGTTATTCACCCCGCCCGTTATTCACCCCGCCCGTTATTCACCAGGCCCGTTATTCACCCCGCCCGTTATTCACCAGGCCCGTTATTCACCCCGCCCGTTATACACCAGGCCCGTTATTCACCCCGCCTGTTATTCACCCCGCCCGTTATTCACCCTGCCCGTTATTAACCCCGCCCGTTATGCACCCCGCCCATAATACAAACTGCCCGTTACACACACCGCCCATGATACACCCCACCTATTACACCCGCCTGTTTTACCCCCACCCGTTTTACCCCCGCCCGTTGTTCACCTGCCTGATATACCCCGCCCATTTTACACACCATCCGTTATACACCCGCCTGTTATACACCCCGCCCCTTATTCACCCCGCCCCTTATACATCCGACCATTACACACCCGCCCATTTTTAACACTGCCCGATATACACCCCGCCCTTTACACAACCCGCCAGTTACACACCATGCCCGTGATACAATCCGCCCATACACCCGCCCATTACACCCGCCCGTGTTAGCCTGCACTTATACGCCCCGCCCGTTATACGCCCCGCCCGCAATATGCACCGCCCCTTATATACCCACCCGATATACATCCGCCCGTTATACTCACCGCCCGATTTGCACCCCGCCCGTTACTCACCCCGTCCCTTATACACCCCGCCCCTTATACACCTCAACCGTTATACACCCCGCCCGCAATATGCACCGCCCCTTATAAACCCACCCGATATCCACCGCCTGTTACACTCACCGCCCGATATACACTCCACCCGGTACGCACCCCGCCCCTTATACACCGCCCCATTATACACCCAACCCATTATACACAACACCCGTTGTACACCCCGCCCATGATACAACCCACCTGTGATGCAACCCACCTGTGATGCAACCCATCTGTGATACACTCCTCATATTATACACTCCGCCATCATACACTCCGCCTGATATATACCTGCCCAATACACACCCCGCCCGTTATATACACCCGCCCGTTATACACACCACCCATTATACATAACACCTGTTATACACATTAGACATAACACCTGTTATACACACCACCGTTATACACACCACACACTATACACCCCGCCCGTGACACACAGTGCCCGTAATACAAACCGCCCGTTTTACACCCCGCCCGCAATATGCACCGCCCCTTATAAACCCACCCGATATACACCCGCCCGTTATACTCACAGCCCGTGGGACACCCCGGCCGTTGTACACCCGCACATTTTACACCCGCCCATTTGACACCCGCCCGTTACACACCCGCCCGTTGTTCACCTGCCTGATATACTCCTCCCATTTTACACATTGCCCGTTATACACCCCAACCATTATACACACCGCCCGTTATACAACCGGCCCATTATACATCCCGCCCATTATACAACCGCCGCTTATGCAGCCAGCCCGCAATACACTAGACCGTAATACACTCTGCCCGTTTTACAACCACCCGTTATGCACTCCGCTCGTTATGTACCCTGCCCTTGAAACAAACTTCCCGCTCAGCACATCGCCGCTTATATGCCCTGCCCATTATATACCCCGCACGCTATACGCACACTCATTATACACCCCATCTGTTATACACACCGCCCTTTATACACACCCCCTGTTATAAACACCGCGCGATATGCACCCCGCCCATTACGCACCCCGCCCCTTATATGCACCCCGCCTGTTATGCACCCTGCTCCTTGTACACCCCATCCCTATACACCCTGCTCCTTATACGTCCTGCCCGCTACACACACCGCCCGTTATACACCCGCCCGTTATACACCCTGCCCGTTTTACAACCACCCTTTATGCACTCCGCTCATTATGTACCCTGCCCTTTATACAAACTGCCCGCTCCGCACACCGCCCCTTATACGCCCTGCTCATTATACACCCACCCGCTATACGCACACCCGTTATACACCCCATCTGTTATACACACCGCCCTTTATACACACCCCGTTATAAACACCGCCCGATATGCATCCCGCCCGTTCCGCATCCCGCCCGTTGTGCACCCCGCCCGTTGTACACCCCGCCCGTGAGACACCCCGCCCGTGAGATACCCCGCCCGTGAGACACCCTGCCCGTTACACACCCGCCCGTTGTTCACCTGCCTGATATACTCCTCCCATTTTACACACTGTCCATTATACACACCACCCGTTATACACCCTGTCCGATATATACACTGCCTGCTACACACCCGCCTGATATACACACCAGCCCGTTATTCACCCCGCCTGTTATATACCCCGCCCATTACACACCCTGCCCGTTATATAACCGCCGCTTATACACCCCATCAGATATGCAGTCCGCCATTACACATCCATCTGTTCTGTACCCCGCTCCTTATACGACCTGCCCGCTACACACACCGCCCCTTATACACCCCGCCCGCTACACACCCCGCCCCTTATACACCCCGCCCGCTACACACCCCGCCCGTTATAAACACCGCCCGTTATACACGCCCCATGTTACACAATCAGCCCCTTACACACCGTGCCCGTAATACAAACCGCCCGTTACACACACCTATTACACCCGCCCATTTTACACTGCCCATCTTGCCCCCACCCATTTTACCCCCGCCTGTTTTACCCCCGCCTGTTTTACCCCCGCCCGTAATGCACCCCGCCCGATATACACCTCGCCCATCACACACCCGCACATTGTTCACCTTCTTGATATACTCCTCCCATTTTACACACCGCCCGTTATACACACCACTCGTTATACACACCACTCGTGTATAATGGGTGGTGCATATAACATCACCCATTATACACCTGCCCATTACACACTCCACTCATTATACACACCGGCCCATTTTAAACACTGCCTGATATAAACTCCGCCCGATATACACACCAGCCCGTTGTACCCCCGCCCCGTGAGACATCCCGCCAGCTTTACAACCCGCCCGTTATACACCCCGCCCATTATACAACCGCCGCTTATACACCCATCCGATATATGGCCCGCCGTTACACATCCGCCTGTTCTGCACCCCGCTCCTTATACACCCCATCCCTTATACACTCTGCTCCTTATACAACCTGCCCGCTACACACCCTGCCCGTCATACACTGCGCCCGCTATACACCTCGCCTATGACACAACCCTCCCGTGACACACCGTGCCCGTAATACAAACCGCCCGTTACACACACCGGCCATGATATACCCGACCTATTACCTCTGCCCGTTTCACCCCCGCCCGTTGTTCACCTGCCTGCTATACCCCTCGATATACTCACCGCCCGCTATGCACCCCGCCCCTTATGTACCCGGCCCCTTATGTACCCCGCCCCTGATACATCCTTCCCGTTATACACCCCACCCATTTTACACCGTGCCCTCTATACGCACCGTCCCTTATAACCCGCCCATTATACTCACCGCCCGATATGCACCTCGCCCGTTACGCACCCCGCCCATTACACAGCCCGCCCCTTATACACCACCCATTATACATACCACCCGTTATACACATCACCCGTTATACACACCATGCACTATACACCCGCCCATTACACACCCTGCCCATTTTAAACACCGCCCATTATACACCTCGCCCATTATACACCTCGCCCGATATACACCACGCCCGTTGTACACCGCGCTCGCTATACACCTCGCCTGTTACACAACCCGCCCATTACACACCGTGCCCATAATACAAACCGCCCATTACACCCACCGCCCATGATACACCCCACCGATTACACCCGCCCATTGTTCACCTGCCAAATATACCTCTCCCATTTTACACACCTCCCGTTATACGCACCGCTCGTTATACACACCGCCCGTTATACACCCGCCCATTCTACACCTGCCCGTTTTACACACCCGCCCATTATACACCCTGCCCGTTATACACACCGCCCGTTATATACACTGCCCGATCTACACACCCGCCCATTATACACCCTGCCTGTTTTACACCTGGCAGCTATGCACCCCGCCCGATATACACCCCGCCCATTGTTCACCTGCCTGATATACCCCCCCCGTTTTACACTCCGCCTGTTTACACTCCGCCTGTTTACACTCCGCCTGTTTACACCCCGCCCCTTATACACCCCGCCCCTTATACACCCCGCCCCTTATACACCCCGCCCCTTATACACTCCGCCCGGTTTACACTCCGCTTGTTTACACTCCGCCTGTTTACACCCCGCCCTTATACACCTCTCCTGATGTACACCCGCCCATTATGCAACTGCCGCTTATACAGCCAATCCGATATAGTGGCCGCCGTTACATAGCCGCCTGTTATACACCCCGCCCCTTACACACCCTACCCATTATTCACCCCTACCGTTATACACCCCGCCCGTTATGCACCCGGCAAGTTATACACCACGCCCGTTATACACCCCGCCCGTTATACACCACTTGTTATACACACCGCCCGTTATACACACTGCCCTTTACACATCCCGCCCATTTTACACCCCGCACGTTTTACACCCCGCCTGATGTACACTCGCCCGTTATACACCCGCCCGCTATGCAACTGCCGCTAATACAGCCCGTCCGATATACTTCCCGCCGTTACATATCCGCTTGTTATGCACACCGCCCCTTATACACCCCGTCCCTTACACACCCCGTCCCTTACACACCCCGTCCCTTACACGCCCCGCCCATTACACGCCCCGCCCGTTACACGCCCCGCCCGTTATACTTGCGATACACGCCCCGCCCGTTATACACCCCGCCCGTTATACACCCCACCTGTTGTATGCCCCGCCCATTATTCGTCCCACCCTATATAGGCCCCGCCCATTTTTCCACCCGGCCCTTTATATGCCCCGCCCATTATACACCCCGCGCGTTATACACCCCACCCATTATACACCCCGTCCGTTATACACCCCGCCCGTTATACACCCAGCACGTTATGCATCACGTCCGATATACACCCCACTTGTTATACGCCCCGCCCGTTATACACACGGCCCGTTATACACTCGCCCGTTATACACCCGCCTATTATGCAACTGCCGCTTATACAGCCCGTCCGATATACTGCCCGCTGTTACATATCCGCCTGTTATACGCCCTACCCGTTATACGCCCTACCCGTTATACGCCATACCCGTTATACAGCCGTCCGTTATACAGCCCTCCTGTTATACAGTCTACCCGTTATACAGCCGCCCGTTATACAGCCGCCGTTATACAGCCCGCCCGTTATACAGCCCACCCGTTATACAGCCCACCCGTTATATATCCGCCCATTATACACCCCGCTCTTTATACGCTCCGCCTGATATACACCCGCCAGTTATACAGCACGTCCGTTATATACCCCGCCCATTATACACACCGCCCATTATGCACCCCGCCCGTTATACGCACCACCCTATATAAGCCCTGCCCATTATACGCCCTGCCTGTTCTTCACCCCGCCCGATGTGAGCCCTGCCCGTTATACTCCCCGGCCATTATACTCCCCGCCCGTTATTCTACCCACCCATTATTCACTCCGCCCATTATCCATGCACCCGTTATACACCCCGCCCGTTATACACCCTGCCCGTTATACACCCCGCCCGTTATACACTGCGCATGATATGCACCCCGCCCATTAGACACACCGCTCGTTATACGCCCTGCCTATTATACGCCCCGCCTGTTATACAGCCGCCCATTACAAACCCTGCCAATATACACCCCGCCCGATACACACACGCCCGTAATACAGCCCGCCTGTTATAGGCCCCGCCCATTATGCGCCCCCACCTGTTGTTCACCCCGTCCGTTATACACCGCACCCGTTATGCACCCCACCCGTTATACGCATCGGCAGTTATACGCCCGCTCGTTATACAGCCCGTCCGTTATACTGCCCGCCGTTACATATCCGCCTGTTACGCACCCCACCCCTTATACACCCTGCCCGTTATACACCCCGCCCGTTATACACCCCGCCCGTTATACTCCCCGCCCGTTATACTCCCCGCCCGTTATACTCCCCGCCCGTTGTTCACCTGCCTGATATCCCCTTACCATTTTACACACCGCCCGTTTTACATGTCGCCTGTTATACACCCCGCCCGTTATACACCCCGACCGTTATACGCATCACCCATTATATACCCCGCCCGTTTTAAACACTGCCCGATATAAACCCCACCCAATATGCACACCCGCCTGTTATACACGCCGCCTATTGTACATCCCGCCTGTTATATACCCCACCCATTATACACCGCGTCCGTGATACAACCCACCTATGATACATACCGCCTGCTTTACACGCCGTTCATTATAGATCCCGCCCGTTATACAACCCGCCCGATATACATCCCACTCGCTATACATCCCGCCCGCTATACACCCGGCATGCTATACATGCCGCCCCTTATAAACCCGCCTGTATACACCCCACTCATTATACACTCCACCCGTTTACACCACGCCCGTTATACACCCTGCCCATTATATACCCACCCGTTATACACCCTGTCTGTTGTACACACCGCCCGTTGTGCACCCTGCCCATTATATAGCCCGCCTGTTATACACCCCGCCCATTATGCACCCGGCATGGTATGTACCTGGCCTGTGTACACCTTTCCCGTTATACACCGCTCCCATTATACACTCCGCCCGTTATAGGCCCTGCCTTTTATGCACCCCGCCCGTTATATACCCACCCGTTATACACCCTGCCCGTTATACGCTCCACCGGTTATACACCCCACCTGTTATACACCCGCCAATTATAAATCCGCCCGTTAAACGCCCCGCACGTTATACGCCCCGCCCGTTATACGCCCGGCCCCTTATACGCCCGCCCGTTATACGCTCGCTATACAACCCGCGTGTTATACACCCTGCCCATTACACACCCACCCGATATACACCAGCCCGTTATACATCCCGCCCGTTATACACCGCCCGTTATACACACTGCTCGACATGCACCGCACCCATTACGCATCCCGCCCCATTATACACCCGCCCGTTATACAACTGCTGCTTATACACCCCATCCGATATGCAGCCAGCTGTTACACGTCCGCCTGATCTGCACCCCGCTCCTTATATACCCTATCCCTTGTACACCCCGCTCCTTATACAACCTGCCCGCTACACACCCCACCCGCTATACACCCGCCCGTTATACACCCCGCCCGTTATACACCCCGCCCGTTATACACCCCGCCCTTTATACACCCCGTCCGTTATCACCCCGCCCGTTATTCACCCCGCCCGTTATTTACCTCACCCGTTATTTACCCCGCCCGTTATTTACCCCGCCCGTTATTTACCCCGCCCATTATTTACCCCGCCCGTTATTTACCCCGCCCGTTATTCACCCCGTCCGTTATGCACCGTGCCCGTAATACAAACTGCCCGTGACACACACCGCCCATGATGCACCCCACCTATTACACCAGCCTGTTTTACCCCCACCCGTTTTACCCCCGCCCGTTGTTCACCTGCCTGATATACCCCTCCCATTTTACACACCACCCGTTATACACCCGCCTGTTATACACACTGCCCGATCTACACACCCGCCCATTATACACCCTGCCTGTTTTACACCTGGCGGCTATGCACTCCGCCCGATATACACCCCGCCCGATATACACCCCGCCCATTGTTCACCTGCCTGATATACCCCTCCCATTTTACACACCACCCGTTATACGCCCCGCTTGTTATACACCCTACCCGATACACACCCGCCCATTATACACACCACGCATCATACACCCGCACATTGCACACCCCACCCGTTTTAAACACCGCCCGATATACACACCGCCCGTTATACACCGCACTCGCTATATACCTCGCCTGTTACACAACACACCCGTTATACACCGTGCCCGTAATACAAACTGCCCATAATACACACCGCCCATGATACACCCCACCTATTACACCCGACCTGTTATACACCCCGCCTATTTTACACCCGCCCGTTTTACACATGCACGTTACACACACGCCCGTTTTACACATGCACGTTACACACACGCCCGTTATACACCACGTCCGATATATACCCGCCCGTTATACACCCCACCCGTTATACACCCCGCATGCTATACACACCGCCCCTTATAAACTCGCCTTTATACACCCGCCTGTTATGCACCCCGCCCGTTGTGCATCCCGCCCGTTATACACCCCGCATGCTATACACACCGCCCCTTATAAATTCACCTGTTATACACCTGCCTGTTATACACCTGCCTGTTATACACCTGCCTGTTATACACCCGCCTGTTATACACCCGCCTGTTATCCACCCGCCTGTTATGCACCCCGTCCGTATGCACCCCGCCCGTATGCACCCCGCCCGTTTTACACTCCGCTTGTTTACACTCCGCCTGTTTACACCCCGCCCTTATACACCTCGCCCCTTATACACCCCGCCCCTTATACACCCCGCCCCTTATACGCCCCAGCCGTTATACACCCCGCCTGTTATACACTCCGCTCGCTATACACTCCGCTCGTTATACACCCCGCCTGATGTACACCCGCCCATTATGCAACTGCCGCTTATACAGCCAATCCGATATAGTGGCCGCCGTTACATAGCCGCCTGTTATACACCCCGCCCCTTACACACCCTGCCCGTTATTCACCCCTACCGTTATACACCCCGCCCGTTATGCACCCGGCAAGTTATACACCACGCCCGTTATACACCCCGCCCGTTATACACCCCGCCCGTTATACACCACCTGTTATACACACCGTCCGTTATACACACTGCCCTTTACACATACTGCCCATTTTACACCCCGCCCGTTACACGCCCCGCCCATTAGACGCCCCGCCCGTTATATGCTCGATACACACCCCGCCCGTTATACACCCCACCTGTTGTATGCCCCGCCCATTATTCGTCCCACCCTATATAGGCCCCGCCCATTTTTCCACCCGACCCTTTATACGCCCCGCCCGTTATACGCCCCGCCCGTTATACACCCCGCCCGTTATACACCCCACTTGTTATACACCCCGCCCGCTATACACACGGCCCGTTATACACTCGCCCGTTATACACCCGCCTATTATGCAACTGCCGCTTATACAGCCCGTCCGATATACGGCCCGCTGTTACATATCCGCCTGTTATACAGCCTACCCGTTATACAGCCGCCCGTTATACAGCCCGCCCGTTATGCACCCGCCCGTTATATATCCGCCCATTATACACCCCGATCTTTATACGCCCCGCCTGATGTACACCCGCCAGTTATACACCCGCCCATTATGCAACTGCCGTTTATACAGCCCGTCCGATATACTGCCCGCCGTTACATATCCGCCTGTTATACACCCCGCCCTTATACGCCCCGCACTTATACACCCCGCCCTTATACGCCCCGCCCGTTATACAGCACGTCCGTTACACGCCCCGCCCATTAGACGCCCCGCCCGTTATATGCACGATACACACCCCGTCCGTTATACACCCCACCTGTTGTATGCCCCGCCCATTATTCGTCCCACCCTACATAGGCCCCGCCCATTTTCCACCCGACCCTTTATACGCCCCGCCCGTTATACGCACCACCCTATATAAGCCCCGCCCATTATACGCCCTACCTGTTCTTCAACCCGCCCGATGTGAGCCCCGCACGTTATACGCCCCACCCTTTAAGCCCCCCGCCCACTTTTCATCCCGCCCGTTATACTCCCCGGCCATTATACTCCCCGCCCGTTATTCTACCCACCCATTATTCACTCCGCCCATTATCCACGCACCCGTTATACACCCCGCCCATTATACACCCCGCCCGTTATACACCCCGCCCGTTATACACCGCGCACGATATGCACCCCGCCCATTAGACACACCGCTCGTTATACGCTCTGCCTATTATACGCCCCGCCTGTTTACAGCCGCCCATTACAAACCCTGCCAATATACACCCCGCCCGATACACACACGCCCGTTATACAGCCCGCCTGTTATAGGCCCCGCCCATTATTCGCCCCCACCTGTTGTTCACCCCGTCCGTTATACACCGCACCCGTTATGCGCCCCACCCGTTATACGCATCGGCAGTTATACGCCCACCCGTTATACGCCCGCTCGTTATACTCCCCGCCCATTATACTCCCCGACCGTTATACTACCCGCCCGTTATATTCCCCGCCCGTTATACTCCCCGCCGGTTATACTCCCCGCCCGTTATACTCCCCGCCCGTTGTTCACCTGCCTGATATACCCTTACCATTTTACACACCGCCCGTTTTACATGTCGCCTGTTATACACCCCGCCCGTTATACACCCCGCCCGTTATAAGCATCACCCATTATATACCCCGCCCGTTTTAAACACTGCCCGATATAAACCCCACCCAATATGCACACCCGCCCATTATACACGCCGCCTATTGTACATCCTGCCTGTTATATACCCCACCCATTATACACCGCATCCGTGATACAACCCACCTGTGATACACACCGCCCGCCTTACACGCCGTTCATTATAGATCCCGCCCGTTATACAACCCGCCCGATATACATCCCACCCGCTATACATCCCGCCCGCTATGCACCCCGCATGCTATACATGCCGCCCCTTATAAACCCGCCTGTATACATCCCACCCATTATACACTCCACCAGTTTACACCACGCTCGTTATACACCCTGCCCATTATACACCCTGCCCGTTGTACACCCTGCCCGTTATACACCCTGTCTGTTGTGCAGCCCGCCCGTTGTACACCCCGCCCATTATATAGCCCACCGGTTATACACCCCGCCCGTTATGCACACGGCATGGTATGTACCTGGCCTGTGTATAGCTTTCCCGTTATGCACCACTCCCATTATACACTCCGCCCGTTATACACCCTGCCCGTTATAGGCCCTGCCTTTTATGCAACCCGCCCGTTATACACCCTGCCCGTTATACACTCCACCCGTTATACACACCACCTGATGTATACCCACCCGTTATGCAACTGCCGCTTATACAGCCCGTCCGATATACTGCCCGCCGTTACAAATCCACCTGTTATGCACCCCGCCCCTTATGCACCCCGCCCCTTATGCACCCCGCACCTTACACACCCCGCCTTATACACACCGCCCCTTATACACCCCGCCCCTTATACGCCCCACCCCTTATACGCCCCGCCCGTTATACGCCCCGCCCATTATACACCCGCCCGTTATGCAACTGCCGCTTATACAGCCCGTCCGTTAGAAACCCCGCACATTACATCGCGCCCGATATACACCCAGTCCGTTATACACCCCACTTGTTATACACCACACCGTTTATACACCCCGTCCGTTAGACACACTGCTCATTATACACACTGCCCGTTATACGCCCTGCCAGATATATATGCCCCTTACAAACCCCACCAATATACACCCCGCCCGATACACACACACACGTTATATACCCCGCCCGTTATAGGGCCCGCCCTATATACGCCCCACCTGTTATGCACCCCGTCCGTTATACGCCCCGCCCGTTATACAGCACATACGTTATATACCCCGCCCGTTATACACGCCGCCTATTGTACATCCCGCCTGTTATATACCCCACCCATTATACACCGCGTCCGTGATACAACCCACCTATGATACATACCGCCCGCTTTACACGCCGTTCATTTTCGATCCCGCCCGTTATACAACCCGCCTGATATACATCCCACTCGCTATACATCCCGCCCGCTATACACCCGGCATGCTATACATGCCGCCCCTTATAAACCCGCCTGTATACACCCCACTCATTATACACTCCACCCGTTTACACCACGCCCGTTATACACCCTGCCCATTATATACCCACCCGTTATACACCCTGTCTGTTGTACACACCGCCCGTTGTGCACCCCGCCCGTTGTACACCACGCCCATTATATAGCCCGCCTGTTATACACCCCGCCCGTTATGCACCCGGCATGGTATGTACCTTGCCTGTGTACACCTTTCCCGTTATACACCGCTCCCATTATACACTCCGCCCGTTATACACCCCGCCCGTTATAGGCCCTGCCTTTTATGCACCCCGCCCGTTATATACCCACCCATTATACACCCTGCCCGTTATACACTCCGCCCGTTATACACACCACCTGATGTACACCCACCCGCTATGCAACTGCCGCTTATACAGCCCGTCCGATATACTGCCCGCCGTTACAAATCAACCTGTTATGCACCCCGCCCCTTATGCACCCCGCCCTTATGCACCCCGCCACTTATACACCCCGCCCCTTATACGCCCCGCCCGTTATACACCCGCCCGTTATGCAACTGCCGCTTATACAGCCCGTCCGTTATATACCCCGCACATTATACATCGCGCCCGATATACACCCATCCGTTATACACCCCACTTGTTATACACCCCACCTGTTATGCACCCCATCCGTTATACGCCCCGCTCGTTATACACATCACCCATTATACACATACCCCGCCCGTTCTGCCTCCCGCCGGTTATACATCCGTCCGTTATGCACCCGCCCGTTATGCACCCGCCCGTTATACACCCCACTCTTTATACACCCCGCCCATTATACACCCTGCCCGTTATACACCCCGCCCATTGTACACCCTGCCCGTTATACACCCCGCCCATTATACAGCACGTACGTTATGCACCCCGCCCATTATACACCCCACTCTTTATACACCCCGCCCGTTATACACCCCGCCCATTTACACCCCGCACATTATACATCGCGCACGATATGCACCCCGCCCGTTAGACACACCGCTCGTTATACGCTCTGCCTGTTATACGCTCTGCCTGTTATACGCCCCGCCTGTTATACAGCCGCCCATTAAAAACCCCGCCAATATACACCCCGCCCGATACACACACGCCCCTTATACACCCCGCCCATTATTCGCCCCCACCTGTTGTTCATCCGTTATACGCCACACCCGTTATACGCCCCACCCATTATACGCATCTGCAGTTATACGCCCGCTCGTTATACAGCCCGTCCGTTATACTGCCCGCCGTTACATATCCGCCCGTTATACTCCCCGCCCGTTATACTCCCCGCCCGTTATACTCCCCGCCCGTTGTTCACCTGCCTGATATACCCTTACCATTTTACACACCGCCCGTTTTATATGTCGCCTGTTATGCACCCCGCCCGTTATACACCTCGCCCGTTATACGCATCACCCAATATATACCCCGCCCGTTTTAAACACTGCCCGATATAAACTCCAACCATGCACACCCGCCCGTTATACACGCCGCCTATTGTACATCCCGCCCGTTATATACCCCACCCATTATACACCGCGTCCGTGATACAACCCACCTGTGATACACACCGCCCGCTTTACACGCCGTTCATTATAGATCCCGCCCGTTATACAACCCGCCCGATATACATCCCACCCGCTATACATCCCGCCCGCTATACACCCGGCATGCTATACATGCCGCCCCTTATAAACCCGCCTGTATACACCCCACCCATTATACACCACACCTGTTATACACCCTGCCCGTTGTACACCCTGCCCGTTATATACCCACCTGTTATACACCCCGTAACCGTTGCGCACCCCGCCCATTGTGCACTCCGCCCGTTGTACACCCCGCCCATTATATAGCCCGCCTGTTATACACCCCGCCCGTTATACACTCCGCCCGTTATACACACCACCTGATGTACACCCACCCGTTATGCAACTGCCGCTTATACAGCCCGTCCGATATACTGCCCGCCGTCGCAAATCAACCTGTTATGCACCCCGCCCCTTATGCACCCCGCCCCTTATGAACCCCGCCCCTTATGCACCCCACCCCTTATGCACCCCTCCCCTTATACACCCCGCCTTATACACACCGCCCTTTATCTACCCCGCCTTATACACCCCGCCCCTTATACACCCCGCCCCTTATACGCCCCGCCCGTTATACTCCCCGCCCGTTATACACCCGCCCGTTATGCAACTGCCGCTTATACAGCCCGTCCATTATATACCCCGCACATTATACATCGCGCCCGATATACACCCATCCGTTATACACCCCACTTGTTATACACCACACCGTTTATACACCCCGTCCATTAGACACACTGCTCGTTATACACACTGCCCGTTATACGCCCTGCCCGATATATATGCCCCTTACAAACCCCACCAATATACATCCCGCCCGATACACACGCACCCGTTATACACCCCGCCCGTTATAGGGCCCGCCCTATATACGCCCCACCTGTTATGCACCCCGTCCGTTATACGTCCCGTCCGTTATACGCCCCGCCCGTTATACAGCACGTATGTTATATACCCCGGCCGTTATGCACCCCGCCCGTTATACGCCCCACCCTATATAAGCCCCGCCCATTATACACCCCGCCCGTTATGCACCCGGCAATTTTTATACCCGCCCGTTATACACCCCTCCCTTATACACCCTGCCCATTATACACCCCGCCCGTTATACACCCCGCCCTATATATGCCCCACCCATTATGCACCCCGTCCGTTATACGTCCCGTCCGTTATACGCCCCACCCGTTATACGCCCCGCTCGTTATACACATCACCCATTATATACCCCGCCCGTTCTGCCTCCCGCCGGTTATTCAGCCATCCGTTATGCACCCGCCCTTTATACATCCCGCCCGTTATTCGTCCCGCCCGTTATTCGTCCCGCCCATTATAAACCCCGCCCGTTAGACACCCCGCACGTTCTACATCGCGCCCGATATGCATCCCGCCCTTTATCTCCCCCACTTGTTATACACGCCACCCTTTGTACACAGCACTCGTTATCCACTCCGCCCGTTATACGCCCCGCCTGTTATACGCCCCGCCCATTATACGCCCCGCCTGTTTTCAGCCGCCCGTTACAAACCCCACCCGTTTTACACCCCGCCCGCGATACACCCCGCCCCCAGTATAGTCCCCACCCTAAATAGGCCCCGCCTGTTATTCGCCCGGCCCATTATACACCTCGCCCGTTATACGCCCCCTTGTTATACACCCCGCCCGTTATACACCCCGCCCGTTATACACCCCGCCCGTTATGCACCCGGCAAGTTATATATCCGCCCATTATACACCCGCCTGATATACCCCTCCCATTATACACACCGCCTGTTATACACACTGCCCATTATATACCCCGCCTGTTATACACCCACCCATTGCACACACACCCAATATGCACACCACCCGTTATACACCCGCCCGCTATACACCTCTCCCACAATACATCCCGCCCGCTATAAATCCCGCCCGCTGTACACCTCGCCCGCTATACATCCCGCCCGCTATACACCCCTCCCATTATGCACCCCGCTCGTTATGCACCCCGCCCGTTACGCACCCCAATCGTTATGCACCCGCCCATTATGCACTCGCCCGTTACGCACCCCGCCCCGTTATACACCCCGCACATTATACACCCCGCCCGTTATACACCCCGCCTGTCATGCAACTGCCGCTTATACAGCCCATCCGATATACTGCCCGCCATTACATATCCACCTGTAATGCAACCTGCCCCTTATACATCCCGTCCCTTATAGACACTGCCCATTACACACCCCGCCCGTTACACACCCCGCCCGTTATACACTCCTCCCATTATACACCCCGCCCGTTAAGCATCCAGCAATTTTTATACCCGCCTGTTATACACCCCTCCCTTATACACCCTGCCCGTTATACATCCCGCCCGTTATAGGCCCTGCCTGTTATGCGCCCCACCCTATATACACCCCGTCCGTCATATGCCGCGCCCGTTATACACCCCACCTATTATACACCCTACCCATTATACACCCCGCCCGTTATTCGTCCCGCCCATTCTACATCACGCCCGATATTCACCCCGCCCGATATACGCCCCGCCCGTTATACGCCCCTCCTGTTTTCAGCCGCCCGTTACAAACACCGCCTGTTATACACCCCGCCCGATACACCCCGCCCGCTATACACCCTGCCCCCATTATAGGCCCCGCCCTATATTCGCCCTGCCTGTTATTCGCCCGGCCTGTTATATGCCCCGCCCGTTATACACCCCGCCCGTTATACGTCCCGCCCATTATACACCCCGCCCGTTATACACCCCCTCGTTATACACCCTGCCTGATGTACACCTGCCCGTTATACACCCATCCGTTATGTAACTGCCGCTTCTACAGCCCATCCGATATACTGCCCACAGTTACATATTCGCCTGTTATACACCCCGTCTCTTATACACCCCGCCCGATACACCCCGCTCGCTATACACCCTGCCCCAATTATAAGCCCCGCCCTATATACGCCCCGCCCTATATACGCCCCGCCTGTTATTCGCCTGGCCCGTTATACGCCCCACCCGTTATGCACCCCGCCCGTTATACACCCCGCCCGTTATGCACCCGGCAAGTTATATACCCGCCTGATATACCCCCCCCGTTATACACCCCGCCTGTTATAGACCCCGTCCCTTATACACCCCGTCCCGTCCCTTATACACCCCGTCCCTTATACACCCCGCACGTTTACACCCCACCCTTATACACCCCGCCCTTATACACCCCGCCCGTTATGCACCCGGCAAGTTATATACCAGCCCATTATACACCCTTCCCTATCTTCACCTGCCTGATATACACCTCCCGTTATACACATCGCCTGTTATACACCCACCTGTTGCACACCCGCCCAATATGCACCTCACCCGTTATACACCCGCCCGCTATACACCTCTCCCACAATACATCCCGCCCGTTATACACCCCGCCCGTTATACACCCTGCCCGTTATACTCCCCACCTTATATGTGCCCACCCACTTTTCACCCCGCCCGTTATACTCCCCGCCCGTTATACTCCCCGCCCGTTATACTCCCCGCCCGTTATACTCCCCGCCCGTTATACTCCCCGCCCGTTATACTGCCCGCCCTATATGCGCCCTGCCCACTTTTCACCCCGCCCGTTGTACTCCCCGCCCGTTGTACTCCCCGCCGTTATACTCCCCGCCCGTTATACGCCCTGCTCATTATCCACGCGCACGTTATACACCCCGCCCGTTATACACTCCACCCTTTATACACCCCGTCCGTTAGACACACCGCTCATTATACGCCCTGCCTGTTAAATGCCCCGTCCATTATACGCCTCTCCTGTTATACAGCTGCCCGTTACAAACCCCGCCAATATACACACGCCCGTTATACACCCCGCCCGTTATAGGCCCTGCCCTATATACGCCATGCCCATTATACGCCCCACCTGTTGTACACCCCGCCCGTTATGCACCTTGTCCGTTATACACCCCGCCCGTTATACACCCCGCCCGTTATACACATCACCCATTATATACCCGCCCGTTTTAAACACTGCCCGATATAAACCCCGCCCGATATGCACACCCGCCCATTATACATGCCGTCTATTGTACATCCCGCCCGCTATATACCACACCCGTTATACACCGCGCTTGTGATACAACCCACCTGTGTTACAAACCACCTGTGATACACCCCGCCAGTTATACACCCTACCAGTTATACACCCCGCCCGATATGCACCCCGCCCGATATACACCCCGCCCGATATACACCCCGCCCGATATACACCCCGCCCGATATACACCCCGCCCGATATACACACCGCCCGATATACACGCCGACCGCTATACATGCCGCCCCTTATAAACCCGCCCGTTATGCACCCGTCCGTTATGCACCCGTCCGTTATGCACCCGTCCGTTACGCACCCATCCGTTACGCACCCGTCCGTTACGCACCCGTCCGTTACGCACCCGTCCCCTTACGCACCCGGCCCCTTACGCACCCGGCCCCTTACTCACCCCGCCCCTTACTCACCCCGCCCCTTACGCACCCCACCCCTTACGCACCCCGCCCGTTATATATCCCGCCCGTTAGACACCCTGCCCGTTATATAGCCCGCCTGTTATGCACCTCGCCCGTTATGCACCTGGCAAGGTATACACCCGCCCGTTATACACCACTCCCCTTATACACCACTCCTGTTATACACCCCGCACCCCGCCCGTTATACGCCCGCCCGTTATGCGCCCGCCAGTTACACAACCCGCCTGTTACACAACACGCCGATACACACCCGCCCGTTATACACCCCGCCCATAATGCACCCGTCAAGGTATACACCCGCCCGTTATACACCACTCCCCTTATGCACCCCGCCCGTTATGCACCCCGCCCGTTATGCACCCTGCCCGTTTTACACACGCCCGTTTTACACACGCCCGTTTTACACACGCCCGTTTTACATAAGCCCGTTATACACACGCCCTTTATGCGCCCCACCCGATATACCCCCCGCGTTGTTATACACCCGCCCTTTATACACCGCACACATTATACACCCTGCCTGTTATGCACCCGCCCGTTATACACCCTGCCCTTTATACACTCCGCCCTTTATACACCGCACATGTTATACACCCTGCCCATTATGCATCTGCCCGTTATACACCCGCCCGTTATACACCCCACCCGTTATACACCCCGTCCATTATACACCCTGCCGATATACACATGTCCGTTATACACATGCCCGTTTTACACCCCACCCGATATACACCCACCTGTTACACACATTCCCGTTATACACCCTCCCATTATACGCCCCGCCCGTTATACGCCCCGCCCGCTATACGCCCCTCCCGCTATACATCCCGCCCGTTATACACCCGCTCGTTATACACTCTGCATTTTGGTTGGTTACCTCTTCTTCATAACTTGGAGCCCACAATTTTAATGCAGTAACATGTACGGAGCCCAGGTTCCAGATCTGAAACATGACTGACTGGTGTTCCCTCCACATATGCTGTCTCATCTGTCGTGTGTTATCGAAAAAAAAATAGAAACATAGAAAATAGGTGCAGGAGTAGGTCATTCGGCCCTTTGAGTCTGCACCACCTTCAAGATGATCATGGCTGATCATGCAACTTCAGTACCCCACTCCTGCTTTCTCTCCATACCCCTTGATCCCTTTGGCCGTAAGGGCCACATCTAACGCTCTTTTGAATATATCTAATGAATTGGCCTCAACAAATTTCTGTGGTAGAGAATTCCACAGGGTCACAACTCTCTGAGTGAAGAAGTTTCTCCTTGTCTCGGTCCTAAATGGCTTTCCCATTATCCTTAGACTGTGACCCCGGTTCTGGACTTCCCCAACATTGGGAACATTCTTCCTGCATCTTACGTGTCCAATCCTGTCAGAATTTTATATGTTTCGATGAGATCTCCTCTCATTCTTCTAAATTCCAGTGAATATAAGCCTAGTCGATCCAGTCTTTCTTCATATGTCAGTCCTGCCATCCCGGGAATCAGTCTGGTGAACCTTCGCTGCACTCCCTCAATAGCAAGAATGTCCTTCCTCAGATTAGGAGACCAAAACTGTACACTGTATTCAAGGTTTGGCTTCACCAAGGCCCTGTACAACTAAGACCTCCCTGCTCCTATACTCAAATCCTCTCGCTATGAAGGTCAACATGCCATTTGCCTTCGCCACAGCCTGCTGTACCTGCATGCCTACTTTCAATGACTGATGTACCATGAACCCAGGTCTCATTGCACCTCCCCTTTTCCTAATCTGTCACCATTCAGATAATATTCTGTCTTCCTGTTTTTGCCACCAAAATGGATAACCTCACATTTATCTACATTATACTGCATTGGCCATGCATTTGCCCACTCACCTAACCGGTCCAAGTCACCCTGCAGCCTCTGAGCAACCTCCTCACAGCTCACACTGCCACCCAGCTTAGTGTCATCTGCAAACCTGGAGATATTACATTCAATTCCTTCGTCTAAATCATTAATGTATATTGTAAATAGACGGGGTCCCAGCACTGAACCTTGCGGTACCCCACTAGTCACTGCCTGCCATTCTGAAAAGGACCCGTTTATTCCTACTCTTTGCTTCCTGTCTGCCAACCAGTTCTCTATCCACGTCAATACATTACTCCCAATACCATGTGCTTTAATTTTGCACATTAATCTCTTGTGTGGGACCTTGTCAAAAGCCTTTTGAAAGTCCAAATACACCACATCCACTGGTTCTCCCTTGTCCACTCTACTAGTTACATCCTCAAAAAATTCTAGAAGATTTGTCAAGCATGATTTCCCTTTCATAAATCCATGCTGATTTGGAACGATCCTATCACTGCTTTCCAAATGCACTGTTATTACATCTTTAATAATTGATTACAACATTTCCCCCCACTACCGATGACAGGCTAACTGGTCTATAATTCTCTGTTTTCTCTCTCCCTCCTTTTTTAAAAAGTGGGGTGACATTAGCTACCCTCCAGTCCATAGGAACTGATCCAGAGTCTCCGCTGGTTTCTGTGTTTGGGTTCCTATTTTTTAGACAGGCTATTATTAGGGAGGGAGTTGCCCATTTCTACCCCAGTTATACTCTCAGCGCAGGGGCATTTGTGAACAGCTATTTAGAAGGACTGTGCTTTGCTTATTGGCATACAGCTGTGTTGCCTCAGGGGCTCAGAGAGATAAAATATGTGGACAGGTGGCATAAACTTGGCCCTTTAGTTCAGAAAGTTTAGGGGTGATCTGATCGAGGTGCGTTTTGATAGGGTAAATACAGAGAAACTAATTCCTCTGGTGAGTGAATAAAGAACAAAGGGGCTTAATCTTACAATTAGAACCAGGCTTTTTAGAAGTGAAATCAGCAAGCACTTTTTCACACAAAGAGTAGTGGAAATCTTGAATTCTCTGCGCAAAAGTCTGTGGATGTGTAGGATAAATGGAGCTTTCTAGACTGAGACAAATTTATCAAGGAATATGGAGATAAGACGGGTAAATGGAGTTGCGATGCAGATTAGATAAGATGGAATTGGGGCTGAGGGGCTGAAGGGCCGAATCTTGTCCCTATTCGTGCTCCCATCGAATCACTCCAGAGCGCGCTTTGGGTTTGAAGGCCACATTCACACAGACACTTCCATAACTTGATCGATCTGAGCTCCTGTGGATCCCTTGGGTGCTGTTGTCATGGCGACCCTGCAGATGTCCAAAGTGCAGCGGGTCAATTTTTGTTTTGCTTTTAAAATTATTACAAACATCATCTTCAGGAGGGAGAACCGAGGGGGTGATGATTTTAGTTTGTTAAAGTTTTTATTTTTGGGGGGAGAAGTAAAGTTTGCCAATTTGTGCTGATCTGCACCTGAAACCGCTTTGCATTGGCACATAGGTGGCAGGATCCCAAGACATTGAAGTCACTTTTATTAGTGACCAACATGCCTTTTTAACATTATTGTGGATGCAATGATACATTTATTGGTCCCTGCTTCACAGCCCTGCTGAATAGGGCAATAGGGTGAATGGCAGATTGAATTGATCTCCAGACCTGACTAACCCAGACACATGGTAGTTTCAGACACGGACTCTTCTAATCTATCTTATCACTTTACATTGATGACGCCTCATGACAGATATCCCAGCCAGAGGAAGTAGTTTGACCCTATTCACTCTATCAAGCCTTCAATAATCAGGGGCACAGTCAGTTGTATAAGGCGGCTCACCACCACCTTCCCAATGGCAATTAGGAATGCCCACATCCCGTGAATGAATTAAAAAAAATGTTAAAGCCTTTATTAAATCTGCTCCGGTGGGAATTGTCCTAGGATCTCAAGTCACCACTCTCAACCCTTCTCCAAACCAAGCAACAGACATTTATCCAAACTCTTAATTTCCTGTCGATCAATAAACTATCCAACATTTCTTCTTGCATCAAGTACCTGAATTTTGGTAACAAGCCAAGAGATTAGAACGTGTGACATACTCTCCAGGAACTTGTCGCACACCAGTCTGATTTTGCACTAAGAACATAAGAACATAAGAAATAGGTGCAGGAGTAGGCCATTTGGCCCCTCGAGCCTGCTCCGCCATTTAATAAGATCATGGCTGATCTGATCATGGACTCAGCTCCACTTCCCTGCCTACTCCCCAGATCTCTTTATTCCCTTATCACTCAAAAATCTATCTCCGCCTTAAATATATTCAATGACCCAGCCTCCACAGCTCTCTGGGGCAGAGAATTCCAAAGATTCACAACCCTCTGAGAGAAGAACTTCCTCCTCATCTCAGTTTTAAATGGGCGGCCCCTTATTCTGCGACTATGCCCCCTAGTTTTAGTTTCCCTTATGAGTGGAAATATCCTCTCTGCATTCACCTTGTCGAGCCCCCTCATTATCTTATCTGTTTCGATAAGATCACCTCTCATTCTTCTGAACTCCAATGTGTATAGGCTCAACCTATCCTCATAAGTCAACCCCCTCATCTCTGGAATCAATCTGAACAGCCTCCAATGCAAGTATATATTTCCTTAAATACGGAGACCAAAATTGTATGCAGTACCCTAGGTGTAGCCTCACCAATACCCTGTACAGTTGTAGCAGGACGACTCTGCTTTTATACTCCATCCCCCTTGCAGTAAAGGCCAACATTTCATTTGCCTTCCTGATTACTTGCTGTATCTGCATGCTAACATTTTGTGTTTCATGCACAAGGACCCCCAGGTCCCTCTGTACTGCAGCACTTTGCAATTTTTCTCCATTTAAATTATAATTTGCTTTTCTCCATTTAAATTATAATTTTTCTCCATTTAAATTATAATTTGCTTTTCTATTTTTTCTGCCAAAGTGGATAACCTCACATTTTCCCACATTACACTCCATCTGCCAAATTTTTGCCACTCACTTAGCCTGTCTATATCTCTCTGCAGATTTTTTGTGTCCCCTCACATTTTGCTTTCCCACCCATCGTATTATCAGCAAACTTGGCTACATTACACTCGGTCCCTTCATCCAAGTCATTAATATAGATTGTAAATTACCCCCAACCCCGTGAACTTTAATCTTGTACAGTAACCTTTTATGTGGCACCTTATTGAATGCTTTCTGGAAATCCAAATAGACCACATCCACTGGTTCCCCCATAGCCACCCTGCTCATTACATCCTCAAAGAACTCCAGAAAATTTGTCAAACATGATTTCCCTTTCATAAAACTATGCTGACTCTGCTTGACTGAATTATGCTTTTCCAAATGCCCTGCTACTGCTTCCTAAATAACAGACTCCAGCATTTTCTCAACGACAGATGTTAGGCTAACTGGTCTATAGTTTCCTGCTTTCTGTCTGCCTCCTTTTTTAAATAAGGGCATTCCTTTGTCCCCAAGCATCCAGCATTGACCTTGTGGCTCATTGTTAAACAAGTCAGATACCGTGCTCTCACGCAGGATGTGCGCATCATGGATGCTGCCCAGAAATTGAGCATTCACTGCAGTATAATTTGCTCAACCAGCTCGACATTCAGGGAGTGGAGTCCCTTGCGGTTCCTGAAAACCTCAGCATCCTGAAAAGGTGCCCGCATCGCAATGTGCGTACAGTCTATTGCTCCCTGCACCCTGGGGATGTTTGCAATTCTGGAGAAACCTAAAGTCCTCTCACTCTGTGCCTCCCTGGTCATAGGGAAGCTGATCAAGTCCCTTCTGAGTGCGTACAGGGCTTTAGTGACCTGTCTAATGCAGTGATGTGTAGCATGCTGAGAAAGTCTGCAAATCTTGCCGGCCTAAAAAGAACCCGAGGCATAGAATGATAGTGCCGCGGTGACCTTGGCCTCGACGGACAGTGCAGTTCTAATGGTGCTGGCAGGCTGCAGGTCTGCCCTTATCAGCTGGCATATCTCAGTGATAACCACTTTGTGGAAGCGCAGTCTCAGAAGCCAGGTGGTGTTGGGCAAGTCGAGGTAAGAATGCTTCTCCTTGTACTTGCAGGGGGTGTAACATCTGGTTCTCCTCATCTGTCTGTCACTTCGTACATTGGGTACATAATGCAGTGCAGTGTTCCTTCAGCGATGTCAAGTCTGCTGCATCTATTTGGTCACCAAGAGAGGGTGAGAAAGGACATGCCCCATTGCAGTAGCTCTCTGTTTTCCACCGATTGCACACAAACAAGGAATGTCTCAATGAGCACACCTCTTCAATTCCTATCGGTCACAGTATGGTCAAGATGTTTTCAGAGCTGTTCACATCAACTCCAACGACTGCAGAGTGCAACCGAATCCACCGAGGTTGAAGCACAGCAACTTTTTAAAGGATGCGACATGTGATCTACAGATCTGCGACATGTGATCTACAGATCTGCGACATGTGATCTACAGATCTACAACATGGTGTCCATAACGCTGTGATTCGTCCCGGTTAGTTCCACTTTTTGTGGGCGGATTTTTGATCGAGCGATATTGTGGGCGATATGTGTGCAAGGTGGTGAAATTGACAATGGGCGATCTCCATGGCCGCTAGTTTGGGTAAATATGCTCTTTACGACAAAAAACAGTCCCCGGCCGTTAATATTAAATCTCGGCGTTAATTCCTTGTGGAAAGTAACGCTGGGCGATATTATTATGGGCGTTGAATTTGCCCATTCTGCTGATTCCACCCAAAAAGTGGGCGGGAGGTAATATTTTTTCTTGCCTTTAAGCACATGGGGAAAGTAACACTCGGCAATAAGTTTCCAAAAAACGCCCGCCAGTTTCCGTTTTATGCCAAAATGGGCGCTATCTGGGCGTTTTACATCATTTCAGCGGTAAAATGGATGTTAAGTGGGCTTTAAGCAGGCAAAAAAAGTGGAGGTTCCAGCCCTGTGAACTCTTCCTCAAGGCTACCCTGGCCAATTTGCTTTGTCCAATCAATATGAAGGTTAAAATCGCCCATGATTATTGCCGTTCCTTTTCTACAAGCCTCCATTATTTCTTGATTTATACTTCGTCCAACAGAGTAGCTACTGTTAGAGGGCCTATAGATTACGCCCACTAATGACTTTTTCCCCCTATTATTCCTTATCTCCATCCAAACTGATTGAACATCTTGATCTTCTGAGCCAATATCATTTCTCAGTAATGCACTGATCTCATCCTTTATTAACAGAGCTACCCTGAGATTACTCCTTTTGAGGTCCTACTTTTTAATTTAACTCCTAGCTCCCTAAATTCATCTCGTAAGACCTCATCCCATTTTTTACTTATATCGTTGGTACCTATATATACCACGACAACTGGCTGATCACCCTCCCTTTTCAGAATGTTCTGCACACGCTCCGAGACATCCTTGACCCTTGCAACATACCATCCTGGAGTCTCGGTTGCGGCCGCAGAAACGCCTATTTACTCCCCTTACAATTGAATCCCCTATCACTATAGCTCGCCCACTCTTTTTCCTGCCCTCCTGTGCAGCAGAGCCAGCCACGGTGCCGTGAACTTGGCTGCTGCTGCTCTCCCCTGATGAGTCATCCCCCTCAACAGTACCCAAAGCGGTGTATCTGTTTTGCAGGGGGATGACCGCAGGGGGACCCCTGCACTATTTTCCTTGCACTGCTCTTCCTGTTGGTCTTCCATTCCCTATCTGGCTAACCCTAACCCTAATCCTAACCCTTTACCTGCGGTAAGACCAACTCACTAAACATGCTATTCTCGTCATTCTCAGCATCGTGCATGCTCCAGAGGGAATCCACCCGCATCTCCAGTTCCGCAATGCAGTCCGTCAGGAGCTGGAGGTGGATACACTTCCCGCACATGTAGTCGTCAGGGACACCGGAAGCATCCCTGACTTCCCACATGGAACAGGAGGAGCATAACACATGTCTATGCTCTCTTGCCATGACTTAACCCTTAGATAAACTTAAATTGGCAACAACAATGCTAAAGGTTACTTACTGATATAGAAAAAAGAAAAGAAAAGCTACTTGCTAATCACCAGCCAATCACTTACCCCCGTGGCTGTGACGTCACATTTCGATTTCTTTCTATTTCTTTTTTGCCTCCCTGCTGCAGCTGCACCAGCTGGCCTTTATAGGCCTCAGACGCTGCCCCGGACTCCCGCCTCCTCCAACTGCCGCCTCACCACCGTGCTGGGCCTTTATAGGCCTGTCGACGCTCCCCAGGCTGCCCGAACTCCTCCGACTGCCACCTCACCACCGTGCTGGGCCTTTATAGGCCTGTCGACGCTCCCCAGGCTGCCCGAACTCCTCCGACAGCCGCCTCACCACCGTGCTGGGCCTTTATAGGCCAGTCGACGCTCCCAGACTGCCCGAACTCCTCCGACTGCCACCTCACCACGGCGCTGGGCCTTTTTGGCCTCTCGACACTCCCCGGACTGCCCGAACTCCTCCGACTCTCTCTCTCTTAATCCAATCATTCTTTCCTTCTCTCTATTTTGCTTTCTGTACCTGATTTGACATTGAATTCACCCACTCTAATTTACACTTCCTTCTCAGTCCTTGTGTTGTTAATTTCACAATCCTCCAAACTGATTGGTTAAGAAGATACCCAGTTGCTTGACCTGCTCACTCACGTCCCAGATGCCCTGTTTCCCTCGCTGCGACATTGTCAGCTTGCACTTTCAGCAACTTGCCATGCAAAAAAATGTTCAAACCTAAATATACAAGGACAAGTCCAACGAACTGCAGATGTTGTTAGATTCACTCCTTCAGGAAATTATGGCCCAATATCTTCCCTTCCTTTGATCAGTGGTGAAGAGGAAATTTAATAGAGGATTTTAAAATTATGAAGGGTTTTGATAGCAAAACGGGTGCCAAGGGGTCCAATCTCAGGGGGCAACACCCTGCACCCCAAGGTCTCCTGAAAATCATCCGATCAGAAATTGGGCCAGGCTGGGCCATTTATCAGGCATCTATGACAGCCACCTAAAGGTCCCCTACATGCACTGGGCCTCACCCTCCGCCCCCGCACCATTCCCCGCACAGGATTCTTTAGCGAACGTCAACTAAAGATGACCTTCCTGTGGAGCCAGAAGGAGCTAGGAGTGTTCCTTCAATCTCCACAGCACTCCTGCCAGCCACGATCAGCTGATTCCCCACCCCACCTTAGTCCTGATCCCCTCCCTCCTGGCACTTACCTGAGGCAACTGCCGATGAATGAAACTGCCTGAAATTAGTCCCTGTAAAAGGATGAGCTGCCTGTGGAGGCCCAACAGGCACCGGCAGCTCGCCCACATTATTTACACCTGAGCTTGAATTTCAGGCTGGGCTCGGGGGGCATTTTGTCGCCCATTGCTGCCTTCACGCCCAAAACCACACGCCAACAAATTCCCTATCCCCCCACAATGTAATGTATGTACATGGAACATGGGAACTTTGCTTAAGAATTCATAGCAACACATTGCTATTAGTTGGTTTATTAACAAAGGTTTAACAATCACACTACACATTACCAGTTCATCCACTAGGCGTGCAACTGCATACCTCATCGTGGATGACCTAGACCCAAATGACTGGGGTTTTATTGAATCTTGTGAACATCATGTGACTGGCTAAGCCACTCACAATGCAACAGCTCTACAAACCCTGTGAGCATACTCACAAATGCATGCATTACACACCAAATGCTTTATCCTATAACTGTCTCTACATGGCCAGAGATGCTGACATTTGTGCCTGTATGAAAATTCTGGGCCCCGACTGTTGTGTATCTGTAAAGCATGCACTCCCATGCTCCGCCACCAGGGAGCTCATCCCCTGAAGTCCCCAGGGATCCCAGCATCCCTTGGGAGCACTGTATATAAGCCGGTCCCTGAGGCCTGTTCCTCACTCTGGAGTGTCTTATTAAAGACTGAGGTCACTGTTACTTTAACCTCCATGTGTGCAGCCTCATCTGTGTTAGGAACACAATAACTGGCGACGAGAATACGAATCCCACGCAAAGATGCAGCAAACTGTGGGCATCCTGGAGAAGTTCTCGGAGGGTGAGGATTGGGAAGCCTATGTCGAATGGCTAGACCAGTACTTTGTAGCCAACGAGCTGGACGGAGAAGGAAGCGCTGCAAAAAGGAGAGCGGTCCTCCTCACAGCCTGCGGGGCACCGACCAACAGCCTCATGAAGAATCTTCTGCCTCCGGTGAAACCCACAGATAAGTCGTATGAGGAGCTGTGTACACTGGTTCGGGAGTATCTTAATCCGAGGGAGAGCGTGCTGATGGCGAGGTATCGGTTCTACATGTGCCAGCGATCTGAAGGTCAGAAAGTGGCGAGCTACGTCGCCGAGCTAAGGCGACTTGCAGGACAATGTGAGTTTGATGGCTACCTGGAGCAAATGCTCAGAGACTTTTTTTGTACTGGGCATTGGCCACGAGATCCTACGAAAACTTTTGAGTGCAGAGACACCGACCCTCAGTAAGGCCATTGCGACAGCACAGGCGTTTATGTCCACCAGTGATAACACCAAACAAATCTCGCAGCGCACAAGTGCTAGCAATGCACATAAATTAACTGGACTGTGTTTGCGAGCAGAAATGTACAGGGCAGAAACCACAAGTCTGCAACTGCCAGCAGGCCTTAGGTGACCCAGATGACTCAGAGTCCCCAAAAGAGGATGAATGCAAGGCAGTTCACATCTTGTTGGCATTGTGGAGGCTTCCATTCAGCCTATTCATGCCACTTCAAAGGGTATGTTTGCAAGAGCTGTGGAACAATGGGGCACCTCCAATGAGCTTGCAAACGAGCTGCAGCCTCTGCAAAACCTGCTAACCACCACATGGCAGAGGAAGATCAGTCCATGGTGGATCAAAGCAATTTCGAGACTCAGAGAGTGGAGGCAGATGCTGAAGTAGACGGGGTGCACACATTTTCGACGAAATGTCCACCTATAATGCTAAACATAAAATTGAATGGCTTACCCGTAGCCATGGAACTTGACACTGGCGCTAGCCAATCCATCATGAGTAAAAAGATGTTTGAGAGACTGTGGTGCAACAAGGCACTCAGACCAGCCCTGAGCCCCATCCACACGAAACTGAGAACGTACACTAAAGAGCTTATCACTGTCCTGGGCAGCACCAAGGTCAGCTACAAGGGCACGGTGCACGAACTGCCACTCTGGATTGTCCCGGGCGATGGCCCCCACTGCTTAGAAGGAGCTGGCTGGGCAAAATCCACTGGAACTGGGATGACATCCAAGCACTATCACATGTCGATGAGGCCTCATGTACCCAGGTTCTTAACAAATTTCCTTCCCTTTTTGAGCCAGGCTTTGGAAACTTTTCCGAGGCGAAGGTGCAGATCCACTTGGTCCCAGAGGCACGACCCATTCACCACAAGGCGCGAGCGGTACCTCACTTGATGAGTGAGAGAGTGAAAATCGAGCTGGACAGGCTGCAACGCGAGGGCATCATCTCCCCAGTGGAATTCAGCGAGTGGGCCAGCCTGATTGTTCCAGTACTCAAAAGTGATGGCACGGTCAGGATTTTCGGCGATTATAAAGTAACCATTAATCATTTCTCGCTACAGAACCAATACCCGCTACCTAAGGCAGACGACCTATTTGCGACGCTGGCAGGAGGCAAGACATATTCACCAAGCTCGACCTGACTTCAGCTAACATGACGCAGGAGCTGGAGGAGTCTTCGAAGGGCCTCACCTGCATCAACACGCACAAGGGACTGTTCGTCGACAACAGATGCCCGTTTGGAATTCGGTCGGCTGCAGCGATCTTCCAGAGAAACATGGAGCGCCTACTCAAGTCCATACCACACACGGTGGTCTTTCAGGACAAGACATTGGTCACGGGTCGGGACACCGCCGAGCACCTACAAAACCTGGAGGAGTACTCCAGCGACTGGATCGCGTAGGGCTGCAGCTGAAGAGGTCAAAATGTGTCTTCATGGCAACAGCAGTGGAGTTTTTGGGGAGAAAGATCGCAGCGGACGGCATTCGGCCCACAGACACCAAGACAGAAGCTATCAGGAATGTGCCCAGCCCACAGAACGTCACGGAGCTGCGGTCGTTCCTGGGACTCCTCAACTATTTTGGTAACTTCCTACTGGGGTTAAGCACGCTCTTAGAGCTCCTACATGTATTATTGCGCAAAGGTGAAACATAGAAAATAGGTGCAGGAGTAGGCCATTCAGCCCTTCTAGCCTACACCGCCATTCAATGAGTTCATGGCTGAACATGCAACTTCAGTACCCCATTCCTGCTTTCTCGCCATACCCCTTGATCCCCCGAGTAGTAAGGACTTCATCTAACTCCTTTTTGAATATATTTAGTGAATTGGCCTCAACAACTTTCTGTGGTAGAGAATTCCACAGGTTCACCACTCTCTGGCTGAAGAAGTTTCTCCTCATCTCGGTCCTAAATGGCTTACCCCTTATCCTTAGACTGTGACCCCTGGTTCTGGACTTCCCCAACATTGGAAACATTCTTCCTGCATCTAACCTGTCTAAACCCGTCAGAATTTTAAACGTTTCTTTAAGGTCCCCTCTCATTCTTCTGAACTCCAGTGAATACAAGCCCAGTTGATCCAGTCTTTCTTGATAGGTCAGTCCCTCCATCCCTGGAATCAGTCTGGTGAACCTTCGCTGCACTCCCTCAATAGCAAGAATGTCCTTCCTCAATTTAGGAGACCAAAACTGTACACAATACTCCAGGTGTGGCCTCACCAAGGCCCTGTACAACTGTAGCAACACCTCCCTGCCCCTGTACTCAAATCCCCTCACTATGAAGGCCAACATGCCATTTGCTTTCTTAACCGCCTGCTGTATCTGCATGCCAACCTTCAATGACTGATGTACCATGACACCCAGGTCTCGTTGCACCTCCCCTTTTCCTAATCTGTCACCATTCAGATAATAGTCTGTTTCTCTGTTTTTACCACCAAAGTGGATAACCTCACATTTATCCAGATTATGCTTCATCTGCCATGCATTTGCCCACTCACCTAACCTATCCAAGTCACTCTGCAGCCTCATAGCATCCTCCTCGCAGCTCACGCTGCCACCCAACTTAGTGTCATCCGCAAATTTGGAGATACTACATTTAATCCCCTCGTCTAAATCATTAATGTACAGTGTAAACAGCTGGGGCCCCAGCACAGAACCTTGCGGTACCCCACTAGTCACTGTCTGCCATTCTGAAAAGAACCCATTTACTCCTACTCTTTGCTTCCTGTCTGACAACCAGTTCTCAATCCATGTCAGCACACTACCCCCAATCCCATGTGCTTTAACTTTGCACATTAATCTCTTGTGTGGGACCTTGTCGAAAGCCTTCTGAAAGTCCAAATATACTACATCAACTGGTTCTCCCTTGTCCACTCTACTGGAAACATCCTCACAAAATTCCAGAAGATTTGTCAAGCATGATTTCCCTTTCACAAATCCATGCTGACTTGGACCTATCATGTCACCTCTTTCCAAATGCGCTGCTATGACATCCTTAATAATTGATTCCATCATTTTACCCACTACTGAGGTCAGGCTGACCGGTCTAAAATTCCCTGTTTTCTCTCTCCCTCCTTTTTTAAAAAGAGGGGTTACATTGGCTACCCTCCACTCTATAGGAACTGATCCAAAGTCAATGGAATGTTGGAAAATGACTGTCAATGCATCCGCTATTTCCAAGGCCACCTCCTTAAGTACTCTGGGATGCAGTCCATCAGACCCTGGGGATTTATCGGCCTTCAGTCCCATCAATTTCCCCAACACAATTTCCCGACTAATAAGGATTTCCCTCAGTTCCTCCTCCTTACTAGACCCTCTGACCCCTTTTATATCCGGAAGGTTGTTTGTGTCCTCCTTAGTGAATACCGAACCAAAGTACTTGTTCAATTGGTCTGCCATTTCTTTGTTCCCCGTTATGACTTCCCCTGATTCTGACTGCAGGGGACCTACGTTTGTCTTTACTAACCTTTTTCTCTTTACATATCTATAGAAACTTTTGCAATCCGTCTTAATGTTCCCTGCAAGCTTCTTCTCGTACTCCATTTTCCCTGCCCTAATCAAACCCTTTGCCTCCTCTGCTGAGTTTAAAATTTCTCCCAGTCCCCAGGTTCGCTGCTATTTCTGGCCAATTTGTCTGCCACTTCCTTGGCTTTAATACTATCCCTGATTTCCCTTGATAGCCACGGTTGAGCCACCTTCCCTTTTTTATTTTTACGCCAGACAGGAATGTACAATTGTTGTAGTTCATCCATGCAGTCTCTAAATGTCTGCCATTGCCCATCCACAGTCAACCCCTTAAGTATCATTCGCCAATCTATCCTAGCCAATTCACGCCTCATACCTTCAAAGTTACCCTTCTTTAAGTTCTGGACCATGGTCTCTGAATTAACTGTTTCATTCTCAATCCTAATGCAGAATTCCACCATATTATGGTCACTCTTCCCCAAGGGGCCTCGCACAACGAGATTGCTAATTAATCCTCTCTCATTACACAACACCCAGTCTAAGATGGCCTCCCCCCTAGTTGGTTCCTCGACATATTGGTCTAGAAAACCATCCCTTATGCACGCCAGGAAATCCTCCTCCACCGTATTGCTTCCAGTTTGGTTAGCCCAATCTATGTGCATATTAAAGTCACCCATTATAACTGCTGCACCTTTATTGCATGCATCCCTAATTTCCTGTTTGATGCCTTCCCCAACATCACTACTACTGTTTGGAGGTCTGTACACAACTCCCACTAACGTTTTTTGCCCTTTGGTGTTCTGCAGCTCTACCCATATAGATTCCACATCATCCAAGCTAATGTCCTTCCTAACTATTGCATTAATCTCCTCTTTAACCAGCAATGCTACCCCACCTCATTTTCCTTTTGTTCTATCCTTCCTGAATGTTGAATACCCCTGGATTTTGAGTTCCCAGCCCTGATCATCCTGGAGCCACGTCTCTGTAATCCCAATCACATCATATTTGTTAACATCGGTTTGCACAGTTAATTCATCCACCTTATTACGGATACTCCTTGCATTAAGACACAAAGCCTTCAGGCTTGTTTTTTAAACACCCTTTGTCCTTTTAGAATTGTGCTGTACAGTGGCCCTTTTTGTTCTTTGCCTTGGGTTTCTCTGCCCTCCACTTTTCCTCATCTCCTTTCTGTCTTTTGCTTTTGTCTCCTTTTTTTCCCCTCTGTCTCCCTGCATTGGTTCCCATCCCCCTGCCATATTAGTTTAACTCCTCCCCAACAGCACTAGCAAACACTCCCCCTAGGTCATTGGTTCCGGTCCTGCCCAGGTGCAGACCGTTCGGTTTGTACTGGTCCCACCTCCCCCAGAACCGGTTCCAATGCCCCAGGAATTTGAATCCCTCCCTGCTGCACCACTGCTCAAGCCACGTATTCATCTGCGCTATCCTGCGATTCCTACTCTGACTAGCACGTGGCACTGGTAGCAATCCCGAGATTACTACTTTTGAGGTCCTACTTTTTAATTTAGCTCCTAGCTCCTTAAATTCGTTTCGTAGGACCTCATCCCTTTTTTTACCTATGTCGTTGGTACCAATGTGCACCACGACAACTGGCTGTTCTCCCTCCTTTTTTAGAATGAGAAGTGGGTATGGGGAAAAAAGCCAAGTAATTGCTTTTGAGAAAGCCAGAAACATTTTATGCTCCAACAAGCTGCTTGTATTGTATAACCCGTGTAAAAGACTTGTGCTAGCATGTGACGCGTCGTCATACGGAGTCGGGTGTGTATTACAACAAGCTAACATTGCGGGTAAGTTGCAACCTGTCGCCTATGCTTCCAGGAGCTTGTCTAAGGCCAAGAGGGCCTGCAGCATGATTGAGAAAGAGGCATTAGTGTGTGTGTTCGGGGTAAAAAAAATGTATCAGTACCTGTTTGGCCTCAAATTTGAGCTGGAAACCGATCACAAGCCCCTCACATCCCTGTTTGCTGAAAACAAGGGGATAAATACTAATACCTCAGCCTGCATACAAAGGTGGGCACTCGCGCTATCAGCGTATAACTATACCATCTACCACAGGCCAGACACCGAGAACTGTGTGGATGCTCTGAGTCGGCTACCATTGCCCACCACGGGGGTGGAAATGGCGCAGCCTGCAAACTTGTTGATGGTGGCGCAGCCCGCAGACTTGTTGATGGTCATGGAAGTATTTGAAAATGATAAATCACCTGTCGCGCCCCGTCAGATTAGGACTTGGACCAGCCAAGATCCTCTGCTGTCCCGAGTAAAAAACTGTGTACTGCACGGGAGCTGGGCCAGCATCCCCATTGAAATGCAAGAGCTAATCAAGCCGTTCCAACGGCGAAAGGACGAGCTGTCCATTCAGGCAGACTGCCTGTTGTGGGGTAACTGCGTAGTGCTACCAAAAAAGGGCAGGGAGACGTTCATCTCGGATCTCCACAGCACACATCCGGGTATAGTAATGATGAAAGCGATACCCCATCCCAGGATTAGTGGTGGCCCAGGATTGACTCTGACTTCGAGTCCTGTGCACGGCAATGCAGCGTATGAGCTCAGTTGAGCAACGTGCCCAGAGAGGCACCACTAAGTTTGTGGTCCTGACCCTCCAGACAATGGTCAAGGATCCATGTCGACTATGCGGGCCCGTTTCTCAGTAAAATGTTCCTGGTGGTGGTTGTTGTTGCTTTTTCAAAATGGACTGAATGTGAAATAATGTTGGGAAGCATCGCCACTGCCACCATTGAAAACCTGAGGGCCATGTTTGCCACCCACGGCCTGCCTGACATACTGGTCAGTGACAACGAGCCATGTTTCATCAGTGTCGCATTTAAAGAATTCATGGCCCACAATGGGATGAAACATGTCACCTCGGCCCCGTTTACAGCAGCCTCCAATGGGTAGGCAGAGCGGGCAGTACAAACTATCAAACAGAGCCTTAAATGAGTTACAGAACGCTCACTCCAAACCTGCCTGTCCCAAGTACTGCTCAGCTACCGCACAAGACCCCACTCACTCACGGGGGTGCTCCCGGCTGAGCTACTCATGAAAAGGACACTTAAAACCAAACTCCCGCTGGTTCACCCCAACCTGCATGATCAGGCGGTAGCAACAAAATGTAAACGATGGTCGCGCCACTGTGTCACGGGAAATTGATCTGAATGACCCTGTGTATGTGCTAAACTATGGACATGGTCCCAAGTGGATCGCGGGCACGGTGATAGCTAAAGAAGGGAATCGGGTATTTGTAGTCAAACTAGACAATGGACAAATTTGCAGAAAGCACCTGGACCAAATGAGACTGCGGTTCACAGACTACCCTGAACAACCCACAGCAGACACCACCTTTTTCAAGCCCACAACACACACCCAAAGGATCAACGACACCACGCCGTACCTGGAAATCGAACCCATCACGCCCAACAGCCCAGCAAGGCCAGGCTCACCCAGCAGCCCTGCAAGGCCAACAACACGCCAGCCCAGCAAGGGCACAGCCAACACACCAGAACAGACATTTGTACCGAGGCGGTCCACCAGGGAAAGAAAGGCTCCCAACCGCCTCACCTTGTAAATAGTTTTCACTTTGACTTTGGCGGGGTTGTGATGTTGTGTATCTGTAAAGCATGCACTCCCATGTTCCGCCACCAGGGAGCTCATCCTCTGACGTCCCAAGGGATCCCAGCATCCCTTGGGAGCACTGTATATAAGCCGGCCCCTAAGGCCTGTTCCTCACTCTGGAGTGTCTTATTAAAGACCGAGGTCACTGTTACTTTAACCTCCCCGTGTGCAGCCTCATCTGTGTTCGGACCACAATACCAGCGATGACAATTGAATGGCTGTTGAATACAATGCTTTCCTCGTGTAGCGGATACTGCTTTGTAATAATTATTGTTTCCTCAATGAGATTTCAAATGTTCACACAAGAAACGTTCAACAACCTGGGACAAAAAAATAAAGGCAGCAGCCATTTCCCCTCAGAAACCCTCAGTAAGATTGGAGAGGGAAAAATGGTCAGAAACCGGAGAGAAAGCTTCACATCCAACACTTCCTCTTATGAGAAATGTGCGCAGAGCAAGGTTATGAAGAAACAAGAAGGGCCATACAGGACCACTGCGTTTGAATCCTCAATTTTGCATTCGGGTAAAAGGTTCGCCTTTTTGAAATTTAACAAGAAACCAATTTATTTATTGACATAATGCTTTTTTATTCCCATTCCTGCAATTCAAGATGAAAGAGATGATCTGCTGAGAACAGCTGGCGTATGAATTGAAAGTAACCATATGCTATATAGTGAATTAAAGAGCATGCATTCAGGGATAATTAGTAGGGTTAAAACAACTAAATCTCTGTCTTACTTGCAAGCTTTTTAAGAATCTATAAAGATATCAAAGATATTGGAAATCTTCAATTTCCTTTAACATGGTTTTTGTATGGTGGTTTTTGGTTGCTAATGGTTTTGTGATGATTTTACATAATATTTATACTATAAAAATTAAACTGAATGCAAAGATTACTTTAAGACTGTTCATGGTCTCTATAACAGCCATCAATCTAGTAATTGACTACGTAGAACTCCTTGACCTAGATTATAAATCTGTTGAGTCTTTAACCACTGGGTAGGAGGCCACAGTGCCAGTTGGTCGGCAACTGGACTGGGAGGACACAGTGTCATGTGGGGTCAGTAGGCTGCAGAGTATGGCGTGGGGGCAGAGGGTAAGGGTGGGGTGAAAGGCACAAAGGTTCAAAGTCAAGCTGTGAAAGGAAAAGAAAGATTTGCATTTATATAGAGCCTTTCATGCCCACTGGATCCCTCAAGGCACTTTACAGTCAATGAAGTACTTTTGGAGTGTAGTCACTGTTGTAATGTTGAAAACACGGCAGCCAATTTGCGCACAAGCAAGCTCCCACAAACAGCAATGTGATAATGACCAGATAATCTGTTTTTATTATGTTGATTGAGGGTTAAATATTAGCCAGGACACCGGGGATAACTCCCCTGTTCTTCTTCAAAATAGTGCCATGGGATCTTTTACATCTACTTGAGAGAACAGACAGGGCCTCGGTTTAATGTCTCATCTGAAAGACAGCACCTCTGACAGTGCAGCACTCCCTCAGCATTGCACTGGAGTGTCAGCCTAGATTTCTTTGTGTTCAAGTTCCTGGAGTGGGACTTGAACCCACAACCTTCTGACTCAGAGGCAAGAGTGCTAGACACTGAGCGATGGCTGACACTAGGAAGAAGATAGGAGTAGGTCATTCAGCCCCTCGAGCCCGTTCTGCCATTCAATTCGATTATGCTGATCTGTAACTCAGCCCTCAACTGTGATCAGGCAGGTATTATCTGAGAAAGTCATGCACATCCCCCTATGCACACGTGGGTTTCAAACCGCTCCTTTCTGCAATGTGCTTCTCCCTGCATCTTACCTCCCTGCCTTTCACTAATAACGAGGTTTCCATATCATCCTCGTGCTGCTCTCTTCCCTGTCCAGAGCCAGGTATAGATGTGAAATAAAATGATCCCTACACTGCCCCAGCGATTTTCTCTGGCCCCGACCTCACAAGCACTCCCCAGTGTGCCAGTGAGACATTTTTTTCCAGCACCAACAATTCCTGTGGTCGCTCGACAAAATTGCTAGTTGGAATAGAACTTATGCTGGATACCCCTTCAGAATTTGAATGATCCCACCTCAACCCGTTGCAGCACTGCACATTTATAAGTAACTAGTTCTGTGTAGCAATTATATTTGTGCTTGGAAAACTTCAAGTGGCGTCCTTCTGAATGCCACAGTTGCAAACTTGCCCAAAACTGGATATTTATCTTCAGTATTGGAGTGCGGCTGGATCGAATACCCAGCGCAGAGCAACAGCCGGTCACTGTTCAGTGAGAGTGCTGTAACAAGGACTCACTGTGCTTTCCCTGCCTTCCTGGCATGGGCTGCAGCAAGTTAGAACCATCCAAAGTCATTTCCCGCAATGCCACTAATTGAAGGAGATGAAATGCTGGAAAGTTGGCTCCAGCACGGACATTGTGCGAGAATGCTGCCTCCGAGCTGCACAGTTGATGCTAAAGATTTCTTTCATTCCTCACTGAATTTACGAAGCTTTCCTCCAATGCAGGGTTTGGAAAATGCAAAGTTAAACGTTTTCATTTTCTAAATCAATGGAAGAATTTCATGCTTTATTTTGTCGCGATAAATAAACAAATTTTGCACAATTTTGAAATTAAAAAGAAAGGTTTGCATTTATATGACACCTTTCACGATGTTCCAAAGTGCTCTACAGCTAATGAAATGCTTTTCTGGGGTGTACTCACTGATGTAATGTAGGAAACGTGACAGCCAATTTGTACACACAAAGGTCCCATAACCAGCAATGTGACAATGGCCAGATAAAATGTGTTTTTTTAGTGATGTTGGTTGAGGGATATATGTTGGCCAGGACACCGGGGAGAACTCCCCCGTGCTTCTTCGAAATAGTGCCATGGGATCTTTTACATCTACCCGAGAGGGCAGACGGGACTTCACTTTAACGTCATCTGAAAGGCAGCACCTCCGACAGTGCAGCATTTCCTCAGTACTGAACTGGGAGTGTCAGCTGAGATTATGTGCTCCAGTCTCTGGAATGAGGCTTGAACCCACGACTTAATGACTCAGAGGCGAGAGTGCTACACATGAGCCAAGGCTGACACCAGAAGTCACCGAACTCGTGGCTGATTTTTGATCTGAGTTTTAGGGACCCTAATGGCAATTGTAGCACCCCAGTTGTTGTTGTACTGGCTGAGAGCAGTTAACTGCTCATAGTATGCGGATCGAACGTGGGGCCTATTGTTCTATGTGTCTCAGTAATACTATAGACAGTGCCTTCAATAACTGGGGCCTGTACCTTACATCGAAGTAAGATACTCCCCGGTAACCATTGGCAATAAGATGGCTGAAACAATTAATATTTTGAAGTGACATGTCAAATACTGTGGCATCGACTCCACTTTTCAGCGGTAACTTGATCTGCTAAGTGACTAATAAGAATTACTTTGAAATGTATAGTTTGGCCACTTATCTGTTTATAGTCTCGCCAATGTAAAGATCATAATCTGTATCATATGTTTGGCCTGAGAATCAATTATTTTATTTCCGAAGATTATTTTTTCTATTTCAGGACTGCTTTGCTTGTGATGCAGATACACTTCTGTCCCAGTCCATTCTATATCGCTCTGACATTTTCTCGACTTCCTGTTTCTCCTCCCCCACCACCTACATCAGATCCTCTCCAGCATCACCTCTCCATCAGTTCCCATCAAGTTCCCTCCTCTGAACATAAGAACATAAGAATATGAGAAATAGGAGCAGGAGTAGGCCATATGGCCCCTTGAGCCAGCTCCGCCATTTAATACAATCATAGCTGATCCGATCATGGACTCAGGTCCACTTCCCTGCCCGCTCTCCACAACCCCTTATTCTCTTATCGGTTAAGAAACTGTCTATTTCTGTCTTAAATTTATTCAGTGTACCAGCTTCCACAGCTCTCTGAGGCAACGAATTCCACAGATCCACAACCCTCTGAGAGAAGAAATTTCTCCTCATCTCAGTTTTAAATGGGCGGCCCCTTATTCTAAGATCATGCCCTCTCGTTCTAGTCTCCCCTATTAGTGGAAACATCCTCTCTGCATCCACCTTGTCAAGCCCCCTCATAATATATGTTTCAATAAGATCATCTCTCATTCTTCTGAATTCCAATGAGTAGAGGCCCAACCTACTCAACCATTCCTCATCAGTCAACCCCCTCCCCCCTCATCCCTGGAATCAACCTAGTGAACCTTCTCTAAACTGCCTCCAAAGCAAGTATATCCTTTTGTAAATATGGAAACCAAAACTGCATGCAGTATTCCAGGTGTGGCCTCACCAATACCCTGTACAACTGTAGCAAGACTTCCCTGCTTTTATACTCCATCCCCTTTGCAATAAAGGCCAAGATTCCATTGGCCTTCCTGATCACTTGTTGTACCTGCATACTAGATCAACTGGGCTTATATTCACTGGAGTTCAGAAGAATGAGAGAGGATCTCATAGAAACATTTTAAATTCTGATGGGTTTAGACAGGTTAGATGCAG
The DNA here is from genome assembly GCF_044704955.1 of Pristiophorus japonicus. Lineage (NCBI taxonomy): Eukaryota > Metazoa > Chordata > Chondrichthyes > Pristiophoridae > Pristiophorus > Pristiophorus japonicus. The sequence continues at coordinate 80,753,917 of NC_091991.1, read as the reverse complement.
GAAGAACGTTCCCAATGTTAGGGAAGTCCAGAACCAGGGGTCACAGTCTAAGGATAAGGGGTAAGCCATTTAGGACCGAGATGAGAAGAAACTTCTTCACCCAGAGAGTGGTGAACCTGTGGAATTCTCTACCACAGAAAGTTGTTGAGGCCAATTCACTAAATATATTCAAAAAGGAGTTAGATGTAGTCCTTACTATGAGGGGGATCAAGGGGTATGGCGAGAAAGCAAGAATGGGGTACTGAAGTTGCATGTTCAGCCATGAACTCATTGAATGGCGGTGCAGGCTTGAAGGGCCGAATGGCCTACTCTTGCACCTATTTTCTATGTTTCTAACCTTTTGTGTTTCATGCACAAGCACCCCCAAGTCCCGCTGTACTGCAGCACTTTGCAATCTTTCTCCATTTAAATAATAACTTGCTCTTTGATTTTTTTCCAACATTATACACTTTCCAACAATATACTCCATCTGCCAAGTTTTTGCCCACTCACTTAGCCAGTCTATGTCCTTTTGCAGATTTTGTGTGCCCTCCTCACACATTGCTTTTCCTCCCATCTTTGTATCATCAGCAAACTTGGCTATGTTACACTCAGTCCCTTCCTCCAAGTCGTTAATATAGATTGTAAATAGTTGGGGTCCCAACACTGATTCCTGCGGCACCCCACGAGTTACTGATTGCCAACCCGAGAATGAACCATTCATCCCTACTCTCTGTTTTCTGTTAGTTAGTCAATCCTCTATCCATGCTAATATATTACCCCCAACCCCGTGAACTTTTATCTTGTGCAGTAACCTTATATGTGGCACCTTGTCAAATGCCGTCTGGAAGTCCAAATACACCACATCCACTGGTTCCCCTTTATCCACCCTGTCTGTTACATCCTCAAAGAAGTCCTGCAAATTTGTCAAACGTGTTGATGTTAACATAGATGTTAACAGATATGATGTGATTGGGATTACAGAGACGTGGCTCCAGTATGATCAGGGTTGGGAACTCAACATCCATGGGTATACAACATTCAGGAAGGATAGAATAAAAGGAAAAGGAGGTGGGTAGCATTGCTGGTTAAAGAGGAGATTAATGCAATAGTTAGGAAGGACATTAGCTTGAATGATGTGGAATCTATATGGGTAGAGCTGCAGAACACCAAAGGGCAAAAACGTTAGTGGGAGTTGTGTACAGACCTCCAAACAGTAGTAGTGATGTTGGGGAGGGCATCAAACAGGAAATTAGGGGTGCGTGCAATAAAGGTGCAGCAGTTATCATGGGTGACTTTAATATGCATATAGATTGGGCTAACCAAACTGGAAGCAATTCGGTGGAGAAAGATTTCCTGGAGTGCATAAGGGATGGTTTTCTAGACCAATATGTCGAGGAACCAACTAGGGGGGAGGCCATCTGAGACTGGGTGTTGTGTAATGAGAGAGGATTAATTAGCAATCTCGTTGTGCGAGGCCCCTTGGGAAAGAGTGACCATAATATGGTGGAATTCTACATTAGGATGGAGAATGAAACAGTTAATTCAGAGACCATGGTCCAGAACTTAAAGAAGGGTAACTTTGAAGGTATGAGGCGTGAATTGGCTAGGATAGATTGGCGAATGATACTTAAGGGGTTGACAGTGGATGGGCAATGGCAGACATTTAGAGATCGCATGGATGAACTACAACAATTGTACATCCCTGTCTGGCGTAAAAATAAAAAAGGGAAGGTGGCTCAACCGTGGCTATCAAGGGAAGTATTAAAGCCAAGGAAGTGGCATACAATTTGGCCAGAAATAGCAGTGAACCCGGGGACTGGGAGAAATTTAGAACTCAGCAGAGGAGGACAAAGGGTTTGATTAGGGCAGGGAAAATAGAGTATGAGAGGAAGCTTGCAGGGAACATTAAGACGGACTGCAAAAGTTTCTATAGATATGTAAAGAGAAAAAGGTTAGTAAAGACAAATGTAAGTCCCCTGCAGTCAGAATCAGGGGAAGTCATAACGGGGAACAAAGAAATGGCAGACCAATTGAACAAGTACTTTGGTTCGGTATTCACTAAGGAGGACACAAACAACCTTCCGGTTATAAAAGGGGTCAGAGGGTCTAGTAAGAAGGAGGAACTGAGGGAAATCCTTATTAGTCGAGAAATTGTGTTGGGGAAATTGATGGGATTGAAGGCCGATAAATACCTAGGGCCTGATGGACTGCATCCCAGAGTATTTAAGGAGGTGGCCTTGGAAATAGCAGATGCATTGACAGTCATTTTCCAACATTCCATAGACTCTGGATCAGTTCCTATGGAGTGGAGGGTAGCCAATGTAACCCCACTTTTTAAAAAAGGAGGGAGAGAGAAAACAGGGAATTATAGACCAGTCAGCCTGATAGCGGTAGTGGGTAAAATGATGGAATCAATTATTAAGGATGTCATAGCAGCGCATTTGGAAAGAGGTGACATGATAGGTCCAAGTCAGCATGGATTTGTGAAAGGGAAATCATGTTTGACAAATCTTCTAGAATTTTCTGAGGATGTTTCCAGTAGAGTGGACAAGGGAGAACCAGTTGATGTGGTGTATTTGTCCTTTCAGAAGGCTTTCGACAAGGTCCCACACAAGAGATTAATGTGCAAAGTTAAAGCACGTGGGATTGGGGGTAGTGCGCTGACGTGGATTGAGAACTGGTTGGCAGACAGGAAGCAAAGAGTAGGAGTAAATGGGTACTTTTCAGAATGGCAGGCAGTGACTAGTGGGGTACCGCAAGGTTCTGTGCTGGGGCCCCAGCTGTTTACATTGTACATTAATGATTTAGACGAGGGGATTAAATGTAGTATCTCCAAATTTGCGGATGGCACTAAATTGGGTGGCAGTGTGAGCTGCGAGGAGGATGCTATGAGGCTGCAGAGTGACTTGGATAGGTTAGGTGAGTGGGCAAATGCATGGCAGATGAAGTATAATGTGGATAAATGTGAGGTTATATCCACTTTGGTGGTAAAAACAGAGAGACAGACTATTATCTGAATGGTGACAGATTAGGAAAAGGGGAGATGCAACGAGACCTGGGTGTCATGGTACGTCAGTCATTGAAGGTTGGCATGCAGGTACAGCAGGCGGTTAAGAAAGCAAATGGCATGTTGGCCTTCATAGCGAGGGGATTTGAGTACAGGGGCAGGGAGGTGTTGCTACAGTTGTACAGGGCCTTGGTGAGGCCACACCTGGAATATTGTATACAGTTTTGGTCTCCTAACTTGAGGAAGGATATTCTTGCTATTGATGGAGTGCAGCGAAGGTTCACCAGACTGATTCCAGGGATGGCGGGACTGACATATCAAGAAAGACTGGATCAACTGGGCTTGTATTCACTGGAGTTCAGAAGAATGAGAGGGGACCTCATAGAAACATTTAAAATTTTGACGGGTTTAGACAGGTTAGATGCAGGAAGAATGTTCCCAATGTTGGGGAAGTCCAGAACCAGGGGTCACAGTCTAAGGATAAGGGGTAAGCCATTTAGGACCGAGATGAGGAGAAACTTCTTCACCCAGAGAGTGGTGAACCTGTGGAATTCTCTACCACAGAAAGTTGTTGAGGCCAATTCACTAAATATATTCAAAAAGGAGTTAGATATAGTCCTTACTACTAGGGGGAATCAAGGGGTATGGCAAGAAAGCAGGAATGGGGTACTGAAGTTGCATGTTCAGCCATGAACTCATTGAATGGCGGTGCAGGCTCGAAGGGCCAAATGGCCTACTCCTGCACATATTTTCTATGTTTCTATGTAACTCCAGCAAATTTGTCAAACATGACTTCCCCTTCATAAATCCATGCTGACTTTGCCTGACCGAATTTTGCTTTTCCAAATGTCCTGCTACTACTTCTTTAATAATGGACTCCAACATCTTCCCAACCACAGATTTTAGGCTAACTGGTCTACAGTTTCCTACTTTTTGTCTGCCTCCTTTTTTAAATAGGGGCATTACATTTGCAGTTTTCCAATCTGCTGGGACCTCCCCAGAATCCAGGGGATTTTGGTAAATTACAACCAATGCATCCACAATCCCTGCCACGACTTCTCTTAAGACCCTAGGATGCAACCCATCAGGTCCAGGGGATTTATGTGCCTTTAGTCCCATTATCTTACTGAATACCACCTCCTTAGTGATTGTGATTGTGTTAAGTTCCTCCCCCCCTATAGCCCCTTGACTATCCACTATTGGAATATTGCTAGTGTCCTCTACTCTAAAGACTGATACAAAATATTTGTTCAGAGTTTCTGCCATCCCCATTACTAATTCCCTGGTCACGTCCTCTAAGGGACCAATGTTTACTCTAGCCACTCTTTTCCTTTTTATATACCTGTAGAAACTCTTGCTGTTTGTTTTTATATTTCGTGCTCGTTTACTTTCATAGTCTATATTCCCTTTCTTAATTATTTTTTTCGTCATTCTTTGTTGGCTTTTAAAAGCTTCCCAATCTTCTGTCCTCCCACGAGGTTTGGCCACATTGTATGCCCTTGTTTTTAATTGGATACCGTCCTTTATTTCTTTAGTTAGCCACGGATGGCTATCTTTTCTCTTACGCCCTTTCCTCCTCACTGGAATATATTTTTCTTGAGAGTTGTGAAATATCTCCTTATATTTGCTTTCGACCTCGCTCTATTCTATGTGTTGGAGGGATCGGCTGAGACTGATGACTGGCCAAGAGTCCTCTCAGCCTCACAGCCAGACATTTAGACATTCGAGGTGTACAAGATCAGCAAAATAAACCTGGTACAATACTTGCAGATTTGCCGAGGACACGGGTTGAGGGTTGTGAAGGAAAAGTGCAAGACATACACCAGGAAATATTTCTTTACACAGACAGTGATCAATAGTTGGAACAGGTTGGCAAGAAAGATGGTTGAGGCCAGGATATTGGACTCATTGGGGTGGTGCTTTGGGGAGACAGTAGGGTTGATATTCTGGTAGGTGACATAAAATTGGCCAAGGACATGCTTCATCTGAATGTGTCTTATGATTAGCTTCGTACCATTCTTCATTCTGTTCTCTTCCTCCTTCCTTAGCTTAGCATACACCATCTCCCCTCGACTGCATCTAAAATACAACACACCATCCAAGGTCAGTCTGGCTGGGTCACAGGTGGGGTTAAATTCCGAGGTGCCATTGTGATGCAGTGCCGGGTTTATGCAAAGTTTGGAGTTTGTTCAACTGATGGTTCTGACCCATTAGTTCTGTGCCATCTCTTACCTGCGTCGGCAAAGATTCTAACAATGACCAGCTCCATGTAAAACTAACGACCCCTTTTAATCGGAAAGACCGAGAACAGTTGGATGAAAAAAATGGAGAAAAATCTCATGTTTTCTGCTTGCCTGTGTTCCTCACAAACTGTGGTGATGTCTGTGTTACTGAGTATGTTCAGCCAGAGAATAATTTAATTGAATATACCAGTCTTGAAAAATGCAATTCAACATAAGCATGTAATTGTATCACTGAGCATATGATTTTAAAATCTATCCACTGTACAGGAAACAAAATAATGAATTTAAGATTTGAATGACAGAGCAATTGCAAGAAATATTTATTAAAGAAACAAACTTACAATACACTGGGAAACAATTTTCCCCGCTTTCTGCCGCCTTTTCATCCCTTTCCTGCTGTGTTTTCCCCCTCCCTTTTCTCTCTCCTGGTGGATAAGTGGGAACCTTGGTTGATTTAGTTTACCCCTGCTTAACTCAGGAGCTTGTTATATCTTCACTGTATTGGAAAGATTACCCTCTAGAACCTGGTTTATAGTTACTTTATAGTCACCACACAATCTTACCTTGGCATCGGACTTTGGTACAACAACAATAGGTGTAGCCCAATTACATCGATCTATCTTAGAAATAATGTTCTCAGTCACTAGTCTTTTGAGTTCTTGCTCAAACTTCTCCTTGAGTGCATATGGTACAGGACGTGGCTTGCAGTAAACCAATCTAGCGCCCTTCTGTACCCTGACACTCGCCTTGAAGCCTTGGATTGGACTGCCCGTTTCACAGAACACCTTCGGATAACTCTTGATGACATCATCCTTTGATGCAAATCTCGTTTCAACACGGAAAATCTCACTCCAATCCAGCTTCAGTAATCCCAACCAATTTCTTCCTAGTAAGGCAGGCTTGTCTCTTGCCACTACTAATAGAGGCAAGCTCTGAAATTGGTCGTATCACCGGTACAGTGATATGACCTACCACAGGAATGTTCTCTCCTGAGTAGCCTCGCAGCTCTATCTTGGATTTCTCCAATGGGAAATCGTGCAATTTGTCGAGGTATTTCGACTTCAGTACTACGCTCACAGATGCACCAGTGTCGATTTCCATGGGTATCTTGATTCCTGCAACATCTATGTGGATGATGATACTTTTCGAATCGCTGTTAGTTAACCTCGTGCTCCTGATGATGTGTAGCTCTAAAACCTCCTCGTCCTGTTGTTTTTCTTCCATTTTATGTAGTCTCTGGGGATTTCTACTCATAGCTTTGAAAGCTGGTTTACCCTTCAATCGGCATGCCTTCGCAAGTTGCCTAGTTTTTCTGCAGATGAAACACTCTGCCTTCACATATGGACAAATTTGAGCAATGTGTTGTCCCAGGTACCAATAGCAGGACTTCAATGCTCTGTTACCATTGCCAGTTTCTGAGACCTTAGGGCCCAACCGCCTTTTACTTTTAACCTGCAGGCGATTCACCTCGGTTGTCTGACGACTGGAAATCGTATTTTTTGGGAATATTGGTCAGCCATGTTCATTGATATAGCTTTCTGACAAGCTAAATCAAAAGTCAAGTTAGGAGTTGTCAATAACTTTTTTCTGATCGCATCATTTTTCATCCCACAAACAAAGCGGTCACGCAATGCTCGGTCCCGAAAGTTTCCGAAATTACAGTGAATAGATAGCTTTTTTAATGCTACAATATACTCACTGATATTTTCTTCAGTTAACTGATCTCATATTCCGAAACAATAACTCAGCAATTTCCAGGGGCTCAAGCCAGTAGTGTTGGAATCTGCTGAAGAGTTGTACCCTTTGGCTCGACAGGCACAAGCAAATTTTTCAGGGTGTCACACACCTCGGGCCCTGCTTCAGTTAAGAAAATCGCCCGTTGTCTTTCCAACACCAGCCGGTTATGGTTTTCATCATTGGAGACTTCAGTGATATTATTTGTGGTGAAAAACATTTCTAGCCGCTCCACATACGCTCCGAAACTTTCACGGTCGCGTTGAAACTCCCCCAAGTGCCCTATTATTCCCATAGGCACGGCCATCTGGACTCTGACAGTTCAAACAAGTGTGCTTGGATTTGTAGCTGTTAATCAAAACAGCTCTCAAAGTCTCTCTGTCGGTTGGCTGAATCCTCCACCAACAAAAATTGCAGCTTTTTTTTTCCTGATTATCCCATCTTCATCGCCATTGTTATATCTTCAGTAAAACTCACAAACACACACAAGCCTTGAAATGGCAGAACACTCCGGAACTCTAATCAGGTGACCTGTTCCCTCTTTATTGTACACAGTACTGGCTGCAGTGCCACAGTAGTCCACAGGTGGAGCTATATATATTACAGAGCTCTCAGTCCAATTGCAGTGTTTCTGCTTCTGCCCCAATTGCTAACTCAGCATGGGCAGGTTAATGTTGAAAACACTGAAAGGAATTTGACACGTGTTGCAAGTGTTCACATGCTGATGTTGTCAAATTTTACTTTAACCTTTTAGTGCTAATTCATGTTGAAATAAAGAAATAAAAAATTTGCATTCATATTGTGTCCTTCAGAACCTCAGCACATCCCAAAGTGCTTTAAACCCAATCGTGTTTTTTTGAAGTGTAGTCACTGCAGTATTCATCAATTTGCACAAAGCAAGCTCCCACAAACAGCACTGAAATAAACTGTTTTAATGAGGGATTAATATTGGGCAGGACACCGGAGAACTTCCCTGCTCGCCTTTTGAGGGGGCTTGGCTTAAAATCGCACCTGAGAGGCAGCACTTCCACAGTGCTGCACTGAAGTGTGAGCCTAGATTATATCTTCAGCCAAGTTACAGCCTTGCGCCTCAGTAACCTTGTTTAAAAAAAAGGTTTTGTGTCTGAGAACACGAGGTCAGCGCACAGAATATTAACAGCAATAGCATGATGGTACCAGCATCTCCTTCTTCTTAGGCTGTCCCCTGGAGTCGAGGATGACTTGCTTCCATACTAAAATGAGTTCTCAGGTGACTGATGAGACCAATGCGGGATCTACAGTCTCTGTCACAGGTGGGGCAGATGGTTGTTGAAGGGACGGGTGGGTGGGATGCTTGATTTGTCTCACGTTCCTTCCGCTGTTTGTGCTTGGCTTCTGCGTGCTCCCAATGAAGAGACTCAAAGTGTTCGGCGCCTTCTTGGACTTTGAGCCATTTTGAGCGGTCTTGGGCCAGGGATTCCAAAGAGTCCGTGGGGATGTTACATTTTTTCAAGGAGGCTTTGAGGGTGTCCTTGAAGCATTTTCTCTGCCCTCCTGCTCGCCTGCCATGACGTAGCCCGGAGTAGGGCGCTTGTTTCGGGAGTCTAGTATCGGACGTGCGGACAATGTGGCCCACCCATCGGAGCTGATTGAGTGTGGTCAATGCTTCGATGCTGGGGATGTTGGCCTGGGAGAGAACACTGATGTTGGTGCACCTTTCCAGCCAATGGATTTGCAGGATTTTGCGGAGGCAGCGTTGGCGGTACTTCTCCTGTGCTTTGAGGTGCCTGCTGTACATAGTCCATGTCTCTGAAGCATATAGGAGGGCTGGTATCACTACCGCTCTGCAGACCATGAGCTTGGTGCCAGGTTTGAGATCCTGGTCTTGGAACACTCTATTCCTCAGGCTGCGCTGGCGCACTGAAGGCAGTGTTGGACTTCATCATCGATGTCTATCCTTGCTGATGGTAGGCTCCCGAGTCGGTTACGATACTAGCATGCCCATTGCAGTACAAAGCTCTTCACCCTCAACTGGTGCACACAGCCACCAAACAGTTAAAGGGATAGCAGCACTCGCCCTCCAACTGCAACTGTGACAGAGCGTTGAAATTGGGCCCACAGTAGTACTTTCTGCACCATAAAAGACTTATTTAATGAGTATATTTTTGTATGTTAGCTTGGCAAGCCATCTGGTGGTGTTGTGATTGTGGAAATATGATTTTTATTTCCATATTTTAGGAGCCACACGAGTGTTATAAAAATAATTTTCAGAGCAAAATCCAAGCATGAAATTCCAACATACATTCCTGCGATCAGGAGCCACACTTCAAGCCAGACATTTCGGGAAAATTAGCACTGATTTATTTTATCAGAAGTCCGCTGTGTACGAAGTACAAAAAATATTTTCTCTGTGCATTTTTTCCCATAAAAATGGTTATCTGCTTGTTTTCACGTACTTTGAAGCGGGAACCTGCATATGTTAAAGAGGTGTTGTGTAGCCTTGATGGAAAAGGCACCTGCTGACCAAATGTTAGATTATAATCATCTGCATGCTCCGATAAAGTTAGCTGTTCGGTAACTCAGCTGGACGTTATCTTGTAGATGTTGCCCTTCCTTTAGTAATCCCTCGGAATTGAATGCAATAAACATTGTACGCCTGCAATGCACTGACACGCATTCCCAAAATGTGGCATGTGCTGAATCCAGGGGGAAAGTGTCAGTGAAAGGGTTGGAGGAAATGCTCCCAAACTGTTGACTATCGCTCAAATCCTTGCTGGTTGGCTGTATTAAACAGAGGACGTTTCCAGTCACAGTGTCAGCTGTGGCTCAGTGGGTAGCACTTTCACCTCTGAGCCAGGAGGTTGTGGGTTTAAGTCCCACTCCAGGAAATTGAGCGCAAAAATCTAGGCTGACACTCCAGTGCAATTCTGAGGGAGCGCTGCTCTGTCGGAGGTGCTGTCTTTCAGATGAGATGTTAAACTGAGGCCCCGTCTGCTCTCTCAGGTGGACATAAAAGATCCCATGGCACTATTTTGAAGAAGAACAGGGGAGTTATCCCTGGTGTCCTGGCCAATATTTATCCCTCAATCAACATAACAAAAACAGATTATCCGGTCATTATCACATTGCTGTTTGTGGGAGCTTGCTGTGCGTGAATTGGCTGCCGCGTTTCCTAAATTACAACATTGACTGCACCCCAAAGGTAATTCATTGGCTGTAAAGCGCTTTGAGTCGTCCGGTGGTCGTGAAAGGCGCTATATAAATCCAAGTCTTTCTTTCTCACTATGCACTGTCAGTAAGGAAGGTTTTGACAGGACTGTGTAAAACTTCTCATTTCTTGGTATTTTAACAAAGCCCACTAATAAAAGTTGGTAAAAAAAGCAGAGAGAGGAGTTCCAGATCAACGCTTTTTTTTAACTGATATCATACAAAGCAATTTCAACACCAGCTTCTTAGGGAAGTAACTGTTTGTTATTGTTGGCTTTTGAAGGCTCTCGCCACTGTATCCATTTAGATATGATGTAAAATAAAACGCACTGTGATAGTTTGAGGAGCCTGTGTGTGATACTGAATGCTGCAGTTAAAAATGACATTGAAAACTGCACAGGTGAAGGGAATGTACTGAAGATTACTTGGTGATGTAGTGTTGCTTGGGTCAGACTTTGCGGATCCCCACATGACAGGATTAGTCTAACTCTACTTTTAAGAATGGCCCTGAATTTGTGGTCAGGGGCCTCCCACGGAGAAATGCCTCCCATCCGCAAATAAAACGCCTGGTGCTCCGGGAGGTATGGAGACTCGTGGTCCTGGGCCTCCCCAGGTACCCACAGGTAGAGGCCCACGTATCTCAGAGGCGCACGCAGTTCGCAAGCACCCCTGGGAATCACGTGGGCCGGCCCAACGAATGACAGAAGAGAATCTCCCTTCAGGCTTGTGGGGATTCAGGCTGTACAGAAACCCCATAAGCATGAATAGGAAATACCCCCAAAATACATCTACACTTCAAATAAATAACATGAAACATTACATATTTAAAATGAATTAAAATGGCATTTAACTAAATACTTAAAACAAAAATTACATTTTTTGACAAATAAATGTACATGTTTTAACAGGGCTGAAAATAAACTTAGCTTATTGCACAACGTTTTTAATGTATAAATGATCGCTGAAATGTTATTTTTACTTTTTGTAAAACTCTTACGCTGCTGAAAGCAGGCCTTACCCCTGCTTTTACCAGGCGTAACAGTTTCACGGGCATTTGGTGGGCAGGAGTTGGCAAATAGTCCAACTCTCCGCCCGTGGATGCCCTTTTCCCGGGGATGCTGGCGATTCTTGACAGATCGCGGGTTTTTGCGCATGCACTAAATGCGGCAGGCACTAATGTTTTTCAACGTAAAAAAAATTGGTGTTTGCACTCCAGGAAGGAAGTGCAGCGCTAAATCAAACACTCCACTTCCTTCCTGGGGCACTGCAGGCAGCAGGCGAGGCGGTGAGTGGAGCATTGCACCCTGGGCCGTGCAGCGCTGCCGCGTTGGAAAACTCCTTCCCTCCCTTAAAGGGAAGGGCCATCGCTGCAGGCTCTGCAAAAGATCAACTTACCTGGTCCCCGACAGTAGCGGCGATCTGGCCCGATCAGCCCGATGCATTGCAGCACTGTGCCAGGCCGATCGATCGGGAGGGAAGAGGCTTCAAAAAAAAATCGACTTCGAACATTGCACAAATATTTTTACTTACCCCGGCCGCCTCGCCTTTAAGGATCGCCCACGAAGCGCCCGGCCTCCCGATCAACGCTTGCTGCAGCTGCCGGTATTTTCGCCCGGCGATGCTACAAGGGTCAGATCCGAAGTTCGGGTCCGGGTCGATGCGCACAGCGATGACGTCACGATCTCTGGGCAAAGGAGATCAGGACGCAATGGCCTACCACTGCCACAAACCTCCCACTGAATTTAGCTGCGCCCGATCGGTAAGTGGTTAGAGCCCAGTTATCGCTCCCCGGAGGCGAGAGTGGGAGGCGCAAAGGAGGACAATTTCTAGGCCTTAAGTGTCCAAAAATCTATCGATTTCAGTCTTGAATATTCTCAAGCACTGAGCATCCACAGCTGGCTGGGGTAGAATATATTCCATGATGGTAAGTTTAGAACACTATAGCATAGTTACAGATTAAAACTTCTTCAAACCGCCTGCTGCTTGATAATGTAGCAAAATAAAAACACCCAATTGCTGTTTGCTTGCTCAGTGTTCTGCACTAACCCGTGTCTTTCTCTCGTTTCTCTTCCATCTCCCCACATGTCTTCTCCAAGCTCATCCTGTTCATGAGACCCACCTCCCACCTCCTACTTCCCAAACCCCATTCCCACTAAACTGCTGACCAACCCACTTCTCTTCCTGGCCTCCATGCTAGCTGGCATTGTAAATGGTTCCCTCGCTTTAGGTTCTGCACCCTCCCTTTCGAAACCACTACCATCAGCCCTCTCCTCAAAAAATACAACCTCGACCCCTTTTCCTATTACTCTTCCCCTCCATCTCCAACCCCCTCTCCCCCTGCTTTCCTCTCCTTCAACGTGTTGTTGTCTCCCAAATCCCTGCTCATCTCTCACACAACTAACCCCCTGTTCGAATCTTCTCCAATCAGCTTGCCGCCGCTGCCAGAGCACTCAAACAGCCCGAAACAAAGTCACGCACGACATCATCGGTCATTGTGATGGTGGTGCGTTATCCCTCCTTGACCCCACTGCAGCCTTTAACACGGTCAATCGCACTGTCCGCCTTCAACCCCTTTCCTTCGTTGTCCAGATCAGTGGGACTGTCCTCACTTGGTTCCACTCCATCTCGAGGAACCCAGTTTGAAAATGTACACTTTAAGGCCACGGCGCAGGCACTCCTTGTGGGGCAAGATTATGGCGCGAAAATTGCGGCCTCACTGGGTGCGTATGATGTGCGCGAGCACCTGAAGGGGCCTCGCAAATGCCAGTCTTCGGTGCACATGTGCCAAGAACCAGCTTCGACAGATTGCACGCATCCCCGGGGCAGAGATTGGGCTATTTGCCTAACTCTTGTCCAACGAATATCTTTCAAACTCTTACACCTGGTAAAAGCAGCTGTTTACTTACTTCTACCAGCGTAAGAGTTTTAAATTATAGAAAAATTTAATTTTATCACTAATTTTTGTATTTAAAAACCCTGTCCATTCAGGTAGGTTTATTTTTACCCCTGTTAAAACATATTTAAAAAAATTTAAAAACATTTTTTCTTTCTCTAAAACATCTTTTTTAAATGACATTCAACTTCAATGAATTTTAAATACGTGAGGTGTTTTTTTTATTCATTGTATTGTGTTTCTGGGTTTTTGGGGGTATTCTCATTGATAGTAATGGGAGCTCGTACAAACGGAACTCCCATTATTATCAATGAGAATATTCCATGTTCATTGGTGGTCCAGGCCCACGCGATCCCAGGATGTGCTTAAGTTCCTGGGATGTGTAAGCCCATATGCTGGGCAGCGAATGGAGGCCTCGGGCTGAAAGTCGACATTACTCCGGGACCACCAGGTACTTTCGGAAAAAAATTTTTGGTCGGAGGCGTCCGTCCGCAGGAAACCTCTGACTGCAATATTCGGGCCTATGATTAGGCCCATGCTAACGTCAGGTTTCAGTAGTTTATAAATCCGTACTCCCTGTCCTTGTGGAGATCCTAGGTTATCAAGTTCAGAAGTTTTGATACTTTGTACCCAGTAGGCACAAGACTTTTATTATATCCTGGCAAATTTCTCATGGCATTGCTCGGATTAAGTGGACTGTAGGCTGGGTTACAAGGACACGGTGTGCAATGTCTTGTGCTAAGGTGCAGGCATGTGCCTTTCAATGCATACCATCTTCATTATTAAGAAAACAGTGGTTCAGGTCTTTGAAACTTTAATTGTTGTTTGGTCAGAAAACTTTGCAGATTAAGGGCCTGAAATTTGGCTGTTGAGGCCGGTTTTGTGAAAAAAATGGCATCAACCTCGCTTCCATGCACTTCTGGTGCAGCCCCGCCCGATGCCATATTGCTGAGGGGAAAAAAAGAGGCGTTGTTTACCTTCGTCGGAAGCAGGCGTTAGTCAATTAACATATTCAAATAAGGGGCCAACGCCTGCTTTTGCTACCTCTTACAAATTTGGCTTGCGTCTGATGCAGCCAGTGCTGTCTGCCTCGGGGAAAACAAATGCTAAACAATGCCGAATTTAAAAAAAGGTAACTACTTGCCATTATCATCTCCGACCTCATTCTCGACTCCAAGCTCCAGGCCCTCTCCAATCTCCCCCTGATCCTGGCCCCAACATTCAGCCCCCGCCCCCCCCAATGATGCTGGCCCCGACCTCCCCCTGATGCTGGCCCCGTCCTCCAGGCCCGCCCAGAGTTCAGCCTGCAGGCCTCCGAACGGGCGCACATTGGTGGCGCATTGCACTCCCCACGGACATTTTCGGGCCTGCTCCAATTTCCAGCCCTACAATGTGCTGCTTAGCGTCAGGTTGGAATTGCAAACAATATTTGAAAGAAAGAAAGACTTGCATTTATATAGCACCTTTCACAACCACTGAGACGTCTCAAAACGTTTTACAGCCAATGAAGTACTTTGAAGTGTAGTCACTGTTGTAATGTGAGAAACACGGCAGCCAATTTGCGCACAGCAAGCTCCCACAAACAGCAATGTGATCATGACCAGATAATCTGTTTTTGTTATGTTAATTGAGGGATAAATATTGCCCAGGACACCGGGGATAACTCCCCTGCTCTGCTTCGAAATAATGTCATGGGATCTTTTACATCCAGCTGAGAGGGCAGACGGGGCCTTGGTTTAACGTCTCATCCAAAAGACGGCACCTCTGGTAGTGCAGCACTCCCTCAGCACTGCACTGGAGTGTCAGCCTAGATTTTTGTGCTCAAGTCACAGATCGTTCTGTGTTAGAATCAAGGTGTGACATCTAGAACGTGACGCCCATGAATGCCATACGTACCAGATTAACATACTGCTGTCGGGTCTCCTGAGGCATTGCTCGCGAAGTGGGATGATAAGCTGTTCAGTGATGACAGAGGTGTTATATTATGTAATGCCTGATATATTATTCTGGTGTTGGGGTGGGGTTGTGATTAAGGTGGCTCTCGCTATGAGGACTGGAGTGTAATTGCTGGAAATAAAAACAACATGAAGTCACACAGAAATGAATCGATATTTGCACAAGCAACTTGGTCGATCAGAATATGTTTGTCCGTGTTGGGTTGCAGCCCAGCACTTTAACATGGTTTCTGCAGCTGTAACAAAATATGATGTTGGAAAGTGCTGGGTGCATTGGCGTTCTAGCTTTTGTTTGTTTATTGCTCGCAGGTCCCCCACGACACTGGCCCATGTTAAGTCTGAATTTAGTGCTGTTTTATAGTTTTTTGTTTCATAATACTCCTATGAAGCACCTTGGGACGTTTCACTATGTTAAAGGCGCTATATTAATACAAGTTGTTGTTATACCACATAATGCATCATGTATTCTGCTGCTAGGATGAAATTGTGTCCCATTAAGACCACAAGGTGTAATTGCTGTTAAGTAAACTCTGGGTGACACTCTGAATTTAATTACTCTTCAGGTTGAAGGCCTCACCTATGGCATTCATCTTTAAGCGTGATTAGTAAGGTTACTCAGTGCGGACAGACATTCTGACTCCTGTGTGAAATTACTGCCTTTGTTTCTTGATTTTTTTTAAAGTGTGACACAGAAGTGTTATGTGGAAATGTGATAGACAGGACGTGCATGTGGTGCATATCATGTCTGTAATATCACAAGCAAGTAATCCATAGGTCTGCTCAGGGTTAATTACAGCACGTAGTGTTTTACAAGGTCAGGATCACAACACCGTGTAAAGTGTATGTGTGCGTCCATTTGACCTTAACAGTGAAGATACTTGTCCCTTTAAGGTTGTAAAATCTGGTCGCTGTTAAGTAAATACTGGGTGAGTTGATACAAATGTACATTAAGAGACAAACCTCCAAGATCTCTGCGCTCCTCCAATTCTGGCATTGCTCAGGGTGATTCAGAGGATATGCTGTTACATAATAAGAGGAGTGTTTAAGGCATGTATAGGCCATGTAACATCAGGGCAACAATGACCAACTGGAGCATCTCTATGCCAGCACCTTCAAGGTGTAGTGTGAGTAGGGCATCACTGGTTTGGACAAACTGCTTCACCAGCAACTGGCTGGCACATTTTCTATTGTGCAATGTGACTACTACTTTTTCCTTTCTAGGGGTCCCTGGGAAGGCTCCACTTAATCAGAGGGCCCCTAGGAGTGAGCCAATATTTCCAAGGGGTCCTCAAGGATGTGTCTGTGTCCGTAGAGGGCTCCTGAGAATGTCAATATTTGCAGGGGGCGCCGAGGAATGTGTCCGTATTTGCAGGCGGTACCTGGGAGCATATCTGTACTCGCAAGGAGTCGAGAGTAGTGTGTCGTTAATTGTAGGATGGCCTGGAAGGACATAGATACTTGTAGGAGATCCCCAAGAGTGCGTTAATATTTGTCGGAATTGCTTGGTAGGGAGTCACTATTTGCAGGGGATCCTGTATGGTGCGGAGTCTAAGGGGTCAAAATTCAGTTTCTACCGTCACCCGTTACTGCCGGCGGGAGGCAAGGGCTGACCTTCGAAGGTAAGCGGCATCCACGCCTGCGCAGAAATTCAGTCGGCTCTTAGGCAGAGGCGTCCAGGGCTAACGCTGCACCGGCTAAGGCCACCCGCGTGGTGATGTCATCCAGCGTGCAACGTCCCCTTGGCGCCTCTATTGCGATATTTAGTTTGAACGTCGGCCTTCCCTGCAGGCGTTCTTACAGCCTGGAAAAAGTGGTGGTTATCCAGCGGAACTCGGGCGGAATCGCCCAGAGCAAAGTACATTTTTTTCCTTATTTATTTCTTAATTTTTTTCATTAGTTGCAACAGTGGGGAAGTTTGTGTATGGGTCGGAGAAGTTTGTGTGTGTGTCGGGGAAGTTTGTGCGCGAGTCGGGGAAGTTTGTGCGTGTGTCGGGGAAGTTTGTGCGCGGGTCGGGGAAGTTTGTGTGTGTGTCGGGGAAGTTTGTGTGCGGGTCGGGGAAGTTTGTGTGCAGGTCGGGGAAGTTTGTGTGCGGGTCGGGGAAGTTTGTGTGCGGGTCGGGGAAGTTTGTGTGCGGGTCGGGGAAGTTTGTGTGCGGGTCGGGGAAGTTTGTGTGCGGGTCGGGGAAGTTTGTGTGCGGGTTGGGGAAGTTTGTGTGCGGGTCGGGGAAGTTTGTGTGCGGGTCGGGGAAGTTTGTGTGCGGGTCGGGGAAGTTTGTGTGCGGGTCGGGGAAGCTTGTGTGCGGGTCGGGGAAGCTTGTGTGCGGGTCGGGGAAGTTTGTGTGCGGGTCGGGGAAGCTTGTGTGCGGGTCGGGGAAGTTTGTGTGCGGGTCGAGGAAGTTTGTGTGCGGGTCGGGGAAGCTTGTGTGCGGGTCGGGGAAGCTTGTGTGCGGGTCGGGGAAGTTTGTGTGCGGGTCGGGGAAGTTTGTGTGCGGGTCGGGGAAGTTTGTGTTTTTTTTCTTTCTTCCCTTTCCTTCCCGTTTTCCAGCGAACGTGGCGGCAGCCTCCTGATGCGACATTCAGTCAGCCTCCTGAGCTCCCGAGGGTGAGTGTGCAACACCACTGTTTAGCGCTGCTCTCACCTTTGGGCGTAAAAACTGAATTTGGCAGTTGGAGCCTGCACCTAATGCCTGGTGGTAAAATCAGCACTCAGGCGGTGACACCGCCTTAAAAACGGAGGGACCGAATTTCGACCCCCAAGTATTTGTGAAGGGTTCCCGGAGTCGGTTTTCACACCGCCCAGCTCTAGTGCGTTCTCATGTCAGATTGGAGCCTGACTCCAGAGTTCTGCTGCCTCTCTTGAGTCGAGGTGCGATCAAAAACCATTTCCTATTCAGCCATTTTGGCAGTATAACTGCAGTCTTCTTGTGCTGACCAGAATTGCAAGGACAGCAATCAGTGGGGTGGGGGTGGGGGGGGCCTGTGTTACCACCTTTGCACTCAGACAAGCACCTTTGCAGTTAAGTTTATTACTTGTCTTCTGCTTTGGATCAATGCAACTGAAGGAATTCAAATGATTAGCTTTCCTTTTTGTCCAAAGAAGGATTGCATCCATCGGGGTTGGTGATGTTCCTTATCTGTTCTCTTTAAAAAAAAAGTCAAAAGTACCGGAACTAAAATTGTGTCACCCTCCAAATCTGTTGGAACTGGCATGCCTTGTTGATTGAAGCGAAACCGAAGAGAATCAAGGGCAATTAGGGATGGGCAATAAATGCTGGCCTTGTCAGCGACGCCCACATCCCGTGAATGAACACAGAAAATTGTGGAATCAGTATTTTACAGCACAGAAGGAGTCGATTCACCCCATTGAGCCTGTGCCGGCTCTCTGAAAACAATCCACTTAGTCCTATTCCCATGGGCTGTCCCCAGACTCTTGCAAATGTTTCTTCTTTCAAATATTTATCCACTTCCCTTTTCTGCTTCCAGCGTTGTTCCTGGTGGGACATTCCCTGACCTAACAACCCTCTGTGTGTAATGTTCTTAATCCTAATCTCACCCTTCATCCTGCTGGTGATCATCTAAACAATTGGACCCCCTAGTTACCAACTTAGCAACTAGTGGAGATAGTTTTTCCTGATGTATCTTATCAAAACATCTCAAAATTTTGAACAGCTCACAAAATCTCCTCTCAATTGTATTTATTCTGATGAAGAGATCCCCAGGTTTCAATCACACTGCAACTTTAACTGTTATCCAGCATATGAATAGGCTCACATAAGAAACAGGAACAGGAGTTGGCCATACGGCCCCTCAAACCTGCTCCACCATTCAATAAGATCATGGCTGATCATCGACCTCAACTCCACTTTCCCGCCTGATCTCCATATCCCTTGATTTCCCTAGAATCCAAAAATCTATCTACCTCAGCCTTGAATATGCTCAACGACTCAGCATTCACAGCCCTCTGGAACAGAGAATTCCAAAGATTCACCACCCTCTGAGTGAAGAAATTCCTCCTCATCTCAGTCTTAAATGACCGACCCCTTATCCTGAGACAGTGACCCCTAGTTCTAGACACTTCAGCCAGGGGAAACAGTCTCTCAGCATCTACCCTGTCAATCCCTTCAGAATGTTGCATGTTTCAATCAGATCACCTCTCATTCTTCTAAACTCCAGAGAGTATAGGCCCATTCTACACAATCTCTTCATAAGATAGCACTCTATTCCCAGGAATCAGTCGAGTGAACCTTGGTTGTACCGCCTCCAAGGCAAGTATATCCTTCCTTAGATAAGGAGATCAAAACTCCAGGTACTCCAGGTGTGGTCTCATCATGGCCCTGTACAATTGTAGCGAGACTTCCTTACTCTCATACTCCAACCCCCTTACAATAAAGGGCAACATGCCATTTGGCTTCCTTATTGCTTGCTGTACCTGCAGGCTAGCTTTCTGTGTTTCTTGCACAAGGACACCCAAATCTCTCTGAACACCAACATTTAAAAGTTTCTTACCATTTTAAAAAAAATTATATTTTTCTATTCTTCCTGCCAAAGTGAATAACCTCACATTTCCCCACATTATACTCCATCTGTCACCTTGCTGCCCACTCACTTAGTCTATCTATATCCCTTTACAAACGCTTTGTGTTCTCCAAACAGCTTACTAGCTTTGTATAATCAGCAAACTTGGATACATTACATTCGGTCCCTTCATCTAGGTCACTAATATAGATTGTAAATAGTTGAGGCCCCAGCACTGATCCTTGTGGCACCCCACTAGTTACAGCCTGCCAACCTGAAAATGACCCATTTATCCTTACTTTCTGTTTTCTGTCCATTCACCAACCCTCTATCAGTGTTCAAGACACTGCTTCAGCTTTCTGAATCATCACAGGCAGTCCCTCGAAGTGAGGATGACTTGCTTCCCACTGAATAAGTTTGTACTGTATAGCACATCAAATGTTGTGTGCCTCGGTTATGGAGATCAGTAAATAGCACACCTCAAGGTTTAATGTAAACCTGTAAATAATACTTGGCCAATCAATCCCCTCACACAATGGAGCGACACATTGACAAAGATGTAAGGTTTAATAAAATTGACTGGTAGAAGCAGCATATGTTTCAGTGGATGTTGATCTTCCATTGAAAGGAAGTCCATTTGGTGATCACCCTACACGCACCAATTGTAAATCCATCTCATTTCCTTCACCTCTCCATAAAAGAGTATGAATCCTCGGAATAAAGTCTGGAAAATACTGGGTTGAGGTTATTTGTTTTCAGCAGAGATTGCGTGCCGCTGTGAAAAATCAAACCCAGTGCCAACTTTCAAAAGAATGGAAGTTTCTTGAGACCATTCTGACTTGTGTATTTAAGTGCCCAGTGGAGCTGAGTTGTGGCCACATTACATTTGCAGCCGGAGAATTGTAACAATGTTGTTTTATTGCATCACGAATCTGTAGGGAGTGATGTCCGAACACTTGCTCCTGGTGTAGACCGTGGGGTCGAAATTTGATTATGGCCATTTTTGAGGCGCTGTCACCGCCCGAGTGCTGATTTTACCGCCGGGCGTTAGGCACAGCCTCAAAGTCCTAAATTCAGTTTTTACGCCCAAAGGTGAGAGAGCAGCACTAAAAAGTGGCGTTGCACATTCCCCCTCGGGCGGGAGCTCAGGACGCCGACTGAATTTCCCAACGGGAGGCTTCCGCCATGCTAGAAAAAAAACGGGAAGGAAAAAAAAGAACTAAAAACTTCTCCGATCCACACACACACACTTTCCCTACTCTTAAAACTAATGAAAACATGCAGAAATAAATAGGGAAAAACTTACCTTCCTTTCTGGGTGAATCCACCCGAGATCCGTTCTTTAACAACAACTTTTTACTGGCCGTACGGCCGCATGTTTGTACAGCCGTACAAAGCAAATATCGCGACAGAGGCATCAAAGAGGCGTTGCATGCTGGATGATGTCACCATGCAGGTGGCATTAGTCGGCGTAGCATCGCCTCTTGGCGCCTCTGCCAAAGAGCCGAAGGTAGGCGTTTGCCGCCTCCCGCGCGCGGTAACAGACAGTGTCCACAACCTGATTTCGACTGCTGTGTTTGTAAAAGACTGGAGATGCACCATCGCTGTTCGATGCCCATGGAATTTAGCCAGACTTTGTGTTTCTACTTCTTTACGAACCATTGAAAACAACGAGTTCTCGTTGCATGATTGATTGGAACTGAACCTGAGTCTCGCACTGCCCGTACTCCTTATCGTGTGTTTATTGCTGTATTCTGTTTGAAAACCTCCCAACTCATGGTGCCTGTTGTTCGGAATCCTTGAAGCAAAAGCTGAGCCGAGGGGGAGTAGTTTCATTTTATTTTATTTCAATTTGCACCCATCTGTAGTGAGGGGAGAGGAGGAAAAACATAGATAAACATTTTGTTTTGACAGATCTTTACAAAAATGCTCATTTTCAGTCCCACAGAGGCATGGTAGGGGCAGGCTTCCCTCCCTGAAAGGCCTCTCAGTCAAAGCACTTCCCTGTTCGGCAGTGTCTCCTGCATTGCAAGATCACAAGCAACTTCAGGAATAGAAAGGCCATGCGGCCCATTTTAATTCACCCATTCAGAAAGGCCCAGGAGATTCTTCCCCCCGCCACCCCTGCAGTTGCTGCACCTAATTATTTGTTAAGAGATTAAGGGTTTACACCTCCACTATTCTGTCGAGTGGTCCATTCCAAGTATTGATTGATCCTTGTGTGAAGAACTTCTTGACACCAGTTCTTTATTTACCTACACAGTGGGGTAAATATCTGTCTTCACTGCACGGCCAGCAACCTGGGGAAGCGGATCGCACGCACGTTGAAAGAAAGAAAGACTTGCATTTATATAGCACCTTTCACGACCACTGGACATCTCAAAGTGCTTTACAGTCAATGAAGAAATTTTGGAGTGTAGTCACTGTTGTAATGTGGGAAACGTGGCAGCCAATTTGCGCACAGCAAGCTCCCACAAACAGTAATGTGATAATGACCAGATAATCTGTTTTTGTTCTGTTGATTGAGGGATAAATATTGGCCATGACTCCGGGGGTAGCTCCCCTACTCTTCTTCAAAATAATGCCTTTTAGAAGATCCAAAATAGGATCTTTTACATCCACCTGGGGGCCTCGGTTTAACGTCTCATCCGAAAATCAGCTTCTCCGACTGACAGTGCAGCACTCCCTCAGTATTGTACTGGAGTGTCAGCTTAGATTTTTTTGTGCTCAATTCCCTGGAGTGGGACTAGAACCCACAACTTTCTGACTCAGAGGCAGGAGTGCTGCCCACTGAGCCACAGCTGTTGTACATTTCAGTGAATGAAAATCGGCCGGGTTCTACAATGGGCCGGTGATCCACTCCGTCACCTGTGCAGTGAAGGTGGCATTGACTCCAGTATCTCCACTGAACAGAGTGACGTCAGGCTGCCTGTGAACCCAGGACCAACTGACCCAACAACTCTCGCCACCAGCCGAGCAAGCATCGGAAACCGCACTCGCTCGGCATTTCAATCTGTTATGGCACAACTGGGAACCCGTGCATTCACTCTTGTTTAGCTTTCTTTCCTTATTGTTTATTTAACCTGCAGGAGCTGCATCTTGATCCTCGCGGAGATATTGGAAACTAAATCGTATGCTTTGTTTGAAAGTGACTGTACAATTGAAATACATTTTCAATGATTGGCATAAGCCTCTTACTTAAAAACCATATTTTCCTTCAGGTTTGTGAAATTCTCAGCTTTTTGAAAAGTCCTTGGTTGTTTAACTAACCAGTGTGTCATATTACCTGCCTCAGCAGCAGGGACCTTCATGTATCTTCCAGATTTAGCGGCCTTTCAGCTGACCATGTTTGGGGCGGAGTAGTTGCAATTTGCCTCGTATGGGGCTGCTACTTTGTGGAGAGGCTGGTGTAATGTATGCACCTGTGAGTATGCTCACAGGTTTGTCGAGCTGTTGCCCTCCTCCTAGGATTGCTCCTGGGCACGGCCAAGGTGGCCATCAACCGGTCCAGGCAGCGGGCGGTCAAGGGGGTCATTCAGCCCGACTGCCTGCCTCTCTTCCGCCGTTACATCCGAGCCAGGGTGTCCTTGGAGACGGAGCACGCGGTGTCCACCGGTAAGCTCGCAGCCTTCCGCGAGAGGTGGGCACCAGAGGGACTGGAGTGCATCATCACCCCCGGCAACCAAATTTTGGTTTGATTTATGTTTCTGGTTCAAAGCTAATTGGTTTAATTGTCGGTGTTAGTGCCCCCCATTAATAAGGGAGCACTTGATTTACGGTCCTACACAAAATAGTTGTAGAGCTGTTGAGTTGGGAGTGGCTTATCCAGTCACATGATGTTCACAAGACTCAATAAAACCCCAGCCAGTTGAGTTCAGGGGATCCATGATGAGGCAGGTGGTTGTGAGCCTGGTGGATGAATTGGTAATGTGTAGTGTGATTGTTAAACCTTTGCTAATAAACCAACTAGTTCTTAATAGCAATGTGTTGCTATGAATTCTTAAGCAAAGAACCCATGAAGCAAATACATTATCGCTGGAGACATTTGTACCTTTCATGATAGCAAAGCATAAAATCAGACCAGAAAAAAGGCTATTCCGGCATTGGAGAAGGTTCAGAGGAGTGAAAGAAAGCTGATTGCACCTATAGAGAGAATGATTCCTGAGGAGACATTGAAGGAGCTTGAGATCTACGAGTCCTGAGTCAAAGAGGTTGAGGCTGACGATGAAAATGTGGAAAGCGGCTGCACATGTGACACCAGCATTACAGAGTGCCAATATTGTTATTTCTGGGCGTTTATTGGCTTTGATTGTAATTGTGGAATTCAGTTTTTAAAGATAATGATCAGGTCCAGGGGTGGATTAACCATGGGGCGGATTGGATTAACCATGGGGCGGATCGGATTAACCATGGGACGGATCGGATTAAACATGGAGCGGATTAATCATGGGATGGATCAGATTAATCATGGGGCGGATCGGATTAACCATGGGGCGGATCGGATTAACCATGGGGCGGATCGGATTAACCATGGGGCGGATCGGATTAACCATGGGGCAGATCGGATTAAACATGGAGCGGATTAATCATGGGATGGATCAGATTAATCATGGGATGGATCGGATTAACCATGGAGCGGAGCGGATTAACCATGGGGCGGAGCGGATTAACCATGGGGCGGAGCGGATTAACCATGGGGCGGATCGGATTAACCATGGAGCGGATTAACCATGGGGTGGATCGGATTAAACATGGAGCGGATTAACCATGGGGTGGATCGGATTAATCATGGGATGGATCAGATTAACCATGGGGCGGATCGGAATAACCATGGAGCGGATTAACCATGGGGTGGATCTGATTAACCAGGATCAGATTAACCATAGGGCAGATCGGATTAACCCTGGGGCGGATTAACCATGGGGCGGATTGGATTAACCATGGGGCGGATGGTGCTGCTGCCCCAGGTCCACCAAAGGACATAGGCCCACCAAATAAATGTATGAAAAAAAATATAAGGCCTCTCAAATAGACTGAATAGAATAGACAAAAAGAAAGGAAAAATATACAGAAGTATCTACATACACTAATGTACCTATATACAGAACAGAATATGTACTAGTCTGGTTTAGTTCACATGTTATTGAGAGAAATTTGTATATACGTATAGGAATCTAGTATTGCAATGTTACCATCATCATCATAGGCAGTCCCTCGAAATCGGGAAGACTTGCTTCCACTCTAAAAGTGAGTTCTCAGGTGACTGTACAATCCAATACGGAAATTACAGTCTCTGTCACAGGTGGGACAGACAGTGGTTGAAGGAAATGGTGGGACTGGTTTGCCACAAGCTCCTTCCTGCGCTTGGTTTCTGCATGCTCTCGCCGATGAGACTCAAGGTGCTCAACGACCTCCCGGATTCTCTTCCTCCAATTAGGGCGGTCTTTGGCCAGAGCCTCCCAGGTGCCAGAGGGTGTCCTTGAAATGTTTCCTCTGCCCACCTGGGGCTCGCTTGCCGTGCAGGAGCTCCGAGTAGAGCACTTGCTTTGGGAGTCTCGTATCGGACATGCGGACAATGTGACCCGCCCAACGGAGCTGGTCGAGTGTGATCAGTGCTTCGATGCTGGGGATGTTGGCCTGATCGAGAACACTGACGTTGGTGCATCTGTCCTCCCAGTGGATTTGCAGGATACGTAACGTAATGTTACCAGAACCAGAATATATACCTAATTGATACAGAATATATGCTTTCATTGTTGACTGGTCTATGTTTTCATACTCAGAATCAGAATCATACACGTAATATAAAGAACATAGAAACATAGAAACATAGAAAATAGGTGCAGGAGTAGGCCATTCGGCCCTTCTAGCCTGCACCGCCATTCAATGAGTTCATGGCTGAACATTCAACTTCAATACCCCATTCCTGCTTTCTCGCCATACTCCTTGATCCCCCTAGTAGTAAGGACCTCATCTAACTCCTTTTTGAATATATTTAGTGAATTGGCCTCAACAACTTTCTGTGGTAGAGAATTCCACAGGTTCACCACTCTCTGGGTGAAGAAGTTCCTCCGCATCTCGGTCCTAAATGGCTTACCCCTTATCCTTAGACTGTGACCTCTGGTTCTGGACTTCCCCAACATTGGGAACATTCTTCCTGCATCTAACCTGTCTAACCCCGTCAGAATTTTAAATGTTTCTATGAGGTCCCCTCTCATTCTTCTGAACTCCAGTGAATACAAGCCCAGTTGATCCAGTCTTTCTTGATAGGTCAGTCCCGCCATCCCGGGAATCAGTCTGGTGAACCTTCGCTGCACTCCCTCAATAGCAAGAATGTCCTTCCTCAGGTTAGGAGACCAAAACTGTACACAATACTCCAGGTGTGGCCTCACCAATGCCCTGTACAACTGTAGCAACACCTCCCTGCCCCTGTACTCAAATCCCCTTGCTATAAAGGCCAACATGCCATTTGCTTTCTTAACCGTCTGCTGCACCTGCATGCCAACCTTCAATGACTGATGTACCATGACACCCAGGTCTCTTTGCACCTCCCCTTTTCCTAATCTGTCACCATTCAGATAATAGTCTGTCTCTCTGTTTTTACCACCAAAGTGGATAACCTCACATTTATCCACATTATACTTCATCTGCCATGCATTTGCCCACTCACCTAACCTATCCAAGTCGCTCTGCAGCCTCACAGCATCCTCCTCGCAGCTCACACTGCCACCCAACTTAGTGTCATCCGCAAATTTGGAGATACTACATTTAATCCCCTCATCTAAATCATTAATGTACAGTGTAAACAGCTGGGGCCCCAGCACAGAACCTTGCGGTACCCCACTAGTCACTGCCTGCCATTCTGAAAAATACCCATTTACTCCTACTCTTTGCTTCCTGTCTGACAACCAGTTCTCAATCCATGTCAGTACACTACCCCCAATCCCATGTGCTCTAACTTTGCACATCAATCTCTTGTGTGGGACCTTGTCGAACGCCTTCTGAAAGTCCAAATATACCACATCAACTGGTTCTCCCTTGTCCACTCTACTGGAAACATCCTCAAAAAATTCCAGAAGATTTGTCAAGCATGATTTCCCTTTCACAAATCCATGCTGACTTGGACCTATCATGTCACCTCTTTCCAAATGCACTGCTACGACATCCTTAATAATTGATTCCATCATTTTACCCACTACCGATGTCAGGCTGACCGGTCTATAATTCCCTGTTTTCTCTCTCCCTCCTTTTTTAAAAAGTGGGGTTACATTGGCTACCCTCCACTCCATAGGAACTGATCCAGAGTCAATGGAATGTTGGAAAATGACTGTCAACGCATCCACTATTTCCAAGGCCACCTCCTTAAGTACTCTGGGATGCAGTCCATCAGGCCCTGGGGATTTATCGGCCTTCAATCCCATCAATTTCCCCAACACAATTTCCTGGCTAATAAGGATTTCCCTCAGTTCCTCCTCCTTACTAGACCCCCTGACCCCTTTTATAACCGGAAGGTTGTTCGTGTCCTCCTTCGTGAATACCGAACCAAAGTACTTGTTCAATTGGTCCGCCATTTCTTTGTTCCCCGTTATGACTTCCCCTGATTCTGACTGCAGGGGACCTACGTTTGTCTTTACTAACCTTTTTCTCTTTACATATCTATAGAAACTTTTGCAATCCGTCTTAATGTTCCCTGCAAGCTTCTTCTCGTACTCCATTTTCCCTGCCCTAATCAAACCCTTTGTCCTCCTCTGCTGAGTTCTAAATTTCTCCCAGTCCCCAGTAACAGTAACAGTAACAAACATAACTATCGGCCCATTGGATCACTTTGCCCTCGGCCCTTAATCCAGCCCTGATCAGGTTTATTGGCAAGCGTAGCAATTAGCCTTATTCATAGGTGTTGAAGCCACACTACGAGTGTTGGTACGTCTATATTTTTAACGACGCTTCCTTTGTTCGTAAACCAGTTGCTTACAGTGATTTACGCACTGGATAAAAACTCGGTGTAACTGAGCGTTGTTCCAGGTCTTGAAAACAATGAGGCTGAAGGAAGCACTGGTAGTTAATGGACAATTGGGGGGGGGGGGGGCGGGGTGGTGGGGTTGGAGGACACAAGTAGCAAAGATGCAGCTCTCGAGCGAGACTAGAGATTAGAAAACGGAACAGCTCCCTGAGATCGTGCAACAACTGTCAGAAAAGGAAGTTGATTGTGAGTCACTTGGCACCGTTAAAAGGAAGCTGGATCAATATCTGTTCAGGAGGGTATGAAGGATATGGAGAATATTAACACTCGATTTATTTTAAGGAGCGGCAGGGGATGCAACTCTGTGTTACTCAAAGCTGTGGGTAAAAGAGGGTTGTACTGTTTCCCTTCACGTTTTAGTGGTTTCAGCCTGTGGATGGTATTGTTTCGGCCTGCACTGCATTCAGTGGGGAATCGTTAAGAAGAAATATCGCAGATAATAACAAAGAATTTGCTGACAACCCTGCTTCAGTGGCACTGTTCAAAAACTGGCAGCGGTCCCAGAGCAATAGTTATGTGTTAGTCTTGGCACGGAGCTGGACTCTGGCAGCTATTGCAGGTCACTGTGATTGTAATTATATCAGCCTTGTGTGTTGTTTGGCGTTGCGAGGAAAGGCGAGTGCCTTCTTTACAAAGCCTCCCCCGCCCCCCGCTCCCAATGCAAGCCATTAAAACATGCCTGTCTTCTCCCACAGCTCCCACCGTGGCTCCATCCGATGTCAGGGGAGGTGGCGGAAACCACCGGGAACTGACGGTGACGTGGACGGTAGGTTCTGCAAAATGCAGCAGGTCGGCACAGGAGACTTCCTCTGTTTCTGTCTGATAGCTTTAGGCACATTGGGCCTTCTTCAGCCCTGCTGCCAAGTACAAGTGGCCAAGAAAGACTAAAGCGATGAGGAGGTTCTGCCTCATATGTGCTATCTGCAAACTGTTCCATCCTTATTGTGGAAGGTGAAATAAAATAGGCATTACAATTATTATATTTTTCACTGCAGTATTTGATCTCACATATATCACTTCTCAATTTGTTCTACAATCTTGTTTCTCAATACAATTTTCATTTCATGTTAATTGCATTTGCCCCAAGACATTCCTGTTGTGATGAGACCAGAATAAACTTCAACACATTGTCCTTGAAGATTACTGAACAAATGGTCAGAATAATTTCCCTGCTCCATGACTTTACCAGAGGAGTTAACCTAAAGTTAGGACATCCGCTTTAATACTTAACATTTAATTTATGATCTTAACCATCGAGAGCACATGGATTCCCATAATTGATCAGCTGATCAAGGCATTTTTTTAAAGCATCAATCCAATTCACCCTTCAACAAGAACTTGTCTTTATATAGCACCTTTAATGTAGTAAAACATTCCAAAGTGCTTCACAGGAGCATTATAAAACAAAATTTGACACCGAGCCACATATGGAGATATTAGAGCAGGAGACCAAAAGCTTGGTGAAAGAGATAGGTTTTAAGGAGCTTCTTAAAGGAGGAAAGAGAGGTAGAGAGGCGGAGAGGTTTAGCGAGGGAATTCCAGAGCTTAGGGCCCAAGCAACAGAAGGCACGGCCACCGATGGTTGAGCGATTATAATCAGGGATGCTCAAGAGGCCAGAATTAGAGGAGCGCAGACATCTCGGAGGGTTGTGAGGCTGGTTGAGATTACAGAGATAGGGAGGGGCGAGGCCGTGGAGGGATTTGAAAACAAGGATGAGAATTTTAAAATCAAGCCGTTACTTAACCGGGGGCCACTGTGGGTCAGTGAGCACAGAGGTGATGGGTGAGCAGGACTTGGTGCGAGTTAAGACACAGGCAGCAGAATTTTGGATGACCTCAAGTTTATGGAGGGTAGAATGTGGGAGGCAAGCCAGGGAGTGCGTTGGAGTCGTCAAGTCTAGAGGTAACAAAGACATGGATGAGGATTTCAGCAACAGATGAGCTGAGGCAGGGGCGGTTACGGAGGTGGAAATAGGCGGTTTTAGTGATGGTGCGGATATATGGCCGGAAGCTCATTTCAGGGTCAAATAGGACACGAAGGTTGCGAACAGTCTGGTTCAGCCTCAGACAGTTGCCAGGGAGACGAATGCTAGAGAAGACGGTGGCTAGGGAACAGAGTTTATGGTGGAGACCGAAGACAATGGCTGTGGTCCTCCCAATATTTAGTTGGAAGAAATTTGTGTTCATCCAGGACTGGATGTCGGACAAGCAGTGGTGATGACCTCCGTGAAAGTAGCAAACTAAGGAATTTATTACAGCTGTATGATGTAAGTGTCAGCAGTAGCTCAGTGGTAGCACTTCCCCCTCTGAGTCAGTGGGTCGTGGGTTCATGCCCCACTCCAGGGAATAGGTTGACATTTTAGTGCAGTACTGAGGGAGTGCCATTGATGGCAACAATACAAAGGAGATGAATTCTACCCCATCCAATACCCGACTTATATTGGAAAACAATAAGTTTGGAGTGGCACTCGGAGGTCTTCATTGGAGCTCTGCTCTCCCGGAGCCCAAATACCTTTTCGTCAATTTTGTTGTAACCTGTGACAGTCAAGTAAATTAACAGAAGGAGCATTTATATTGCCCTCTTAATGACCTCAGGACATCCCAAAGCGCTTTACAGCCAATGAAATACTTTTTTGAAGTGTAGTCACTGTGATAATGCAGGAAAGGTGGCAGCCAATCTGTGCATAACAAACTTCCACAAACAACAATGAGATAATGACCAAATAATCTGTTTTGGTGATACTGGTTAAGAACATAAGAATTAGGAGCAGGAGTAGGCCATTCGGCCCCTCGAGCCTGCTCCGCCATTCAATAAGATCATGGATGATCTTCGCCTCAACTCTACTTTCCCGCCCAATCTCCATTTACTTTGATTCCTCTGGAGTACAAAAATCTATTGCTCTCAGCCTTGAATATACTCAAGGGCCGAGCATCGACAGCCCTTTGAGGCAGAGAATTACAAAGATTCACAACGATCTGAGTGAAGAAATTCCTCCTCATCTCCGTCTTAAAAGGCTGAAACCTTATCCTGAGACCAAGGGGGAGAAATTGGGTGCCTCTGAGCCTCCCGTTAGTGCCCCTGGGGGGAGCTAATGGGGCGCAAATACCTTTGCGACCGGGCGTGGCACTGACATTGACACTCGCCATATTCGGCGGGAGTTTAGCGGCGCGCTAAGGCGTTGCACCACGATTTCCTGCGCCCGACGATCGTGATGCAAGCTTCAGGAGGAGTGGATCCGGCGGTCGGACACTACGGTGGCGATGATTAAAGGGGAGGTGGCTGAGATAAGTTAAACAAAAAACCTTACCTTTCTGGTTGTTTTTATCGCGGGTTCATGCCTGCGATCGTTCAGCCCGGCGCTCTGCTTGAGTGTCGGGCTGATCGTGCGGGATCGCCGCTCCCCTTGGTGGTCCAGGTCGGTCCCCTTCATATTGCAGCCTGCAGCGATGGCCTTTCCCTTTAAGGGAGGGAAGGGCTCTTTGAATGTGGCAGTGCTGCACGGCCCAGTGTGCAGCACTGCTGAGGCGTCTGCCCACCTGCTTCCGCCTGCCGCTAACTTTTCAAACTTTAAAAAATTAGCGCCCCAACCAAGGGTGATGGTGAATTTCTCCTCCTGGTTCTAGTCTCTCCAGCTAGGCGAAACAATCTCTCAGCATCTATCCGGTCAATCCCCTTCACAATCTTATATGTTTCAATGAAATCACCTCTCATTCTAAACTCCACAGAGTACAGCCCAATCCACTCAATCTCTCCTCATAGGACAACCCTCTCAACCCAGGGATCAATCTAATGAACCTACGTTGCACTGCCTCTAAGGCAAGTATATCCTTAGATAAGGAGACCCAAAACTGTGCACAGTACTCCAGGTGTGGTCTCACCAGGGCCCTATACAATTGTAGCAAGACTTCCTTACTCTTGTACTCCTACCTTTTAGCAATAAAGGACAACATGCCATTTCCCTTCCTTATTGCTTGCTGTACCTGCAGGCTAGCTTTCTGTGTTTCCTATAAGACGACACCTAAGTCTCTCTGAACATCAACATATAATCGTTTCTCACCATTTAAAACATATTCTGTTTCTATTCTTCCTACCAAGATAAATAACCTCACATTCCCCCACATTATACACCATCTATCACCTTACTGCCCATTCACTTAACCTGTCTACACCCCTTTGCAGATTCTTTGCTTCCTACTCACAGCTTACTTTCTGACCTAGCTTTGTATCGTTAGCAAACTTGGATACATTACACCCGGTCCCCTCATCTAAGTGATTAATATAGATTGTAAATAGCTGAGGCCCCAGCACTGATCCTTGTGGCACCCTGCCAATCTGAAAATGACCCGTTCATCCCTACTTTGTTTTCTGCCCGTTAATCAATCCTCTGTCCCTGCAAATATATTACCCATAACCCCATGTGCCCTTATCTTGTGTAACGTGGCACCTTATCAAATGCCTTTTGGAAATCTAAATATACTACATCCATTGGTTCCACTCTATCGACCCTGCTAGTTACATCCTCAAAAAACTCTAATAAATTTGTCAATCACAATTTCCCTTTCATAAAACCATGTGGACTCTGCCTGAGGGATAAATATTGGCCAGGACTCCAGGGAGAACTCTCCCGTTTGTTCCGAATAATGCCATGGGATCTTTTTTAAATCCACCTGAGAGGGAAGATAGGGCGTCATTTTTACGTCTCATCTAAAAGACAGCACCTCCAGCAGTGCAGCACTCCCTCAGTACTGAACTGAAGTTTCAACCTAGATTATGTGCTCAAGTCTCTGGAGTGGGACTTGAACCCTTCAATATTCCACAAAGACCATCAATAGCGTAGGAGCTCAGTCCCTTCATCAGCTTAGAATAGTTTAGAAAGCAAGAAACTTTCTACGCTCATCTTCAGGTAAACAAGTTGACTTCAGTCCAGTCAAATGACATTGAGGTTAGACTGTCACTGCAGCGAAGCCTCTCAGAAGCTGAGCATTGTCTTTGATGCAAGCCTTCGAGTCCAAGATGAGATGATTGACTCTGTCAAGATCATTACTGAGACTGCAATTACAGCCCAGGCTGTGATTGCTCTCGATAACAGTTGTGGACATGACGCCTGGGGTCAGTGCAGATTACAGATTTTAATGTGATCAGACCCGATCGCCTTTGGCTGGGAGACAGTTTAATAGCTTGAAATATATTCACATTATTTCAGGTCAGGTACAGCTTCTATTTACAAATTCTCGATGTGTTTGCATGTGCTGTGACTGGAACAAAACCAATCAACAACAAAAAAGCTAATTATAATGCAATAAAGTTAATGAATATAGCAAATGAATACTGCTCCTTGCTATAATTGGTTAGAATGGGCACTGCAGCAATAGCACCAGTGTCCTCAGCTACAGTGCACTTCATAAAAACATAGGATCAGGAGGAGGCCACTCAGCCATTCGAGCCTGCTCCATCATTCAATTCGATCATGGCTGATCTGTATCTTAACTCCATTTCCCTGCCATTGCTCTGTATCCCATACCCTTACCTAACAAAAACCGATCAATCTCTGTCTTGAAATTTTCAATTGACCCCCAGCCCCAACAGTTTTTTTGCGGGGGAGAGTTCCAGTTTCCCACCACTCTTTGTGTGAAGAAGTGCTTCCTGACATCACCTCTGAATGGCCTGGCTCTAAGTTTCAGGTTATGTCCCCTTGTTCTGTACTCCCCTACCAGAGGAAATCGTTTCTCTCATCCACCCTATCAGATTTGTTTATCATCTTAAACACCTCAATTAGATCACCCATCTGTCTTTTATCCTCGAAGCTAACTCTTTCCCTCTCCCTTCTGCCCCTGCAGCCCCTGCCCAGGGAGTACCATTACGGAAGCAGCTTTGGTTACATCGTGGCTTTCAAGCCAAGTACGGAAAGGGAGTGGCGGCAAGTGACGGTACCCAACCCCGAAGGCAACCGATACGTTCACAAAGACGACGCTCTGTCTCCACGCACCCCGTTTGAAGTCAAGGTCAAAGCTTTTAACAGCAAAGGGAACGGGCCGTTTAGCCTGTCTGCTTTCATTTATTCGGCGGAGGATGGTAAGTGTCACGGGCGTGCCGTGTGGATCTTAAGGTACCAAGATATTATGCACCGATTGCCAACGTCACTGGTTTACAGTAACTGAACAAGTCGTGTTCTATTGTCATTACGTGGAATTTCAGGATTTTTAACCAGTGTTTTACAGTTCAAACTCCTTGACGTTGGTTATCTGTTAATATACCGGAAGTTGCTGCTCTCTATAATCGGGGCACTGGTTTATGGTGGCGCAGTTGATGTCCCAATTTCCATTCTCATTGCAGGGATTTCTAGGATTCTTGGTGTTTTGATAACACATTCCAAGCTTTGCTTTATGTTTCCATAATTTGGTAATCAGCCTGGGAATTACACGGTATCGTTTAACCATTCGAGAACTGTTTTCATGGTACAAGAGAAACAATCAAATGCAAATTCTGTTTTCCTTTGCCGAACATGTATGGGTTTGATGCTTGATGCGGTTAACATGTTGAAGAGAATGCCTGAGTGCAGGGTTCCTTCACTGCCGAAGGCTGACTCTGACTCCAGCCCAGACTTGGTCGAAGTCTCCGCTCTCTCTCTCTCTCTCTCTCGCTCTGGGTGAAGCTAGTTCAGGCAGCCTGATGTCAACCAGTGGAGCCTCGAGCATAAGCCCCACGGTGGAGCACGAAGGCCCAATTGAAGTGGCAGTTTCACTGAGACAGGGCATTAAGGATAGCTGATGTGGAGGGTGGAAAATTTCCCCCTCACGCACCAGCGATGCAATTCTGTAGTTGTGGTTAAAGCTAGCGTGACCATATTTTTTAAACCAAATGCAAGGACACACAGGGTGAGAGCACAGCAAAGTAGCCATGACGGAAAATGTAGGTTGTGCAGCGTAGCGAGGCAAAACCTTTTAGCAGCCTATATTTTACCAGTTGCACATGTAGACTACACTGCAAAACAAATGTGTACTTAATTACCGTGGCTGTGACGTCACACCGTTGAAGCGCATTCAGACAGTGTTTATAAATAATACAGTAACACTGTTCAGGAAGGTCAGTTTTTTGTACCAACTGTCTATACGGCTGATTCAGAAAATCTCTGCCTTCACATAACTACCCAAGTCATTTATTTTTCACAGATTTATTAATGATTGCTGTTCTGTCTCTGCGTTTCAAAAACAGATTAGTGTGGAGGGGAAATCACTCTGGGGCAGTGAGGGACGCGGGTCACCCTGGGGCAGTGAGGGACGCGGGTCACCCTGGGGCAGTGAGGGACGCGGGTCACCCTGGGGCAGTGAGGGACGCGGGTCACCCTGGGGCAGTGAGGGACGCGGGTCACCCTGGGGCAGTGAGGGACGCGGGTCACCCTGGGGCAGTGAGGGACGCGGGTCACCCTGGGGCAGTGAGGGACGCGGGTCACTCTGGGGCAGTGAGGGACGCGGGTCACCCTGGGGCAGTGAGGGACGCGGGTCACCCTGGGGCAGTGAGGGACGCGGGTCACCCTGGGGCAGTGAGGGACGCGGGTCACCCTGGGGCAGTGAGGGACGCGGGTCACCCTGGGGCAGTGAGGGACGCGGGTCACCCTGGGGCAGTGAGGGACGCGGGTCACCCTGGGGCAGTGAGGGACGCGGGTCACCCTGGGGCAGTGAGGGACGCGGGTCACCCTGGGGCAGTGAGGGACGCGGGTCACCCTGGGGCAGTGAGGGACGCGGGTCACCCTGGGGCAGTGAGGGACGCGGGTCACTCTGGGGCAGTGAGGGACGCGGGTCACCCTGGGGCAGTGAGGGACGCGGGTCACCCTGGTACAAAGAGATTAGTGGGGATGAGGAATCACCCTGGCACTGTTGGGTAAAAGGGCCTCCTGTCACAAACAAACTGGGGAAGAGGGGAGCTATACTGCCACAGAGAGGGTTGAGGGCGGGGGTTACCATGCTGCTTGCCTATGGCAGTATTATAATGGAGATGGCGTGCAACAGTCCCGCTATCTTCAGGCATAAAGACAGCCCCTTGTATATACACATAGACACACAGCCATGTTCAGCCTAAGACTGGCACTGTTCTCAAGGGACTGAGTGAGACTGAGATACCGAGCCCAGTCTGCCAAGTTACAGAGGCAGACACTATAACCCTTCCACTCCGGCATTAACTCTGTGTTTCCTGTCCCCGGGCTCCAGCACACACAGATAACACCACCCTCACATCTCCCGCGCAAACACAGCTGCCCCATTGGCCAGCACTCATCCCCCCCCCCCACCTCGCCCCACTCTATCCTTTCATTGGTCCAATCCAAATCCAATTCAGTCCAAAGCCAAACTGTCGTCACAA
Source organism: Pristiophorus japonicus (assembly GCF_044704955.1). Classification (NCBI taxonomy): domain Eukaryota; kingdom Metazoa; phylum Chordata; class Chondrichthyes; family Pristiophoridae; genus Pristiophorus; species Pristiophorus japonicus. Next base: position 80,718,026 of record NC_091991.1, on the reverse strand, counting down.
ACGGTGATCTGCCCTTTCGTTGATCCGTGGCTGCCAATGGGCGGAGAATCTGTCAATCAGCAGTGGGCCCTTTGGTTGGTTCATCTCTGAGTCCCTGAGTGTGGGTGCCGATTTATGTGAGCTACAATTAGGCTGAATGGAGCTCATTCAAATAAAGTGGCGCCCAGGGTATTCGTTATGTGTTTCATTAACCGGGGACTTTTCTGGGAACCTTGTTTGCCCAGGGACCCAGTACCTCATCTGGAAAATGGAGAAATATGGTCACCAGTTAAAACACATTGTAGTGATGGGACAGAGAGCATTTTGGCCGTGCTAATCTTGACCTGGCTGTGCTCAGCACTGACATTAGATGCTTAATACAGGGGCTACTAAACTCCCCAGCATGATCAAACAAACAGAACATCGACAATTGTGTAGGGCTGGTACAGGGAAGAACATCTTCTTCGATTGCAGAATTAAAATGTTGTTTGCCGATACTTTGCCTCAGTTACCTTCTCCACGGTAACTCTCCGGCATGGACCACCAGGAAGAGATGCCACACACTCGCGCTCCTGGCATACAGTCAGTTTCCCAGCCTACATCCCTGTGAGCCTCAGAGCCCAGCATTGCCCCTGTGAAACCAAACATAGACCGGTAGTCCCCCAGTGACGGTGAGGCCGATAGTCATCTTCATAGGCAGTCCCTCGGAATCGAGGAAGACTTGCTTCCACTCTTAACATGAGTCCTTAGGTGGCTGAACAGTCCAGTACGAGAGCCACATTCCCTGTCGCAGGTGGGAGAGAAAGTCGTTGAGGGTAAGGGTGGGTGGAACTGGTTTGCCGCACACTCTTTCCGCTGCACGCTCTCGGTGATGAAAGTCGACAGGGAAACCCTCAAAGCTCTTACTGATTTGGAACAATAGGTTTTCCTGCATATGGCCATTTGCAGAGTGTTGTCAAAAAAATGATTCCTGAGTTCACCACTTATATCTCCGGTAAGTAAAGGGCCCACCGGTGTAGTGACTCCACTTCTCCTGTATGTAAATTACATTCCGTACCTTGTCACCAGCAGTCATTTGAGATGGGAATGATTCCAAGTTTCCATCAAGCCCCATCAAGGTCTGTCATTCACATCCACACTCTATTTCTGTTGTGGCTTCTCAATGCCTTTAATATTATTCATTATCAGATCTGGGCATCGCTGGCTAGGCCGGCATTTATTTCCCATTCCTAGTTGCCCTTGAGAAAGTGGTGGGTCTACTTTTTGAACAGCTGCAATCCGTGTGGTGAAGGTACTCCCACAATTGGATAGGGAAATCCAGGATTTTGAACCAGCGACAATGAAAGGACGTTGATATATGTCTAATTCGAGATGGTGGTTCTTGGAGGGAAACTTGATTCTGCTCTCATGCACCTGCTGCCCTTGTCCAACCAGGTGGTGGAAGTCACGGGTTTGAGAGGTGTTGCCAAAGAGGCCTTGGTGAGTTGCTGCAGTCCATCTTGTAGATAGGTGGTGGAATACAGGGGTCCCAGGGACTTGGACAGGTTAGGTGAGTGGGCAAACGCGTTGCAGATGCAGTATACTGTAGATAAATGTGAGGTTATCCACTTTGAGGGCAAAAACAGGAAGGCAGAATATTATCTGAATGGTGGCAGATTAGGAAAAGGGGAGGTGCAACGAGACCTGGGTGTCATGGTACATCAGTCATTGAAAGTTGGCATGCAGGTACAGCAGGCGGTGAAGAAGGCAAATGGTATGTTGGCCTTCATAGCTAGAGGATTTGAGTATAGGAGCAGGGAGATCTTACTGCAGTTGTACAGGGCCTTAGTGAGGCCTCACCTGGAATAATGTGTTCAGTTTTGGTCTCCTAATCTGAGGAAGGACGTTCTTGCTATTGAGGGAGTGCAGCGAAGGTTCACCAGACTGATTCCTGGAATGGCAGGACTGACATATGAGGAGAGACTGGATCAACTGGGCCTGTATTCACTGGAGTTTAGAAGGATGCGAGGGGATCTCATAGAAACATATAAAATTCTGACGGGACTGGACAGGTTAGATGCGGGTAGAATGTTCCCGATGTTGGGGAAGTCCAGAACCAGGGGACACAGTCTTCGGATAAGGGGTAAGCCATTTAGGACTGAGATGAAGAGAAATTCTTCACTCAGTGAGTTGTTAACCTGTGGAATTCCCTGCTGCAGAGAGTTGTTGATGCCAGTTCATTGGATATATTCAAGAGGGAGTTAGATATGGCCCTTAGGGCTAAAGGGATCAAGGGGTATGGAGAGAAGGGAGGAAAGGGGTACTGAGGGAATGATCAGCCATGATCTTATTGAATGGTGGTGCAGGCTCGAAGAGTCGAATGGCCTACTCCTACACCTATTTTCTATGTTTCTATTGCCGACCCTCCCACTTTGGGCAGGATTCTGCAGGAATGGGCGGCTGGTCTCCCGAGCGCTGCCTCAGGCGGCGCAGGAGAAACGGTTCCTGTTTGCACGGTTCACGCATGTGCAGTACCCTGGCTTGTAACCAAACTGTGTTTTCTGAACTCTGCTGGGACGCACCGCTTCATTGCCGGTTGTGAGGATAACGGCAGCAGGGACGTTGAACTTCGCCTGGGAACTCTGTGAGTCCTGAGAGAGCCACACAGAAACTAACTGGGGGAGGGAGAGAGAGAAACACAAACTGGGGGCTGGAAAGAGAGAGAGAAACACGGGCTCAATTTTCCCCAAACCATTTTTTGGCGTACTTGAAGAGTTTCGCACGTTTCTTTTGGGGCCCCCAAAAAATAATCCGACCTTCCCCGTTTGAATTGTTGATTTTGGCGCCATGAAGCCTGTCCTTTAGCTTTGGAGGTGGAGCCTAAGATATGCGCCAATCGATTGGGTTGCCAGGGTAATGAGGGACACACTGCAGACTGAGGCTGGAAAGTGAAACATACCACACATTCTGGCCAGCTCACAGCAACCTGCACAAGCACCTCACACATTGCAGCAGCTTACCAGCATTAAACTATTGAAAAGTCTATCGCCCCTTCTCCCCATTCCCCCCCTCCCGGTGCCGGTTGCCATTGGTAGCCCCGGCCGAAAGGCCTCCCCTCTCCTCTCTCTCTCCTCTTGCCCCCATCTCCTCTCCCCCTCTCCCCCTCTCTCCCTCTCTCCTCTCTACTCTCTCTCCCTGTCATGTATTCAACCAGCAGTGTAACCCATGTATAATCTGACCTAAGTTGTACACTGTGAGAACACTGACCACTAGGTGGTGAACTTGTGGGAGACACTCCTAACCTGGACCTTCAGATATAAAAGGGGAAGCTCCACTCACTTCCATCACTTGAGTGCTATGAAATAAAGAACAGGTCACAGACTGACCTTCTCTCAAGCATGGGCCTCGTGTGCATTTATACTGTATAGTAAGGACGTATCAATGGCGACAAGAAACTGGGATTTAAACCACGCGAGCATGGTCACTAGCAGAACAGACGAGAGGTACTGTGTTAAGGAATGGTTGGGACAGAGATTCAACATTGTTAAAGCAGCACACAGTTCTCCAGGCAGACAAGGGCAATCGGGCATGCCCCAACATGTAGTCGATCCCAGAGGGGGAGTTCGACAGAGACAATGGCAAGCTGAACAGTGATTCACGCCATTGCAAGGGACAATGCGGCCAGTAATGGGGCCATCAACACCTGTTAATGGCCCAGTCAAGTGCAATAACAGGGGCAGTCAGGGACGATCGACTGGCAAGGGACCTTTTGTTTCAAACAGCAGCTCATGCTGGAGGCGTGGAGGCATACATTCAGCCGGAGTTTGCAGAGATGAGCAAAATACCTGTAGAAATTGCAGAAATATGAACGCTGGGGGAAATCGCTGGAAGCTGAAGTTCATTGAGTTCATGTGGAGCACGTATACAGTTCATACACCAGGACTCCACCGATACTGATGAAAGTGCTCCTCAATGACATCCCAGTATCAATGGAGCTAGACACGGGGGCCAGTCATTCCCTGATGGGTATCAAACAGTTCGAAAAGTTGTGGGCGCCCAAGGCCAGAAGGCCAAAATTATCGCCGATTGACGCACAGCTACGGACATACACAAAGCAGATCATTCCGGTGCTAGGCAGCGCCACGGTAGTCGTGACCCACAAAGATTCGGAGAACAGGTTGCCACTCTGGATTGTCCCAGGGTACGGTCCTGTACTACTGAGGAGGAGTTGGCTTGCTGTCATGAACTGGAAATGGGGCGATGTCAATGCAATTTCCTTGGTGGAGCGAGTATCATGCTCACAGATCCTGGACAAATTTGACTCATTATTTCAACCTGGCATTGGCACTTTCATGGGGGCCAAGGTTGTGATTCACATAAACCCGGACGCCAGGCCAGTCCACCACAAGGCCAGAGCGGTGCCGTACGTGATGCGGGAAAAGATAGAAGGCGAATTGGACCGCCTGCTGAGGGAAGGCATCATCTCGCCAGTCGAATTCAGTGACTGGGAGAGCCCAATCGTGCCGGTGCTCAAGACGGATGGGTCGGTCAGGATATGTGGCGATTACAAGGCCACCATCAATCGGGTGTCACTCCAAGACCAGTACCCGCTACCGAGAGCGGAGGACCTCTTTGCGACGCTATCCGGTGGCAAACTTTTTTCAAAATTGGACCTGACCTCAGCTTACATGACCCAGGAGCTGGCGAGTGAGTCAAAGAAGCTGACCATCATCACGACACACAAGGGGTTGTTTGAGTACAACAGATGTCCGTTCGGGATTCGCTCGGCCGCCACGATCTTCCAACGAAATATGGAACGTCTCCTCAAGTCGATTCCAGGGACGGTGGTTTTTCAGAACGACATCCTCATTACGGGTTACGATACTGAAGACCACCTCCACAACCTGGAGGAGGTGCTACGCAGACTGGACCGGGTAGGGCTGCAACTGAAAAAGGCGAAGTGCGTCTTCCAAGCTCCAGAGGTAGAATTCCTGGGGATGAGGGTAGCAGCAGACGGGATCAGCCCTACTGCGATCAAGACGGAAGCGATCCAGAGAGCACCCAGACCCCGTAACACGACAGAGCTGCGTTCATTCCTGGGGCTCCTGAACTATTTTGCCAACTTTCTTCCCAAATTGAGCACGCTGCTCGAGCCGCTACACGTGCTCCTACGCAAAGGTCGCGAATGGGTCTGGGGGGACAGCCAGGAAAGGGCTTTTAATAGAGCACGCAATTTGTTATGTTCCAACAATCTGTTAACGCTATATGACCCATGTAAGAAACTTGTGTTAACGTGCGATGCATCGTCCTATGGTGTCGGGTGTGTGTTGCAGCATGTCAATGCCAAGGGTCAGTTATGCCTCCAGAAGTCTGTCCCAGGCAGAAAGGGGCTACGGGATGGTAGAAAAGGAGGCGCTCTCATGTGTATATGCGGTAAAGAAAATGCACCAGTACCTATTTGGCAGGAAATTTGAGCTGGAGACAGATCACAAACCCCTAATGTCCCTTTTGGCCGACAACAAGGCCATAAATGCAAATGCATTGGCCCGCATACAGAGGTGGGCACTCACGTTAGCCGCCTATGACTACACAATTCGGCACAGACCGGGCACTGAAAACTGCGCCGACACACTCAACAGGCTCCCACTAGCCACCACTGAGGGGGCTGAGATGGTCATGGCTGTTGAACCTTTCGGAAGCGAAGGCTCACCCGTGACAGCCCATCAGATTAAAGTCTGGACAAATAGAGACCCGCTATTTTCTCTAGTCAAGAAATGTGTCCTGAATGGGGACTGGGCAGCCACGTACAGGGCATGCCCTGAGAAATTTAAACCATTTCACAGGCGCAAGGATGAACTCTCGATTCAGGCCGATTGCCTACTGTGGGGAAACCCCGTAGTCATGCCCCAGATGGGCAGAGAGGTGTTCATCAGAGAACTCCACAATGAGCACCCGGGCATTGTCACGATGAAGGCAATTGCCAGGTCATACGTTTGTGCAACACGTGTGCCCAGCTGGGCAGTGCGCCCAGGGAAGCCCCCCTTAGCCCCTGGCCATGGTCCGCCAAGCCATGGTCACGCATCCATGTGGACTACGCAGGTCCTTTCATGGGGAAGATGTTTTTGGTTGTAGTAGACGCCTACTCCAAATGGATTGAGTGTGACATTTTAAATTCAAGCACATCCTCTGCCACGGTAGAAAGTCTACGGACAATGTTCGCCGCCCACGGTTTACCGGGCATCTTGGTCAGCGACAATGGCCCGTGCTTCACAAGCACTGAATTCCAGGACTTCATGGCAGGCAATGGAATTAACCATGTTAGAACGGCACCGTTCAAGCCGGCCTCAAACGGCCAGGCAGAACGAGCAGTGCAGATAATCAAACAGGGGATGCTCAAAATCGAAGGGGGTTCCCTACAATGCCGCTTATCACGCCTCCTGTTGGCCTACAGATCCCGACCACACTCGCTCACAGGGGTTCCACCCGCAGAGCTACTAATGAAAAGGACACTCAAAACCCGGTTATCCCTTATACACTCCACCATGAAAGAAATTGTCGAGAGCAGGCGCCAGTCACAATATCACTACCATGACAGGAATGCGAGGGCACGATGTATTGATGTAAAAGACCCTGTTTTTGTCCTCAGCTACGCTGCAGGGCCCAAATGGCTCGCAGGCACTGTGGTTGCCAAAGAGGGAAATAGGATTCTGGTTGTTAAACTTACCAATGGACAAATCTGCCGCAAACATGTGGATCAAACAAAAAGGAGGTTCAGCAACCCCATAGAAGAAGCAGAGGAAGAACACGATGTAGAGTTCACTCCACCACAGGTGACCGAACACAGGAATCAAAGGGAGGAGAGCCCAGTCACTGTGGGCAGTCCGGACAGGCCTGAGGCACCGCAAACAGCAGACACTCAGGCAAGCGCCCAACAACCGGAGCCCCAACTCAGGCGCTCTACAAGGGAACGTAAACTACGAGAGAGACTCAACCTGTGATCCCAATAAGACTTTGGGGGGGAGGTGATGTCATGTATTCAACCAGCATTGTAACCCATATATAATCTGACCTAAGTTGTACACTGTGAGAACACTGACCACTAGGTGGTGAACTTGTGTGAGGCACTCCTAACCTAGACCTTCAGATATAAAAGGGGAAGCTCCACCCACTTCCATCACTTGAGTGTTATGAAATAAAGGACAGGTCACAGACTGACCTCTCAAGCATGGGCCTCGTGTGCATTTATACTGTATAGTAAGGATGTATCACTCCCTCTCTCCTCTCCCCCCCCCCCACTCTCTGCTGCTGCTGCCCGGGCCGTGGAGCTGCATCTGCTGCACTGATTTATTTACCTGCCCCGATTTTGTTAACTGCCCAGAAGGTTTGTCCAGAATGGTCACATACGCCGTCCTAAGAAAAATTGGAGTAAATCGGAGCTGGCCAAACTTGCTTAAATGGCCAGAATTGGCACGGGTGGCAGGTTACGGCCCCAATGAGGTAAAAAAAATTGTAGCCTAAAAAAACCCTACTCAAGTAAATTACGCTTGCACAGAAACTTTTGGGAAACTTGGAGATTTTAATTTACTCCCAAAAAAATGGTGCACGCTAAAAAAACGGCGCCGATAATTGGGGAAAATTGAGCCCATTAACTGGAGGAGAGAGAGAACCACAAACTGGAGAGAACGAAAGAAAAACACAAACTGGGGAGAGAGAGAGACATACAAACTGGGGAGAGAGAGTGAGACAGACACACAAACTGGGGAAGTGTGGGGAGAGAGACACACACAATCTGGGGAAGTGGGGGGAGAGAGACACACACAATCTGGGGAAGTGGGGGGAGAGAGACACACACAATCTGGGGAAGTGGGGGGAGAGAGACACACACAATCTGGGGAAGTGGGGGGAGAGAGACACACACAATCTGGGGAAGTGGGGGGAGAGAGACACACACAATCTGGGGAAGTGGGGGAGAGAGACACACACAATCTGGGGAAGTGGGGGGAGAGAGACACACACAATCTGGGGAAGTGGGGGGAGAGAGACACACACAAACTGGGGAAGTGTGGGGAGAAAGACACACACAAACTGGGGAAGTGGGGGGAGAGAGACACACACAAACTGGGGAAGTGTGGGGAGAAAGACACACACAATCTGGGGAAGGGGGGCAGGGGAGAGAGACACACACAAACTGGGGAAGTGTGGGGAGAAAGACACACACAAACTGGGGAAGGGGGGCAGGGGAGAGAGACACACACAAACTGGGGAAGTGTGGGGAGAAAGACACACACAAACTGGGGAAGTGGGGGGAGAGAGACACACACAAACTGGGGAAGTGTGGGGAGAAAGACACACACAATCTGGGGAAGGGGGGGAGGGGAGAAAGACACACACAAACTGGGGAAGGGGGGAGGGGAGAGAGACACACACAATCTGGGGAAGTGTGGGGAGAAAGACACACACAAACTGGAGAAGTGGGGGGAGAGAGACACACACAATCTGAGGAAGTGGGGGGAGAGAGACACACAAACTGGGGAAGGGGGGGAGGGGAGAGAGACACACACAAACTGGGGAAGGGGGGGAGAGAGAGAAACAGCATGTGTAGGGGGGAGTGTTCACGTCGGCCTGTGGTGTGCTCTGTTGTACAGCATGTTCTATTTGGAGTCGGGCTTCTCTCTGAGGATGAGACTCACCTCCCAGAGGCTGGGCTTAAGTGGTGGGGGTGGGAGTCAGTGAATTGAATTAGGTTTGGTTTTGGTTTTATTTATTATTTTTATAACTTGCCATGTATTGTAAAAAGTCATAAAATTGTACAAAAACTCTACTGAGAAGTAATTATAGCGACGGTGTTTCTTTGAATCATTGGTAACTACTTGTTTCTCATTGCGGTCAATACTATAGCAACATCAGAGAACATTGAAACATTACTTAACCTTAACTCTTTCTATTCTCTCATGTTCATTCTTTGATTTAAAAATATTATTTATCTGACTATGGAAAAAAAGTCAAATATTTTATTTGGGGCTTGGTGATACTAAGAAATTCAACTAAGGTAAAAACAATAACATTGTCAAACATGGGCCAATGTCACATGACCAAACAAAACATGCGATTAAGCATCATGTGATTGAATGTCATGTGATCAAATGACACCTGATAAAATCTCCAGGAATACGTCAAACCAGAGTTGGCAGCCCTGCGGAGGGAGGAAATGTTTCAGGTGGTGGATGGGATGCTGATCAAATGGACTGCTTTGTTCTGGACGGTGTTGAGCTTTTCTGTGTGATGTTGGAGCTGCACCCATCCAGACCCGTGGAGAGCAATGTTCCCCGAAGGTGCGCGGCCACCCACCAATCGCGAGGTCCCACGTTAGCTGCTCACCAACTGATGCGCTGGAAGAGATATGGTGTATGCGCAGTCGTGCTGCATATTTAACGGGCCCGTGCAATGGGAGAACAATTAGAGGAACACATTGATGCAGAGTATTTATCGAATCATAGCATCATAGAAATTTACAGCACAGAAGGAGGCCATTTCGGTCCATCGTGTCTGTACCGGCCAACAAAGCTATCCAGCCTAACCGCACTTTCCAGCTCTTGGTCCGTAGCCCTGTAGATTACAGCACTTCAAGTGCACATCCAAGTACTTTTAAAATGTAGTGAGGGTTTCTGCCTCTACCACCCTTTCAGGCAGTGAGTTCCAGACCCCCACCACCCTCTGGGTGAAAACATTTCCCCCTCAAATTCCCTCTAAACCTCCTACCAGCTACTTTAAATCTATGCCCCCTGGTTGTTGACCCCTCTACTAAGGGAAACAGGTCCGTCTTATCCACTCCATCTCGGCCCCTATAATTTTATACACCTCAATAAGGTCTCCCCTCAGCCTCCTCTATTCCAAAGAAAACAACCCCAGCCTATCCAATCTTTCCTCATAGCTAAAATTCTCCACTCCAGGCAACATCCTCGTAAATCTCCTCAGTACCCTCTCTAGTGCAATCACATCTTTCCTGTAATGTGGTGACCAGACCTGCACACAGTACTCTAGCTGTGGCCTAACTGGTGTTTTATACAGTTTAAGCATAATCTCCCTGTATTCTATAGCATTCCTGACATGCCTTGTAGATGGGAGAGAGGCTTTGAGAACTTCGATAAGTTAACTGCTGTTTTGGGTTATTGCTGTGTGGATCCTTTTCATAATTAATTGAAATGTGAAAGCATGCAAACGTGAAAGGTATAAGGCGCTTCCGCCGATGGCTCAGCTAGTTAAGGCAGTGCGTAGGGGAGCCATGCTCACCAAGAAATTTCCTGGTTCCATCATGAGCCTGTGCTGATCTCAGCTAGGGTCAGAGCAGGAGGAGTACAGTTGGATTCAGCTCCACAGGTTAAGGAATGGAAAACCAGGCGAGGTTCCCAGCACCTGATCGCAATCCAGCAACTCCTGCTGGAAACTACATGTGCACAATTGTTGGCTGAGGGCAAGAGCAGATTTGACTGTGATGCCCCCTGTCGACGAATAGTCTGCCAAAACTCATTGTCACACATGAAGAATGGACACTTGGACATCCAGGGTTTGTGGAGTTTTAGCATATCCTTTAGAAGAGGAGCAGGGAAGGTTGAGAAAATTGGCAATCAAAGAAAGAAAAGTGAAAAGTTATCTGCGTAACTTTGAATAATGCAGTCAATGCGAGTTAATTCCCGAATGCTTTGTGCAACTGTGCCTTCCTTCAAAATTTCCCCAATGAAACAGTTAACACTGGTGTCCTAAGGCACTTGTCGGAGGTGGAAGCTCCACTACCTGTAGCACTTAGAAGTCTTAAAAGGCTTTAATCTCTCTTAAAGTCGCTGCATGGCATTTCCTCCTACTCGCTGGAGGGAGCAGACTGATCTGAATGGAAGTCCCCCAGGCCTTTTACTGCAGCGTGTTTCGTCAATCCCTGCTGGAACCTGTAATGGTACTGACTCATTGCACCGACTTCCAGCTTCCCTCTTCATTGTCAGGTCTTTGTCTTCTCTGCGCTTTTGCCCCGTCAGCAGTCCAAATGGAAGCCATGCACGTTGTACCTGTGAGAATTTACAGGCGATCTTCCACGGCCAGTCTGATAACTTCCTGTGTTACTTTCCCCCACGTTCTCAGTGTTTTAGACACTACCCGCGGAAAGGAGGCCATTCGGCCCATCTCATCTGTGCCAACTTTCCATTTTTCTGCAGAAATATTTATCAACGTTTTGAGTCTATCACACTTCAGATGTCACACTTTATGCAAAACAATCTTTTATATGTTTTTTTAAAAGTCAGAAAGCCATTTATTGCTGGTTTGTCTTGCTTGTGGGTCGGAGCTAGGAATTGACAACTAGATGCCAATCTCCAGTGAGACAATCTCTCTCCAAATAACCTCAGGACGTGCCTCAGAGGAATCAACCCTTACCTATCCTAAGAATGTGCCTATTTACAGTACGTAGATTTTGTGGCCATAAAGAGGCAGAGCAGATTAAAGACAATTCCATTCTATTAGGAAGAATAATATATTGGGCTGGATTTCAGTCTTCTCCTGCCCCTGTTAGCACCCCGGAGAGGTGGCAATGGTGGCGGTAAGCACTCCCGGGCGGGCAGCCAGCTTCCAGCGGAGCACCGGGACATTTGGTGCCAGTTTGCAAGGCACGGAACAGTACCACCTGGAAGTGGCGAGCCCGTGTGCAACGTCCCTGGTTGCCACACCGGCTCGTTTTTTGGCTGCAGCCCGATCCGTAGCGCTCTGTAGAGTGCCCTAATGGGTCCGCAGTGAGGTAAGGAATGTCGACCTCAGGTAAGTGCGATTGGGTTTTTTTGTGATTTATGTTGTGGTGGCGTGAGTTTTTTATTGGGGGTGTTTTTGGTGGGTTTTTTCGGGGTTTTTTTCTCCCCAGACCTCTCTTAGGGCACTCCAAGGCCTGCTATTTAGCACGGGATTTTCAGTTGCACCCTCAGAGGGGTGTGTAACGCCTCCCTTAGCGCTCCGTCCCGTCAGCGTCCAGCTGCCCAATTTTGCTGAATGAGGCGCAAACTGTTCCCGGGCGGAAACTTTACCGCCCCACCGACATTACCACCACAAAATCAACAAAGCCAAAAATCCTGCTCTTTGTTTTTTAACGTTAAACTAAGTTAAATTGTTCAAGTTCAGCACATCTTGCAGAGGTTTTCCATAACTGAAGGTTCCACCAAATTGTTGACTTCCAGCTGCAGGAAAGACCCATCACTGGTGTGAGGTGACAGGCAGATGGAAGATTTGCTCTGTCGGCAGCAATTCTTTTCCCCAAGTTGTGATGAGCTCAATTGCTGTCACTTCGGGCTAAAGCAACAGTGCAGCAGAATATTGCAACCATTGCCACTCATTGTAAGGCCAGGAGGTGGACATCGATGCCGTGCCTCCAAGAAGGAACTTTTTCTCCACTCATCACAATGTTCCCTTTAATTTCTGATTTTAGTGAACATACTTTCCAATGATCCCACTTCCAACTTAGTGAAGAAAAGGTCGTACTGCACAGCAAGAAAGGTCAGATCTTCCTCAAAAAGGCAACGGTCCAGATTGAGCCAATCTGCAAAGTTGCAAAGGGCCTTGTATTCAGGGCAAATTGATGTACATGTTTTCTGACATTGGTGGGGGTTTTTTTAAGCAATGTTGAACTGAGTGTATTGACATGAGAACCAGTCGGTGTCTCTGAGGAGAAAGAGGATTTGCACCAAATATCTGCTGAACCCAAACCCCATGGAAGTGGGCAACATTTGAAAGAGAGGCTCAGGATTGTGAAGAGTAACAAAACTGGAAGAAATCTGGTTGAGGGAAATCCCAGTTTGGAGGAAGTGGGGAGCTGCAGGGAGGGGCTGTAGTCTTAAAAAAAAACTGCCCGGGTTCTGAAAATAAGGCTAAAGCTTCAGAGAGGCTGCAATTCTTCATAGTCCTAAAATATGTACGCCCATCCAAAATTTATGTGGATTTCATATGTAAAGAAAGAAGAAAGATTTGGATTTATATAGCGCCTTTTACGACCATCGGACGTCTTGAAGCGCTTTACAGCCAATCTTTTGGAGTGTAGTCACTGTTGTAATGTGGGAAATGTGGCAACCAATTTGCGCACAGCAAGCTCCCACAAACAGCAATGTGATAATGACCAGATAATCTGTTTTTGTTATGTTGATCGATAACTCCACTGCTCTTCTTCGATATAGTGCTATGGGATCTTTTACATCCACCTGAGAGAGCAGGCGGAGCCTCGGTGTCACGTCTCATCCTTAAAACGGCACCTCCGACAGTGCAGCACTCCCTCAGCACTGCATTGCAGTGTCAGCCTAGATTTATATGCTCAAGTCCCTGGAGTCGGACTTGAATCCATGACCTTCTGACTCAGAGGCGAATGTGCTGCTCACTGAGCCACAGCTGATACTTGTAGATAATGGAGTCTTTCATATATCCAATTTTGGTTGTAAGATAAATAATCAGCAGTGAGATAGGAACAAAGTATGGCAGTTTTTAGAGTAGAGATTTGTGATCTGCCATCGGGTAAAATGTGTAGATCTTACTAAACATCACTAAACATATTATACAAAGCTCCCTGTCCCACCTCTGAGGATACAGTTGTGAATGAGGTCGGCCACCTTGGTTAGCTGAGGAGAAATGTCCTTCACTGATTGGTAGTAGTGGGAATGAGGGTGAAGCGTTAAAAGAATACTTTAAAATGTTGTTCCAACATAACCACGTTTCAAGCTTCACAGTTAAAGGCGGTCAGGCTCACAGACACACTATCCTCTCTGCTGTGGCGTCTGATCGTGGACATTGGTGGCTCGGATTCCTGTCAGACTCTGGGTTTTTTTTGCTTTAGTGCATGAGAATGTACCTGACATTTCACAACCATTCTATCCTTTGGACCAACCTGACATCTCCCGCTGGTTTCCAGCGACTGACACTCCTGACATACTCACGTCTCCATGAATGATTCTCGAAACAGTGGTGCGTGCCTCTGCTGTGACAGGAGTTGCTCTACATTCTAAGCTTGGTTAGCATTCTCCTCCAGATGAGGGTTTGGGATGATGTACCTTCAAAGCCCTTTTGGGCAGAAGCGCTTCAAAGATGAAAGGTCTTTGGCTCTAGTTTACTGTGCACCATCAGTTGAGAGTTCCACTCTTTCCAACCATCAGATATCATCGATCAATTACCCCATGGATCCACCATTTTCTAAAATTTAACGATATGACTTGCCACCTTGAAGATTTAATATAAAACCAAAACACAATGTGCCTTGGCTTTACTGCATTTCCTTTCATAGTTGATGGTCTTAACTAGTTGGCGTGCTTCTTCCAGCTGTAACTAATGCTAAATTTTGATCTGGCACTGACTCGGTGTAAGCAATCCTCAAGCAAATACCACTTGGCATCAGTAATCATTGATCTCCAACCAGAGGACCTTTTGTTGGCATCTTCAAAGGAATAACACAGGCAAGGTTTGGCCAAATGAACAAGGCCAGTTGGAACAGTCCCAGAAGGATGTTGCTGCCTCAGGCTGCCATCTTATCCACCAGTCAAAAGGTACAGATTTAGTTTGGACTTGGACCAAACAGATCATGTTTCCTTCTAACATAGCAGCATGTCCCACTGAGGCAGCTAAACATTAGAATCCGCTTCTAGCTCTCCTGCAATGAACGATGAGTCATCAAGCAAAACAACATCAGAGGATGGAAAAGCTCGAGGAAAACACTTTCCATTCCACATGAAAAGACTCTATAATCTCCTTACCAATTTAAGATCAACACTAAATGATGTCATTTCCAGTCAAGCTCCAAGGAGTATGTGGAAAGTAGAAATGTCTAGTTACGATACTGCAGCCATCGTGCGTGTGGGCCAGTTGGTCTTTTTCTGACCATCACTTTTGTATGTTGGGAAATCTGTTTTGAACATCAGCCCAACCCCATTGTCTTTAGGGATACAGTCACGTGATTGGAGGAAAGCTGTCATGTGCTGAGTGGAGTGTCAGGAATGAACTGTTTGTAAAATCGAGTCTGAGTAATACCGCCCACGTGTGAAGCCTGCAGGATTGAACAGTGTCCTCATCCCTAATGAACAATGCAGAGATATCAAACACCATGTTTGAGGAAAGATTACTTGAAGTTCACTTCAAGTATTAAAAAGGTCGTGCGTGGCACCCCGATGACACCATCTCAGTCACAACATCTTGCCACCAGTTTGGCTCAGAACAAACTGGTCACCTTGCCCATTCCCTATTCCCAGAAGCTTCCTGTAAGTCATAACCTCATCGTGACGCTGCCCTCCTGTGACTTTTATGAACTGGGAACTTGACTTCTTCATAAAGTGGGAGGACGGAGGAGTCCACCTTCTCATCACTGCCACCAAGGGATGCTGCAGGGAATGCTGCTGACCCGGTTATATTGGATCATCATCAGTGGCATTGCTCTGTATAATGTATGCACCTGTGAGTATGCTCACAGGGTTTGTAGAGCTGTTGCACGCGGTGTCCACCAGTACGCTCGTGGCCTTTCGCGAGAGGTGGGCGCCGGAGGGACTGGAGTGCATCATCACCCCTGGCAACCAAATTTTAATTCGATTTTATATGTTTTAAAGTTTAATTTGTTTTATTGTGCCGGGTTTTAGTGTCCCCTCCCTTTTAGCCAGGGGCCACTTGTATCATTTGTGGTTTTAGTGCCTAAAAAAAACACAAAAAACCCCACAAAAAAAGGCACTTGAAAACTGTTTGGAGTGTCTACCCCCCACCCCCTTTAATCAGGGGGCACTTGATTTAACGTTTATTTTTGTTCACAACGAAAAGAGTTGCAGAGCTGTTGAGTTGGAAGTGGCTTAGCCAGTCACGTGATGTTCACAAGACTCAATAAAACCCCAGCCAGTTGAGTTCGGGGGATCCACGATGAGGCAGGTGGATTTGAGCCTGGTGGATGAACTGGTAATGTGTCGTGTGATTGTTAAACCTTTTGCTAATAAACCAATTAGTTCTCAATAGCAATATGTTGCTATGAATTCTTAAGCAAAGAACCCATGAAGCAAATACATTACATTCTCGTTGATTATGAATCCATCCTTTACAAAGTGGTGAGCTCCCAATCTGGTTCTTTTGTTCCAGCCTTCTTTTTGATCTTTACATGTTAATTTTTTTAATGTGTAAGCACTAGATTTATTGTACTTACAGGGACGGGATCATTATATATGGAATTTGTTTTTTTAATGTATGAATGTTGGATTTTCTTTTATATCCGGGTGTTGGATTTCTTGTTAATGTGTGGCATTGGGGAACAGTACAAATCGTGCAGCCAATGCTCTCGAGGCCTGTGATTTTTGGAAGTATTTTGTTTAAATTCTTGTTAGTCACATGGTAAATTTAAAACACACTTTCATTTATTATTGCAAATGGATCCAGCATCCTGCTCTATATAATTATAATGTCTAAATATATATGTGTATAATACTCCTGTATATTTCTACGAAACAATATTACTTCTTAGCTAAATGCTGGCTTGCAATCAGCTGGCTAATTAATGCCACAATGTTTAAAAAGGGAGAAAGGGATAGAGCGAGTAATTTCAGGCCAGTCAGCCTAACCTCGGTGGTGGGAAAATTATTGGAGAAAATTAATTGTCATTTAGAAATTAATCAAGGACAGTCAACGTGGAATTGTTGAGGGAAAGTTGTGCCTGTCTAATTTGCTTGAATTTTTTGAGGGGGTAACAAGGAGGGTCGATGAGGGTAGTCGACATGGATTTTAGCAAGACTTTTGGCAAGGCCCCACATGGCAGACTGATCAGAAAAGTAAAAGTCCATGGGATCCAAGGGAAAGTGGCAGGAAACAAAGGGGAATGGTCGCCGGGCGTTTTTGTGAATGGATGGCTGTTTCCAGTGGGGTTCCGCAGGACTCAGTACTAGGTCCTTTGCCTTTAGTGGTATATATCAATGATTTAGACTTTAATGTAGGGGGCATGATTAAGAAGTTTGCAGATTATACATATATTGGCCTTGTGGCTGATAGTGAGGAAGAAAGCTGTAGACTGCAGGTATCAATGAACTAGTCAGGTAGGCAGAAAAGTGGCAAATGCAATTCAATCCAGAGAAATGTGAGGTAATACATTTGGGGAGGGCTAACAAGGCAAGGAAATACACAATGAATGGTAGGATACTGGAAAATATAGAGGAGCAGAGAGACCTTGAAGTGCATGTCCACAGATCCCTGAAGGTAGCAGGACAGGTAAATAAGGTAGTTAAGAAGGCATACGGGATACTTGAAGATTTGAATGCAATCACTAAGAAACCAAGGGTCAAGAAGCTGAGAGACGAGATGATGGTCCAAAATATGATACAATTAGTGCCTTTATATAGAGTCTTATGGGAAATGCGTGACATAATTAATTACTTTTGAAGAACAATGGGTGTTGTGAAGATTGGAGATAGGGTGTGCAGGCATTATATGATACTAAGGCAAGTGCAAGATTAGTCTTAGTGGAGGATAATCTGTGAGGCACACGTGGGACTGGATGAATGTAAGTTGAGTGATGAAAGACACCATGTACTGGAGTTGTAAATACTGAGGGAACAACAGCTGTTGTACGATTTGGGTGTCCAGCTTTGGAGCGTCTCTGAAAAAGAGTTAGGTTGTTGAGCCACAAGTAGAATTTGATCCATCCTCAGGTTATGTGCCTAAGAGCACTGAAAAACCCAAATTATCTCATTGAGTTTGACATGCTGTTGACAAGGTATAGTTTGAATGAATTCTATGGTACCTCATTTTCGACACTGGAGGAGTGTATTTATAGATCCAATATGCCTGGAAGGAATTGCAAGGTGACACTAGGGGGAAAATGGCAACTCGGAACAAGAACTAAGGTAAAACATGAGAAGTATGGCGACCCAGGAGGTAGTGATGGAGAGGAGCCTGAGCGCTTGCTGTTGTCCAACAAGGTATGAGGATTTTGCTCCCTGTGCAGACAGGAGCAGGGACTGCAGGCAGGATAAGCAAACTGACCACAGCAATGTGGTACAGGGGGCCATTCAAGTCGGGGGAGTAAAAAGAAACATTGTGGTGGTAGGGGGCAGTATCATTAGGGGGATAGATACTGTTCTCTGCAGCCAAGAGCATGAGTCCCGAAGGCTGTGTTGCCTGCCCGGCCCAGGGTTAAGGACATCTCCTCTGAGCTGGAGAGGAACTTGGAGTGGGAGGGGGAAGATCCAATTGCCATGGTCTACACAGGTGCCAATGACACAGGTAGAACAAAGAAAGAGGTTCTGCTGAGAGAGTATGAGCAGTTAGGGGCTAAATTAAAAAGCAGAACCACAAAGGTAATAATCTCTGGATTACTACCTGAACCACGAGCAAATTTGCATCGGGTAAATAAGATCAGAGAGATGAACGTGTGGCTCAAAGACTGGTGTGGGAGAAATGGGTTTCGATTCATGGGGCACTGGTACCAGTTCTGGGGTTAGAGGGAGCTGTTCCATTGGGATGGGCTTCACTTGAACCGTGCTGGTACTAGTGTCCTGGCAAATCGAATAATTAGGGCTGTAAAGTAAATAGTAAAATAAAGTTAAAATAAATAGTAGGGGGGAGGGTTCAGGTGAGCAGAAGTTTAAAAAGTCAAAGAGCAAGGAGAAGGCAATAGAGCAGGGTAGTGGTGGGGGAAATGGCAACCAGAGCGTGACAGGCAGGGACAGAATGTATAAACCTAAGAGTGTATCAGCAAGTGGGGTCAAAGCAGGGAAAAATGGTAAAAAGACTAAATGAAAAGCTCTTTATCTGAATGCACGCAGCATTGGTAACAAGATAGATGAGTTGACGGCACAAATAGATGTAAATGGGTATGATCTGATAGCCATTACAGAGACGTGGTTGCAAGGTGACCAAGGCTGGGAACTGAATATTCAGAGGTATTTGACAATTGGGAAGGATAGACAGAAAGGAAAAGGAGGTTGGGGTAGCTCTGTTAATAAAGGATGAGATCAGTGCAGTAGTGAGAAATGATATTGACTCAGAAGATCAAGATGTAGAAACAGTTTGGGTGGAGATAAGAAATAAAAAGGGAATGAAGTCATTGGTGGGAGTAGCTACACTGTTAGACAGAGGATAAATCAAGAAATAATGGAGGCTTGTAAGAAAGGTACGGCAATAATCATAGGCGATTTTAATCTTCATATTGATTGGACAAATCGCATTGGCCACAGTAGCCTTGAGGAAGAGTTCGTAGCGTGTATCGTGATGGTTTCCTTGAACAGTACATTGCGGAACCAACCAGGGAGCAGACTATCTTGGATCTGGTACTGTGTAATGAGACAGGATTAATAAATGATCTCATAGTAAAGGATCCTCTAGGAAAGAATGATCATAGCATGGTTGAATTTCAAATTCAGTTGAAGAGTGAGAAAGTTGGATCTCAAACCAGAAACATAGAAATTAGGTGCAGGAATATGCCATTCGGCCCTTCGAGCCTGCACCACCATTCAATAAGATCATGGCTGATCATTAACTCAGTACCCCTTTCCTGCTTTCTCTGCATACCCCTTGATCCCTTTAGCTGTAAGGGCCATATCTAACTCCCTCTTGACTATATCCAATGAACTGGCATCAACAACTCTCTGCGGTAGGGAATTCCACAGGTTAACAACTCACTGAGTGAAGAAGTTTCTCCTCATCTCAGTCCTAAATGGCTTACCCCTTATCCTTAGACTGTGACCCCTGGTTCTGGACTTCCCCAACATCGGGAACATTCTTCCTGCATCTAATCTGTCCAGTCCCGTCAAAATTTTATATGTTTCTATGAGATCCCCTCCCATCCTTCTAAACTCCAGTGAATACAGGCCCAGTCGATCCAGTCTCTCCTCATATGTCAGTCCTGCCATCCCGGGAATCAGTCTGGTGAACCTTCGCTGCACTCCCTCAATAGCAAGAACGTCTTTCCTCAGATTAGGAGACCAAAACTAAACACAATATTCCAGGTGAGGCCTCACTAAGGCCCTGTACAACTGCAGTAAGACCTCCCTGCTCCTATACTCAAATCCTCTAACTATGAAGGCCAACATGCCATTTGCCGCCTTCACCGCCTGCTGTATCTGTATGCCACCTTTCAATGACTGATGAACCATGACACCCAGGTCTCGTTGCACCTCCCCTTTCCCTAATCTGCCGCCATTCAGATAATATTCTGTCTTCGCGTTTTTGCCCCCAAAGTGGATAACCTCACATTTATCCACATTATACTGCATATGCCATGCATTTGCCCACTCACCTAACCTGTCCATGTCACCCTGCAGCCTCTTAGCGTCCCCCTCACAGCTCACACCGCCACCCAGTTAAGTGTCATCTGCAAACTTGGAGATATTACACTCAATTCCTTCATCTAAATCATTGATGTATATTGTAAAGAGCTGGGGTCCCAGCACTGAGCCCTGCAGCACTCCACTAGTCACTGCCTGCCATTCTAAAAAGGATCCATTTATCCCAACTCTCTGCTTCCTGTCTGCCAACCAGTTCTCTATCCACGTCAGTATATTACCTCCAATACCATGTGCTTTGATTTTGCACACCAATCGCTTGTGTGGGACCTTGTCAAAAACCTTTTGAAAGTCCAAATACGCCACATCCACTGGTTCTCCCCTGTCCGCTCTACTAGTTACATCCTCAAAAAATTCCAGAAGATTTGTCAAGCATGATTTCCCCTTCATAAATCCATGCTGACTTGGACCGATCCTGTCACTGCTTTCCAAATGCGCTGCTATTTCATCCTTAATAATTGATTCCAACATTTTCCCCACTACTGATGTCAAAAGGCTAACCGGTCTATAATTATCCGCTTTCTCTCTCCCTCCCTTTCTAAAAAGTGGTGTTACATTAGCTACCCTCCAGTCCATAGGAACTGATCCAGATTCGATAGACTGTTGGAAAATGATCACCAATGCATCCACTATTTCTAGGGCCACTTCCTTAAGTATTCTGGGATGCAGACTGTCAGGCCCCGGGGATTTATCGGCCTTCAATCCCATTAATTTCCCTAAGACAATTTCCCGCCTAATAAGAATATCCTTCAGTTCTTCCTTCTCACTAGATCCTTAGTCCCCTAGTACTTCCGGAAGGTTATTTGTGTCTTCCTTCATGAAGACAGAACCAAAGTACTTGTTCAATTGGTCTTCCATTTCTTTGTTCCCCATCATAAATTCATCTGAATCCGACTGTAAGGGACCTACGTTTGTCTTCACTAATCTTATTCTCTTCACATAGCTCTAGAAGCTTTTGCAGTCAGTTTTTATGTTCCCGGCAAGTTTCTTCTCGTACTCTATTTTCCCCCACTTAATTAAACCCTTTGTCCTCCTCTGCTGAATTTTAAATTCCTCCCAGTCCTCAGGTTTGCTGCTTTTTCTGGCCAATTTATATGCCTCTTCCTTGGATTTAACACTATCCTTAATTTCCCTTGTTAGCCACGGTTGAGCCACCTTCCCCGTTTTATTTTTACTCCAGACAGGAATCTACAATTGCTGAAGTTCATCCATGTGATCTTTAAATGTTTGCCATTGCCTATCCACCGTCAACCCTTTAAGTATCATTTGCCAGTCTTTTCTAGCCAATTCACGCCTCAAACCATCGAAGTTAACTTTCCTTAAGTTCAGGACCGACCTTACTTTCTGAATTAACTGTGTCACTCTCCATCTTAATAAAGAATTCTACCATGTTATGGTCACTCTTCCCCAAGGGGCCTCGCACAACAAGATTGCTAATTAGTCCTTTCTCATTATACATCACCCAGTCTAGGATGGCCAGCTCCCTAGTTGGTTCCTCGACATATTGGTCTCGAAAACCATCCCTAATACACTCCAGGAAATCCTCCTCCACCGCATTGCTACCAGTTTGGTTAGCCCAATCTATATGTAGATTAAAGTCACCCATGATAACTGCTGTACCTTTATTGCATGCATCCCTAATTTTTTGTTTGATGCTGTCCCCAACCTCACTACTACTGTTTGGTGGTCTGTACACAACTCCCACTAGCGGTTTCTACCCCTTGGTATTCCATCGCTCCACCCGTACCGATTCAACATCATCCAAGCTAATGTCCTTTCTTACTATTGCATTAATTTCCTCTTTAACCAGCAATGCCACCCCGCCTCCTTTTCCTTTCTGTCTATCCTTCCTAAATGTTGAATACCCCTGGATGTTGAGTTCCCAGCCTTGGTCACCCTGGAGCCATGTCTCCGTGATGCCAATTACATCATACTCGTTAACTGCTATCTGCGCAGTTAATTTGTCCACCTTATTCTAAATACCCCTCGCATTGAGGCACACTTTGCCCCTTTAGAATTTTGCTGTAATGTAGCCCCTTTTATCTTTTTACCTTAGGTTTCTCTGCCCTCCACTTTTACTTTTCTTCTTTCTATCTTTTGCTTCTGCCCCCATTCTACTTCCCTGTGTCTCCCTGCATAGGTTCCCATCCCCCTGCCATATTAGTTTAACTCCTCTCCAACAGCATGAGCAAACACCCCCCCTAGGACATTGGTTCCGGTCTTGACCAGGTGCAGACTGGTCCCACCTCCCCCAGAACCGGTTCCAATGTCCCAGGAATTTGAATCCCTCCCTTCTGCATCATTTCTCAAGCCATGTATTCATCTGAGCTATCCTGCGATTCCTACTCTGACTAGCACGTGGCACTGGTAGCAATCCTGAGATTACTACTTTTGAGGTCCTACTTTTTAATTTAGCTCCTAGCTCCCTAAATTCGTCTTTTACCTATATCATTGGTACCTCTATGCACCACGACAACTGGCTGTTCACCCTCACTTTTCAGAATGCCCTGCACCCGCTCCGAGACATCCTTGACCCTTGTACCAGGGAGGCAACATACCATCATGGAGTCTCGGTTGCGGCCACAGAAACGTCTATTTATTCCCCTTACAATTGAATCCTCTATAACTATAGCTCTCCCACTCTTTTTCCTGCCCTCCTATGCAGCAGAACCACCCATGGTGCCATGAACTTGGCTGCTGCTGCCCTCCCCTGATGAGTCATCCCCCTCAACAGTACCCAAAGCGGTGTATCTGTTTTGCAGGGGGATGACCGCAGGGGACCCCTGCACTATTTCCTTGCACTGCTCTTCCTGTTGGTCACCCATTCCCTATCTGGCTGTGGACCCTTTACCTGCGGTAAGATCAACTCGCTAAACGTGCTATTCACGTCGTTCTCAGCATCGTGGATGCTCCAGACAAATATTTTGTATCGGTCTTCACGGTAGAAGTTACTAAAAGCATCCCAATTATAGATGATCAAGGGGCTATAGAGAGGGAGGAACTTAAAACAATCACTATCACTAAAGAAAAAGTACTTGGTAAAATAATGGGACTAAAGATGGACACGTCCCCTGGACCTAATGGCCTGCATCGTAGGGTTTTAAAAGAAGTGGCTGCAGAGATAATGGATGCATTGGTTGCAATCTACCAAAATTCCCTGGATTCCAGAGCTGTCCCAGCGGATTGGAAAACCGCAAATGTAATGCCCCTATTTTTTAAAAAAAAAGGAGGGAGAGAGAAAGCAGGAAACTACAGACCAGTTAGCCGAACATCTGTCATTAGTAAAATGCTGGATCCATTATTGAGGAAGCAGTAGCAAGACATTTGGAAAAGCATAATACAGTCAATCAGAGTCAGGATGGATCGCGTGTAATGTTGCCAAGTTTGCTGATGATACAAAGATGGGTGGAAAAGCAAGTTGTGGGGAGGACACAAAAATCTGCAAAGGGATCTAGACAAACTAAGTGAGTGGGCAAATATTTGGCAGATGAAGTATAATGTGGGAAACTATAAGGTTATCCACTTTGGCAGGAAACATAAAAAAGCAAATTATTATTTAAATGGAGAGAGATAACAAAATGCTGCAATACAGAGGGACCTGGGGGTCCTTGTGCATGAAACACAAAAAGTTAGTCTGCAGGTACAGCAAGTAATCAGGAAGGCAAATGGAATGTTGGCCTTTATTGCAAGGAGGATGGAGTATAAAAACAGGGAAGTCCTGCTACAACTGTACAGGGTATTGGTGAGACCATACTTCGAGTACTGTGTATAATTTTGGTCTCCTTATTTAAGGAGGGACATACTTGCATTGGAGGCAGTTCAGAGAAGGTTCACTTGGTTGATTCCTGAGATGAAGGGGTTGACTTACAAAGAAAGGTTGAGCAGGTTGGGCCGATACTCATTAAAAGAATGAGAGGTGACCTTATTGAAACATATAAGATTCTGAGGGGGCGTTACAAGGTAAATGCAGAGAGGATGGTTCCCCTCGTGGGTGAATCTAGAACTAGGGTCATAGTTTCAGAATAAGGGATCACCCATTTAGAATTGAGATGAGGAGGAATTTCTTCTCGGAGGGTCGTAAATCTCTGCCCCAAAGAGCTGTGGAGGCTGGGTCATCGGAGATAGACAGATTTTTGAACAATAAGGGAGTGAAGGGTTATGAGGAGCAGGCAGGGAAGTGGAGCTGAGCCCAAGATCAGATCAACCATGATCTTATTGAATGGCGGAGCAGGCTCGAGGACCAAAATGGCCTACTCCTGTTCCTATTTCTTATGTTCTTATGTAACATTAAGGAATGTCTTGCGAGGAGAAGAAAAGAGAAGTTCAAATGTGAAAACGTTTGGAATTTTTGCTCTTGAATATTGTGAATAAGAGGGGAGAGGTGTACAGGATGGTCAGAGTTGTTCCAAATGCTTAATTTCTGTCCGTGGTTTGTGTTGCGATACAATCACTCTCTGCTTCATGTTCTTTTTGTTGGAATTGACAGCAGAAATCATTTATTTAGTCCAAGTACAAATGGATAAAGAACAAGGAATGATTTCATAGAAATTCTCATGAGGCTTTGTCTTTCTTGGCGGTCAATTCTACTTCTGTAAGCTTTGATGTGTTCCAGCAGCATTAACGGCTTTAAGAGTCCCTTTGTAACTTGTTGAGCTGATAGTGTCATACATTCTCGTTTAGGTGCAAGTGGTTTACAGGCCATTTATTGTGTGTGTAAATATGTGTTGCTGCTAATGGTGAGTGGGAATTGGCACTGTTGCAAAGTGCTCGGTATGGAAGTGAGCCAGAGGTCCACATCTCCAGTGAGAGAATTTCAAAAGTAGTTTGTACGAGATCTCCTCAGAACACAGTGCAGCAAGTATTCATTAACTGTTCCTGGAAAATGAATAGACACTTTCCTTACATAAATAAACCACTCCATGTAATATGGCGGAGCAGCTGCTTTCCTTTACTGTCTTTTTTTAGGGTATATGACGCAAAAAAGATCAAACTCATCTTTTCTCTGCAGTAGTACTTTATGATGCTAGAATTTGAACATGTGTGCTTAAATCATAATTTTTAGTCAGCATCTCTTCAAATTGGAATAATTGAACAGTGCTTCTAGAACTTGCTACTTTTTAAATGAAGAATGATTATATTGTACTGAGAATTCAAAAACAAAGAACTGCTCTTTCCCTATTTGCAGCTTCTGTCCTCAGCTGTATCTGTGTTTGGCTCTTAATCTATTTGCGAGGGAGCCTACCAATCATTCCAAAATGATTTGGAATACATCATTACAAAGTTGCCTCTAAAAATTATAAGGCTGGATTTTCGGCTTTGATGTTTTTTGGGGCGGTAATGGTAGCGAGGCGATAAAGTTTGAGCCCAGGAACAGTAAGTTTGGACTGGGCCCTGAGTCAGGGGGCGCAGCGCTAAGGGAGCGAGCATGGGAAACCTCCGAGCTGAAGAGCCAGGCCGGGAGCACTCCAAGAGATGCCTGGCGGGGGCGGGGGTGCGGGGGGGGGGGCGGGGGGGCAGGGAGAGGAACATTTTTTTAAAGCCATAAATACATTCCCAAAACATTGCCCATACCACTACAAGACAAATTGCAAAAATTATTAAAAGAAAGCACAATCACACTTACCTTAGGAGTCCATTACTTACCTCTCTGCAGTTGGTATTGTCATGTATGTAACCAGCATACTACTGTAACCCTTATACAATTGTATCCTTCATGTAACCACTACATACTGTACATACTTACTAGAAATGCACACCTTGACCACAGGGGATGTACTTGTGGGAGACACTCCTTACCTGGAGATTCAGGTATATAAGGGGAGGTCCCTCGCAGGGCCAGCACTCCTTGGTCCAGGTAATAAAGGTGAAGGTCACAGAGTGACTGTGTCTGCAGTACGTGCCTCATGTGATTATGTTTAAGAGTTAAGGACTCATCAGGTATCATTGGACCACCTGATTTCCCAGGCATTCACTGCAGTACGCGCTTTAGAGCGTACAGGTCGGACAAGATTCAATATTCGCGCTGGTGTCACAACCAGGGGCGCAGCTCTTCCGGGCGGTGCTGCTCAGCGCGTTGCTAAATCAGATCCGAAGATTGCTGTGGGACACTGGAGGCTGATCTCCTGCCCAGAACACCACACCACCGCCATTGCCGTTGCTCCAGGGCGAAGAGTGGAGTGGAGGAGCCGAAAGTTTATGTTTTATCTCATTTTTGATGTTCATTCTGAGAAAATACATATTCAAATAGCCATCATCACTTCCAATAAATGCATCCCAGGGTATTAAAAGAGATGGCGGAAGTTATAGCAGATGCATTCGTTTCATCTACCAAAATTCTCTGGACTCTGGGGAGGTACCAGCGGATTGGAAAGCAGCTAATGTAACACCTCTGTTTAAAAAAGGGGGCAGGCAAAAGGCAGGTAACTATAGGCCGGTTAGTTTAACATCTGTAGTGGGGAAAATGCTTGAAACTATCATTAAGGAAGAAATAGCGGGACATCTAGATAGGAATAGTGCAATCAAGCAGACGCAGCATGGATTCATGAAAGGGAAATCATGTTTAACTAACTTACTGGAATTCTTTGAGGATATAACGAGCATGGTGGATAGAGGTGTACCGATGGATGTGGTGTATTTAGATTTCCAAAAGGCATTCGATAAGGTGCCACACAAAAGGTTACTGCAGAAGATAAAGGTATGCGGAGTCAGAGGAAATGTATTAGCATGGATAGAGAATTGGCTGGCGAACAGAAAGCAGAGAGTCGGGATAAATGGGTCCTTTTCCGGTTGGAAATCAGTGGTTAGTGGTGTGCCACAGGGATCAGTGCTGGGACCACAACTGTTTACAATATACATAGATGACCTAGAAGAGGGGACAGAGTGTAGTGCAACAAAATTTGCAGATGACACTAAAATTAGTGGGAAAGCGGGCTGTGTAGAGGACTCAGAGAGGCTGCAAGGAGATTTGGATCGGTTAAGCGAATGGGCTAAGGTTTGGCAGATGGAATACAATGTCAGAAAGTGTGAGGTCATCCATCTTGGGAAAAAAAACAGTAAAAGGGAATATTATTTGAATGGGGAGAAATTACAACATGCTGTGGTGCAGAGGGACCTGGGGGTCCTTGTGCATGAAACTCTTTTTGGAGTTCACCTGCAAAACATAAAAACATTAAACGGTGCCACCCGACCTGGGTGACACTCCAGACATTTACAAGGCCCTTTTTTTTCCCCCCCTTTTTTTTTTGTGTTTTTCTTTTTTTGGTTTTTTTTTGGGCACTAAAATCACAATTTTCCCCAGTGCCCCCTATAAAAGGGAAGGGGGACACTAAAAGCACCGGCAATTAAAACAAATTAAACTTAAAAACGTAAAATCAAATTAAAATTTGTCCTTGTGCATGAATCCCAAAAGGTTAGTTTGCTGGTGCAGCAGGTAATCAGGAAGGCAAATAGAATGTTGGCCTTCATTGCGAGAGGGATGGAGTACAAAAGCAGGGAGGTCTTGCTGCAACTGTATAAGGTATTGGTAAGGCCGCACCTGGAGTACTGCGTGCAGTTTTGGTCACCTTACTGAAGGAAGGATATACTAGCTTTGGAAGGGGTACAGAGACGATTCACTAGGCTGATTCGAGAAATGAGGGGGTTACCTTATGATGATAGATTGAGTAGACTGGGTCTTTACTCCTTGGAGTTCAGAAGGATGAGGGGTGATCTTATAGAAACATTTAAAATCATGAAAGGGATAGACAGGATAGAGGCAGAGAGGTTGTTTCCATTGGTGGGGGAGACTAGAACTAGGGGGCACAGCCTCAAAATACGGAGGAGCCAATTTAAAACCGAGTTGAGAAAGAATTTCTTCTCCCAGAGGGTTGTGAATCTATGGAATTCTCTGCCCAAGGAAGCAGTTGAGGCTGGCTCATTGAATGTTTTCAAGTCAAAGATAGATAGATTTTTAAGCAATAAGGGAATTAAGGGTTACGGGGAGAGGGCGGGTAAGTGGAGCTGAGTCCACGACCAGATCAGCCATGATCTTATTGAATGGCGGAGCAGGCTCGAGGGGCTAGATGGCCTACTCCTGTTCCTAATTCTTATGTTCTTATGTTCAATAAAGGCTTTCCCAAATTTTCCAATGGGAATAATTTTCCATTGATAGGGTGGTATGCATGAGGGTGTGGAGCTCACAAACTTGGTACACTCTTGGTACACTCTTTGAATAGCCAGTCTTACTTCTCACTCATAAAAATCCCCTTAGTTGTACGGGCTGGTGCGAGCTTAGACATCTTGGTAGCCTGCTAGCTGGAGTCACCTCAGGCAACAGTGATGGGTCCGAGAACCTGAATGAACTTGATGTTTGGACCTCTTACATGGACACAGAACTCTGACAGAAAACATTGTCAGAAGTGTTTCAAAAATACCATTGTGAATGTAAGTTTAATAATTATTTGGTCAATTTTGCAATTTTTCTTTGTCTTTATCATGTAATCATTTTTACTTCCAGTGGTAACTGCTCCGCTTAGTTGGGAACCAAGATGGCGGCCAAAATGCTTTACAAAATTGTTTTGTTCGGAATTTAAGTTTGTTCCTTTTTTTTCTTTTATTGGTGATTTTTTTGCTGACTTTTCTCGTTAATTCATTGTTTTCATATGTTCTTAGTTGTTCCTCTTCAACATTTTATCTACCAGCATTTCTCGTGTTTGATTCATTAATTTCAGCCAGTTGACTTCAAAAATGTTAAGTACATAAATACATGGCAACAAAGTGTGACAAGGGAAGTGTGATGTGGTGAATAAAGCACACATCAGATGCAAGCTTTATTGGGTATATATATAGAGATCTATAATCTGTGGTACATTAAAATCACTAACTGGGTCGCAATATTCTATTTCAAAATGCATTGAAAAGCCCTATGCCATACCATGGAGAAATAGATTTACAAAGTGTCAACATTTAACTGCAATACCAGTTACACCCATGGCAGGTACATTGGGTTTTCCAATGTTAAGTGTCACAGAATCTAAATTGCTAAAACAACAGCATCAACACTGTATGTTGATGGTTAACCCACAAATACTGGTTGAGTCAGCATGTAATTACAGGCTATCGTCACTGAGTGTCCCTGTGACCAGCTGAAGTTTTAGGGTGAGAAATTCGGCATTTGGGGCGTTATCTTTTAAAATGTGAAAAGATTAGCGGCAGGCGCTAAGGTTTTTCAACTTTTAAAACATTTAGGGGCCAAAATGGTGAAGGCCAAGGCCCCCACCCAAGTGCCACCCAAAGGACCGCCGATGGCCGCCGAGAGACCGGGCAGTACTTTGCCAGGAAAATTCCTCTAAAAGAGGTGGCAGTACCGCCCGGCAGCCAAACATCAGCTTACGCCGTCAATCTGGGCGGCAGCAGGCGGGAGCTCTCAATCTCGGCAAAGGCTCTTGCTGCCCAAGTGTCGCCGAGGATACAGTCGGGCCCAGGAAGGGTGGAAGACCTGCAAATAAAAATCATAGAAAAAAAACTCACTGAAACACCTTCAGTGGATCCCATCCAGGTAAGTCGCTGTAAAAAAAACATTTAAAATATTTTCACTAACCTTTTTTCCCCTTCTTCGTACCTAATGTCTGTGTTAGACCCACTTCCACGCGGCAGTCCTTCCCCCTGCTGGCGCTGACTCCCACCGACTCACACCCGCACCAATCTGGCATCCAGGCGGGCGGGAGTTCATTTACGCTACTTGGACATCAGCGGGCAGTTCCCAGCAGTACTCCCCTCCCGCTCGCTCCAGCCCAAGTGGAAACTGGGAGAGAGAGGAAACCGGAGGCAAAACTCGGCAGCAGTTGACGGCAGCAGTTGACGGCAGTGGGCGGTAAGGCCACCAATATCGGGCCCATGGGGTTTCCGTTCTAGGAAGCAAGTGGAGCACTAAATCAAACAGGCATTAAGTATTATACTTCTGCCATACTTTGCAAACATGTTTCATGTTCACTCTTAGAATAAATTTAGAGCATGTTATTAACTAATGGCCCAGAAATCGCGGCCAACCCGAGTCTGTATGGAGTTTCTACGGACCCGGGAAAGCATCGGAAAAGCCGGTTTTCGGCGCGCAATGCGCATGCGCTGAAATCCGGATTTTCCGATCTGTCAAGTTTCTGGCTTGACAGATCTCCCATATCTCGGGAGTGAGGATATTCCCACGGCAGAGATTGGCTATTTGCTCATCTCTTGCCCAGCGAATGTCCTTAAAATGCTCGTGCCTGGAGAAAGCAGGTGCATAGCCTACTGTTACCAGCGTAGAGTTTAAAATCATATTAAAATAAAATTTAAAAATACATATTTATGCTAAAAACCCTGCCCACTCAGGTAATTTTATTTTAAACCATAATTAAAACTTTTTTAAAAAATCGGCAAATGTTTTTTTTTCAAAAACATTTCTATCAACTTTAATTTCTATAGTGTATTTATGTGAGGTGTTTCTTTAATGTTTTATGTAATGTTTGGGGGTGTTTCTCATTCATAGTAATAGGAGTTTCGGACTTACGAAACACCTATTACTATGAATGAGAATATACTACACCTGATTTGCTGCCCAGAGCCATGTGACTTCAGCTCTAGCCCTGTGCACGTCCTGACGTGCACGCGTTGCGATGCGCAGTCAGGAGAGGCCTCCGGACTGGGATCTCGCGTGGGCGCAGCAGCTTCAGGTAGGCGTGCATCTTTTTTCCAGAATCCAGTCAAACGGGAAGGAGAAACCGGGATTTCTGGGCCAATATAACCAATTTCTTTTACTTACTGAGAATTGGTTCATTCTTCCCACCTGACCCTGGTCCTCTAAGATGCATCTCCAAACTTCCCCTTCCAACCTAATCTCTCCAAACATACCAATGGTATCACAGTATGTTCACTCTCTTTTTACATTTTTACATTATGTGCTTGGTGTCATATTTGACCCTGGAATGAGCAGTCGACCAAATATCTGCAGCACATTTCCACCTCTGTAACATCGCCTGTCTCCGCCCCTGCCTCAGCTCATCCACTGCTGAAACCCTCATCCGTGCCTTTGTTACCTCTAGACTTGATTATTCCAACGCACGCCTACATTTTACCCTGCATAAAACAGAGGTGATCCAAAACTCGGCTGCCCATGTCCTAACTCGCACCAAGTCTCGTTCACCCATCACCCCTGTGCTCGCTGACCTACATTGGCTTCCGGTTCAGCAATGCTTCGATTTCAAAATTCTCATCCTTATTTTCAAATCCCTCCATGACCTTGCCCCTCCCTATCTCTGTAATCTCCTCCAGCCCCACAACCCCCGAGATGTCTGCGCTTCTCTAATTCTACCCTCTTGAGCATCCCTGATTATAATCGCTCAACCATTGGTGGCCGTGCCTTCTGTTGCCTAGGCCCCAAGCTCTGGAACTCCCTGCATAAACCTCTCCGTCTCTCTACCTCTCTTTCTTTCCTCCTTCAAGATGCTCTTTTCAAACATACCTCTTTGACCAAGCTTTGGGTCACCTGCGCTAATTTCTATTTATGTGGTTCATTGTCAAATTTTTATTTCATAATACTCCTGTGAAGCGCCTTGGGATGTTTCACTACATTAAAGGTGCTATATAAATACAAGTTGGTTGTTGTATTATTTCTTTCCCCTCTGTAAACCTTCCAATGCCTTGTTTGTTTGATTAAGCTTTAAAGAGTTTTGTAATGTTTTTCTGTGTTAAAGGTGCTCTATAAATGCAAGTTATTGTTACGTTACTGATTGCTCTAGTCATTGATTTTCTTCTCCATTGAAAATGCTTACATTAGACTCACACTTTATCCTTCCTTGCCCTTGCTTCAATCTAGCAATTCCAAAGTTGAATTTCTTCCAAGTTTATCTTTCCTATTAAATCAGCTACTATAAAACCATCACAATTGATCACCACTTTTAATATCTTAATAACAAATCTGTGATAAAATTCTTCTCCTGTAATATTGCATCTTATTCTGTTAGTAATACTTTCCTATCCCTGCAATCTTCCTCCTCATTTATACATAGATACATCAAGTCCCCAGTCTTGTATTAATAATTCTTAGCATTCTTCCCGACGATGAATATTTTGTCTAAGTACCCAACTCCTTGTTCACTTATACTCTCTGTTTGTGCTCGCCTCAATTTTCACTTTCTCCATGAGCAACACCTTAGGAACAGGGGTCGGCCATTCAATTCCTCGAGCCATTCTGTTAGATTGTGACAAATCTGTACCTCAACTCCATTTACCAGCCTTTGCTCCATGTCCATGGGATAAAATTACAATGAGACATTAATAGATTAAGTGAGTGGGAAAAACTGTGGCAGATAGATTCCAATGCAAAGCAAATGTGAGGTCATCCATTTTAGACCAAAAAAAGGTTAGATCCAAGAATTTTTTAAATGATAAAAAGCTAGAAACAGTGGTGGTCCAATGAGACTTAGGGGTCTATGTATACAGATCGCTAAAATGTAATCATCAGGTAGAAAACATAATT
This sequence comes from Pristiophorus japonicus, assembly GCF_044704955.1. NCBI lineage: Eukaryota > Metazoa > Chordata > Chondrichthyes > Pristiophoridae > Pristiophorus > Pristiophorus japonicus. The sequence goes on along the minus strand of NC_091991.1, from coordinate 80,685,272 downwards.
TTAAAAAAGGCTAATGGAATGTTAGCCTTTATAATTAGAGGGCTCGAATAGGTGAGGACGTTTTGCTACAACTACACAAAGCCCTGGTTGAACCACATCGGGAGGACTGTGTACGGTTCTGCGAATCGCACCTCAGAAATAACAACAACTTGTATTTATATAACGCCTTTGATGTAGCAAAAGGTACTTCATGGGACCGATTTCAAACAAAATTTGACACCAAGCCACATAAAGAGATATTAAGGCAAATGACTACAAGCTTGGCCAAAGAGGTAGGTTTTAAGGAACGTCTTAAAGGAGGAGAGAGAGGTCGAGAGGCAGAGAGGTTTAGGGAGGGAATTCCCGCACTTAGGGCCTCGGCAGGTGAAGGCATGGCCGCCAATGGTAGAGCAATTAAAATCAGGGATGTGGGAGAGATCAGAATTGGAGGAGTGCAGATATCTCGGGGGTTGTAGGGTTGGAGGAGGTTACAGAGATAGGGAAGGGCGAGGCCATGGAGGGATTTGAAAACAGGGATGAGAATGTTAAAATCGAGGCGTTGCTCAATCGAGAGCCAATATAGATCAGCGAGCACGGGTGCTGGGTGAACGGGACTTGGTACGAGTTAGGATACAGGCAGCAGAGTTTTGGATAGCCTTAAGTTTATGAAAGGATATATTGGCCTGGGAAAAAGCACAATGTAGATTCATCAGATTGTTGCCAGACCTATAAGGATTAGATTACAACTAGTTTGTATTCCCTGGAATACAGAAGGTTAAGGTGTGGCCAACATGTCCATGAGGGTGCTGTGATGGTCAGTAATGGAGGGAAAGTAAGGTGTAGGACAAATGTGGAAAGGGGAATTGGGGTTTTGATCGCTGGTACCGCAGACGAATGATTCCATCCCGGATAACTCGGCCAGAAAGGAGCTGTCTAGGTTACATCCTTCCTTATGCTTCCTTCTCTTTTGCTTCTTCCTCTTCTGTGTCTTCCTGTTCCCTCTGCGAGCGGATGCTGTAAATCTGAAAGGACAGCATAAAACACTGGAAATACTCAGGCAGCATTCCGAACTCAGATGTGAACTCTGTTTCTTTCTCCACGGATGTTGCCGACTTGCTAAGTAGTTGCAGCATTTTCTGTCCTCTCAGAGGCCTTCCTTTACCATCCGAGGCCTTGCAAATGGCCAGCAGCACTCCCTACAGTTTAAAAAAAACGTTTAACATCTATTGCAGCAAGCCACAACTTAAGCCTAAATCCAAAATTACCAGAAGGATGTGTGTGTCCCTTTTAAGAGCTGCAGACATCACCACTGTCAGCCTGTTTGCATGCCAGGTTAACCTGGTATGCTTAGGACCCAGCGCTGACTTCAGCGCTAGGATCGAAGTTTGGGGTGATGGCGTTGTACGCCGATTGAAGTCACCACACCACTATTTTTTCCCCAAGACGCTGCCAGTAACCAGCAGTCCAAATGGAGGGAGGAAAATGGCGGCCGCTGTGGTACCTGCCACCAGCTGGATGAAAGAGCGGCAGCCGCCATTTTGTTCACCATTTCATGGCGCTACAGAGTGATGCTAAGTAGATGAATTTCTACCCCATTGTGCATGATGCAAAATGTCTGTGTTATGTAACATCATCATCACAGGCAGTCCCTCGAAATGAGGATGACTTGCTTCCACGCCAAAAAGGGATGAGCTCACAGGTGTTTCAATGAAGGATCTAATATTCCAGATCCCGAACTACATATTGAAGGGTGGAAGATGTCTGTGCGTGGATTTTTTAACGTGTGGTGGCCGTTGCACACCAGCCACCACACGGGCTTGACAGAGCTAGGTCTTGGTCCAGTGGTAAGGATTAACCAAGACGACTGGAGACCAGCTCTGCTGCACGGACCTAGTGCGCACATATCGCTGTGTGGGCTGGCCCATGCTGCCCCTGGGCCCGCGCCTCTTCTGGGCCCCAGATACAAGCCTCTCCTGGGCCCCGGTCACTTCCCTCTACAAACTCTTGCCGCTCCTTCGCCCCTCCTGCTGTGCCTGCCCGCACTGCAATCAGCGACCTGGCTTCACAGCCGTCGCCCTCCTGCAGCAGCATGCTCTGCTCCCTGCAGTGGTATGCTGCTGCACGCTGCTCCCTCCAATGGCCCCGGCCTGCTGATGGTCTTGCAGGCCGGGACCACATTGATTTCCGGGCCAGGCCGCCACATGCTGCTCCCTCCTATATGTATCCTCTGACTCACTGTGAGCAATGGCAGTATAATTTAAGAAGTTTTCTGTGTAACACACGTCACACTTTGAATAAAGTGGTAGTAGTCCCACCTCTGAGTCAGAAGGTTGTGGGTTCAACCCTCACTGCAGGGGCTTGAGCACATCATCTTGGCTGACACTCCAGTGCTTCGTCTGCCCTCTCAGGTGGACGTAAAAGATCCCATGGCACTATTTGAAGAAGAACAGGGGAGTTCACACCGATACCCTGGCCAATATTTATCCCTCAAGCAGCATCACTAAAATAGATTATCTGGTCATTATCACATTGCTGTTTGAGGGACCTTGCTGTGCGCAAATTGGCTGCCGCATTTCCCACATTACAACAGTGACTGCACTTCAAAAGTACTTCATTGGCTGTGAAGTGCTTTGGGACATCATGAGGTCATGAAAGCTGCGATATCAATGCAATTTCTTTTTCAATAATAGCATTATAAAATAAGTGTTGTTTTGAGTGGCTCGAAATTCCTGGAACTAATCAAAAAACACTCACTTTACTGACTGGGCATATTCTCCCCTAAGTTCTTTCCAAATCCCAAGTTTGCTTGGCATTTCTGAACTCTTAGTTTCTGTATATAACATGTACTTAACATGTATCTCCTGCAACTTAGGGCAGCACTCACAGCGGCCGTCTAAAATGCCAGTCCAAAGGCAATGGGAGGTCCACGTACATGCATTAAAAATAGCACTGAACAGCTTTCCTATCTATTCCTGAATTCCTTTAGTTTTTGTCAATGTTTTTGCTGAAACACTAATCTCTGAAGCAGAGTTTCAATTTCAGTTGTTTTACGATTTTTTTTTTGTTATTCGTTTATAATAGATTGGCCATTGAATTATCCTTACCAAATGCATATTGAAGTGTAAAGAAGTACAGAGTGGTTTCATTGTTCCCCACCCCAGTCCTCAAGGTGTTGACACATGTGAGGGTGCAACTCCGTGAGTGCTGGCACCGCTTGTGTATCCTGCATTAGTGCCCATTTTTCTTCTGAGAGTCAAGATAGAGAGCATTTGGCAAGTTGTTTAACCGTCAAGAGCATTTGCAGCCAAGCCAGTCCTTCACTCAGCAGCCTTGTACAAGCACGCACTATCCAGCAGGAAGAAGAATCAGGAACAGGAACATTGGTCAATGATTCTTCTTTGCCCAGCCAAAAGATGTATAAGTTGTAGTGGCCTGATGATCATAATATGATAGAATTTCAAACTGAGTTTGAGAGTGATGTCGTTAATTTTGAAACTAGGTCTTAAATTTAAATAAAACCATTTACGTAGGTATGAGGGGCAAGTTGGCTAAGACATATTGGGAAATTAAATTTAAAAGAAATGACAGTAGATGGTGAACATTTAAAGAAAGAATTCATAATTCTCAATGGGTAGACATTCCCTTACGAGATAAAACTTCACATGAAAAGAGATCCAACCGTGGCTAAGGAGAGAAGTTAAGAATAGTATTAGATTTTTAAAAAGAGGCTTGCAATGTTGCCAAAAAGAGTAGTAAGCCTGAGGATCAAGAGGGTTTTAAAATCAGCAAAGGGTGACCAAAAAATTGATAAATAGGGAGAAAATGGAAACATAGAAACATAGAAAATAGGTGCAGGAGTAGGCCATTTGGCCCTTCAAGCCTGCACCACCATTCAATGAGTTCATGGCTGAACATGCAACTTCAGTACCCCATTCCTGCTTTCTCGCCATACCCCTTGATCCCCCTAGTAGTAAGGACTACATCTAACTCCTTTTTGAATATATTTAATGAATTGGCCTCAACAACTTTCTGTGGTAGAGAATTCCACAGGTTCACCACTCTCTGGGTGAAGAAGTTTCTTCTCATCTCAGTCCTAAATGGCTTACCCCTTATTCTTAGACTGTGATCCATGGTTCTGGACTTCCCCAACATTGGGAACATTCTTCCTGCATCTAACCTGTCTAAACCTGTAAGAATTTTAAACATTTCTGTGAGATCCCCTCTCATTCTTCTGAACTCCAGTGAATGCAAGCCCAGTTGATCCAGTCTTTCTTGATATGTCAGTCCGGCCATTCCGGGAATCAGTCTGGTGAACCTTCGCTGCACTCCCTCAATAGCAAGAATGTCCTTCCTCAAGTTAGGAGACCAAAACTGTACACAATACTCCAGGTGTGGCCTCACCAAGGCCCTGTACAACTGTAATAGATTCTAGCTGGTTTACTCTAATTCTATCATTAAGGATGTGGTAACAAGGCACATAGAAAATAAGAATATGATTGGGCACATACAGCATGGTTTTATGAAAGGGTTAGAGTTTTTTAAAGGAGTAAGTAGCAGGGATGGACCAGGGTTACCACCGCTGATCAATATTCAGCAACTCCCTGGTAGATGGACAAACCTGAAGTTTAGCATGGGATTGAGTCAGTTGTAACCTCCCCTGTGGTTTGGGCCTTTCGGGAAGATAGAATTCATTGATCCACAAACAGCAAGTCCTGAGTGGTCCCAGAGGCTCACTGTGGTGGGCTGCCTGTTGTTATACGGATATAAATTTACTGATATGGATATCAGCCATGATCTTATTGATTGGCTGAGCAGACTCGAAGAGGCAAATGGCCTAATCCTGCTCTTATGTTCTTACGGACGATGCAATGGTAAGTTCACTGTCAAGGTGACGTGACTGATGAGCACAAGTTCCATCGGAAATAACAGGCCAAATGTTCTCCTTATGGAACGAGTTATAAGCGGTGAGATGGTGATGAGGGAAAGCGTTAACCAGAGGAATAATTGCTGTATAACAGTGCCATGGCCCATTCAGAAAGCTACCTGTTTCTCATCCTCTGATGCATCGCGCAGTTTGCAGACTTGAAGAATAACAAGTGCTGGCTTCAGCGGTAATTGACGAGAAATTCACAGCAAGAGTATAAAATGTCAGTCCAAAGTCGATCGTTTATTTTAAAAGCTTCTGGATGTTTGTACAAGCACAAAATGCAAATCCGTTTCTTTGTGATGCAGCGTGTTGAATTTCCTCCGTGACGATATTTTTACAGCAGCGTCAACTTTCAGTGGGCGCTATTTTGACCACATCATCAATTGTTGTGCTAAATGTGATAGGACACCACACTTGGGAATTTGACGCACTCAGTGGACTAAAAGTAATACCCCAAAGAATTTCTACCCCTAGTGGGGTATGCATTTTGTTGCCATGGTTACCGAAGTCATGTCAGTGTAAAAAGTATTTGTACAATCTGGTTTTATTGCAATAAAGTCATCCAGTGTTTTATTCTGTTACTAGAGCCCAGTGAAGCCCCGACAGACGTGAAAGCCTGGAGCACCTCATCATCGGAGATTGAAGTAACATGGTCGCCCATGATCCAACAATCAATGGAAGGTTATGAAGTAAGTTGAGCGCTTCTGTCATGTGGCTAAAGTGTATGTAAAAAGCTAGTGTGTTGCAGTGTCTGTTTAGTCGGTACTGAAGGGTAAAACAACATCTGTATGACAAGAGTTTTAACAACAGGACTACCTCACCGTAGAACAGGTCATACTGGGCTAAATTTTCCAAGAGCCTTCATGTTATTTTCAGCTAAGCACAAGAGGCTGACTGCAGTAGTCTTTACATAGTGTCGGGTCAGAACCTCTCCTCCCTTTAGCTATAATTCCAATCACACAACTATCTGATCAGCGATTACACTCATTAATCTCTTGACAGTGAAGTAATGGAACTCGTAGATGGGGTGTCTATCAACCAGCCAGCTTGATCTGCATCCCGCCATACCGTGGCTGCAGTGTGTGAGAGCTACAGATGCGCTGCACAAATTGTCAAAGCTTCTTCAGCAGTATCTCCCAAACCCACGACCTTTACCACCCAGAAAGACAAGGGCAGCAAGTGCATGGGAACACCATCATCTCCAAGCTCCTCTTCACGTCACACACCATCCCGATTTGCACATTTAGTCCACGATCTCACCAACCGGGGCGGGTCCAGGACGGCCGGGGTCGGTGGCGGGTGTCGAAGCCGTACCTCACTCCAGCCCACACTGTATGAACAATCTTCTGTTGATGGGGCTTGTTAAGCCCGCTCTGCGAGGTTCCTGGCCAATTAAAAGGAAGCGGGTCTGATGACGTCATTTGATGATGCGTCCTCAGCCGGTTTCCTTAAAAGAACTATGGCCACATTAATTTTGATAGTTGTTGTAAAGTCCTGTCCCCTCAGTACAGATTCACACGAGGCATGTAGTGAAGTCAAGGTCACTCTGGACCTGCACCTTTATTTCACAACTCTGGAATGCCGCACTTGCCTGAGACCTGTCCTTATATACCTGTCTCTTGCAAGTGCACCCCTGGTGGTAAGGTATGCTGGTGGTTACATAGAAACATAGAAACATAGAAAATAGGTGCAGGAGCAGGCCATTCAGCCCTTCTAGCCTGCACCGCCATTCAATGAGTTCATGGCTGAACATGAAACTTCAGTACCCCCTTCCTGCTTTCTCGCCATAACCCTTGATCCCCCGAGTAGTAAGGACTTCATCTAACTCCCTTTTGAATATATTTAGTGAATTGGCCTCAACTACTTTCTGTGGTAGAGAATTCCACAGGTTCACCACTCTCTGGGTGAAGAAGTTTCTCCTCATCTCGGTCCTAAATGGCTTACCCCTTATCCTCAGACTGTGACCCCTGGTTCTGGACTTCCCCAACATTGGGAACATTCTTTCTGCATCTAACCTGTCTAAACCCGTCAGAATTTTAAACGTTTCTATGAGGTCCCCTCTCATTCTTCTGAACTCCAGTGAATACAAGCCCAATTGATCCAATCTTTCTTGATAGGTCAGTCCCGCCATCCCGGGAATCAGTCTGGTGAACCTTCGCTGCACTCCCTCAATAGCAAGAATGTCCTTCCTCAAGTTAGGAGACCAAAACTGTACACAATACTCCAGGTGTGGCCTCACCAAGGCCCTGTACAACTGTAGCAACACCTCCCTGCCCCTGTATTCAAATCCCCTCGCTATGAAGGCCAACATGCCATTTGCTTTCTTAACCGCCTGCTGTACCTGCATGCCAACCTTCAATGACTGATGTACCATGACACCCAGGTCTCGTTGCACCTTCCCTTTTCCTAATCTGTCACCATTCAGATAATAGTCTGTCTCTCTGTTTTTACCACCAAAGTGGATAACCTCACATTTATCCACATTATACTTCATCTGCCATGCATTTGCCCACTCACCTAACCTATCCAAGTCACTCTGCAGCCTAATAGCATCCTCCTCGCAGCTCACACTGCCACCCAACTTAGTATCATCCGCAAATTTGGAGATACTGCATTTAATCCCCTCGTCTAAATCATTAATGTACAATGTAAACAGCTGGGGCCCCAGCACAGAACCTTGCGGCACTCCACTAGTCACTGCCTGCCATTCTGAAAAGTACCCGTTTACTCCTACTCTTTGCTTCCTGTCTGACAACCAGTTCTCAATCCACGTCAGCACACTACCCCCAATCCCATGTGCTTTAACTTTGCACATTAATCTCTTGTGTGGGACCTTGTCGAAAGCCTTCTGAAAGTCCAAATATACCACATCAACTGGTTCTCCTTTGTCCACTTTACTGGAAACATCCTCAAAAAATTCCAGAAGATTTGTCAAGCATGATTTCCCTTTCACAAATCCATGCTGACTTGGACCTATCATGTCACCATTTTCCAGATGCACTGCTATGACATCCTTAATAATTGATTCCATCATTTTACCCACTACTGAGGTCAGGCTGACCGGTCTATAATTCCCTGTTTTCTCTCTCCCTCCTTTTTTAAAAAGTGGGGTTACATTGGCTACCCTCCACTCCATAGGAACTGATCCAGAGTCAATGGAATGTTGGAAAATGACTGTCAATGCATCCGCTATTTCCAAGGCCACCTCCTTAAGTACTCTAGGATGCAGGCCATCAGGCCCTGGGGATTTATCTGCCTTCAATCCCATCAATTTCCCCAACACAATTTCCCGACTAATAAAGATTTCCCTCAGTTCCTCTTCCTTACTAGACCCTCTGACCCCTTTTATATCCGGAAGGTTGTTTGTATCCTCCTTAGTGAATACCGAACCAAAGTACTTGTTCAATTGATCCGCCATTTCTTTGTTCCCCGTTATGACTTCCCCTGATTCTGACTGCAGGGGACCTACGTTTGTCTTCACCAACCTTTTTCTCTTTACATACCTATAGAAACTTTTGCAATCCGCCTTAATGTTCCCTGCAAGCTTCTTCTCGTACTCCATTTTCCCTGTCCTAATCAAACCCTTTGTCCTCCTCTGCTGAGTTCTAAATTTCTCCCAGTCCCCAGGTTCGCTGCTATTTCTGGCCAATTTGTATGCCACTTCCTTGGCTTTAATACTATCCCTGATTTCCCTAGATAGCCACGGTTGAGCCACCTTCCCCTTTTTATTTTTACGCCAGACAGGAATGTACAATTGTTGTACTTCATCCATGCGGTCTCTAAATGTCTGCCATTGCCCATCCACAGTCAACCCCCTAAGTATCATTCGCCAATCTATCCGAGCCAATTCTCGCCTCATACCTTCAAAGTTACCCTTTTTTAAGTTCTGGACCATGGTCTCTGAATTTACTGTTTCATTCTCCATCCTAATGCAGAATTCCACCATATTATGGTCACTCTTCCCCAAGGGGCCTCGCACAATGAGATTGCTAATTAATCCTCTCTCATTACACAACACCCAGTCTAAGATGGCCTCCCCCCTAGTTGGTTCCTCAACATATTGGTCTAGAAAACCATCCCTTATGCACTCCAGGAAATCCTCCTCCACCGTATTGCTTCCAGTTTGGCTAGCCCAATCTATGTGCATATTAAAGTCACCCATTATAACTGCTACACCTTTATTGCATGCACCCCTAATTTCCTGTTTGATGCCCTCCCCAACATCCCTATTACTGTTTGGAGGTCTGTACACAACTCCTACTAACGTTTTTTGCCCTTTGGTGTTCTGCAGCTCTACCCATATAGATTCCACATCATCCAAGCTAATGTCTTTCCTAACTATTGCATTAATCTCCTCTTTAACCAGCAATGCTACCCCACCTCCTTTTCCTTTTATTCTATCCTTCCTGAATGTTGAATAGCCCTGAATGTTGAGTTCCCAGCCCTGATCATCCTGGAGCCACGTCTCCGTAATCCCAATCACATCATATTTGTTAACATCTATTTGCACAATTAATTCATCCACCTTATTGCGGATACTCCTTGCATTAAGACACAAAGCCTTCAGGCTTGTTTTATTAACACCCTTTGTCCTTTTAGAATTTTGCTGTACAGTGGCCCTTTTTGTTCTTTGCCTTGGGTTTCTCTGCCCTACACTTTTCCTCATCTCCTTTCTGTCTTTTGCTTTTGGCTCCTTTTTGTTTCCCTCTGTCTCCCTGCATTGGTTCCCATCCCCCTGCCATATTAGTTTAAATCCTCCCCAACAGCACTAGCAAACACTCCCCCGAGGACATTGGTTCCAGTCCTGCCCAGGTGCAGACCGTCCGGTTTGTACTGGTCCCACCTCCCCCAGAACCGGTCCCAATGCCCCAGGAATTTGAATCCCTCCCTGCTGCACCACTGCTCAAGCCACGTATTCATCTGCGCTATCCTGCGATTCCTACTCTGACTATCACGTGGCACTGGTAGCAATCCCGAGATTACTACTTTTGAGGTCCTACTTTTTAATTTAGCTCCTAGCTCCTTAAATTCGTTTCGTAGGACCTCATCCCTTTTTTTGCCTATGTCGTTGGTACCAATGTGCACCACGACAACTGGCTGTTCTCCCTCCCATTTCAGAATGTCCTGCACCCGCTCCGAGACATCCTTGACCCTTGCACCAGGGAGGCAACATACCATCCTGGAGTCTCGGTTGCGGCCGCAGAAACGCCTATCTATTCCCCTCACAATTGAATCCCCTATCACTATCGCTCTCCCACTCTTTTTCTTGCCCTCCTGTGCAGCAGAGCCAGCCACGGTGCCATGAACTTGGCTGCTGCTGCCCTCCCCTGATGAGTCATTCCCCTCAACAGTACCCAAAGCGGTGTATCTGTTTTGCAGGGGGATGACCGCAGGGGACCCCTGCACTACCTTCCTTGCTCTACTCTTCCTGCTGGTCTTCCATTCCCTATCTGGCTGTGGACCCTTTCCCTGCGGTAAGACCAACTCACTACACGTGATACTCACGTCATTCTCAGCATCGTGGATGCTCCAGAGTGAATCCACCTTCAGCTCCAATTCCGTAACGCGGACCGTCAGGAGCTGGAGGCGGATACACTTCCCGCACACATAGTCGTCAGGGACACCGGAAGCGTCCCTGAGTTCCCACATGGTACAGGAGGAGCACAACACCCGACCGAGCTCTCCTGCCATGACTTAACCCTTAGATACACTTAAACTGGTAATAACAATGTTAAAAGTTACTGACCAATATAAGAAGAAAAAGAAAAACTACTCACCAATCACCAGCCAATCACTTACCCCCTAGGCTGTGACGTCACCTTTGTTTTTTTGCCTTCTCCCTGTAGCTGCACCGGTACGCCTCTCGCCGACCCCGGACTCGCGCTGCTCCGAGCTCCCGCTGGCCTTTATAGGCCTCTCGCCGACCCCGGACTCGCGCTGCTCCGAGCTCCCGCCTCCTCGACTGACTGCTCGACTCCCGCTAGCCTTTATAGGCCTCTCGCCGACCCCGGACTCGCGCTGCTCCGAGCTCCCGCCTCCTCGACTGACTGCTCCGAGCTCCCGCTGGCCTTTATAGGCCTCTCGCCGACCCCGGACTCGCGCTGCTCCGAGCTCCCGCCTCCTCGACTGACTGCTCCGAGCTCCCGCTGGCCTTTATAGGCCTCTCGCCGACCCCGGACTCGCGCTGCTCCGAGCTCCCGCCTCCTCGACTTATAGAAACATAGAAACATAGAAACATAGAAAATAGGTGCAGGAGTAGGCCATTCGGCCCTTCTAGCCTGCACCGCCATTCAATGAGTTCATGGCTGAACATTCAACTTCAGTACCCCATTCCTGCTTTCTCGCCATACCCCTTGATCCCCCTAGCAGTAAGGACCTCATCTAACTCCTTTTTGAATATATTTAGTGAATTGGCCTCAACAACTTTCTGTGGTAGAGAATTCCACAGGTTCACCACTCTCTGGGTGAAGAAGTTCCTCCGCATCTCGGTCCTAAATGGCTTACCCCTTATCCTTAGACTGTGACCCCTGGTTCTGGACTTCCCCAACATTGGGAACATTCTTCCTGCATCTAACCTGTCTAACCCCGTCAGAATTTTATATGTTTCTATGAGGTCCCCTCTCATTCTTCTGAACTCCAGTGAATACAAGCCCAGTTGATCCAGTCTTTCTTGATAGGTCAGTCCCGCCATCCCGGGAATCAGTCTGGTGAACCTTCGCTGCACTCCCTCAATAGCAAGAATGTCCTTCCTCAGGTTAGGAGACCAAAACTGTACACAATACTCCAGGTGTGGCCTCACCAATGCCCTGTACAACTGTAGCAACACCTCCCTGCCCCTGTACTCAAATCCCCTTGCTATGAAGGCCAACATGCCATTTGCTTTCTTAACCGCCTGCTGCACCTGCATGCCAACCTTCAATGACTGATGTACCATGACACCCAGGTCTCTTTGCACCTCCCCTTTTCCTAATCTGTCACCATTCAGATAATAGTCTGTCTCTCTGTTTTTACCACCAAAGTGGATAACCTCACATTTATCCACATTATACTTCATCTGCCATGCATTTGCCCACTCACCTAACCTATCCAAGTCGCTCTGCAGCCTCACAGCATCCTCCTCGCAGCTCACACTGCCACCCAACTTAGTGTCATCAGCAAATTTGGAGATACTACATTTAATCCCCTCATCTAAATCATTAATGTACAGTGTAAACAGCTGGGGCCCCAGCACAGAACCTTGCGGTACCCCACTAGTCACTGCCTGCCATTCTGAAAAGTACCCATTTACTCCTACTCTTTGCTTTCTGTCTGACAACCAGTTCTCAATCCATGTCAGTACACTACCCCCAATCCCATGTGCTCTAACTTTGCACATCAATCTCTTGTGTGGGACCTTGTCGAACGCCTTCTGAAAGTCCAAATATACCACATCAACTGGTTCTCCCTTATCCACTCTACTGGAAACATCCTCAAAAAATTCCAGAAGATTTGTCAAGCATGATTTCCCTTTCACAAATCCATGCTGACTTGGACCTATCATGTCACCTCTTTCCAAATGCACTGCTATGACATCCTTAATAATTGATTCCATCATTTTACCCACTACCGATGTCAGGCTGACCGGTCTATAATTCCCTGTTTTCTCTCTCCCTCCTTTTTTAAAAAGTGGGGTTACATTGGCTACCCTCCACTCCATAGGAACTGATCCAGAGTCAATGGAATGTTGGAAAATGACTGTCAACGCATCCACTATTTCCAAGGCCACCTCTTTAAGTACTCTGGGATGCAGTCCATCAGGCCCTGGGGATTTATCGGCCTTCAATCCCATCAATTTCCCCAACACAATTTCCCGGCTAATAAGGATTTCCCTCAGTTCCTCCTCCTTACTAGACCCCCCGACCCCTTTTATAACCGGAAGGTTGTTCGTGTCCTCCTTCGTGAATACCGAACCAAAGTACTTGTTCAATTGGTCCGCCATTTCTTTGTTCCCCGTTATGACTTCCCCTGATTCTGACTGCAGGGGACCTACATTTGTCTTTACTAACCTTTTTCTCTTTACATATCTATAGAAACTTTTGCAATCCGTCTTAATGTTCCCTGCAAGCTTCTTCTCATACTCCATTTTCCCTGCCCTAATCAAACCCTTTGTCCTCCTCTGCTGAGTTCTAAATTTCTCCCAGTCCCCAGGTTCACTGCTATTTCTGGCCAATTTGTATGCCACTTCCTTGGCTTTAATACTATCCCTGATTTCCCTTGATAGCCACGGTTGAGCCACCTTCCCTTTTTTATTTCTATGCCAGACAGGAATGTACAATTGTTGTAGTTCATCCATGCGGTCTCTAAATGTCTGCCATTGCCCATCCACAGTCAACCCCTTAAGTATCATTCGCCAATCCATCTCAGCCAATTCACGCCTCATACCTTCAAAGTTAGCCTTCTTTAAGTTCTGGACCATGGTCTCTGAATTAACTGTTTCATTCTCCATCCTAATGCAGAATTCCACCATATTATGGTCACTCTTCCCCAAGGGGCCTCGCACAACGAGATTGCTAATTAATCCTTTAGCATGTTAGGATACAGTTATTTATAATAATGTAAGATACATGACCTCACCCTCCCTCAAGGTCTTATTGTCTTTATAGGTTTAGTCTCTCAGGTGACCTATGCTCTCGCGTGGAGCGTCTGAGTTGTGGTTCAGTTGTTTGCCTTGGTGTCTGTTTTTCTTTGGGTGTGGTTGCTGGTATCTCGCCTGGGCTGTCTGTTTCGATTGGTGTGATTGTTGTTGACTCACTTGGGTTGTCTGTCAGGATTGCCCTTTCCTCAGGTTGTTCCCTCTGTCTGTCCACCAGGTGTGGTGCGAGTTCCACATTGTAGTCTGCCTCTGGTTCCGCAGTGTTGTTGGTAAATCTGCTTTTGACTTGGTCTACATGCCTCCGGCAGGTTTTGCCATTGTCCATTTGTATTACCAGTAGCCTGTTTCCTTCCTTGCCCGTTACTGTCCCTGCAAGCCATTTGGGACCCCTGCCATAGTTTAGTACAAACACTTTGTCCCCTATCTCATTCCATCTCCCCCTCCAAATTCTGTCATGGTACTCAGTCAGCTTACGGTGCTTTGCCTCAACGATTTCCTGCATGTCTCGGAGGATTAATGCGAGCCTTGTCTTTAAAGTCCTTTTCATCAACAGTTGCGCGGGGGGGATCCCAGTCAATGAGTGTGGACGAGATCTGTATGCCAGCAGCAGTCACGACAGGCGACCCTGCAGCGTGGGTCCTTGGATTTTAAGCACGCCTTCTTTAATGATTTGCACTGCTCTCTCCGCCTGGCCCTTAGAGGCTGGCTTGAACAGTGCCGTCTTGATGTGATTTATGCCGTGGTCGATTATAAAATCTTGGAATTCTGCGCTGGTGAAACACGGACCATTGTCACTGACCAATATGTCAGGGATTCCGTGCGTTGCAAACATGTTTGCGAGGCTCTCCACAATGGTGGAGGTTGTGCTCGAGTTTAAAATGGTGCATTCGATCCACTTTGAAAATGCATCTACAACTACGAGGAACATTTTGCCCATGAATGGGCCCGCATAGTCAACGTGCACCCGCGACCACGGTTTGGTAGGCCAGGGCCAGGGGCTCAGGGGAGCCTCCCTGGAGGCATTGCTGAGTTGGGCACAAATGGTGCACCTTCGGACACAGAGCTCCAAGTCGGCGTCAATACCAGGCCACCAGACGTGGCTATGGCCTTCATGAGAACGATCCCCGGGTGCTCGCGGTGGAGCTCCCAGACAAATGCTTCTCTGCCTCGCAGAGGCATGACTACTCGGCTGCCCCACATCAGGCAGTCTGCTTGTAGTGATAGCTCATGCATGTGCCTGTGAAAGGGTTTTAATTCCTCGGGGCAGGTATCGCGAGCCTCTGCCCAGTCACCGGTTAGGACACATCTTTTTACTAAGGATAACGTGGGGTCGCTGGCCGTCCAGGCTCTGATTTGGCGAGCCGTCATGGGCGAACCTGTGGACTCAAAGGCATTGATTGCCATGACTATTTCACAGTCCTGTTCGTCAGACCCTTCCGTGGTCGCCAGGGGTAACCTGCTGAGCGCGTCGGCACAGTTGTCTGTGCCTGGTCTGTGCCTTACGATATCGTCGTAGGACGCCAGCATGAGTGCCCATCATTGAGTTTGCGCCGAGGCGTTGGCGTTTATTGCCTTGCTGTCGGATAGGAGGGACGTGAGAGGCTTGTGGTCGGTTTCTAATGCGAACTTGGCCCCGAAAAGGTATTGGTGCATCTTTTTGACACCGTACACGCACGCGAGCGCCTCCTTCTCTACCATTCAGTACCCACGCTCTGCCCGCGAAAGTGACCTGGAGGCATAAGCTATGGGTTGTAATTTGCCCACACTATTGACATGTTGCAAAACGCACACGACCCCATACGCTGACGCATCGCATGTGAGAACTAGCTTTTTACCTGGATCAAGAAAGTCAAAACACTGTTGGAACACAGAAGGTTGCGTGCCTTATTGAAGGCGCGTTCCTGGGCGTCCCCCCAAAACCAATCGCACCCCTTCCTGAGTAGCACGTGGAGAGGCTCCAGCAGCGTGCTTAAGTTCTGCATAAAGTTCCCAAACTAATTGAGCAGCCCGAGAAAGGGGCGCAGTTCTGAGACATTCCGGGGCCTGGGTGCCAGGCGAATTGCTTCTGTTTTGGACTCTGTTGGGCGGATTCCAACAGCGGCAATCCTTCTGCCCAAAAATTCAACCTCGGGCGCGAGAAACAGGCACTTGGATTTCTTGACTTGTAGGCCTACCCAATCCAACCGCTTTAGTACTTCCTCCAAATGACGGAGATGGGAGTCGGTGTCCCTGCCCGTGATAAGTATGTCATCTTGAAATACAACCATCCCCGGGATGGACTTGAGTAGACTCTCCATATTGCGCTGGAATATGGCAGCTGCCGACCTGATGCCGAATGGGCATCGATTGTACATGAAAAGGCCTCGATGTGTGTTGATGGTGGTGAGTAGCTTGGATTCTTCGGTCAATTCTTGCGTCATATACGCAGATGTGAGGTCTAGTTTTGAGAAAAGTTTACCTCCAGCCAATGTGGCAAATAAGTCCTCCGCTCTGGGCAGCGGGTACTGGTCCTGTAGGGAGACTCTGTTTATGGTAATTTTGTAGTCCCCACAGATTTGTACGGATCCATCAGGCTTCATGACTGGGACGATGGGACTTGCCCAGTCGCTAAGTTCCACAGGTGATATAATGCCTTCCCGCAGAAGCCTGTCTAGTTCGTGTTCAATCTTTTCCTTCATCACATAGGGTACAGCTCTGGCCTTGTGATGGACCGGTCTAGCATCCTGTGTGATATAGATTTTGACTTTGGCCCCTTTGAAAGTGCCCACACCTGGCTGAAAGAGATGTTCAAATTGCTTTATAACTGTTGAGCAGGAGGTCCGTTCCTCTAATGACATGGCATGGACATCATCCCATTTCCAGTTTAGTTTTGCCAGCCAGCTTCTCCCCAGCAGTGCTGGGGTGTCTCCGGGGACAATCCACAGGGGAAGTCGGTTCACTGTCCCTTTGTGTGTGACAGAGAGCATGACGCTGCCGAGGACTGTACAATTTCTTTGGTATCGGTCCTTAGTTTGGTGTCGACCCTTGTGAGTTTTGGTCTGTCTCTTTTATGCAGCCAGTAGTTCAAATTGTTGAGCTCCCATGAGAGATTGACTCGCTCCCGTATCCAGCTCCATGTTGACAGTATCCCGTTGAGTAGGATCCTCATCATTATAGGAGGCGTCCTGTTGTAGGAGCAGCGGCCATTGATCGTGTTGACCCGCTGTACATCGGTGTCCCGGGTACTGTCCCCACCGTCTTCTGGTCCGCTTTCCGACCCATCCAATTCGTATACCAGCCGAGCTGCCGTTTTTTTGCACATATGGGCCAAATGCCTTGTATAGTTGCAGTTTCTGCAAACAGCCTGCTGAAATCGACATCCCCTTGACGAGTGCCCACCCCCACACCTCCAGCACAGACTGCTTGCAAAGAATGAGCTGCGTCTGGCTGATCTCTCTTGAGCTTCTCTTAATTTGTGGTTGATTGCTCGCATTGTGGGTTGATGAGGTGTGAACGGCCGTTCCTGTGGCCCTTGATGGCTTCTGGCGCCACTGCCTGCTGTCGAGAGCCTGTTCTCCCGGTTTTGTCTGTGTGTGGGGGTAGCAGCTTGTTTAATGCTGTGAACTTCTTGTTCCGATATTCCGTTAGTTGTCGTACCTGCATTGTAAATCAACCTCGTTTCTTCTTCCCCTACCAAGAATGTCTGTGCAACCAGTGCTACTGCCTCTAAGGTCAGGTTCTTGGTCTCTATGAGCTTTCGGAATATGCCTGTGTGGCCTATTCCTTCAATGAAAAAGTCTCTCAGCATTTCTCTCCTCAGTTCATCGGAGAACTCACATAAACTAGCCAACTTCCGAAGTTCCGCCACAAAGTCAGGTATGCTCTGGCCCACACAGCGTCTGTAGTTGTAGAACCTGTGTCTGGCCATGTGTAGGCTGCTCGCTGGCTTCAGGTGGTTTCTTACCAGTGTGCTCAATTCTTCAAACGACTTGCTTGCTGGTTTCTCGGGTGCCAGCAGATCCTTCATTAAAGCGTATGTTTTCGAGCCACAGCTGCTCAACAGGTGGGCTCTTCTCTTGTCTGCTTTGTTGTCTCCTAACCAGTCTTTGGTTACAAAGCTTTGCTGGAGCCTTTCTATAAAGTCCTCCCAATTGTCTCCAGCATTGTACTTTTCATCTGATCCATTGTTCGCCATTCTGTGGATTCTGTAATCGCGTAACTCATCGCCACTGTAAAGTCCTGTCCCCTCAGTACAGATTCACACGAGGCATGTGGTGAAGTCAAGGTCACTCTGGACCTGCACCTTTATTTCACAGCTCTGGAATGCCGCACTTGCCTGAGACCTGTCCTTTCTACCTGTCTCTTGCAAGTGCACCCCTGGTGGTAAGGTATGCTGGTGGTTACAGGTCATATCTTATTACAGTCATGTTTCGCATGTTAGGATACAGTTATATATAATAATGTAAAATATATGACAGTTGTGCAGTCAGTGTTCTGCCTGCACTGCACTGAGGTGGAGGACTGCACCCAGGCTCTCCCATGACTCCTTCCAGATGCTTATGGAGGGAAACACAGCACGCAGGGAGATTCTCTTCCCTTCAAATGGGCAGAAGAGACCTCCCTAGGACACCAGCACAGCCTGGTTGCACATTGCACAGGAAGGCACAAGCAGGGATGTCGTCAGGAGGACCAGGCTGCAGTGGCACAAACCTTTCAATGATCTCAGTAGATCACGAAATGTTACAGCAAAGGCACACTGAACCTCATCCTGCTGTGCCACTCATCACATCCCCATCACTCTACCTTCCCTCCCCTACTCCTGCACATCCTTACTCACACCAACTCACCTTGCACCTCCACCTATCCCTCTCGCTATCTACTTTATCACATCCCAATCTCAATAGCCACACCTCACCCTTATCCTTGTCCAATCACCAACACACAAGGGTAGGCACTTGGGTCTTTTAGCCAATGTTCATGTAGAGTTTCTGCTAATGCGTTGTCAAGCATTGAAATCTTTATTTTGAGCACTTCGTGTTTTTTGGACAGATTTGTGTGAATCTTTGGAAGTGGCTTATTGAGTTGTAGTGAATGGTGAGACATAAGGGTACCCGCCCCCCCCCCGTGCCCCCGAATGGTGATGAGTGTGAACGAATGGTGATGAGTGTGAAAGGAATGGTGGCTTGGTTATTATAGGGATGCTTTATGGTACTGGTGTGGGATGGTATTAGCCTGGGGCATCATGTGGCAGCCAGGATATACATTGTCAAGTGAAGTAAATGTGGCCATGGTGAGGCTATCCCTGGCATCCCGGGCAGCAATGTCATTGGATGCTGATGCCCTGTGTCCTGTGCAGCATCACGTGATTGCGGAGAAGTTTGATGTTGTTGGTGGTGGTGCTCGTGTGTTTAGTGATATTGGTGTTGGGGCTGATCGTGGTGGGATTCTGAGGACCAAAGTAAGATTTTCTTAGTGGGATCCCGCCCCACTGTCAATCTCGGCCATTTTGACAGTGGGCCCGCCTCCAAACTCGCACTCACAGGGCTTGTAAGATTCTGGCCATATTGCCGTTCCTTCATTGTTGCTGGGTCGAAATCTTGGAACCCCCTACATAACAGCACCGTGGAAGCACCTTCACCACATGGACAGCGAGGGTTCAAGAAAATGGCCCACCACCACCCTCTCGAGGGCAACTAGGAATGGGCTATAAATTCTGGCCTTGCCAGTAATGTCCATAATCCCCAGAATGAATTTTTTTTAAACTCCAGGCTAGAATTAGCTAAAGCATTCAGTAACTAAGGAGAGCAACTAATGATTTATTTTTATCAGAGCAACAAAGTATCAATTGGGCTCAACTCATAGCTCTGAGCCAGTAGATTGAAGGGTCCAGCCCCACTCTCATTCAGTTGGTGGTAAGACTGCTGAAGTTGTCCTCAGCACTTTTAAATAGGGGAGTTTAATCGAAGCTGAATACTGCTAGAAGTGTTTCAATTACTTCGAAACAACTCATTTTTCTTCTACTGATTAATTTTACACTTGAACTCAGGCGATACAAGCCAAACGGCTTTTGGTGTGTTAAGCATCTATTTACTGTCTAAATTTTATGGTGTAATGTATTAGCGTCATGGGTTTTTTGCTTAAGTATTCATAGCAACATGTTACCGGTTCATCCATGGGGCTGGAACCCTCAACCTACTGACTCAAACTACCTGCCTTATCATGGATCCCCTGAACCCAAAGGGCTGGGGTTTTAGAGTCTTCTGAACATCACGTGATTGGCTAAGCCACTACCAACTCAACAGCTCTACAACTATTTTTGTTGTAAACATTAATCAAGTGCCCCCTGGTTAAAGGCATGGGTCACACTCCAAAAACTTTTCAAGTGCCCCCTTGGGTTTTTTTTGAGGGCACCAAAAGCACAAATTATACAAGTGCCCCCTGGCTAAAAGGGGGAGGGGGGAACTAAAACCGACAAACTTAAAACAAATTACACTTTGGACATGTGGTTCAAATTAAAATTTGGTTGCCGGGGTTGATGATGCACCCCAGACCCTCCGGCACTCAACAGCTCTACAACTATTTTTGTAGGAAACAGAAAATCAAGTGCCCCCTGATTAAAGGGGGGGGGCACACCAAATATTTTCAGACAAGTGCCCCCTTGGTTTTTTTTTGTAAGGGCACTAAAAACACAAATTATACAAGTGCCCCCTGGCTAAAAGGGGGGTGGGGGGGGAACACTAAAAACCGGCAATTAAAACAAATTAAACTTTAAAACATATCAAATCAAATTAAAATTTGGTTGCTGGGGGTAATAATGCACTCCAGTCCCTCCGGCGCCCACCTATCGCGGAAGGCCACGGGCGTACCGGTGGACACTGCGTGCTCTATCTCTAAGGACACCCTGGCGCGGATGTAAGCGCGGAAGAGAGGCAGGCAGTCGGGCTGAACGACCCCCTTGACTGCCCGCTGCCTGGACCGGCTGATGGCCCCCTTGGCCGTGCCCAGGAGCAGTCCTACGAGGAGGCCCTCCGACCTGCCCACTCCCCTCTGAACAGGGTGCCCAAAGATCAGGAGTGTGGGACTGAAGTGCAACCAGAATTTGAGGAGCAGCCCCTTCAAATATTGGAATAGGGGCTGCAACCTCACACATTCCATAAAAACGTGGAACACGGACTCCAACAGCTCCACAACTCTTTTGGGGGGAACAAAATACACGTTAGATCAAGTGCCCCCCGATCTGGAGGACACTCCAGACACTTAACTGCCCCTTTTTTAAAAAGTTTTTTTTGTTTCTTTTTTTGGTTTTTTTGGTGGGTTTTTTTGTGACTTTTTTTTGGGGGGCATTAAAACCGTATATTTTACAAGTGCCCCCTATAAAAGGGAGGGGGAACACTAAAAATCCGGCAATTAAAACAAATTAAACTTTAAAACATATAAAATTAAATTAAAATTTGGTTGCCGGGGGTAACGATGCACTCCAGTCCCTCGGCGCCCACCTCTCGCGGAAGGCCGCGAGCGTACCGGTGGACACCGCGTGCTCCATCTCCAGGGACACCCTGGCGCGGATGTACACGCGGAAGAGAGGCAGGCAGTCAGGCTGAACAACCTCCTCGACCGCCCGCTGCCTGGACCGGCTGATGGCCCCCTTGGCCGTGCCCAGGAGCAGTCCTACGAGGAGGCCCTCGGACCTACCCGCTTCCCTCCGCACAGGGTGCCCAAAGATCAGGAGTGTGGGACTGAAGTGCAAACAGAAATTGAGGAGCAGCCCCTTTAAATAATGAAACAGGAGCTGCAACCTCACACACTCCATAAAAACATGTAACACGGACTCTTCCAGACCGCAGAAACTGCAGGCGGCCTGGGAGCCCGTGAGCCGGCTTAAAAATTTGTTGCATGGGACTGCTCCGTGCACCACTCTCCAGGCCAAGTCCCCGATGAATAGTGGGAGGACTCCCGTGTTGCGGCCCTCCATCGGGGACCCCCGCCTCCTCCGGACGGCAAAATGTTGCGCCATGGCGTGTCCGGACGGCAGACGAGGATGACGAGGTTGAGAGTGTGCAGGAGCAGCCCGTACAGGAAACCCCTCCGCGCAGAATCGAAAGGCACGGAGCGGATTTCCCCGAGGAGGCTGAAGTTATGAGGCGTCAGCTCCCGAGGGAGGTTCCGGGGTTTGGCGCCGATGAAGAATTCCGTCCGGACGGGGGTCAGTTCGGACGGGATCTCCCCACGTGCTTGAGCTTCCTCGACGCACCTAACGGAGTCAGGGCCCAGAACTGTTTTTAGCGACTCGATGGCATCGGCCGCGCGGCGGACGTAGGCCGAATTTAGGCGCCGTGCCAGCATGTCTGCCGCCATCCAGCCCGCTCCTCCGCCATCGAGCAGGTCCCTGACCCTGATCACCTCGCCAGCCACAGCCCTCTCATCCAACTGCCACCTAAAACCTCGGTCGTGGAGGTACGGATTCCCGAGCAGCGGCTCCTGCAGGACAGCAGCCACTCCAGCCGGTGGAGAGCTGCGCTTGGTGGAGACTTTGTTCCAGACCCTGGTGAGTTCCTTGTAAAAGACAGGCAGCTCCTGGACGGCGGTCCTTTCCCCCCCCAAGCTCACAAACAGGAGCTGCGTGTCATAGTTGAGGCTGTGCTGCTGGCGGAAGAATACGTCGCCAGCGCACGCCACCTATGAGGGGGCTCGACGTAAAGGTATCTCTGCAGGGTCTGAAGACAGAAAGTCGCTAGCTGGGTGCTGACGCACACCAACGACTGACCGCCCTCCCTAAGCGGGAGACTCAAGACCGCGGCAGAGACCCAGTGCTTCCTGTTGTTCCAGAAGAAGTCCACCAGCTTCTTCTGTATCTTGGCGACAAACAAAGGGGGAGGGGTCAAAGTGACCAGCCAGTACCACAGCATAGCGGCCACCAGCTGGTTTATGACTAGCGCTCGACCCCTGAAGGACAGCACTCGGAGCAGTGCTGTCCAGCGCCCTAGGCGAGCAGCGACCTTGGCCTCCAGCTTTTGCCAGTTCGCCGGCCAGGCTTCCTCGTTGGGGCTAAGGTAGACTCCCAGATAGAGGAGATGGATCGTGCTCCAGGCAAAAGGCCCGAGCTCCTCCGGCAGGGAGTCCACCCGCCACTGACCCACCAGGAGTCCGGAACATTTCTCCCAGTTGATCCTGGCGGAGGATGCGGCCGAGTAAATCTCCTGGCACTCACGCATCCTCCGCAGGTCAGCGGGATCCTCTACCGTGAGGAGCACGTCATCGGCGTAAGCCGAGAGGACGACCTCCATGCCCGGCCCTTGCAGAGCCAATCCCGTCAACCTCGTCCGCAGAAGGCGCAGGAAAGGCTCCACGCAGACGGCATATAACTGGCCGGACATGGGGCACCCCTGGCACACCCCTCTCCTAAAGCGAAGGGGCGCCGTCAAGGACCCGTTAACCTTAATCAGACACGGCGGCGTACAAAAGTCGGATCCGGGCGACGATATGCGTCCCGAACCGAAAGCGCGCAGAGTTCCGAACAGATAATCGTGGTCCACCCTATCGAACCAACAGCTCTACAAACCTGTGAGCATACGCACAGGTGCATACATTACGTATGGGAATCACTAAAACCATTTCATATCTCAAGCCACCTTCCCTCACTCAAGCTTTATAACTTAAATCAGCAAGTCAGCTCTTGGAAACGTCTGCATTTTTTTAGTTCATCAGTTCACCACCGTGGAACTTGGGTTATCTGAAGCTACTGCCCAACATTCTTTTGATTTGCGCCATCTGCCTGCTCCACGTTGGTCTGAAAGATGCTACAAATCCAATAGAAAGATTTTGAAGAACAGTGGATAGTTTTCCTGGTGTCCTGGCCAAAATCCCTCCCTGAACCATCAAAATTTAGTCAACTGGTCATTCTTCTTACTGCTATTTGTTGGATCTTGTTTTGCAAAAAATAGCCAACAGGATTGCCCACATATCAACGATCATTACATTTCAAAGTAATTTATAATTTGTTGTGCGTGAAGTACTTTGAAATGTCTCTGAGACATAATGGTGCAGAAATTCCGGCCTCCCGGGTCCGTACGGAGTGTGTATGGACCCGGGAAGGCATCGCAAAAGCCGGTTTTCAGCGCACAATGTGCATGCACCAAAAACTGGCTTTTC
Organism: Pristiophorus japonicus; assembly: GCF_044704955.1. Lineage (NCBI taxonomy): Eukaryota > Metazoa > Chordata > Chondrichthyes > Pristiophoridae > Pristiophorus > Pristiophorus japonicus. The sequence continues at coordinate 80,661,606 of NC_091991.1, read as the reverse complement.
CAATCTGTCAAGCTGGAACTTGACAGATCTTTCGTATCTCGGCAGCCAGGACATTTGCATGAGCAAGATTGCGGTATTTACCCATATCTTGCCCAGCAAATGTCCTGAAAACTCTTGCGCCTGATAAAAGCAAGCGCATAGCCTACTTTTACAGGCGTAAGAATTTTAAAATACACAAAAACATTTTAAAATAAAATTATAAAAACATATTTTATTATTTAAAATCCCCCTCTGCTACGGTAAGTTTATTTTAAATCATACATAAATAACCTTAATTTAAATTAATAAAAATATGTGGTGTATTTTTTCTATTTTTTATTAGAGTTTTGTGTGTTTGGGGGTGTTTCTCATTCATAATAATGGGAACTCCAACTTACAGAGTTCCCATTATTATGAATGATAATATACTTTACCTGATTGGCTGCCTAGAGCCATGTGACTGCGCGTCGCAGCACGTGCACGTCAGGACATGCGCAGTCAGTGGAGGCCTCAGGACCGGGAACTCGCGTGGGCGCAGCAGGATAAGGTAAGTGCGCATCTTTTTAAAGTTTTTTACCCTATCAACCGAGGGAAGCAGCCGACCGGGATTCCTGGGCTAATAAGTTGCTATATAAATTCAAGTCTTTCTTTTCATTCAGATTGTCACAGGGCAAAGCCTTGAATTCGACATCATCCAACTGCACGGCTTCTTTTCTTACTTGTATTTCATATTATTTTCTTGGGAAATAGAGCTATGTGGTGTTTCTTTTGTTATTTGTATTGTACTTGTTTTCATTTCCATGCCTCGGGCATTGACTTACTATAACAACAACAACAACAACTTGTATTTATATAGCACCTTAAAGTAATGGAACATTCCAAGATGCTTCACAGGAGTATTATGAGATAAAATATTTGACACCGAGACGCATAAGTAGAAATTAGCATAGGTGACCAAAAGAGGTATGTATTGAAGGAGGAAAGACAGACAGAGAGGCGGAGAGGGTTCGGCAGGGAGTTCCAGAGCTTGGGGCCGAGGCAACAGAAGGCACGGCCACCAATATTGAGCAATTATACGTACGAGAACAACATTTGGAAGACTGTTGATGATCAGCCAATTTCCATAATCAACGAGGGAATACGCTGCCATTAGTGTAGATAATGGAGTTTTCACTGCACTTGAGAGAAAATGATCATTTCTTTTGTTCCTGTTACCAGCCCGTAGAGACAATGTTCTATTTTAGGTCATTCTTTGTGTGTCCGTTAGCCGATTTTACAGTTAGATCTCTTTCTTACAAACTCTTGAGGGAGTCAGCAGAGTAGCTTTTATCAGGGGTGGTCATCTTATCAAGATGTACATTCCCCTGATGCATACAATGGAACTTCTGGCAGGGCAGAGGGAGATGTTTGTCATCACACGAGGTTTGTATTAAGTGACTCTGTTTTCAACAAGAACTTGCTCATTTTTTTCCTTTTACGTTTCCATATTCATTTTTTGCCAGAGTCTGCTGATACGGCCTTTGGGCAGGTATTGATTTTACTGTTCATTAATATTACTGTTGCATGATGTACTGTCGTAGGTTAAGGCTGGAATGGGGATGCAACTTTTTTGAATTGTTTCAACAACTTGCAAAAAACATTATGAAATAGTGACGATCGATAAATGCTGGCTTTTTTTGTGGTTGCAATGTCAGTTTAAGTAACCAGTTCAGGAATCCACCACAACAAGAACTTGCAGCTCACCTGAGTATTCTTTGAGCGGCAGCATTTGAGAAGCTAGATGGTTATAAGTAACCAGTTTTTCTTCCAAAGTTTACAAGTTCAATGAACCATTTCTGCGCGCTTCCTGAGCCAAGGCTGTTTAAAGTCGGCATTCTCATATATTCCCATCATGTATCACATGATAAGGGTCAGGGCGTTAGCACCAATGTAAAGCCAGAGATTATAAACTCCTAGATGAGGGGGTAGAAATTCGATCAGTTAGCACCCCTGGAAAGGGTCAGAACAGGGGCGTTAAAGGTCAGAACAGGAGCGTTAAAGGTCAGAACAGGAGCGTTAAAGGGTCAGAACAGGGACGTTAAAGGGTCAGAACAGGGACGTTAAAGGGTCAGAACAGGGACGTTAAAGGGTCAGAACAGGGGCGCACCAGCATTCGCACCGCTCGGCACATTCAGTGTGCCGGTGCCTGCGGCACTGACCAGTACCGCCCAGCGGCATCGAGCCGGTGTGCAACGGCCCCGGTTTTGACAGCGCAATGATTTTTGTTTGCCGCTGACCCTATAGCATCCTGTAGCGCTCCCTAGTGGGACCGCATGAGAAAGCAGGCGGACCGAGCTGTTCCGGCGGCGGTGAGGGAAGGAATGAATACATCAGGTAAGTGTGATTGGTTGGGTTTTTTTTTTACGATTTATCTTTATGCGGGGTGAGCAAGGTATTGGAATGTTTTTTGTGGTGATTTTTTTTCTCACAGGGAAGCCTCTCTTAGGGCACTCCAAGGCCGGCTCTTTAGCTCGGGATTTTCAGTTGCTCAGCTGGTATAGCGCCCGAAGACAGGTGTGGGATGCCTCTCTTAGCGCTCCGCCCCACACTCAGAACCCAACTGTTGAATTTTGTGGCTGCAGACGCAATTCATTTCCCGGCACAAAATTTACCGTCCCGCCACCATTAGTGCCCAAATTAGCCTCAAACCGGATTCCCACCCTCATGGGGAGAAGTTTGGGAGCGCCCTGAGCACTAACTGTTAAAAGTAGAAAAGATACGACTATGGTTTGAACTCTCCCCACTTGTATCGCTTGAGCTGCACATCCACCTCATTTTGTTGAAATCAGCATTCACTGCACATCCTACTCATTCTTTCCCAAGAATGGGAACTTGACGGGACTGGACAGGTTAGATGCGGGAAGAATGTTCCCGATGTTGGGGAAGTCCAGAACCAGGGGACACAGTCTTAGGATAAGGGATAGGCCATTTAGGACTGAGATGAGGAGAAACTTCTTCACTCAGAGTTGTTAACCTGTGGAATTCCCTACCGCAGAGAGTTGTTGATGCCATTGGATATATTCAGGAGGGAGTTAGATATGACCCTTACGGCTAAAGGGATCAAGGGGTATGGAGAGAAAGCAGGAAAGGGATACTGAGGGAATAATCAGCCATGATCTTATTGAATGGTGGTGCAGGCTCGAAGGGCCGAATGGCCTACTCCGGCACCTATTTTCTATGTTTCTATGTTTCCAAGGTTCTGTGGAATTCTTTCTTCCCTCAGACTGTCCTTCCTCCTATTATCTTCAGACTTGGCATCACTTCATCAACTGACTATTCTTTCTACTTTTTTTTGCAACGTCTTCCACTATGGCCCTTCATCTGGGTTCCTCAGTTGGGGGCGGGTGAAGAGAGGGAGGAATGTGTCTGTCGAAGGTGACAGGTTTCGATCACCTGGGTGAAAGATTCTACATGGATCTCCAGTAGTGAACTTCACCCCCCAAATGATGATGGAAATCATGGACAGCTGTTTTCTGCATTTTCAAACTCTTACCTTGGAAAAGAGCGGGAGGATTTGTAGGCTGATTAACAGCCTGACAGGCCATGATGGGAACACACCTTCCGTGGCTGTAACCACCTTTGTACCAGCCGATAAGGCCATTCGTCTTGTATACAGTGGGAGGGTTTTATGGGCGCCCACAACACATAAGGGCCATGTAAAACCACCAGAAGTAAATATATCTCTGGATGTCCACCCAGAATTCAGAGCCAGAGCATTGGTCTCCACTTGCCGAGTCTGTCTGGAGTAAGATTTGAACCCAACACCTTCTCACTCATAGGCAAGAATGCTACCACTCAGCCAAATGCTCATCCATTCATGTCGGTGCATGGTTTTTCACTGCGTTCATCATCATCATCATCATCATCATAGGCTGTCCCTCGGAATCGAGGAAGACTTGCTTCCACTCTAAAAATGAGTTCTTAGGTGACTGAACAGTCCAATACGAGAACCACAGTCCCTGTCACAGGTGGGACAGATAGACTTTGAGGGAAAGGGTGGGTGTGACTGGTTTGCCGCACGCTCTTTCCACTGCCTGCGCTTAATTTCTGCATGCTCTTGGCGATGAGACTCGAGGTGCTCAGCGCCCTCCCGTATGCACTTCCTCTACTTAGGGTGGTCTTTGGCCAGGGACTCCCAGGTGTCGGTGGGGATGTTGCACTTTATCAGGGAGGCTTTGAGGGTGTCCTTGTAACGTTTCCTCTGCCTACCTTTGGCTCGTTTTCCGTGAAGGAGTTCCGAGTAGAGCGCTTGCATTGGGAGTCTCGTGTCTGGCATGCAGACAATGTGGCCTGCCCAGCGGAGCTGATCAAGTGTGGTCAGTGTTTCAATGCTGGGGATGCTGGCCTGGTTGAGGATGCTAACATTGGTGCGTCTGTCCTCCCAGGGGATTTGCAGGATCCTGCGGAGACATCATTAGTGGTATTTCTCCAGCACCTTGAGGTGTCTACTGTACATGGTCCATGTCTCTGAGCCATACAGGAGGGCAGGTATTACTACAGCCCTGTAGACCATGAGCTTGGTGGCAGATTTGAGGGCCTGGTCTTCAAACACTCTCTTTCGAAAGCTGCCGAAGGCTGCATTGGCGCACTGGAGGCAGTGTTGGATCTCGTCGTCAAAGTCTGCTTTTGTTGATAAGAGGCTCCCGAGGTATCGGATGCCCCCAAAAGTTCATCCCTATCCTCCGCCTGCTCCACGACGACATGCAGGTTGTGATCCTAACCAATAGACCCAATCCTCGTTCACTGCATTATCTCAGTTTTCAGTGACAAACCTGTACTGAAGGAGCACTGTCCATACCTAAACTAAGCTGCGGTTTTGGAAGACTTCATATTTGAACAGCAATGATGTCAACTTCTCAGAGTTCTTTAAGAATTTTCTTGCCAAACTTGCTTGTAAGGGGAAACATTGCACTTGTGGGAAGCCCTGCTCGCAGGGAGTGTAGAATTGCATCTCCCACCCACACTCCCTCCAGGTGCAGCTCCCCAAGAGGAGTGTGGGCTTCTCATAGAAGGAAGCCTGTGTGAGACTTTTTCATTAAAATTTGGATTCGAAATTTGGATTAGAATGCAGTAGTCTCTATATAGTCTAGAGTCGAAACCTCTCCCCTATTTAGCTACAATTGCAATCACACAACTATCTGATCAGTGATTACACAAGAAGTCAACTATCGTCATCCAACTTGACTATAGTTCTGACGAAAGGTCATCGGCCTGAACCGTTAACGGTTTTTCTCTGCACAGATGCTGCCTGACCTGCTGAGTATTTCCAGCATTTACTGTTTTTATTTTAGTTATCCAACTTGCTCCCGGACTATAATCTGGTCGGACACATGATCAAACTGCAAGAGGCTCTGCTCACAGCAAGTAGTCAAACGCCTAATTTGCTCCCAGATTAGGAGAAATGTTTGATTACAGAACAAATTTGGTTATAGAACACAGTTACCAAGGTCACTCAACTCATTTTAGGATATCAAATTGGCTGCATTCATTTCAACTTTGTCCAAAGAGTTTCTGTCTGATGACAGGGGTATGGTAACATAGTGGTTATGTTACTGGACCAGTAATCCAGAGGTCTGGTCGAATAATCCGGAGACGTGAGTTAAAATCCCACCACGGCAACTGTGGAATTTAAAATTCAGTTAATTAAATAAATCTGGAGTTAAAAAGCCAGTATCAATAACAATGACCATGAAACTACCAAATTGTTGGAAACATAGAAACATAGAGAAACATAGAAACATAGAAAATAGGTGCAGGAGTAGGCCATTCGGCCCTTCGAGTCTGCACCACCATTCAATGAGTTCATGGCTGAACATGCAACTTCAGTACCCCATTCCTGCTTTCTCGCCATACCCCTTGATCTCCCTAGTAGTAAGGACTACATCTAACTCCTTTTTGAATATATTTAGTGAATTGGCCTCAACAACTTTCTGTGGCTGAGAATTCCACAGGTTTACCACTCTCTGGGTGAAGAAGTTTCTCCTCATCTCGGTCCTAAATGGCTTACCCCTTATCCTTAGACTGTGACCCCTGGTTCCGGACTTCCCCAACATTGGGAACATTCTTCCTGCATCTAACCTGTCTAAACCCATCAGAATTTTAAACGTTTCTATGAAATCCCGTCTCATTCTTCTGAACTCCAGTGAATACAAGCCCCGTTGATCCAGTCTTTCTTGATATGTCAGTCCCGCCAACCCGGGAATCAGTCTAGTGAACCTTTGCTGCACTCCCTCAATAGCAAGAATGTCCTTCTTCAAGTTAGGAGACCAAAACTGTACACAATACTCCAGGTGCGGCCTCACCAAGGCCCTGTACAACTGTAGTAACACCTCCCTGCTCCTGTACTCAAATCCCCTCGCTATGAAGGCCAACATGCCATTTGCTTTCTTAACCGCCTGCTGTACCTGCATGGCAATCTTCAATGACTGATGTACCATGACACCCAGGTCTCGTTGCACCTCCCCTTTTCCTAATCTGTCACCATTCAGATAATAGTCTGTCTCTCTATTTTTACCATCAAAGTGGATAACCTCACATTTATCCACATTATACTTCATCTGCCATGCATTTGCCCACTCACCTAACCTACCCAAGTCACTCTGCAGCTTCATAGCATCCTCCTCGCAGCTCACACTGCCACCCAACTTAGTGTCATCCGCAAATTTGGAGATACATTTAATCCCCTCATCTAAATCATTAATGTACAATGTAAACAGCTGGGGCCCCAGCACAGAACCTTGCGGTACCCACTAGTCACTGCCTGCCATTCTGAAAAGTACCCATTTACTCCTACTCTTTGCTTCTGTCTGCCAACCAGTTCTCAATCCACGTCAGCACACTACCCCCAATCCCATGTGCTTTAACTTTGCACATTAATCTCTTGTGTGGGACCTTGTCGAAAGCCTTCTGAAAGTCCAAATACACCACATCAACTGGTTCTCCCTTGTCCACTCTACTGGAAACATCCTCAAAAAATTCCAGAAGATTTTTCAAGCATGATTTCCCTTTCCATGCTGACTTGGACCTATCATGTCACCTCTTTCCAAATGCGCTGCTATGACATCCTTAATAATTGATTCCATCATTTTACCCACTACCGATGTCAGGCTGACCGGTTTATAAGGCCCTGTTTTCTCTCTCCCTCCTTTTTTAAAAAGTGAGGTTACATTGGCTACCCTCCACTCGATAGGAACTGATCCAGAGTCAATGGAATGTTGGAAAATGACTGTCAATGCATCAGCTATTTCCAAGGTCACCTCCTTAAGTACTCTGGGCTGCAGACCATCAGGCCCTGGGGATTTATCTGCCTTCAATCCCATCAATTTCCCAACACAATTTCCTGACTAATAAGGATTTCCCTCAGTTCCTCATTCTTGCTCGACCCTCTGACCCCTGGTTCACTAATGTTGTTTAGGGAAGGAAATCTGACGTCCTTACCCGGTCTGGTCTATATGTGACTCTTGACCATTCACTCTTAAGTGCTGACTTTGTAGTGGTTTGTTTGTTGCCATGGCTACAAAGTCAGCACTGTGGGAGTATGTTCATCACACGGACTGCAGAGGTTCAAGAGGGCGGCTCACCACCATCTTCTCAAGGGCAATTAGGGATGGGCAATAAATCATAGAATCATAGAAGTTTACAGCATGGAAGAAGGCCATTTCGGCCCATCATGTCCGTGCCGGCCAACAAGAGGCTATCCAGCCTAATCCCACTTTCCAGCTCTTGGTCTGTAGCCCTGTAGGTTGCGGCACTTCAGATGCACATCCAAGTACTTTTTAAATGTGGTGAGCGTTTCTCCCTTTACCACCCTTTCAGGCAGTGAGTTCCAAACCCTCACCACCCTCTGGGTGAAGAAATTTCCCCTCAAATCCCCTTTAAACCTTCTGCCAATTACTTTAAATTTATGCCCTGTGATTGTTGACCCCTCTGCTAAGGGAAAAAGGGCCTTTCTATCCACTATATCTAGGCCCCTCATAATTTTATACACCTCAATGAGGTCTCCCCTCAGCCCCTCTGCTGAAAACAAATCCAGCTTATCTAATCTGTCCTCATAGCTTAGATTCTCCACTTCAGGCAATATCCGCGTAAATCTCCGCTGTACCCTCTTCAGTGCAATCACATCCTTCCTGTAATGCGGTGATCAGAACTGCACGCAGTACTCCAGCTGTGGCCTAACCAGTGTTTTATACAGTTCAAGCATAACCACCCTGCTCTTGTATTCTATGCCTCGGCTAATAAAGGCAAGCATTCCGTATGTCTTCTTAACCACTTTATCTACCTGGCCTGCTACTTTCAGGGATCTGTGGACATGCATTCCTAGGTCCCTCTGTTCCTCTACACTTCTCAGTATCCTACCATTTAATGTGTATTCCCTTGCCTTGTTAGCCCTCCCAAGATGCATTACCTCACACTTCTCTGGCCATCTGACCGGTTAATTGATATCTTCCTGCAGACCGCAGCTTGTCGGCCTTGTCATCGCCGCCCACATCCCATAAACAAATACATTTTAAAAAGCACAGAATAAAGTATTAGCAGATTAATGGATAGGCAAAGGACAATGTTGGCGATATTATTGAGCCATGATGTTGTGACCTGTGGCTAGGACTGCTAGTGCACTAGGCAGCTTAAGCACTTTGGTGTCAGTCTTATCTAGGAAAGCTTAGGATTTGAAACTTCCTGGATGCAAAAGTACTTCAGCAGGAATGTCTTGGTTGTCAGCCATGGCTCAGTGGTAGCACTCTCACTTCTGAGATAGAAGATCGTAGGTTCCTGTCCAAATCCAGAGATTTAGTTCAAAATCTAAGGTGACATTTAATTGCAATACTGAAGGAGTTCTGCTCTGTCAGAGGTGGCGTCTTCCATTCCAAGTGGATGTAAATGACCCATGATGCTATTCAAAGAAGAGCAGGTGAGTTCTCCCGGTGTCCAGGCCAATATTTATTGCTCAATCAACATGACAAAAGCAGATTATCTGGTCATTCAGAAGAAAGAAAGACTTAGATTTATAAAGTGCCTTTCACGACCACTGGATGTCTCAAAGCACTTTACAGCCAATGAAGTACTTTTAGAGTGTAGTCACTGTTGTAATGTGGGAAACGCGGCAGCCAGTTTGCGCACAGCAAGCTCCCACAAACAGCAATGTGATAATGACCAGATAATCTTTTTTTGTTAGTTGTTATGTTGATTGAGGGATAAATATTAGCCAGGACACTCTGCTCTGCTTCGAATAGTGCCATGGGATTTATATGTCCACTTGAGAGAGCAGACAAGCCTCAGTTTAACATCCCATCCAAAAGACGGCACTTCGACAGTGCAGTGCTCCCTCAGTATATCTTTTGTGCTCAAGTCCCTGGAGTGGGATTTGAACCCACAACTTCTGACGCGGAGGTGAGTGTGCTATCCACTGAGCCACTGCTGACGGTATGGTTTCTATCTAACCTTGAATTATGAAAGGCTACTCTGTGTTTCCATAAAATCAAAAAGAGTAACGAGTTGATTTAATGAAGAAGGATGAGTCCTGTTGACACGCGGTCCCAGCTGGCAATGCGTTGTTATGGTTAACCGGAGTAAAGCTGGGCTGGGTACAGTCCGGAACCTGAGAGTGACGCCAAGTGACTTCCCCAGGCACATTTTACACTGGAAGTCAGGCACTGCTCTCTTCTAGACCAATGGGATCCACTGAGGAGACTGTTCAATCGGCAGACTTGGAGACCCCTGAGAAAATGGCCGTCCACTGGTGCAGGAACAAGATGGGTTGGGCCGTTTACATGGTCATGTCGTATGTGGAGACTGCACCCGTGCTATTCGGAGAGTTAGAGTGCCAGGTCGCTGAACAGCGGGTGACTGGCTGGATAACCAGCAAACACGCGCAGTGTTTCTCACACATCTTTGTGCGGGGTCCCTATGAGGAGGAGATGTGTGTGTGTTCTAAGCTCCACACCTATTATTCCCAGAGTTTTCCCGGAACTATGTAGCTTTGAAAATCCACAAACTCGACTTGACCATCAAGAAAACAATCTTTGGACTTTGCAACCAAAATCAGTCAGAAATGTTCTGAGGCGATGGAGAAATTTTGCACATTTCAGACAGCTGTCAACACCTTGGCGACAGCAATCTGGAAGTGTTGAAAGGAATTTTATTGCCATAATTAAAGTCTGGCCAGAGAGAAATAACCGCTGCAATGTGAAAAATGTAACAGACTGAGGCTGTTGCGGATCCTGTGCTAACCTATCGATGCAAAAACTTGACTCGCTGCCTGAGGCTGACGGTTTTTGTTTGGATTGACATTCAGAATAGATTGATCAATTTGTATGAGATGGCCTTAGGAAGAAAATGTGATGGGACTCGTGCTGTGTGGAGACTGGCGCAAGGTTAGTCAGCAATGGAGGACTGGCTAGATTGTCGGAATACAAAAAAGTGATGTTTATATTGTGATCCTCATGTAAGAGAATATCTCACAGAAGGAAAAGGTGGGCACTGAGCAGAAAGTAAAAGGATTTAATAGGGAGTGGGCCAGTCTAAGAAAGAGAGAGCTTATTTTTATGTAGCGTCTTTCATGACCTCAGGACGACCCAAATCGCTTTACAGCCAATGAAGTACTTTTGAAGCACTGTAGGAAACACAGCAAAGTGCTACAAACAACAATGAGATAATGGATAATATAATTTTTAGTGATGTAGGTTGAAGGATGAATATTGGCTAGGACACCGTGGAGAAGTCCTGCTCTTTGAATAGTGCCATGGGATCTGTTACGCCCACCTGAGGGGCCCTCGCCTCAGTTTAATGTCTCATCTAAGAGACAGCACCTCGACAGCGTAGATTATCACGCTTAGACTCTGGAGTGGGACTTGAATTCACGATCTTCTGATTCAGTGGCGGGAGTACTGCCACTGTGCCACAGCTGAAACTTTAAAAGAAATGTTTTTAAAAATATTTTAGGAGGCTTTTGAAGGTCGGTAGCAAGACAAAATGATTCTGGATGAGAGTTCCAGTGTGGTGAATTGGTTCAAAGATTGGTAGAGTGGAAGGACCAGTGGAGCGTCTGTTAATCTGGTTTTCGAGGAATGGAGAGCGCAGGCTGGGGCATGTGGCTGGTGAAGATTACTCAAGTAGGATGAGCCAAGGCTCTGCAGGGAATTGAAGATGAACACAAGGCTCATGAAGCTGACTCTCAGGGCCTAAGGAAGGCTTGGATTGAAGTGGACGATTCAAGGGTACTTCCAAGAACCAGTAGGAACCGATGTTAAGAGTTTGCAGAAGCATCACCACGTGACAGCGCACAGTGGTGGGATGGAGGTGTTATAATTCAGGCGTTCTCTAGATATTCTTTTCTTCTTATGCCCAGCTCACAGAACCACTTCCCCAGGCACGCTCACACTTCCCAGCATCTGAAACATGAGCTTTATGCATGAAATAAACCGGGAAGGCAGCGTACCCCAGGTGAACAATAAATACATTTACTTTCAATACATGCACAGGAAATAGTAATTCAAACCTCTCCGACTGACAGACAAATAGACTGTGACAGACCAGAAATAGGCTACAAACTCGCAGGTATTGCAGTCTATTAAGAGGTAACGCTAATTAGAAGCAAGGGCAATGAGCAGATTTACAGCACAGAAGGAGGTTTTTTGGCCTTTCTCACCTGCACTAGTGGTCAACCTGTTGCAGGTTCAATTCCCCTACCCTTTTGCCCATAGCCTCTTTAAAAAAAATTGATTTCCAATTCATGTTCAAGTGTACTCTACATAGGAAATAGGAGCAGAAGTAGGCCATACGGCCCCTCGAGCCTGCTCCACCATTCTATAAGATCATGGCTGATCTGATCTTGGGCTCAGCTCCACTTCCCTGCCCGCTCCCCATAACCCTTATCTTTCAAAAATCTGTCTATCTCCACTTTAAATATATTCAATGACCCAGCCTCCACAGCTCTCTGGAGCAGAGAATTCCACAGATTTATGACCCTCTGAGAGAAGAAATTCTTCGTCATCTCCGTTCCAAATGGGCGGCCCCTTATTCTTAGACTATGCCCCGTAGTTCGAGATTCCTCCAAGAGTGGAAACATCCTCTCTGCATCTACCTTGTCGAGCCCCCTCAGTATCTTATATGTTTCAATTTTAAGATCCCCTCTCATTCTTCTAATTTCCAATGAGTATAGGCCCAACCTACTCAATCTTTCTTCATGTCAACCCCCTCATCTCAGGAATCAACCGAGTGAACCTTCTCTGAACTGCCTCCAATCCAAGTATATCCGTCCTTAAATAAGGAAACTAAAACTGCACGCAGTACTCCAGGTGTGATCTCATCAATACCCTGTACAGTTGCAGCAGGACTTCCCTACTTTTATACTCCATCCCACTTGTAATAAAGGCCAACATTCCATTTGCCTTCCTGATTGTTTGCTGTTATCTACATACTAACTTTTTGTGTTTCATGCACAAGGGCCCCCAGGTCCCTCTGTACTGCAGCATTTTGTAATCTCGCTCCATTTAAATAATAATTTGCTTTTTTATTTTTCCTGCCAAAATGGATAACCTCACACTTTCCCACATTACACTCCATCTGCCAAATGTTTGCTCACTCACTTAGCCTGTCTATATCCCTTTGCAGAATATTTTGAGTCCTCCTCACAACTTGCTTTCCCACCCATCGTTGTATCATCAGCAAACTTGGCTACATTACACTCAGTCCCTTCATCCATGTCATTAATATAAATTGTAAATAGTTGAGGCCCCAGTACCGATCCCTGCAGCACCCCACTAGTTACTGTTTGCCAACCGGAAATGACCCATTTATCCCGACTCTCTGTTTTCTGTTAGTTAGCCACAATCCTCCATCCATGCTAACATATTACCTCCAATCCCATGAACTTTTATCTTGTGCAGTAACCTTTTATGTGGTACCTTATCGAATGCCTTCTGGAAATCCAAATACACCACATCCACTGGTTCCTCTTTATCCACCCTGCTTGTTACATCCTCAAAGAACTCCAGCAAAATTGTCAAACATGATTTCCCTTTCATAAAACCATGCTGACTCTGCTTGACTGTATTATGTTTTTCCAAATGTCCTGGTACTGCTTCCTTAGTAACGGACTCCAGCATTTTCCCAATGACAGATGTTAGGCTAACTGGTGTATGATTTCCTGCTTTCTGTCTGCCTCCTTTTTTAAATAGGGGTGTTACATTTGCCGTTTTACAATCTGCTGGGACCTCTCCAGAATCCAGGGAACTTTGGTAGATTATAATAAATTCATCCTCTATCTCTGCAGCCATTTCTTTTAAGACCTTGGGAACTTGTCCACCTTTAGGACTCAATTTTCCCCAAAGCATTTTTTTGCCGTACTTGAAGAGTTACACCTGATTTTTTTGTGACCCAAGTACGCCAAAAAAAATGTGTTGTAAATTTTCCCCTTAGGATCTCTTCATTTTGGCATTGCCTAACTCGAGGGGGGTGGAGCCTTGATCTGCGCCAAAAAGATCGGGCTACCATGATAACCTGTGAGTTCTCCTGCCTGCTGGTGAGTTCTGTCAGTTCTCCTGCGTGCGTTCTGTGACTTCTCCTGCTTGCCGGTGCGATCTCTTGCATCCTGCTGCCTGCTGGCGAGTTCTATCAGTTCTCCTGCCCGCCCCACTAGCCCTGGCCGAGTGGCCTCCCGGTCTGCTCCCCCACCCCTAGCCCAGGCCAAGTGGTCTCCTCCCTCTTGGTCAAAGGCTTCTCCCCACCCCCTCTCCCTCCCCCCACCTCTCTCTTCCTCCCCCATCTCTCTCTTCCTCCCCCATCTCTCTCCCCCTCTCTCTCTCCCCCTCTCTCTTACCTTTCCTGCTGCTGCTGTCCGGGCATCTGCTGCACTTACCTGCGCCGATTTCTTTAACTCTCTGCAAGGGTTTTCTCAAGTGGCCACATACTTTGGCCTAAGTGGAAATGGAGTAATTCTTTGCTGGCCAAAGTTGCCTATTTCGCCAGAACTGGCGTTGATGACTGGTAAATGCCCCCTTTTGAGAAAAAAAAACAAACCTCAAAAAACATAACTAAGTGAGTTACGCTGGTGCAAATTGATTGGAGAAACTGAGGCTTTTTAAGTTACGCCAGAAAAAGCAGCCTACTCCAAAATAAGCGCAGCAACTCCTGGCCAAAATTGAGCCCTTACTCCCATTATTTTGCAGAGTACTTTTTCTTTTGTAACAGTGATTGTTTTAAGTTCCTCCCTCCCTATAGCCCCTTGATTATCCATTATTGGGATGTTTTTAGTGTCTTCTACCTTGAAGACCGATACAAAATATTTGTTCAAAGTCTCTGCCATTTCCCTGTTCCCCATATTAATTCCCCAGTCTCATCTTCTAAGGGACATAGAAACATAGAAAATAGGTGCAGGAGTAGGCCATTTGGCCCTTCGAGCCTGCACCGCCATTCAATAAGATCATGGTTGATCATTCCTTCAGTACCCCTTTCCTGCTTTCTCTCCATACCCTTTGATCCCCTTAACCGTAGGGCCATATCTAACTCCCTATTGAATATATCCAATGAACTGGCATCAACAACTCTCTGCGGCAGGGAATTCCACAGGTCAACAACTCTCTGGGTGAAGAAGTTTCTCCTCATCTCAGTCCTAAATGGCCTACCCTTATCCTAAGAGTATGTCCCCTGGTTCTGGACTTCCCCAACATCGAGAACGTTCTTCCCGCATCTAACCTGTCCAGTCCCGTCAGAATCTTATATGTTTCTATGAGATCCCCTCTCATCCTTCTAAACACCAGTGAATAAAGGCCCAGCTGATCCAGTCTCTCCTCATATGACAGCCCAGCCATCCCTGGAATCAGTCTGGTGAACCTTCGCTGCACTCCCTCAATAGCAAGAATGTCCTTCCTCAGGCTAGGAGACCAAAACTGAACACAATATTCCAGATGAGGCCTCACCAAGGCCCTGTACAACTGCAGTAAGACCTCCCTGCTCCAATATTCAAATCCCCTAGCTATGAAGGCCAACATACCATTTGCCGCCTTTTACCGCCTGCTGTACCTGCGTGCCCACTTTCAGTGACTGATGAACCATGACACCCAGGTTTCGTTGCACCTCCCCTTTTTCTAGTCTGCCGCCATTCAGATAATATTCTGCCTTCGTGTTTTTGCCCCAAAATGGATAATCTCACATTTATCAACATTATACTGCATCTGCCATGTATTTGCCCACTCACCT
Organism: Pristiophorus japonicus; assembly: GCF_044704955.1. Lineage (NCBI taxonomy): Eukaryota > Metazoa > Chordata > Chondrichthyes > Pristiophoridae > Pristiophorus > Pristiophorus japonicus. The sequence continues at coordinate 80,646,393 of NC_091991.1, read as the reverse complement.
AATCTGTCCAAGTCACCCTGCAGCCTCTTAAGCGTCCTCTTCACAGCTCACACCGCCACCCAGTTTAGTGTCATCCGCAAACTTGGAGATATTACACTCTATTCCTTCATCCAAATCGTTAATGTATATTGTAAAGAGCTGGGGTCCCAGCACTGAGCCCTGCAGCACCCCACTAGTCACTGCCTGCCATTCTGAAAAGGACCTGTTTATCCCGACTCTCTGCTTCCTGTCTGTCAACCAGTTCTCTATCCACGTCAGTACATTACCCCCAATACCATGTGCTTTGATTTTGTACACCAATCTCTTGTGCGGGACCTTGTCAAAAGCCTTTTGAAAGTCCAAATACACCACATCCACTGGTTCTCCCTTGTCCACTCTACTAGTTACGTCCTCAAAAAATTCCAGAAGATTTGTCAAGCATGATTTCCCTTTCATAAATCCATGCTGACTCGATCCGATCCTGTCACTGCTTTCCAAATGGGCTGCTATTTCATCCTTAATGATTGATTACAACATTTTCCCCACTACTGATGTCAGGCTAACCGGTCTATAATTACCCGCTTTCTCTCTCCCTCCTTTTTTTAAAAGTGGCGTTACATTAGCTACCCTCCAGTCCATAGGTACTGATCCAGAGTCAATAGATTGTTAGAAAATGATCACCAACTATTTCTAGGGCCACTTCCTTAAGTACTCTGGGATGCAGACTATCAGGACCCGGGAATTTATCGGCCTTTAATCCCATCAATTTCCCTAACACAATTTTCCGCCTAATAAGAATATCTTTCAGTTCCTCATTCTCACTAGACCCACTGTCCCCTAGTACATTCGGAAGGTTATTTGTATCTTCCTTTGTGAAGACAGAACCGAAGTATTGGTTCAATTGGTCTGCCATTTCTTTGTTCCCCATTATAAATTCACCTGAATCCGAATGCAAGGGACCTACGTTTGTCTTTACTAATCTTTTTCTCTTCACATATTTATAGAAGCTTTTGCAGTCATTTTTTATGTTCACTGCAAGCTTCCTCTCGTACTCTATTTTCCCCCTCTTAATTAAACCCTTAGTCCTCCTCTGTTGAATTCTAAATTTCTCCCAGTCCTCAGGTTTGTTGCTTTTTCTAGCCAATTTATATGCCTCTTCCTTGATTTTAACACTATCCTTAATTTCCCTTGTTAGCCATGGTTGAGCCACCTTCCCAGTTTTATTTTTTACTCCAGACAAGGATGTAAAATTGCTGAAATTCATCCATGTGATCTTTAAATGTTTGCCATTGCTTATCCACTGTCAACCCTTTAAGTATCCTCTGCCAGTCTATTCTAGCCAATTCACACTTCATACCATCGAAGTTATCTTTCCTTAAGTTCAGGACCCTAGTTTCCGAATTAACTTTGTCACTCTCCATCTTAATAAGGAATTCTACCATATTATGATCACTTTTCCCCAAAGGGCCTCGCACAACAAGATTGCTAATTAGTCCCTTCTCATTACACATCACCCAGTCTAGGATGGCCAGCTCCCTGGTTGGTTCCTTGACCAATTGGTCTGGAAAACCATCCCTAATACACTCCAGGAAATCCTCCTCCACCGCATTGCTACCAGTTAGTTTAGCCCAATCTATATGTAGATTAAAGTTGCCCATGATTACTGCTGTACCTTTATTGCACACATCCCTTATTTCTTGTTTGATGCTGTCCCCAACCTCATTACCAATATTTGGTGGTCCATATACAACTCCCACTAGAGTTTTCTGCCCTTTGGAATTCCACAGCTCCACCCATACTGATTCCATATCATCCAGGCTAATGTCCTTCCTCACAATTGCATTGATTTCCTCTTTATCTAGCAACACCACCCTGCCTCCTTTTCCTTTCTGTCTATCCTTCCTAAATGCTGAATACACTTGGATGTTGAGTTCCCAGCCTTGGTCACCCTGGAGCCATGTCTCCGTGATGCCAATCACATCGTATCCATTAACTGCTATCTGCGCAGTTAATTCATCCACCTTATTCCGAATACTCCTCGCATTGAGGTACAGAGCCTTCAGGCTTGTCTTTTTAACACACTTTGCCCCTTTTGAATCTTGCTGTAATGTGGCCCTTTTTGCTTTTTGCCTTGGGTTTCTCTGCCCACCACTTTTACTATTCTCCTTTCTATCTTTTGCTTCTGCCCCCCTTCTATTTCCCTCTGTCTCCCTGCATAGGTTCCCATCCCCCTGCCATATTACTTTTACTTTAGCTACTCTCTTCCTTTTTATATTTATGTAGAAGCTCTTACTATCTGTTTTTATATTTCTTGCTAGTTTACTCTCATAATCTATCTTCCCTCTCTCTATCATTTCTTTAGTCATCCTTTGCTGGTTTTTTAAAAAGTCCCACTCCTCTGTCCTCCCACTAATCATGGCCACTTTGTATGCAATTGTTTTCAGTTTGATACCATCCTTTACTTCCTTAGTTAGCCACGGATTGTATTCCCTTCTTTTAAAGTCTTTCCTTCTCACTGGAATATATTTTTGTTGAAAGTTATGAAATAGCTCTTTAAATGTCTGCCAGTGCTTATCAACCATCTTACACTTTAATCTAATTTCCAAGTCCACTCTAGCCAACTCTGCCTTCATACCCTTGTAATCGTCTTTATTTAAGATCAGGACACTGGTTTAAGATCCAATTTTCTCACCCTCCAATTGAATTTAAAATTCAACCATGTTATGGTCACTCATTCCTAGGGGATCCTTTACTAGGAGATTGTTTATTAATCTTGTCTCATTACACAGTACCAGATCTAATATAGCCTGCTCCCCGGTTGGTTCCGCAATGTACTGTTCAAGGAAACTATCCCGGATACACTCTATGAACTCCTCCTCAAGGCTACCCTGGCCAATTTGCTTTGTCCAATCAATATGATGGTTAAAATAGTCCATGATTATCGTCGTTCCTTTTTTACGCCTCCATTATTTCTTGATTTATACTCCGTCCAACAGTGTAGCTACTGTTAGGGGGCCTATGGACCAGCGACTTTTTCCCCTTATTATTCCTTATCTTCACTGAAACTGATTCAACATCTTGATCTTCTGAGCCAATATCGTTTCTCACTAACGCACTGATCTCATCCTTTATTAACAGGGCTACCCCACCTTTAGTCAACTTACCTATTTCTACTTCCCATTTTTAAACCTGCGCTGAAAAGGTTAAACTTTGGTTGCCCAGATCACCAACTGGGGAATGATTTGCTGATGCTAGTAGTTCTTTGCTAGCTGTTATTCTGTTAATCTGCAGTATATACAACCCACCATGATCTTTGTGCTCCTTCAATTCTGGCCTTTGTGCTCCCACCATTCCCTTCACCCCACTATTGGCAGCCGTGCCTTCAGCTGCCTAGGCCTTAAGCTCTGGGATTCCCCCTCCAAACTTCGCTGCCTCTCCTCCTTAAAACCTACCTCTTGGACCAAGCGTTTGGTCACTTGTCCTGATGTCTCTTTCTTTGGCTTGGTGTCAGTTTCTGTCCAATTATGCTCCTGTGAAGCGCCTTGGGACATTTTGCTATGTTAAAGACACTATGTAAATCAAGTTGTTAAAATTATTTCGGAAATGGAAATGGAATTTTTCAGACCGCACGTTCAACGTTACACACGCAAAAATGGAACCTTGCATCATTGCAGCAATGGCTTGTGGCTGAAGATTAATCCCCTGGTAGTAATTTTGACGAACCATGTCCTCATGTTCTTATCTTCTAGTCATTTCAAAAATTAAAAGGGTAGACAAGTGATTGGAACCTGGTGACAGGATGGTAAGTGGCAACATGTACATAGGAATCTCCCTTTACAGTTTGGCACTTTATTTGAGTCAACTGTTGCACTTTTGGCCTAAAATTCCTCAAACTCTGTTCCACCATCAGAAATACCACAGAGCAGGACTTCTGGCCATTAGTTTGACCTGGCCTTAAGCGGAACCTCCAAATCTCAGGAATCAAGAATTTCAGAGTGACATCTTGCTGGTCCATGGAAATGAGGGAGGATTCAGGACCACTTATTTCTCCATTTCTATTTTTTTTTAATGAATAATTTCTTCACTGTTGCTACGATCCTAATGGCATTTGATCGCTCTACAGTCGATTACCATTAGGAACCCGATGCTGTGAGGCCCACTTCCTCCTTCGTGCATTGGGCAGGTGTATTTCCTATGGGGGTGTAAGTAATCTGGAACTGGCAGGATCTTTGGTGGGTGACACTATCCTACCAGTCCTGCTTTCTCTCCTGACATCAGGGCAGAAAGGGTTGGGCATAAAAAACACCTGTGCCGCTTCAAACGGTCACTCGATGGGAAAGTGGAGAGCGCCAGTTCAAACTGTCACAGGACATATAGGGATGGCAGTGCAGGTGATGTACCACAACTGCAGCATGTGGGAGTTCGTGGAGAGCATTGTGATCCCGGACAACCACGTTTGCAGTAAGTGCCTGCATCTTGAGAAACTTCAGCTCAGAGTTGTTGAGCTGGAGTCTGAGGTGCAGACATTGTGGGACATCAGGGAGGAGTGAGTCACCTGGACACTTTGATCCAGGAGGCAGTCACACCCCTTAGGTTAGGTAGTGGTGCAGGTCTGGTTAGTGTCAGGAACAGGAGTGGGTGACTGCAACTCAGGCAGATAAGGAGATCCCAGGTGCAGTGCTGGAGGAGCCTCAGCCTTTGCCCTTATCCAACAGGTATGAGGTTCTTGCTGCCTGCATGGATGAGGGAAAAGCCTGCAGGATGGCTGAGCAGGCTGACCATGGCACCATGGTGCAGGAGGCCATTCCAGTGAGGGGAGTGAAAGGGAATGTAGTTGTGGTAGGGGACAGTGTAGTCAGAGAGATAGATACTGTTCTCTGCAGCTGTGACCGGGAGTTCTGAAGGTTGTGTTGCCTGCCCGGTAAAGACATCTTCTCGCTGCTGGAGAAGAACTTGGAGTGGGAGGGGCAGGATCCAGTTGTCGTAGTCCAAGTAGGAACCAATGACACAGGTAGAACTAGGAATGAGGCTCTGCTGACAGAGTTTGAGGAGTTGGGGTCCAACAGAATCTCAAAGATAATAATCTCTGGATTGTTATCTGAGCACGTGCCAATTGACACATGGATAAGCAGATCACAAGGTTAAATGTGTGGCTCAAAGAGTGGTGTGGGAGGCAGGGGTTTTGCTTCATGGGGCACTGGCACCAGTACTGGGGAAAGAGGGAGCTGTTCCGTTGGGTCGGGCTTCACTTAAACTGGGCTGAGACCAGTGTCCTGGCGAATCAAATAACTAGTGCAGTAGACAGGGCTTTAACTAATGGGGGGATGGGAGGATTCAGGAAAGAGTAAATTTAAAAGCAGCAAGTGAAATGTCAAGTCTCTAGAGTAGAGGTTTGGGTAAAAATTAGCACAGTGGGTCAGGAAGGGACAGAGAGAGCAACAAAGGTCATAGGGCATTACTGACTAAGGTAACATCAGGGAAAAATAGAAAAAGTCAAAGCTAAAGACACTATATCTGAATGCACAAAGCATTTACAACAAAATAGATGAATTAATAATGCAGGTAGAAATGAATAGGTTTGATCTAATAGCCAATACGGAGACGTGGTTGCAAAATGACCACGGTTGGGAACTAAATATTCCAGGATATTTAACTTTTAGAAAGATAGACAAAATGGAAAAGGAGGAGAGATAGCCCTGATAATAAAGGCTGAGATAAACCCAAGAGCGAGAAAGGATCTTAGCTCTGAAAATCCAGAGGTAGAATCAGTTTGGGTGGAGCTAAGAAACAGCAAGGGGCAGAAAACATTGTGGGAGTTGTTTCGGCCCCCAAACAATAGTGGTAATGTAGGGCAGAGAGAAAATTGTGAACTACAGACCAGTTAGCCTGACATCAGTACGAGGAAAATGCTAGAATCTATTATTAAGGACGTGGTAACAGGACACTTAGAAAATAATAATAGGATTGGGCGGAGTCAACACGGATTTATGAAATGGAAATAATGTTTGACAAATCTGTTAGAGTTTTTTGAGGTTGTAAGTAGCAGAATAGATAATGGGGAACGAGTGACTGTGGTGTATTTGGATTTTCAGAAGGCATTCGATAAGATGCCACACAAGAGGTTATTAAACAAAATTAGGGCTCATGGGATTGAGGGTAATATACCAGCATGGATTTAGGATTGGTTAACGGATAGAAAACAGACAGTAAGAATAAACGGGTCATTTTCGGGTTGGTATACTGTAACTAGTGGGGTACCGCAAGGATCAGAGCTTGGGCCCCAGCTATTCACAATCTATATCAATGATTTGGATGAGGGGACCAAATGTAATATATCCAAGTTTGCTGATGATACAAATCTAGGTGGGAATGTAACGTGTGAGGAGGATGCAAATAGGCTTCAAGGGGATACAGACAGGCTAAGAATGGGCAAGAATATGGCAAATGGAATATAATGTGGGGAAATGTGGTTATCCACTTTGGTAGGAAAAATAGAAAAGCAAAGTATTTTTTAAATGGTGAGAGATTGGGAAATGTTGGTGTTCAGAGGGACCTGGGTGTCCTTGTACATGAATCACTGAAAATTAACATGCAGGTATAGCAAGCAATTAAGAAAGCAAATGGTATGTTGGACTTTATTACAACTGGATTTGAGTATAAGAGTAAAGATGCCTTGCTGCAGTTATAAAGGGCCCTGGTGAGACCACACCCTGGAGTATTATGTACAGTTTTGGTCTCCTTAGCTGCAATAGAGGGAGCGCAACAAAGGTTCAGCAGACTGATTCCTGGGATGAAGGCCTTGTCCTATGAGGACAGATTGAGTAGGCAAGGGGCCAAAATTCAGGGTCTCAGAAAGACCCGTTACTGCCCGTTTGCGGCGGTCATGCGTCGGAATCCCGTGGCCGCCGCTTTAGGGTCAACTGGCCGCCCTGACCCAAATTCAGGTCGGGGATTTTTTGGCCTGGACCCGATACTGCCTGATTCTGATGACCGCCGCAAGCACATCATCAGAACACGCACTGCCGTTCTCCCTCATCTGAGAAATGTACTGACCGAAATTCAGGTTGAAAAATCGATCCCCCGCCACGTGATGCCCCCGACAGCTTCTTCTGTCAGTGCACCTTATCCAGAGTGTGTGTGTGGCCCGGCAACGTGGCAGCCCTTCAAGGGGAGGGCCGACTGCCGTGGCCGCCATGTATTTATTTTTGCTGGCCGACTTCCCGATCGGCCGGCAAAATAGTGCCTACGGGTTCGGCCGGGCCACCAACAGGCAGCCTGGCTTGGGTGCCAGGCCGCTGACCCGGCCGAAACCCTCCCTGGTGGCCCGGTGGCCAAAGATCTAAATTGACAGATTCTCTCCCCTTTAATGGAGGGGAGAGAGCATGGTGACACACACGCGCTGTGACGTCACCACTACTCCACCGCTGATTGTCAGTGGCGGAGTCCCGGTCCAACCCATATTCAGCCCCTCAGCCTGACTTTAAGTATAGGTCTTCCCCCCACTATGAAAAAGTTCCTGTGGGACTTTGAACAAATGTCAAAGTCCTGAACATCCCTCTTCCGACCGCATCATGGATCCGTGCGGTAAGTACAAAAACATCATAGGTGCGCCAGCCTTCTTGCACTACTGAATACCAGTCCCAAGGACTATATTCTCTTGAGTTTAGAAGAATGAGAAGTGGTCTCAATTGAAACATACAAAATTCTTACAGGACTTGACAGGGTAGATGCAGGGAGGATGTTTCCTATGGCTGGGGAGTCGAGAATCAGGGGTCACAGACTCAGAATAAGGGGTCATAGCAACATAAGAAATAGGAGCAGGAGTAGGCCATTCGGCCCCTCGAGCCTGCTCCGCCATTCAATGAAATCATGGCTGATCTTCTACCTCAACTCCACTTTCCTGCACTATCCCCATATCCCTTGATTCCCATAATATCTAAAACTGAGATCGGCCATTTATGACTGAGACCAGGAGAAATTTCTTCACTCAGAGGGTGGTGAATTCTCGACCGCAGAGGGCTGTGAATGCTCAGTCATTGAGTATATTTAAGACAGAGATCGAAAGATTTTTGGATATTCAGGGAATCAAGGGATATGGGGATAGTGCAGGAAAGTGGAGTTGAGGTAGAAGATCAGCCGTGATCTCATTGAATGGCGGAGCAGGCTCGAGTGGTCATGTGGCCTACTCCTGTTCCTATTTCTTATGTTCTTATTTTCTCCCCCACCCCCACATTGGAGTTCCTGGTCAGGAGGGTATATATATATATATATTCCTTTACCTATGTATTTATTTGTATTCCATACCATTTTTAAAGCCATGCATGCTCCACAAGATGTATCCAAGAGGTACTAGTTGGGGATAGGTATCTGATAGTTAGCAGTACTGGTGGGGTTTAGCTAAACTAGGGTGGTCCTCGGTTCTGATAGCACTGAGAGGGATCTAAGGCTCTGTGGTAGTACTTGGGTGGGCGTGGCGTCAGGTTCTGAATGTTGAAAGAACTAAAGGGGGGAAGGATCTTGGAACTTGGCAGCATTGGTGCAGAGGTCATCTGTTCTGGTACAATTGTGGAGGAGGCAACTGAGGTTTTGCAGAACGTGGGCTTGGCTTCAAAGTGAATTCTTCGAGTATGTTAGTAGTGAAGAGAGGTCTGCATCACATTGTGAGGAGGAGGTATCCTGTGTTTGACAGCAGTTGTAACTTTCTAAGCTATCTCTTCAAGCATTGAACTAATTTTGCTTAGTTCTTAGATACATGTCTCTCTATGTCTGATTGTCTCTTTCTGTCTCTCTCTCTTTCCGTGTCCATGTCTCACAGCTGTCAGCGATTAGAATACTTACATTTTGTAACGATCAATAAATCACAGCTGAGGCTAATCCGAGCTTTTCTGTTTGCCTCATAACGTTTTGAAATTGAATGCTTTTTTTCTCTTTTCCCCCGCACTGCCCCCGCCCCCCCCCCCCCCCCCCCCCGCCCCATCACCTCCCCTGCCAAATATATAACAAGTATGAGCTGAAATTAGGCTGAGGAAAAACACAGCCAAAAATCTTCAGGGTAAACATCCCGGGACTGAGCCCACTGGTTTTGCAGTGGGGTCTACACCATTCGTGGTGCATCTCGAGACCTGCCTGCCCCAAGAGGCTGGCAATTTCAGTGGAGTATGGTCTGCTTCAGCCCCTTTCCCCCCCACCCCGACCGGAAGCCAAGTATCAGCAACCCAATACACACTTTGTGAGGGAGGTAAAATAAAATGTTGCCTTCAGCAAATGTTTGACTTGGGGGTGGCCTAAATCACAACCCAGGCTGAGACTCCCAAGATAGGCACACATATGTTCACTCATCCGGAGGCCTGAACAATGCTTTGCCGTTTGGTGGAGGTGGGGGGCGGAGAAACCCAGGGCGGGGGACAGGAGGGGCCACATTGCAGCGGAGGTCTGGGGGCCGAAGTGTGTTGGAAGGGCGGGCCTGGGGGCTCTGTGTCTCGGTGCAGGGAGTGTTCAGAGTGGGGTGGACGGGTTGACTGCGCAGATGGCGGTTGGTGGATGTGGTGTGGCTGGCGTTGCGGGAGCGTGGCTCCGGAGTGGCCGGGGCTGGGGGCTCGACATCCGGGGGTGTTCGGCATTCGGGAAGGATTCTGACGGGACGGGGTGGGTTGGGTGCGGGGGTAGTGTTCCCGGTGTTGGGTGGGTCCGGAGCCGGGGGGGTGGGACAGCCTTGGGATGGGGGGGTGGGCTGTTTGGGGCTGGGATTGGGAGAGACTTCTTCACTCGGGGAGTTGTTGGCCTGTGGGGTTCCCTGCCGCGGAGAGTTGTTGATGCCAGTTCATTGGATGTGTTCGGGAGGGAGTTGGATGTGGTCCTTGCGGCTGGGGGGGTCGGGGGGTGTGGAGGGGGCGTGGGGGGGGGTGTGGTGCTGGGATGGGTGATCAGCCATGATCTTATTGAATGGCGGTGCAGGCTCGAAGGGCTGAATGGCCTACTCCTGCACCTATTTTCGATGTTTCTATGTTTGCCAATTGGAAAATCCAGGCTAGCTTGTTGACTGGTGCTGATTGATGGGATTTTGCACACTGTGATTCACCATGTGGCAGCAGGGCACGAGACCGCGGCAATCCATCCCACAGATGCACTGAGTGGGGGATGGGTATCTTGGCCTTTATTGCAAAGGGGATGGAGTATAAAAGCAGGAAAGTCTTACTACAGCTATATAAAGCATTGGTAAGGCCACACCTGGAATACTGCGTGCAGTTTTGGTTTCCATATTTACGAAAGGATATACTTGCTATGGAGGCAGATTAGAGAAGGTTCACTAGGTTGCTTCCGGGAATGAGGGGGTTGACTTATGAGGAAAGGTTGGTCCTCTACTCATTGGAATTCAGAAGAATGAGGGGTTAAACTAATACGGCAGGGGGATGGGAATCTATGCAGGGAGACAGATGGAAGTAAAATGGGGGCAGAAGCAAAAGATAGAAAGAAGAAAAGTAAAAGTGGAGGGCAGAGAAACCCAAGGCAAAAATCAAAAAGCGCCACATTACAGCCAAATTCTAAAAGGACAAAGTGCGTTAAAAAGACAAACCTGAAGGCTCTGTGCCTCAATGCGAGGAGTATTCGTAATAAGGTTGACGAATTAACTGTGCAGGCAGCTATTAACGAATATGATATAATTGGGATTATGGAAACATGGCTCCAGGGTGAGAACTCAACATCCAGGGGTATTCAAATTTCAGGAAGGATAGACAGAAAGGAAAAGGAGGTGGGGTAGCGTTGTTTGTTAAAGAGGAAATTAACGCAATAGTAAGGGAGGACATTAGCTTGGATGATGTGGAATCTGTATGGGTGGAACTGCAGAATACCAAAGGGCAGAAAACGCTAGTGGGAGTTGTGTACAAACCACCAAACAGTAGTAATGAAGTTGGGGACAGCATCAAACAAGAAATTAGGGATGTGTGCAATAAAGTTACAGCAGTTATCATGGGCGACTTTAATCTACATATAGATTGGGCGAACCAAACTGGAAGCAATACGGTGGAGGAGGATTTCCTGGAGTGTATTAGGGATGGTTTTCGAAACCAATATGTCGAGGAACCAATTAGAGGGCTGGCCATCCTAGACTGGGTGATGTGTGATGAGAAATAACTAATTAGCAATCTTGTTGTGCGAGGCCCCTTGGGGAAGAATGACAATAATATGGTTGAATTCTTTATTAAGATGGAGAGTGACACAGTTAATTCAGAGACTAGTGTCCTGAACTTAAGGAAAGGTAGCTTCGATGGTATGTGGCGTGAATTGGCTAGAATAGACTGGCGAATAATACTTAAAGGGTTGATGGTGGATAGGCAATGGCAAACAATTAAAGATCACATGGATGAACTTCAACAATTGTACATCCCTGTCAGAAGTAAAAATAAAACGGGGAAGGTGGTTCAACCGTGGCTAACAAGGGAAATTAAGGATCGTGTTAAATCCAAGGAAGAAACATATAAATTGACCAGAAAAAGCAGCAAACCTGAGGACTGGGAGAAATTTAGAATTCAGCAGAGGAGGACAAAGGGTTTAATTAGGAGGGGAAAATAGAGTATGAGAGGAAGCTTGCTCAGAACATAAAAACTGACAGCAAAAGCTTCTACAGATATGTGAGAAAAAAAGATTAGTGAAAACAAATGTAGGTCCCTTGCAGTCAGAGTCAGGTGAATTTATAATGGGAAACAAAGTAATGGCAGACCAATTGAACAAATACTATGGTTCTGTCTTCATGAAGGAAGACACAAATAACCTTCCGGAAATACTAGGGGACCGAGGGTCCAGCGAGAAGGAGGAACTGAAGGAAATCCTTATTGGGCATGAAATTGTGTTAGGGAAATTGATGGGATTGAAGGCCGATAAATCACCAGGGCTTGATAGTCTGCATCCCAGAGTACTTAAGGAAGTGGCCCTAAAAATAGTGGATGCATTGATGATCATTTTCCAACAGTCTATCGACTCTGGATCAGTTCCTTTGGACTGGAGGGTAGCTAATGTAACTTCACTTTTTAAAAAAGGAGGGAGAGAGAAAACAGGGAATTATAGACCAGTTAGCCTGATATCAGTAGTGGGGAAAATGTTGGAATCAATTATTAAAGATGAAATAGCAGCGCATTTGGAAAGCAGTGACAGGATCGGTCCAAATCAGCATGGATTTATGAAAGGGAAATCATGATTGACAAATCTTCTAGAATTTTTTGAGGATGCAACTAATAGAGTGGATAAGGAAGAATCAGTGGGTGTGGTGTATTTGGACTTTCAAAAGACTTTTGACAAGGTCCCACACAAGAGATTGTTGTGCAAAATTAAAGCACATGGTATTGGGGGTAATGTATTGACGTGGATAGTGAACTGGTTGGCCGACAGGAAGCAGAGGGTTCTTTTTAGAATGGCAGGCAGTGATTAGTGGGGTGCCGCAGGGCTCAGTGCTGGGACCCCAGCAAATTGCAATATACAGCAATGATTTAGATAAAGGAATTGAGTGTAATATCTCCAGGTTTGCAGATGACACTAATGTGGATGGTAGTGTGAGCTCTGAGGAGGATGCTCAGAGGCTGCAGGGTGAATTGGACAGGTTAGGTGAGTGGCAAATGTATGGCAGATGCAGTATAATGTAGATAAATGTGAGGTTATCCACTTTGGTGGCAAAAACAGGAAGACAGAATATTATCTGAATGGCGACAGATTAGGAAAAAGGGAGGTGCAACGAGACCTGGATGTCATGGTGCATCAGTTAGGGCCTTGGTGAGGCCTCACCTGGAATATTGTGTTCAGTTTTGGTCTCCTAATCTGAGGAAGGACGTTCTTGCTATTGAGGGTGTGCAGCGAACGTTCACCAGACTGATTCCCAGGATGGCAGGCCTGACATATGAGGTGAAACTGGATCGACTGGGTCTGTATTCACTGGAGTTTGGAAGAATGAGAGAGGATCTCATAGAAACATATAAAATTCTGACGGGCCTGGACAGGTTAGATGCAGGAAGAATGTTCCCGATGTTGGGGAAGTCCAGAACCAGGGGTCACAGTCTAAGAATAAGGGGTAAGCCATTTAGGACCGAGATGAGGAGAAACATTTTCACTCAGAGAGTTGTTAACCTGTGGAATTCTCTACTGCAGAGAGTTGTTGATGCCAGATCGTTAGATATATTCAAGAGGGAGTTAGATATGGCTCTTACGGCTAAAGGGATCAAGGGGTATGGAGAGAAAGCAGGAAAGGGGTGCTGAGGGAATGATCAGCCATGATCTTATGGTGCAGGCTCGAAGGGCCAAATGGCCTGCTCCTGCACCTATTTTCTATGTTTCTATGATTCTATGAAACATATAAGATTATGAGGGGGCTTGACAAGGTGGATGCAGAGAGGATGTTTCCACTGATGGGGGAGACTAGAACTAGAGTGCATGATCTTATAATAAAGGGCCACCTATTTACTCTCAGAGGGTTGTAAATCTGTGGAATTTGCTGCCTAAGAGAGCTGTGGAAGCTGGGACATTGAATAAATTTAAGACAGAAATAGACAGTTTCTGAAATGATAAGGGGATAAGGGGTTATGGGGAGCCGGCGGGGAAGTGGAACTGAGTTCATGATCATATCAGCCATGATCTTACTGAATGGCGGAGCAGACTCGAGGGACCGTATGGCCCATTCCTGCTCCTATTTCTTATGTTTTTATGTTCTCTTCAGAGAGCAGCAAGGAAAATCAGAGGGCATGTCAACTCCAACTTCCTCTACTTGCCCCCTCCCCCGGCATCTGTCTCGAGCAATAATGATCTGGGAGCAGGTCACCTTTCCTCTTGCCCGGGGAATAACTTTGAAATATGGCAAAAAGAGATATGAACCAAAAGGACATGTGTTGTGATTGTTTGATCGTGGTGTTTGCTCCTCAGGGCTTCAGTCAGATTTTACAGGTGATCCAATTCATGACCGTTTGTTGTCAGTGTCTTGTCATTGCCAGCATGGTTTCCCAGTTTAATGAGATGGCCGGGTGCAGGACAGTACCGAGTTTGCAAAGAGAAGACGAGGCAGATCAGGAGACAATGATTAGGTGATGTTATGTCTTGAATAAAGAGTCAGACTAGATACTGCAAGCTCAAAGTAAGGTGTGACTGTAGTCCTTTATTACAGATCTCAGAATGACTCGCCAGCCTGAGAGGCCTCTTTATATACAGGTGCTCCCAAGGGATTGTGGGATCCCTTGGGACTCCAGGGGATAAGCCCTCTGGTGATTAAACATGGTATTTACAGGTGTACATACATAACAACACCCTCCCCCCCCTCCCACCAAAGTTAATAGTGTAACTATTTACAATGTGAGTCGATCTGGGACCTTCCTTTCCCTGGTTGATTGTCTCGGTGCAAATGCTGGTTTTGATGAGTCATTTGTTGGGCCCTCGCTGGGCTGCTGTGCAGCTGGCCTTGCTGGGCTGCTAGGGGTGGTGAGTCCTGCTGGGCTGCTGCGAGCGTTGGGTTCTGCTTTGTGGTCAACTGCTGGGTCAGTTGCCACTGGTGTGTGTGTTGGAAGGTTGAGAAAGTTAGAGTCTATTGTGGGTTGTTCTGGATAGTCCGTAAATCTGAGTTTGGTTTGGTCCAAGTGTTTCCTGCAGGTGAGTCCATTTGCGAGTTTGACCACAAACAGCCTACTCCCCTCTTTGGCCAAAACAGTGCCAGGAAGCCACTTGGGACCTTGTCCATAGTTCAACACAAATACAGGATAATTTATCTCAATTTTGCATGACACATTTGCACGATCATGATATGTATTCTGTTCAAGCCACCTGTTCTCTACCTGTTCGTGTAGATCAGGGTGGACTAACGAGAGCCTTGTCTTGAGTGCCCTTTTCATGAGCAGTTCAGCGGGAGGAACCCCAGTGAGCGAGTGGGGTCTTGTGGGGTCAATGGGGCCCATAATCACTTACAAGGACATCAGGCAGGCCGTGCATGGCAAACATGGCCCGTAGGCTTTCAATGGTGGCAGTGGACATGCTTGCCAACATTATCAAACATTCAATCCATTTGGAGTACGCATCTACAACCACTAAGAACATTTTTTCCAAGAATGAGCCTGCATAGTCGACATGGACCCTAGACCACGGTTTGCAGGGCCAGGACCATAAACTTAGTGGCGCCTTCCTTGGTGCATTGCTTAACTGGGAACATATATTACATTTCTGCACACAGGACTCTAAGTCTGCATCGATACCGGGCCACCACATGTGGGATCTGGCTATCGCTTTCATCTTTACGATGCCTTAGTGGGTGCTGTGGAGGTCAATAATGAAGGTGTCCCTGCCCTTTTTTAGCACCACTACCCGATTACCCCACAGGAGGCAGTCTGCCTGTATCGACAATTCATCTTTGCACCACTGGTACAGCTTTATTTATTCCTGCACCTCTAACGGGACATTAGACCAACTCCCGTGGAGCACATAGTTTTTTACTAAGGACATTAAGGGGTCCTGGCTCATCCAGGTTCTAGTCTGTCGGGTGGTAACAGGTGATTGCTCACTCTCGAATGCTTCCATTACCATAACTAAATCTGCGGGTTGTGCCATCTCCATCCCTGTGGTAGGCAATGGCAGCCTACTGAGAGCATCGGCACAGCTTTCTGTGCCTGGCCTGTGGCGGATGGCGTAGTTGTATGCGGACAACATGAGTGCCCATCTCTGGATGCAGGCTGTTGCATTCGTATTTATCCCCTTACTTTCAGAAAAGAGGGCTATAAGCAGCTTATGGTCAGTTTCCAATTCAAATTTGAGCCCGAACAGATATTGATGCATTTTCTTTATGCCGTAAACACACGCCTACGCTTCTTTTTCGATCATACTGTAGGCCCTCTCAGCCGTAGACAGACTTCTGGATGCATAAGCAACCGGTTGCAATTTCCCAAATTCATTAGCTTGTTGCAATACACACCTGACCCCGTATGACGACGCATCACATGCTAGTACCAAATGCTTACATGGATCATACAACACAAGCAATTTGTTTGAACATAACAGCTTCCTAGCTTTCTCAAAGGCATTTTCTTGGCTTTTACCCCATACCCATTCATCTGCTTTATGCAGTAAAGAGTGCAGGGGTTCTAACAATATGCTAAGACCCGGTCAGAAGTTACCAAAATAGTTCAGGAGTCCTAGAAACGACCGCAGCTCCGTCACGTTTTGTGGTCTCGGTGTGTTCTTGATTGCCTCTGTCTTTGAATCGGTGGGTCTCATGCCATCCGCCACGATTCTTCTCCCCAGGAACTCCACTTCAGGCGCCAGGAAAACGCACTCCGAGGTTTTAGCCTGAGCCCCACACGATTAAGCCAATCAAGAACCACCTCCAGGTTCTGTAGATGCTCGACGGTGTCCCGAGCTGTAACCAAGATGTCGTCCTGGAAGACCACAGTGCACGGGACTGACGTCAGTAAGCTTTCCGTGTTCCTCTGGAATATCGCCGCGGTCGATCAAATCCCAAACGGGCATCTGTTGTAAATGAAGAGATCTTTGTGCGTGTTGATGCAGGTGAGACCTTTTGATGATTCCTCCAGCTCCTGCATCATGTAGGCTGAGGTCAAGTCCAGCTTTGTGAACGTTTTCCCTCTCGCCAGCGTCGCAAATAGGTCATCTGTCTTTGGTAGTGGGTATTGATCCTGCAGTGAGAAACGATTTATAGTTACTTTGTAATCACCACAGATTCTGATGATGCCAGCTCCCTTGAGGACTGGAACAATCGGACTGGCCCACTCATTGAATTCAATCGGCGAAATGATGCCCTCTTGTTGCAGCCTGTCCAGCTCAATCTCCACCCTCTCTATTATCATGTAAGGTACCGCTCTCACCTTGTGATGGATGGGTCGCGCTCCCGGAATCAAATGGATCTGCACTTTTGCCCTTGGAACTTCCTGATGCCTGGCGCGAACAGCGAGGGGAACTTGCTTAGGACCTGGGCATATGAGGTGTCGTCGACGGACGAAAGCGCTCGGACATCGTCCCAGTTCCAGCGTATCTTTCCCAGCCAGCTCCTGCCAAACAGCGTGGGGCCATCGCCTGGTGCTACCTAGAGTGGTAACTTGTGCACCGCTCCATTGTAGGAGAACTTTACGGTAGCACTGCCAATTATGGGAATCAGTTCCTTTGTATACATTCTCAGTTTAGTACGAATGGGAGTCAGGACTCACCTTGAAGCCTTGCTGCACCACAATTTATTGAAAGTCTTTTTGCTCATTATGGACTGGCTTGCACCCGTGTCCAGCTCCATGGACACCGGGAGTCCATTTAATTCAACCTTCAGCACTATCGGGGACACTTTGTGGTAAATGTGTGCACCCCATATACCTCTGCCTCCTCGGTCTGAGGCTCTGGTTCATCGTGATCCACCGTGGACCTGTCCTCCTCTGCAATATGGTGGTTTGCAGGATTTGCAGCTCGCCTGCATATATGTTGGAGGTGTCCCATTGTTCCACAGCCCTTGCAAACATACCCTTTGAAGCGGCATGAATGGAAACAATGATCACCTCCGCAGCACCAACAAGGTGTTAATGGCTTTGTATTCACCATCCTTGATGGTGGACTCTGAGTCATCTGCAGACATGCAGCTGCAGGCGTGTAAGTCCTGCCCTGTGCATTTTGATTCAAAAGCAACGTTACTTTGTTCACAGTACTTGCAGCAGCACTAGTGTGCTGAGAAATTTGTTTGGTATTGTTACTGGTGGCGATAAACGCCTGGGCTATCGCTATGGCTTTACTCAAGGTTGGGGTCTCTACAGTCAAAAGCTTGTGAAGTATGACTTCATGGCCAATGCCAAGTACAAAGAAGTCCCTGAGCATGTGCTCCAAGTGTCCTTCAGATTCGCAATGTCCTGCAAGGCGCCTTAGCTTGATGACGTAGCTCGCCACTTCCTCGCCTTCAGACCTCTTGTACGTGTAGAACCAATACCTCGCCATCAGAACGCTTTCCTTCGCGTTTAGATGCTCCCAGATCAGTGTGCACAACTCATCGTACAACTTGTCTGTGGGTTTCGCTGGAGCGAGCAGGTTTTTCATGAGGCCATACGTTGGTGCCCCGCAAATTCGTTTGGCAGCGTTCGCTTCTCCTTCCAGCTCGTTGGCCACGAAGTATTGGTCGAGTCGCTCCTCGAATATTTCCCAATCATCTCCCTCCGAGAATTTCTCCAGGGTGCCCACGGTTCTCTGCATTGTTGCGGTGGGGTTTGTCATCTGTATCTCGTCGCCAGTTGTTATGTCTTGAATAAAGAGTCAGACTGGATACTGCAAGCTCAAAGTAAGGTGTGACCATAGTCCTTTTTTGACAGATCTCAGAGTGCCTCTCCAGCCTGTGAGGCCTCCTTATATACAGATGCTCCCAAGGGATTATGGGATCCCTTGGGACTCCAGGGGATAAGCCTTCTGGTGGTTAGACATGGTATTTACAGGTTTACATACATAACAGGTGACCCTTGAGTTTTAAAAGCCTGATGATTGTTTGGTAAGGGGGAGTTAACCAGGCTGTGGATGCTGAGTCTCTGAATATATACAAGGCTGAGATAGATAGATTTTTGGAGTCAAGGGGAGAAGGGATATGTAGATCGGACAGGGAAATGGAGTTGAGGTCGATGACCAGCCTTGACCTTATTGAATGGCGGAGCAAGCTCGAGGCGCCATAGGGCCAACTCCTACTCCTGTTTCTTATGTTCTTAGATCCACAATTTTGAGATCCTGTGAAAGAATAAGGACAAGATGAGTCTTGAATTCAACACAGCAAGGAAATAAGGGGGAAAAGTGCATTGCATAGAGTGCTTAAAATATGAAAAGTCATCTTTTTATAATTCACACCTCCTCGCAGTTCAGATTACCCTTCAGTGAGCAGCATTTGTTCTGGTATCACACTATATTAAAACCAAACCAAGCAAATCAGTTTCATCTATAAAGCAAACCTTTCAGCATGTAATGTTAGACATAACTATAATTCACTAGCAGTTTATTTTTGAAGCCATATGAAGGGTGTAGTATCTGCTATGTCAGTATGTAATGTTGGTGAGGAATTATGTTGGTAATGCAAAAATAGTTCCGAAATAGAGCTTTGCATTTGGAAGTTTGTGTAAGCCCATCACCCCCCGCCCCCCTTCAACACAGTAAGGTTCCAGCTATACTGCCAGCATTGAATCAACACAGACGGTTGTGTGTGTGCATTAGGCTTCAGCTGTGGTTCAGTGGGTAGCACTCTCGCCTCTGAGTCAGAAGGTTATGGGTTCAAACACAGAGACTTGAGCACAAAATCTAGGCTGACTCTCCCAGTGCACTACTGAGGGAACGCTGCACTAACAGAAGTGCAGTCTATCGGATGAGAGGTTAAACCGAGGCCCCATCTGTCCTCTCAGGTGGATGTCAAAGATCCCATGATCCCATGGCACTATTTCAAAGAAGAGCAGAGGTGTTCTTCCCGGTGTCTTGGCCAACAATTATCCCTCAACCAACATCACTAAAAAGCAGATTATCTGGTCAAGATCACATTGCTGTTTGTGGGAGCTTGCTGTGTGAAAATTGGCTGCCATGTTTCCTACACTACAACAGTGACCACATTTCAAAAGTTCTTAATTGGCTGTAAAGTACTTTGGGACATCCTGAGGTCATGAAAGATGCTATATAAATGCAAGTGAAAGTATAACTGTGGAGTGACGTCCCAATCTGACTCTGAAACACCAATGGGTATGATACCCAGGGGGATCATTGAGTCTCTGTGCATTGTATAAAATGACTGCTGAGTCCTTTTAAATGTTATGAGGGAGGTGCCTACTCACACCCTCACTCTCCCGACATTATAAAACAGCTGTTGAGTAGAGCAGGGCTCTGCGTGTGTGTAGGCAAACATGCGCAGAGCTCTCTCCTGATGGGCAGTGTGTGACTCACAGCCCGCAGTATAACTCGGGTGCACTTTGCGCTCTACAGGTACCAGTCTGAGTCGAGTAGGTCACTGTTACTGCTGCTTTGAATTCTGGCCTTTAATTAGCAAGTTACTTGTGTGGGTTTGGCGATATATAAAATGTATTTTATGTTTTATATTTAACTGTCATTATAAATTGTCCTTTGCAGCCATATAAGCAAATGTCATTGGAAGGACAACGTTCCAGATGGAGTTTTGCATGTTTATTTATCCTTCAATGCAGGCAAACTCAGCCTCTGTTAGAAAGGTTGACTAATCCCCTGCAAAGTCAAGAGGCGTCCTTGTTTATAATACGAATGGCATATTGCCAGCCAGTTTTCCCATAACTGTCTCTTCACACAATAACATCTCCCCATGGCCTGACAGTGACATGTGCCAAACTGATTTGTGGTCATGTTTGTTTTGACTGATGGAGTACATGAGATTGGATGACTATAAGCAACCACTCAGATTATCCCAATGTCACCTTCAGATCTATCTCCAGCGCACGACTGGGCAAGTTCATTTTGTAAGGCCTTTGAGATCAATATCTAATATTCCGTGTGCTTAATCCTGGTAAGAATACAGAACGAATATCACTTTCATGCTGATGTGCTGTTCCTACAGTAAACTGGGAATGAGAAACATAACTTTTTGCAAGCTTGTCCTTTCACCCTTGGGGCCCTCAGTTTGGTTCCAGCCTATGGAAGGCATACAAGTATCCCATCTAAACAATAGGATCATCAGAACAGCAGTGAGCCATTCGGCCTCTCGAGTCTGTTCTGCCATTCAATTAGATTATGGCTGGTCTGTACCGCAACTCCATTTACCCGCCTTTGCTTCATATCGCTGGATACCCTTACCTAATCAAAATCTATTGATCTTAATCTTGAAAATTTCAATTGACCCAGCATCCACAGCCTTTTCGGGAGAGAGATCGAGATTCAACTGCTCTCTGTGGGGAAACAGTGCTTCCTGATTCCACTCATTAATGGCCTTCCTCTAATTTTAAGAAAATCCCTTGTTCTGAGGAAATAATTAATCTGTATATACCCTATCAAATCTCTTTATCATTTTACAGACTGTAATGTATGCATCTTTGAGTATGCTCACAGGTTTGTGGAGCTGTTGCATTGTGAGTGACTTAGCCAGTCATGTGATGTTCACAGATGGGTTTAGGTCATCCATGATGAGGTATGCAGTTGCGAGCCCAGTGGATGAACTGGTAATGTGTAGTATGATTGTTAAACCTTTGTTAATAAACCAACTAGTTCTTATTAGCAATATGTTGCCATGAATTCTTAAGCAAAGAACCCATGAAGCAAATACATTGCACAAACCTTAATTAGATCACCTCTGAACCTTCCAAACTCGAGCAAATATAAAAGGCAATTTGTCCGCAAAATTTAACCCTTTATGGTCTGGTATAGTTCTGCTGAATCTGTGCTGTACCCTCGCTAAGGCCGACATATCCTTCCTGAGGTCGGATGCCCAAAACTGAACGCAGTAGTGCAAGGCTGGACACAACTGAAGCATCACTCCCTCACTTTTGAATTCCAACCCTCTTTGAGGTAAAAGCCAACATTTCTTCAGCCTTTTAAATTACTTCTTTGTACCTTTGTACTAGCTTTTAGTGATCTGTGCACATGGACATCCAAATTCCTTTGCTCCCCACAGCTCCTAGTCTATCACCATAAAGAATATATTTCTCACAGTGAACTCCAGCTGCTGTAGTCCTTCCCACTCACTTGATCTGTCTATGTCCCTTTGCAACTTCCTGTTCCCATCTACATAGCTTATTGTGAATCCTAAATTAGTGTCATCTGCAAACTTAGATATACAACTCTCTATTCCAAGTCATCAGGGCCAATTGTTTTCATACTTCTCATGCACTCATATTGCCAGCTAACTGTAGTAAATAACGGATACATTATTTATCCAGCTATTGATTATGAAAAACTCATCAATAATGGCAGAAGCTTGGAAAGGCCCAATTCACAGACTATAACATGGAGGTCTTAATTAATAATTAGAAAAAAGGAAAAGAACCTTTTGGTCTTGGGAGGGGAGGGGGGGGGGAATGAGGGTAATTGAGAAACTTCTACAGGGTCAAAGACCCACACTGGTGTGTCACCAGGTGGGTGACTTTGAGGCTTACCACTATGGGGGAGTGAGAGGAGAGCCACATCATGTTTGAGAAAGAAAAGCATTACAGTGCAAGAATATCACCACGTCTGAAGAAGGGGATGAAAGACATATATGGGTACGAAGTAAAGAATGGGAGTTGCCAGATTTGTCAATGATAGAAACGCACTCCTCACACAGTTTGATGCCTGAATTTGCAGGAGGCAACTCAGACTTCCTTAATACGGAGATGAAGAACATATTTGGAAATGCCCAAAGTTGGATGAAATAAAAAGTGCGAATTGCTGTACACATGCTGAGAATTGGTAAGAAAGATGTAGCAAAGAAGGTGATATAATTTAAAATGCAGGCCCACAGAAATTATATCACACAAGCCAGGAGTGTCCTGGCATGTGTGATATCATCCTAAGTGAAACCACATCACGCTGTCTGAATTCACATAACTCTGATGTTGATTCTCTACCTTGATCAAGCACTCACCTTGTTTGAGAATTCATTGGCACCAAATCCATAAACTGTATCTTTAAGTCATGCCACATGGCTAACCGACACATCTTTACACTGACTTTATTTCAACTCAAGGACGTTTTCATTTTGGAATGTTTGTCACTTTTAGGCTGCACGAAAATTTTAGTTAAAATGCTCATCTCTTTTTTTGGCGGGGGTCGGGGAAAGCAAGTTGATCGCAAAGGATTCTCAGCCAAGTTAGGGCATTGCCAAGTTGTCTCTTTATTTTGATCTCATTAGGTAACAAAAATAGAGTGGTTTATGCTATTTGCTGTGTCGGTGTTAGTGTTCGAGTTTGCACACAAAATTCCTTCAGCAAATTGAAATCTGTTTTTCCACAATTTTTGTTTTTAAGTAAGATAAATCCAGGAAGGATAAGAACATGTTTTGGGGAAACATGTTCAGTCCCGACCTCTACTAAGATGCTGTTCTGGTGCCAACAGAGCATTTTCAGCTAAGACTCGGACTGAACAGATCCGTTCATTGTCCGTCACAAAGGTTCTTCAGTTCAGGTTTTAATTAATGGTCAGTTGGTAAGTCAGCGCCCGCACTGGATTGGCTTATCTGCGCACTCATGTGTTCAATGAGTGCCGTGGTGTGAGACTGAGCGGAAAGAACTGAACCCATTCAGTCTCGAGAGGATACCTTCAAAGGAACACAGTGTTGATGCACTCAGGCTGATACTGCAGATGAAGAGCAGATGCATTGACCAGACTCAGACGTTGTGTCAGCACCATAGTGCTGATCTACAGCTCTGTTGCATAGCCAGTGACTCACTGTTCCATGATATAGTACATAGGCGAGATAAGGCTCACCTCTCCATGAACGCCATCCTCTTATTGTGAAGGGCTCGCTTGGCGGCTTCTGTAAATGTGGCCTGGAGTGGATTTCACTGTTGAATTAAAAGGCCCTTTGTAAATACACACAGTTCCTTTTAAATGAGTCGTCTTGTAAAGTGAATAGAAACATATCTGCAACCATTTGTGTTAATCCTTTGACCAGCTGAGGAATGTTAGAATCTTGGATGAACCAAGGTGGAATACCATGCAAAACTGTCTGATTATGCTCCACTGGTGGATGTCCAGTGGCATTGCTTACAGATAAATGTTAAACAATAAATGTTGTCTTTCTCTTCCTGTAGCTGTCTCTCTGCTTATCGCCAACTCTCGAATTCTTTTTCTGTTTGTTTCCCACCATCTAGCCCCTTTCTCTCTCTCTCTCTCTCTCTCTTTATCTCTCATATTTTCATCACCCCTGTATCTCTGATTCACTTCCTATTATTTCTAACCTCTGAAAGAAAAATAAGCATGCTCTTTTTTAAATAACTCTCGATGGCCATGCTGTGGCCCAGTTATGGTTGCTATGGCAGTGGTTGTTCGCATTGCTGGACACATTTCTGTGTTCAATATGGACACAACTCTGCAAATGTTATCCGACCTAGTCACGTTCCTGAAACATTCCCCTGCCATTCTTGCTGAGGAGTTTGCTGGAAACTCCGCCTCTGGTGGACCTTGTCTCTTTTCAATTTTATTTTGCGTTCCTCTGAGGCGGAGGAGAAGTGTCCTGATAAATGATTCAAGCACCATGTTGCCTCCTGTCACTGAATGATTTGGACTGTTTGATCTGCCACAATCTCCTCCACCTCTTGTCAACTCTCAGGGACACTGCCCAATCCCCAGAGCAGCAAAGTCCAAACATCTTTATACTCACTGGAATTTGGAAGAATGAGATATGATCTTATTGAAACGTATAAGATTCTGAGGGGGCTGGACAGTGTAGATGCAGAGAGGATGTCTTCTCTCGTGGAGGAAACTAGAACTAGGGGGCATAGTTTCAGAGGAGGAGAGCATGCCAGGGGATTTCAGAGATGCAGTATTGTGACCATCTTTAAAAAAGGGGACATGTCTGACTGCGGCAAATACAGAAGAATCTCCCTGCTATCAAGTACTGGGAAAGTCGTCGCTAGAGTCCTCCTCAACCATCTTCCTCCTGTGGCCGAGGAGCTCCTCCTGGAGTCACAGTACAGATTTCGTCCCCTACAGGGTACAACGGACATGATTTTCGCAGCGCGACAGCTACAGGAAAAATGCAGGGGAACAGCGCCAGCTCTTATACATGGCCTTCGACCTTACAAAGGCCTTTGACGTATGGAGCATCCTCCTCCGTTTCGGATGCCCCCAAAAGTTCATCACCATCCTCTGCCTGCTCCACGACGACATGTAGGCCATGATCCTAACCAACAGATCCATCACAGACCCAATCCATGTCAGGACCGTGTTCAAACAGAACTGCGTCATCGCCCCAACCCTCTTCTCAACCTTTCTCGCCACCATGCTCTACCTCACAGTCAACAAGCTCCCCGCTGGAGTGGAACTAAACTACAGAACCAGTGGGAACCTGTTCAACCTGCGCTGTCTCCAGGCCAGATCCAAGACCACCCCAACCTCTGTCGTCGAGCTACAGTACGTGGACAACGCCTGCGTCTGCGCACATACAGAGGCTGTACTCCAGGACATAGTCAATGTATTCACTGAGGCGTACGAAAGCATGAGCCTTACACTAAACATCCGTAAGACAAAGGTCCTCCACCAGCCTGTCCTCGCTGTACAGCACTGCCCCCCAGTCATCTGGATCCACGGTGTGGCCCTGGACACCGTGGACCACTTCCCATATCTCGGGAACCTCATATCAACAAGAGCAGGCATTAACGACGAGATTCAACACCGCCTCCAGTGCACCAGTGCAGCCTTTGGCCGCCTGAGGAAAAGAGTGTTTGAAGACCAGGCCCTCAAAACTGCCACTAAGCTTATGGTCTACAGAGCTGTAGTAATACCTGCCCTCCTGTATGGCTCAGAGACGTGGACCATGTACAGTAGACACCTCAAGTTGCTGGAGAAATATCACCACGATGTCTCCGCAAGATCCTACAAATCCCCTGGGAGGACAGGCACATCAACATCAGCGTCCTCATTCAGGCTAACATGCCCAGCATTGAAGCACAGACCACACTTGATCAGCTCCACTGGGCAGGCCACATAGTCTGCATGCCAGACACGAGACTCCAAAAGCAAGTGCTCTACTCGGAACTCCTTCACGGCAAATGAGCCAACGGTGGGCAGCGGAAACGTTACAAGGACACCCTCAAAGCCTCCCTGATAAAGTGCGACATCCCCACTGACACCTGGGAGTCCCTGGCCCAAGGCCGCCCTAAGTGGAGGAAGCGCATCTGGGAGGGCGCTGAGCACCTCGAGTCTCAATACCGAGAGCATGCAGAAATCAAGCACAGACAGCGGAAAGAGCGTGCGGCAAACCAGTCCCACCCACCCTTTCCCTCAGCGACTATCTGTCCCACCTGTGACGGAGTCTGTGGCTCTCGTATTGGACTGTTCAGCCACCAAAGAACTTACTTCAGGAGTGGAAGCAAGTCTTCCTCGATTCCGAGGGACTGCCTATGACGATGATAGTTTCAGAATAAGGGTTCGCCCATTTATAACAGAGATGAGGAGGAATTTCTTTTCAGAGGGTCGGGAATCTTTGGAATTCTCTGCCCCAAAGAGATGTGGCGGCTGGGTCATTGAATATATTTAAGGTGGAGATAGACAGATTTTTGAACATAAGGGAGTCAAGGGCAAGGGAGTGGAGTTGAGGCCAGGATCGGATCAGCCATGATCTTATTGAATGGCGGAGCAGGCTTGAGGGGCCAAATGACCGACTCCTACTCCTGCTCTTATTTCTTATGTTGTTATGTTCTTATTGCCATAATTCAGCCCACAGTTTATAATGGCATTCAGTCAAAATTGCTAGTCACGGGAATGTGGGAAGGGAGGACCTTGAGATAATCACTATTACTAGGGGGGTAGTGCTGGACAGGCTAATGGGACTCAAGGTAGACAAGTCCCCTGGTCCTGATGAAATGCATCCCAGGGTATTAAAAGAGATGGCGAAAGTTATAGCAGATGCATTCGTTATAATCTACCAAAATTCTCTGGACCATGGGTATGTGCCATCGGATTGGAAAGCAGCTAATGTAACGCCTCTGTTTAAAAAAGGGGACAGACAAAAGGCAGGTAACTATAGGCCGGTTAGTTTAACATCTGTAGTGGGGAAAATACCTGAAGCTATCATTAAGGAAGAAATAGTGGGACATCTAGATAGGAATAGTGCAATCAAGCAGACGCAACATGGATTCATGAAGGGGAAATCATGTGTAACTAATTTATTGGAATTCTTTGAGAATATAACGAGCATGGTGGATAGAGGTGTACCGATGGATGTGGTGTATTTAGATTTCCAAAAGGCATTTGATAAGGTGTCACACAAAAGGTTACTGCAGAAGGTAAAGGTACGCGGAGTCAGAGGAAATGTATTAGCATGGATCGAGAATTGGCTGGCTAACAGAAAGCAGAGAGTCGGGATAAATGGGT
Source organism: Pristiophorus japonicus (assembly GCF_044704955.1). NCBI lineage: Eukaryota > Metazoa > Chordata > Chondrichthyes > Pristiophoridae > Pristiophorus > Pristiophorus japonicus. The sequence goes on along the minus strand of NC_091991.1, from coordinate 80,619,420 downwards.
CCTTTTTGGGTTGGAAATCGGTGTTAAGTGGTGTGCCACAGGGATCGGTGCTGGGACCACAACTGTTTACAATATACATAGATGACCTGGAAGAGGGGACAAAGTGTAGTGTAACAAAATTTGCAGATGACACAAAGATTAGTGGGAAAGCGGGTTGTGTAGAGGACACAGAGAGGCTGCAAAGAGATTTAGATAGGTTAAGCAAATGGGCGAAGGTTTGGCAGATGGAATACAATGTCGGAAAATGTGAGGTCATCCACCTTGGAGAAAAAAACAGTAAAAGGGAATATTATTTGAATGGGGAGAAATTACAACATGCTGCAGTGCAGAGGGACCTGGGGGTCCTTGTGCATGAATCCCAAAAAGTTAGTTTGCAGGTGCAGCAGGTAATCAAGAAGGCGAATGGAATGTTGGCCTTCATTGCGAGAGGGATGGAGTACACAAGCAGGGAGGTGTTGCTGCAACTGTATAAGGTATTGGTAAGGCCGCACCTGGAGTACTGCGTGCAGTTTTGGTCACCTTACTTAAGGAAGGATATACTAGCTTTGGAAGGGGTACAGAGACGATTCACTAGGCTGATTCCGGAGATGAGGGGGTTACCTTATGATGATAGATTGAGTAGACTGGGTCTTTACTCGTTGGAGTTCAGAAGGATGAGGGATGATCTTATAGAAACATTTAAAATAATGAAGGGGATAGACAGGATAGAGGCAGAGAGGTTGTTTCCACTGGTCGGGGAGACTAGAACTAGGGGGCACAGCCTCAAAATACGGTGGAGCCAATTTAAAACCGAGTTGAGAAGGAATTTCTTCTCCCAGAGGGTTGTGAATCTGCGGAATTCTCTGCCCAAGGAAGCAGTTGAGGCTAGCTCATTGAATGTATTCAAATCACAGATAGATAGATTTTTAACCAATAAGGGAATTAAGGGTTATGGGGAGCGGGCGGGTAAGTGGAGCTGAGTCCACGGCCAGATCAGCCGTGATCTTGTTGGGTGGCGGAGCAGGCTCGAGGGGCTAGATGGCCTACTCCTGTTCCTAATTCTTATGTTCTTATGTTCTTATTAATGTTGGGGAAATCCAGAACCATGGGTCACAGTCTAAGGATAAGGGGTAAGCCATTTAGGACCGAGATGAGGAGAAACTTCTTCACCCAGAGAGTGGTGAACCTGTGGAATTCTCTACCACAGAAAGTTGTTGAGGCCAATTCAATAAATATATTCAAAAAGGAGTTAGATGTAGTCCTTACTACTAGGGGGATCAAGGGGTATGGCGAGAAAGCAGGAATGGGGTACTGAAGTTGCATGTTCAGCCATGAACTCATTGAATGGAGGTGCAGGCTCGAAGGGCCGAATGGCCTACTCCTGCACCTATTTTTTATGTTTCTATGTCACTTGGAGCAGCAGCTGGTGGTAGGAAATGGCAGAAACCCCAGGACATGTGGGGCGCTGGAGCCAGGAGCCATGCTGAGGGGGAAGAGCTGTGTGCCGCGGTGAGGGATGGAGGGGGAGTCAAGAACCATGGGAAAGGAGGGTGCCCCAGATTGCAGAGAGAAGCTGGAAACCAGCAATTGTGCTGAGGGACAGGGAGGAGCTGGCTGATGGGAAAGGGCACAGAGCCGATAGACAAGCAAGGGACGAGGAGCCGGCAATCACACCGAGGGACGGGGAAGGGGAAGAGCTGAGAGCCACACTGACGGAAAGTGAGGAAGATTTGGGAATCACGCGGAGTGATGGGAAGGACCGCGCAGTGGTGTCCGGATCGCCTGAGCTTGTGTCCAGCTGTCGTAGTGAGAAGGTATTAGCTGGACAAGCTGAGGGAAGCTTAACGTTCTGTACTAATCAGCTGCGCGGATTTAGCCAATGACATCCCGCAGACTTGGACCTCTCTAAGCGTTGGCTGTCGTCAAGCTGCTCCTAAGAATTCTGGGCCTTGGTAAGTGGCTGCTAATCCTACAGTGTGAGTGTGTGCTCTCCCGCTCAGGCAAATTAAAACTGGTGCTGTCGATGTTTCAGTCGCTTGATTGAGAGACTTTTGAACATGGGTTACCATGTGTGCCAGCTATCTGGCTTACCAAATTTTAATAGCAGTGGTGGGTTTCAGTCAATAAACAACTTGGTGACTGTGATATAGACACGAACCCTGCAAATGTACCACATCATTTTCAGTTCAGTCAGCCTTAACATTGCTTTGATTAAAGAACATGCAGTATTTTCTAGCATGAATCACTGGGTAGAATTAAAAGCTCATACAGTGATGACGCAAGAATGTGAAACGAATTCAACAGCCAAGGAACCACTGGCCCTGAGAATGTAGCGAGGGCTCATGAGTCCTGGCTGCTTTCTTTTGATGTGGAGGTTGGACAGATATTAAAGAGAAGCACTTAAGTACTTGGCTCCCATAGGAATGAGCAGGAAATTTCTTTGAGACGACTGTTAGAAGAAATAATTAAGTTGTTTTAGCAATGGAAATTAATAGGTATTGCATTTTCTAATGATTAAATGGTGCAGTTTCTTGAAACCGTCACTTCAGAATAAACTTGGATATCATTTAATGAAAAGGGGGGTGCCACCACCAGTGCACAGTCTTACAGTGAGAGCGTTTGGAGTGGAAGAGGGCAGTTGCACCACAATCCTCAAAGGTTTTTCTCCCACAATCCCAGACCAGTGGACTCGGCATTGCTACTGTCAGTCTGTTCAGAGACAGGCAAGGCAACAACAACAACCTGCATTTGTGTAGCATTCCATGTCTAACTGTAACAGCTCAGGGCACTTAACAAACAGGAAAATGTGGACGCTGATCTAGAGAAAGGAAAGATTTTGAGGAAGGACCAGAGAGTGACTTGTGGAAGGCTTTGGAATGCAGGAAGTATCCGAACAAGCAGTTCTGGGAGATATCTCAGGAGACCAAGGGCTTAGTAGTTGATGGATTCACCGGGGACAAGTAGTAGTCCAGTTTCAGGGAAGCAGAGGCTATGGGCAAGGACATAAGGCTGAAGGAAGTCATTTAGATTCGGTTGAGCGATACCATGGAGGAATTTGAAGACCGGAACAAAGATCTCAAAGCCGATTCTCTGGGAGACAATGGGCTAGTGGAGCTTGGCAATGATGGGTTGCTGTGGATGAATAACTGAGTGCAGAGGAGATTTCAGGCTGATAAGTCTTGCTGTTTGTGGGAGCTTGCTGTGCGCAAATCGGCTGCTGCGTTTCCTACATTACAACAGTGACTCCACTTCAAAAAGTACTTCAGTGGCTGTAGAGCACTTTGGGATGTCCTGAGGTCGTGAAGGGCGCTATAGAAATGCAAGATTTTCTTTAGCCGCAAATGAGGGCTTCAGCGGTGCTTAGTGAAATTGATTTTCTTGCCAACCCAATTTAAATGAAATGTGCCTCTGTTAAAGTCACTACTTTGACAACTTGGCTTTGTCACATAGAGTTGACATAGTGTAGAACGTGGGGCATTGGATAACATAATAAAACTGATCCAAGCTCAGAACTCACAAAATGCAAATTTGTGTTTGTGGGGCCGGTGCAAGTTATAGCAGTATAGGGTGAGTACGGGGAAACTATTTCCTCTGGTGATGGGAATCGAGAACAAGGGGACATCATCTTAGAATTAGTGCTGGGCCATTCAGGAGTGAAAGCATGAAGCACTTCCCCGCAAAGGTTGTCGAAATCTGGAATTCTCTCTCCAAAAAGTTGTGGGTACTGGGTCAGTTGGAACTTTCAAGACCGAGACCGATAGATTTTTGCACGGTAAAGGGATAAGGAGCAAAGGTGGGAAAATGGAGTTGAGATACAGATCAACTATGATCCAATTGAATTGAGGAGTAAGCCCGAGGGGCTGAGTGGCCTACTCCTGTTCCTAATGTCCCTGTGTTACTTTGCTAATAACTTTCGTCATTAAAGCTGTGTTAAGTTTTTTAATGTACTGGGACCAGACGTCCAACACAGTGCTGCTGAAGGCAGCCTAATCTTGAACGCGTCTGCATTCCTGAGACCACAACTAGGAAGTCACATCAGTTTCAAAAACAACATGTTGTCGACTTCACTGAGAATAGGGTCCCAGGGAAATCTTCCTGTGTTTGTTTACAATGTTACTCACATAGCAACCAGAGGAAGTCATCCTCACAATGGAGATTGATAACGATGGCACTGGGATCTATTTATACCTCACCCCCAAGTAGCTGCTTGGGCAGTGGCAAGTCGACCATGGCGGGAACAAGAGCCAATCTTTTTTTGCCGACCAACGATTCGTAGACCAACCAGGTGTCAGCTGTGGCTCAGTGGGTAGCACACTTGCCTCTGAGTCAGAAGGTTGTGGGTTCAAGTCCCACTCCAGACCTGCGAAGCTGACATTCCAGTGCAGTGCTAATGGAGTGCTGCACTGTCGGAGGTGCCGCCTTTCAGATGAGGTGTTAAACCGAGGCCCCCTCTGCCTTCTCAGGTGGATGTAAAAATCCCATGGGGATATTTGAAGAGGAGCAGGGGAGTTCACCCCAGTGTCTAGTCAATATTTATCTTTCAACTAACATCAGTAAAACAAACTATCTGGTCACTGTCACATTGCTCTTTGTGGGAGCTTGCTGTGCACAAATTGGCTGCCACAATTCCTGCATTGCTACATTTCAAAAAAAGCACTTCATTGACTGTAAAACATTTCACATCCTGAGGTTCTAAAAGGGCTATATAAATGCAAATTCTTTCTTTCTTCTAACGATACCCATCTATGTACACAAGTGTGCATGCACGCAGCATGCTCTTACATGTGAGCCCCTGGAGAGGGAGCAGGAACAGGAATCCAAGCCAAATTTTTTAAATTTCCCTGCCAAACTGGAGGATACCGAGGAGAATCCGAACAATGGCAGCGGACTCGGCACAGACCAGCAACAACAACAATAACAACAACTTATATTTATATCATCATCATCATAGGCAGTCCCTCGGAATTGAGGAAGACTTGCTTCCACTTCAAACATGAGTTCTTAAGTGACTGAACAGTCCAATACGAGAACCCCAGTCTCTGTCACAGGTGGGACAGATAGTCGTTGAGGGAAAGGGTGGGTGGGACTGGTTTGCTGCACGCTCTTTCCGCTGCTGCGCTTGATTTCTGCATGCTCTCGGCGATGAGACTCGAGGTGCTCAGCGCCCTCCCGGATGCACTTCCTCCGCTTAGGGCGGTCTTTGGCCAGGGACTCCCAGGTGTCGGTGGGGATGTTGCACTTTATCAAGGAGGCTTTGAGGGTGTCCTTGTAACGTTTCCTCTGCCCACCTTACCGTGAAGGAGTACCGAGTAGAGCGCTTGCTTTGGTAATCTCATGTCTGGCATGCGAGCAATGTGGCCTGCCTGCTCCACGACGACATGCAGGCCGTGATCCTTACCAACGGATCCACCACAGACCCAATCCACATCCGGACCGATGTCAAACACGGCTGCATCATCACGCCAACCCTCTTCCCAATCTTCCTCGCTGCAATGCTCCACCTCACAGTCAACAAGTTCCCTGCTGGAGTGGAACTAAACTACAGAACCAGTGGGAACCTGTTCAACCTTCGACGTCTCCAGGCCAGATCCAAGACCACCCCAACCTCTGTCGTCGAGCTACAGTACGCGGACGACGCCTGCGTCTGCGCACATACAGAGGCTGAACTCCAAGTCATAGTCAACATATTCACTGAGGCGTACGAAAGCATGGGCCTTACACTCAACATCCGTAAGACAAAGGTCCTTCACCAACCTGTCCTCACCGCACAGCACTGTATTTATATAGCACCTATAACATAGTGAAACATCCCAAGACACTTCACAGGAGTATTATGCGATAAAAATTTGACACCAAGCCGCATAAGGAGAAATTAGCGCAGGTGACCAAAAGCTTGGTCACAGAGGTATGTTTAATGAGCGTCTTGAAGGAGGAAAGAGAGGTGGTTTAGGCAGGGGGTGCCAGAGCTTGGGGCCTAGGCAACAGAAGGCACAGCCACCAATGGATGAGTGATTACAATCAAGGATGCTCAGGAGGGCAGAATTAGAGGAGCGCAGACATCTTTGGGAGGGCGGCTGGGGGGAGGGGGGTTGTGGTGCTGGAGGAGATTACAGAGATAGGGAGGGGTGAGGCCATGGAGGGATTTGAAAATAAGGATGAGAATTTTGAAATCGACCAGGGTTCGGACTTGGTCTCTTCCTGCTTCTGACAGCTCAGAACCTCACCGTGCGATGCAATTCTCGACAGAGCCACAGAGTGAGCGGGTATATTTAAAACGTCTCTCTTAGACAGAGAGTGAAAGATTATATTTTTTTAAACAAACGACCCCTACGTAAAAAGAGGCAGCCATTTTGGTTGCTCTTGATGAATTGCTATTTTGTTTTTAAAACAGGAAGGTCTATCAAACTGTATTCTGCTGACTGATTAAGTCACATTTTCTTCTAATGTTTACAATATACATTAACGATTTAGATGATGGAATTGAGTGTAATATCTCCAAGTTTGCAGATGACACTAAATTGGGTGGCGGTGTGAGCTGTGAGGAGGACGCTAAGAGGCTGCAGGGTGATTTGGATAGGTTAGGCGAGTGGGCAAATACATGGCAGATGCAGTATACTGTGGATAAATGTGAGGTTGTCCACTTTGGGGGCCAAAACACGAAGGCAGAATATTATCTGAATGGCGGCAGATTAGGAAAAGGGGAGGTGCAGCGAGACCTGGGTGTCATGGTTCATCAGTCATTGAAGGTTGGCTTGCAGGTACAGCAGGCGGTGAAGAAGGCAAATGTTATGTTGGCCTTCATAGCAAGGGGATTTGAGTATAGGAGCAGGGAAGTCTTACTGCAGTTGTACAGGGTCTTGGTGAGGCCCCACCTGGAATATTGTGTTCAGTTTTGGTCTCCTAATCTGAGGAAGGACATTCTTGCTATTGAGGAAGTGCAGCGGAGGTTCACCAGACTGATTTCTGGGATGGCAGGACTGACATATGAGGAGAGACTGGATCGACTGGGCCTGTATTCACTGGAGTTTAGAAGGATGAGAGGGGATCTCATAGAAACATATAAAATTCTGATGGGACTGGACAGGTTAGATGCGGGAAGAATGTTCCCGATGTTGGGGAAGTCCAGAACCAGGGGACATAGTCTTAGGATAAGGGGTAAGCCATTTAGGACTGAGATGAGGAGGAACTTCTTCACTCAGAGAGTTGTTAAACTATGGAATTCCCTACCGCAGAGAGTTGTTGATGCTGGTTCATTGGATATATTCAAGACGGAGTTAAATATGGCCCTTGCGGCTAAAGGGATCAAGGGGTATGGAGAGAAAGCAGGAACGGGGTACTGAAGGAATGATCAGCCATGATCTTATTGAATGGCGGTGCAGGCTCGAAAGGCCGGATAGCCTACTCCTGCATCTATTTTCCAAGTTTCTATGTTTCTATGAAATTTCTGGATTTTTAGTGCCCTTTTGGAGATCACCTTTAACAAGCCTGTCCTATTTAACAAACTAGTAGTTTGTCTGCAAGTGAGTGAAAAGGCGAAAATCCAATCGTGTGGTTCAGATCGCAAGAAGTAATTTGCATCAACCAAATAGACCCCCAAACCCTGGGCCTCTTTATTATTCCTAATGCATAACAGCTAGTGAAGGAATCTGGAATCGTCAGACAGCAGTTGCAGTCTTTGCAGCTTTTTCCTGTTTAGGTGTTTGACCTCAGGAAACATTACTAACTACTATATATTATAAAGTTTAATAACCTCGCCATTAGCAGGGCTTCACAACACTGTAACAATGCCATTATAAATAACACTTAAATTGTAAGAAGCTATACTCTGGCAACATAATTCATCGGTAATATTTCAGTAGTGTGTGAAATCAAAAGCAGGTTATTGTGATGATCCACTGCAGTAATATGTCGTGGCCCAACTTAAACACTAATATTTCAAGTATTAAAACAGCCTGGAAAACATAATGGAATCATTAAGGGTTGGAGCAGATGTCCGTTGGGGGAGAAAAATGGGCGTTAAAAGATGGCCTATAAATCGCACCTGTGACTGTTACGCTCCAAAGAAAAAGATCACTTGCACTAGTATATAAGCTGCACCTCCACATTCACTGGTCGAAAAATGCTGCTTGAACTTGTCATTCTGCAGCAGTTCTGTGGCATTCGCTTAAAGTTAACCATAAGAATTAAGTGACATCCTGGTGTATCTGCGTAGAGATCAGGAGTATACTGCTGAAATCACTGTGCCTTCTGAGGCAATGGGCTGCTGCCATACGTGTAGGACCAGAACTGTAGCCGGCGATAATGGTCACTGGACTGCAGCTGTGTGGTTCTCCATGCTTCTCTTCTTAGGCTGTCCCTCAGAGTCGAGGATGACTTGCATCCACACCAATATAAGTTCTCAGGTGACTGATGAGTCCGATGCGGAACCTACAATCTCTGTCACAGGTGAGTTGTTGTGCGCTCCTTCTGCTGTTTGCGCTTGGCTCCCGGCATAGAGACTCGAAGTGTTCGGCGCTTTCCCAGATGCTTCTCCTCCACTTTGAGCGACCTTGGGCCAGGGATTCCCGGGTTGTTAATGGATGGAGGGATGGACTGGCCCACCTTGCTTCCTTCACTCAAAGGATTGCAAGAAAAAATACTCTAGTTTGACTAATATGGAGAGATCGCTCTTGTCTTTTGTAGCCACATAGCCACACACATCATTGAATGAAATTAGAGAGCTGGAATAAAGTACTATGGTAAAACGGTTCACATTGATGCATCACTGAATGATAATTTGGTGACGGTTTATGAAAGTAAAAGCTTATACTTAACGCTTACACACGATGTTTGCAGATTCAAATTTTGGATATAGGACTAAAAACATTTAAAACTCAAACATCTGTTAATTCATGGTGTTAACACTCTTAGGCAGTCCCTCGGAGTCGAGGATGACTTGCTTCCACACTAAAAATGAGTTCTAAGATGACTGAGTTCAATGCGGGACCTCCGCGTGCTCCCGGCAAAGAGACTCGAGCTGTTCAGCACCCTCCCCAATGCTTCTCCACCACTTTGAGTGGTCTTGAGCCAGGGATTCCCAGGTGTCGGTGGGGATGTTGCACTTTTACAAGAAGGTTTTGAGGGTGTCTTTGAAGCGTTTCCTCTGCCCACCTGGGGCTCGCTTGCCATGTCGGAGCTCCGAGTAGAGCGCTTGCTTTGGGAGTCTAGTATCGGGCATGCGAACAATGTGGCCAGTCCAGCGGAGCTGATCGAGCGTGGCCAATGCTTCGATGTTGGGGATGTTGGCCTGAGCGAGAACACTGACGTTGGTCCGTCTGTCCTGCCAATGGATTTGCAGGATCTTGCGGTGGCAGCGTTGGTGGTAATTCTCCAGTACTTTGAGGTGCCTACTATATATAGTCCATGTCTCTGAAGCATAAAGCAGGGCATGCATTCCACTAATTGAGGCATTCTCCTCAGTACAGATCATCGGGCATCTGTGTAATCACTAAGTCTCTCCCTGATGGTTGTCTCCAAACAAGTCAAAGTCATCCCAAAGTATTCATGGCAGCATACATGAGAGACGCATCTACTTCTGTGTTCATGGCCTACATTATTTTGGTCATCACTGTTCCCAATGGTGTTGCAGCCTCCGCAATGTCATAATGCTGCAAAGACAATCTTTAATTCATCCCTTGTGTTGTTGTGGGAATGAAGCCAAGTGTTATCCATTTTAGCCTTTTACTCAGATAGTTCTCTTGTGTTGAGTACCCACAAGCACTCCTGTAAGTGAGCCCACACTCCCTTCAAACCGATAGGCCCAAATATCGAGTCATAGTCACACAGAAACTCTTTTCACCAAGAACTAGGTGACACGGTCGGTTAAGGCCTTTCACCTCTGGGACCGCAGGACAAATCCAGCTCTGACGGATGGGTGAACATCTCCCCTGTCTGCTGGCTGTGAGGGTCCGATGTGAAATGAGCTTCGGCAGTCTCAAGCCCATTCCGAGTGAGCACAGACCCAAAGCACAGAAGCGCCCCTGATTCACCACTGGTTAGTCTCTCTCCGAGCTGGCAGATCTGGGAAATGGAAATGGAATGCATCACAGTGTTGCGGCAGAGAGTGTTCTTTCAGGTTAGAGCTGAGCCATGTTGTTGGGGCAGACTAAAGGGAGATTTACTCTGTGCTGTACCTGACCTTGGCATTCGCAAGCACTCACTACCCTCACCTTGATGAGCATGGAAGTTTTTAAAAAAGCACTAAACTTAACTTACGGGATGTGACATAAGCTCTCTGACAATCTCCTAGACTTGGGAAAGCAGTAGAAAAACACTCTATTAACATGTGGATTAGGCAATAAATACCAGATAGATTGATTAAAAATAACATAAGCAGTATAAGCAAAGATAATATAGTAGTTTACATAACATAACTATTCATATAATATAGAAAATAATAAATATTCGACCCTTCGGTAATAGTCGATCTGAAATAATTTTGATGTCTTTAATAATAACTTTATAAGGGGTTCTTTCTTCTTTGCCCCACAAAATCTCTCAAGATGGCCTCAGAAGAACCTGCAACATGCTTTTGAGATATACTCCTGGCACCCTTTGAAGTTCACCTCGGAGAAAAGGCCCCAGAGTCATTCAACCCGAAAACACCAATGTTTTTCTGTACAACTCGAGACTATAAAACGGCAGAATGGAGACTGAGAGTGGGAGAAGGGTCATGGATGGGGTGATGTAATGGCCTTTTAGCTGAGCTTAAAAGCAAAACCATTGTACTGCGAATTGGGAGATAAAGAAGGGAGACATTTGGAGGGTGACACTGTAATGTGAGCAATGTGATCTTAGTGTGGGCTGTGATTATGTTCAGGTTAACTTAACCCTTAATAAACCTTCAAGTATTTGACTACAGGCAGAGGATTGTATCCTTTGTAATATTATAAAATTTATATTTACATTCAAAGAAAGAACTTGCATTTATTTGGCATCTTTCGGGACAGCCCAAAGCGCTTCACAGCCAATGAAGTACTTTTGAAGTGTAGTCACTTGTACTGTAGAGCAGTGGTTCTCAAACTAGGGTCCAGGTCTGTAGATACTTTCCATGGGGTCTGTGAAATAATGTGAAAGTGCTTCCCAAGAATGACTGGCCTTACACCTAACATCAAAAGTTGTTCATGGATGGAGGGATAGATTGCCCCACCTTGTTTCCTTCACTCAAAGGATTGCACAGAAAGAAAAAACGCTCTCATTTGATGAATATGGAGAGATCGCTCTTGTCTTTTGTAGCCACATACGTCATTGAATGAAATTAGAGAGCTGGAATGAAACATAGAAACATAGAAAATAGGTGCAGGAGTAGGCCATTCGGCCCTTCCAGCCTGCACCACCATTCAATAAGATCATGGCTGATCATTCACCTCAGTACCCCTTTCCTGCTTTCTTGCCATACCCCTTGAACCCTTTAGCCGTAAGGGCCATACCTAACTCCCTCTTGAATATATTCAATGAACTGGCATCAACAACTCTCTGCAGTAGGGAATTCCACAGGTTAACAACTCTGAGTGAAGAAGTTTCTTCTCATCTCAGAACTAAGTGGCTACCCCTTATTCTTAGACTGTGTCCTCTGGTTCTGGACTTCCCAACATCAGGAACATTCTTCCTGCATCTAACTTGTCCAGTCCCATCAGAATTTTATATGTTTTTATGAGATCCCCTCCCATCCTTCTAAACTCCAATGAATAAAGGCCCAGTCGATCCAGTCTCTCCTCATATGTCAGTCCTGCCATCCCAGGAATCAGTCTGGTGAACCTTCGCAGCACTCCCTCAATAGCAAGAACGTCCTTCCTCAGATTAGGAGACTAAAACTGAACACAATATTCCAGGTAAGGCCTCACCAAAGCCCTGAACAACTGCAGTAAGACCTCCCTGCTCCTATACTCAAAACCCCTTGCTATGAAGGCCAATATACCATTTGCCTTCTTCACCGCCTGCTATACCTGCATACCAACTTTGAATGACTGATGTACCATGACACCCAGGTCTCGTTGCACCTCCCCTTTACCTAATCTGCCACCATTCAGCTAATATTCTGCCTTCGTGTTTTTGCCCCCAAAGTGGATAACCTCACATTTATCCACATTATACTGCATCTGCCATGCATTTGCCCACTCACCTAACCTGTCCAAGTCACCCTGCAGCCTCTTAGCGTCCTCCTCACAGTTCACAACGCCACCCAGTTTAGTGTCATCTGCTTGGAGATATTATACTCAATTCCTTCATCTAAATCATTAATGTATATTGTAAATAGCTGGGATCCCAGCACTGAGCCTTGCGGCACCCCACTAGTCACTGCCTGCCACTCTGAAAAGGACCCATTTATCCCGACTCTCTGCTTCTTGTCTGCCAACCAGTTCTCTATCCACATCAGTCCATTACCCCCAATACCATGTGCTTTCGTAAAACATTGATACATCACTGAATAATTTGGTGACAGTTTACAATAGTAAACGTTTATACTTAACACTTATAAATGATGTTTGCAAATTCAAATTTTGGAAACAGGACTAAAAACATCTTAAACTCAAACATGCCTCCCATAGGTGTCAACATTAAGTTTGTAACGACTCACAACTCACCTGTTGTGCTGAACTCCAGCTAGGAATTATTCATTTAAGTTGATGTATAAACTGTAGATGAGCACTGATGTAGATTTCACCACTCCTACAGTGTGCCGGAATTCCTATACAATGACACAACCCATTCCTCGAACAGGCAAAGGCCGCCCGATACAATTCAGCAACTTGCACTCAAACCCCCAAGACAGGGAATTAGGGATGTTTGGCAGACTAGTAGTCACACCAGTTGTGTTAAATAAGCAAGCATGTTTATGATTAAGTTTTTTGATGATATCAATGCATATTAATTTAAAAGCATTGGCCTAAAAATTGTGGTCCACTGCGAAGCTCCAGAGCACACTGGGGGGCCTGCGGAAAGAATATACACTTACTTAATGGGGGGCTGTTATTCGTAAACTTGCTGTCTGACGCTGTGTGCTGGAGGGCAACGCAATGGCCCAAGGATCCCAGGGTGCAGCCTGTGCGGAAGACTACCTGGGATCACGTGGGCCTGGTCCTCCAATCAGGAAACAGGATTAGATTTCACATCATTTTTGTAGGGAATCCCGTAATCAGATTTAATTACAATTACTTTACAGGATTAGAATGTAATTCCTAATGAGCTTCATTCCACCAATTTCATTACATCTTAGTTCTGTTAGTAAAAATTTAATTTGCTGATAATAGTTATCAACATCGTTAAAACTCCAATCTTCACAGAAACAAGAAAAACTCATGTGATACAATTAAATTATCCAATTTCCGAGATGAAAATGGTTAAAACATGCCTGAGGTATCCCCTTGCGCTGATGCAAACAGGCCCGGTGCCTGTTTGCATCAACCGTAAAATGTTCGTACGCAATTGCTGGGCAGTTGGTGCACAAATAGCCCAACTCTGCGCCAGCAATTGCTTTTCTTTGGCCATGCGGATGATCTGTCGATGCGTACGTTGACAGATCGCAAGTTAAGGATACAGTGCATGAAATCCCGAACATGCGTGCGATTTCAGTGGTGGTACAAAGGCTTATTCTCAGACCCACCACAAACTCTGGCCCATTATGTGCATTACATCCTATCTCAAATAACCAACAATAAAAGCTACATACTTTAATGTTGAACTAATCTCACTATAAGGGAAATGGTTAGCAAAACGGTCCTTAAATCAGTAATAGAATTTCTTTCTCGTTAGTAATATACGATATATCTTTTTTTGCAGTGGTGTCTAAAAATCCCCCAAAATGAGCTAAATGCAATAATTTCTAATGATATAGCTTCATCAGTAGCCAACAAATCGCTGGCTATCAAATAAAGTGTACAAGTTTTTAAAAAAGAGAAAATTTATGGACATGCATAAAACAAACGATAAAAATAGTAAATAAATATAAACTGAGGATTGGCTTTTATGGAAACTGCAGGCTGTAGTTTTATTATTGAATGTGTTTAGTTTCATTCAGTTTAATTTTGCCGGGAGGTGGTAACGGCAAATGTGGCATAAGCAAAGGAATGATGCTTTAATAAAACACTCTTTAAATGCAGCACTTTCATATTATGGCGGAGCAGGCTCGAGGGGCCGTATGGCCTACTCCTGCTCCTTTTTATTATTATGAGTATTGTATTGTATTATAATTTAGATGGGGGGGGGTGAGGGGGGGGGTCCATGATTGCTAATCCATTTGTAAAAGGAGTCCTTCAACTAAAAAAATTTGAGAACCACTGATGTGGGGAAATTGCATCTAGCTTTAAAGTACATTTGGTTTTAACTTGACCGTACCAAGATAAAAAGGCAGAGCCAAGTACACCAGGCACCAAATGCAACATTTTGTCACACTAAGGGCATGCTCAGTGTGAGGAATGTGCTGCAACAGCCTCCGCTGTGAAGCAAATCTATTAATGTTTGTATCCGGAGACATCTTATGAAGGACTTTCTGCTCTGTAGATGCTGGTCCAGCAGCAAGGACCACTTCCGCCAACCCTTCAGCATCAGCACTTGACCCCGTGCTGCCTCATTCTTATCACTAAATAATGGGCATGAACATAAGAACATAAGAAATAGGAGCAGGAGTAGACCACATGGCCCCTCGAGCCTGCTCCGCCATTTAATACGATCATGGCTGATCCGATCATGGACTCAGGTCCACTTCCTGCCCGCTCCCCATAACCCCTTATTCCCTTATCGGTTAATAAACTGTCTATCTCTGTCTTAAATATATTCAATGACCCAGCTTCCACAGCTCTCTGAGGCAGCAAAATGTCTGGGCTGCTGCGTGATGCTAATGCGGTGATGCTGGCCGGTGCAGGGGTGAATATTCTTCTACACCTACACCCTAAAGACTTCTCCATGATTTGTGAAAAGAGCAGATGGGGAATATTATTAGGATTGACACGTAATTAGACATTCAGGTGCAGTGTTTTTGTGAAGGGCTCGTGACCAATCGGTATGATTGGACACGTTGATGCAACATATGGTGCCGGTGATAGAATGTGCGATTAGTATGATATGTACCAGGTGGTCTGCACACCCCTGCAACCTCCGAGGGCCAGCACCTTCCTTCTAATTCCACTGTCTTCTGCGCCTGTACTGTCAAAGGCTTCTCCTGGAATGGATTACCATCTGCTCCACTCTCTGCCCTCCTATTCCGTGGTAATTTGGCCTTTAAACATAAGAACAGTGTGAATTAATAAGAGAGGCTGATGTGCCACCTGGCGTGACATTCATTCATTTGAATTTCTTCAATAACTCACACTTGAAAGAAAAGCCATGTATGTCTTCCACATTATGAGAGGCTGATATGTGAATGTGTATTACGTTCATTAATGTGATTATTTTCACACTGCCTATACTTCACTCACAGCTTTAACAATACCCCATGTACTGCTTTCATCTCCATATAGCACATGGTAATACTCCTGCATTACCTCGGTGCTCTTTCTCAAGGCACAAAACTTCTTGTGGTCCTCCTATCAGGTCCTCGCAGTGGTCAGTCTCGAGTTCTCCTGAGTCGGTAATCTTCTGCTTTGCTCTTGGTGTCTGAGGTTGGTTTATGGGCTGTGGTCCAATCACACCACGTTCAACCTGCATTTCAACAGTGCTGCCGCCGAGAGACTTCATGCACTGTTCAGTGAAGCAGGCTTTTGTACATCTCTGACCTTTTTAACCAAGCTCTGTGCTGGGCAAACAATGAGATTTTATCTTAGCCTAGTGTCACTTTAGCTGTTGAGAATTGTGAGAATATCACTGTTACAGATGTATAGTGGTTGCCTGGTTACCTTGTGTCCTGCTAACAAATTCATATTACACAGAAACTTTGGCAGAAACATTGTGTGCACCATCTTAATTTGAGTCTATTAATTTCTGCAAAGTTACGGATCTTTATTTGTGAAAAGCGGACACTTTAACCTACAGTGTCAGAGAACAAAACAGGATGAAAGGTACACTTAATGGGTCATTTTAACCTAACCTGTCCGGCTAGGTCACTGGAGAGTAAAATCGGGCAGCGTGTGAAATGGGCGACCATTCTGATCCTGTCAGTATCCTCCTGGGCGGGTTCAGTTAAAACTATCCCAACATGCTTAAAGAGAAAACGTTTCTCGACTCTGAGAATTTGGTGGGCGAGGACGGGTGGTTGCTGACCTCCTCCCCACCACTTTCCCCAAACGCATTGATCCTTGCTGAGGTAGAGTGCAAAAGGTGCAGATATTTTCCAGTACTTTTGCCCACATGACTATTCTTCCTGTGTGAGCCTTGATGCTCAGTGTGAACATGGCAATCACTATAGCCTGTCCTTGACTGGATGCCCGCACACATGCCCTACCAACAGGTGTCGCTGTGTGGCAGTCAGCAGGGGTAATTCTGGCTGATATACTCTTCCCTTAACCCAGGGATGCTCAGGCCATTTGTAATGTTCCTATCACACCCACCCTTCTCCCCCTCCCCAGCCATTTGTAACACCCTTATCGCCCTTCCCCACTGGCACACTCAACACAAAACGGGTCCCTCCCTTCAATGGCTGGACCACTCATCACTTGAGTTCACTGAACCACAGCAAAAGCTGCTTCAAACACTAATTGCTCCCAATTGTATTATTCCACTCTCTTTGCAGATCAGGTACCGAAGGGTCATCGACACCGAGGCAGCCGCACAGCGAGTAAGAACAATCGGATATAACACGACAGCCAGAATCAGAGACCTTAAACCCCACACACGCTACTATGTGGAAGTCAGGGCCTACAACAAAGCAGGAGCTGGCCCTGCCAATAGACAAATCGCAATCACTACAAAGAAAGCACGTATGTATCGCTTCAGTGATGTGTGATTTTAGCATCGCTTGTTGTAAAGATGTGGCTGTCAATTGCTGTACCATTTATCATCCAAAATTCTGCTGTGTCAGCTTGGTTGAATTAGTAGCATTGTCACCTCTGGCCCAGAAGGTTGGGTATTCAAGTCCTAAACCAGGACTTCAGCTCTTCATTTTGGTTGGCTATGGGAATGCTGCATTGGAAGAAGTGCTATCTTTCAAATGAGATGTTGTACTATGGTCCCATTTGCCTGTTTGGGTAAATATTAAAGATCCCGTGGCACAATTTAAAGAACAGGAGGCCTGTGCCAATATTTTTCCCTCAACAGCATCACCAAAAATCCCAGGTTAACATCTTACTGCTGATTGAGGAGTGATTCTTCATTGGCTGTTGCGTGTGCATACACACACTGTGCTGGAAAATTCTTTGTGAAGTCCTTTGGGATAGTTTAGTGATCAGGTGCTGTGTGGTATCAAGTATTTATTTATTTTAAAATGGCCATCTT
This sequence comes from Pristiophorus japonicus, assembly GCF_044704955.1. Lineage (NCBI taxonomy): Eukaryota > Metazoa > Chordata > Chondrichthyes > Pristiophoridae > Pristiophorus > Pristiophorus japonicus. Next base: position 80,602,038 of record NC_091991.1, on the reverse strand, counting down.
CTGAGGCCAAGCTTGAAGGGTACGTTAAAAGCTGCTCAACTTCCCGATCCCATGACAGTGTATTTCCAGACGGAGGCATTGCATAGTAATCAGGAGTGAGAAGTCTGGCCGATGGGTGCTGTAATTGGCCCAGCCAATTACAGCATCTCCAACTCCCCCTCCTCAGCTGGGATCAGATCATTCGCCACAGGCTGGGCACCTAACCGAGATCTTCCTTGAGCTTTATATGTTTAGCTGCTCCCTGAATAACCTTCCTGCTCTCTGAATAACCTTCCTGCTCCCTGAATAACCTTCCTGCTCCCTGAATAACCTTCCTGCTCCCTGAATAACCTTCCTGCTCCCTGACTAACCTTCCTGCTCCCTGAATAACCTTCCCGAGCTATGGGAGAAGTCTTTCGGGACACGGCACCATATTCAGAAACAAAGAGGTTGCAGCAACACAGTTTGTGGCATTCTTCACTGCCTCCCAGTACCTCACCCAATTGGCCATTCTTCACAGGTTGATCTAAACCAGAAGGTTATTTGACCGTGCAGGGCACCACAGGCGAGACCAAAGCTGTCCTCATCCAATTCCTATCTGAATTTCCCAGCGCTGGATAGTGCTCAGGAGGTAGGAAATGCTGACACCCTGCTCAACTCCACCCACCCCATCCTCCTGCCGAACCAGCCGGGGCACACTGATGTTGCAGCCCCGACCCAATCTCAGAGTAGAATCAGAACTGAAAAATGCAAAAAGAACATGGCAAAAAGTTCACACGACAGGCAAAACCACACTTGTTGCAGTACAAGAGTCTTCTGGCAGTCGATATTGCTGCAGTCCCTGTTGATATCTGCTCGACATCAATTGTCTGAAAATTCCCAAATATCTTCCCATCACTGTTCAGTATCCCGGCAGTTCTAAAGTTGAGCACAGCTATCTCTTAAAGTTTCATTGACTACATCGCAGTCCCCTCTGGGAACCTGTTCTTTCTCTTCTGGTGTAACCTGTCAATTATAAACTGCTGATCTGAATTTAATTTAATTATTCTCCAGCTCCCAGCAAGCCGCCAAGAATAATCGACACCACGTTGGTTGGCACCCACTTCAAGATCTCCTGGGAAGCGGTCAAGCCATTGGACAACGAGTCAAACGTGGAAGGCTACAAGGTACGTTACAAGTCGAGCAATCGTGTGAACGGTGATTCAGACTGTGGAAACCCCATTATCCACATTCCAGTCCTTCTCTTTCTCGATTATCAGCCAGAATCCTCGTGGGACAAATCCTTGAGCGAGAGGTCACCTCGGCTGGTCTGTCCGCTGTCATCAGTCTCCCCAGTCTGACATAAATCAGCCTCACAGCCCACAAGATTCCGTGCAGTGTGTGTTGTTTGTATAAAGCTTATTCTCATTCCCATGCCACAGGTATTGCTGTACCATGCGTCTGGGGACCCACCAGCACCGGTTTCAGTTGTCCGCTCATGTTCCTTTTCAGTTTTGGGTGATGATAGCAGCTCCATTTTGCACGGAAGAGAATGAAAGGGACTGGAAAAACTGCTGGGATTTATCCCTGTTGATTTGACAGGACGAATGTTAAAACAATCACTGCTCTGAAATATGCACTCCTTTGCATTTTTATTCCCTGCTTTCCCACATTTCTCTCTCGCTCCTCTTCTGAAGGTACTGACTGCTGCTGTCATAGCTTCATCTCCAACCTGTTCTCCCTTTGAGCACGGCCCTAACTAGAAGTGTGAGATCTTAGCATTTACCCTTTAGTCACTGATTTCACAGCACAGCTGCATTAATGCATGCATCCAATTGACCAAGAACGCAATTAAAAATTTGATTTTAAAGAAAGACTTGGATTTATATGACGTCTTTCATGACCATCGGACGTCTCAAAGTGCTTTACAGCTAACTAAGTACTTTTGGAGTGTAGTCACTGTTGTAATGTCGGAACTTTAGATAACTTAAGTTCAGTTACATCTCATTATTCTGCAGCTACCTCTAAAATGTGACTGAGCTTGATCTCCTCATTAGAAAATGTTTCATAGAGCCCAAGTTATGATACAACCAAGTTATGTGGAAACCAATTTTAATGAAAACATTTTTTTAAACAAATTTCAGGTGATACCACAAAGCAGCAAAATAGTCTTGAGTATCAATCAGATAGCTATGGAATGCTTGGGTTTTGATCAGATAGCTATGGAATGTCTGGGGATTCATTAAATATCTATGGACTACTGAGAGGAAATGAAGTCGGGGTGTCAGTCTTTGCTTTAAAGGAAACTTGCACATTGTGCTGAGCTCTGTCCAGTTCACCCGGACAATTCCTTCCTTGCTCCTCATAATCGCCAGGGCACCTCTGCAGGTTAGAACAGGAAGCTTCTATTCTGACTCAACAGCCCTGATCTATCTTGCTCAACTCCACCTGTCCCTCCAATCCCTTGAGCCTTTATGATCCCATTACACTTTTAGGGTCTGAGTATTTTGCAGCTTCCCTGATAGTTCCACAGTAAACACTCCACCAAATGTCCCTCGTCTGTGTTGAGTTAAACAGTCTCGGCGGGGGTGAGGGTGGTACAAGTGGGCCTCGGTGTCCCTGGGGTAGGGCAGGGAAACATTAACCAGGGGCTCTTGCTCCCAATCGCTAGCTGAGATCCCCTGCCGAGAAATGCAGGCACACGGCCCTGCTACAGTCAAATGGACGGCCACCATGCACTGGCCAAGCTCACACATGAAGAACAGGACGACACTGGAGGGCTGCCAGGGACCGTGGAACGGTGGCCCCCTCAAGGTATCAGGGTCTTTAAAGAAAGACTTGGATTTATATAGCGCCTTTCACGACCACCGGACGTCTCAAAGCGCTTTATAGCCAATGAAATACTTTTGGAGTGTAGTCACTGTTGTAATATGGGAAATGTGGCAGCCAATTTGCACACAGCAAGCTCCCACAAACAGCAATGTGATAATGACCAGATAATCTGATTTTGTTCTGTTGATTGAAGGTTAAATATTGGCCAGGACACCGGGGATAACTTCCCTGTTCATCTTCAAAATTGTGCCATGGGATCTTTTACACCCTCCTAAAAGAGCAGACAGGGCCTCGGTTTAACGTCTTATCTGAAAGACGGCACCTCCAACAGTACAGCACTCCCTCAGCCCTGCACTGGTGTCAGCTTAGATTTGTTTATGTGCTCAAGTTCCTGGAGTGGGACTTGAACCCACAACCTTCTGATTCAGAGGTGAGTGTGCTACCCACTGAGCCACAACTGACAGGAGGTGAATGCACCTGGCCTACAAAAATCATTACAAAAGAGCTCTTCGAATGATGGCCCTGGCCTAACAAAAATCTTCAGGCCTACCTCTGGCCGCACAGAGGCTCTCCTCTCCCCGATTTCCTTACCCACTGACTTCCAAATCAACTCCATGGAGGAACCGTCGGATTCCCTGCTGCCCCCACCCCTCCCCACCCCAGGTATTGTGACGAGGCCCGACCATGAAAATGACTCGGGCCTCTCGCTGCGGCCCACTTCGACCAATCGGCGGGCAGTATGATGGCTCCACCCACTGTTTGCCCGGAGTGGGCTCCCGCTGGAAATTGTTGCGTGATCTCTGCTGCCGACGAATGTTATACACAAAACCCAAGTCAGGATAAGAACACGGCAGAATTCCTTGCACAAAATCGTTTTTAAAACAAATTGGTTGTTAGAAAAAAAATAATCTCATGAAACCGCAAGGCAGCAAAGTAGGGTAGGAAAGGCCGGATACAATTACTTGTTGAAAATGAAGTCTATGCTTTGTGAGGAAAAAACTTGGGTTGTGGTAAGAAAATTCCATGCTCTCCATGCACACCCCTGTTGTCTGGAGAACAAGCTGCCTTTATTCATGTTCTCGGATAGTGATCAGCTCGAGTCCAGCTGGGCTAGCTCCTTTCTCTTGAAGCTGTGCAAATCTATTACCTTCTTCGATTCTGCAAACCAGCGAATCAAAGTGCAACAAAGAAAGACTTGCATTTATATAGCGCTTTTCAAATCCTCAGGACGTCCCAAGGTGTTTCTGAGCCAGTGAAGTGCAGTCACTGGTGTAATGTAGGGAAACATGGCAGTCAATGTGGGGCCCAGCAGGATCTGACAAACAACAGTGAGACAAATTACCAGCTAATCTGTGTTAGTGATGCTGATTGAGGGATAAATGTTGGTCAGGACACCCAGAGACTTCCCATGTTCTTCTGCCAATAGTGCCGTGGGATCTTTTGCATCCACTCGCGTGGGCAGACGGGGCCTCGGTTTAACCACTAATCCCAAGTACAGCACCTCTGACACTGCAGAACTCCAGTATCAGACCAGGTTCTGTGTGCAAGTCTCTGGAGTGGAGCTTGAATCTTCTCTCTGAGATGAGAGTTTTACCCCTGAACCGAGGCTGACCAAGCTTCCAAGGATGTCAGTCGCTTGGAGCTGAATTTTCCCCACCATTCTGCGCTGTTTCTTTTGCATCCGCTGTTTTTTTTGGAGCAGACCTAAATCTGCAAGTTTTGCCAAGGTTTCTGCACCATCGTAAACTACTTATGGACGATTTTTTTAGTTCCTGATTTTTTTAGTTCCCGATTTTTGGACGTCACTGGGGGTGCCGACTGCCAGCAGTGCCATTTCAGGCCATTTAAGCGAGTTTGGCCAACTAGGAATTTTTCAAAAACGGCGCAGTGCACCCTTCTGAAAAACCTTACCTGCACTTAAGAAAATCAGAGCTGCGAAGGCGCCATTGTTTTAGTGGAGCAAAGTTAGGTTTCAGAGAGAGGGAAGAAGAGCTGGGAACGGGGGGCGGTGGTGTGGGGGGCCGGGGGGGCTCGGGATAGCAGCGGCACCAGAGATCTACAATTGCTTATGTCTTGCTGCATCCTGTATGTTTCACTTTGCAGCCTCAGCCCTTCAGTGTGTCCCTCGTTACCCTGGCAACCTGTTTTTCGGCGCTGACCTTAATCTCCACTCACAGAGCTTAAGGACAATCTGTGCCGCTCCAAATTCAAAATTTATTCCAGCGAAACTGGCAACTTATTTTTGGGGCGCAGTCGGCCACTAAAAAATCGGACGTATCTTTACAACTTCGGCAAAAATCGGCAATGTGGAAAATTGACCCCACGGTCACCAGTGTTTCCCCTGCCGTCTCGCGTCTTAGGAACAGCCGGTACCTCCTTCCAACAGAGTCAGAAGTGCACTTTAAGCAGGTGCGAGTCTCTGATAAAATGTTTTCCAAAAAAAACTGCCTATTTGGCTGGGGGGTGGGTGGGTACATGAATTGGGCTGGGGTGGTCAGGAATTTGGGCTGAGAGGGGCATGAACTAGGGGCTGGGCGGGATCAGAAACTTGGGTTGGGATGGGGGAGCTCTATCCTGTCTGGCAGCGAAAATGTTCGTTTAGATAATCACAGCGATATTCTAGGCAAAAGTCCTTAAGATAATCGATCGCTTGATAATCCATAGCTAGATAATCCATAGCTATACAGCTCCATGTGGCACAACTCCAGCTCACAATACAGGCCCCGACTTCCAGTGCCGGGTTCGAGGGGTCTACTCATGCACGGGAGGAGGGGGGCGGAATCCAGGAGGCACAGGCGCAGAAAGTCGCTCAAAACACTAGTGCAAATAATCACTCTGTTTAAAAATTGGTGCAAAAAGAACAGGCATTTCACTCTTAATCTTCCCACACCCAGAATTGATTGAGAGTAATTACTTTCGCTTGGCAATTGCTGGCGAGCTGGGAAGGCAGGTGAGGGGGCCTTGCACATGCCACTCGGTCCTGGCATTTACCCTGAGCCAATTGACCAGGATGGGAGTCAACACCCGTGCCATGTATGGCACTTTCTGGAGCTCCGTCCCATTGGGGGCGGGAGTGTCTGGGAACATCTGGAGTGTTGCCTTTGCCGTTCCTTCGCAGGTGACAACCATTGCAGACAAAGACAGAAAGATCTGAAAAAAAACTAGACTGACACTCCAGCGCAGAGCTGAGGGAGCGCTGCACTGTCGGAGGTGCCGTCTTTTGGATAAGATATTAAACCGAGGCCCCGTCTGCTCTCTCAGGTGGACATAAAAGATCCCATGGCACTATTTTGAAGAAGAGCAGGGGAGTTATCCCCAGTGTCCTGGTCAATATTTATCCTTCAATCAACATAACAAAAACAGATTATCTGTTCATTATCACCTTGCTGTTTGTGGGAGCTTGCTGTGTGCAAATTGGCTGTCGCGTTTCCCACATTACAACAGTGGCTACCCTCCAAAAGTACTTCATTGGCTATAAAGCACTTTGAGATGTCCGATGGTCGTGAAAGGCGCTATATAAATGCAAGTCTTTCTTTACCATTGTTAATGGCTCCCTTTGTTCAGGTGTTATCCCACTTCATTTCAAAAGCTCCACCATCCTCCTCCGAAGCTCTGGAATTCCCTCCCTAAATCTCTCCGCCTCTGTACTTCTCTTTCCTCCTTTAAAACACTACTTTAAATCTAGCTACCTACCTCTTCGCTCAAGCTTTTGATCATCTACCCCAATATCTCCTTATACGGCTCGGTGTCATATTTTTTATTTTATATAGCATTCCTGTGAAGCTCCTTGGGACATTTGTATTACATTAAAGGTGCTATATTAATATAAGTTGTTGTTGTTGCTTAACAACCCAAACTTGGCCCATCTACCCTCTGCAACTATCGCCTAATTTCTAACTTCTTATTCTTGTCCAAGGTCGTTGAACATGTCATCGTTGGTTAATCTCTCGCTGTTTAATCCTGTGTGGCCCGGTTTCTGTCCTGTCAACAGCTCAAAGACTGCCCTGGTCAAAGTCACCAAAAGCATTCTCTGTCGCTGACTGTGGCACTTTATCATCTTGACCACGGTCTGTCACAGTATCTCCTGCACTGCCTCTTCTCCATGGCCCAGCTCAGAGGGGCTGCCCTTGCATTGGTCGACTTCCACTGGTCCCAATGCAACCAATGAATCTCCGGCAATGACTTCTCCAGCTCCTGCACAGTCACCTCCAGAGTTCCCCAGGGATCCACCTTCGACCCCACTTCCTCCTCCTCTGCAAGCAGCCCCTCTGTGGCATTGTACATATGCACAGAGTCATCCTCCACACATGTGCTGCCGACAGCCAGCTTTATGTCTCCAACACTTTCCTCAATCTGATCCCCAGAACCATCTGTAAGCTCTCATGATCGGCAATGCCTGTTTTATGATGGATGTCCAGAGCTGCACACAGATGGGCCAGAATTGTACCTCATTCATCAATTATGCAACCTCTTTAGATTTGTACTCCACCCATCTGCCTTTGCAGCATCTCTATACAGGGTACTTCATTTGCAGTTAAACATTGTGCTGACAGTTTCATAGGCTTATCCAGCAGGATCTGTTTACTGATGGGCACACAGTACCGTGATTCTATTTAACACAGATCTTTTTAGTTCCTGCTTCCCATAATACTTATTTTACGCTTATCCACTTTGGACCTTATCTGGTACTTTTGGACCCAATTGCTTAAACGTTGCATTATCCTCTCTCCTATTATTTATAAGTTTGACCACCTCATTCAAGTTATCTTAACAGCGTCAAGGGTATGTGGCCTTTAAGTGGCCGTGTCCCTTTAGATTTTCAGGGCTGGCTGGCTGTGCCAGGTATCAAACCCATTTTCTCAGCACACTTCCTGACCTGGGCCAATGTGCACTGGGGAGTGCATTGTAATCATTTAAATGTCTTGACCTTTTGAACTCTGCCACGGTCAGGTCACTATGGTACCAAGCCTGCTTTGTGCTCGATATACTTTTATCGACACCAACACCTTGCCTCCCCGTGCTTGCAAACATCGCACCACCACACCTACGCCGCGAATATGCAGTCTCCGGAGGTTACAAACGTTACACCAGCAAAGACATGCCGATCCAGGTCGACTTGAACAACCTCCCAACAACCCGTCTCAAATCTAGGCCATTTTGGACTGTTGCCAAATCCCTTCAGCGATCTCCCCTCAGCCTTGATGACCGATGGTAAAATGCCTGGTAGAACTGCGACATACGGAATGGATTCCTTACAGATTTCACAACACCATTGATAGCTCTGGATAAAGTGTAGTTGTGCAATCCTGCAATGCACCATGGCTCAGCCCATAGTTACATTCCAATTAATATGATCATACTTCTAAACTGGGACAAGTATCAAACCTTCCTCGCAAACAGTGGACAACCATCAACCGCCTCAAAACCGGTCACGGTCGATACTGCCACCTTCTCCATCGGTGGAAGATTAAAGCATCCCCATCATGCGACTGTGGAGCTCCTAATCAGATCCTGGAGCACTGCCCTCAGAGGGAATTCGCAGGCAGATGCAGGGCATCCACGCTATTACACCGGAGGCTTTGGCCTGGATATCCAACTTGGATATTGACACTTGATTTGCTTTGCTACAAACATAAAAAAGAAGATAGAAGAAGTACTTGGAACACTGTGAATCTGCCGCTACATAATCCCCGTTGTATCCGGAAGCAGTCATGTCCCACTCTTCCCAGTTCAGCTTCGGTTATACAATTCCATGCATTCCAAAGGAAGTCACCCATTATAAAATTATTAACTGTACAAACCCTTCTAATCTCGTATAAGATGCCTTATTTTTCTTTATCTGCCCTGGGAGTCTGTACCAGACCCCAGCTGTTACCCCAGTCCACTCCTAGTGCACCCCTCCCCACCTCATTCACAAATATTGACACACCTCTGGGCCCCCTTGCAAATAGCAGAATATCTCAGGGGGCTCCCTACAAATATTGACACATTCGGAGGGATGCCCTACCCTAACCTCTGAAAGATGGTATCGGCTACACAAAGGGAAATAGTGCTCTCCTTGCAGAAAATATTTTTTATTAGTTTGGGGCAGCGGAAATAATAAACACTCGAGAATATAGAAAGCAGAATTCTGAATACACTATGCTTGTGGCATATAACGTGTCTGAACCCAGAAGGACCGAAATCTAATGACCTCAAGGCCTCCACCCCCTACGGTCCCATTATGGACCCCTGGGGTTTGTAGACCCGAGTTTGCAAAGCTAAGTGTTGGGTGAGGTATCCAATCACCACTTGACAACAGAAGAGGAAGAATATTGCTTTGGCTTCCCCTTTTCATATAGATAGCTGATTCATTTACAGAATTCCCAAATCTAGTTTGGGATGATTAAAAATCCATGGGCTAGAATTTCAAAAAAATCCACCAGCTGCCCAAAATACCGTTAAGGTTTTAAAATTACCGCCGGCAATAAATTCCATAAAAAAAGGAAAAAATTCAACCTGACGAAAGAAAATGGACTTTAACCCCGATTCTCAGCGAAAAATGGAATCTTGGGCTGATTGGGTGGTAATTACTAAAATTTACACTAAGGCTGCAGGTTGGGCCTCGGAGGGGGGAAAACACAAATAATATTTTTTCCAAAAAACATAAAATGAAAAATCAGAAAACACTCTCAGGATCCTTTTCACCTTAATCGCTGTAAAATAATTTTAAAATAATCATTAAAAACCCATTAACTTACCCTTTTTTGCCAGGCTTCTTACCGACCGCCCAGTTCCCGCTGCTTCTCGTGGGTGTTTTTTTTCTACTTGCCTACGGGTCACCGCTGAGCCAAAATTCGGGCGATAGCGGTTTTTGGACGGTGCACGCCAGCGATCCGCTCCCCAGCGGTATTTCGAAACCGCCGGCGGAACTCTTTCTGGAAATTTTCGCCGGGCGGTTTTCCACCCAAACCGACCGATACCACCTAGAAACCGGACGGAGATACCGTGCAGATTCTAGCCCCATGAAACTGGCTTTTGAACAAGAGTCTGTTTACAGAGTTTAAGGACCACACCTGCGTGCTTTGAAAGATTATTAATAAACCTGTGGTGCACCTTGTTGCATGGCCATAATCTCCAACACAAGGGAACAATCTGTTGGTTCACCTCCATAATGAGCCTCCAGAAGGCCAGAGGTTTCCACTGTAAGTGGCCCCAAGGCGGGAGACACATACTTTCTATCACTTTAAACTCATCAGAAAGCTGAATGAACTGTTGGACTGTGGTTTCAAACACAACAAACATTGAATTCCACGGTAATTTATTCTGTTGATTTCTTCGTGTAAGTTTAACATTAAAAACTGATGGGCGGGGTGGTGGAAAACCTAGGTAAATAAATGGCTGCAGACAAAAAACACACAATCTCCTGGACTCAAAATATCGTCGTTTCTAGGTGATCTTTTGGAATGTCCTCTTGAAATGAAAGAGTTCTTGTTCTGCCATTTTCTTGTCCAGGGCTCACTGTTTTACACCTCAATTCCACATACTAAATGCCCTTAATTTCCTCCAAAAGTCAATCATGGCCAGGTAAACAATGAAGTATTTGTTCAAACTTACGTGATAAGTTATGTTCTCCAGAAATTTTAAAGTAGAACATAAACCTTCAACCAAAATGTTAACCGAGGCTCTATCTGCCTGTTCCATTGGTTGGTTGTTGAGCAGCCAGTGACATTACTTGTTGAAGATAAGGCAGTTCCCTCATTGCTTTAGCCAATATTGCTTCCTCAATCAGCACCATAGATAAGCCGGGCTCACTGTGTTTTGTTGGATCTTGCTGTGTGCAACAGCAGAGATATTTGATACATAACAGCAGTCATTGTACTTTAAAGATGATCCATTGTATGTGAATCACTTCGCGATCTTTCTGGGAGCTGCAATAAGGTGCTTTGGAGGCCAATTGCTTCCACGGTAGAGAGATTGAGTAAATCGATGGGTGATTCAAACTATAAAGAAAGAACCTTGCATTTATAAAATGCATTTCACGCCCTCCGGGTGTGCCAGAGCAGTCAGTGTATTGCTTTGAAGTGCAGTCACTTTTGTTTTGTGAGCAATTGTAGCAGCCAGTTTGAGCACAGCAAAGCCCCATTAACAGCAATTAGCTGAATGACCAATTTACCCCTCGCTCTGTGTGGGACCTTGTGATGCACACGTTGGCTGCTGTGTTTCTCTATACAATAGGGAATAGAGACTTTACAATAGTGACTGTACTGTAAAAGTATTTCATTGGCTGTAAATGCCTTGGGGTATCCTGAGATTGTGAAAGGTGCTATATAAATGCACATTTTAAATTTCTTTAATCTGTTATGGTGATATTGGTTGAAACATAGAAACATAGAAAATAGTTGCAGGAGTAGGCCATTTGGCCCTTCAAGCCTGCACCACCATTCAATAAGATCATGGCTGATCATTCCCTCAGTACCCCTTTCCTGCTTTCTCTCCATGCCCCTTGATCCCTTTAGCTGTAAGGGCCATATCTAACTCCCTCTTGAATATATCCAATGAACTGGCATCAACAACTCTCAGCAGCAGGGAATTCCACAGTTTAACAACTTTCTGACTGAAGAAGTTCCTCCTCATCTCAGTCCTAAATGGCCTACCCCTTATCCTAAGACTGTGTCCCCTGGTTCAGGATTTCCCCAACATCGGGAACATTCTTCCCGCATCTAACCTGTCCAGTCCGTCAGAATCTTATATGTTTCTATGAGATCCCTTCTCATCCTTCTAAACTCCAGTCTATAAAGGCCCAGTTGATCCAGTCTCTCCTCATACGTCAGTCCAGCCATCCCTGGAATCAGTCTGGTGAACCTTCGCTGCCATCCCTCAATGGCAAGAACGTCCTTCCTCAGATTAGGAGACCAAAACTGAACACAATATTCCAGGTGAGGCCTCACCAAGGCCATGTACAACTGCAGTAAGACCTCCCTGCTCCTATACTCAAATCCCCAAGCTATGAAGGCCAACATGCCATTTGTCTTCTTCACCGCCTGCTGTACCTGCAATGCCAACTTTCAATGACTGATGAACCATGACACCAAGGTGTCGTTGCACCTCCCCTTTTCCTAATCTGCCGCCATTCAGATAATATTCTGCCTTCGTGTTTTTGCCACCAAAGTGGATAATCTCACATTTATCCACATTATAAGGCATCTGCCATGCATTTGCCCACTCACCTAACCTGTCCAAATCACCCTGCAGCCTCTTAGCATCCTCCTCACAGCTCACACTGCCACCCAGTTTAGTGTCATCTGCAAACTTGGAGATATTACACTCAATTCCTTCATCCAAATCATTAATGTATATTGTAAAGAGCTGGGGTCCCAGCACTGAGCCCTGCGGCACTCCACTAGTCACTGCCTCCCATTCTGAAAAGGACCCATTTATCCCGACTCTCTGCTTCCTGTCTGCCAACCAAATCTCTATCCACGCCAGTACATTACTCCCAATACCATGTGCTTTGATTTTGCACACCAATCTCTTGTGTGGGACCTTGTCAAAGGCCTTTTGAAAGTCCAAATACACCACATCCACTGGTTCTCCCTTGTCCACTCTGCTAGTTACATCTTCAAAAAGTTCCAGAAGATTTGTCAAGCATGATTTCCCTTGCATAAATCCATGCTGACTTGGACCGATCCTGTCACTGCTTTCCAAATGGGCTGCTATTTCATCCCTAATAATTGATTCCAACATTTTCCCCACTACAGATGTCAGGCTAACCGGTCTATAATTATCCATTTTCTCTCTCCCTCCCTTTTTAAAAAGTGGTGTTACATTAGCTACCCTCCGGTCCATAGGAACTGATCCAGAGTTGATAGACTGTTGGAAAATGATTACCAATGCATCCACTATTTCTAGGGCCACTTCCTTAAGTACTCTGGGATGCAGACCATCAGTTCCCGGGGAATTACCGGCCTTCAATCCCATCAATTTCCCCAACACAATTTCCCGCCTCATCAGGATATCCTTCAGTTCTTCCTTCTCACTGGACCCTCGGTCCCCTAGTATTTCCAGAAGGTTATTTGTGTCTTCCTTCATGAAGACAGAACCAAAGTATTTGTTCAGTTGGTCTGTCATTTCTTTGCTCCCCATTATAAATTCACCTGAGTCTGACTGCAAGGGACCTACCTTTGTGTTCACTAATCTTTTTCTCTTCACATATCTATAGGAGCTTTTGCAGTCAGTTTTTATGTTCCTGGCAAGCTTCCTCTCATACTCTATTTTCTCCCTCCTAATTAAACTCTTTGACCTCCTCTGCTGTATTCTAAATTTCTCCCAGTCCTCAGGTTTGCTGCTTTTTCTGGCTAATTTATATGCCTCTTCCTTGGATCTAACACTATCCTTAATTTCCCTTCTTAGCCACGGTTGAGCCACCTTTCCTGTTTGATTTTTACTCCAGACAGGGATGTACAATTGTTGAAGTTCATCCATGTGATCTTTAAATGTTTGCCATTGCCTATCCACCGTCAACCCTTTAAGTATCCTTTGCCACTCTATTCTAGTCAATTCACGCCTCATACCATCGAAGTTAGCTTTCCTTAAGTTCAGGACCCTAGTTTCTGAATTAACTGTGTCACTCTCCATCTTAATAAAGTATTCGACCATATTATGGTCACTCTTCCCCAGGGGGCCTTGCACAACAAGATTGCTAATTAGTCCCTTCACATTATACATCACCCAGTCTAGGATGTCCAGTTCTCTAGTTGGTTCCTCGACATATTGGTCAAGAAAACCATCCCTAATACACTCCAGGAAATCCTCTTCCACCACATTGCTACCAGTCTGATTAGCCCAATCTATATGTAAATTAAAGTCGCCCATGATAATTGCTGTACCTTTATTGCACACATCCCTTATTTCCTGTTTGATGCCATCCCCAACCTCACTATTACTGTTTGGTGGCCTGTACACAACTCCCACCAGCATTTTCTGCCCGTTGGTATTCCATAGCTCCACCTATACCGATTCCACATCACCCAAGCCAATGTCCCTCCTTACTATTGCATTAATTTCCTCTTTAACCAACAACGCCACCCCGCCTCCTTTTCCTTTTTGTCTATCCTTCCTAAATGTTGAATACCCCTGGATGTTGAGTTCCCAGCCTTGGTCACCCTGGAGCCATGTCTCCATGATGCCAATTACATCATATCCATTAACTGCTATCTGCGCAGTTAATTCAGTTGGTGGCAGTTGCCCAGGACACTGGATGAACTCCCTGCTCTTCCAAAAAAAAAGTATATGATGTTTTATGTACAAATTGTAATGTATTTGCTGCATGGGTTCTTTGCTTAAGAAATTGCTTTAAGAACTAGTTGGTTTATTAACAAATGTTTGACAACCACAATACCAGTTCATCCACTAGGCTCACAATTACATACCTCATCATGGATGACCGCGACCCAACTGACTGGGGTTTTATTGAGTCATGTGAACATCACATGACTGGCTAAGCCACTCACAATGCAACAGCTCTACAAACCTGTGAGCATACATTGCACATATGAAAAGGCAAACAGGGCTTCTATAACATCTGACAGGAAAGGCAGTAGTCTTGGTAATGCAGCACTTCCTCATTACTGCACTGAAGTATTAGCCTGGATCAAGTGAGACTTGAACCCAGTACCTTAGTGAGGGGAGAGTGGTAGTACTGAGCCACTGATGCCCTGTAACCTCATGCAGCTCCCAGCAAGTGATAACATGGAAGAAGCCCTGAGGAAGATCTTGGAGCATATTTTTTCTGTCTTCTTGCCCAGGAAACAGTGTATGGAAGAGAGGGGAGGTTAATATTTATAGGAGAGGAGAAATGGGGCAAAGTAAAATCTACGTTGAATTTATTTAATGCCTCAAATACTTTTATGGGTGCTGTACTGTATTGACTCAGGTTTGGCCTCTACTAAAAAATTTTCACACAAATAATACAAATTGTCCTGGCCAATATTTATCCCTCAATCAACATCACTAAAATAGATTATCTGGTAATTACCACCTTGCTGTTTGTGAGAGTTTTCTGTGCACAAATTGGCTGCTGAGTTTCCCATATTACAACAGTGACTCCATTTTAAAAGTACTTCATTGGCTGTAAAGCGCTTTGGGCCATCCTGAGGTTGTGAAAGGCGCTATATCAATACAAGTCTTTCTTTAAGTGAACTCAGCAGTACTGGTCTGCGAACAGTAGAGTGTCTTCATGCTCAAGTTTCAGAATCGGTTGCTATACTAGACCTATCAACAATTGAGAAATTAGGGACACATACTTCACAAGGCTGTCAACAAATAGGAACAGCCAATAGATACGCCATGGGACTGTCAGCAAATAGGAACAGCCGATAGTTGACCATGGGACTGTCAGCAAGTAGGAACAGCCGATAGATATGCCATGGGACTGCCAACAAATAGGAACAGCCGATAGATACGCCATGGGAATGTCAGCAAATAGGAACAACTTGTATTTATATAGCACCATTAACATAGTGAAAAGTCCCAAGGTGCTTCACAGGAGCGATACCAATCAAAATTTGACACCAAGCCGCATAAGGAGATATTAGGACAGGTGACCAAAAGCTTGGTCAAAGAGGTAGGTTTTAAGGAGTGTCTTAAGGGAGAAGAGAGAGGTGGAAAGACAGAGAGGTTTAGGGAGGGAAGTCCAGAGTTTAGGGGCTAGGCAGCTGAGAGCACGGGTGCTAATGGTGGAGCAATTAAAATTGGGGATGTATAAGAGGTCAGAATTGGAGGTATGCAGAGATCGCAGAGGGTTGTAGGGCTGGAGGAGAGTACAGAGGTAGGGAGGGCTGAGGCCATGGATGGATTTGAAAACAAAGATGAGACTATTTAAATCAAAGTGTTGTCAGACCGGGAGCCAATGTAAGTCAGCGAGCACAGGGGTGATAAGTGAACGGGGCTTGGTATGAGTTAGGATATGGGCAGCAGGGTTTTGGATGAGCTCAAGTTTATGGAGGGTGGTAGGTGGAAGACCGGCCAGGAGCGCATTGGAATAGTCAAGTCTAGAGATAACAAAGGCATGGATGAGAGTTTCAGTAGTACATAAGTTGAGGCAAGGGAAGAGATGGGCGATGTTACGGGTGGAAGTAGGCGGTCTTGGAAATGGAGAGAATATAGGCTCAACTCAAGATCAACTAGGACAGCAAGGTTGTGAATGGTCTTTTTTAGTCAGAACCCAGGGAGAAGGATAGAGTTGGTGGCCAGGAACAGAGTTTGTGGAGGGGATTGAAGACAATGATTTTGGTCTTCCCAATATTTAATTGGAGGAAATTTCTGCTCATCCGATACTGCATGTCGGGCAAGCAGCGTGACAAATCGGAGGCAGTGGAGGGGTTGTGGTGAGGTTTGCTGTGGGAGCGGGACGAGAAGCCAGTGCAGGTTTGTCTCTGGCTACGACTGGATAGATAGGAATGGAGCAGTCGAGGACAGTCCCAGCTATTGGGACGACGGTGTAGAGGAGTTGGAGGAGGGTAGTGTGGTCAACGTGCCAAAGGCTGCAGACAAGTTGAGAAAGATGAGAAGGGATAGTTTACCATAGTTACAGTCACACTGGATTTGTGACTTTGATCAGGGCCATTTTACAGCTGTGGAGGGACGTAAACCTGTTTGGAGTGGTTCAAACATGGATCCCCAAGAAAGATGGGCATGGACTTGAGAGGCAACCTCACAGGCGCATGTCCTGCAGCTGGCTGCCTCCTCTGCCTCCATAGCCTCCGTAGCCTCCTCTGCCTCCATAGCCTCCGTAGCCTCCTCTGCCGCTGTGGTTCCAGTAACTGCCGCTTCTCCTGCGGCGGCATCAAGGGCTTTGGAAAGGAAAGGGAGGTTGGAGGTAGTTTGCAAGGATGGGAGGGGTCGAAGGTTGTTATTTTGAGAAGTGGCGTGATGATGGCACAATTTGAAGGAGAGAGGGACAGTACACGAGGAGAGCGAACCATTAACAATAACAGCTCACTTGAGGGCCAGAAAGGAAAGTTGGGTGGTCAGCAGTTTGGTGGGAATAGAGTCAAGGGAGCAGAAGGTGAGTCTCATGGACACGAGGAACTCGGAGAGGACATGAGAGGGGAGACGGGAGAGAAACTAGAGAAAGAGAACTGTCCATAGGTGTGCATTGAGGCAGTCAGCAAATAGCTGACAGATACCCCATGATTCTGTCAGCAAATATGAATAGCTGACAGATGTCAATGGAAGGAATCTGCTGAGAAACACGAGTGTAGACTACCATTTATCTGTTTTATGACATATATCACACATAATATAACATTTTCTGTTGTGCTTTTAGGTGCTGTATAGAAGGAATGGCACAGTAAACGGTACACTGTTACAGACCATAGGACATAATATAAATATACCTATTCACGACGAGGGAGACTACATTGTGGAAGTACGGGCCTATGGTGAAGGAGGAGACGGAGCAGTCAATTCAGTCAAGATTTCTAAAAGTAAGTTGGTGGCTATTCCTTTCTCAAGAAGTTGCGTGTACAGATAGCTGGCCGGTTATAATGGACTCTGGGAGCCTGAGTGGCTGCTTGATGGAGGGATGAGCCCTTCCATTCTCTCATTCCCTATCACAGGAAAGGCAGTATTTTGATGTCAGTCCAAGATGTACAGTTAGTGGGAAAAGGAATGGAAAAATCTACAGTTCTGCCATTGTAGCTTCTGGAATGACTATGGTTGTCACATCATTAATTTTCCTGGATGTTCATACAAGTGTTGATTACTCTTTATGTAGAGAATTTCTTCCTGACATCTGACCATAGCCGTTCTCCAATTTCAATCAGTTTTGCCTTGTCCTACTGTTATGACTTACCGCGATGTAGTGCTCCGTGTTTACCTCTTCTGTATTGTTTAGGATCTGATATACCTCTTGTAAGTTCCCTCTCAGACACCACCTTCTGAGGCTAAAGAGTCCCAGTTTCTCCAGTCTTCCATATAGGTCAGTTCTCTTGACACTGGAGATCAGCCTCGTGACTTTTTGGCACTATCACCAGGGCTTGAACTTGTGCCTTGGTTATCAAGGCTGGGCACATTTTATACCCCATTGGTAGGGGAATTCAACCTCACAATGGAACATGGCCACTCACCCTCACAATGGAACATGTTCACTCTCCCTCACAATGGAACATGGCCACTCTCCCTCACAATGGAACATGGCCACTCTCCCTCACAATGGAACATGGCCACTCACCCTCACAATGGAACATGGCCACTCACCCTCACAATGGAACATGGCCACTCTCCCTCACAATAGAACATGGCCACTCACCCTCACAATGAAACATGGCCACTCTCCCTCACAATGGAACATGGCCACTCTCCCTCACAATGGAACATGGCCACTCTCCCTCACAATGGAACATGGCCACTCACCCTCACAATGGAACATGGCCACTCTCTCTCACAATGGAACATGGCCACTCACCCTCACAATGGAACATGGCCACTCACCCTCACAATGGAACATGGCCACTCACCCTCACAATGGAACATGTTCACTCTCCCTCACAATGGAACATGGCCACTCCCCCTCACAATGGAACATGGCCACTCTCCCTCACAATGGAACATAGCCACTCTCCCTCACAATGGAACATGGCCACTCTCCCTCACAATGGAACATGGCCACTCTCCCTCACAATGGAACATGGCCACTCACCCTCACAATGGAACATGGCCACTCACCCTCACAATGGAACATGGCCACTCTCCCTCACAATGGAACATGGCCACTCTCCCTCACAATGGAACATGGCCACTCACCCTCACAATGGAACATGGCCACTCACCCTCACAATGGAACATGGCCACTCACCCTCACAATGGAACATGGCCACTCACCCTCACAATGGAATATGTTCACTCTCCCTCACAATGGAACATGGCCACTCACCCTCACAATGGAACATGGCCACTCACCCTCACAATGGAACATGGCCACTCTCCCTCACAATGGAACATGGCCACTCTCCCTCACAATGGAACATGGCCACTCACCCTCACAATGGAACATGGCCACTCACCCTCACAATGGAATATGTTCACTCTCCCTCACAATGGAACATGGCCACTCTCCCTCACAATGGAACATGGCCACTCCCCCTCACAATGGAACATGGCCACTCTCCCTCACAATGGAACATGGCCACTCACCCTCACAATGGAACATGGCCACTCTCCCTCACAATGGAACATGGCCACTCACCCTCACAATGGAACATGGCCACTCCCCCTCACAATGGAACATGGCCACTCACCCTCACAATGGAATATGTTCACTCTCCCTCACAATGGAACATGGCGCCACTCCCTCACAATGGAACATGGCCACTCACCCTCACAATGGAACATGGCCACTCACCCTCACAATGGAATATGTTCACTCTCCCTCACAATGGAACATGGCCACTCACCCTCACAATGGAACATGGCCACTCACCCTCACAATGGAACATGGCCACACACCCTCACAATGGAATATGTTCACTCTCCCTCACAATGGAACATGGCCACTCCCCCTCACAATGGAACATGGCCACTCACCCTCACAATGGAACATGGCCACTCTCCCTCACAATGGAACTTGGCCACTCCCCCTCACAATGGAACATGGCCACTCACCCTCACAATGGAACATGGCCACTCACCCTCACAATGGAACATGGCCACTCACCCTCACAATGGAACATGGCCACTCACCCTCACAATGGAACATGGCCACTCATCCTCACAATGGAACATGTTCACTCTCCCTCACAATGGAACATGTTCACTCTCCCTCACAATGGAACATGGCCACTCTCCAATACTGAATTGTCTCAGTGGATCATGTCCATTCACCATCCCAGTGGACAATGTCACTTTTTTTGTCGTAAAACTCTGCTTGGTTTCAAAAATAAAATGGAGGTTTCAGTCTCTTTGGTCAACAGGGTGGGGTGTTGGGGTTAACTTGATAATCTGAGGGAAGCCATTTTATAACTAAACTACCAGGTGTTTGAACAGAGGAGCTCAAAAATGTGTTGGATTACGAGAGTGAGTTTGGTGTTGTACACACATGGTTAATTATCCAACCCAACACAAGTGTTGCTTTTTGATAATGTACAATGCACGACCCCCAGTGTTGTGTTCAGCCAATGCTTATTCTTGCAATCTTCTCTCATTGTGTCTTTTGAACCTGCCTAAAATCATGAGGAAAAAAACCCAGGGTGATGAAGTCTTTAATTTTTTTCCAAAAATGTGTTAAAATTTCACATTATGTTGAACACCGAGTGGTTTTGGACAGCTGTTTGAGGCTTTCAGAAGCTATTCTTTGAGGCTGTTTTGCAATACTGTGCCATATTGTTTCCTCCAGATCTGTAAGGCATCTAATTATTTCCAGCCGCTGCTTAATATCCATTCAGCCCCGTGGGCACAGTGTTAGTGCAGCAAGCTGCTTTGTTCACACTGTGCCAAATCGCATATCTGCTGCGCTCTGCAGCATTTCCAGATGTGCAGAATATGACCTGAGCTGCGGCTGTAGGCTGACCATTTGCCAGTGTAAAAATTTGAAGGACATTCGCTGGGCAGGAGTTGGGCAAATAGCGGGTTTAGGCGCATGCACTTTGCATACCTAAACCCGAAAGTTCTGGGGACCCCACAGGCACGTGCACACTTCGTACGCACCTGTGGGGAGCACAGTTTTTGGCTCGATATCTTTCAGCGTGTCCTGAACTAGAGATAGCCATTAGCAGGTCTAACATCGAGATACAGTCATTCTTGTAGAAATGTGCCAAGCTCCCGATCCTGTGCCAATTTTCAGCATTACATCACACAAAGAATATGTAGTACGAAACAGAGAATGTGCCAATAAATTTTCTATTCAATACTCACTTGTGCTCCATCATGAGTTTATCCAGAGAATGAGTGAGTCTTGCAGAGCTGAGTTAGACGATCTAGGAGCAGGCAACAATTGGGCACTAGAGCTGTCTTCGTCACCCTTGGGTTCGCAAGGAAAAAATTGCCAGAATCGCCATTTCAGATCGTTATTCAGCCACCCCACTGCCGGAAGTGCGCTTTTGGACATCACTTGAGGACAGGTTTGGGCGTTGCTATGTCCGTGGCTCGAGACCTTAAAACTGTCATGGTAAGGGCTCACCCACGAATAGAGACCACTTGGATGAGGTGCCAGCACTGCTATAGTGTAAAAGTGCCTTGTGTGTTGTGTGTTCACTAGCCAAGAGATGGAAGGCAGCAATGCCCAGTTTTTCATGTAACTAACTGAGCAAGTCAGGTAAGGGTGCACGATATTCCTTTGGTACATTCTACAGTATATTCTATGGTATATTCTGCCGTCTCAATTGGTAGCTCTCCTGCCTCTGAGTCAGAAGGTAGTGGGTTCAAGTCCCATTCTAGAGACTTGACCACAAAATCTAGGCTGAACTCCTAGTGCAGTAGCAAGGGAGTACTGAACTTACAGTCTTTCGGATGAGATGTTAAATCGAGACCCCCAACTGCCCTCTCAGTTGGACATAAATCCAATGGCACTCTTCCAAAGTTCTCTCTGGTGTCCTGCCCAATCTTTATCCTTCAACCAACATCACTAAAACAAATGAGCCCTTTTACCTGCACTCCACAGTCAGTATCACATTGCTGTTTATGGGAGCTTGCTGTGCAGAAATCGGATGCTGCGTTTCCTACATTACAAGAGTGACTACACTCCAAAAGTACTTCATTGGCTGTAAAGCGCTTTGGGACGTCCGAGGGTCATGAAAGGTGCTATATAAATGCAAGTATTTCTTTTATCTTTATGGTATTCACCCTTTGTGGGCAACCAGAATGAAACTAATACTGCACACATTTGAATGACCACTGCTCTCTTGCAGATGACATTGTTGCCAATGGAGTAAGAAAGGGCATGAAATTGATAAACTGCTGCCTTTCCTTTCATAATTGTGAACTTTGAACTCCTCAGCATCAAGCGAGTCACGGCTAGACATTTCCGCTCTCTGAGCAACCTGAGCAGAGTTCTGTGGTCCAGCTTTGGTCAGCTGAGAACCAACTGAATCCGTTATCACTCAAGAAGAATCGGTGCATTTATCCCTTCGTCTCCCGCCATTCATCATTTCTTTCTCTGCTTCCTCACCGGCCCTTTCTTCACAAGTCACTGTCTCACAAACCTCGTCCGTCTCAAAGATGGGAGTCAACATTTTTGGAATTAATTTCTCAAGTTCAAGGATACTTTTAGCAAGAGACAAAATTTGCCAGGCAGCGAGTATTTCTAAGAAGACTTTCGCAGCACTGAAGCTCATTACTGAAGCTCATTATCGAAGGCTTGTCTCCCAAGTGAATGGCAGATCCTCTGTTCTTTCAGTGGTCAGTGTTGGGCTCTTAATGCTCAGAAATGGCCAGTTTGTAAAACGTGACCGAGACCTGATCTAATCCCTCAGACTCCAGCCGAATCTTATTTAAAATACTTTGTGAAACAAAAAAGCATTATTTTAGAAGAGTGTTTGAGTTAAGTTGATGGTTTTCGTCTTATGTGCAATGAATTTGCAAATGATTGGGTGATTTTCTTTGCGTGGACCAGGTGTACTCCAGGCACTGTTCTGACACCGGTACCTATAGCTTTTGATATGTTACACTGCAGGCTGCACGTCACACTTTGACCAACTTCACTCACCAGTCAGTTAAATGCTACAGTTAGGAGGTATCCTGGGACCACCTATAATCCCCTGCTGTAAAACACATTAACAATTACATTTTTTAAAGATTTTTAAGCAGGTCAGTGGACCTGGGAGCCTTTGACACTTGGCTTCACTGTGCAGTGCAGTTCAAAGGGGTCATTTGCTGAGTATGGGCCAGCGACAAGTAATCTCTCCTAAGAATAATATTAAACTGACAGTGTGCCCACAACTTTTCTACTACATTCTGGCGACAAGCAAGGTCTCCCATCATTAGTGCATGTTTGGAAAATTAACAATAACAACGTGTATTTATATAGCACCTTTAACATAGTGAAACGTCCCAAGGCACTTCACAGAAGTATTATGAGATAAAAAATTTGACACCGAGCTGCATAAGGAGAAATTAAGGCATGTGACCAAAAGCTTGGTCAAAAAGGTAGGTTTTAAGGAGGGTCTTGAAGGAGGTAGAGAGGTGGAAAGGTTTAGCGAGGGAATGCCAGAGCTTGGGGGTCTAGGCAACAGATTGCACAGCCACCAATGGTGGAGCGATTATAATCGGGGATGTTCAGGAGGGCAGAATTAGAGGAGCGTCGTACTAGGCTGGTGTGAAAGAAAGAAATACTTGCATTTATATAGCACCTTTTACAACCCCAAGACGACCTAAGGTGCTTTGCAGCCAAATAAGTACTGTTGTTGAAGCATTGGCACTGTTGTAATGTGGCAGTCAGTTTGCGCACAGCAAGGTCGCGAAAACAGCAATGAGATAATGTCCAGATAACGTTTGTTTTTAATGATGTTGGTTAAGGGATAAATATTGGCCAGGACATAGGGGAGAACTCCCCTGCTATTCTAGTGCTATGGGACCTTTTACATCCACCTAAGAGGGCTGGCATGGTCTTAGTGTAATGTCTCATCCAAAAGATGGCACCTCCGACAGTAGTGTACTAGAGTGTCAACCTAGATCTTATGCTTCAGTCTCTGGAGTGGGGCTTGAACCGACAGTCTTCAGGCTGAGAGGTGAGAGTGTTGCACTGAGCTATGGCTGACACAGTTGAAGCTCATACGACGTGAGACTACCCTCTAAAGGTGGTCTCACGCCTCTTACCTTTAGTGGGATCCACAATAAAATCCCCAACCTAACTCCTGGGCTACGTTGATACTTTTGCGTCCATGCACATCTAAAAGTGTTTTAAGAACATAAGAATTAGGAGCCGGAGTAGGCCATTCGGCCCCTTGAGCCTGTTCCACCATTCAATAAGATCATGGTTCATCTTCTACCTCAACTCCACTTTCCTGCACTGTCCCCATATCCCTTGATTTGTGGCAGGAAAATTGGCTCATTGAGCATGGCTTTAGGAATGGGGAAGAGCAGAAAGAGAGTTGGCACAAACAAACTGTATCATTGGGTCGTAACTGTGCATGGGACCAAGAGCTGTTTCACCTTTATTTGGAGCTGTCTCCAGTGATGCTTCTCGTCCTCATTCTAATGTCCGCATTTCCATTGTTTATCTAGAAAGAGCGAGAATATCATTACCAATGAGTTCAGCAACACAAACATTACATCAGTACATTTATGCTCTTTTCCCACCACTCACACAGTTAAAAGGAAATCCTTTAAGATAAGTGAACTTTTTGGGGGAGGTAATCATTGATGCCCTTCCCATCTGTCGGATTAAAGGAATCTTTGTTATCTTTGTTGGAGCAGCTTTTGTGTGGTCTGATAGCTATGGCGCTACTTCCAACTGGGGCACTTGAACCTGTTTTAATACATATCGTTATTTAATTATCTTAATGGAGTTTTTATCCTATCAAAAGAAGCAGAGGGGAGAGGTTTTTTTTACATGCTGAATTGTTTAATGTGGAATGAACTGCCTGACAGGGTGGTGGAGGTAGATTCAATAGTAACTTTCAAAAGAGAATTGCATGTATATTTGGAAAGGGAAAAAAAAATCAGGACTATAGGAAAAAAGCTGGGGAGTGGGACTAATTGGTTCGCTCTTTCAAAGAGTCGGCACAGACACGATGGGCCGAATGGCCTCCTTCCATGCTGTATGATGATATGATTCTATGCTATGATTCTGCCCTCTATGACTTTGTAAGATAAGAAAGGGAAAACAAGGGTTGCAGCCACCTCGGTTCAGGTGTGGTGTACAGGCTAACGAAGTTACATGGGGAGAAACTGGAATGGACGTGCATCCAAGCCACTTAAAATAACAAATTGTACATCAGGGATCGAAAGACAGAAGCCCGTAGCACAAGCCGTCAAAGGCTGATGTCTCTAATGCATAGGTATGCCTATCATCTCTGGCCCTACAAGGCAAATCAGAATCTCTGTGATCTGGCAGAGTGCCAGTCTTACGAAGATCCCTGGTGTGGCATCTGATGTGTTTTCTCTCTGTCTTCCTCCCTGTTGAATAACCATTTCAGCATCAGTCAATGTTGCGACTGCCAACCAAGCCAAGCATGGCGTCCTGCCATCTGAGCCCAAATCCCAGGCAAGTCTGGAGTTTGGCCCTGCTCTCCTATTGGCTGCATTGTGTTACCAGATTTTCCATGGTGGCGGAGGCCGTGGGAAGGGGGGTGGTGCTGGGGGAGCTTTCAAATAATCTCGTATCTCTACAGTGTCCGCTAATTACATTTCATTACAAAAGTAGAAAACGCACTATGAACTTTGCTGTAATATACACAAGTCACAAATCAGTTCAGGCATCCTGAATATTGTTTAGAGTATTGCCTATAATAATATTTATCTGGAGCTGTACTATTTCTCCAGTGGGAGGCTTGTGCAAGATAGCAATGAAAAGGAAGGCCTAATGCAGTCGGTTAGCTTCATCCTCCATGCCACTAAATATTTACTCATTCAATATTATATGAGTACTTTGGCATCATTCAGTACATTCCATGCTTTGATATGAATATTTGACAAGTGCTTGCACATATAAATACTTACAAATAAATATTTAATTCCAGGATCACATTTGGGAGTTTTGCCTTTTGATCCTTTAGCTGGCAATCCAACTAAAATTATTGCAAACAACCTTCCAAGTAAAAATTCAGGCGGGATTTTCGGCTTTGCTCATTCTGAGGCGGTAAAGTTTGCGTCCGGGAGCAGTTTGCGCCTCAATCAGCAAAATTGGGCAGCTGGGCCCTGAGTGTGGGCGGGGCGCTAAGGGAGGCGTTACACACCTCTCTTAGGGTGCTAGTCTGGCTGAGCATGGGAAAATCCCAAGCTAAACAGCCGGCCCGGGAGCGCTCTGAGAGAGGCCGAGGGAGAGAAAGAAAACCTGAAAATAACTCACCAAAAATATTCCCAATACATAGCCCACGCCACCACAACATAAATCACAAAAAAAAAAAGAAAAAACAATCACACTTACCTGAGGTGGACATTACTGACCTCTCTGTAGCCACGACAGGTCGGAATGCCCGTTTTCACAGGCGGTCCCAGCAGGGCCCGCTGTAGGGCGTACGGGTCGGGCGGACTCAAATATCGTGCCAGTGTCGTAACCAGAGGCGTTGCACACCAGCTCGCCTCTTCCAGGCGGTAATGCTCCGCGCCCCGCTAAGACGGGCCCCGAAAACCCCCGCGGGGCGCTGAAGAGCTAACCACCGCCATTGTCGTCCCTCCGGGATGAAAACAGAGACGGACAGCACCAGAAAATGCCCCAGAGTCACAAATGATATCCTCTGTGACTGTGATCATAGTGCTATCCTTCTCATCCTCTCAACCTCTGCAGCCTTTGGCACAGTTGAACACGCCGTCCTCCTCCAAAGCCTCTCGTCCATTGTCCAACTGAGTGAGACTGTCCTTCACCTGGCTCGACCCTTACCTGCAGTGGTTTCTCTTACCACCCCCGCAACGTTACCTCTGGAACCTCCCAAGGCTCTATCCTCAGCTTCCTTCTATTTCTCATTCAGATGCTGCACCTTGGCGAGATCATCTGGAAACACAACGTCAGGTTGCACATGTACGCTAATGATACCCAGCTCTACCTCACTACCACCTCGTTTCACCCCTCCACTGCCTCTGTGATGTCAGACTGCCTGTCCGTCATCCAGTATTGGATCAACCAAAATTTCCTTCAATTAAGCTTTAGGGTATATCGGGCAATGGTGAGACCGCACCTGGAGTCGTGTGCACAGTTTTGTCTCCTGACCTAAGGAAGGATATACTTGCCATAGAGGGAGTGCAACAAAGGTTCACCAGACTGATTCCTGGGATGGGGGGAATTGTCCTATGAGGAGAGATTAAGTAGACGTGGCCGATATTCTCTAGAGTTTAGAAGAATGAGAGGTGATCTCATTGAAACATACAAAATTCTTACAGGGCTTGACAGGGTAGATGCAGGGAGGATGTTTCCCCTGGCTGGGGAGTCTAGAACCAGGGGTCACAGTCTCAGAATAAGGAGTCGGCCATTTAGGACTGAGATGAGGAGAAACCTCTTCACTCAGAGGGTGGTGAATATTTGGAATTCTCTACCCCCGAGGGCTGTGGAGGCTCAGTCGTTGAGTATATTCAAGACAGAGATCGATAGATTTTTGGATATTAAGGGAATCAAGGGATATGGGGATAGTGTGGGAAGGTAGAGTTGAGGTAGAAGATCAGCCATGGTCTCATTGAATGATGGAACAGGCTCGAGGGGCCAAATAGCCTACTTCTGCTCCTATTTCTTATGTTAGGAAAACCAAAGGCATTGACTTCAGCCCCCGCCACAAAATCCGTTCCCTCATTGCCATGTCCATCTCCTTCCCTGGCCACTATCTCATATTGGTTAAGGAAGAGCAAAACAAGAGTAATTAAACTCAGCATAAACAGATATTGTCAAAACGACCTGCTTCAGATGTGGAAATTAACAAGTGGAAATAAACACTGTTGATTGGTATCTTTTTTAAAAACTAAAATCAATTGCAAAGGATACAAGCTGCACAAAAGGGCATCCGAGCTGTTTTTAACCTGCACTGATGATGAATCCCTCCACTATTCCAGTCGCCTGCTGCCGGCTGAGGCATGAAGTAGTTTACCCGAGGTTCTGAGATACCCTTTGATGGACCAATGTGGTAAGGTGATGTGATGGGTTTACGCAGAGGGGAAATGATGAGAATAATATGCATGATCAAAAGGAGTGAGTCTAATTGCAATCCCTCCCAAACACTGGGGGCTGGATTTTAGGCTTTTCTGTTTTGGGGGCGAAAACGGAGGTGGAGCGGGAAAGTTACTGCCGGAAATAGTTTGCGCTTTAGTTTATAAGTTTGGACAGCTGGGCCCTGCGTCAGGGGGGCACAGCACGAAGGGAGATGTTGTACACCTCTCTTAGCACAAGGATGGGAAACTCCCGAGCCAGGCCGTGTGCGCTCCAATAGAGGCCGGGGAGGGGGGAACCTTAAAATACCCCAAAAAACATTCCCAAAGCATTGCCCACGCCACCGCAACACAAATTGCACAGAAATTAAAAGAATAAACACTCGCACTTACCTTTGGAGTATTTACCTTTCTCTGCACCGCCGGCTATGCTGAACCGCTCTGATTTCCCAGGCAGTCATTGCAGGCGTACTTCCGGGCGGATGGATCGGCCAAAAGTCAAAACTCGCGCCGGTGTTGCAACCGGAGACATTACACACCCGGCGTAGCTCTCCCCCGGCCGCAAAACCCAACCGGAGGACCGCGGCGGTGTCAGGAGACCTCACCGCCGCCTTTCACGCCGCTCCGGGGCGAAACCCCGAGTGCAAAGGACCGGAAAATCCAGCCCCTAGAGTTGTGTAGTTTTAAGAGGGCAATGCATCAAAATTGGTGCCATCTTTAAATCGCAGTGACTGAAGGCTGGTGTGCCTGCCAGAGCTTTGTGCCATGTTGAAACGTGTATTTATGTAGATGATGTCTGGTTTTGCTTTCAGATGAAGCCATTGACCCCGCACGGATTCAAAGCGGTCAAATTAGTGCAAATTTGGTAATGAAGCAAAAAAATCAAAGTGTTATGTATTAATGCTTGCGGGTCACCAGACACCAGAGAGCATCGTGGTCGGAGGTCATCGGGGCTGTACGCATGTGGCATGTGTGCTTGGTCACCTGTATATAAACTGGGTGCCTTTGTCACACTGGCACTCTTGGGCTGGAATAAAGATGGATCAGGTTGCACCTGAGTGAGTTTACAGTAACCAGACTCTTTAGCCATTACAATTGGCGACGAGTAATTTAAGAACCTTCGCATGCACAATGTGCATGTTTGGAATCGTGGAGAGATTCGTGGAGGGCGAGGATTGGATCAATTTTGTCGACCGCCTGGATCAGTATTTCGTGGCCAATGACATGAAGGCAGAGGCCTACGCAGTTAAGCGCAGGGCAGTTCTCCTCACCGTTTGTGGTCCGAAGATTTACGGCCTCTCACCTGTACGTCCGGTGGAAAAATGGTACGAGGAATTGTGTACGTTGGTGGGTATCCATCTGAAGCCAGAAGAGGGGATCATCATATCACACTACCGTTTCTACATGCATGTTCATGCTGAGGGCCAGGTCGTGTCGGGATTTGTTGCCAACCCTCGACGTCTTGCTGAGCCGTGTAAGTTCAGGAACATGCTGGAAGACATGCTGCGTGATGTCTTCGTGATTGGCATCAGCCGTGATGCGATCCTCAGGAAGTTGTTGACTGCAGAGACGCTGGATTTGAAAAAGGCTATCATGACTTCCCAGGCAAGCATGACGACGGATGATCATTTGAGGCAGATATCATCGACGAGTCGGAGTTCCATGGCAAGTACTGTAAACAAGATGGCGTCGTTTTCGGGCAGAGCTGCTTACACAAAACCTGCTGCTGCTCAGAGCCCGCCAACTGGTTCGAACCAGATTTCACCCTGTTGGTGTTGTAGGGGCAATCATCGGCCTCATCAGTGTCGGTTTAGACAATAATCATGCAATGGATGTTCGAAAGTGGGGCATCTTCACAGGATGTGTCCACAACGGAGCAAGCATGGTGTGGCTCACCACGTGGTTGATGAGGACCAGTTCAGTGATGGCCCAGGTACGCAACCCGAGGAGGAAGTGAATGGACTGTATTCATTCCTGAGCAAAAGCCAGCCGATAGTCGTTAATGTGAAGCTGAATGGCATGCCTGTAACAATGGAGCTGGACATGGGTGCGAGCCAGTCGATAATGAGCCAAAGGACATTCAACAAGTTGTGGGACACTAAGGCTGTGAAACCGAAGCTGAGTCCAGTCAATGCCCGGTTGCGTACATACACTAAGGAACTCATACCAGTGCTCGGCAGTGCAGCAACCGAGGTGTCATATGACAATGTGGTTCACGAGCTACCATTATGAATCGTCCTAGGCAATGGTCCAATGCTGTTTGACAGGAATTGACTCAAGAAAATCAAGCTGAACTGGAATGATGTCAAGATGTTATCCTCGGTGGATGATACTTCATGTGCTCAAGTATTGAAAAAGTTTCCTTCTTTGTTTGAACCGGGCATTGGTAATTTTATGGGAGCCAAGGTGCAGATTCACCTGGACTCCAATGCAAAGCCTGTCTATCACAAAGCTCGGTCTGTTCCGTACATGACGAGAGAGAAGGTTGAAATTGAGCTCGACAGACTCCAGCGTGAAGGGATCATATCACCAATCGAGTTTAACGAGTGGGCTAGTCCTATTATTCCTGTGTTGAAGAGTGATGGCACTGTCAGGATTTGTGGAGACCACAAGGTTATGATTAACCAATTTTCAAAACAGGATCAGTATCCGTTACCAAGGGCTGATGACCTGTTCGCCATGCTAGCTGGTGGAAAGTCATTCATGAAACTGGATCTGACATCGGCCTATGTGACCCAGGAGCTTGTCGACACTTTGAAGAAACTTCCCTGCATCAACACCCACAAAGGACTGTTTGTCTACAACAGGTGTCCTTTTGGGATTCGTACGGCTGCAGCCATATTTCAGAGGAATATGGAGAGTTTACTGAAGTCCATTCCTAGAACTGACATGTTTCAAGATGACATTCTGGTCACAGGTCGCGACACTGCTGAACATCTGAACAATCTTGAAGAAGTCCTACAGCGTTTGGACAAAGTGGGACTCAGGCTGAAACGCTCGAAGTGTGTATTCATGGCACCTGAAGTCTTATTCCTCGGGAGAAAGATTGCTGCTGATGGCATCAGGCCTACTGATTCGTAAACCAAGGCCTTCATAAATGCACCCAGGCCTCAGAATGTGACGGAGCTGTGTTCGTTCCTTGGGCTACTCAACTACTTTGGTAATTTCTTACTCAGATTGAGCACTTTACTAGAACCACTGCATGTGTTACTAAGAAAAAGTGACAACTGGGTCTGGGGTGCATCTCAAGATAAAGCATTTGAGAAAGCCAAGAATCTGCTTTGTTCAAACAAGTTGCTTGTTCATTATGATCCGTGTAAGCGTCTTGTATTGGCCTGTGATGCTTCATCATATGGGGTTGGTTGAGTACTCCAGCAACCAACCCCATGAATTGGGCAAGCTATAACCTGTTGCGTATGCTTCGAGAAGTCTGTCTAAAGCGGAAAGAGCTTGCAGTATGGTAGAGAAAGAAGCTTTGGCCTGTATGTATGGGGTAAAAAAAATGCATCAGTACCTGTTTGGTCTTCGTTTTGAACTAGAAACGGATCACAAGTCACTCATTTCATTGTTCGCGGAAAACAAAGATATTAATACCAATGCATCATCCCGCATTCAAAGGTGGGCGCTGACATTGTCTGCCTACGATTACGTCATCCGTCATAGACCTGGTACTGAGAATTGTGCCGATGCACTGAGTCGTCTGCCCTTACCCACAACTGAGATGGGGACACCTCAACCTGCACATCTACTGTTAGTAATGGATGCTTTTGAGAGTGAAGGAACCCCTGTCACTGCTCAACAAGTTAGGATCTGGACCAGCCATGACCCTCTTTTATCGGTTGTGAAACGGTATGTACTCAGTGGTGATTGGTCTGCCATACCTATGGAGATGCGTGAGGAGACCAAACCTTACAACCGTCGTAAGGATGAGCTGTCCATTCAGTCATACTGTTTACTGTGCGGTGATCATGTAATCATGCCTAAGAAAGGTCGAGAAAAATCTCTACATGAACTTCATAGCACTCGTCCTGGTATTGTCATGATGAAGTCCATTGCTCGGTCTCATGTATGGTGGCCTAGAATTGACTCTGATCTGGAATCATGCGTGCATCAGTGCAATACTTGCAAGCAGCTAAGTAAAGTACCGGCAGAATCTCTGCTGAGTCTTTGGTTGTGGCCATCCAAGCCATGGTCGAGGATCCACATTGATTTTGCGGGCCCGTTCCTAGGAAAGATATCTTTTGTCGTAGTAGATGCATATTCTAAGTGTGTTATTATGAGTGTGTTATTATGTCATTTAGCACGTCTACAGCTACCATTGAGAGCCTTCGTATCATGTTTGCTACTCATGGTTTGCCTGACATTGTTGTGAGCCACAACGGATCTTGCTTCACAAGTCTTGAGTTCCAGGAGTTCATGAAACTCAATGGCATCAGACATGTGAGATCAGCTCCATTCAAGCCTGCTTCTAATGGTCAAGCAGAACGTGCCGTTCAAACGATCAAGCAAAGTATGAAACGTGTAACTCATGGTTCACTGCAGAGACGGTTGTCATATATATTGCTCAGTTACAGGTCAAGACCTCATACGCTTACTGGGGTTCCTCCTGCTGAACTACTGATGCAGAGAAATCTCAAGACCAGGCTTTCTCTTGTTCATCCTGATTTGAATGATCGTGTTGAAAACAGACGTCAAAGTCAGCAATGGTGTCATGATCGTGTTGCCGTGTCATGTGACATCTCGGTCAACGATCCGGTTTATGTACTGAACTATGGTCAAGGTCCAAAGTGGATCGCCGGCACTGTTACAGTCAAGGAGGGTAACAGAGTGTTTATTGTCGTGCTCAAGAATGGGCAAACATGCAGGAAACACCTTGACCAGGTTCAAATGCAGCACACGGATGAACTTGGAACCGAGAGAGGAAGATGCAGTCAGTGACAAAGCAACCATTGTTCACTCATCAGAGGACTCTGCTGACATTACTGACTCTGAACCTTCAGTCTCTGATGTGGTCATGACCACTCCCATCAGATCGGCTACTCAGCCCTCAGTCTCAACGGACTCAGAACGCTCGCCCAGAGCCAAAGTTGAACCGAGACGATCAACTCATGAGAGAAAAGCCCCAGACCGTATTAATTTGTAAAAAGACTGTTGTTAAGATTTTAAAAGGGGGTCACCAGACACCAGAGGGCACCGCGGTCGGAGGTCATCGGGTTATACGCATGTGGCATGTGTACTTGGTCACCTGTATATAAACTGGGTGTCTTTGTCACGCAGGCACTCTCGGATTGGAATAAAGATGGATCAGGTTGCATCTGAGTGAGTTTACAGTAACCAGACTCTTGAGTCATAACACAAAGTTACATTCTGTGGGTTTGTGGGGGATCTTTTAGCCATTTTACTTCTAGTAACGCCAGTTTTCTGAGCTTCCAACTATGAATGGAAGGAGGCGTTCTGCTCAGGATCCTTATTTGCTTTTGATTCCTGCACTGGTAATCAAGATTTAATTGTTGCCAATCACCGTGTCTTTGCCGAAGTGAGTGCAGCTCAAATACTTGCTCTGTTTTTTACTGTTTTTTGATTTATGGAAACCAAAAATCACAGCGATAAACAAAAGTGTTGCAACAGGAAAAATGGCCAAAGTAAGCACCGTAAAGTTGTCAGAAACAAACATTGAAGAAATAAAAGCCTACAATGATAAAGACGCCTTTTAGATATTCATCAGATTATAACTGAGGCACCGAGAGCCCTCGGCTCAGATATTGCTAACAACAAGAAGGTGAGATTTGACTGTCAGCTGGTCCTGTTTAGTTTTACCCTGCAGCATTTCAGGAATTTCCTGTTTCTTTTTATGAACTCAGTTGCAGGATGGGTGTTCGGATATTAAAGGTTCAGATATTGCAGAGGTTTGCATTTTCCCAGCTAATTGGTCCAGCAGATTGCAGGCACACAAAGTATAAAACAGACCTCAGAAGGATAGGACTGGGCATTTGCTGGAAAGGAAACAATAAGGCCTACTGTTACACCTGTAATGTGGCCTTTTGATATACCTTTAGTGAGATTCTCTATCATAGCAAGGCCCTCTGCTTTACCTGCATTGCCTTCTCTTAAAGCTGAAGTGAGGCTTTATGTTATACTTGTAATGGGATTCTCTGTTATACCTGCAGTGAGGCACAGTGTATTCCTCCGTACTGAGACCCAGTGTATTGCTCCGTAGTGAGGCCCCATGTATTGCTCCATAGTGAGACCCAGTGTATTGCTCCATAGTGAGACCCAGTGTATTGCTCCGTAGTGAGACCCCGTGTATTGCTCCATAGTGAGACCCTGTGTATTGCTCCGTACTGAGACCCAGTGTATTGCTCCGTAGTGAGGCCCCGTGTATTGCTCCATAGTGAGACCCAGTGTATTGCTCCATAGTGAGACCCAGTGTATTGCTCCGTACTGAGACCCAGTGTATTGCTCCGTAGTGAGGCCCCGTGTATTGCTCCATAGTGAGCCCCAGTGTATTGCTCCATAGTGAGACCCAGTGTATTGCTCCGTAGTGAGACCCCGTGTATTGCTCCATAGTGAGACCCCGTGTATTGCTCCATAGTGAGACCCAGTGTATTGCTCCGTAGTGAGGCCCCGTGTATTGTTCCGTAGTGAGGCCCCGTGTATTGCTCCATAGTGAGACCCAGTGTATTGCTCCGTAGTGGGGCCCAGTGTATTGCTCCATAGTGAGACCCAGTGTATTGCTCCATAGTGAGACCCAGTGTATTGCTCCGTAGTGAGGCCCCGTGTATTGCTCCATAGTGAGACCCAGTGTATTGCTCCGTAGTGGGGCCCAGTGTATTGCTCCGTAGTGAGGCCCCGTGTATTGCTCCATAGTGAGACCCAGTGTATTGCTCCATAGTGAGACCCAGTGTATTGCTCCGTAGTGAGGCCCCGTGTATTGCTCCATAGTGAGACCCAGTGTATTGCTCCGTAGTGGGGCCCAGTGTATTGCTCCGTAGTGAGACCCCGTGTATTGTTCCGTAGTGAGGCCCCGTGTATTGCTCCATAGTGAGACCCCGTGTATTGCTCCATAGTGAGACCCCGTGTATTGCTCCATAGTGAGACCCAGTGTATTGCTCCGTAGTGAGGCCCCGTGTATTGTTCCGTAGTGAGGCCCCGTGTATTGCTCCATAGTGAGACCCAGTGTATTGCTCCGTAGTGGGGCCCAGTGTATTGCTCCGTAGTGGGGCCCAGTGTATTGCTCCGTAGTGAGACCCAGTGTATTGTTCCGTAGTGAGGCCCCGTGTATTGTTCCGTAGTGAGGCCCCGTGTATTGCTCCATAGTGAGACCCAGTGTATTGCTCCGTAGTGGGGCCCAGTGTATTGCTCCGTAGTGAGACCCAGTGTATTGCTCCGTAGTGGGGCCCAGTGTATTGCTCCGTAGTGAGACCCAGTGTATTGTTCCGTAGTGAGACCCCGTGTATTGTTCCGTAGTGAGGCCCCGTGTATTGCTCCATAGTGAGACCCCGTGTATTGCTCCGTAGTGGGGCCCAGTGTATTGTTCCGTAGTGGGGCCCAGTGTATTGTTCCGTAGTGAGGCCCCGTGTATTGCTCCATAGTGAGACCCAGTGTATTGCTCCATAGTGGGGCCCAGTGTATTGTTCCGTAGTGAGGCCCCGTGTATTGCTCCATAGTGAGACCCAGTGTATTGCTCCGTAGTGGGGCCCAGTGTATTGTTCCGTAGTGAGGCCCCGTGTATTGCTCCATAGTGAGACCCAGTGTATTGCTCCGTAGTGAGGCCCCGTGTATTGCTCCATAGTGAGACCCCATGTATTGCTCCATAGTGAGGCCCCGTGTATTGTTCCGTAGTGAGGCCCCGTGTATTGCTCCATAGTGAGACCCCGTGTATTGCTCCATAGTGAGACCCCGTGTATTGTTCCGTAGTGAGGCCCCGTGTATTGCTCCATAGTGAGGCCCCGTGTATTGCTCCATAGTGAGACCCCGTGTATTGCTCCATAGTGAGACCCCGTGTATTGTTCCGTAGTGAGGCCCTGTGTATTGCTCCATAGTGAGACCCAGTGTATTGCTCCGTAGTGGGGCCCCGTGTATTGTTCCGTAGTGAGGCCCCGTGTATTGCTCCATAGTGAGACCCAGTGTATTGCTCCGTAGTGGGGCCCAGTGTATTGCTCCGTAGTGAGACCCAGTGTATTGCTCCGTAGTGGGGCCCAGTGTATTGCTCCGTAGTGAGACCCAGTGTATTGCTCCGTAGTGGGGCCCAGTGTATTGCTCCGTAGTGAGACCCAGTGTATTGCTCCGTAGTGAGACCCAGTGTATTGCTCCGTAGTGGGGCCCAGTGTATTGCTCTATATTGCTCGACCAGGCTAACATCCCCAGCATCGAAGCACTGACCACACTTGATCAGCTCCGTTGGGCAGGCCACATTGTTCGCATGCCAGAGACTCCCAAAGAAAGCGCTCTACTCAGAACTCCTTCGCGGCAAACAAGCCAAAGGTGGGCAGCGGAAACGTTACAAGGACACCCTCAAAGCCTCCCTGATAAAGTGCAACTATCACCACTAACACCTGGGAGTCCCTGGCCAAGTGGAGGAAGTGCATTCAGGAGGGCGCTGAGCACCTCGAGTCTCGTCGCCAAGAGCATGCAAAAATCAAGCGCAGGCAGCAGAAAGAGCGTGCGGCAAACTGGTCCCAGCCACCCTTTCCCTCAACGACTATCTGTCCCACCTGTGACAGGGACTGTGTTTCTCGTATTGGACTGTACAGCCACCTAAGAACTCATTCCGAGGTACTGCCTATGATGATGATTGCTCTGTAGTGAGACCCTGTGTATTGTTCCATAGTGAGGCCCTGTTACTGCTCTGTAGTGAGACCCCATGTATTGCTCTGTAGTGAGGCCCTGTTACTGCTCTCCGTAATGAAACTCCATGTATTGCTCTGCCGCCTTCAGGCCAGATCCAAGGTCGTCCCATCCTCCGTCATCGAACTACAGTACGCAGACGACGCCTGCGTCTGCGCACAGTCAGGCTGAACTCCAAGCCACCGAGGCGTACAAGAGCATGGGCCTTACACTAAACATCTGTAAGACAAAGGTCCTCTACCAACCTGCCCCCGCCACTGCCCCCCGGTTATCAAAATCCATGACGAGGCCTTGGACAACGTGGACCATTTTCCATACCTCGGGAGCCTACTGTCAACAAGGGCAGACATCGACGACGAGGTCCAACACCGCCTTCAGTGTGCCAGTGCAGCCTTCGGTCACCTGAGGAAGAGGGTGTTTGAAGACCAGGACCTCAAACCTGGTATCAAGCTCATGGTTTACAGAGCAGTAGTTATACCCGCCTCCTATATGGCTCAGAGACATGGACTATGTACAGGCACCTCAAAATACTGGAGAAGTACCACCAAAGCTGCCTCCGCAAGATCCTGCAAATCCATTGGCAGCATAGGCGCACCAACGTCAGTGTCCTCGCTCAGGCCAGCATCGAAGCACTGACCACACTCGATCAGCTCCGCTGGATGGGCCACATTGTCCGCATGCCCGACACAAGACTCCCAAAACAAGTGCTCTACTCGGAGCTCCGACACGGCAAACAAGCCTCAGGTGGGCAGAGGAAACACTTCAAGGACACACTCAAAGCCTCCCTGAAAAAATGTAACATCCCCACCGACACCTGGGAATCCCTGGCCCAAGACCGCCCAAATTGGAGGAAAAGCATCCGGGAAGGCGCTGAGCATCTCGAGTCTCTTCGCCGAGAGCATGCTGAAGCCAAGTGTCGACAGCAAAAAGAGCGTGCGACAACCCAGGCACCTCACCCACCCGTTCCTTCAACCACAATCTGCCCCACCTGTGACAGAGACTGTAGGTCCCACATTGGACTCTTCAGTCACCTGAGAACTCATTTATAGTGTGGAAGCAAGTCTTCCTCAACTCCGAGGGACTGCCTATGATGAAGATGATGATTGCTTTGTAGTGAGGCCCCATATATTGCTCCGTAGTGAGGCCCCGTGTGTTGCTATATAATGATACCCCATGTATTGCTCTGTAGTAAGGCCCTAGTTAATTGCTGTTAATGCCGCCCTGTATAATGACCTTTAGTGAGGCACTCTGAAATACAAATTTACTATAGTGTGGTTCGATCTAAACCCTGCGGTGAGGGCCCTGTAGAATGCTCTGTAGTGAGACACTCTGAAATACTATTGACCTTACGTGCCAACCATCAGCATTTCACACTGGCAGTCAGTGCTTTAGGGCACAGGTCAACGTGTCAGCCTTAATGACAAAAATCTTCCCGCCAGTCCCGCCCCTCCCAATCTCCATTGACTCCTGCACTGGTTAGGTCCCTGTCCCCTGTCAACACACTAATTGTCGCTGCTACATATTCTAGGCAGGAATTTCTGCTGTCATGAGAGTTTCTGCCTACAGTATACAGGAGCGGCAATGGCAGCCACAAGCCCTGGGCATGCACTGAGAGGAGGCAGCGACCTGTCCAGTGTATTAACTGGGTAGAGGATAGCTGGCTTATTTCACATTGAGTGAGGATACAGACAGTCCTGGTCAGATTCACTTTGATCAATCAATATAACGTTGTTTAATTAAATACAAAATAATGAACATGCTATGCTTCCCCATATCAGTGGGTCACTTAAAATAAAATAACTCCTAACTACACTCCTGCATCTTTCTTCTCAGCCTTGAGAAAACTTCCCCTTGTAGTTTTCTGTTTAAAAATCCGGTTGTCAATGTAGCCATGGCTGGACCTGACTGCCTCTGTCTCTTTTTTTTACTTCCGCTACTCACAGCCATAAAGGAAGTCCCGCCAGATACCCCCTTCCAAGTACTCTGGAACCCAGACTTTCCAACACAATAGCTGTGAGCTGTTTGTCGATTACTGAGACAATTATCTATTACTGAGACAATCTATTGCTTGCCACTGGATAAAGGCCTAGCTCTGTCAAGCCCGTGTGGTGGCTGATGTGCATCGGTCACCACATGTTAAAAAAATCCACGTACAGGCATCTACCACCTCCCCTCAACTGGAGTTCAGGACTGGAACATCGAGTCCTTCATTGAAACATCTGTGAACTCATGTGGAAGCAAGTCATCCTCGTTCGAGAGACCACCTATGATGACTGAGACAAACTAACAAATTGTTTCTTGTTTACAGTCTTTGGAGAAACTACCACCATTAGCATATTATCCACCTCTTGGACTGGATTTTAGGCTTTCATGTTTTTGGGGCGATAATGGCGGCGGGGCGGGAAAGATAGCGGCCGGGAATAATTTGCGCTTTCGGAGTTAAGTTTGGGCATCTTGGCCCTGCGTAAGGGGGAGAAGCGCGAAGGGAGGAGGATGGGAAACTCACGAGCTGCAGAGCTGGGCCGGGAGCACTCCGAGAGACGTCTGGGGTGAGGTGGGGGCGGGGGGGGGGGGGGGAAGAAACAACTCGTAACCAGGGTCGTTGCACACCGGGCGCAGCTCTTCCAGACGGTGCTACTCCGCACCGCCGCAAAACCGGACCCGAGGATCACTGCGGGGCGCTGAGGCTGACCGCCTGCCCAGAAGCCCTCACCGCCGCCATAGCCACTGCTCCGGGGTGAAACCCGGAACCCGGAAAATCCAGGCCCTTGTCTCGGTGCTTTATTTAAACTTGTATCCTGAAAAGTAACTCTCTTCACCAAATCCCTTCCATGACAAAACGGTGCAAAAATCCCCATACTATGACAGTGTGAAGAGGGGAGAGTTATGTTGGGGAAGGATATTTCCAGCATTAACCGAGGGGGAGTGGGGTGGAAGAATGCCAGTATTACTGTAGTGGGGGGTTGGGGTGAACAGTGCCAGCATGACCTTTGGGAGGGGAGAGGAAAGAATGGCAGGTTGATCGGGAGTGGGGAGAGGAATGGAACAAAAGTACCTGATTGGGTGGTGGATACAGATTCAATAGGGGCCTTCAAACGGGAATTGGATAAATACTTGTAGGGGAAATAATTTCAGAGATATGGGGAAAGAGCGGGGGAGTGGGACTAAAGAGTTTTCTTCTTCAAAAGAGCAGATGCATACTCGATGGGCCGAATGGCCTCCTTCTGTGCTGTACTATTCTGTGATTCTATCTTCACTGGGGTGGACTTGCAAGTAGCGTGTCACCTTCCAAAACAGGTTGCCGAGTTGCTCCAGTGGCCTTGCGGCTGAAGGTCAAGCGAAACTTTCTGGCTCAGACAGAAAAGGCAGGTTCGGTCTTGTAATATATGCTCACAGGTGTATGGAGCTGTTGAGTTGGGAGTGGCTTAGCCAGTCACATGATGTTCACAAGACTCAATAAAACCCCGGCCAGGTGGGTTCGGGGGATCCACGATGAGGCAGGTGGTTGTGAGCCTGGTGGATGAACTGGTAATGTGTAATGTGATTGTTAAACCTTTGCTAATAAAGCAACTAGTTCTTAAT
This sequence comes from Pristiophorus japonicus, assembly GCF_044704955.1. Lineage (NCBI taxonomy): Eukaryota > Metazoa > Chordata > Chondrichthyes > Pristiophoridae > Pristiophorus > Pristiophorus japonicus. The sequence continues at coordinate 80,562,054 of NC_091991.1, read as the reverse complement.
AGCAATGTGTTGCTATGAATTCTTAAGCAAAAAAACCCATGAAACAAATACATTACAGATCCGATCACAGCTAAGCAGCAGGAAGAGGATATAATGGTTCCTGCTCCCAATCACTATCCAGTCACCTTGCTCGGAGGACAGGATAGAGCAGACAATACTCATCACCTAGGCTTACATTTAAACAATAGTCGCTTGGATGAGGTAATAGAAGAGATTGCACCTCCGGGGAAGGAGAGAGAAAATGAAGAGGGGAAAAAATATAAGGCTCCTCCTGTCGACAAGCACTTCAGCAATTCCCCCATGCTCCGTCCCTCCCACCAGCACCCCATCCATTACACTGCTCCATCCCACCCGCCAACCACACAAGTCTCCCCCAGTAAACACAAATAAAATCCAGCAATTCACCTCGTGCATAGTTGTAAACGTGGAAAACAGTTTGGGTAACTCTTGGGGAAGTCATAAGAATTAGGAGTGGGAGTAAGCCATTCGGCCCCTCGAGCCTACTCCGCCATTCAATAAGATCATAACTGATCCTCCACTTTCCCGCCCGTTCTCCATATCCCTTGATTCCCCTAGAGTTCCAAAAATCTATCTCAGCCTTGAATACACTCAGAGACTCATAATCCACAGCCCTCTGGGGCAGAGAATCCCAAAGATTCACAATCCTCTGAGTAAAGAAATTCCTCCATCTCAGTCTTAAATGGCTGACCCCTTATCCTGAGACAGTGACCCCTAGTTCTAGACACTCCAGCCAGGGGAAACAGCCTCTCAGCATCTACCCTGTTAATCCCATTCAGAATCTTGTATGTTTCAATCAGATCACCTCTCATTCTTCTAAACTCCAGAGAGTGTAGGCCCAATCTACACAATCTCTCATCATAGGACAGGTTTCTCATCCCAGGAATCAATCTAGTGAACCTTTGTTGCACCGCCTCTAAGGCATGTATATCCTTCCTGAGATAAGGAGACCAAAACTCCAGGTACTCCAGGTGTGGTGTGGTGTGGTTGGTCTGTTGGAAATCGAAATGTCAGTTTATTTTTTGTAGATTAAGATCTATTAATCATGAAGTACAAAAGTGCTTAAAATGCATCATTTTTAATATGCAAATTCACATTTTTCCAGGGAGCATTCCCCCGGATCCCCCTAGAAATGCACCATCAATATTGTGCCTTCCGCCTTTCGATTTACCATTCGGCCTTTCAGGTACTTATGTTTCTTTTCCTCCAATAACACTGAAGGAATGTCAGGGCAGGCTCTCCTCTCTAAGGCTTGGGCACAAAGCATCCCCCCCGGGTGGATTGTGAAGAGGAAAATCAGGCAGGGAGGATTGCAGACTCTAATATAGCCACCCACCCTCCCGCCACCCTCTCTCCCAATTTTACTCTTTGTGGTCCACCCAGGCCAAGCACTAAACAGGAAACTTTTGCCCCAGTTGTGCATGCCTACTGTTTCAGTGCAAAAGGCCACGTGACAACTTATTTTCATGTCAGGACTATTCTTGATGTGTGTCAACTGTTTGGCAGCTATTGGTCAGCAGCTACTAATTATCTAGGTTGCAAGTATGTTTTACTATAGTGTAGGTCTGTGTAAACACTGTTGTGAGGCCATTTGTTAATGACGTCTAATGAGGCCCTGTATAATGTCCTTTCACCAGGCCCTGTATAATGTCCTACACCAGGCCCTGTATAATGTCCTTTCACCAGGCCCTGTATAATGTCCTTTCACCAGGCCCTGAATAATGTCCTTTCACCAGGCCCTGACTAATGTCCTTTCACCAGGCCCTGTATAATGTCCTTACATCTGGCCCTGTATAATGAATGTCCTACACCAGGCCCTGTATAATGTCCTTTCACCAGGCCCTGAATAATGTCCTTACACCAGGCCTTGTATAATGAATGTCCTACACCAGGCCCTGTATAATGTCCTTTCACCAGGCCCTGTATAATGTCCTTTCACCAGGCCCCGTATAATGTCCTTTCACCAGGCCCTGTATGATGTCCTTTCACCAGGCCCTGAATAATGTCCTTACACCAGGCCCTGAATAATGAATGTCCATACACCAGGCCCTGTATAATGTCCTTTCACCAGGCCCTGTATAATGTCCTTTCACCAGGCCCTGAATAATGTCCTTTCACCAGATCCTGTATAATGTCCTTTCACCAGGTCCTGTATAATGCCCTTTCACCAGGCCCTGTATAATGTCCTTTCACCAGGCCCTGTATAATGTCCCACACCAGGCCCTGTATAATGCCCTTTCACCAGGCCCTGTATAATGTCCTTTCACCAGGTCTTGTATAATGTCCCATCACTAGGCCCTGTATAATGCCCTCTCAACCACTGCAGTCCATGTGGTGAAGGAACTTCCACAGTGCTGTTCAGGAGGGAGTTGCAGGATTTTGATCCAGTGACAATAAAAGAACAGCAATATATTTCCAGGTCAGGTTGGTGTGTAACTTGGAGGGGAATTTGCAGGTGATGGTGCTCCCATGCACCTGCTGCCCTTGTCCTTCTAGGTGGTAGAGGTCGCGGGTTTGGGAGGTGCTGCCGAAGAAGCCTTGGCGAGTTGCTGCAGTGCATCTTGTAGATGGTACACACCGCAGCCACGGTGCGCTGGTGGTGGAGGGAGTGAATGTTGACAGTGGTGGATGGGATGCCAATCAAGCAGGCTGCTTTGTCCTGGATGGTGCCGAGCTTCTTGAGTGTTGTTGGAGCTGCACTCATCCAGGCAAGTGAAGAGTATTCCATCACACTCCTGACTTGTGCCTTGTAGATGGTGGAAAGGCTTTAGGGAGTCAGGAGGTGAGACACTTGCCACAGAATACCCAGCCTCTGACCTGCTCTTGTTGTCATGGTATTTATATGGCTGGTCCACTTAACATTTTGGTCCATGGTGATCCCCAGATTGTTGATGGTGGGGGAGTCGGCGATGGTAATGCCGTTGAATATCAGGGGGCAGTGCTTAGACTCTCGCTTATTGGAGATGTTTATTGCCTGGCACTTGTATGACGCGAATGTTACTTGCCACTTATCAGCCCAAGTCTGAATGTTGTCCAGGTCTTGCTGCATGCGGGCATGGACAGCTTCATTTTCTGAGGAGTTGCGAATGTAACTGAACACTGTGCAATCATCAGTGAACATCCCCACTTCTGACCTTATGATGGAGGGAAGGTCATTGATGAAGCAGCTGATGATGGTTGGGTCGAGGACACTGCCCTGAGGAACTCCTGCAGCAACGTCCTGGGGCTGTGATGATTGACTTTCAACAACCACAACCATCTTACTTTGTGCTAGGTATTATTTCAGCCAGAGCCCCATCTCCAGGCCCTGGCTAATGTCCTATCACCAGGCCCTGTATGATGCCCTATCACCAGGCCATGTCTAATGCCCTATCTCCAGGCTCTGTATGATACCCTATAGTAAGGTCTGGTCCATGGCTCTATAGTGAAGCCCCGTATAATGCCCTGCTGCTTACTTGTCAGCCATGAGCATTTTGTGCTGACAGAGTTTGCTGACAACTATTAGGTAGTTCATTTTCTGAGGTAAATGCCCAGAAATCCCCACAATTCTCTGCTGTGCATGTGGGTCCTGCATTCCAGAGGTCCCATCTTCCAATCTCGCCTCAGAATGCGACGCAGTTCACTTGTGACCAATCACACGGCCACTGCGTTGGCTCGGGATAAGGCAGGCATCCCGCAGCGGGTAAGAAAAGCGTTGGTGGCGTGTGTGGTACATGTCACTTAGGTCGTCTTCATCGTTATTCAGTAATAACAAAGTCCCAATGCAGGTTGAGCATGTGGGGTATATGATGGGCATTGTTCGGAATTCCACGGTGTGCAATGGGAAGAGCTTCCTCAGGCCCATGTTGTGAGATCTAGGACCAGGTATCATCAGCGTTACTGCACAATTCAATACTGCGTTCAACTGATACAAAAATCATGGCCTAGAAATTCAGATGTGCCCCGTTTGGGGGCAGTAATACTTGCTGGGCCCGAGACTTTGCACCTGGCGCAGAAGTCTCACCTCTTGCGAGAAATTGGGGTTACCGCGCCCAAAAGGAAGTGGAGCGCTAAATCAAGTGCTCCACTCCCTTTCTGGGGCGGGAGCGGGGCGCACGGCTCAGCAATGCTACGCACTGGGCCGTGTAGCACAGCCGTGTCAGAGGGGCTCTTCCCTGAATTAAAGGGAAGGGCTCGAGCTGCATACGCTGCAAAATAAAAAGGATGCTACCTGGACCACCGGAGAGCAGGGTGCCACGCGATCAGCCCGGTACTCGAGCAGAGTTCAGGACTCAGCGATTGCAGCACAGACCTCGCATCCAAAGAGGCAAGGAGGCGGACAAGAAAAGCGGATATTTTTTTCGGAACAGCCGGCTACCTTCCCTTTAATTTTCATCCCACCAGCAGCCGGCCGCCTGGTACGCACCCCCTGACGCTGTCGCTGTCATCGCCCTGTGCAGCTTCAGGGGGCGATACCCAATTTAGGGTCTGGGGCACTAACAGGGCGCTGCACACGCTGGGGACGTTATGATCTCTGAGCGCAACACCGCAGTACCACCGCTAAATGCCCACCAAATGTAACAGGAGTCATTATTGGCGCCACACATGGTCACAAAGCCATTTGCGCCCCATTAACAGGAGACGTAAATTACACCAATTTCTCCCCCCAAGAGTCAGGTGTACTTTGCATCAACAACTTTAATATTTAAACATAGAAACATAGCAACATAGAAAATAGGTGCAGGAGTAGGCCATTCGGCCCCTTGAGCCTGCACCACCATTCAATAAGATCATGGCTGATCATTTTTGCAACTTTAGTACCCCATTCCTGCTTTCTCTCCATACCCCTTGATCCCTTTAGCCGTAAAGGCCACATCTAACTCCCTTTTCAATATATTTAACGAACTGGCCTCAGTAACTTTCTGTGGTAAAGAATTCCATAGGTTCACAATTCTCTGAGTGAAGAAGTTTCTCCTCATCTCGGTCCTAAATGGCTTACCCCTTACCCTTGGACTGTGACCCCTGGTTCTGGACTTCCCCAACAGTGGGAACATTCTTCCTGCATCTAACCTGTCTAATCCTGTCAGAATTTGATATGTTTCTATGAGATCCCCTCTCATTCTTCTATATTCCAGTGAATGTAAGCCTAGTCGATCCAGTCTTTCTTCATATGTCAGTCCTGCCATGCCGGGAATCAGTCTGGTGAACATTCGCTGCACTCCTCGCGCTATGAAGGCCAACATGTCATTTGCCTTCTTCACCGCCTGCTGTACCTGCATGCCAACTTTCAATGACTGATGTACCATGAACCCAGATCTCATTGCACCTCCTCTTTTTCTAATCTGTCACCATTCAGATAATATTCTGCCTTCGTGTTTTTGTCACCAAAGTGGATAACATCACATTTATCCACATTATATTGCATCTGCCATGCATTTGCACACTCACCTAACCTGTCCAAGTCACCCTGCAGCCTCTTAGCATCCTCCTCACAACTCACACTGCCACCCAGCTTAGTGTCATCTGCAAACTTGGTGATATTACATTCAATTCCTTCGTCTAAAACATTAATGTATATTGTAAATAGCTGGGGTCCCAGCACTGAACCTTGTGGTACCCCACTAGTCACTGCCTGCCATTCTGAAAAGGACCCGTTTATTCCTACTCTTTGCTTCCTGTCTGCCAACCAGTTCTCTATCCACATCAATACATTACCCCCAATACCATGTGCTTTAATTTTGCACACTAATCTCTTTTGTGGGACCTTGTCAAAAGCCTTTTGAAAGTCCAAATACACCACATCCACTGGTTCTCCCTTGTCCACTCTACTGGTTACATCCTCAAAAAATTCTAGAAGATTTGTCAAGCATGATTTCCCTTTCATAAATCCATGCTGACTTGACCGATCCTGTCACTGCTTTCCAAATGCACTGCTATTACATCTTTAATAATTGATTCCAACATTTTCCCCACTGCCGATGTCAAGCTAATCAGTCTATAATTCCCTGTTTTGTCTCCCGCCTTTTTTTAAAGGTGGTGTTACATTAGCTACCCTCCAATCCATAGGAACTGATCCAGAGTCGATAGAATGTTGGAAAATTACCACCAATGCATCCACTATTCCTAGGGCCACTTCCTTAAGTACTCTGGGATGCAGACTATCAGGCCCTGGGGATTTATTGGCCTTCAGTCCCATCAATTTCCCGAACACAATTTCCTGATTAATAAGGATTTCCTTCAATTCCTCCTTCTCGCTCGACCCTCGGTTCCCTAGTATTTCCGAAAGGTTATTTGTGTCTTCCGTAGTGAAGACAGAACCAAAGTATTTGTTCAATTGGTCTGCCATTTCTTTGCTCCCCATTATAAATTCACCTGACTCTGACTGCAAGGAACCTACGTTTGTCTTCACTAATCTTTTTCTCTTCTGTTGAGCTCTCAGCCTTGCGTACCCTGAAGCCATGTCTCCGTAATCCCAATTACACCATATCCGTTAACAGCTATCTGCGCAGTTAATTCATCCACGTTATTACGAATGCACCTCGCATTGAGACACAGAGCCTTCAGGCTTGTTTTTTAAATACTCTTTGTCCTTTTAGAATTATGTTGTAATGTGGCCCTTTTTGATTTTTGCCTTCGATTTCTCTGCCCTCCACTTTTCCTTATCTCCCTTCTACCTTTTGCTTCTGCCCCCATTTTACTTTGATAACTTTTCCAGAATAAATAATTTTTAACTACAAATGCAGAATTACAGTAACTACAAAATGATAGAAAATTAACCTAAAAAGTGTGAAACTTTAACATTTCCAGGGGATGGGGAACTCTCCCAGACCTCCTCCAGGAAATAAATATCCTGGCCCCGAAGTTCCTGAGGCTGCTGAATGTCCAAGTCCCATTTACATCTGGGGCATACGAGAGCCGTTTCCTGGCTCCACCCAAATTCCAGCCCCTTTAGGCCTGACCTTTGAACTCCTGACTGTGCAGGCAATGGGGTAGGTTTGCCATGGGTAGATTGTCCATGTTCCCTCCCTCCACCTCCAGGGAGCACACCAGGGGGAGTTTCCAGGCTTCCTCATGGAAGTTCCTCCAGTTACTCCCTTTGAAAGGCCTCAGCAGGATTCATGCTGGTTGAGACCTTGCAAGAGTTCTTTTGAAGCATTCTGACTTCAGGATGGCCCAGCTTGGCAACCAGGAGGCATCGATTTAAAATAATTGGTAGGAGGCTTAGAGGGGATTTGAGGGGACATTTCTTCACCCAAAGGGTGGTGGAGGTCTGGAAATCACTGCCTGGAAGGGTGGTAGAGACAGAAACCCTCACCTCATTTAAAAGATACTTGGCTGTGCACTTGAAGTGTCGTAACCTACAGGGCTACAGACCAACAGGTGGAAAGTGGGATTAGGCTGGATAGCTCTTTGCCGGCTGGTGTGGACATGATGGGCCGAAATGGCCTCCTTCCGTGCTGTAAATTTCTACATTTCTATGAAGGTGACAAACCTTTACTTGAGGAAGGTAAACGATCCCGGGGGTCTTGATTACTTTCTCTAGTGTTGAGTGGCACCAATGGGGGCTGAAGGTTGGGACAAAAACATCATCATTTGTTGTTCTGTCCATTGAAGATTGGGAGGCCTCAGTCCACCTTACAAGGGTGGACCAGCTTGGATCAGTATGTCTGATGTCCCAACTGTGCAAATAACCTCATCCTTGGAATTTGAGACGAGACGTGGTCTCTGGCCTTGGTTGAGGCCAGCAGGGCTTCCACACTTAGTGGTGCAAGGCCCCAGGAATTTACAGGCTCGTCTTTTTATTTATTTATTCTCGGATTGTGAGCATCGTTGGCAAGGCCAGCATTAATTAACCTTCCCTTATTGCCCTTGAGAAGGTGCTGGTGGGGCATCTTCTTCCCCTGCTGCAGTCCATATGGTGAAAATGCTCTACAATGCTACTAATGCTTCAGTGCTTCAGTGCTCACCACTGCAAAAACTGCACTCTTGTCCACTTTAATTTTTCCCTACATTACCACTGATGGAATTGTGGGAATACCTGCTACACCAATCACATGTCCCACTGCACTCTCAGTGTAACTATTCATTCTCATAAATCACAGGTACAGCCTTTGGATTTTGGCTTTCACAGAAAAGGAGACCAAATTGCAAAATGTGATCCTCAAAACACCAACAACAACCCTGGAAGCCGTGTAACAAAAATGGAACTTCATTTATTCAATCACCTGAAACCAGTGGCCCCAGTCATGGGCGCTTAGTCAAGGATGTTTTTGAATTATCGGGTTTTTTTGGGGGGCAGTGTTGCTTTTTACCGTACTACTAGGGGGATCAAGGGGTATGACGAGAAAGCAGGAATGGGGTACTGAAATTGCATGTTCAGCCATGAACTCATTGAATGGCGGTGCAGGCTCGAAGGGCCGAATGGCCTACTCCCGCACCTATTTTCTATGTTTGTGAATTTTCTGGATTGGTTTGTCGGCTGTAATGAGTCCCTGTGTGGTGCATTGTGTTGAAGCTTGCGTAATTCCCTGTCGTCATCATAGGCGGTCCCTGGAACGAGGATGACTTGCTTCCACATGAGTTCATAGATGTTGCAAAGAAAGACCCGATGTTCCAGTTCTGAACTTCAATTGAAGGGTGGAAGATACGTGGTTTTTTTAACATGTGGTGACCGTTGCACATCAGCCACCACACGGGCTTGACAGAGCTAGGCCTTTATCCAGTGGCAAGGGATTAACCAGGATGACTGGAGACCTGCTCTGCTGCACGGACCTAGTGCGCACACATATCGCAGTGTGGGCAGGCCCGTGCTGCCCCTGTGCTCTTCTGGGCCCCAAACCCTCATTTGCCGCAATACCTTCAGCTTTTTTATTTATTCATTCGAGGGATGTGGGCGTCCCGGTAAGGCCTGCACTTATTCCCCGGTTGCCCTTGGAAGGTGGTGCTGGGCTGCTTTCTTCAATGAGGCTCATGGATTTTTTACTCCGCCTTGGATCTACGTTGTAATCTCCTTTTGTGAGGACCGATAATGAGCTCTCAATCTCTTGGTGCGACATGCCTTGGTGCTCCAGCTGCAGCCAAATGCTGACATCTCAGTCTTTCAAGTCAAGTTGAATTTAGCTTTCTGTGGCGTGGCTCCACGTATTGTCCTGTTGGACTGTATTGAGCCCTGTGTAATGGTCTATAGTGAGGCACTATGTGAGTGGCAAGAGATTGCAGAGCAACGTGATCGGGGCCCAGGAGAGGCATGAGTTCTGGGCCCAGAAGAGGCGAGGGCCCAGGGGCAGCACGGGCCAGCCCACACTGCAATATGTCCGTGCAGTAGAGCTGGTCTCCAGTTGTCTTGGTTAATCTTTGCCACTAGACCAAGACCTAACTCTGTCAAGCCTGTGTGGTGGCTGGTGTGCAACGGCCACCCGACGTTAAAAAGATCCACGCACAGGCATCTTCCACCCTTCAAGATTTAGTTCGGGACCTGGAATTTTAGGTCCTTCATTGAAACACCTGTGAACTTTTTGACGTGGAAGCAAGTCATCTTCGATTCGAGGGACTGCCTATGATGACTATGATGATGACTGTGTGAGAAATACCCTGTGGTGAGAGCTTGTGCAATACTGGAGTACAGTCTGTGGAATGCCGTGTACTGTAGGCCAGGGTCCTGTGATTTCTCCCAGCCACAAGGATCTTGTTGAAGAGCAGACACAGCAGCAGCTCACAGGAACTCCAACACTGAGAGGTCTCCAGAGGTCAGGTTCTTTACATCATTGGAGTACAAGAGGAAGGAAGTCTTACTGCATTTGTATAGGGCTTTGGTGAGACCACACCAGGAGTACTGTGCACAGTTTTGGTCTGCTTTTCTGAGAAGGGACATTCATGCCTTGGAGGCGGTGCAGCGAAGGTTCGCTGGATTGATCCCTGGTATGAGAGGGTTGTCCCATGAGAAGAGATTAGGTGGATTGGGCCAATACTCGCAGAAGTTTGGAAGAGCGAAAGGTGATCGCATTGATTCTGAGAAACAAGATTCTGAGGGGGATTGACAGGGGATTGACGCAATAGTAAGGAAGGACATTAGCTTGGATGATGTGGAATCGGTATGGGTGGAGCTACGGAACACCAAGGGGCAAAAAACGCTAGTGGAAGTTGTGTACAGACCACCAAACAGTAGTAGTGAGGTTGGGGACAGCATCAAACAAAAAATTAGGGATGAATGCAATAAAGGTACAGCGGTTATCATGGGCGACTTTAATCTACATATTGATTGGGCTAACCAAACTGGTAGCAATGCGGTGGAGTGGGATTTCCTGGAGTGCATTAGGGATGGTTTTCTAGACCAATATGTCGAGGAACCAACTTGAGGGCTGGCCATCCTAGACTGGGTGATGTGTAATGAGAAAGGACTAATTAGCAATCTTGTTGTGCGAGGCCCCTTGGGTAGAGTAACCATAATATGGTAGAATTCTTTATTAAGATGGAAAGTGACACAGTTAATTCAGAGACTAGGGTCCTGAACTTAAGGAAAGGTAACTTCGATGGTATGAGACGTGAATTGGCTAGAATAGACTGGCGAGTGATACTTAAAAGGTTTACGGTGGATAGGCAATGGCAAACATTTAAAGATCACATGGATGAACTTCAACAATTGTACATCCCTGTCTGGAGTAAAAATAAAACAGGGAAGGTGGCTCAACCGTGGCTAACAAGGGAAATTAAGGATAGCGTTAAGTCCAAGGAAGAGGCATATAAATTGGCCAGAAAAAGCAGCAAACCTGAGGACTGGGAGAATTTTATCATTCAGCAGTGGAGGACACAAGTTTTAATTACGAGGGGGAAAATAGAGTATGAGAGGAAGCTTGCAGGGAACATAAAAACTGACTGCAAAAGCTTCTATAGATATGTGAAGAGAAAAAGATTAGTGAAGACAAACGTAGGTCCCTTGCAATCAGAATCAGGTGAATTTATAATGGGGAACAAAGAAATGGCAGACCAGTTGAACAAATACTTTGGTTCTGTCTTTACAAAGGAAGACACAAATAACCTTCCGGAAATACTAGGGGACCGAGGGTCTAGTGAGAAGGAGGAACTGAAGGAAATCCTTATTAGACGGGAAATTATGTTAGGGAAATTGATGAGATTGAAGGCCGATAGTCTGTCCCAGAGTACTTAAGGAAGTAGTCCAAGAAATAGTGGATGCATTGGTGATCATTTTCCAACAGTCTATCGACTCTGGATCGGTTCCTATGTACTGGAGGATAGCTAATGTAACACCACTTTTTAAGAAAGGAAGGAGAGAGAAAATGGGTAATAATAGACCGGTTAACCTGACATCAGTAGTGGGGAAAATGTTGGAATCAATTATTAAAGATGAAATAGCAGCACATTTGGACAGGATCAGTCCAAGTCAGCATGGATTTATGAAAGGGAAATCATGCTTCACAAATTCTAGAATTTTTTGAGGATGTAACTGGTAGAGTGGACAAAGGAGAACCAGTGGATGTGGTGTATTTGGACTTTCAAAAGGCTTTTGACAAGGTCCCACACGAGAGATTGGTGTGCAAAATTAAAGCACATGGTATTGGGGGTAATGTACTGACATGGATAGAGAACTGGTTGGCAGACAGGAAGCAGAGAGTCGGGATAAACGGGTCTTTTTCAGAATGGCAGGCAGTGACTAGTGGGGTGCCGCAGGGCTCAGTGCTGGGACCCCAGCTATTTACAATATACATTAATGATTTAGATGAAGGAATTGAATGTAATATCTCCAAGTTTGCAGATGACACTAAGCTGGGTAGCAGTGTGAGCTGTGAGGAGGACGCTAAGAGGCTGCAGGTTGACTTAGACAGGTTAGGTGAGTGGGCAAACGCATGGCAGATGATGTATAATGTGGATAAATGTGAGGTTATCCACTTTGGTGGCAAAAACACGAAGGCAGAATATTATCTGAATGGCGGCAGATTAGGAAAAGGGGAGGTGCAACGAGACCTGGGTGCCATGGTACATCAGTCATTGAAAGTTGGCATGCAGATACAGTGGGCAGTGAAGAAGGCAAATGGTATGTTGGCCTTCATAGCTAGGGGATTCGAGTATGGGAGCAGGGAGGTCTTACTGCAGTTGTACAGGGCCTTAGTGAGGCCTCACCTGGAATATTGTGTTCAGTTTTGGTCTCCTAATCTGAAGAAGGACATTCGTGCTATTGAGGGAGTGCAGCGAAGGTTCACCAGACTGATTCCCGGGACGGCAGGACTGACATATGAGGAGAGACTGGATCGACTGGGCCTGTATTCACTGGAGTTTAGAAGGATGAGAGGGGATCTCATTGAAATATATAAAATTCTGACGGGACTGGACAGTTTAGATGCAGGAAGAATGTTCCCAATGTTGGGGAAGTCCGGAACCATGGGTCACAGTCTAAGGATAAGGGGTAAGCCATTTTGGACTGAAATGAGGAGAAACTTCTTCACTCAGAGAGTTGTTAACCTGTGGAATTCCCTACCGCAGAGAGTTGTTGATGCCAGTTCATTGGATATATTCAAGAGGGAGTTAAATATGGCCCTTACGGCTAAAGGGATCAAGGGGTATGGAGAGAAAGCAGGAAAGGGGTACTGAGGTGAATGATCAGCCATGATCTTATTGAATGGCGGTGCAGGCTCGAAGGGCCGAATGGCCTACTCCTGCACCTATTTTCTATGTTTCTATGCTGAGAGGTTGTTTCCCCTGGCTGGAGAGTCTAGAACTAGAGGGCATAGTCTCAGAATAAGGAGTCGGCCACTTGAGACTGAGATGAGGAGGAATTTCTTCATTTAGAGAGTTGTGAATCTTTGGAATTCTCTACCCCAATGGGCTGTGGATGCTGAGTCGTTGAGCAAATTCAAGGCTGAGATAAATAGATTCTTGCACTCTATCTGAGTTGTGGCTCAGTTGATAGCTCTCTCACCTCTAAGGCAACAAGTTATGGGTTCAAGTCCCAGTCCAGAGATGAGCACAAAATCCAGGCTGACACCCCAGTGCAGTACTGACAGAGTGCTGCACTATCGCTGGTTCCGTCCTTCAGATAAAACATTAAACCGAGGCCCTATCTGCCCTCACAGGTGGACTTTAAAGATCCCATGGCACTATTTTGAAGAAGAGCAGGGGAGTTCTCCGGGGTTTCCTGGCCAATATTTATCCTTCAACCAACATCACTAAAGCAAATGATCAGGCTCATTAGCACATGGCTGTTTGTGGGACCTTGCTGTGCGCAAATTATTACATTTCAACAGTGACTAGATTTCCAAAGTACTTCATTGGCTTCAAAGAACTTTTGGAGGTCCTGAGGCCGTGAAGGGAGCTATAGAAATGCAAGGATTTTGTTATGGGCAGCATTCTGAGCAGATTGCCCTGTCATCTCCTTGGCTGAGACTGTGTATAGCATGGGGAAATCCAACGTAAATGGAAAGGGAGAAAATCATTGAGGAGAAAAAAAAGGGAGGTCACAACAAAGATCACTCTGCATTTAGACTTTGCAGATTGGATGCAGTAATGATCCGACTTAATTGACTGCAGGCTGTGTGAGAGTGGTTCCTTTCTGTTCAAAGCATAAACTGACCCTCAAGTACACACATATGGGACCTACTTGTGTCTTTCCTCTTGGAGATTACGACTCGTGATTTGAGCGCAGAACAACATTTGCTTCCAGATCCTATCAGCAAGAAATGAATTATGTATGAAATGAAGGTTCATCACCACCTTAACAATAATTAGGCCACAAGACCGATTTGTGTGCTGAAGAAACTGCAAAGTATCAAAAGGTTTTTTAAGCGGAGAATAGAAGAGCTGCTTTCAGTCTCTTTGAGTGACATGTCTTAGTGCACCGGCTGCTTCAACATGCTGCCTTCTCCATCCTTTGAATAACAATTGAGATTAGCTTCCTGTCTGTTACTGCGGGAAATGAAGTTTAATTCCAATGCTAATTAAGTTACTCGCTGATTGGTGATTGAAGACGCACTGTGGCTAATTGTCAATTCTTAAAGGTCATATCTAAATATGTCTTGAAATCAAATGTTACAACGGTAAGATTCGAACCTGGGAATTCACGTGGAATGTGGGAATGGCCTATTTTTTTAATGAAGTACCATTTGTGAACTGTTTGGACCAAATTACAGACCTGCGGCAATCCAAATTGCATCAGTTTTCGGGGTTAAGTTCCCTCCATTTGTTGACATGAATGGAAACCGCTCACACTGACTTCCTTTGGACCAAATCTGGCCCATTTGGGATTTCCACGACATTAGTTTCCGACATCGTTCGGAGCTGTTTCATCAGATGGATGTTGCTGAGTCCTCCATCACTCTTCACTTTGCTCCGTCTCTCGTACTGTACTGTACCCGGGGCAGGTGTGTGGCTAACTTTGGACTGGGCAGCCCAATCTCTCTTATAGGGTATCCGAAAACCTTCAAAATGGGAACTGCACCTCGAAAGTCTACATTTTACAACAGAAGCCAATTCTTTTCCTGTGTTTCCTGACCTGGAGGCCTTGGGTTCAAGGTTCAAGGTTGACACTGAACTTGCATTCTCATCAAAGCAAGAACTCAAAGCGTAATCCCAAGCCCTGTCCTATTGGTGGAGATGGTGACAATCCCAACTCTCCTTCGTATTCCATGCTATGTGCTGCACTGGTAGGTATGTCTACCACAAGCTGGGATCCCACTGTCACTATTCTGAATGCATTTTTCACAGTGTGTTTTTTTCAAGAAACCACATTATTCTTCCTTGTGTATCACTCTGAGCAAATTGGTGCCTTTTTTTATTCTTGCACATGTGCAGTGAGTGATTGGAACCACTTGGACTGGACTCAGGCCTCTACCAGCAAGCGGGAGGAAGCGGGGGAGGGGGAGCAGGGCAACAAGCACTCCATCAGATTGGACTGACAAACAACAACTTGTATTTATATAGTGCCTTTAACTTGGTAAAACGTCCCCAGGCGCTTCACAGCAATGTTATAAGACAAAACAAACAAATTTGACACCGAGTCACATAAGAAGAAATTACACCAGATGGGCAAACGCTTGGTCAAAGAGGTAGGCTTTACGGAGCCTCTTCAAGTAGGAAATAGAGGTAGAGAGGCGGTGAGGTTTAGAGAGGGAACTCCAGAGCTTGGGGCCTGGGCAGCTGAAGGCACGACCACCAATGGTTGAGTGATTATAATCAGGGATGCTCAGGGCAGAATTTGAGGAGTGCAGACATCTTGAGAGACTGAAGGAGATTACAGAATTGGGAGGGGTGAGGCCATGGAGGGATTTGTAAACAAGGATGAGAATTTTGAAATCGAGGCGTTGCTTAACTGGGAGTCAATGTAGGTCAGCGAGCACAAGGGTGATGGGTGAGCAGGACTTGGTGCATATTAGGACACGGGCAGCCAAGTTTTGGATCACCTCCAGTTTACGTAGGGTAGAATGTGGGAGGCCAGCCAGGTGATCACTACTCAAAAGGATATTTATCTTCTAGTTTTACAGATCACGGCATAGCGGCTGCTACAAAATGATTCGGCTGGTGCCGTAGGAAAAGAATTGTATTGCAGTATCAGATGCAAGAAATGTAAGATTAAAATAACGCCCATTCAAACTGCTGGATAAAAGACCCTAACCCAATGCAATCACAAGACACCTACAGATGAGGAAGGCCATTTGACCCACCCCAGTACTACCATCAAGAAAAACCCAAAAGTTTCCCCATCTCAGTAGCCTCAGATTCTTTGCCGCGATTGCCTTGCCCCAAAGTCCTTTCCATGTGTGATCACTCTCTCAATGTGAAGAAGACTTTTCTGATCTAGTCCTAAATTTGCTTTTCACACTTTGAATCTTTTCCCTTCTGCTGTCATAGTTTAGCTTGAAGTAGTCTTCTGCATTTACATTTCTGTATTGTTCACAATCTTAAGCAGCTCAGTGACATTCCCTCACAGTCACCTTCTTTCAAGGCTGAAAAGCCAAAGTTTCTTTACTGTTTCCTCATAACTCTGACACCAGGGAATGAGTATTGCACTTCATCGCTGCACCATCCGGAAGGCTTGAATGTCTCCCTTGTGACTCGGTGACCAGAACTGGACACAGTACTCACGGTTTGGGTCTGACCAGAACTGGACACAGTACTCAAGGTGCGGGTCTGACCAGAACTGGACACAGTACTCACGGTTTGGGTCTGACCAGAACTGGACACAGTACTCACGGTGTGGGTCTGACCAGAACTGGACACACTACTCACAGTTTGGGTCTGACCAGAACTGGACACAGTACTCGAGGTGTGGGTCTGACCAGAAATGGACACAGTACTCACGGTTTGGGTCTGACCAGAACTGGACACAGTACTCACGGTGTGGGTCTGACCAGAACTGGACACAGTACTCACGGTTTGGGTCTGACCAGAACTGGACACAGTACTCAAGGTGCGGGTCTGACCAGAACTGGACACAGTACTCAAGGTGTGGGTCTGACCAGAACTGGACACAGTACTCAAGGTGTGGGTCTGACCAGAACTGGACACAGTACTCACGGTTTGGGTCTGACCAGAACTAGACACAGTACTCAAGGTGTGGATCTGACCAGAACTGGACACAGTACTCACGGTGTGGGTTTAACCAGAACGGGACACAGTGCTCAAGGTATGGGTCTGACAAGAAATGGACACAGTACTCACGGTGTGGGTCTGACCAGAACTGGATACAATGCTCAAGGTGTGGTATGACCATAACTGGACACAGTCATCATCATCATAGGTAGCCTCTTGGAATCGAGGAAGACTTGCTTCCACTCTTAATATGAGTTCTTAGGTGGCTGTATAGTCCAATACGAGAATCACAGTCTCTGTCACAGGTGGGACAGATAGTCGTTGAGGGTAAGGGTGGATGGGACTGGTTTACCGCAAGTTCTTTCTGCTGCCTGCGCTTGATTTCTGCATGCTCTCGGCGATGAGACTCGAGGTGCTCGGCACCCTCTCAGATGCACTTCCTCCACTGAGTGCGGTCTTTGGCCAGGGACTCCCAGGTGTCAGTGGCGATGTTGCACTTTATCAGGGAGGCATTGAGGATGTCCTTGTAACGTTTCCACTGCCCACTTTTAGCTCGTAGGACACAGTACTCAAGGTGTGGTTATGACCAGAAATGGACACAGTACTCAAGGTGTGGTCTGACTCATGCACTTTACAGCTTGAGCATGACTTTCTCTAACTTGCATCTTAATGATAGATGTTGGAAATGAAACAAAAAAAGAAAATGCCAAGAGCACTCAGTTGAGTTCACGTTTCAGATGTGAACCCTTCATCAGGACTTTAAAATAACCATTAATCCAGTCAATTCTGGTCCAGATTACAGCAAGGACCGAGCATGTTTGGACTGTCTATACAATGCGGTAAACATGGATAATTTAGTTAAGACTTGGGTCCAGTTTAATACTCATTTGCAGCAGTAATTGTAAATGATGTTGTACATAGAAACATAGAAAATAGGTGCAGGAGTAGGCCCTTCGAGCCTGCACCACCATTCAATAAGATCATGGCTGATCATTCACCTCAGTACCCCTTTCCTGCTTTCTCTCCATTTCCCTGGATCCCTTTAGCCGTAAGGGCCATATCTAACTCTCTCTTGAATATATCCAATGAATTGGCATCAACAACTCTCTGCGGTAGGGAATTCCACAGATTAACAACTTTCTGAGTGAAGAAGTTTCTCCTCATCTCAGTCTTAAATGGCTTACCCATTATTCTTAGACTGTGTCCCCTGATTCTGAACTTCCCCAACATCGGGAACATTCTTCCTGCATCTAACCTGTCCAGTCCCGTCAGAATTTTACATGTTTCAATGAGATCCCCTCTCATCCTTCTAAACTCCAATGAATACAGGCCCAGTCGATCCAGTCTCTCCTCATATGTCAGTCCTGCCATCCTGGGAATCAGTCTGGTGAACCTTCGCTGCACTCCCTCAATAGCAAGAACGTCCTTCCTCAGATTAGGAGACCAGAACTGAACACAATATTCCAGGTGAGGCCTCACTAAGGTCCTGTACAACTGCAGTAAGACCTCCCTGCTCCCATACTCGAATCCCCTAGCTATGAAGGCCAACATACCATTTGCCGCCTTCACCGTCTGCTGTACCTGCATGCCAACTTTCAATGACTGATGAACCATGACACCCAGGTCTCATTGCACCTCCCCTTTTCCTAATCTGCCACCATTCAGATAATATTCTGCCTTCGCATTTTTGCCACCAAAGTGGATAACCTCACATTTATCCACATTATACTGCATCTGCCACGCATTTGCCCACTCACCTAACCTGTCCAAGTCACCCTGTAGCCTCCTAGTGTCCTCCTCACAGCTCACACCACCACCCAGCTTAGTGTCATCTGCAAACTTGGAGATATTACACTCAATTCCCTCATCCAAATCATTAATGTATTTGTAAATAGCTGGGGTCCCAGCACTGAGCCCTGCGGCACCCCACTAGTCACTGCCTGCCATTCTGAAAAGGACCCGTTTATCCCGACTCTCTGCTTCCTGTCTGCCAACCAGTTCTCTATCCATGTCAGTACATTACCCCCAATACCATGTGCTTTGATTTTGCACACCAATCTCTCGTGTGGGACCTTGTCAAAAGCCTTTTGAAAGTCCAAATGCACCACATCCACTGGTTCTCCCTTGTCCACTCTACTAGTTACGTCCTCAAAAAATTCTAGAAGATTTGTCAAGCAGAATTTTCCTTTCATAAATCCATGCTGACTTGGACCGATCCCATCACTGCTTTCCAAATGTGCTGCTATTTCATCTTTAATAATTGATTCCAACATTTACCCCAGTACTGATGTCAGGCTAACCGGTCTATAATTAGCCGTTTTCTCTCTCCCTCCTTTTTAAAAAAAGTGGTATTACATTAGCTACCCTCCAGTCCATGGGAACGGATCCAGAGTCGATAGACTGTTGGAAAATGATCACCAATGCATCCACTATTTCTCGGGCCACTTCCTTAAGTACTCTGGGATGCAGACTATCAGGCCCCGGGGATTTATCGACCTTCAATCCCATCAATTTCCCTAACACAATTTCCCGCCTAAGAAGGATTTCCTTCAGTTCCTCCTTCTCACTAGACCCTCTATCCCCTAGTATGTCCGAAAGGTTATTTGTGTCTTCCTTCGTGAAGACAGAACCAAAGTATTTGTTTAGCTGGTCCGTCATTTCTTTGTTCCCCATTATAAATTCACCTGAATCTGACTGCAAGGGACCTACATTTGTTTTCATAGATATAGAAGCTTTTGCAGTCAGTTTTTATGTTCCCTGCAAGCTTCCTCTCATACTCTATTTTCCCCCTCCTAATTAAACCCTTTGTCCTCCTCTGCTGTATTACAAAATTCTCCCAGTCCTCAGTTTTGCTGCTTTTTCTGGCCAATTTATATGCCTCTTTCTTGGATTTAACACTATCCTTAATTTCCCTTGTTAGCCACGGCTGAGCCACCTTTCCCCTTTTTATTTTTACTCCAGACAGGGATGTACAATTGTTGAAGTTCATCCATGTGATTTTTAAATGTTTGCCATTGCCTATCCACCGTCAACCCTTTAAGTATCACTCGCCAATTCTATTCTAGCCAATTCACGTCTCGTACCACCGAAATTACCTTTCCTTAAGTTCAGGACCCTAGTCTCTGAATTAACTGTGTCACTCTCCATCTTAATAAAGAATTCTACCATATTATGGTCACTCTTCCCCAAGATTGCTAATTAGTCCTTTCTCATTACACATACCCAGTCTAGGATGGCCAACCCTCTAGTTGGTTCCTCGATATATTGGTCTAGAAAACCATCCCTAATGCACTCCAGGAAATCCTCCTCCACCGTATTGCTACCAGTTTGGTTAGCCCAATCAATATGTAGATTAAAGTCGCCCATGATAACTGCTGTACCTTTATTGCACGCATCTCTAATTTCCTGTTTGATGCCATCCCCAACCTCACTACTACTGTTTGGTGGTCTGTACACAACTCCCGCTAGCGTTTTCTGTCCTTTGGTATTCCGTAGCACCACCCGTACCGACTCCACGTCATCCAAGCTAATGTACTTCCTTACTATTGCATTAATTTCCTTGTACAATTGTTTTCCCTCAAACATACATTGTTTTAATACATATCACTTTTAAATTGAGAAAGTAGAACTCATTGGTCAATGCTAAGGCCCACCCAAGTGCCGCCTAAAGGAACGCCGAGATACCTGCCGGTACTTTGGCCGGGAGTTTCCACAAAAATATCTGCCAGTACCGCCCGGCGGCAAAAAAAACGACTTACGCCGTGAATCATGGCAGCAGCGGGCGTGAACTCCCAATCTCGGCAATCGTCGGCAAAGTACCGCCGATGATTGCGTTGGGCCCAGGGAGGTGGGGGGGAAACACATAAAATAAAAAATTTACACAAACAAAAAAAAACACTGGAAAACCTTCAGGGGACCCCATCCACCTGAATTGCTGTAAAAAATAAATAAAAGAAGTTTACTAACCTTTTTTTGCAGCTATTCTTACTTACCGTTAGGGTTAGACCTGTCTCCTCACGGCGGTCCTTCCCCCTGCTGCCGACGGCTCCCACTCGGAGGAATCTGGCAGCTTGGCGGACGGGTGGGGGAGGGGACACTTGCACGCCTTGCGCGCTAGCGGACATCAGCAGGCGGTTCCCAGCGGTCCTCCCCTTCCACCGGCGGAAGGCCGAGAGGAAACTGGCACTGAGGGTCGACCACCCAGAAAACTCGGCGGCAGTCGGTGGCAGCGGGCGGTGAGTGCACCAAGTTCGGGGCCTTGATTTCCATGTTTTAGGGTTTAAGAACAGTTCTAAAATACCTGCATTAAACAATTGTGTGTCTGTAGAATTGTAGAGTTCCTCTTTACTCTCTGCAGATTGCAAAACTAGAAAAGAAAAATCAGCCAGGCTGGTTACTGGTGTGGAGAGCGGTAAGACAACAGATGCCAGATCAAGTGGCAGGGGCCAAGTCTTGGATCTACCCGCAGACCACCCAAGAACAACACCACAGGAGAGTAGCCAATAAAACAGATATTAACTGCAGGCTACATTCAGGCAGTCTCGGACTTTTTTTTAACACTGTATCCCATTGAAAATGACAGTGATGTGACTGTGGTAGTCGTAAATGAGTAACTGGCATCGGCTAGATAGGTTATTTAAAGACTGCATTCATTTCAAGTCACCAAGATACAAGGGAAACCTCCGAGGCCTGAAGGAGTGGCAGAGAAGGAGCAGAAAGCTGAGTGAGCCCAGTATCAGAAGTGAGAGTCATGAGGAAAGGATGGAAAAATTCTGACTCGAATGCTTCACGGGATGGGGGCGGGGGGATGGGGTCGGCGGGGGTGGGGGTGGCGGGAGGAGGGATGGGGTCAGGGTTAGCAAGGTGTACAAGATACCAAAAGGTTAATTAATTGCACCCTTTGAAGTTAAAGAATGACTGGAAGACAAGGAGACATATGTATAAACTGGTAAAAGACAAGTTCAGAACTCATGTCAGGCAATTTTAACTTTGGCCGATGGTTTAAACGAGAGACATTGGTGCCGAAATTCAGTTGCTAACGCTTGCTGATAACGCCGGTGTTAGGTGTTAACTGTGAGTTCAGTGGGTGGGACTGGCACTGGATGCTGTTCACGCCTGACGAGAAATTCGGTGGTAATTTTTTAAGGGCATTAAAACGTTACATCCCGCTGGCTAACACCATGGAAACCATGATGTCAGTGCGCGTGCAACACCTCCTTGGCGCCTCTATCGCGATATTTTCTTTGAACATCAGCCTTCCCGGCAGGCGGCTGTGCAGACCTGAAAATAGTGGTGAGTAAACAGCGGAACTCGGGCGGAATCGCACAGAGAACAAGGTAAGTATTTTTCTTTATTTATATTTCTTCATTTTTCATTAATTGTAACAGTGGGGATGTTTGTGTGTGGGTCGGAGAAGTTTGTGCGCGGGTCGGAGAAGTTTGTGGTTTTTTTCTTCCTTCCCTTTCCTTCCCGTTTTCCAGCGAGCGTGGCGGCAGCCTCCTGCTGCGACATTCAGTCGGCCTCCCGAGCTCCCACCCGAGGGTGAGTGTGCAACGCCATTGTTTAGCACTGCTCTCTCACCTTTGGACATAAAAACTGAATTTGGCAGTTGGAGCCTGCACCTAATGCCTGGTGGTATAATCAGCACTCAAGGCAGTGACACCGCCTCAAAATCGGTGGTACCGAATTTCGATCCCATTGATTTCACCGTGAAGTCAATGAAAGTAAAAATCGGGCGAGGTGATTCACGATTGGTCAGTTGGATTTTATACCGCCGGTCAAAGTTAAAATGACCTATATAGTGTGAATAATGGTCGTCTGGTGCCGACGTTCTGGAATCATTCATAAGACAGTTAGGTGCTGTGACTGGGGTGCGTGGGTGTCTATGCAACTATGAGCTAAATCTGTACTTAGAGTTGTGATTTGCGAGGGGCAATGGGGCCTTTTGAAGGCCCGGGAATCTCGTCGTTAAAGGGTTAATTACCTGTCAGCAGCACGACGTGACCAACAACAGAACCTTCACTTTTACTGGGAATTGAGTGATGACTCTCTGGCCTGCAGCTACACTCGGCTTCCTGCTGCTGCATTACAGCTATTTTCTCTTCTCTTGTTCCATGCCCTGAGCCAGAGGATGTTTAGGTGTAGTCTGACACATAGCAAAACAAATTTGGGGCTTTCTTCATGCCAGGCCATAAATCACTTTGCACTTACCCAGCTCTTGGACACACAGAGTTATTGCATTGAGCTCACTGCACTGTTGTCTTGAGTGTCCAGCACCACTTAATGGGCTGGAATGGCAGGCAGACAGACAAATGTCCCATTTACCCGCTGTGGCAGATCCTTGGTGGATTAGTCTGACTGCTAACAAACTAAACGAATCCACAGGTGGCTAAGGATCTGTGTTTACATGGTGCTTAAATGAAAAGTATGTTCATTCTAAGTGTGCTTGAACGGTCAAAATGAATAAATAAATAAAACGGCGTAGTCATTTACAATGCTTGCTTCACACTTCTGTGGGTGCCTTTGGTTTTCCAGTTCTGGACTCTGCCCTTCAGGTTATTTCTGCAATTTTTTCAGGGGGTGGGTGGATAAAGGAAACGGTCCTCTCAGTCCGCCACGTCCTGTCAAAGGGCACCTGTCCGTACAGTGAGACACGAGAAATCTGTAGGCAGCGTGGAGAGAGACCAGCGAGAAACAGAAAGGGGAATAAAATGGAAAAATAAACAAGCATTAAAAAAAAATCCATCATCTACACCATATTGGTTGACCTAAAACAAAACATCGAGGAACATGGATTGCTACACCGAAGGGGCACTCAGCGGCCTGATTTGGATGAAGGAACAGCTTTCCATTATTATGAATGGCAGGACTATTTAGAGTACCGAGTTAGATATGTGAGCCCCAACTTTCCTCTCCATATTCAACATCTGGCAAAATATTTCTTGGATTTTGGAGGTGCCTGATAATACGCCTGCCCACATATTCCTGCCGTTAAATTCCTCGCGATTCTGGGCACCTGGTGTCCAGTGTGCGAAGGGCCTCAGGGGGGAGGGGTGGAATCCGCCAAACGCTGTTGGGGAATCCGCCAAATTCGAAACTCAGCCATTTGCTTTATTTTATTTTGAAATCATCGGATCGTGAGCGCACTCTGCCCGCTCCCCAACACCTGAAGAGGGTGCCCTTGCTACGCTCCAAACAGTGCGCACACTCACCCCAAATAGTTACATTCCCCCTGACCCCAGGACGTGAACCAGTGTCGGGGACACAACTGGAGGGCAAGTGGAAGTTACACCCTCTCTGACTGAGTAGTGGAGCGGGGCCAGTATTGCAAGGCCATCCAGTTGTGCAGGCTACAGTGTTATTTCTATCCACTCGCTATACCATGAATTATTCACATACAACGTTTCTGTGTGGCATTCCATGCATACTGGACTATACATGCTGATATGAATTACCAGTCAGTGGTAATAAGTACTGAATATGTATCAAACTGCAGTATCTAATATCTAGAAATAGGGCCGTTGCTACAGTGACAGTCTAGTGTTTTTGATGATGGGATGCTAATATTGTATACTCGTTCACTCTATCAACATGCATCCCTTAATTTTTGTCATAAGTTCAATGCAAACTGAGCCCTGGAGTGTGTGCTAGGTGACCTTGTCCAAATCCTAGCACAGTTCACAGGTTTCATCCTTCCAAAGTGCATATAATGAAGTACCGTATCTTAGGCTGTGGAACTAGAACAAGAAGAATTATCTGCAATGCTTTTCACACTTTCCCAAATCCTGTCTTCAGGTATCGGCTGTGGCTTAGTGGTTGCACTCTCACCTCTGAGTCAGAAGGTCATGGGGTCAAGCCCTACTCCAGAGACTTGAGTACTGCTGAGAGAGTTCTGCATTATTGGAGGCGCCGTCTCGGGAATGAGGCGTTAAACCGAGGTCCCATCTGCTCTCTCAGGTGGACATAAAAGATCTCATGGCGCTATCGAAGATGAGCAAGGAGCATTCTCTAGGTGCCCTGGCCAAGATTTACCCCTCAACCAATAACACACAAAAAAAGATTATCTGGTCATGATCTCATTGCTGTTTGTGGGAGCTTGCTGTGCGCAACTCAGCTGCTGTGTTTCCTACATAACAACACACCACACTTCAAAAGTAATTCATTGGCTGTAAAACACTTTAAGATAATATGAAAGGCAGTACAGGTACAACGTCTTAAATTGGGCAACCTCGGGATCGAGACCGTGCCGATTTTTGGATTTTGGGGGATTTCAGACAAGAAAATCAATACAATCGGTAGCCTATCTTAGGCTTATTTGAATGGATAAGAGAAACAAGGAATACATGAAGTAGAATAAAGGGGGTACATATGCTACCAAGACAGACAAAGTACAAATGGTGGCGTGGGTCAGGTCGGGTCAGGCCAGGTCGAGGGTCATTCGGCAAGGCTCAGACTGATCGCACGCCATTTAAAACATAGTGGCGAAGCCAATAACTAGTCCGGCCCACCGGTTTTGGACAACAATTCCGGATCTTATTTTGCTGAAAACCAAATGGGATTTTCTCAAAAATCAGAGCATTCCGAGTTTCGGACAGCTGGATTCGAGACGTGTACCTGTATATAAACAGAAGCTCTCTCCTTCTTTCACTCAACAGTGCTACCACTGCCTCATGTTACCATATGGTGCTGATGAGATAACTCTCTATCTCGCGCTTTCTCTTTCACTCTTATTCCAATAGAAATTAAACCATTGAAATTGTGAATACCAGATTGTAGGAGTTTGTGCTGTTGCAGAAATAAAAATGTCACTGTTGCCAATATGAGGAAATGTCAAAAGGAGTTGTTTATGGCTTTGGCATGAATTGATTGCCCCCTAGTACAGTGGCGTCAGTCAATTTTAATGCTGTATTAGTGTATGATCTCTGTGTAATGTTTTTCATACTCCACAGAAGTTATGGTGTAATCGAACTTTGGGCTGAAATTGCCCTGCGGCCCGTCCGGATGCGGTATCACTGGGGCCAGAAGTCCCACCCCCACCTCAAATGGGGGATAAATGGGTCATTTTCTGGTCGGCAAACAGTAACTAGTGGGGTGCAGCGGGGGATCGGTGCTGGGGCCTCAACTATTTACAATCTATACAACTGATTTGGATGAAGGACCGAGTGTAATGTAGCCAAGTTTGCTGATGATACAAAGATGAGTGGGAAAGCAAATTGTGAGGAGGACACAAGAAATCTGCAAAGGGATATAGACAGGCTAAGTGAGTGGGCAAAAATTTGGCAGATGGAGTATAATGTGGGAAAATGTGAGGTTATGCACTTTGGCAGAAAAAATAGAAAAGCAAATTATAATTTAAATGGAGAAAAATTGCAAAGTGCTGCAGTACAGGGAGACCTGGGAGTCCTTGTGCATGAAACACAAAAAGTTAGTATGTAGGTACAGCAAGTAATCAGGAAGGCAAATGGAATGTTGGCCTTTATTGCAAGGGAAATAGAGTATAAAAGCAGAGAAGTCCCGCTACAACTGTACGGGATATTGGTGAGGCCACACCTAGAGTACTGCGTACAGTTTTGGTCTCTGTATTTAAGGAAGGATATAGTTGCATTGGAGGCTGTTCAGAGAAGGTTCACTTGGTTGATTCCGGAGATGAGGGGGTTGACTTATGAGGATAGGTTGAGTAGGTTGGGCCTATACTCATTGGAGTTCAAAAGAATGAGAGGTGATCTTATCGAAACATAAGATAATGAGGGGGCTCGACAAGGTGGATGCAGAGAGGATATTTCCATTCAAAGGGGTAACTAAAACTAGGGGACATAGTCTCAGAATAAGGGGCCGCCCATTTAAAACTGAGATGAGGAGAAATTTCTTCTCTCAGAGGGTTGTAATCTCTGCCCCAGAAAACTGTGGAGGCTGGGTCATTGAATATATTTAAGGTGGAGATAGACAGGTTTTTGAGCGATAAGGGAATAAAGGGTTATGGGGAGCAGGCGGGGAAGTGGAGCTGAGTCCATGATCAGTTCAGCCATGATCTTATTGAATAGCGGAGCAGGCTCGAGGGGCCAAATGGCCGACGACTCCTTACTTAAGGAAGGATACCTTATTTAAGGAAGGATATACTAGCCTTTGGAGTGGGTACAGAGACGATTCACTAATCTGATTCCAGAGATGAGGGGGTTACCTTATGATAATAGATTGAGTAGACTGGGTCTTTACTCGTTGGAGTTCAGAAGGATGAGGGGTGATCTAATAGAAACATTTAAAATAATGAAAGGGATAGACAAGATAGAGGCAGAGAGGTTGTTTCCACTGGTCGGGGAGACTAGAACTAGGGGGCACAGCCTCAAAATACGGGGGAGCCAATTTAAAACCGAGTTGAGAAGGAATTTCTTCTCCCAGAGGGTTGTGAATCTCTGGAATTCTCTGCCCAAGGAAGCAGTTGAGGCTAGCTCATTGAATGTATTCAAATCACAGATAGATCGATTTTTAACCAATAAGGGAATTAAGGGTTAAGGGGGCGGGGGGGGGGCGCGGGTAAGTGGAGCTGAGTCCACGGCCAGATCAGCCATGATCTTTTTGAATGGCGGAGCAGGCTCGAGGGGCAAGATGGCCTACTCCTGTTCCTACTTCTTATGTGCTTACGTTAGAAACATAGAAACATAGAAAATAAGTGCAGGAGTAGGCCATTCAGCCCTTCTAGCCTGCACCGCCATTCAATGAGTTCATGGCTGAACATGCAACTTCAGTACCCCCTTCCTGCTTTCTCGCCATACCCCTTGATCCCACGAGTAGTAAGGACTTCATCTAACTCCCTTTTGAATATATTTAGTGAATTGGTAGAGAATTCCACAGGTTCGCCACTCTCTGGGTGAAGAAGTTTCTCCTCATCTCGGTCCTAAATGGCTTACCCCTTATCCTTAGATTGTGACCCCTGGTTTTGGACTTCCCCAACATTGGGAATATTCTTCCTGCATCTAACCTGTCTAAACCCGTCAGAATTTTAAACATTTCTATGAGGTCCCCTCTCATTCTTCTGAACTCCAGTGAATACAAGCCCAGTTGATCCAGTCTTTCTTGATAGGTCAGTCCCACCATCCCAGGAATCAGTCTGGTGAATCTTCGCTGCACTCCCTCAATAGCAAGAATGTTCTTCCTCAAGTTAGGAGACCAAAACTGTACACAATACTCCAGGTGTGGCCTCACCAAGGCCCTGTACAACTGTAGCAACACCTCCCTGCCCCTGTACTCAAATCCCCTCGCTATGAAGGCCAACATGCCATTTGCTTTCTTAACCGCCTGCTGTACCTGCATGCCAACCTTCAATGACTGATGTACCATGACACCCAAGTCTCGTTGCACCTCCCCTTTTCCTAATCTGTCACCATTCAGATAATAGTCTGTCTCTCTGTTTTTACCACCAAAGTGGATAACCTCACATTTATCCACATTATACTTCATCTGCCATGCATTTGACCACTCACCTAACCTATCCAAGTCACTCTGCAGCCTCATAGCATCCTCCTTGCAGCTCACACTGCCACCCAACTTAGTGTCATCCGCAAATTTGGAGATACTACATTTAATCCCCTCATCTAAATCATTAATGTACAATTTAACAGCTGGGGCCCCAGCACAGAACCTTGCGGTACCCCACTAGTCACTGCCTGCCATTCTGAAAAGTACCCATTTACTCTTACTCTTTGCTTCCTGTCTGGCAACCAGTTCTCAATCCACGTCAGCACACTACACCCAATCCCATGTGCTTTAACTTTGCACATTAATCTCTTGTGTGGGACCTTGTCGAAAGCCTTCTGAAAGTCCAAATATACCACATCAACTGGTTCTCCCTTGTCCACTTTACTGGAAACATCCTCAAAAAATTCCAGAAGATTTGTTAAGCATGATTTCCCTTTCACAAATCCATGCTGACTTGGACCTATCATGTCACCTTTTTCCAAATGCGCTGCTATGACATCCTTAATAATTGATTCCATCATTTTACCCACTACTGAGGTCAGGCTGACCGGTCTATAATTCCCTGTTTTCTCTCTCCCTCCTTTTTTAAAAAGTGGGGTTACATTGGCTACCCTCCACTCGATAGGAACTGATCCAGAGTCGATGGAATGTTGGAAAATGACTGTCAATGCATCCGCTATTTCCAAGGCCACCTCCTTAAGTACTCTGGGATGCAGTCCATCAGGCCCTGGGGATTTATCGGCCTTCAATCCCATCAATTTCCCCAACACAATTTCCCGACTAATAAAGATTTCCCTGAGTTCCTCCTCCTTACTAGACCCTCTGACCCCTTTTATATCCGGAAGGTTGTTTGTGTCCTCCTTAGTGAATACCGAACCAAAGTACTTGTTCAATTGGTCTGCCATTTCTTTGTTCCCCGTTATGACTTCCCCTGATTCTGACTGCAGGGGACCTACGTTTGTCTTCACCAACCTTTTTCTCTTTACATACCTATAGAAACTTTTGCAATCCGCCTTAATGTTCCCTGCAAGCTTCTTCTCGTACTCCATTTTCCCTGCCCTAATCAAACCCTTTGTCCTCCTCTGCTGAGTTCTAAATTTCTCCCAGTCCCCGGGTTCGCTGCTATTTCTGGCCAATTTGTATGCCACTTCCTTGGCTTTAATACTATCCCTGATTTCCCTTGATAGCCACGGTTGAGCCACCTTCCCTTTTTTATTTTTACGCCAGACAGGAATGTACAATTGTTGTAGTTCATCCATGCGGTCTCTAAATGTCTGCCATTGCCCATCCACAGTCAACCCCTTAAGTATCATTCGCCAATCTATCCTAGCCAATTCACGCCTCATACCTTCAAAGTTACCCTTCTTTAAGTTCTCGATCATGGTCTCTGAATTAACTGTTTCATTCTCCATCCTAATGCAGAATTCCTCCATATTATGGTCACTCTTCCCCAAGGGGCCTCGCACAACGAGATTTCTAATTAATCCTCTCTCATTACACAACACCCAGTCTAAGATGGCCTCCCCCCTAGTTGGTTCCTCGACATATTGGTCTCGAAAACCATCCCTTATGCACTCCAGGAAATCCTCCTCCACCGTATTGCTTCCAGTTTGACTAGCCCAATCTATGTGCATATTAAAGTCTTATGTTCTTATGTATTTCTTATGTTCTTATGAGGCGGGGCGCTGTCTCAGGCACTCCACCACGTTGGGGGGGGGCGCACCCGAGTCGTCAGTGTGGCGCTGAGGTCAGCGCCACGTTGAACAAGTCAGCGCTATGCAGCCGCTCTGCATAGTGCTGACGTGCCACAACGCTCCTCCCCTTGATTTGAAGGGGAGGGCATCTGCGGACTCTGCATGGCCCTTTGGTGGTCACCACTGGTCCACCAGGGACAATCTCGACCGGGCCAGCAGCCCGGCATGCAAAGAGAAGTGCCAGGCTGCATGATGGCGGCCCGGTCGAGACGGAAAAGTCGGCCAACAAAAAAAAAAATTGTCATCCCAGGGCGTTCACGGCCTCCCTTTAAGTAGCGCCGCGAACGTATATCTGCGCCCATCTCGCGGGGCAATTTCCCCAGTGGGGCGCAATGGGGTCAGCGCGGGTCGGTGAGGGGTCAACGTCATCGCCGGGTGTGCACCGGCCCTGGGCGCAGTGCAAACTCCAAATCACCCACAAAATCCTACCGGTGGTGCTATCGGGTCACAAATAAAGGGACAATTTCAGCCCCTTTGTTTCCTACATCCGAGCAAAAGTCTCAAAGCACACTTACACAAGAGACATGCCTCCAGGAGCCAGTCAGATCATAGAATCATAGAATGGTTGCTGCACAGTAGGAGACCATTCGGCCCGTCGAGCCCGTGCCGACTCTCTGCAAGAACACTTCAGCTAGACACAATCCCCCGCCCTTTCTCCGTAGCCCTGCAAAAAAGATGCCCAACACTTCGCCCGCCACTGTCACCCCAGCATTCCCTCCGCTAACTGCATACATTCTGAAATTGGTGTTGGGAAAGGAACTTTCTAGGCAAACCAGATTTCTCTTTATATTTATTGCGCTGAAGTAGAATTGGAGCCTGAAGTTAGGAACATAGGAACAGGAGTGGGGCATTCATCCCTTTGCCATTCAATTAGATCATGGCTGATCTGTACCTCAACTGCATTCAACAACTTTACTCCGTATCCCTAGATACCCTTACCTAACAAACATCCATCGATCGCAGTCTAGAAAGCTCCAACTGTCCCAGAATCCATTGCCTTTTGGGGGAAGAGAATTCCAGCATTCTACTAACCTTTGTGCAAGAATGCACCAGGTCCAAATAAAGGAAGAACTTGCATTTATATAGCACCTTGCATGTCTTCAGTACTTCACATTTGTTACATCGGGAAACGTAGCAGCACACAGCACGATCTCACAAACAGCAAATTAAATAAATATCCAGTTAATCTGTTTCCGTGCTGTTGGTTGAGAGATCACTGTTAGCCAGACACCGAAACTCCCTGCTCCTCTTCAATGGTGTCAGGGGATCTTTTAGTTGCACCAGAACAGGCAGAGCTTCGGTTTAATATCCCATCCAAAAGATGATGCCTCCTTCAATGCAGCACTCCTACAGTAGTGCAATGAAGTGGGCAGTCTCAATTATATACTCATGGGGAAGAAATTCGGTCATGTCTCTGATGGGACGTTGTCCCAGGTGGTGTGGTAAATTTTGCACCAGCAAATGGTTTGCATCTGTCACCGCAAAATCCATCAGCTGGGCCCTGAGTATGGAGCGGGGCACTAAGGGAGGCGTTACATACCGCTTTTAGGGCGCTAGGCCGGCAGAGCAAGTGAAAATCCCGAGCTAAACAGCCAGCCTCGGAGCGCCCTAAGAGAGGCCTCGGAGGAAAAATAAAATCTGAAACAAACCCACCAACAACATTCCCAATAAATAACTCATGCCACCACAACATAAATCGCAAAAAAAAGTCACATTTACCTGAGGTGGACATTACTTACCTCACTGCGGCCACTATAGCTCGGAACACCCGCTTCCACAGGCGTTCCCAGCAGGGGGCATTACGGAGTGCTACGGATCGGGCGAGATCCAAATATCGAGCCGGTGTCACAACCAGGGGCGTTGCACACTGACTCGCCTCTCCCGGGTGGTAATGCGTCACGCCCCTTCTCGAAAGCGGCACCGAATGTCCCAGCGGGGTGCTGGAAGCTGGCTGCCTGCCCGGGAGTGCTTACTACCACCCCTCCAGGGTGCTAACGGGGGCAGCAGAAGACTGAAAATCCAGCCCCGTGTGTCTGAAATGAGGCTTGAACACACAACCTTCTGCCTAAGAGGTGAGGGTGATACTACTGAGCCAAGCTGACATAGTGATAAAGTTTGCGGGTGTTCAATGAAGTAAAAGGATCAACTCGGGGGGTGCAGGGCCTTGGCAAAGACCTTCAATTGTTCATTTTAGGCAGAAAGGGGATCAAAGGATTAGATGTCAGTAAATGTTACATTGATTTTAAAGAACGAGTAATGTGTGTCTAGTTGCCGAGTTCAACCACCACATCCTGAACCATGAACGCTGGAGCAGAGAGTTAATTGACTCATGTGTGACCTGCCCATTGGTACCTGAGTATCTAACAAAGGCTTTCTGGGCTTCTAACAAACACAATAGTCCGTTTTGTGAGCTGCTTCTTTTTGACACTTGTCTCTAGCTGCATTCGTTTGTGTTCCATATTGTATGCAAAGAAATGCACCAAAAATTGGATCAACACAGCTGTAATTCATTCCTCAGATGCCCCCTCACAAGACTCCAAAATGGATGAATTGGAGCCCTGACTTTTTATCACTAATTTCCTTGAGGTTTCTCGAGTGTATCTCATCTGATGCTGGCACTCTGCATGCACCGAATGCCTTGTGAAAGGGTCATTTTGTCATGAGGACAAGCTGAAATAATTCAATTTATTCTTATAGAAAAGCAAACTGAAGCTAGACTTGACGCAAATATTTAAAGTAATGAAGACAATTAACAAGATGATGCTTGGGGGTCATTTGTGTTAAGTCTGGAATGTAGAACAAAGTGACATAAGTTGAAAATTAGGAAATGACTGGAGAAGGAAGGTAAAGAAATACTTTCTGCTGTAAGATTCTAAATTGAAGGTGAGTGAAGATTGAATCAGTGAAGTTCTCCATAACATATACTTTTCTGTTGCATATTTACAAGGCAATGTTAGCCAAGGTCTTCAACAGAGTTAAAGCATATGCTGGACTGGATTCTCATCCTAGTACTTCAAGCAGGCAAAGGTGTTTTCTTTAATTGAAGAGCGGATTTTGCTTATACAATTTGCCGATTTTCAAAGCTGACTTTGCTTATGATTACCATGGATCAATATGAGAGTTTATAGACCACTAGGAACTTCATTGCATTCTCTTTAACTTTGGTGCCGACAGATGCCAGTCCATCATCATCATCATAGGCAGTCCCTCGGAATCGAGGAAGACTTGCTTCCACTCCTGAAGTGAGTTCTTTGGTGGCTGAACAGTCCAATACGAAAGCCACAGACTCTATCACAGGTGGGACAGATAGTCTTTGAGGGAAGGGTGGGTGAGACTGGTTTGCTGCACGTTCTTTCCGCTGCCTACGCTTGATTTCTGCATGCTCTCGGCGTTGAGGCTCGAGGTGCTCAGCACCCTCTCGGATGCACTTCCTCCACTTAGGGCGCTCTTGGGTCAGGGACTCCCAGGTGTCAGTGGGGATGTCGCACTTTATCAGGGAGGCTTTGGGGGTGTCCTTATAACGTTTCTACTGCTGGCTCATTTGTTGTGAAGGTGGAGTTGATTGTAGACCCAACATTAGGCAGTTAAGGAATCTGACACAAGCCATGAATTACCTTATCTATGAATTAACCCAAATTGGACCATTTGGACTATCTTGACACTTATTTAGCTCTCATTCCTAGGATTCAAGGCGGTGTACAATCAGACCACAAGTGAAAGGTCATTTGTCATGAGGACAAGCTAAGATAATTCATTTTTATCCTTATAGAAAAGTGAATTAAAGTTAGACAATGCAAATATTTAAATGAATGAGAACAATGTACACAATGATGATTGGAGGCCATTTGTGTAAAATCCAGACTGGAACAAAGTGACGCATGTTGGAAATGACTGTGAAAAGGAAGATTATAAATGGATGGTCAGTGGAGATTGAATCAGTGAAGTAATTTCGAAAAGTGCTGCTCAGATAGAGAGAGGACTGAAAGCGGAAGGCTTAGAGTGTGATAGGTGGACACTGAAGCCAGACACACAGAAATAGTAAATTCTAATTTTTAGAAACAGGAAAATGCCATTGCACCAACAAGCCAGCCCCTTTTTGCTAAATCTCATCCCCGCCTGCATTCTAACCAGATCCCTGACTCCTTTCTCTCGTTCCCGTCTGGTACCCAGCCGTCTCTCGAACCCTTGAGCTTCGTGCTGTCCACTTCACTCGTCCACTTTGGCAACTTGCTGACTACAGCTCATCAATCCAGACTCACCTGGTTTATAAAGGAGCAGGTTAAATGGACCAGATTAAAATTTTAATTCCTGAACTATTTGCTTAGTAATGAAGGGCTGGCAAGATGCCTGGTCCTATCAGGGTGAACTGTGTGCTTTCCTCATTCTCTCTCACTTCCGCCTCATTCTCCAATTGGACGCCTGGGTGAGGACTTTCTGAAATTTAAAATCTCGGCAACTATGTTTGAGTGATGAGAAACAAGGAGGGGTGAAGTGAGGAGCTCCCGCTCAGATAAAATAAATGTAACGATTGCTTTAATAATCTCACTTATTTTTTAAGATGCTATGGTAAAATATCAGTACAAAGGGGTCAGTATGGCAAGTGCAACATGATGGGTACCAGACAGGAAGAATGATAAAATGATATCACAGTTGAGGGGCTACTAGTTGTGCACTATTAATCCTCTGTTTATTTTTCCTGCCCATTAACATTCTAGTTCATGTTTTGAAATGGTCACTAAATAGTTATAGAGGGAAAGAAAAATAAATACAATCGTGCTCTTGTTATTCTGAAGGTTCTGAATGAATATTTAATTCTGCACTTTGACATGGTCGCTGTCAATCACGGGGCATTCTTAATTGCCACAGGGAAAGTTATAAACTTTTTAAAGTTCCAAACCTGTTGTGTAATTGAGGCGCTACACACCAGAACAGTGCAAAGCCGAGGGAGTTAACTGCGGACTTCAAATAAAGCATAATGAGAGCTGAACAGTACAGTGATGTGTAACTGTGCAGCCCTCAAGGGATCTGGAGACTTGAGTGGTGGAAACAGTCACTTTTATAGGCAAAATTAGGATGTAGCATGTGGACAATAAGGTCATTCTTATTTAACGGCGAGCTGCGGCCTGCAGTTTGTTTATTCAGAGGGAATCCAAATAAACCCTGAAAATGGTTGTGATGAAAGTGTGTGATTTTTATTTATTATCCATAATGAAGGATTACTCTGCTCACAGAGAGGCCAGAAAGATGCTAACTCTTCAACCTTAAAATGAGGGCAAAGAGAGGGGACTTGACAGAGCTATATAAAGAGCTAAATGGAATAGAAAAGGTTAATCTGGTCCATTGTTTGAAGTTAAACAGCGAGTGCAAGACAAGGGGACATAGTTAAACTGGCAAGTTTCAGGACTGATATCAGAAAACAATTCATGCAAAGTGTGATCCATTCCGTGACCGGTTTTCAAGTAGGTGCAGTGCAGGGCCATACTTCATTAAGTAGAACCACTTTGCAGAATAGTCACCAGATATTTGTTTGGCCGCACAAGACTAAGTTTCACTACCTTTGATTTGAAAGGGAAATCAAAACCCAAAAGAAATGATATAAAAAACTGTGCTAACTTCCAGAGTCAGTGCCAGCTACCCAAAGGGGAGCAATGCTATAATTAGCAACAGAAATAACGTGCTCCTAAATCAACAACTACAGAAACTGATGATCTTGTGGATCCTTAATATCCCTAGCTTGAAAACTCATACGCAGCGTCAGTGTGGAAAGTGGTCACCTCTGTACATTTATTCAAACTGAAGAATTTCTGACAGAATTCGGGATGGATTTTTCCCAATGTTGCCGCCTCTATTCGCGCCCCGGAGGGGCAGTAATGGCAGCGGGGATGATTTCCGGCGGGCGGCCAGCTCCCTGCGCCCCGCCGGGAAATTTGTTGACAGTTTTGTGGGGGCACGGAGCAGCACCGCCCGGGAGCGTCCAGCAAGCGGGCAACGCCACCGGTGTGGACTGAGTGTGAAATTTGTTGTGCACTAGCCCTATCGCGCCCTGTAGTGCGCCATGGTGGGACCGCCAGGAAATCCAGGCGGTCAGAGCCGACCCAGCAAGAGTGAGTGATGGAATTGGTGAATGAGGTAAGTGTGATTGTTTTGTTTCGTTTTATTTATGCGATGTTTAGGCTTTAAGGCATTGGAAATGTTTGTTGTGTCTTTAGGTGCGATTTTATTTTTGCCGCAGAAGCCTCTCTTGGGGCACTCCGAGGCCGGCTGTTTAGCTCTGGATTTTCAGCTGTTCAGCCGGCCTAGCGCCCTAAAAGTGGTGTGTAATGCCTCCCTTAGCCCTCCGCCCCACACTCAGGGCCCAGCTGATGAATTTTGCTGACTGAGGCGCAAACTGTTCCCGGGCGCAAACTTTACCGCCCCAAAATGACCAGAACCAAAAATCCAGCCCCTTATCTTTATCTGGGACTGCACAAGTCACTGTGTGCAGAACCATTTTAATCGATTTTTCTCTTGCCAGTTTCCTCTCTTCTTAAGATACAGATCAGCCATGATCTAATTGAATGGCCAATCAATCTCCATGGGCTGAATGGATTACTCCTGTTCCTATGTTCCTACCTCCATTAAGTGGCCTTTATTCATTCATGTGACAGCTTCGCAGATGAGTATTGGCAGACTATTCATTCATATTAGACATCTTGCACCTGACATCCACTTGTGTACTTCCAGCAAGGGGTCACCAGTTGGTGATCAGGAGTGAGAACTCTAGTGTATCTTCTGTAAAGTCCTTACACAATACCACAAATCCACGCGAGGCACATTCTATGGACAAGGTCACTCTGTGACCTGCACCTTTATTCAAAGGACCAGGAAGTGATGACCCTGTGTGGGACCTCCCTTTAAATACCTAGATGACCAAGTGAGGAGTGTCTCCCACAAGTTCACCCCCTGTGGTCAAGGTGTGCATTTCTCAAGTATATAAGTATTGCAGTGTTGTTACATGAAGGTTACATACATGACATCACCTCCCCCCCCCCCCCCAACGTCTTATTGGGATCACAGGTTAAGTCTTTCAGGTGGTCTGCGCTCCCTCATGGAGCGCCGCAGTTGGGGCTCTGGCTGTTGAGCCTTAGCCTGCCTGTCTGTCCCCTGTGGTGATTCCGGCCTGTCCAGGCTGACCGCTGGGACTGTGCATGCTGCTGATTGTTCTTGTTGCTCGTTCACTGGCGGTGGTGTGAATACCATCTCATGATCTTCCTCAGGTTCCTCAGAGTCCATGCTGAACCTTTTTTTTTTACTTGGTCCAGATGCTTGTGGCATATCTGCCCATTGTTAAGTTTAAGCACGATGACCCTATTCCCCTCTTTGTCTTTTACAGTACCTTCAAGTATTTGGGCCCCAAAGCGTGATTGAGAACAAATACGGGGTCTCCAATTTCTACACATCTCCCGCTTGAATTACGGTCATGGTACTCATTTTGGGACTGGCGCTTGCCTTCAACAATGTCGGACAAGGCAGGATGAATGAGGGACAGCTGAGTTTTGAGTGTACGTTTCATAAGGAGCTCCGCGAGCGGGACCCCCGTGAGCGAGTGCGGTCGGGACCTATAGGCCAGCAGGAGGCGCGATAGGCGGCATTGAAGGGAGGGACCTTGAATCCTGAGCATGCCTTGTTTTATGATTTGGACCACACGTTCCTCCTGGCCATTGGAGGCTGGCTTGAATGGTTCCGTCCTGACATGGTTGATGCCATTACCCGACATGAACTCCCGGAATTCGTAGCTAGTGAAACATGGACCATGATCGCTAACAAGGATGTCCGACAAACTATGGGTCGCAAAGACTGCACGTAGACTCTCCAGAGTGGTGGATGTCATGCACGAATTCAATATGATGCACTCGATCCATTTCGAGTACGCATCAACCACAATGAGAAACATTTTCCCCATGAACGGGCCCGCATAGTCTACATGAATGCGTGACCATGGCCTGGTGGGCCAGGGCCATGGGCTGAGCGGGGCCTCCCTGGGGGCATTACCCAGCTGGGCACACATCGTGCACCTGCGAACACGGTGTTCCAGGTCTGAATCAATTCCCGGCCACCAAACGTGAGACCGGGCAATGGCCTTCATCACCCACGCTGCCTGGGTGCTC
The DNA here is from genome assembly GCF_044704955.1 of Pristiophorus japonicus. NCBI lineage: Eukaryota > Metazoa > Chordata > Chondrichthyes > Pristiophoridae > Pristiophorus > Pristiophorus japonicus. Next base: position 80,524,148 of record NC_091991.1, on the reverse strand, counting down.
ACTGTGGAGTTCCCTGATGAAAGCTTCCCTGTCCCTCTGGGGCTTGACTACCCACCTGCCCCATTCGGTAGGCTGGATCCCGTCTGCGGCAACCCTCCTGCCCAAAAACTCGACCTCTGGGGCCAAAAACACACACTTGGACTTCTTTAGTCGCAGGCCTACCTGGTCCAGTCGGCGTAGCGGCTCCTCCAGGTTGTGAAGGTGTTCCTCGGTGTCTCGACCTGTGATAAGGATGTTGTCCTGAAATACGATTGTTCCAGGGATGGATTTGAGCAGGCTTTCCATATTCTTTTGAAAGATAGTGGCCGTTGATCGAATGCCAAACAGACACCTGTTGTAGACAAACAGCCCCTTGTGTGTGGTGATGGTGGTCAGTAGCTTGGATTCTTCGGCCAGTTCCTGGGTCATGTAGGCTGAAGTGAGGTCCAACTTGGTGAACAGCTTGCCACCTGCCAGCGTGGCAAAAAGATCCTCCGCACTCAGAAGCGGGTATTGGTCTTGTAGTGACACCTGGTTGATAGTGGCCTTGTAGTCGCCACAGATCCTGACCACTTTTAGGACGGGAACAATGGGGCTCGCCCAGTCACTGAATTCAATGGGCGAGATGATGCCCTCTCTCAGCAAACAGTCCAATTCACTTTCAATTTTCTCCCTCATCACATACGGCACAGCTCTGGCTTTGTGGTGCACTGGTCTGGCGTCCAGGGTGATGCGAATCACTACTTTGGTATCTTTGAACGTCCTGATGCCAGGTTGGAATAGTGACTCAAATTGCTGTAGGACCTGTGAGCATGAACTTCGCTCCACAGATGACACTGCGTGCACATCCCCCCATTTCCAGTTCATCTCAGCGAGCCAGCTCCTCCCCAATAGTGTGGGACCATTGCCCGGGACAATCCAGAGTGGCAGCCGGTTCACTGATCCATTGTGTGTGACAGCCAATATTGCACTGCCTAGCACCGGAATGATTTCTTTGGTGTACGTCCGTAATTGAGTCTCAATGCGTTCTAGTTTGGGTCTGCTTGCTTTTCGAATTGTTGAACGCTCATGAGTGACTGGCTGGCCCCCGTGTCCAGCTCCATGCGTACCGGGATGCCGTTTAATAGGACCTTCATCATCATAGGTGGCGTTTTGGTATATGAGCTGTGAATGTTTGCCACATGAACCTGCTGAACTTCAGCGTCCATTGATTTGCCCCATGTGTCATCCTGCCTCGCAGACCTCTCTTCTGGTCCATCCGTCTCGTAAATTAGCCTCCTCGCAGGCTTCCTGCACATTCTGGCTAAATGGCCAGTGAGGTTACAATTTCTGCAGGCCAACTGTTGAAATCTGCAAGTCCTGGCAGCATGTCTGCCCCCACACCTCCAGCATAAACTGAGATTCCCATTGTTGTTAACAAAAGAGCAGTTACCAGGTATTCCTCGCTGATTGTCCCTTTGACTGCTCTTGAGCACCCTGTTAGTGGGTGTCAATGGCCCCATTCCAGAACGCATTGTCCACTGGGATGGCGTAAATGTCAGTTCAGCCTGCCATTGTCTGTGTTGAAAACCTGTTCTGGGGTCTATTGCTGCCTGGGGTGTGTCGAACTGCCCTTGCCTGCCTGCTGGGCTCTGAGTCGCGTTTATGATATTGACCCCCTGATCCATTGCCACGTTGGAGTCAGAGTCGCGCGCGTATATTGCCTTGGTTTCCTCCTCCACCGCCATAAAAATCTGATCCAGCAACGCTGCCGCTTCCAAGGTCAAGTCCTTGATCTCGATTAACTTTCTGAAAATCCCGGCATGACCGATGCCCTCAATAAAGAAATCCCTTAGCATCTCCCCCCTGCAGGCGTCTGTGAACTTACAGAGGCTGGCCAAGCGCCGGAGGTCCGCAACGAAGTCTGGTATGCTCTGTCCTTCCCAACGTTGATGGGTATAAAATCTGTGTCAGGCCATGTGTATGCTGCTCGCCGGTTTGAGGTGCTCACTGATTAGCTTGCTGAGCTCTTCAAAGGCTTCTCGGGTGCTAGCAGGTCTTTCATGAGCGCGTAAGTCTTAGATCCACAGCTGGTCAGTAGATGAGCCCTTTGCTTGTCGGCAGCCAGTCCTTCGTGACAAAGCTCTGCTGAAGCCTCTCAATGAAATCGTCCCAGTTCTCACCAACACAGTACCGTTCCTCTGTGCTACCGGTGGCCATTCTCGTGGGTCGTTGATTCCCGTTTCTCGTCGCCACTGTAAAGTCCTTACACAATACCACAAATCCACACGAGGCACATTCTATGGATAAGGTCACTCTGTGATCTGCACCTTTATTCACAGGTCCCTGCGTGGGACCTCCCCTTATATACCTGGATGACCAGGTGAGGAGTGTCTCCCACAAGTTCACCCCCTGTGGTCAAGGTGTGCTTTTCTCAAGTATATACAGTATTGCAGTGTTGTTACATGAAGGTTACATACATGACATCTTCCACTCCTCAACCCAGGTGCACTGAGACCAATTGCAGCTCCCCGACTGCCATTCCTCCCAGGGTCAGCTCATTCAGCACAGACTCGGGACTAAACTTCAAAGGTCCTGCTCCATGGGGCACAATTGCTCACTGGATAAAATGACTGCGCTTCTGGGAAAGCAGGGAATCACTTGAGCTGTTAGTGTGCCATGAACTCGTTTACTTATGCAGGCACAATATTGCCCTTTGGTGGTGAATATGTTCGTCTGTCGGCAAAAGCTGCTGTTTTTCTGTGTTGGGGATTTGCCTGGTAAAAGCCATGGATGCGAGGTCAATTTTGGTCTTTCAATTGGCTTCAGTAATGTGAATTAAAGGCCAATTTTGTGCACTACCAGCTGGGAGCCTCGTCGGCCGGCAGTGCTAAATGGACATTTAGCCAGGCAGTGCCCATGACTTCCGCACTTTGATTTTAATGGTCGGAAAATTGTGAGCAATACATTCCTGAATTCCTGTTAGCTGACGAGAGATTTGAAAGTGTATGCAGGGATCATATAAATATTAGATAATTATATCTAAATATATCCAATATATAAATATCAGACTGTCTATTCATTTAGATTCTAAATCCAGCACAAATCACCTTCATTAAATTTGTAATTTTCCTTCAGTATGACAGCTCAAGCCAATTTCATATAAATAAATGAATGTGGAAATTCTGATTTGCATTCTAGCTCAAGTCAGCCCCAAAAGAATTCCCTGAAAGTCTGCTGTAATTAAGTATTCATGTGGAACAATATTTCTGTCAAAATTACATGCACAGCTGCTTCCAAGATTGGGAAGTATTTTTTTTTCAATAAATTCAGCAGGTAGGGTCCGGGTCCTGATTCTTATAGTTTACTGCCAGAGCACTCGAACAGTTCCAATGATGAGCAGCAGGCAGAGAGTGACATGTTGTGCGGCTCAGAGGTTGCAATTCTTAACAAAAGCCCGCCAGTGAGACGCGTGAACCACAAAGCTTTTCCCGTGTTGTGGAAAGAAAGTGATGAGACTGGGCTCTGACAGCAAAGAGCTAGGCTACGAGTATCACAATAGTGGCATCATTTGGAAGCAATGATAAATTCCTGTTGCCATTCATAAACCCAATTACGGAACACCGAGCGGGAGATGCACGACTTCCAGCTCTGTGGTCTCTGTGTGTTGGCGACAGGAGGCAGGATTGCAGAGCCCTTTTAAACTGGAGTCAACGTGGTTTCCATTTGAACTTTCAGTGTAACTGGGCTGGGGAATAGTTGCATATTTAACAATTGCACATTTGTGTGCCAAGTCACACGTACAGCATGAAGTGCAGCTTCTACTTGTGCTGTGCAAGGCAGGATTAGACTATAACATTAGACAGAGGCTAGATGAATGGTTCTGTTCAAACTATGTTCCAACTTTAGCAACACCACAAAAAAGCTGCTCTAAGTAAAGTTGCAGTCTAACTCCAGAGACCACCCCTTGAATGGTACGGTTTTGCACCAATCTACAGGATGGATTTACCCACATCAAACTTTCTCCCACTCCCAACTACCCGGTGTTGGAGAGAGCACTGCACCCAAAGTGTTTCTGTTCAGGCCCAGGAGCACTGGAATTTCCTACCCGAGACCATGAGCGTGGCTCGGGATGTCCCTGGTGCAGGCCCAACCCTGGGCAGGGCCTCGCACTGGCAGAAAGGGGAGAAGATTGAAGCATAGATGCAGGCCTCTCGTGTGTTAGGCCTTTGGATTGGGGTCTTCTAGAAACATAGAAACATAGAAAATAGGTGCAGGAGTAGGCCATTCGGCCCTTCTAGCCTGCACCGCCATTCAATGAGTTCATGGCTGAACATTCAACTTCAGTACCCCATTCCTGCTTTCTCGCCATACCCCTTGATCCCCCTAGTAGTAAGGACCTCATCTAACTCCTTTTTGAATATATTTAGTAAATTGGCCTCAACAACTTTCTGTGGTAGAGAATTCCACAGGTTCACCACAGGTTCTAGCTGATGATCTTCTCGTTCCTTATTTCGCTTACTCTATTCAACAAGGATTAGTCATCTGCATGTTCTCATCTGGGCTACACAATAAATATTGGAGCAGGAAAATGAGGCAGGAGATGGGGAAAGCTCCCTCTCCCTTCAGTGGCATGGCTGCCATGGGCTAAACCATCAACAGCCCCACCCCCACACAAGGAAAGCCAGGGAAATCCTGGGGCAATATAAAACAGGCAGGGACATAAGAACATAAGAAATAGGAGCAGGAGTAGGTAATTTGGCCCCTCCAGCCTGCTCCTCCATTTAATATCATGGCTGATCTGATCTTGGGCTCAGCTCCACTTCCCTGCCCACTCCCCATTACCTTCATTCCCTTATCGATCAAAAATCTGTCTATCTCCACCTTAAATGACCCAGCCTCCACAGCTCTCTGGGGCAGAGAATTCCATAGATTTACAACCCTCTTGAGAGAAGAAATTTCTCCTCATCTTAGTTCTAAATGGCTGACCCGTTATTCTTAAACTATGCCCCCTAGGACCTGACAAAACAGGCTCCACCAACCCTTTTTCTGATATTTGCACCCGGGGAAACGGATTTCCCCCAGGGCAAGGCTGAGGAAAGTCAGTTCTAATAATTCCAGTTTGGTGTCAAACACGGTTTAGAAAAGTGTTCAGGTGCTCTCCTGCCTGCACTTCCTAAATACTTAACTTTCAGACACTGGGAGAAGATCCTTCTTCTGAGGCAGTCTCTCGATGCAAAGAGCTCTGTCCTGGACAGGAAAAGTCCAGCTGGGGTCTCACAGCATCAACCAAGAGCTGGCTGTCTGGAACCAGGACTTACAAATACATCGAAAAGAAAATTGGTGACTTTCAATGCACCGGCGCCTGTTTGCATTTGCTACGCTCAAAGTGGTTGACCTCTTAAGTGAGTTTGCAGCATAGTTCGGTGAATAAGGTGTGAATAGGTCTGCACAGGACTGAGTTACTTCTCTGCCAGTATTCTTTGTATATGCCATACTGTACAGTGTTCTTCGGGTGCACTGGAGAACACAATTGTTGGAGAAAGGTTGCTCCATTTCTTTTCAAACAAGTAGCTGTGTACATATGGTTTGTTGCTGCTAACAAGAATTTTACAGGTTTATTTGGGTTGGTGGGATTGTTATGTGACAGCAATCACAGCATGCTGTTGCATCAAACGTGGCTTTGTGTGTTCATCGTCATCATAGGCAGTCCCTCGAAACGAGGATGACTTGCTTCCACGCCAAAAAGGGATAAGTTCACAGGTGTTCCAATAAAATTCCAGGTCCTGAACTACATTCTGAAGGGTGGAAGATGCTTGAGCATGGATTTTTTTAACGTGTGGTGACCAAAGCACACTAGCCACCACGCAGGCTTGACAGAGCTAGGTCTTGGTCCAGTGGCAAGGATTACCCAGGACGACTGGAGACCTGCTCTGCTGCACGGACCTAGTGCGCACGCATATCACAGTGTGGGCTGGGCCCGTGCTGCCCCTGGACCCCTGGCCCCAAACTCACGCCTCCCCTGGGCCCCATCAGTGCGAGCTGCGATGGCAACGAAGGGTGACGTCATCAAGGTCCAGGTCGGTGATTGGAGCATGGGCAGATACAGCAGGAGCGGCAAGGTCGGGGCGAAGGAGCGGCGGGAGACTGCGTTCGTTCAACTGGACTGGTGTACCCACAAACCGTTGACTTACTGCCGGTAGTTAAAGACTTCGGGTGGACAGCCGCATTATCTTCAGTCATGTAAATAAGCCAATAACTCCTGTCAGGAAAGTTTAACTGTAATGTTGGCCGTGCACCTCTTGAGTAGATTGGGCCTGTACTCTCTGGAGTTTAGAAGAATGAGAGGTGATCTCATTGAAACATAGAAACATAGAAAATAGGTGCAGGAGTAGGCCATTTGGCCTTCGAGCCTGCACCACCATTCAATATGATCGTGGCTGATCATGCAACTTCAGTACCCCATTCCTGCTTTCTCTCCATACCACTTGATCCCTTTAGCCGTAAGGGTCACATCTAACTCCTTTTTGAATATATCTAACAAAACCAGCCTCAACAACTTTCTGTGGTAGCAAATTCCACAGGTTCACAATTTTCTGAGTGAAGAAGTTTCTCCTCATCTCGGTCCTAAATGGCTTACCCCTTATTCTTAGACTGTGACCCCTGGTTCCCCAACATCGGGAACATTCTGCCTGCATCTAACCTGTCCAATCCTGTCAGAATTATATATGTTTCTATGAGATCCCCTCTCATTCTTCTAAATTCCAGTGAATTTAAGCCTAGTCGATCCAGTCTTTCTTCATATGTCAGTCCTGCCATCCCGGGAATCAGTCTGGTGAACTTTCGCTGCACTCCCTCAATAGCAAGAATGTCCTTCCTCAGATTAGGAGACCAAAACTGAACACAATATTCAAGGTGTGGCCTCACCAAGGCCCTGTACAACTGCAGTAAGACCTCCCTGCTCCTATATTCAAATCCTCTCGCTATGAAAGCCAACATGCCATTTGCCTTCTTCACCACCTGCTGTACCTGCATGCCAACTTTCGGTGACTGATGTACCATGACACCCAGGTCTCGTTGCACCTCCCCTTTTCCTAATCTGTCACCATTCAGATAATATTCTGCCTTCCTGTTTTTGCCACCAAAGTGGATAACCTCACATTTATATACATTATACTGCATCTGCCATACATTTGCCCACTCACCTAACCTGTCCAAGTCACCCTGCAGCCTCTTAGCATCCTCCTCACAGCTCATACTGCCACCAAGCTTAGTGTCATTTGCAAACTTGGGGTTTGTCTAAATCATTAATGTACATTGTAAATAGCTGGGATCCCAGCACTGAACCAGCGGTACCCCAATAGTCACTGCCTGCCGTTCTGAAAAGGACCCGTTTATCCCGACTCTTTGCACACTAATCTCTTGTGTGGGATCTTGTCAAAAGCCTTTTGAAAGTCCAAATACACCACATCCACTGGTTCTCCCTTGTCCACTCTATTAATTACAGTACAAGATTCTGAGGGGGATTGACAGGAGAGGTTGTTGGAGAGTCTAGAACTCGGGGGCACAGTCTCAGGATAAGGGGTCGACCATTTAGGGCTGAGATGAGGAATTTCTTCACTCAGAGGGTTGTGAACCTTTGGAATTCTCTACCCCAAAGGGCTTTGGATGCTGAGTCGTTGAGTATATTCAAGGCTGAGATAGATAGATTTTTGGACCCTTGGGGAATCAAGGGATATGGGGATTGGGCGGGAAAGTAGAGTTGAGGTCAAAGATCAGCCATGATCTTATTGAATGGTGGAGTAGGCTCCAAGGGCCTTGTGGCCTACTCCTGCTCCAAATTCTTATGTTCTTAAACTCTCGTTGGCTACTAGTATTCATTCCCCTCGGTAGTGATTCAGTCTCCACTGGGGGAACCATAGTGGCCAGGCTAGCTGAACAGACAAGGCATGCAGGCCAGAAATTCCCACATCCAGTGATCCTGCATGTAAGCAAGGGCCTGTAGCTACAATATGTGATTATCTAGAAGATTAAGGGAAATTTAATCGAGGTGTTCAAAATTGTGAGGGATTTTGATCGAGTAAACAAGGAGAAACTGCTTCTACTGATAGGAGGGTCAGCAACCAGAGGACGCAAATTTAAGATAATTGGCAAAAAAGACAACAGGGCAACGAGGAGAATTCTTTTATGCAGCGAGTTGTTACAATCTGGAATACACTGCCTGAAAGGACGATGGCAGCAGATTCAATAGTAACTTTCAAGAGGGTATTGGATATAGGTTTGAAAAGGAATAAATTGCAGGGCAATGGGAAAAGAGCAGGTATGTGGGGCCAAGAGGATCGCTCTTTCAAAGAGCTGGCACAGATACGATGGGCCGAATAGCTTCCTTCTGAGGTGTATGATTTTATGATCTAATCTTTGAGCAGAAGTTCCACCCGGTATTAGTTTAGCCTGCTTCCAGTGAAGGTTGAAGTTAAGTTGTATTCTTAAAATAGACAGTGGGCTTATAATCGCGGGATGGGAGGCTGGCAAGTAAATGTAAAATTAATAGTGCGGGTTGCTTTTAATTGCAATCTTTAGTGGTTGAAGTGGCACAACATGAAATAAGGCAAGCCCAGGAGATCAGACTGACCACACCTGCCATTATGCCACGAGCTGTATCTGCAGACCCTAATCATAAGAACATAAGAATTAGGAGCAGGAGTAGGCCATACGGCCCCTTGAGCCTGCTCCGCCATTCAGTAAGATTATGGCTGATCTTTGACCTCAACTCCACTTTCCCGCCTGATCCCCAAATCCCTTGATTCCTCAGAGTCCAAAAATCTATCGATCTCAGCCTTAAATATACTCAACAACTGAGCATCCACAGCCCTCTAGGATGGAGAAGTCCAAAGATTTACAACCCTCTGGGTGAAGAAAGTTCTCCTCATCTCCAGTTCTAAATCATTGGCTGTTTATCCTGAGATTATGCCCCCGAGCTCTGGGCTCCCCAGCCAGGGGAAACAGCCTCTCATCATCCACCCTGTCAAGCATTCTCAGAACCTTATATCTTTCAATGCGATCACCTCTCATTCTAATAAACTCCAGAGCCCATTCTACTCAATCTCTCCTCATCGGACAACCCTCTCATCCCAGGAATCAATCCAATGAATCTTTGTTGCATCCCCTCGAAGACAAGTATATTCTTCCTTGGGTACGGAGACCAAAACTGCACACAGTACTCCAGGTGTGGTCAGGCACTGACCGAGGGTCGTATCCACCACATGGAGGCAGTTGCAAAGCTGTGCCATCCACTGTGAGGAGTCTTGCAGCCAACCTCCACCATCAGGGCAGCAAGGTTACTTCCTCCTTCAATTTTTATGCCTTCAGCTTCTTGCAGGTTAGGATCAGGTCTGTCGGCTAAAGTGTTGTCTACAGATATATTTAACAGGTGGCTAATGCATAAATGAGCCAGGTTAGCATTTCCATCTCATTACCCACAGAATAGCAAATGGAATATGACAAAGCTGCCTAATTTAGACCCATTGCTGGATATCTAAAAGTATAGGGTATCATCGATGAAGCACACATGGATATTCGAGCTCCAGGTCTTCGCTTCCACTTCTTTATCCTCACCTATGCATTGTGCGCTCCCAGTGCTACCTTGTTAAGCTTACGGACTGCACCGTCCAGTTGCGCGTGGGCATTGCTGGTGCTTGCTGATGTTGATGAGTGAGATGTACAAGTACATGAGGCACTGCCATGTTTGAGCCACTGACAGGTTGCTCATCCAGGCGTCCAGTGATCTTAGTACAGTCGTCTTGGTTAATCCTTGCCGCTGGACCAAGACCTAGCTCTGTCAAGCCCGTGTGGTGGCTGGTGTGCAACGGCCACCACACATTAAAAAAAATCCATGTACAGGCATCTTCCACCCTTCAAGATGTAGTTCGGGATCCGGAATATTAGGTCCTTCATTGAAACACCTGTGAACTCATCCCTTTTTGGCGTGGAAGCAAGTCATCCTCGATATGAGGGACTGCCTATGATGATGACAGTGATCGAATACACGTGTTAGAATGCTGACTGCAAGGGACCTTTTCAAAGAGAGCTTACACTGCAAGTTAGCGTGTGATATTTTTGCGGTTGTCTGACTGTCACTGAGAAGGAGGACAAAACATAATGAGCACGGATTTTGAAGGTCCTCCATTTCATCCGTCATTAGATTTTCTTCATGGAAGGTAGTATCCTGGTGTTCTTCATCATCTTGTTATTGACCCTGAGCTGCAGGGATGCCTGTAGCTTCACCACTTCCTACTCCGGAAAGAGGGAAGCCCTCCTCACGCCCACTCGCGTAACATAGAAACATAGAAACATGGAAAATAGGTGCAGGAGTAGGCCATTCAGCCCTTCGAGCCTGCACTGCCATTCAATGAGTTCATGGCTGAACATGCAACTTCAGTACCCTATTCCTGCTTTCTCGCCATACCCCTTGATCCCCCTAGTAGTAAAGACTACATCGAACTCCTTTTTGAATATATTTAGTGAATTGGCCTCAACATCTTTCTGTGGTAGAGAATTCCACAGGTTCACCACTCTCTGGGTGAAGAAGTTTCTCCTCATCTCGGTCCTAAATGGCTTACCCCTTATCCTTAGACTGTGACTCCTGGTTCTGGACTTCCCCAACATTGGGAACGTTCTTCCTGCATCTAACCTGTCTAAACCCGTCAGAATTTTAAACGTTTCTATGAGATCCCCTCTCATTCTTCTGAACTCCAGTGAATACAAGCTCCGTTGATCCAGTCTTTCTTGATATACCAGTCCCGCCATCCTGGGAATCAGTCTGGTGAACCTTTGCTGCACTCCCTCAATAGCAAGAATGTCCTCCTTCAAGTTAGGAGACCAAAACTGTACACAATACTCCAGGTGCGGCCTCACCAAGGCCCTGTACAACTGTAGTAACACCTCCCTGTACTCAAATCCCCTCGCTATGAAGGCCAACATGCCATTTGCTTTCTTAACTGCCTGCTGTACCTGCATGCCAACCTTCAATGACTGATGTACCATGACACCCAAGTCTCGTTGCACCTCCCCTTTTCCTAATCTGTCACCATTCAGATAATAGTCTGTCTCTCTGTTTTTACCACCAAAGTGGATAACCTCACATTTATCCACATTATACTTCATCTGCCATGCATTTGCCCACTCACCTAACCTATCCAAGTCGCTCTGCAGCCTCATATTATCCTCCTCGCAGCTCACACTGCCACCCAACTTAGTGTTATCCGCAAATTTGGAGATACTACATTTAATCCCCTCATCTAAATCATTAATGTACAATGTAAACAGCTGGGGCCCCAGCACAGAACCTTGCGGTACCCCACTAGTCACTGCCTGCCATTCTGAAAAGTACCCATTTACTCCTACTCTTTGCTTCAATTTCATTTCACAATCAGGCAATCTGGTGGGATTCGGATCTATGTGCTGCTCCTTTTCCAGCTCCTTCACATCTTTGATAAATGATAGATCTTCAGAACCACTGACCTCGTTTTATTAAACAATGTTATTTTACAAGAGATGAACAAGCACTTAAGTGATGCAATATATGACATAATGTAATACACACAGTGTGTGTGACCTATACACTTAAATACGTTTACACATGTATCGACACCGATGGTAGAAATCTTCCATCTCACAATATAAAGCTAAGCTTTCTTTTGTTGAGACCTTTTGTATATGCAGCTTTTATTTTCATCTATTTCTTACCACTGCGGGTGCTCGCACTGGCTCACACTCTTCTTTTGAGAACTTCAAGCAGACTCCGAAGATTTGAACCGCTACAGATCTTTAACTATCCCCAAAAGTGGTTAATGGGGCTCCCTGGATTTTGAATAACTGTCGACCACTGTTTTTAAAAAAAATTAACAGGCCATCATACCACCACGTTTCAGCGATTTTGATCTTTATTTCTTCACAGAAAGGATTTGGGAATGAGCTATGCTTCAGCGTTGTGTTGTAAAACAAAGTGAACTTACATAGGTTTTTAAAAAACACTTAACAGACTGCAGGCATTGAAGTTGTGCATTAAATCCAGACGAGTTGGTTTGTGGAATGTCAGGCTCACTGTCTACTCCAGAGACAGTGAGAACCACTTGACTCGTCCCAGATTCATTGAGCCCAGAAGGTCCCTATTCATTTTGAGACTCAAAGGAGGTTTCCCTTAAACTTTCCCTTTAAGGAGGGGGGGGGTGGGGGGGGGGGGGGGGGTGGTGGTGGTGGTGGCCAGCGAAAGTGAAGCAGATGATTTTACTGATACACATACCGCCGAATACCTGAATGGAGAAGAAGTCAGAGGGGCAACCTTCCCACTGGCTGGGAACACTTAAAGAAAAGGTCATAGACCTGGAGCACTCAGTCAGCCAGCTAACTCTGGGGAAGGAAGGACGGCTTGAAAAGGGGAACTCAACTCCAGAGCCTGATCGAATCAGGCTGGCCAGGAAAACTTAAGCAAGCCCATTAACAGGGTGGATAAATGTTTTGCTTGCTCTTGAGAAACGACCTACATGTAGCTAGTTGGATCGAGCTGATATTTGATTACGTCTGTTATTCTGTAGATTAATTTGCTGTCTGTGAAATAAAAAGCTTAAAAACTTGTAACAAGCCTCGAGGGGGGCTGCAAGTTTCATTCAGTTGTGTGAATGGCATGGGGGAAACACCAAGTTACTTATGAGCAAACAAAGTCTGTATGATTTTGTTCAGCTATATGTAGGTGTTACCAGTTAGATATTCTCTCGGGTACAGCAAGCTGAAGGGGTGAAATTGCCCCTTTTATAGCCCCACTAGCACCTTTGGGTGGCGCTAACGGGGCACAAGACAGTTTTCGTCCGGGGAGGGGGGCACTACCACCCGGGAGGTTGCGGAGGCCCTAGCATGGCAGCGCCGTGCCCCGCCCCGGGGCCATCGTGCAACCGGCAATGATGTCATTGCCATGCGCGGCAACGACTCGCCCACCCGCACCCACCTATTAACGCCCCGTAGGGGAAATCGCTCTCATCTTACTAAAGTGTTTCCATCTGCCGTCAGAAAGATCGGGGAAGCTCACATGAGGATGCGTGCGAAAGATGCAATATCCAGTTCAAGTCTCAAGGGGGTCATCACCGGTTGCTCGGCAGCTCAGGGCGCTAACTGTGGTGCTGCCATGCCAGTGCCTCCGCAACGCCCGGGCAATTTCCCGGGAGGCTGTAGCGGCCCTCCTCCCCCGGGCAAAAACTGCCTTGCACCCCTCGGTGGCGCTAACGGGGCTATAAAAAAGGGGCAATTTCACCCCTTCAGCTTGTTTATAGGAATGACCAGCATTGCTGTACCTGAGAGAATATCTAACTGGTAACACCTACATATAGCTGAACAAAATCATACAGACTTTGTTTGCTCATAAGTAACTTGGTGTTTCCCCCATGCCATTCACACAACTGAATGAAACTTGCAGCGTTACTATCAAGTTAAGCTTGGTACAAGATTCTGACTGCAGTGGCTCCTAAACTCCTTATTTATTTTGAGTAGATTGAATTGGAGCAGCCACAAACCAAAACTGGACAAATACATTGTATGCCACCATGTCAGCACCTCATCACCTGGATTGTCTTGCATGGGGAGATTCGAATGTATATTTATCCCCTACCTGCTGAATTCGGAGTATTAGCTGTGCGGGAAACTCTTGGCCATTGATGCCCTTATATTAAAAAAGTAATCTACTCCACAGTGGCACAGAATGGCCAAAGCCTACAACTACATTTCAAGGCAACCTTTTTTGGAGTTAACTATTTATCTACTATGCTGTCACTGTTTAAACAGCTAACATTATGTGACACTTAACATTGAATACTCCAATCACAGCATCCTCTACAGGTATAAATTATATTGCGGGAAAATGTTGAGTTTACCAATGGTGTTTCTCCCCATTGAGAGCACTTGACTCAAGGGTTTTCAATGTAATTTGAAATAGAATGTTGAAACCCACACAGCACTTTTAATACATGACAGATATTATGGATATGTATCTACAATATAACAACTTGCAGTTATTTAGCACCTTTAACATAGAAAAAGTCCCAAAGAGCTTTGCATATCATATAAAATCATATATCTGTATGGCTTTCCTGTCAATCTTTTTCATTATAAATCCCTGTGTCCACATTTTTAATGGGAACTGCCAATAAGGCATTCGATAAGATGCCACAAAAAAATTTACTGCACAAGATAAAAGTTTGCGGGGTTGGGGATAATATATTAGCATGGATAGAGGATTGGCTAACTAACAGAAAATAGAGAGCCGGGATAAATGGGTAATTTTCTGGTTGACAAACAATAACTAGGGGGGTGCTGCAGGGATCGGTGCTGGGGCCTCAACTATTTACAATCTATATTAATGACTTGGATGAAGGGGCCGAGTGTAATGTAGCCAAGTTTGCTGATGATACAAAGATGGATGGGAAAGCAAATTGTGAGGGCAACACAAAAAATCTGCAAAGGAATATAGACAGGCTAAGTAATATGGGCAAACATTTGGCAGATGGAGTATAATGTGGGAAAATGTGAGGTTATCAACTTTGGCAGAAAAATTTAAAAAGCAAATTATAATTTAAATGGAGAAAAATTGCAAAGTGCTGCAATTCTCCGCCTTAAATATATTCAATGACCCAGCCTCCACAGCTCTCTGGGACAGAGAATACCATAGGTTTACAACCCTCTGAGAGAAGAAATTTCTCCTCATCTCAGTTTTAAATGGGCATCCCCTTATTCTGAAACTATGCCCCCTAGTTTTAGTTTCCCCTATGAGTGGAAATATTCTCTCTGCATCCAACTTGTCGAACCCTCTCATTATCTTGTGCATGTTATCAGAGGTCCTTGTGCATGAAACACAAAAAGTTAGTATGCAGGTACAGCAAGTAATCAGGAAGGCAAATGGAATGTTGGCCTTTATTGCAAGGGGGATAGAGTATGAAGGCAGAGAAGTCCTGCTACAAATGTACAGGGTATTGGTGAGGTCACACCTAGAGTACTGCGTACAGTTTTGGTCTCTGTATTTAAGGAAGGATATAGTTGCATTGGAGGCTGTTCAGAGAAGGTTCACTAGGTTGATTCCGGAGTGAGGGGGTTGACTTATGAAGGTAGGTTGGGACTATACTCATTGGAGTTCAGAAGAATGAGAGGTGATCTTATCGAAACATATAAGATAATGAGAGAGTTCAACAAGTTGGATGCAGAGAGGATATTTCCACTCATAGAGGAAATTAAAACTAAGGGACATAGGGCCCAAGTTTCCACAGAATAAAAAACGGGCGCCCCTCCGAGCTGGGCGCCCGTTTTTCGCGCCTAAAACGGCGCCAGAAAAAAAACGCGCTATTCTCGAGCGCTCTGCAGCTCCTTGTCTGTTTGACGCCCAGGGGGGCGGAGCCTACACTCGCGCCGATTTTGTAAGTGGGAGGGGGCGGGTTCTATTTAAATTAGTTTTTTTCCTGCCGGCAACGCTGCGCGTGCGCGTTGGAGCGTTCGCGCATGCTCAGTGTGAAAAAAACATTGGCACTCGACCATTTTTGTAGTTCTTTGTAGCTGTTTAATTTTTGAACATTTTTTAATAAAACCACATTGCCATCAGCACTGAGGCTTCCCTTCTCACTGTCTCCTTCCCCTCCCTCCCCTCCGCGGCAACAAGCCGCTGTCTCCTTTCCCTCCCTCCCCTGCGCGGCAACAAGCTGCTGTCTCCTTCCCCTCCCTCCCCTGCGCGGCAACAAGCCGCTGTCTCCTCCCCCTCCCTCCCCTGCGCGGCAACAAGCCGCTGTCTCCTTTCCCTCCCTCCCCTGCGCGGCAACAAGCTGCTGTCTCCTTCCCCTCCCTCCCCTCCCTCCACGGCAACAAGCCGCTGTCTCCTTCCCCTCCCTCCCCTGCGCGGCAACAAGCCGCTGTCTCCTTCCCCTCCCTCCCCTCCGCGGCAACAAGCCGCTGTCTCCTTCCCCTCCCTCCCCTCCGCGGCAACAAGCCGCTGTCTCCTTCCCCTCCCTCCCCTCCGCGGCAACAAGCCGCTGTCTCCTTCCCCTCCCTCCCCTCCGCGGCAACAAGCCGCTGTCTCCTTCCCCTCCCTCCCCTCTGCGGCAACAAGCCGCTGTCTCCTTCCCCTCCCTCCCCTCCGCGGCAACAAGCCGCTGTCTCCTTCCCCTCCCTCCCCTGCGCGGCAACAAGCCGCTGTCTCCTTCCCCTCCCTCCCCTGCGCGGCAACAAACGCCGGTTTCCTTCGAACGATGGCTGAAGCACTTTCACACAGGTAGGAAGATGGTTTATTTAATCTTTTCTTTGCTTATAAATGTTTATTCAGGTTGGATTTATTTGTATAATATTTGTAGAAGTATAAATAAGGATTGATTGTAGAATTTAATGACTTCCCTTCCCCCCCCCTCCTCCCCCACCTCGTTCTGGACGCCTAATTTGTAACCTGCGCCTGATTTTTTAATGTGTAGAACAGGTTTTTTCAGTTCTACAAAAATCTTCACTTGCTCCATTCTACTTTAGTTTGGAGTACGTTTTCACTGTGGAAACTTTCAAATCAGGCGTCAGTGGCCGGACACGCCCCCTTTTGAAGAAAAAATTCTGTTCTAAAGTAGAACTGTTCTACCTGACTAGAACTGCAGAAAAAAAAATGTGGAGAATTGCGATTTCTAAGATAGTCCGTTCTCCACCAGTTGCTCCTAAAAATCAGGCGCAAATCATGTGGAAACTTGGGCCCATAGTCTCAGAATAAGGGGCTGCCCATTTAAAATGAGGAGAAATTTCTTCTCTTGAGAGTTGTAAATCTGTGGAATTTTCTGCGCCAGAGAGCTATGGAGGCTGGGTCACTGAATATATTTAAGGCGGAGATCGACAGATTTTTGAGCAAAAAGGGGAATAAAGGGTTATGGGGACCGGGCAGAGAAATGGAACTGAATCCATGATCAGATCAGCCATCATCATCATCATCATCATCATCATCATCATAGACAGTCCCTCGGGATCGAGGAAGACTTGCTTCCATTCCTGAAGTGAGTTCTTTGAACAGTCCAATGCGAGAGCCACAGACTCTCACAGGTGGGGCAGATAGTCGTTGAGGGAAGGGGTGGGTGGGACTGGTTTGCCGCACGCTCTTTCCGCTGTCTGCGCTTGATTTCTGCACGCTCTCGGCGTTGAGACTTGAGGTGCTCAGCGCCCTCTCAGATGTACTTTTGGACCAGGGACTCCCAGGTATCAGTGGGGATGTTGCACTTTATCAGGGAGGCTTTGAGGGTGTCCTTGTAGCATTTCCTCTGCCCACCTTTGGCTCGTTTGCCGTGAAAGAGTTCCGAGTAGAGCGCTTGGTTTGGGAGACTCGTGTCTGGCATGTGAACTATGTGGCCTGCCCAGCAGAGCTGATCAAGTGTGGTCAGTGCTTCAATGCTGGGGATGTTGGCCTGAATGAGGACACTGATGTTGGTGCGTCTGTCCTCCCAGGGGATTTGTAGAATCTTGCGGAGACATCGTTGGTAATACCATGATCTATTGAATGGCGGAGCAGGCTCAAGTGGTCAAATGGCCTACTCCTGCTCCTATTTCTTGTGTTCTTGTGTTCAATGTTAACTCTTCATTCAGTAATTACACCTGCGCACCAGTGGAGGCGCTGCAGCTCCACGACTGGTGGGAGGGTATATCACAGCATTACACAAGACTCCCAAAGCAAGCACTCGACTCAGAACTCCTACACAGCAGGCGATCCCCAGGTGGGCAGAGGAAACATTTCAAGGACACCCTCAAAGACTCCTTGATAAAGTGCAACATCCCCACTGACACCTGGGAATCCCTGGCCCAAGACCGCCCTACGTGGAGGAAGTGCATCCGGGAGGGCGCTGAGCACCTCGAGTTTCGTTGCCGAGAGCATGCAGAAAATAAGCGCACGCAGCGGAAGGAGCGTACGGCAAACCAGACTCCCCAACCACCCTTTCCTTCAACCACTGTCTGTCCTACCTGCGACAAAGACTGTAATTCCCGTATTGGACTGTAAAGTCACCTGAGAACTCACTTTTAGCGTGGAAGCAAGTCTTCCTCAATTTCGAAGGACTGCCGATGATGATGATATAAGTTTAGCATGGCCAGATTCGATTATAAATGTTGTTGAACCAATTTATAATGCATGTGTATAAATAAGGACAGAATGTAGGACTTTAAGATGAGAACTAGATTGTATCTGTGTGCCCTGGTCCAATTATCCCTGACCGCAATCCCAACCAAAACCTGAAAACTACAATTGGTTTTGACTCCCTGATTGTCACGCCATGGGAGATCGACTAGTATTATATTAAAAATCTTAGTATTACACGCACATTTCCTGTCCACAGATTCCACCTCCTGGTGTCAGGATTTTTGGTTGCTATTTTTACGTCAGCATTTAACATTGAAAATGCTTAAGTAATCAGTTATAAGGGAAATGTCCTATGTAAACAGGACTTGTGACACTGTAGTTGCAGGCAGCAGCCACGGGATGGTGGTATAACTTCACTGTACTCTACCGCTGTACCCGTTGACACACAGGAGATCTGCAATTGTAAATATATTTACACTATTCTATGATTCTATGATAAAGATCCAAGTTTGGAAGAGAAGCACAGGGAACAAAACTTTTTTCATCAAAGAAAATAAAATCGAGAGGGTGTATGATGCAGCTCTTTAAAATGATGAGGACTAAGCACAGTGTTAATGTAAGCCTGTAGTTTAACAGCACTGGAGAACATGAGTATAATGCCAGCAAGTGCCGTTGGAGTCCCGAGATTGGAAGAGCTGTATACTTTTTGCTGCAGGGTAATCGATATGTTGAATAAACTCAGAACAAGCAGTTGATGTTACGCCACTTAACTATTTAAACAGCTGTATAAATCTCTCATGGGAACATGATTGATGGTTGTTCGAGCAAGGATAGATATGAATCAAATTCCCCATGGTGCATAGTGGTTGTTCTCTTGCTGGGATCCTGGATTTGCTAGCTGCCAAACACAACCGGCCAGAGCTAAATCTTGTGAATTAGTGGTGATTGGTAATATCCCGGAGTTCTTTTGCGAATTACTTTCATGAGTTGGAGATAAATTTTCCGGAGCTATTAAGCCTCAGGATTTAACCATACTGTGCAGCGTCTGTGGAAGGAATGGACTCGATGGGTCAGATGGGCCTTTTTTTGTTCCATGATCAGATCAGCCATGATCTTATTGAATGGCGGAGCAGGCTCGAGGGGCCATATGGCCTACTCCTGCTCCTATTTCTTTTGTTCTTACGTTCTTATATCTTTAATGTTCTGATAAGTAATGACATTGTGATCACTAAGGCCTCATTCTGTTCTGACTGAAGTGAAAGACCTCAGTAAGGTAAGTTCTCCCAAGGTTGAGATATGTCTGACATACTTTCCTTGAGTTACATTTGTTGCTTCATTCAGCACCAATTGTGCTGTTGTCTGGGAATGGACTGATTTGATTTGTTTCTGCACTACATTAGTCATGACTATCGTGCATACCTTCTGTCACTCTCTTAAATAGCATGTGAAGAAGCCAGGAGTTCACTTGCTTTGGCCATCCAGTCACCTAACGCAACTACATCAACTTCATTACTCACTAATTCACAACAACTAAGTACCTATGGCATTTCACATCATCAATCATTATCGAGTCAAAACAAAATGAAAATTACATTGTCAAGACCAGAGAAGGAAACATTCTTTAGTGAAGCTATTTGCTCTTGATGTACAGGCTGAGCATTGAGATATACACGGTGCAAGTGTAAGGGAGAAATGCTAATGGTTTCCTTATATTACTTTCTGCTCGTGATGCTATTAGAAAAGAGCATCCAATAAATTTTAGCAAATGCAGTGACAGTTCCTGCACGGCTGATAATTTTGTGTGTCTTTGATCTGTGGCTAAACATCCTCTCCGCACTCGTTCATCTCCAACTTGTCACACACTGATGCTTGAAGAAAATGGTGCTTTCTTACAGAAATGGTTCCAGCACCAGTCATGTCCATTGTTATTCAGGCTGAACATTTTTCGCATCAGATTAGTCATGAGATCGTGGCACCTACAAATGGAAGCAAATTTATTGAGAATGTCATTCCCAAAGTTTTTTTTTGTAAAAAGACGCTCATTTTTGTGCATAATGAAAGCAGCAGTGGATTCTTCTGGTCTGCCCAAGGATTCCTGCTGTCAGATTTGCACCTTCGGCTTTTTATCGTCTCTCTTTCATGATGCCGCAGTCGGATGCTCAAGTCACATCTCTAAGATTCCAGATTGGATTGTCTCTTTGCAATTCCTCCGATCTCAGTGAGGCTACCTTGTGGGATTTAGAGAAAATGCATATTGTGGCTGATCACTGTGGTAGGAGAGTCTAGTTTCCCCCACCTAACCAACGATTCATAACATAAGAAATAGGAGCAGGAGTAGGCCATTTGGCCGCTCGAGCCTGCTCTGCCATTCAATAAGATCATGGCTGATCTGATCCTGGCTTTAACCCCACTTCACTGCCCTTGACCCTTGACTCCCCCTATAGTTCAAAAATCTGTCGATCTCCACCTTAAATATATTCAATGACCCAGCCTTCACAGCTCTCTGGGGCAGAGAATTCCAACGATTCACGACCCTCAGAGAAGAAATTCCTCCTTATTTCCATTTTAAATGGGCGGCCCCTTATTCTGAAACTATGCCCCCTAGTTCTAGATTCTCCATCGAGGGGAAACATCCTCTCTGCATTTACCCTGCCCAGCCCCCTCAGAATCTTATACGTTTCAATAAGATCACCCCTCAATCTTCTAAACTCCAATGAGTTTAGAAGAAACTGCCCAACCTGCCCAGCCTTTCTTCATAAAACAACCCCTTCATCTCAGGAATCAACCTTGTGAACCTTCTCTGAACTGCCTCCAATGGAAGTATATTCCTCCTTAAATAAGGAGACCAAAACTGTAGTTCCTACATTGTAGTGGGAGTTCCGGGGTCGACTGGCTTAACCACATGGCTTAATGGCCACAGCAAATGAGGCTTAACCCCTTTCATGGTCCACTGTAACAGTTAAACTACTGCATTAATAATAAGAAAGAAAGAAATTCTTGCTTTTATATAGCGCCTTTTACAACCACCGGACGTCTCAAAGCGCTTTATGAAGTACTTTTGGAGTGTAGTTACTGTTGTAATGTGGGAAACATGGCAGCCAATTTGCGCACAGCAAGCTCCCACAAACAGCAATGTGATACTGACCAGATCATCTGTTTTGTTCTGTTGATTGAGGGATAAATATTGGCCCAGGACACCAGGGATAATTCCGCTGCTCTCCTTCGAAATAGTGCCATGGGATCTTTTACACCCACCTGAGAGAGCAGACAGGGCCTCGGTTTAGCATGTCATCCAAAAGGCATGTCCGACAGTGCAGCACTCCCTCAGCACTGCACTGGAGTGTCACTGGGACTTGAACCACAACCTTCTGACTCAGAGGCGAATGTGCTATCCACTGAGCCACGGCTGACAGGTAGCAAATTATTGTTGCTATGAAGCTACAATTTAATTTCTTTGTGCCTGGATGCTACCTACATTGGATAAGTCTTTGTTGAAATTCATCTGTTTCATATTTTCCTGGTTCAAAGTGTATACCACAGAAAAGAGAAATAATGGATGGACAACAATGAAAGATAGCACCAACAATCAACAAACATACTTTGTACCATCACAGAAATATTATGTGTAAATAATGGTCACTATTAAATAAATAAAGGAAAGAACTTGCATATGACCTTAGTATGTCCAGAGGAGCTTCAAAGCCCTTGAATTACCTTTGTAGTGTTGTCACTGTTGTAACGTAGGAAAATGCGCAGTAGTTAATTGACTCACAGCAAGGTCCCATGAACAGCAATGAGATACACGATCAGACAATTTGTTTCCGTGATTTTGGTTGACAGGTAAATATTGGTCAGGACAGAGGCGGAAACCCCCGCTCTTCTGTGAATAGAACCATGGGATCTATTACATCTATCTGAGTGGGCAGACAGGGCCTAATTAACGCTTCATCTAAAAGGCAGCACCTCAAACAGTGCAGTACTTCCACAACCTCCTATCAACAAGAGCATGCATCGACGACGAGATCCAACACCACCTCCAGCGCGCCAGTGCAGCCTTCAGCCACCTGAGGAAAGGAGTGTTTGAAGACCAGGCCCTCAAAACTGCCACCAAGCTCATGGTCTACAGGGCTGTAGTAATACCTGCCCTCCAGTGTGGCTCAGAGACATGGATCATGTACAGCAGACATCTCAAGTCGCTGGAGAAATATCACCAACGATGTCTCCGCAAGATCCTACAAATCCCCTGGGAGGACAGACGCACCAACATCAGCGTCCTCATTCCGGCTAACATCCCCAGCATTGAAGCACTGACCACACTCGATCAGCTCCACTGGGCAGGCCACATAGTTCGCATGCCAGACACGAGACTCCCAAAGCAAGTGCTCTACTTTTTTTAAATTATCTGCATGGAAGTGTAAAATTCCTGCTACAAATATCAGTTTTTCTTGGAGATGCATTTTGGTAACCTATTTGAGAGAAAATTGGTTGAAAATTGTACAAGATTGGTAAACATTACAAAATGCATATAAAGGGTTCCAAACTGAGCCACAGTGCAGATCTATCCCAAATTTGGCACTGAACTTCATTTAAAGAGACCATAGGATGGCGGGTATGGAAAGTGGAAGAAGGTCACACTGGTGCAATAGCTGTTGTTGGTCAGAAATTGGGGTGAGTCACCGTGTTAGGGCAGCAAAGATGAAGTTTTACTCTCTTTATTCATTACTCTTTACTCTCTCCTCATTGAGGGGTGTTGTGAAATCTTTAACTCACCTAAACTACCAGCACATGTAGATGGTCGGTGTCGATGTGATCACTGGTCTGTGTCGATGTGACTCGCTGGTCTGTGTCGATGTGACTCGCTGGTCTGTGTCGATGTGACTCACTGGTCGGTGTCGATGTGACTCGCTGGTCTGTGTCGATGTGACTCACTAGTCGGTGTCGATGTGACTCACTGGTCTGTGTCGATGTGACTCACTGGTCTGTGTCGATGTGACTCACTAGTCGGTGTCGATGTGACTCACTGGTCTGTGTCGATGTGACTCACTGGTCGGTGTCGATGTGACTCACTGGTCTGTGTCGATGTGACTCACTGGTCTGTGTCGATGTGACTCATTGGTCTGTGTCGATGTGACTCGCTGGTCGGTGTCGATGTGACTCACTGGTCTGTGTCGATGTGACTCACTGGTCTGTGTCGATGTGACTCGCTGGTCTGTGTCGATGTGACTCACTGGTCTGTGTCGATGTGACTCACTAGTCGGTGTCGATGTGACTCACTGGTCTGTGTCGATGTGACTCACTGGTCTGTGTCGATGTGACTCACTAGTCGGTGTCGATGTGACTCCCTGGTCTGTGTCGATGTGACTCACTGGTCTGTGTCGATGTGACTCACTGGTCTGTGTCGATGTGACTCGCTGGTCGGTGTCGATGTGACTCACTGGTCTGTGTCGATGTGACTCGCTGGTCGGTGTCGATGTGACTCACTGGTCTGTGTCGATGTGACTCACTGGTCTGTGTCGATGTGACTCGCTGGTCTGTGTCGATGTGACTCACTGGTCTGTGTCGATGTGACTCGCTGGTCTGTGTCGATGTGACTCACTGGTCTGTGTCGATTTGACTCACTGGTCGGTGTCGATGTGACTCCCTGGTCTGTGTCGATGTGACTCACTGGTCTGTGTCGATGTGACTCACTGGTCTGTGTCGATGTGACTCACTGGTCTGTGTCGATGTGACTCACTGGTCTGTGTCGATGTGACTCACTGGTCGGTGTCGATGTGACTCACTGGTCTCTGTCGATGTGACTCACTGGTCTGTGTCGATGTGACTCACTGGTCGGTGTCGATGTGACTCACTGGTCTGTGTCAATGTGACTCGCTGGTCTGTGTCGATGTGACTCACTGGTCTGTGTCAATGTGACTCGCTGGTCTGTGTCGATGTGACTCGCTGGTCTGTGTCGATGTGACTCACTGGTCGGTGTCGATGTGACTCTGGTCGGTGTCGATGTGACTCACTGGTCTGTGTCGATGTGACTCACTGGTCTGTGTCGATGTGACTCGCTGGTCTGTGTTGATGTGACTCACTGGTCTGTGTCGATGTGACTCACTGGTCTGTGTCGATGTGACTCACTGGTCTGTGTCGATGTGACTCACTGGTCTGTGTCGATGTGACTCGCTGGTCTGTGTCGATGTGACTCACTGGTCTGTGTCGATGTGACTCACTGGTCTGTGTCGATGTGACTCACTGGTCTATGTCGATGTGACTCACTGGTCGGTGTCGATGTGACTCACTGGTCGGTGTCGATGTGACTCACTGGTCTGTGTCGATGTGACTCACTGGTCTGTGTCGATGTGACTCACTGGTCTGTGTCAATGTGACTCGCTGGTCTGTGTCGATGTGACTCACTGGTCTGTGTCGATGTGACTCACTGGTCTGTGTCGATGTGACTCGCTGGTCTGTGTCGATGTGACTCACTGGTCGGTGTCGATGTGACTCACTGGTCTATGTCGATGTGACTCACTGGTCGGTGTCGATGTGACTCACTGGTCTGTGTCGATGTGACTCGCTGGTCTGTGTCGATGTGACTCACTGGTCTGTGTCGATGTGACTCACTGGTCTGTGTCGATGTGACTCTGGTCTGTGTCGATGTGACTCGCTGGTCTGTGTCGATGTGACTCGCTGGTCTGTGTCGATGTGACTCGCTGGTCTGTGTCGATGTGACTCACTGGTCTGTGTCGATGTGACTCACTGGTCTGTGTCGATGTGACTCACTGGTCTGTGTCGATGTGACTCACTGGTCGGTGTCGATGTGACTCACTGGTCTGTGTCGATGTGACTCACTGGTCTGTGTCGATGTGACTCGCTGGTCTGTGTCGATGTGACTCACTGGTCTATGTCGATGTGACTCCCTGGTCTGTGTCGATGTGACTCACTGGTCTGTGTCGATGTGACTCGCTGGTCTGTGTCGATGTGACTCCCTGGTCTGTGTCGATGTGACTCACTGGTCTGTGTCGATGTGACTCACTGGTCTGTGTCGATGTGACTCACTGGTCTGTGTCGATGTGACTCGCTGGTCTGTGTCGATGTGACTCACTGGTCTGTGTCGATGTGACTCGCTGGTCTGTGTCGATGTGACTCACTGGTCTGTGTCGATGTGACTCACTGGTCTGTGTCGATGTGACTCGCTGGTCTGTGTCGATGTGACTCACTGGTCTGTGTCGATGTGACTCTGGTCTGTGTCGATGTGACTCGCTGGTCTGTGTAGATGTGACTCGCTGGTCTGTGTCGATGTGACTCGCTGGTCTGTGTCGATGTGACTCACTGGTCTGTGTCGATGTGACTCACTGGTCTGTGTCGATGTGACTCACTGGTCTGTGTCGATGTGACTCACTGGTCTGTGTCGATGTGACTCACTGGTCTGTGTCGATGTGACTCACTGGTCTGTGTCGATGTGACTCACTGGTCTGTGTCGATGTGACTCACTGGTCGGTGTCGATGTGACTCACTGGTCGGTGTCGATGTGACTCACTGGTCGGTGTCGATGTGACTCGCTGGTCTATGTCGATGTGACTCGCTGGTCGGTGTCGATGTGACTCACTGGTCTGTGTCGATGTGACTCACTGGTCGGTGTCGATGTGACTCGCTGGTCGGTGTCGATGTGACTCACTGGTCTGTGTCGATGTGACTCACTGGTCTGTGTCGATGTGACTCACTGGTCTGTGTCGATGTGACTCACTGGTCTGTGTCGATGTGACTCACTGGTCGGTGTCGATGTGACTCACTGGTCGGTGTCGATGTGACTCACTGGTCGGTGTCGATGTGACTCACTGGTCGGTGTCGATGTGACTCACTGGTCTGTGTCGATGTGACTCGCTGGTCTGTGTCGATGTGACTCACTGGTCTGTGTCGATGTGACTCACTGGTCGGTGTCGATGTGACTCGCTGGTCTGTGTCGATGTGACTCACTGGTCGGTGTCGATGTGACTCGCTGGGCTGTGTCGATGTGACTCACTGGTCTGTGTCGATGTGACTCACTGGTCTGTGTCGATGTGACTCACTGGTCGGTGTCGATGTGACTCACTGGTCTGTGTCGATGTGACTCACTGGTCTGTGTCGATGTGACTCACTGGTCGGTGTCGATGTGACTCGCTGGTCTGTGTCGATGTGACTCGCTGGGCTGTGTCGATGTGACTCCCTGGTCTGTGTCGATGTGACTCACTGGTCTGTGTCGATGTGACTCGCTGGTCTGTGTCGATGTGACTCGCTGGTCTGTGTCGATGTGACTCGCTGGTCTGTGTCGATGTGACTCGCTGGTCTGTGTCGATGTGACTCGCTGGTCTGTGTCGATGTGACTCGCTGGTCTGTGTCGATGTGACTCGCTGGTCTGTGTCGATGTGACTCGCTGGTCGGTGTCGATGTGACTCACTGGTCTGTGTCGATGTGACTCCCTGGTCTGTGTCGATGTGACTCACTGGTCTGTGTCGATGTGACTCACTGGTCTGTGTCGATGTGACTCACTGGTCTGTGTCGATGTGACTCGCTGGTCTGTGTCGATGTGACTCACTGGTCGGTGTCGATGTGACTCGCTGGTCTGTGTCGATGTGACTCACTGGTCGGTGTCGATGTGACTCGCTGGTCTGTGTCGATGTGACTCACTGATCGGTGTCGATGTGACTCGCTGGTCTATGTCGATGTGACTCACTGGTCTGTGTCGATGTGACTCACTGGTCTGTGTCGATGTGACTCACTGGTCTGTGTCGATGTGACTCACTGGTCTGTGTCGATGTGACTCACTGGTCTGGGTCGATGTGACTCGCTGGTCTGTGTCGATGTGACTCACTGGTCTGTGTCGATGTGACTCACTGGTCTGTGTCGATGTGACTCACTGGTCTGTGTCGATGTGACTCACTGGTCTGTGTCGATGTGACTCACTGGTCTGTGTCGATGTGACTCACTGGTCGGTGTCGATGTGACTCACTGGTCGGTGTCGATGTGACTCACTGGTCGGTGTCGATGTGACTCGCTGGTCTATGTCGATGTGACTCTCTGGTCTGTGTCGATGTGACTCACTGGTCGGTGTCGATGTGACTCACTGGTCTGTGTCGATGTGTCTCACTGGTCGGTGTCGATGTGACTCGCTGGTCGGTGTCGATGTGACTCACTGGTCTGTGTCGATGTGACTCACTGGTCTGTGTCGATGTGACTCACTGGTCTGTGTCGATGTGACTCACTGGTCTGTGTCGATGTGACTCACTGGTCGGTGTCGATGTGACTCACTGGTCGGTGTCGATGTGACTCACTGGTCGGTGTCGATGTGACTCACTGGTCGGTGTCGATGTGACTCACTGGTCTGTGTCGATGTGACTCGCTGGTCTGTGTCGATGTGACTCACTGGTCTGTGTCGATGTGACTCACTGGTCGGTGTCGATGTGACTCGCTGGTCTGTGTCGATGTGACTCACTGGTCGGTGTCGATGTGACTCGCTGGGCTGTGTCGATGTGACTCACTGGTCTGTGTCGATGTGACTCACTGGTCTGTGTCGATGTGACTCACTGGTCGGTGTCGATGTGACTCACTGGTCTGTGTCGATGTGACTCACTGGTCTGTGTCGATGTGACTCACTGGTCGGTGTCGATGTGACTCGCTGGTCTGTGTCGATGTGACTCGCTGGGCTGTGTCGATGTGACTCCCTGGTCTGTGTCGATGTGACTCACTGGTCTGTGTCGATGTGACTCGCTGGTCTGTGTCGATGTGACTCGCTGGTCTGTGTCGATGTGACTCGCTGGTCTGTGTCGATGTGACTCGCTGGTCTGTGTCGATGTGACTCGCTGGTCTGTGTCGATGTGACTCGCTGGTCTGTGTCGATGTGACTCGCTGGTCTGTGTCGATGTGACTCGCTGGTCGGTGTCGATGTGACTCACTGGTCTGTGTCGATGTGACTCCCTGGTCTGTGTCGATGTGACTCACTGGTCTGTGTCGATGTGACTCACTGGTCTGTGTCGATGTGACTCACTGGTCTGTGTCGATGTGACTCGCTGGTCTGTGTCGATGTGACTCACTGGTCGGTGTCGATGTGACTCGCTGGTCTGTGTCGATGTGACTCACTGGTCGGTGTCGATGTGACTCGCTGGTCTGTGTCGATGTGACTCACTGATCGGTGTCGATGTGACTCGCTGGTCTATGTCGATGTGACTCACTGGTCTGTGTCGATGTGACTCACTGGTCTGTGTCGATGTGACTCACTGGTCTGTGTCGATGTGACTCACTGGTCTGTGTCGATGTGACTCACTTGTCTGGGTCGATGTGACTCGCTGGTCTGTGTCGATGTGACTCACTGGTCGGTGTCGATGTGACTCACTGGTCTATGTCGATGTGACTCGCTGGTCTGTGTCGATGTGACTCACTGGTCGGTGTCGATGTGACTCACTGGTCTATGTCGATGTGACTCTGGTCTGTGTCGATGTGACTCACTGGTCTGTGTCGATGTGACTCACTGGTCGGTGTCGATGTGACTCACTGGTCTGTGTCGATGTGACTCACTGGTCGGTGTCGATGTGACTCACTGGTCTGTGTCGATGTGACTCACTGGTCTGTGTCGATGTGACTCACTGGTCTGTGTCGATGTGACTCACTGGTCGGTGTCGATGTGACTCACTGGTCTGTGTCGATGTGACTCACTGGTCTGTGTCGATGTGACTCACTGGTCTGTGTCGATGTGACTCACTGGTCTGTGTCGATGTGACTCCCTGGTCTATGTCGATGTGACTCACTGGTCTGTGTCGATGTGACTCACTGGTCTGTGTCGATGTGACTCGCTGGTCTGTGTCGATGTGACTCACTGGTCGGTGTCGATGTGACTCACTGGTCTGTGTCGATGTGACTCACTGGTCTGTGTCGATGTGACTCCCTGGTCTATGTCGATGTGACTCACTGGTCTGTGTCGATGTGACTCACTGGTCTGTGTCGATGTGACTCGCTGGTCTGTGTCGATGTGACTCACTGGTCGGTGTCGATGTGACTCGCTGGTCTGTGTCGATGTGACTCGCTGGTCTGTGTCGATGTGACTCACTGGTCGGTGTCGATGTGACTCACTGGTCTGTGTCGATGTGACTCGCTGGTCTGTGTCGATGTGACTCGCTGGTCTGTGTCGATGTGACTCACTGGTCTGTGTCGATGTGACTCACTGGTCTGTGTCGATGTGACTCCCTGGTCTATGTCGATGTGACTCACTGGTCTGTGTCGATGTGACTCACTGGTCTGTGTCGATGTGACTCACTGGTCTGTGTCGATGTGACTCCCTGGTCTATGTCGATGTGACTCACTGGTCTGTGTCGATGTGACTCACTGGTCTGTGTCGATGTGACTCGCTGGTCGGTGTCGATGTGACTCACTGGTCGGTGTCGATGTGACTCACTGGTCTGTGTCGATGTGACTCACTGGTCTGTGTCGATGTGACTCCCTGGTCTGTGTCGATGTGACTCACTGGTCGGTGTCGATGTGACTCGCTGGTCTGTGTCGATGTGACTCCCTGGTCTGTGTCGATGTGACTCACTGGTCTGTGTCGATGTGACTCACTGGTCTGTGTCGATGTGACTCACTGGTCTGTGTCGATGTGACTCGCTGGTCTGTGTCGATGTGACTCGCTGGTCTGTGTCGATGTGACTCGCTGGTCTGTGTCGATGTGACTCGCTGGTCGGTGTCGATGTGACTCACTGGTCGGTGTCGATGTGACTCACTGGTCTGTGTCGATGTGACTCACTGGTCTGTGTCGATGTGACTCACTGGTCTGTGTCGATGTGACTCACTGGTCTATGTCGATGTGACTCGCTGGTCTGTGTCGATGTGACTCACTGGTCTATGTCGATGTGACTCGCTGGTCGGTGTCGATGTGACTCACTGGTCTGTGTCGATGTGACTCACTGGTCGGTGTCGATGTGACTCACTGGTCTGTGTCGATGTGACTCGCTGGTCTGTGTCGATGTGACTCGCTGGTCTGTGTCGATGTGACTCGCTGGTCTGTGTCGATGTGACTCACTGGTCGGTGTAGATGTGACTCACTGGTCGGTGTCGATGTGACTCACTGGTCGGTGTCGATGTGACTCACTGGTCGGTGTCGATGTGACTCACTGGTCTGTGTCGATGTGACTCACTGGTCGGTGTCGATGTGACTCCCTGGTCTGTGTCGATGTGACTCCCTGGTCTATGTCGATGTGACTCACTGGTCTGTGTCGATGTGACTCACTGGTCTGTGTCGATGTGACTCGCTGGTCTGTGTCGATGTGACTCGCTGGTCTGTGTCGATGTGACTCGCTGGTCTGTGTCGATGTGACTCACTGGTCTGTGTCGATGTGACTCTCTGGTCTGTGTCGATGTGACTCACTGGTCTGTGTCGATGTGACTCACTGGTCTGTGTCGATGTGACTCTCTGGTCTATGTCGATGTGACTCACTGGTCTGTGTCGATGTGACTCACTGGTCTGTGTCGATGTGACTCGCTGGTCTGTGTCGATGTGACTCACTGGTCGGTGTCGATGTGACTCACTGGTCTGTGTCAATGTGACTCACTGGTCTGTGTCGATGTGACTCGCTGGTCTGTGTCGATGTGACTCTCTGGTCTGTGTCGATGTGACTCACTGGTCTGTGTCGATGTGACTCTCTGGTCTGTGTCGATGTGACTCACTGGTCTGTGTCGATGTGACTCGCTGGTCTGTGTCGATGTGACTCACTAGTCGGTGTCGATGTGACTCTCTGGTCTATGTCGATGTGACTCGCTGGTCTGTGTCGATGTGACTCGCTGGTCTATGTCGATGTGACTCACTGGTCGGTGTCGATGTGACTCGCTGGTCTGTGTCGATGTGACTCGCTGGTCTGTGTCGATGTGACTCGCTGGTCTGTGTCGATGTGACTCACTGGTCTGTGTCGATGTGACTCACTGGTCTGTGTCGATGTGACTCGCTCGTCTGTGTCGATGTGACTCGCTGGTCTGTGTCGATGTGACTCGCTGGTCTGTGTCGATGTGACTCGCTGGTCTGTGTCGATGTGACTCTCTGGTCTGTGTCGATGTGACTCACTGGTCTGTGTCGATGTGACTCACTGGTCTGTGTCGATGTGACTCGCTGGTCTGTGTCGATGTGACTCACTGGTCTGTGTCGATGTGACTCTGGTCGGTGTCGATGTGACTCACTGGTCGGTGTCGATGTGACTCACTGGTCTGTGTCGATGTGACTCACTGGTCGGTGTCGATGTGACTCGCCGGTCTGTGTCGATGTGACTCACTGGTCGGTGTCGATGTGACTCTGGTCGGTGTCGATGTGACTCACTGGTCTGTGTCGATGTGACTCGCTGGTCTGTGTCGATGTGACTCACCGGTCTGTGTCGATGTGACTCACTGGTCTGTGTCGCTGTGACTCACTGGTCTGTGTCGATGTGACTCTGGTCGGTGTCGATGTGACTCGCTGGTCTGTGTCGATGTGACTCACTGGTCGGTGTCGATGTGACTCACTGGTCGGTGTCGATGTGACTCGCTGGTCTGTGTCGATGTGACTCGCTGGTCTGTGTCGATGTGACTCGCTGGTCTGTGTCGATGTGACTCGCTGGTCTGTGTCGATGTGACTCACTGGTCGGTGTCGATGTGACTCACTGGTCTGTGTCGATGTGACTCTGGTCGGTGTCGATGTGACTCGCTGGTCTGTGTCGATGTGACTCACTGGTCGGTGTCGATGTGACTCACTGGTCTGTCGATGTGACTCACTGGTCGGTGTCGATGTGACTCGCTGGTCTGTGTCGATGTGACTCACTGGTCTGTGTCGATGTGACTCACTGGTCTGTGTCGATGTGACTCGCTGGTCTGTGTCGATGTGACTCACTGGTCGGTGTCGATGTGACTCGCTGGTCTGTGTCGATGTGACTCACTGGTCTGTGTCGATGTGACTCACTGGTCTGTGTCGATGTGACTCACTGGTCGGTGTCGATGTGACTCCCTGGTCTGTGTCGATGTGACTCACTGGTCGGTGTCGATGTGACTCGCTGGTCTGTGTCGATGTGACTCACTGGTCGGTGTCGATGTGACTCGCTGGTCTGTGTCGATGTGACTCACTGGTCGGTGTCGATGTGACTCACTGGTCTGTGTCGATGTGACTCGCTGGTCTGTGTCGATGTGACTCACTGGTCTGTGTCGATGTGACTCACTGGTCTGTGTCGATGTGACTCACTGGTCTGTGTCGATGTGACTCGCTGGTCTGTGTCGATGTGACTCACTGGTCTGTGTCGATGTGACTCACTGGTCGGTGTCGATGTGACTCACTGGTCTGTGTCGATGTGACTCGCTGGTCTGTGTCGATGTGACTCACTGGTCGGTGTCGATGTGACTCACTGGTCTGTGTCGATGTGACTCGCTGGTCTGTGTCGATGTGACTCACTGGTCGGTGTCGATGTGACTCACTGGTCTGTGTCGATGTGACTCGCTGGTCTGTGTCGATGTGACTCACTGGTCTGTGTCGATGTGACTCGCTGGTCTGTGTCGATGTGACTCACTGGTCTGTGTCGATGTGACTCGCTGGTCTGTGTCGATGTGACTCGCTGGTCTGTGTCGATGAGACTCGCTGGTCTGTGTCGATGTGACTCGCTGGTCTGTGTCGATGTGACTCACTGGTCTGTGTCGATGTGACTCACTGGTCGGTGTCGATGTGACTCACTGGTCTGTGTCGATGTGACTCACTGGTCGGTGTCGATGTGACTCACTGGTCTATGTCGATGTGACTCTGGTCGGTGTCGATGTGACTCACTGGTCGGTGTCGATGTGACTCACTGGTCTGTGTCGATGTGACTCACTGGTCTGTGTCGATGTGACTCACTGGTCTGTGTCGATGTGACTCTGGTCTGTGTCGATGTGACTCACTGGTCTGTGTCGATGTGACTCACTGGTCTGTGTCGATGTGACTCACTGGTCTGTGTCGATGTGACTCACTGGTCTGTGTCGATGTGACTCACTGGTCGGTGTCGATGTGACTCTGGTCTGTGTCGATGTGACTCACTGGTCTGTGTCGATGTGACTCACTGGTCTGTGTCGATGTGACTCACTGGTCTGTGTCGATGTGACTCACTGGTCTGTGTCGATGTGACTCGCTGGTCTGTGTCGATGTGACTCACTGGTCTGTGTCGATGTGACTCACTGGTCGGTGTCGATATGACTCACTGGTCTGTGTCGATGTGACTCACTGGTCTGTGTCGATGTGACTCACTGGTCTGTGTCGATGTGACTCACTGGTCGGTGTCGATGTGACTCACTGGTCTGTGTCGATGTGACTCACTGGTCTGTGTCGATGTGACTCACTGGTCGGTGTCGATGTGACTCACTGGTCTGTGTCGATGTGACTCACTGGTCTGTGTCGATATGACTCACTGGTCTGTGTCGATGTGACTCACTGGTCTGTGTCGATGTGACTCACTGGTCGGTGTCGATGTGACTCCCTGGGCTGTGTCGATGTGACTCACTGGTCTGTGTCGATGTGACTCACTGGTCGGTGTCGATATGACTCACTGGTCTGTGTCGATGTGACTCACTGGTCTGTGTCGATGTGACTCACTGGTCTGTGTCGATGTGACTCACTGGTCGGTGTCGATGTGACTCACTGGTCGGTGTCGATGTGACTCACTGGTCTGTGTCGATGTGACTCACTGGTCGGTGTCGATGTGACTCACTGGTCTGTGTCGATGTGACTCACTGGTCGGTGTCGATGTGACTCACTGGTCTGTGTCGATGTGACTCGCTGGTGTGTGATGATATGGATTGCTTGGTGTTGATGCGGACTATTGTGTCACTCCAGGGACTTGAGCATGTAAAACTAGGCTGACAGTCCAGTGCTGCATTGTCGGAGGTGCCGTCTTTCGGCTGAGATATTAAACTGAGGCCCCGTCTGCTCTCCCAGGTGAACATATAAGATCCCATGCCACTATTTCAAAGAAGAGGCTGGTGTCCTGGCCAATATTTATCCCTCAATCAATATCACTAAAACAGATGATCTGGTTATTATCACATTGTTGTTTGTGGGAGCTTGCTGTGCGCAAATTGGCTGCCGCGATTCCCATATTACAACAATGACTACACTCCAAAAAAAGAACTTCATTGGCTGTAAAGTGCTTTGTGACGTCCGGTGGCCTGAACGGCGCTGTATAAATGCAAGTCTTTCTTTCTCTTTGCTCTACTTCTAACCAGGCTTTACCTTACCTGTGAGTGCTTGGCGCTGACACTAGGTGCCAGACATGAAAAGAGCTCCATCATTCAGGGGCGGCATACCTGACCGAGTAGAGTTTGTGCTAGCCTGGGACTTGTGCAGCAAAATAACATTTCAATCAACTCTGAAAATAAAGTCTAAAAAACGTCAGAACTGTGGGGAATTCATTACCTATTTTTACAGGTTGTTTTGTGAAACTGTGGTCATTTACATAATAAACTGCGAATAGTAAGTCACAGTGTTCTCAATGCTGTCCTTGTTCTTCCAATCTGTCGCTTGCCAAAAGAAATAGAAGTTAACAGTGATGTGCATTTGAGAGAAAAACAATGGCTGTATTCATTGGGAGTGTCCTTTCTAATAGGATAAACTCAATATCCTATCGAACACAGTACCTAGCCTCCCAGGACATTTCATGAGACCTGCAACCTCTCTCTGATCCAGCTGAGTTACTACCATGCTGCCAATGACAGGAAGGAGCCTAAAGCTGAGAGTTTTGGAAAAGGCAAACATTTATAGCATTCAGGAAAAGCCCCCCCTCCGTTGTTTTGGGGAAAGCAGAAACCGAAATTCTTTCAAAGACTGTCTTTGAAAGGTTTCATTAAGTGTAATGCCACCCTGAGAGACCAAAGCCCCAAAATGTGAAAGGAACTTCTCCTGAAGCTCCACAGGAAATTCACAAAGATAAGTCCAGATAAGAGAGGCCCATCTAGTTCACCTTCCTTACAGTCAGCCCCATCACAGCATCTAACTGTCACTTGAATGACTCCAGAGTTTGTCTCTCTGCTGCCCTACCCAGGGGACTATTCCAAGTTTTAATCACCCTGTGTGATGAAGTGCTTCCTAACATCAGGCCAGAACTTGCCAGTTCGTACCTACGTCCCCTTGTCCCACAGTGGTCCTTTAATTTGAACTTTTGCACGCACGGTGAAACCGGAATCATAAATACCAATGGAATAAAAATATGTGGCAGACAATAAGGGGAACTAACCCAGTGCTCTGACAAAGTGGCCTCTTCTGAGCCAGTGTGGCAGAGCTACAGAGCGAGCTTTTGAAAATGTAACATGTTTCTCACCATTTTTAACTGGTAAGTTTATCGGCATTGGTCGGGCAGTATTCCACGATTTGGCTCTCTCCGCACGGAGCAGAACTCACAGAAGGCATGTCTCGTACAATCCCAGGTATGGGCTTCCTGGAGGCATTGAATTATGGGTACCCCTAACACTGTCTGTATTTGTTGCTGATTTTTGTGCAGCAAGAAATGGGATTTCCACTGTATTTATTGCTGCACAAACCAGGGGATACCGAGCACGAGTCAGCTTTGAGCCCAGTCTTGTTTTACAGCAGCTTGCAGATAGTAAAATGGAAATTCTGTGCCGTCCAATCCAGTGCTGCTTTATGTTGTGTAACATGGTCCCAGGAGAATGAGGCTCAAACTGAGACCCACAAACTCTGGATAAAAGGGGTTGAAGCGATATGGGAACAGAGTGGGTACATGTGATTTGAACTATTTGCTCGTATGGAAGGTAAATGCCAACGCAGACTGCTTGGACCAGATGGCCTGCTTCCGTGTTGTAAATTCTATGGGGCTGAATTTGCGGCCCCTATGGGTGTGTACGATGTGCGCACGCGCCCTTAAGGGCCCCGCAGGTTCCGGGTTTAGTCATTCACTGCGCATGCGCTGAAACCCGGACCTTGCGATCTGTCAAGAATCCTCTTCACAAATCGTACGAATCCGAGAGAAAAGATCATTCGCCCAACTCCTGCCCAGCGAATACCCTTGAAACTCTAATGCCTGGTAAAAGCAAGGGTAAGGCCTGCTTTTACCAGCGCAAGAGTTTAAAAAAATTAAAATATATAATGTTATCACTCATTTATACATTAAAACCCCTATCCAGTGTGTAAGTTTATTTTTAGCCCTGTTAAAACATATAATTATTTTTTCAAAATATTAAATTTTTGTTTAAAATGTTTAATTAAATGGCATTTTAATTCATTTTAAATATGTAATTTTTAAATTTATTTCATGTGTTTGTGTATTTTTTTAAGTGATCCCCATTCATACGTATGGGAGTTTGGTGCAAACAAAAACCCCATATATATGAATGGCAAAGCCTCCAACCGCAATTTCTACCAATATGTATTTCAACACTCTACTTATTGTCCTTTTGCCACCATTACTGATCAAGCCCAGCGATCCATGGTTCCAATTAATAAAATGAAAGAATCGTCTCTGCGCTCTCTGATAAAGAAAGAACTTGCAATTATATAGCGCCTTTCACGACTTCAGGATGTCCCAAAGTGCTTTACAGCAAGTACTTTTTTGAAGTGTAGTCACTGTTGTCATCATCATCATAGGCAGTCCCTCAAAATCGAGGAAGACTTGCTTCCACTCCAAAAATGAGTTTTTAGGTGACTGAACAGTCCAATACGGAAATTACAGTCTCTGCCACAGGTGGGACAAACATTCGATGAAGGAAAGGGTGGGTGGGGAGTCTGGTTTGCCGCACGCTCCTTCCGCTGCCTGTGCTTGATTTCTGCACGCTCTTGCCGACGAGACTCGAGGTGCTCAGCGCCCTCCCAGATGCTCTTCCTCCACCTAGGGTGGTCTTTGGCCAGTGACTCTCAGGATGTTGCACTTTATCAAGGAGGCTTTGAGAGCGTCCTTGAAACATTTCCTCTGCCCACCTTGGACCCGTCTGCCATGTAGGAGTTCCAAGTAGAGCGCTTGCTTTGGAAGTCTTGTGTCAGTCACTATTGTAATGTCGGAAACAAGGCAGTCAATTTGCACACAGCAAGCTCCCACAAACAGCAATGAGATAAATGACCAGATAATCTGTTTTTATGTGTTGGTCAAGGGACAAATATTGGCCAGGACACCAGATAATTCTCCCCTGCTCTTCTTCAACTCATGCTATAGGACCTTGCTCACACTGCAAGGGCAGACGGAGTCTCGGTTGAACGTCTCAGCCAAAAAACAGCAACCCCGACAGTGCAGCATGCTGCCCTGGAGTGTCAGCCTGGATTTGGTGCTCAAGTCCCTGGAGTGGGACTTGAATCCACAATCTTCTGACTCAGAGGCAAGAGTGCTACCCACTGACCACAGCTTAGACCTGATGGTGCTAAACACTTTTACTGAAGAGAACTGCCTCCGAAGCTCCGCCCACTTGTAGTCGACGCACTCCTTTAAAGCAAAGCTACTTTTAGAACAGCAAATGGGAAAGGGTGTAAAGATGGGTGTGTTCTTCCTGTCTTATTGTTTATTGTGGAAGCAAGTCTCCGGGGGACTGCCAAAGAAGGAGAAGATTATTGTTTCTTTACACACTGCAGATAAGGGACACCTTTTGGCCCATCGAGATCTTTGGGTTAGAAGCCAACAGTCCCCTCCCTGCACCTCCCCCCCCTCCCCCCACCATCACAACATCTAACTGCTCCTCGAGAGAGAAAGCAGAAGAAGCAACAGTTTGAGATTCAGCCGTCAAGGGAGCTGTGTCCTCGGTGCTTATTCAAAGGCTCTGTGTGAGAAGGTGCCGCATTCTCGACTTCTCCCTCATGTGAGCCTGACCTGACCTGAGGCTGTCACTATCTACGTTGCACCAAGGCAAGGAACGGCGATCTTTTGTTTGACAGTTTCCAGTGACTGAACTGGAAAGAGCGCCATTGTAAAAGAAGATTAGCGATCAGTGCACACAGCTTAAAGGGGCAGTGTCTTCATGTGTTGAAAAAAAATGTTTGCAAACCTTTCAAGAACTTGGCAGGGGAATGCCATTCGCAATTGCGGCAACAATATATTTTTACACAATCTATGTCACTCTGTGCAAACAAAAAAAAAGTTTGCCAAAGCATCTGACTGCCTGTCCCTTTAATTCACTGGTTTCCATTGATACATGGGGTGTATTCTGCTCTTCCTTCTGAATGGAACAATGGATTTCAGTATAAGCAGATAATAATTGAGTTG
Source organism: Pristiophorus japonicus (assembly GCF_044704955.1). Lineage (NCBI taxonomy): Eukaryota > Metazoa > Chordata > Chondrichthyes > Pristiophoridae > Pristiophorus > Pristiophorus japonicus. The sequence continues at coordinate 80,485,892 of NC_091991.1, read as the reverse complement.
TAACAGGAATGTAATCCCGTTCAATTCCAGCTAAGTCAATTCTAAGATTGTAATTTTTTCCACAGTGAATGAAATTATCTGCCTGTCCATACAAAGACCGAACAACATTTTTTTCACCGCCTGACAGAGGTCTCGTGTGGAAACTTTGTGATTGGTTTTGGAATGGGTACAGCGCAGATTCACCAGAATGATACCAGGGTTGAAATGGTTAAATCACGAGGACAGGTGGCATAAATGTGCTTGTATTCTCTTGAGATTAGATGTTTGAGGTGTCCTAACTCGCACCAAGTCCCGCTCACCCATCCCTCCTCACCCCTCACCCTGTGCTCGCTGTCAGTGTCCTAACTCGCACCAAGTCCCGCTCACCCATCACCCCTGTGCTCACTGACCCGTGTCCTAACTCGCACCAAGTCCTGCTCACCCCTCACCCCTATGCTCGCTGCCCGTGTCCTAACTCGCACCAAGTCCCACTCACGCATCACCCCTGTGCTCGCTGACCTATACTGGCTTCCAGTTAAGCAACGCCTCAATTTCAAAATTCTCATCTTTATTTTCAAATCCCTCCAGGGCCTCACCCCTCCCTATCGCTTTAATCTCCTCCAGCCCCACAACCCCACACGATGTCTGTGCTCCTCTAATTCTGCCCTCTTGAACATCCCTGATTATAATCGCTCAACCATTGGTGGCCGTGCCTTCTGTTGCCTAGGCCCTAAGCTCTGGAACTCCCTGCATAAACCTCTCCGCCTCTCTACCTCTCTTTGCTCCTTCAAGCTGCTCCTTAAAACATACCTCTTTGACCAAGCTTTTGGTCACCTGCGCTAATTTCTACTCATGCAGCTCGGTGTAAAAATTTTTTAAATCTCATAATACTCCTGTGAAGTGCCTTGGGACGTTTCACTACGTTAAAGGTGCTATATAAATACAAGTTGTTGTTGATCTAATCGAGGTATATAAAATGATAGAAGTATTCGATAGTTTAGATACAGAGAAAGTATTTCCTCTGGTGGGGGAATCCAGAACAAGTGGGCATAATCTTACAATTAGAGCCAGATCTTTTGGGTGCACAAGCAGGAAGCACTTTTTCACACAAAGGGTGGTGAAAATATGGAACTTAATACCGCAAGAGTCTGTGATGTTGGGTTAATTGAAATGTTGAAGACTAAGGTCAGTAGATTGTTAGGTAAGGTTATCAAGGGCTATGGAGCAAAGGTGGGTAAATGGAGCTGAGGTACAGATCAGACATGATCTAATTGAATGGCAGGACAGGCTCGAGTGGCCAAATGGCCTACTGCTGTTTCTATGATTGAAATGGTTTTGCTAGTTTGTGTACTGAGCTTGCTACCCAGAGGTTAAGAGTTCAAATCTCACCATGACACGTTGTGAAATTGAATTCAATAAATCTGATCATTTATGGAGCGGCACCAGAAAAATAATCACATAAGCTACCAGATTGCTGTAACGATCTAACCAAGGTTCTGTACAAGTTTAATATAACCTCTAATACAAAAGCAAAATACTGCAGCTGCTGGAATCTGGAATAAAAACAGAAAATGATGGAAATCTCAGCGGGTCGGGCAGCATCTGTGGAGAGAAAAACAGAGTTAACGTTTCGGGTCGACGGCCCTTGGTCAGAACTAGAGAGTGTTCAGAAAGAACAGATTCTTAACAAACACTGAAAGGGGGAGGGGAAGAAAGAACACACGGGAAGGTCTGTGATAGGGTGGAAGATGGGAGACCTACCACAGACCTTCCCTTTTGTTCTTTCTTTCCCTCCCCCGTTCAGTGCTTGTTAAGAATGTTCTTTTCGAACACTCTCCAGTTCTGACAAAGGGTCGTTGACCCGAAACGTTAACTCTGCTTCCTCTCCACAGATGCTGCCCGACCCGCTGAGATTTCCAGCATTTTCTGTTTTTATCTAATATAACCTCTCTACTTTTCAATTCTATTCCTTGGTTACTTCACACACAGCTCAAGCAAGAGGCTGGAGACCTTGTGGCTCAGGTCTGTCCTGCTGCTGGAGAGATTGTCTGTACATTCCAAGTGACGACCTTTCTTTATACTTTATTTTCTAGTGGAACACAGACAGACATGTGCACCAGGTAGTGTGTGACATCATGAAGTGTGATTGACAGGAAGTGCAACATTTTTAGAATATAGATATGTGTTCGTAGCTGAAATGTATTATGTTTGAAATGTAAGAATGTTTTTCCTTGGAACATTAAACACATTCTTTTTTCTCCTTCTTCTTTAACTTCCAGGTCCAGGAATCACTGTGCAGAGCTCCTACATCTTGCTTAGTTTTGGCCTGATCCTTGGTGCCATCAGTTGCCTGGAGCTGTGATTGTAACCAACGTTATCTTTTCTTTACATCGGTAAAGAGCTCTCCATGAGGTGACTGAATCGTCTCAAGCCTGTAAGGATATTGGCTCGCTGCAGACATCTCTGGTACCATCAAAAGCCAAATATAATACGGATCTGAAAGACTTATTGTATACTTCAAGAGGACAAAAGGCATCAAGGAACTCCCCCCTCCCTCCCACCTCCTCCCCCGTTAAATACCAAGTAAACATAACATTGGAAGTGAATCAAAGGAATTCTTTTGACTTGTTCCAATATGCCTTATTTAAACACTTACAATGATCTTCGGCAGTTGCATGATTTGATTCAATGGTGCAAGTTACCAGTGACAAAATACCATAGCTTAGAGTTTGAGGGAAAGAATTTCATCACCACACATAGGTGCTCTAACATTTAACACCAGTTAAGTGTACTAGACAATGAATGCATTGGTTGTATAAAAGTGAGTACAAGGTTAACCTTGTCATATACCATGTGTCTGTACGCAGCACCGTTCCTCCAAGTTGACCACACCCATTCTCCCATGAATGAGAACATTCTATTCAGAGAAACAGTCCTAACAAATAAAATACATGCAGTTTTATGGATATCGCACCAGATTTTCCTTTAGAGAAGTGCACACTCTGGGTGTTTGACATCAACTGCGTCTTCTAGTTACCATAATATGCATGCTGACATTGAGACATCCTACAGCCTTGTTTCTCAGTAGGATGACTTTTGCTTCTGACATGAAGCAACACACTGTAATCGGAAAATAAAATATATACATAATATATATATATAATTACAAATTTGCTTAACTTGTGTTTAGTTTTATACAGATGTGAAAGTAACAGTGCATTATAAATCTTAAATTGTAAATTTATATTTTTCGTTAACCACTCTTCTTTGAAAAGTCTGTGAGGTGTCCTGACCGTCCTCGATCAACACCCGATTAACTGGTCGGTTGTCTCACTGCTGTTTGTGGGATCTTTCTTTGTGCAGAGTAACTTGACATGTTTGCTTTTCATAAAACACTTCCCTTTTCAAGAAGTTTGATTCTAAATTGTTTTCTAGGTCCCAACCCAGTCGCCCCTGGCCAACATTCCTCCCTCGACCGACACCAAATTAACCAGCCCTTTGTCTCGTTGCTGTTCGTGGGAGCTTGCTGTGCACAAACTCTTTGCTGTCCCCTGCTTGCCTACCGACAAAACGGCCACTGCACTTAGAAGTAATGGATCGCTTCACATTTTGGGACAGTTTTGAGGGACATGATAAACACTGGCAAGCTGCAAGTGTCTTCTCAAATTTGACCGACCTTGCAGGACTTTAATACATTCCAGATCTTGGACCAAAAATCTTGCAGGACTGCAGAAACTCGTAGGATTTTGGGCATGGGTACCATACAGGATATTTTTTTACACTTGAAATCTTATTCATGCATATTTTCTTGGTGCATGTGTGATTTGCTCTTATTTAACTGGTTAAATTCCTTTTTTTTTAAATTGTAATTCAGCCAACCTATTTGGTTGCTTTCTCTCCCTCTTCATTTGAAGTTATTACACGCTGCAGTTTCTCTTCAATCACATTCCCTTCATAATTCTCCCCGTTGCTTTCCTCCTCCACTTTGATTGGCTTGGCCCCTTCCTGAGACGCACTAAGACTTCCTTGGGTCTGGCTCACTCCTGTGACGTCGCGACAAGAGTCCATGAGAGCATACATTTTCACGCGGTTTCATTTAGACCTGAATTAACAAATCCAGACAGAGAATTTACAATCCTCCTCAGCCAGTCTGCTTTAGATAGTGGCTCTGATTCTCTCAAGGAGGGGTGTTCACTTCGCCTTAGTGGGCTACTTAATCACATGCTATGGTGCCCTTTGACCCGCTTATAAACAATGACAAGTTTTCTACGCATATTCCAGTTCAATAAACAAATATGATCGAATGATACAGCACAGAAGAAGGCCATTCAGCCCATCGTGTCTGTGCCGGCTCTTTCAAGAGCTATCCAACCAGTCCCACTCCCTGCTCTTGCCCCCGTAGCCCTGCAAATTTCTTCTTTTCAAATATGTATCCAATTCCATTTTGAAAGTTACTATTGAACCTGCTACCACCACCCTTTCAGAGCGCAACAACTCGCTGTGTTAAACAAAGCGCTCCTCGTCTTCTCCCTGTTTTTTTTGCCAATGATCATAATCTGTCCAGAGTGAGGTAGTTAGAGGGTTCGTAGAGGTTAATAAATCCTACATATCAAATATCACTCTTACTTCTCAGGGTAAAGGAAAATAAATCCCTGCAGTGCCGACGAGTTGGATAGGCTACACTTCATGTGAAGTGGAGCGTTATAAACCAGCAATTCATTGATGATAAAACAGTCCGGGATGTGGGGCTGAGTGACCACGAAGATCTCTAATCTCACTTGTGAGCATTGTTTCTTCCAATTAATGTGGCAACCAAACAAATTGTGGGAAAATTTCAGTGAAACTGTGAGTGTGTTTTTCACTGGGCATCAACCAATGGCAACTTCCCACGTTAATTTATGATGTCACGACACATAGCAACTGGCAGAATTCATTCCTCATTGGTTGAATAAAATATCCCTTTCATCTAAATTAAGAAAAAAAGTAACTGTCTTTGAAAAGTAGCATTGTGTAAAGGTGAGGGGTAATTATTTGATTGAAACTGCAGAGGAGATCACAAATAATTTCAGAACCATATGGGAATGTCCGATATAGTGATGTTGGTTTGGGAACAATAGGCTTTGCACTGAGAAACGCAGAGAGTGCTATAGGGTCTGAATACCAGCATGTTCATAATTAAACTTTGCAGTTCTTACACAATTCAAACGCGACCATCTACAAAAACTGCGATTACGTCAAGCACCTAAAGCCGAGCACGACCTACGAATGGTGTAGAAAGTGCTGCAGCAGCTGCCAAAATGCCTGAAAATAGCTAACGCTTTTGTTTTGACTGTGTCTATAAAAATTTCAGTGTTACATGTTGGTGCTGTGTGAGGAATATAAAGTCCATTTATGATTCACTTGTCAATTAAGATTGAGTGTGTGACTGTTACAGATAACGCAAATGGTGTTGAATCGGCGGGTTAAAATATTAGTGCAATGTCATGCTTTAAAGCAGAGTAATAGCTTTTGAATGAAACTTAGCACAATCTTGCTTCTAGGGGTAGATTTTTCTCTTCGATTTCATGCTGTCTCCAAGCTTCGCCAGTAATAAAGGATGCAGAACTAGGCACTGTGGTATGCGATATGTGATTTCAATAGTTTTAATATCGATGGATTTTTTTGCACTGTCATTTTTAATATAAATTAAATGAGCTATTCTGATTTCAGCTATTCCATAGACCTGTCTATCTTGATTTACTTTCTAAAGGCACGTTTGTCAGATTGGACGTTTGTGCACCTCCACTCCGAGTGTTTTTTTGATTTAATTCATTTGTTATGACTGATCTCTGGACACATAAATAAATCAAAAAAGGTTTCCTCAAAGTTACTTTTCCCCCCCGTTTGTTTACTGGTCATTTTTGATATTCGATTGTGAAAGAATTCTGCCTCATTTTTACAATACAAACTATTGGCCTGCTTTATTTTCCCCCACTTTGTTTGATTAAATCAGCAAACAATGTAAAAAGCCTTCCAGTTATCTGATGGGATACCAACATGGTGCAGTCATCTGAAATACCTCTGTCCACTGATTTAGCGGGCATCTCATCTTGCACCTGTCAAGTGTGCGTGCGCTATTGTCCCACAGACAGGTTAATGCCACACTAAATTACAAGGGAATTACAGACAAACTTGCGATGTTATCCCACAATCTAATTTCAAGGCCATTCATTTTTTTTTAGCTCTGTTGAGACGTCCTCCCCAAATCCTTTCACAATACTGGAATTAACCTGATGGAACTCCCAAAATGCACAAATGTCTTTAACTGTTAAAATCAAAGCTAGTCAGATCAGAATTGGTATGTTACATTGTGTATGGGATTACATTGAAATGCAAAAAAAAAACCCGGTTCTTTTTACACCCTCTTTTATTAAACTGAGTGCTACAGTTCGTATAATCACCTAGGAGCACAGACTGCCTTTTTTGTTATCAACTGATGTACAGTTTTTTTGGGTTCATCAATTCATACAGGTATTGTAGATTAAATAAACATTAGCCTTCTGCTGATTTCTCATACCTGTTCTAGTATCAACTAACCACTGGTACTGGTGTGTAACCGCTGTTCTCAATTAAAGTTTATATAGACAGAAAACACTGGCTATTGTTTTTGTGAAGCATGTGGCTCAATTGGCCACACTTTATGGTTTAATGTCCTTCTGGCTTTTGATTAGTCATCTTTCTTGTGGGACTTTCAGTGTGAAATTACGGCAGTTTTATTTGAACAATGTACTGTCAGGGGTACCCACAAGGTACGAGTAATGGCAACCCAAAATCCCTGTCTCTAACAGTACTTACATTTTCAAAAGGTTTTAAAAATGACCATCAGAAGTTATCCCGAGCATAAGCTTCCATCCTATCAGCCTTCCAACGAGGGGGTCCCATATGGCATGGGCCTTTATCTGAGCACAGACTCACTGATCCATGACATAGAAACAGTTGTAGACATCTACTGATGTACAGGGAGACACCCAATCAGCTTCACACATCAATGAAATAATGAGCAGTCTACAGTCCTTGCTGAATGCTTTGGGGGTCGAAGTTCGGTACCACCATTTTTGAGGCGGTGTCACCGCCTGAATGCTGATTTTACCGCCGAGCGTTAGGTGCAGGTTCAAACTGCCAAATTGAGTTTTTGCCAAAATGAGAGAGCAGCACTATAAAGTGGTGTGGCACACTCATCCTCAGGCGGGAGCCCAGGTGGCCGTTCAATTTCACACGGGAGGCTGCCGGCATACTAGGTGAAAAAAACGTGAAGAAAAAAAAAAGCTAAAACCTCTCCGCCCCACACACACACTTCTCCACTGTTCCAACTAATGAAAACACGCAGAAATAAATAAATAAAAAGTCCTACCTTGCTCTCGAGCTGATTCCGCCCGAGATCCCTGATGTTCACACCACTCGGAACGCCTGCTGGGAAGCCTACTGTGGAGACCAAATATCGCGAAAGCACGCTGGATGATGTCACCACGTGGGTGGCGTTAGAGGGCACAGTGCTACCTCTTGGCGCCTCTACCAAAGACCCAACTGAATTTCTCCGGCTGCGTGGACACGCCTGCCGCCTACGGTAGGACTTTGCCGCACGTTAGCCGCCTCCCGCCAGCGGTAACGGGTGGCGTTACAAACAGAATCTCGACTCCTTATTATTGCTGCTTATATTTCACAAAAGTGGACTAAGCAAGTTGCTGGCCATAGCCAGAAGGTGGCAGAAGAAAAATGTAAATGGCATCAATACAAATGAGAGAAGAATGAGCAGGAATGAATCATCAGAAAACACACAGACCTGGGTCTACCCCTGAATTTGGATAATGCAACTGATATAGTCTAGAGTTGGGTAACGTATAGGTCCACAGTTGGGTAACATCTATGGTTTAAAGTAGTGTGACGTTATTAGTTTACAGTTGGGTAATGTATATGGTACACAGTTTGGTAATATCATCATCATCATCATCATCATAGGCAGTCCCTCGGAATCACTCACTGGTGGGACAGATAGTCGTTGAGGGAAGGGGTGGGTGGGACAGGTTTGCCACACGCTCCTTCCGCTGCCTGCACTTAATTTCTGCATGCTCTCGGTGATGAGACTCGAGGTGCTCAGCGCCCTCCCGGATACACTTCCTCCACTTAGGGCGGTCTTTGGTCAGGGACTCCCAGGTGTCAATGGGGATGTCGCACTTTATCAGGGAGGCTTTGAGGGTGTCCTTGTAACGTTTCCTTTGCCCACCTTTGGCTCGTTTGCTGTGAAGGAGTTCCGAGTAGAGCGCTTGCTTTGGGAGTCTCGTGTTTGGCATGCGAACAATGTGGTCTGCCCAACAGAGCTGATCAAGTGTGGTCAGTGCTTCAATGCTGGGGATGTTGGCCTGGATGAGGACACTAATATTGGTGCGTCTATCCTCCCAGGGGATTTGTAGGATCTTGTGGAGACATCGTTGGTGGTATTTCTCCAGTGACTTGAGGTGTCTACTGTACATGGTCCATGTTTCTGAGCCATACAGGAGGGCGGATATTACTACAGCCCTGTAGAGCATGAGCTTGGTGGAAGTTTTGAGGGCCTGGTTTTCCAACACTCTTTTCCTCAGGTAATGTTTCTGGTTCAGAGTTAGGTAATGTATCTGGACTACAGTTGGGTAATGTATGTGGACTACGGTTGGTTAATGTATATGGACGATGGTTGTGTAATATATGTGGATTACAGTTGGGTAATGTATATGGTTCACAGTTGGGTAATTTTTATCGACTACAGTTGGGTAATGTATATGAGTAATAACCCAAAGCTCCCGCATTAGCAGCGACGGGTTTTTCTCCTGGTAACAGGCTCGGATTCACCACCATCTTTGTACAGGAAGGCGGGAAGGTTCAGAGTTCAGCCCACTCGCTTCATGGCTTAACAGCATGTGCAGCAATCTTAGCACAGGAACTGAGTGGGCGGCGGTTCTGTGTCTGTTCCCAACCGGATCCCAGTGCCCGGGAGTGAAAGTCATTGTGTCATTTATTTTATTCTCCAAGGCGCTTCACAGGAGCATTATCAAACAAGGAAATTACATCCAGCTGCTGGCCGAAGGGACTCTGATGCCGGCTCCGAGTTGGCTGAAGGGACTCCGGGGCTGGCATTTAACGGGCCGAAGGGACTCCGGGGCCGGACCAGGACAACAAAAGGCCGGCGGCGCCAATGGAGCAGTGCCAGGGGAGTAACCTACTACTGATTTATATTTTAGGCTTTTAATCAACTTTTAATCTATTTTTAAACTTTTAATCAACCTGAGTAACTTTTTAAACCATTTGGGAAAATTTTTAAACAACTTGGAGAATTTCTCCTTTGAAACCTCTGGAGAAACTTTTAAATAATTTTGGAAAACTTTGGAAGAAACTTTTAAAACATCCCTCAGAACTCCAGCAGACAGCTGACCTTCCCAATGCCTGCCCCCAACCAAGCCTTGGGCCACTTACCATCAGGGGCGCTACTCGGTGCCGAGCTTGCGGCCAACACCTCACCGTAGGCAACTAGGCTCATACAGCAGTGCCTGGTCTCCAGTTATCTTGGACCCCCCTTGCCACTGGACCAAGACCTTGCTTAAGCTAAGCCCTTGTGGTTGCCGGTGTGCGGCGGCCACCCCACGTTAAAAGAACTCACGCACCGGCATCTTCCACTTCGTTAACATGAAGTTCGGGACCTGGAACGTCAGGACCCTCATGGACAACTCCAACAGCGACAGGCCGGAACGCCGCACCGCCATAGTTGCCCGGGAACTTAAGACGCTCTGATGTCGACATCGCCGCCCTAAGCGAGACCTGGTGGGCAGGGAAAGGCCAGCTCTAGGAACAAGGTGGAGGTTACACCTTTTTCTGGAAAGGAAAACCAGAGGAAGAATGCCGCCTTCACGGAGTCAGCTTCGCCATCAAAAATGAGCTGGTCGACTGCCTCAAAGACTCCCCCTGCGGGGTTAACCAACGCCTCATGACTCTTCGTCTCACCCTATTCCAGAACCAATGCGCCACAGTCATCAGTGCGTACGCCCCTACACTCGATCCAACGGATGAGACTAAAGAGGGTTTTTATTCCAACCTCGAGACATTCCTGTCCCGCGTCCCCGCGGGCGACAAATTGATCCCCCAAGGTGATTTCAACGCCAGGGTCGGCAAAGACACAGCCCTCTGGGCAGGTGTGACTGGCAGAGAGAGGGTAGGGAAAGCCAACTCCAGCGGTACCCTACTCCTGACAAAATGTCTAGAACATGAACTCCTCACCACCAACACCCTGTTCTGCCAGAGGAACAAATACAAGGCATCGTGGCAACACCCGCGCTCCAACACTGGCACCTGCTCGACTATGTCATCGTCCAAGCCAGGGATCACAAGGATGTGCGCATCACCCGCGCCATGACAGGAGCTGACGACTGCTGGATGGACCACCGCCTAATCCGATCCATTATCGACATTAACATGGCCCCAAAGCAGAGGGGACAGTAGAAGCAGTGCCGCAAAAAAGTAAATGCCATGACACTTAAAGACTCAGCTAGGAGAGCCCTATACAGCCAGCGCCTCACAGCTAACCTGGCGTGCCATGATGACCCTGAGATGCTGAATGCCCACAGCGCTTGGTCTGCCCTCCAGGCCTCCATAACCAGTGTCTATGAAGAGACACTTGGTCACTCAACCAGAAAACACCAGGACTGATTTGATGAAAATGATGAGGAGATCAAAGAACTAATAGATCGCAAGCGCAGAGCATTTTTGAGCCTCAAGCAACAATCTAACTCGGGAGCAGCAAAGCAACATTACAGATGGCTCAAGGCTGAGGTCCAACAAAAAACCTAAGGCCTAAAGAACAGGTGGTGGATGGAGAAAGCACAGGAGATACAACAATTGTCCGACAGCCACGATATGCGAGGATTCTTCATCGCAGTCAAGGCCATCTACAGTCCAAACTCCCAAGGCCCCACCTCACTGCTGGCCAAGAACGGGGAGACACACATCAAGGACAACGAGGCTGTCAAGGCCCACTGGAAGGAGCACTTCGAAGATCTCCTGAAACGAGATTCTGCCTTTGACTCGAGTGTTCTCGACTCCATCCCACAGCATGCGACCCGCCATCACCTCAGTGAAACCCCAAATTTGCACGAGGTAGGAAAAGCCATAAAATAGCTCAAGAACAACAAGGCTATGGGAGCGGATGGAATCCCTGCTGAGGCGCTAAAGTATGGTGGAGAGGCGCTGTTGGCGCGGATACATGACCTCATCTCATCTGGAGGGAGGAGAGCATGCCAGGAGATCTCAGAGATGCAGTGATCGTGACCATCTTTAAAAAAGGGAATCTCTCTGCTATCAGCCATTGGGAAAGTCGTCGCTAGAGTCCTCCTCAACCGTCTTCTCCCTGTGGCCGAGGAGTTCCTTCTGGAGTCACAGTGCGGATTTCGTCCCCTACGGGGCACAACGGACATGATCTTTGCAGCATGACAGCTGCAGGAAAAATGCAGGAAGCAGTGCCAGCCCTTACACATGGCCTTTTTCAACCTTACAAAGATCTTTGACACTGTCAACTGCGAGGGTCTATGGAGCGTCCTCCTCCATTTCGGATGCCCCCTATAGTCTGTCAACATCTTTAGCCTGCTCCACGACGACATGCAGGCTGCGATCCTTACCAACGGATCCATTACAGACCCAATCCACATCCGGACCGGGGACAAACCGGGCTGCGTCATCGCTCCAACCCTCTTCTCAATCTTCCTCACTGCCATGATCCATCTCGCAGTAAACAAGCTCCCCACTGGAGTGGAACTAAACTACAGAACCAGTGGGAAGCTGGTTAACCTAAGCTGCCTCCAAGATCACCCCAACCTCTGTCGTTGAGCTACATTACGCGGACGACGCCTGCGTCTGCGCACATTCTGAGGCTGAACTCCAGGACATAGTCGATGTATTTGCTGAGGCATATGAAAGCATGGGCCTTACACTAAACATCCGTAAGACAAAGGTCCTCCACCAGCCTGTCCTCGCCGCACTGCACTGCCCCCCAGTCATCAAGATCCACGATGTTGTGCATGCAATAACTGTTAGACTGAGTACTGTTTAACTCCAAGAGGTATAACCTTGACTCTGCTTTATTAAGACCCAAAGTGACTAATATACAAAATGGCTGGCCTTTTATACTTCGGCTGCACCCATGCGTGTGCAGTCTAACGGTCTCCAACAGTGACACCATCTAGTGGCTAGTGATCCCAAAAGTACATACATGACAATACCCCCCCTCTGAGATATTAACACAGTCTTTTACAAATTGAGACGGTCCGGTGTTTTATGCTCCAAGGTTGACTGTCTCAGTTCAACTCCAGCTTTGGGTGAGTGTTCAGAGTCTGTTGTGACTGGTGGCTGGGTGGCTGACCTGGTGGGAGTGGCAATGGCCATGTCAGGGATAGAAAGTCCATTTTCATTGAACATGTCAGTGATTGAAAGTCCCGATTCACTGATGACCACTGAGTCCTCTGATGACTGGGGGTCGGTTGGTTGGTCGTCGATTGTCTCTTCCTCCGACTGTTCCGGTTCGTCTGTGTGCCACAGTTTTGTCTGATCCATATGTTTTCTGCATGTTTGCCCATTTTTGAGCTTGACAATAAATACTCTGTTGCCCTCCTTGGCCATGACAGCACCAGCGATCCACTTGGGACCCTGACCAGAATTCAGAATATATACAGGATCATTTACAGAAATATCGCGTGTCACAGCTGCGCGATCGTGATACCCTTGCTGACTTTGTCTTCTATATTCAACATGATTATTCAAGTCGGATGTACAAGAGATAGCTTGGTCTTAAGACCTCTCTTCATCATTAGTTCAGCAATCATGTGTGGTCTTGACCTGTAACTAAGCAGTATACATGACAGGCGGGTCTGCAGTGACCCTTGGGTTACTCGCTTCATACTCTGCTTGATGATTTGGACAGCACGTTCTGTTTGCCCATTGGATGCAGGATCGAATGGTGCTGACCTTACATGTTTGATACCCTTGAGTTTCATGAACTCTTAAAACTCCTGACTGGTGAAGCACGATCCATTGTCGCTCAGAAGGATGTCAGGCAGACCATGTGTCGCAAACATGACACTGAGATTCTCAATGGTAGCTGTGGATGTGCTGGATGACATGATTATACACTCTATCCACTTCCAATATGCTCCACCACAACTAAAAACATCTTCCCCAGGAAGGGACCTGCAAAGTCTATGTGGATCCTGGACCATGGTTTCGACAGCCAAGACAACAAACTCAGCGGCGATTCCGCTGGTGCTTTACTGAGCTGCATGCAAGTGTTGCACTGATGCTCACATGATTCCAGCTCAGAGTCAATTCCCGGCCACCATACATGAGACCTGGCGATGGCTTTCATCATTACAATGCCGGGATGTGTGCTATGTAGCTCACGTACAAATTTCTCTCTCCCTTTCTTGGGCATAACAACAGGATTGCCCCATAGTATACAATCCAACTGAATACACAGTTAGTCTTTGCGACGAATGTAAGGTTTGGTCTCCTTGCACGTTTGCTTGGGTATGGTAGACCAATTACCTTTGAGGATGCAACTCTTCACCACTGATAAAATTGGGTCCTGGCTGGTCCTGGTTTTAACTTGTTGAGCCGTGACAGGGGTTCCTTCACTCTCAAAAGCATCCATAACTAACAATAGATCCGCCGGTTGTGGCGTTTCCACTTCCGGTGTGGGCAACGGCCAACGGCTCAAGGCATCGGCACAATTCTCGGTGACAGGTCTATGGCGAATTACATAATCATAAGCGGATAATGTCAGTGCCCACCTCTGGATGTGGGATGAAGCATCGGTATTGATACATTTGTTTCCAGAGAACAGTGAAATGAGCGGCTTGTGATCTGTCTCCAATTCAAACCGAAGACCAAACAGGTACTGGTGCATCTTTTTAACCCCATACACACAGGCTAGTGCTTCTTTCTCTACCATGCTGTAGGCTTTTTCTGCTTTAGACAAACTTTTTGAAGCATACGTGACTGGTTGAAGTTTACCCGACTCATTAGCTTGTTGGAGTATGCAACCAATTCCATATGACGAAGCATCACAGGCCAATACTAAACATTTATATGGGTCATAATGTACCAGCAGCTTGTTAGAGCAAAGCAGATTAGTGGCTTTCTCAAAAGCTCCGTCTTGAGACGCACCCCACACCCAGCTTTCGCCTTTTCTTCACAGCAGGTGCAGTGGTTCGAATAAGGTGCTCAATTTAGGTAGGAAGTTACCGAAGTAGTTGAGTAGACCCAGGAACGAATGCAGCTCCGTCACATTCTGCGGCCTGGGTGCATTCTTGACGGCCTTGGTTTTCATGTCCGTGGGTCTGATGCCATCAGCAACAATTTTTCTCCGCAGGAATTCAACCTCTGGTGCCATGAAGACGCGTTTCAGTCTGAGTCCCGCTTTGTCCAGATGATGTAGAACCTCTTCCAGGTTGTTCAGATGTCCCTCGGAGTCACGAACTGTGATCAGGATGCCATCTTGGATCACGACGGTTCTGGGAATGGATTCAGTAGACTCTCCATGTTCCTCTGAAATATTGCTGCAGCCAAGCAAATTCCAAAAGGGCACCTGTGATAAATAAACAGTCCTTTATGCATGGTAATGCACGTAACTCTCTTCAACATCTCGATAAGCTCCTATGTCCTGTAGGCCGATGTCAAGTCCAGTTTGGTGAACAACTTCCCCTGGCTAGCGTTGCAAACAAGTCATCAGCCTTCGGTATCGGGTACTGATCCTGTTTCTGTCATGTATTTCACCATCTTGCAATGACTATAAGTATGTAACTGTAACTCATGCATACTGTACCTGTACCCTTGTAATGCACACCCTGACCACAGGGAGTGAGCTCCTCACCTGGACTTCCAGGTATAAAAGAGGAGGTCCCACCCAGGATCAGCACTCTTCAGTCCTGGAAATAAAGTGAAGGTCACAAAGTGACCGTGTCTGATACATCCATGCCTCATGTGAGTTTGTAACAAGGTGCAGAGACACTACATCTGGCGACGAGAATCAGAAATCACCGAACCACGAGGATGGCCACCGGTGGCACAGAGGAACGCTACTGTGTGGGCGATGACTGGGACGACTTTGTGGAAAGACTCCAGAAGAGCTTTGTCACAAAGGACTGGCTGGAAGAGGCAGTGGCTGACAAGCGGACGGCGCATCTACTGACCAGCTGTGTTTCACAGACGAATGCGCTGATGAAAGTCCTGCTCGCACCCCAAAAGCCAGCGGACAAGTCCTTCGAAGATCTCAGCCAGCTGATCAGTGAGCATCTCAAGTCGGCAAGTAGCGTACACATGGCCCGGCACCGGTTCTACTCTCACCGGCGTCGGGAGGGTCAAAACCTCTCGGACTTCGTGGCAGAACTGCGACGCTTGGCCAGTCTCTGTGAGTTCTCCGATACCTGCAGGGGGGCGATGTTAAGGGACTTTTTCATCGAAGGCATTAATCATGCCGGCATTTTCAGGAAGCTCATAAAATCTAAGGATTTGACTTTAGAAGGGGCAGCGTTGATAACTCAGACCTTCATGGCAGGGGAAGAGGAGACCAAGCTAATTTACGCACACAGCCCTGGTTTCAATGTTGCGATGAACCAGGAAGTTAATGTTGTAAAAAGGACACAGAACCCCACAGGCAGGCAAGGGCAATTCGACACTGTCCAGGCAGCAACAAGCTCCAGGGTGGGCCTGCAACAGGGACAATGGAAAGGGGATCGGCAATTCACGCCATCACGAGGAACAATGCATCCTGTGATGGGACAATTAACACCCTGCTTAGAAGGCTTAGAAACAGCCAAATGAGCCATCAGAGAGGAATGCCTGGGAATAGCCCTTTTGTTAACAGCAATCTCAGCTCATGTTGGAGATGTGGGGGCAGATACATGGCAAAAATCTGCAGGTTCCAACTTTACACCTCAGGGATTTGTAATGCCAAGGGACACCTGGCCAGGATGTGCAAAAAGGCAGTAGCGAGGCTAGTCTGCGAGACAGAGGAACCAGACAAGGGGTCTGCAATGCAGGATGAGGCCTGGGGAACAACCATGGATGCTGAAGTTCAGAGAGTTCATGTGGCCGACGTCCACAGCTCATACACTAAAACGCCACCCATGATGATGAAAGTCTTACTGAATGGCATCCCGGGTGCACATGGAGCTGGATACCGGAGCTAGCCAGTCACTCATGAGCGCCCAACAATTTTAGAGACGATGGCCACACAGACCTAGCAGGCCCAAACTGGAGCACATTGAGACGCAGCTATGTACGTACACCAAAGAGATCATCCCAGTGCTGGGCAGTGCAAACATGGTGGTAACGGATAATAGATCACAGAACCGGTTGCCACTCTGGATTGTTCCGGGAAATGGCCCCGCGCTCTTGGGGAGGAGTTGGCTAGCTGAGATGAATTGGAAATGGGGGGATGTGCACGCCATTTCATCCGTGGAGCGAAGTTCATGCTCGTAGGTATTGCAAAAATTCGAGTCACTCTTTCAACCCGGTGTCGGAACGTTCAAGGGCACCAAAGTAGTGATACACATCACTCCGGACGCCAGACCAGTGCACCACAAAGCCAGAGCGGTGCCGTACGTGATGCGTGAAAAAATTGAAAGTGAACTGGACAGGCTGCTCAGAGAGGGCATAATTTCGCCCGTTGAATTCAGCGACTGGACAAGTCCCATTGTTCCCGTCCTCAAAGCAGATGGCTCAGTTAGGATTTGTGGCGACTACAAAGCCACCATCAACCGAGTGTCGCTGCAAGACCAATACCCGCTCCTGAGAGCGGAGGACCTTTTTGCCACGCTGGCAGGTGGTAAGCTGTTCACGAAGCTGGACCTCACTTCGGCCTACATGACTCAGGAACTGGCTGAAGAATCCAAGTTTCTGACCACCATCACGACACACAAAGGATTATTTGTTTACAATAGGTGCCCGTTTGGCATTCGTTCGGCAGCGGCTATCTTTCAGCGAAACATGGAAAGCTTGCTCAAGTCCATCCCTGGAACGATCGTGTTCCAAGACAACATCCTTATAATGGGTCGAGACACTAAGGAACATCTCCGCAACCTGGAGGAGGTGCTACGCCGATTGGATCGGGTAGGCCTGCGGCTGAAAAAGGCCAAGTGCGTGCTTTTGGCCCCAGAGGTCGAGTTCCTGGGCAGGAGGGTTGCCGCAGACGGGATCCGGCCCACTGAATCAAAAACCGAGGCGATTCGCCGGGTGCCGAGGCCCAGCAACACGTTGGAGTTGCGATCATTCCTGGGACTCTTGAACTATTTTGGGAACTTCCTGCCGAACTGAAGCACATTGTTGGAGCCATTACACATGTTCCTCCATAAAGGTTGTGAATGGGCTTGGGGGGATTGTCAAGAACGGGCTTTCAATAAGGCGAGGAACCTGCTGTGTTCCAATAAACTGTTGACTTTGTCTGACCCCTGTAAAAAACTGGTTTTAACATGCGATGTGTCATCCTACGGGGTTGGGTGTGTGTTGCAGCAGGGTAACGATGACAGCCGACTCCAACCGGTGGCTTACGCCTCCAGGTCGCTCTCCCAGGCAGAGCGTGGATATGGCATGGTCGAGAAGGAGGCACTCGCGTGTGTGTACGGTGTGAAAAAGATGCACCAGTACCTTTTCGGTAGACGGTTCGAGCTAGAGACGGACCACAAGCCGTTAACATCCCTGTTGTCCGACAGCAAGGCTGTCAACGCTAACACATCAGCTCACATACAGCGATGGGCCCTCACGCTGGCTGCGTATGACTACACCATACGGCACCGGCCAGGCACCGAAAATTGCGCTGACGAGCTCAGCAGGCTCCCACTGGCCACCACCGAGGGGGCGTCGGAGCAGAGCGCCGAGATGGTCATGGCTGTTGAGGCTTTTGACACTGCGGACTCCTCCATCACATCCCGACAGATCAAACTCTGGACCAACAGGGACCACCTCCTATCCATGAAAAAGAAATGTGTCCTGACTGGGGACTGGGCGCCCGCACACAGGGCATGCCCCGAGGAAGTCAGGCCGTTTCAGAGACGGATGGATGAACTCTCCGTCCAAGCCGACTGCCTGTTATGGGGCAGCCGGGTAGTCATGCCCCAGAAAGGAAGGGAAGCGTTCATCAGGGAACTCCACAGCGAGCACCCTGGCATCGTGTTAATGAACACCATTGCCCGGTCATACGTGTGGTGGCCAGGGATTGACTCAGGCCTGGAACACTGGGTTCGCAGGTGAACGACGTGTGCCCAGCTGGGCAATGCCCCCAGGGAGGCCCCACTCAGCCCGTGGTCCTGGCCCACCAGGCCATGGTCACGTATTCACGTAGACTATGCGGGCCCGTTCATGGGAAAAATTTTCCTGATCGTTGTCGATGCATACTCGAAGTGGATCGAGTGCATCATATTGAACTCGTGCACGACATCCATCACCGTGGAGAGTCTGCGTACGGTTTTCGCAACCCACGGCTTGCCAGACATTCTGGTCAGCGATAATGGCCTGTGTTTTACCAGCCATGAATTCCAGGAGTTTATGTCGGGCAATGAGATCAGTGGCCAATGGCCAGGCGGAACAGGCGGTCCAAGTCATAAAGCAGGGCATGCTACGCAGCCAAGGACCCTCCCTTCAGTACCGTCTATCGCGCCTCCTGCTGGCCTACAGGCCCCGGCCGCACTCGCTCACGGGAGTCCCGCCAGCGGAACTCCTCATGAAACGCACACTCAAGACGCAGCTGTCCCTCATTCACCCAGACCTGGCAGACATTGTTGAGGGCAAGCGCCAGTCCCAAACCGAGCTCCATGATCGAGGCTCAAGGGGGAGGTGTATAGAAATAGATGACCCGGTATTTGTTCTTAACCATGCTTTGGGACCCAAATGGCTTGAGGGCACCGTAATTGGCAAAGAAGAAAATAGGATCATGGTGGTCAGACTAAACAATGGGCAGATATGCCGCAAACACTTGGACCAAGTAAAGAAAGGGTTCAGTGCAGACATGGAGGAACCGGAAGAAGAGCATGATGAGATAGCACTCACACCACTGCCAGCGCACGAGCAACAAAGACAGCCCTCAGCATGCACAGTCCCTGCGGCCAGCCCGGACAGGCCGGAATCACCTCAAGTGACAGAGACGCGGCGCTCCATGAGAGAGCGCCGACCACCCGATAAACTTAACCTCTGAAACTAAAAGACCTAAGGGGGGAGGTGATGTCATGTATTTCACCATCTCGCAATGACTATAAGTATATAACTATAACTCATGCATACTGTACCTGTACCCTTGTAATGCACACCCTGACCACAGGGGGTGAGCTCCTCACCTGGGCTTCCAGGTATAAAAGGGGAGGTCCAACCCAGGATCAGCACTCTTCAGTCCTGGAAATAGAGTGACCGTGTCTGATATATCCATGCCTCGTGTGAGTTAGCAACAAGGTGCAGAGACACTACAGTTTCGAAACCCTGTTGATCATAGCCTTGTAGTCTCCATAGATTCTGACCGTGCCATCACTTTTCGCACAGGAACAATGGGGCTGGCCCATTCATTAAATTCGACCAGTGATATGATCCCTTCGCGCTGGAGTATATCCAGTTCAATTTCGACCTTCTCCCTCATCATATATGGAACTGCCCGAGCTTTATGATGAACGGGTCTTGCATCCAAGTCCATGTGGGTCTGCACCTTGGCTCCCGTGAAGCTGCCGATGGCTGGTTCGAATAGCGAGGGGAACTTGCTCAGTATTTGGGCACATGTATCTTTCTCCGATGACAATGCCTTGATGTCATTCCAATCGCATCTGATTTTTTCAAGCCAGTTCCTGCCGAACAGCGTTGGGCCATTGCCTGGTACAATCCATAGCGGTAACTCATGAACTGCACCGTCATGCGACAGTTTAACTGTGGCACTGCCAATCACCATTATGAGTTCTTTGGTGTATGTGCGCAACTTGGCATTGACTGGACTCAGCCTGGCCTCACAGCCTTAGTGTCCCACAGCTTGTCGAATGCCCTCTGGCTTATTATCGATTGACTCACCCCCGTGTCCAGTTCCATCGATACCGGCACCCCATTAAATTTCACATTGATCATTATTGGTTTGCTCTTAGTTAGGAACGAGAACAGTACATACACTTCCTCCTCTGGTATTTCGGATTGCGTATCCGGATCCACGCTAGTCTGACCATCATCCTCCACATGTGTCGCAGCACGCTTGCTCATCTGCGGACACTTGAGCTGGAGATGCCCCACTCTCAGACAGACTTTGCAACTATATTGCTTCAATCGGCACTGCTGGTGCCGGTGACGTCCCCCACAACGCCAACATGGAAAAATCGGATGCATTCCCGCTGGCGGACTTTGAGCAGCCACAGGTTTCGCGTATGCAGTTGGGAAGGCCCTGCCATGTGCCGCTATGCCGAACGCAGAATCAATCACATTTACAGTACTTGCCGAGTTTCAATTTTTCACTGATATCTGCTTTAGACTTCTATCCGTCGTCATGCATGACTGAACGATCATGATGGCCCTGTTCAAATCCAACATCTCCACCGCCATAGTTTACGCAGGATCACCTCGTGGTTGATGCTGATTACAAAGAAGTCCCGCAGCATGTCTGCCAACACAGCCCTGAACTTACACGGTCCGCTAGACGTCTCAGGTCGGCACCACATTCCGCCGCATTCTGGCCCTCTGAGTGAACGTGCGTGTAAAATCTGTATCTCGAGATGATGATGATGTCTTCGTCTGACTTAAGGTGGTCCTGTACCAGTGTACACAATTCGTCATATGTCTTCTCTGTTGGATTCACAGGCAGGATTCTTTATCAGGCCATAAATTTTTGGACCGCAAACCGTGAGGAACACCGCCCGGTGCCGATCCGCATCGCCGATCTCCATTTTGTTGACCACAAAGAACTGGCTCAAATGGCTCACAAAGTCTGCCCAATCTTCTCCTTCCACAAATCATTCCAACAATCCAATTGTGCTCATTTTTGCATCAAAGGTTCTTGTTGCCTCGTCACCAAATGTTGTGTAATAACTGTTAGACTGAGTACTGTTTAACTCCAAGAGTTATAACCTTGGCTCTGCTTTATTAAGGCCCAAAGTGACTAATATACAAAATGTCTGGCCTTTTATACTTGGGCTGCACACACGTGCGTGCAGCCCAATGGCCTCCAACAGTGACGCCATCTAGTGGCTAGTGATCCCAAAAGTACATACATGACACACGGCGTGGTCCTCGACAAGATGGACCATTTTCCATTCCTCGGAAGCCTCTTATCAACAAGAGCAGACATTGATGCAGAGATTCAACACCGCCTCCAGCGCGCCAGTGCAGCCTTCGGCCACCTGAGGAAAAGAGTGTTCGAAGACCAGGCCCTCACATCTACCACAAAGCTCATGGTCTACAGGGCTGTAGTAATACCCGCCCTCCTGAATGTCTCAGAGACATGGACCATGTACATTAGGCACCTCAAGTCACTGGAGATATATCACCAATGATGACTCCGCAAAATCCTGCAAATCCCCTGGGAGGACAGGCGCACCAACATTAGTGTCCTCATCCAGGCTAACGTCCCCAGCGTTGAAGCACTGACCACACTCGATCAGCTTCGCTGGACAGGCCACATAGTTCACATGCCAGACACGAGACTCCCGAAGCAAACGCTCTATGTGGAGCTCCTTCATGCCAAATGAGCCAACGGTGGGCAGCGGAAAAGTTACAATAACATCCTCAAAGCCTCCCTGATAAAGTGCGACATTACCACTGACACCTGGGAATCCCTGGCCAAAGACCGCCCCACGTGGAGAAAGTGCATCCGGGAGGGCGTTGAGCACCTCGAGTCTCAACGCCGAGAGCATGCAGAAATCAAGCGCAGGCAGCAGAAAGAGCGTGCGGCAAACTGGTCCCACCCACCCTTTCCCTCGGCGACTGTCTGTCCCACCTGTGACAGAGTCTGTGGCTCTCATATTGGACTGTTCAGCCACCAAAGAACTCACTTTAGAAGTGGAAGCATGTCTTCCTCGATTCCGAGGGACTGCCTATGATGATGGTTCAGAGTTGGCTAATGTATATGGACTACAGTTGGGTAATGTATATGGTCACAAACTATACCGTCACTGGAAACTACATTTCCCCAATGCTCCTTTCGTAGCCACTGCCTCAGGCTGAGCCAGGCCATTTGCCACCGAGTCATCTCATTTCACCCTGACTTGAGCTTTCAACCCCATATCCTCTCTATCTCTGTAACCGCTTGTCTCCTAACTCATCCTTCTTCCACTGAAAGCCCTATATCTGCATTTATCACCTTCAAGCTCAATTACTCCAATACTGTCCTGCCTGGTCTTCCAGCCTTCACCTTCCATAAACTTCAGCTCATCCAAAACTCTTCTGCCTGTATCCTATCACACAATAAGCCCCACTCCAGCACTTGAGCATATAATCCAGGTTGACACCAGTGCAGTACTGAGGGATTTGTATTGTACTATTGCAGGGTACATTCGAGCCAGGGAGCACGCGGTGTCCACCGGTACGCTCACGGCTTTCCACGAGAGGTGGGCGCCAGAGGGACTGGAGTGCTTCATTACCCCTGGGAACAGGATTTTAATTTGATTTGACAAAGGTTCCCTTTTGTGTTCAATTGTTAATTTGTGGTTTTTGGTGCCCTCCAAAAAAAAGGGGCACTTGAATGAAAGTTTCTACCAAAATAATTGTAGAGCTGTTGAATCCACCCCGACCATGGTCCCGGGCCGGACAATCCGCGATAATAGTCAACTAGTCCAGGACCTGGTCCACCATTCCCAGGAGGCTGGTCTGTCGGTCGCCTTCCTTTCCCTTGATCAGCACAAGGCGTCCGACAGGGTGGATCACGAGTATTTTTTCGGTACTCTGTGCGCTTTCGGGTTCGGGACGCATTTCGTCACCCAGATCCGACTTCTGTACGCCGCCGCAGAGTGTCTGATTAAGGTTAATGGGTCTTTGATGACGTCCCTTTGCTTTGGGAGAGGAGTGCACCAGGGATGCCCCATGTCCGGCCAGTTATATGCCATATGCGTGGAACCTTTCCTGCGCCTCTTGCGGAAGAGGTTGACGGGACTGGCTCTGCAAGGGCTAAGCATGCAGGTCGTCCTCTCGGCCGATGACGTGCTCCTCGTGGTCGAGGATCCCATTGACCTGCGGAGGATGCGTAAGTGCCAGAAGATTTACTTGGCTGCATCCTCCGCCAGGATCAACTGGGAGAAATGTTCCAGACTCCTGGTGGATTAGTGGCGGGTGGACTCCCTGCCGGAGGAGCTCAGACCTTTTGCCTGGAGCACGTTCGATCTCTATCTGGGAGTCTACCTTAGCCCAGACGAGGAAGCCTGGCCTGCGAATTGGCAGGAACTGGAGGCCAAAGTCACCGCTGGACAGGGCTGCTCTGAGTGCTATCCTACCGGGGTCGAGTGCTAGTCATAAACCAGCTGGTGGCCGCTATGCTGTGGTACCGGTTGGTCACTTTGACCCCTCCCACTGTGTTTGTCGCCAAGATACAGAAGCAGCTCATCGATTTCTTCTGGAACAACAGGAAGCACTGGGTCTCTGCTGCGGTTCTGAGTCTCCCGCTTAGGGAGGGCGGTCAGGCGTTGGTGTGCGTCAGCACCCAGCATGCGGCTTTCCGACTTCAGACCCTGCAGAGATACCTGTACGTTGAGCTTCCTCCCAGATGGTGTGCGCTGGCGACGCATTTCTTCCACCAGCAGTACTGCCTCAATTATGACACACAGCAGTGCAGGACTCCAGAGGGGGTCTAACCAAAGCTCTGTGCAGCTGAATTCCAACCTACTTAAGATAAAGGCCAACACTCCGCGAGCTATTTAATTACTTTCTGTACCTGTCTATTAGCTTTTAGTGAGTGAGCATGTAAATCCCTTTGCTCCTCCACAATCATTACAAGGCTGGTCAGCACAAAAATCAAAACCCGGAGGGGAGTGGTGGTGTGGGGGGAAGGGAAGGGAGGGGAGTGGTGTGGGCGGAGGGGAGGGGAGGGGAGTGGGGGGAGTGGAGGGGAGGGGAGTGGGGGAAAGGGAGGTGAGGGGAGTGGTGGTGTGGGGGGAAGGGAGGGGAGGGGAGTGGTGGTGTGGGGGGATGGGAGGGGAGGGGAGTGGGGGGATGGGAGGGGAGTGGGGGGAAGGGAGGGGAGTGGGAGGAAGGGAGGGGGGAGGGAAGGGGAGTGGGGGGAAGGGATGGGAGTGGGGGGAAGGGAGGGGAGGGGAGTGGGGGGAAGGGAGGGGAAGGGAGGGGAGGGGAGGGGAGTGATGGTGTGGGGGGAAGGGAGGGAAGAGATGGTGTGGGGGAAGGGGAGAGGAGTGGCGCTGTGGGGGGAAGGGAGGGGAGGGGAGTGGTGTGGGGGGAGGGGAGGGGAGGGGAGTGGGGGGAAGGGAGGTGAGGGGAGTGGTGGTGTGGGGGGAAGGGAGGTGAGGGGAGTGGTGGTGTGGGGGGAAGGGAGGGGAGGGGAGTGGTGATGTGGGGGGATGGGAGGGGAGGGGAGTGGGGGGGAGGGAAGGGAGGGGAGGGGAGGGGAGTGGGGGGGAGGGAAGGGAGGGGAGGGGAGGGGAGTGGGGGGAGGGGAGGGGAGTGGGGGGAAGAGAGGGGAGGGGAGTGGGGTGAAGGGAGGGGAGGGGAGGGGAGTGGGGGGGAGGGGAGTGGGGGGGGGAAGGGGAGTGGGGGGAAGGAAGGGGAGTGGGGGGAAGGGAGGGGAGGGTAGTGGGGGGAGGGGAGGGGAGGGGATTGGGGGGAAGGAAGGGAGGGGAGGGGAGTGATGGTGTGGGGCGAAGGGAGGGAAGAGATGGTGTGGGGGAAGGGGAGATGAGTGGCGCTGTGGGGGGAAGGGAGGGGAGGGGAGTGGTGTGGGGAGAAGGGAGGGGAGAGGAGTGGTTGGGATTGTCTCTCCACACATTCTCAAAATAAATAAATCTTATGTCTTGAGTGCCACTGCAGTAAAAATTACGAAGTCATAAAGGTCTTGAAGCGTTGTCATAAAGCTGAACTTAAGGCTGCTGTTCGGTTGTTTTCCAATGCCGCTGTTGACCAGCCCTTGCTAGCTTTGTAGTTTGGCATCTAGGTAACTGGGTGAGGCAGAATACTGAGTGATGAGATTTGGTGGACGGCTGGGTCCAGATGTTCAGGATTACAGGAGACAAGAATGAGTAAATCAAATTCTGAAAATGACAAGACCAATTATTGGGAGTCGGGTTTCCCCTGCATTATGCACTATTTATGAACATGGTAGTGAATTATTTAGTGTCACTAATGTGTGACAAATGACTGAAGATATTTAAAAAGCATGTTATGCATGTTGTCTCAACACATCTCAACAAATGAGAGCAAGTGCCAGCCTCTATTGCTTACTTCGAATGAATGGGTAGCCCACAGTCAGACATATGTTGCATGCACTCACTTTGTGCAAACTGGTTTTGTTCAGTCATGATTACAAGCCAGAAACAGAAGTAGATAAGTACCTTTTACATGTTTCCCTGCCCAGTTTTGAAGGTATTGCCCAGATTGGACTTTCCCTATGTCCTCGGGCGGTGGCCTTCCCTCCAGAACATGAACTCACTGTGTGGGGCATCGCTGGCTAAAACCAACCTGGGTTTAGTTTGTTTGTGACAATAAGAATGGTTTCCTTTCGTTGAGTCGAGTCTTATGATGGGAAAGAACCAAAAGTGGTAGAAAACTTCCCAGGGAATATTTTAGCAGCAGGAAGTTTATGATATAAAATAGGAATATATGAAAACACTAATTTACTCGCCCTGTTTTATCCCTTAACTGCATGTTCCCGGCATGGAGCCTCACCAGCCACGAGCGCTTGTGGGAAAATCGTGAGCAAGCTCCCCCCACAATTAGCCCCACCCACACCACTCCCATTGGCCACACCCTTGGCCACACCCACCCCCGCATTGGCCACACCCACCCCCATTGGCCACATACACTCCCTATTGGCCACACTCCCCATTGGCTACACACCCCATTGGCCACATCCATCCCCCCATTGGCCGCACAACTTCCATTGGCCACTCACACCCCCCAATGGTCACACCCATCCCTCATTGGCCACCCCCACCCCGCCATTGGCCACACCCATCCCAATTGGCCACACCCACCTCCCATTGGCCACACCCATCCCTATTGGCCACACCCCTGGCCACATCCAATCCCCATTGGCCACACC
The DNA here is from genome assembly GCF_044704955.1 of Pristiophorus japonicus. Taxonomy (NCBI): domain Eukaryota; kingdom Metazoa; phylum Chordata; class Chondrichthyes; family Pristiophoridae; genus Pristiophorus; species Pristiophorus japonicus. Next base: position 80,459,653 of record NC_091991.1, on the reverse strand, counting down.
CACCACCCATTAGCCACCCCCAACCCCCAATGGCCACACCCAACCCCCCATTGGCCACACCCATCCCCATTGGCCACACTGACCCTCCATTGGCCACACACCCCCATTGGCCACACCTTTGGCCACACCCATCCCCATTGGCCACACCCACCCATCAATGGCCACACCCACCCCCCATTGGCCACACCCATCACCATTGGCCACACCCACCCCCCATTGGCCACCCACCCCCCCATTGGCCACACTCACCCCCATTGGCCACACTCACCCCCATTGGCCACACTCTTGGCCACACCCATCCCCCATTGACTACACCCATTCCCCATTGGCCACACCCATCCCCCCAATGGCCGCACCCACCGCCCCATTGGCATACCTCCCCATTGCCCAATTGTCCACAACGTCCCATTGGCTGCCCTTTCCCCATTGGCCGCACCATCCCCCCCACCCCCATTAGCTGCATACAGCTTCATTGGACACACCCCCATTTGGAAACCCCCACTTGGCCACACATATCACCCTCCCCGCAGTGGCTGGTCACATTTGGCCCCCGCCATTTGCCTCAAACACACACCCCACCATTGGCCACAGTCTCCCCTCTTTGCTACACCTCCCATTGGCCACACACACGTACACACCACCATTGACCTTCCACACCACCCCCCCACCCCCCCAATCAGACCAGGCTCCGTGCCGTGAGCAGTATTCAGAAAACTGGTTCTGAAATGTTGTTTAGTGCGTCAAGTTGCATCGACCATAAATGAGGAGCAAGCGGTCAGTCAAATAAAGACAACACTGGGCACCGAGCAGAAACTCTCCTCATTAAAGCAAAATAATCTCATGAGTTCCTTGACCCCTGTCGAGCAATCTTTGTTTGAAAGCAATTTTATATTATTTACCAGCAGCAGACATTATGCCTCGTTCGTTTGCAAAAGTCAAGGGGGCCGAAATTCAGGGCCGCCACAAACCTGACACATCTACCATCTTTTTTGCGTGATTACCGCTACTATTTTTGCAGCGGCCAGTCGATCGATTTTCAGCGATTTTTTAAAAAATGGCTTCCGGAGGTAATGACCAGCGGGAATCGGGAGTTTGCAGCGTTTTGGGTGGGTTGATTTGAGCGGATTAACCACACAGGGAAATTCAGCCTTCTGATCATGTGTAGCTAACAAGCCAGCTGCTCCCTGGCCTTCATAAAGGTCAGGGTATGCTGCTAGGCCCTGGGGGGGGAAGGAGTTCTGCTGAAGGATGGCTGGTACTGCTGGACCAAGAAGGGCAAGGACGCCGAGTTGGACATCCTGATTCAGGCTGTGGAGGGAATGAGGATGTAATGAGCAGGGTGGATAAGGGGGAACCAGTGGATGTGGTGTATTTAGATTACCAGAAGGCATTTGATAAGGTGCCACATAAAAGGTTTATGCACAAGATGAAAGTTCATGAGGTTGGGGGTAATATATTAGCATGGATAGAGGTTTGGCTAACTAACAGAAAACAGAGAGTCGGAATAAATGGGTCATTTTCCGGTTGGCAAACAGTAACTAGTGGGGTGCTGCAGGGATCAGTCCTGGGGCCTCAACTATTTACAATCTATATTACTGACTTGGATGAAGGGACTGAGTGTAAGATCACCACATTTGCTGATGATACAAAGATAGGTGGGAAAGCAAGTTGTGAGGACACAACAAAATCTGCAAAGAGATATAGACAGGCTATGTGAGTGGGCAAACAATTGGCAGATAGAGTATAACGTGGGAAAATGTGAGATTATCCACTTTGGCAGAAATAATAAAAAACAAATTATTATTTAAATGGAGAAAAATTGCAAAATGCTGCAGTACAGAGGGACCTGGAGGTCCTTGTGCATGAAACACGAAAAGTTAGTATGCAGGTACAGCAAGTGATCAGGAAGGCAAATGGAATGTTGGCCTTTATTGCAAGGGGGATGGACTATCAATGTAGGGAAGTCCTGCTACAACTGTACAGGATATTGGTGAGGCCACACCTCGAATACTGCATACAGTTTTGGTCTCCGTATTTAAGGAAGGATATACTTACATTGGAGGCAGTTCAGAGAGGGTTCACTCGGTTGATTCCTGAAATGAAGGGGTTGACTTACGAAGAAAAGTTGAACGGGTTAGGCCTGTACTCACTGGAGTTCAGAAGAATGAGATGTGATCTTGTTGAGACATATAAGATAATGAGGGGGTTCGACAAGGTAGATGCAGAGAGGTTATTTCCACTCATGGGGGAATCTAGAACTAGGGGGTATAGTTTTAGAATAAGGAGTTGCCCATTTAAAACTGAGATGAGGAAGAATTTCTTCTCTCAGAGGGTCGTGAATTTGTGGAATTCTCTGCCCCAGAGAGCTGTGGAGGCTGGATCATTGAATATATTTAAGGCGGAGATAGACAGATTAGGGCTAAAAGGGAGTAAAGGGTTATGCAGAGAAGGCAGTGAAGTGGAGCTGAGCCCATGAAATGATCAGCCATGATCTTATTGAATAGCGGAGCAGGCTCAAGAGGCCAAATGGCTTACTCCTGTTCCTATTTCTTACGTTCTTATGTTCTTATGAGGCGAGTCCTTTATCCAGACGTGGGGAGACCCACTCACGAGGTGTTTACCAACGCCTGGAGGGAGATTGCTGTGGAAGTCTCCAGGACCTCAATTCATAACCACACCGCTATGCAGTGCAGAAAACGGCTGAACAACATCATCCGTCTGATTAAAATTGAGTACTTGTTCCACCAACTGCTGACCTTCCATCTGTGAGCCTTTCCTTCATCCTTCTCTCATTTCCCACCTTCACTGTATAGTCACTGAAGCAGCACTTCATTGTTTAGGCCTCTATATATATATGTGTGTCTGTGTGAGGGTTTGCGCAATGGAGGCTCCCTTTCATCTCACAGTTACAGCTGTATGTCAGGGACACACTTGTGCACTCATTTCTGATGTATCATCACAGTGGTACTCACCAACCATTCTTTGTTATGCCGGCCAAACTTGCTCATAATAGAATGGAGCAAAGGAGGACTGGTGGTGGTGAGGCCGAGCTCCAAATCCTCACCCTTGGAGGAGAGGGTCGTGGTGCTCGTCAGCAGACATGGTGCCTTCCCTGTGGCCACCGGTACTGCTGATGCGGGTAAGAGAAGGCCCTCTTTTAATGCTATCTATCCCTGAATGCTCCAGCCTCTACTGTGCCTTTCCCTGTGAAAGTCTGCTAGTTGCAGCCTCCATACATCAATCACCCCCCCCCCCTCCCCCTCGCGGCAGCTTTTCTCCCATTTATGCTTGCAGATGACATGTCCCCTGTGGCCTCTGGTACTAGCAATGCTGATGTGGGCAGCATGGGTAATTGAGGCCCTCCTTTAATGCTATCTCTCCATGAATGCACCAGCGCCTACTGAGGCCTTTTCCTTCCAAAAGTCTGCTAGTTGCAGGCTCCATGCGTCAATCCCTTACCTCCCCCTCACGGCAGCCCTTCTCCCATTAATTCTTGCAGATGAAAGGCCAAGTGGCAGCACAGGACAGAGTGCCAGAACTTGTGAGACCAGTGCCAGACCTCGATGACACCCTTGAGGACATAAGTTCTGATATGTCTATTGACAACATGGAGGACATTGAGGGCTCCAGCCTTGCTGACCCCCTGGAGCGCACTCCATCTTTTGGGGATCTCAGTGATGAAGAAGAGGAAGAGGAGCACACTGCTGGCAGCACTGTGTCACGGCTTACACCCACAAACACCAGCTCAGATACTGGGAGTGCGCGGTCCGATCTAGTTCAGATAGTACAGGGGTCTGTACTGGATGTTGCACCGGGGCCTAGCGGGCTGCAACATGATGACGGGGCGAGGCAACCTCATGTGCCATCTCCGGGGAGGGCGAGTCCGCACCGGAGTTCTGCTGAGAAAGACTCAGACGAGCCCATCGATGTTGCGGCTTATGAGAGAAGGGTGGAGGCCATGCATTCCCAGATGTTGGGGACACTGGCAGAGAGCCTGTTGGAAGTGATGAGGAGTGTAGAGGACTCCGCCTCCCACATACCCGACAGCTCTGCGCACTCCATGGAGCCCATCGTTGCCAGGGTGCAGACGACGGTGGACTCCCAGATTGTCCGTGCAGATCCAGCTGTGATGCCACAACCCGCAGGTGATGTGACAGGTGCCATTGCAGCACAGACACGAGGGAACGAGCTGGTTTGGAGAGGATGGCTGCGGCCCTGGAAGCGCAGAATGCTCTTATGCACTCTGGGCAACAGGCCACAGAGCGTCGAACTGCTGCCATGTCTGCTGGCTTTGAGACTCTGGCTGCTCTCATGTAGTTTCAGCTCGATGCCACCCAACACCTCAGTGTTGTCTTTGCAGCTGGATCCACCTGGGGCCACGGGGGACGTTCCGGTGTGGCCCACAGCCCCCACCTGAGCTTCCTCAGATTGGTGGTGGTGGTAATGTGCCACCCCCGGTGAGTGACTCAGGCTACTCGGACCAGGATACGGATGATGCACTCCCTCAGGATTGCAGCATTCCTGGCCCCAGACCTGTCACTCCACCAGTGCCTCCACGCATGGCCTCGCCCGAGCCAAGCCAGGCTGAACCCTCCCAGGAAGGTGCTGACCAGTCTGCAGCCAGCCCTTTCAGGCCCAAAGCTGGTCAAGGCATCCTCGAATACAATCAACAGTTTCCACACAGGAAACATAGCAGCCTTCCGAGACCCATGAGGCAACCAAGGGAAGACACTGAGGCGTTGTAGTAGAATAGGCATGTGTAAGAGGGGGTGTACGGAAATGCACAAGGGTGAGAAATGATTTGTTGTGTAAGTTTTTTGGACTGTTTTTTGTTCTTTTGCACTGATTTGGATTACATGATAAATATTTTTTGCACCTATATCTGGGCAGGTGTATCATTTGACAGTTATGTATTAAGGCACTCATTGGGATGGCCATGGAAAATAGAAGCTGTAGGGTCATGTGGGGATGAAATGATCTGAATCGAGCAGCAATCAGATATCTCTGTACCTTACTTGCAGGGTTGGGATGGCGACGACTCCTCCTGGGTGGGTGGCGACGGGGATTCTGGTGCTCCTTCTCCTGCGCCTCCTCCTTCTGCTGCTGTGCCTCCTCCGGTGGTACTGCTGGCTCTACCTCCAGCGGCTGGCCCCTCATGAGAGTGAAGTGCAGCATGCAGCAGACCACCATGAATATGGGGACCCGTTCAGGGGAGTACTGCAAAGTGCCACCAGAGCGGTCCAGGCAACAGAACCTCTGTTTGAGGATCCCAACGCAGTGCTCGATGATGCACCTGGTGGCAGAATGAGCATTGTTGTATGCATGCTTGGCCACTGTCCTGGGGTTCCAAAGTGGAGTCAACAGCCAAGTGGACAGTGGTTATCCCTTGTCCCCAAGCAGCCATCCACAATTGTGACGACGGCAGGCACACTGCTCTGGTGCAACATGAATGAATTGTGGCTGCTGCCAGGATCCTACGCTGGTGGTCGCACACCAGCTGCACATTCAATGAGTGGAATCCCTTTCTGTTAATGAAGAGTTCAGGATGGTTCAGTGGCGCCCTCAGTCGATGACACCCTGCACCCTGGGTATTGTGTCTGTAAGCACTCTAGTAATGACTCCACGAGGTAAGGTATTGTACTTGAACTGTGGTGACCTTAGTCCATTTATTACAGCTCCTGAGTGAGGGTACAGCATGGTGGGCTCCCTTTTATATCTGGTTACCTGTCGTGTACAGGTGACCCCTAGGTCTTCACCAGTTGCACCCTCTGGTGGTACAAGCATAGTGTATACAGTGTGAAATACATCCAGTCGTCTTATGTGACTGTACATTGAGTGTACAGGATATATACTTATGTTATATATAAACAACACTGGGGAACCCTGCAATCCAGACAAATCCGGCCTGCCACTCCACTTGCTTCTCCCTGGTCACCGGGAAGGAGATATATTTGACTCTTCTCCAATACAGAGCATCGGTCACCTGCTGGATGGAGCGATGGGCAGAAAATTGGCATAAAATTCGTTATGTCTGCAGTTGCAGACTGGAAAGACCCCGTTGCATAAAAGTTTGAGAGCTATGGTGACCTTGGTCTCAATAGAAACATAGAAAATAGGTGCAGGAGTAGGCCATTCAGCCCTTTGAGCCTGCACCGCCATTCAATGAGTTCATGGCTGAACATGCAACTTCAATACCCCATTCCTGCTTTCTCACTATACCTCTTAATCCCCCTAGTAGTAAGTACTACATCTAACTCCTTTTTGAATATATTTAGTGAATTGGCCTCAACAACTTTCTGTGGTAGGGAATTCCACAGGTTCACCACTCTCTGGGTGAAGAAGTTTCTCCTCATCTTAGTCCTAAATGGCTTACCCCTTATCCTTAGACTGTGACCCCTGGTTCTGGACTTCCCCAACATTAATAAGAACATAAGAACATAAGAACATAACATAAGAACATAAGAATTAGGAACAGGAGTAGGCTCGAGCCTGCTCCACCATTCAACAAGATCATGACTGATCTGGCCGTGGACTCAGCTCCACTTACCCGCCCGTTCCCCATAACCCTTAATTCCCTTATTGGTTAAAAATCTATCTATCTGTGATTTGAATATATTCAATGAGCTAGCCACAACTGCTTCCTTGGGCAGAGAATTCCATAGATTCACAACCCTCTGGGAGAAGAAATTCCTTCTCAACTCGGTTTTAAGTTGGCTCCCACGTATTTTGAGGCTGTGTCCCCTAGTTCTAGTCTCCTCGACCAGTGGAAACAACCTCTCTGCCTCTATCCTGTCTATCCCTTTCATTATTTTAAATGTTTCTATAAGATCACCCCTCATCCTTCTGAACTCCGAGTAAAGACCCAGTCTACTCAATCTATCATCATAAGGTAACCCCCTCATCTCCGGAATCAGCCTAGTGAATCGTCTCTGTACCCCTTCCAAAGCTAGTATATCCTTTCTTAAGTAAGGTGACCAAAACTGCACGCAGTACTCTAGGTGCGGCCTCACCAATACCCTGTAAAGTTGCAGCAATGGTGAGAGCTGTCGTCAGCCTTGTCTGAGGCTGCAGATCTGCCTGCAGGAGATTTCACAGCTCCCTCAATACGTCCATCCTCAATCACAGCCTTCACAAGCATTGCTCATCACTGACCTCCAGGTAGACCCTTTGACAGTAGGGCCTCCTTCCCCCAGGTCTGTGCTGGGCCCCTCTGATGCCAGCTGGCTGATCGCCTTCTCCCTGTTCCTGATGATGTTCCTCAGCCTCTGCAGGCTGTTGCTGGCAAGGCTCCTGGCCCAGTATATGGTGCGGGTGGGTCAGCATACCTGACCCCCCTCCTCATGCTATCTCCCTTCTGGCCACCCTCTCTACATGGAGGTCTGCGGCATTCTGCAGGCCCTCCTCCATGTTGGCCAGCCATGGCTGCTGGCTCCCTTGCCCGCTGTCTCTGTACCTGTTGCTGCCTTCTCCTGCATGCCGCCCTGCCTCTCGTAATGTGCACAAGGCGTTGCCCTGCCAACACTGAGCTCATTCTGTCTGCAGGCTCGACCCTTACAAGCAGGCCTCTGTGGAGCAGAGAATGAGGTCCACAGGCCACGACTAATCAGTGAAAGTGAAAAAGTTTTCTACACTCACTAAAAGTTCTGTAAAGTCGACTGCAGGTTTAACAAATCTTTACAGAGAAATCCGAAAAAGTTTGGACCACAAATACCCGATCGCACAGAATCTCCGTTCTCCTCCTCTGGCAGCCCAGCAAAGTGCACCGACCCAAAAAGCTGGTGGGGGCACTGTCAGGAAAAAGCTGTTTTTTATAGTGAACAAGGGCAGTATGGCCACGTGGCCGCAGTGCGCACTCTAATGACATCATCACGGCCGCAGGACCCATACCACAGCGGAAATTGGCGATTTGGGGCAGAAGTATACACCAAAAACTTCTGTGCTGAATGTGGGTCGCGGGGCCAGTTGACTGAAACGCAGCGGTCACTCGATTCTGCCGCAAATCCGTGGTAACGGGCCCAAGGAGTTGAATTCCGGTTGCTAAGTTGGCTTATTTTAATGATTTCATTAAATTACTGTGCAGAAGTGTGGACATACAGTGCCTCTAGCTGGGTTGTTAAACCATCAGCTATTGGTGAATATTTACGGCCTACAGAACCATCGTGTGCCTTGGTCCCTTGGATGGGAGAGGATTTTCTCACTGCACTTTCTCAAAGTTTTATTGTCGCACTTGCTCTAAAATGAAGCCAGGCTTTGGCGAATTTGAGCTGAGCTGGCATCCGATCGTCAGGACAGGCCCTGCGAGTTTAATGACGAAAGCTCATCGGTCTGAAACATTAACTCCGTTTCTCTTTCCACAGATGCTGCCTGACCTGCTGAATATTTCCAGCATCTTCTGTTTTTATTTCAGATTTCCAGCATCCGCCCACCCTCCCCCATTGGCTGCACCTTCCCCCATTGTCCGCAAGCCCCTCCACCATTGGCCACTTGCCCACCCTTCCCCATTGGCGGCACCCTCCCCCATTGGCCACAAGCCCCCCCCCATCATTGGCCCCACCCTCCCTCATTGGCCACTCGCCCACCCTCCCCCATTGGCCGCAAGCCCCTCCCCCATTGGCCGCAAGCACCCCCCCCCCCGCCATTGGCTGCACTCCCCCCCCCCACCATTGGCCGCAAGCCCCCTGCCATTGGCCATTCGCCCACCCTCCCCCATTGGCTGCAAGCCCCTCCCCCATTGGCCGCAAGCCCCCCCGCCATTGGCCGCACTTCACCCCCCGCCATTGGCCGCAAGCTCCCCCGCCGTTGGCCAACACTACATTGTTGGCACGCCAGGAATTTGACCTGCCTGCTTTCATAGAACAGACTCGACCTCTGAATTGCAAAACTTCCGAATTGCACCTCTTTGTTTTTGTGATTTTCTATTTTGGAGCCTATGCAGAAGTAAATTCAGATCTTTTTATGAAATGAAACAGGGCTTGGTGTCAGACAGATCGACCCCTCTCCACACACATGTTTGCTAGTATGCCTTTATCGGAGCTGTGCAGAGAGAAAGGACTCTGTGCAGGTGCTCAATTAAGTTCTTCATGTGTAACACAGCACAGAGATGAAGCCGCACTGGTTGCAGGAAAAGGATACCCAACAAAGTAAACCTAATTATTAATAACCTGCACCACCAATCACATCTCGCCTAGTTGTGAAGTCAGTTTGTATCGGAGTGATGCACTATGAAGGTAAGACATGGTTTACTAGAAGAATGCACGAGTGAACTTAACAAAGTTTTGTACTTATTGTTTTCCAGTACAGAAAAGCTTACTTTGAGCAGGATTTGACGTCGACAAATCTGTTTTTCCTCAATACAAGTGCAAATCCCTTTCCTGTCACCAGATGCTGCTAGTTTACTTTGAAAACTGCAATGGGTACATATTTATTCAGCATCTTGTGCCAGTTAACAGGTACAAAACAATTTAGTTGCTCTCAAATTACTTTATGAACAGAAGTCAATGACTGCATAGTATGTCACCGATGTTTCTAATATATGATTTACTCCGTATGTGCTCCCTATAAATGTAACACTTGTTTCAACACATTTTTTACACGTCCTTAATTTCATAGAATGTACAGCACAGAAACAGGCTATCCGGTTCAACAGGTCTATGCGAGTGTTAATGCTCCACATGAGCCTCCTCCCGCCCTACTTCATCTAACTCTTATCACCATATCCTTCTATTCCTTTCTCTCTCATGGACCTATCTAGTTTGCCCTTAAATGTATCTGTGCCATTCACCTCAAGCTCTCCCTGTGGTAACAAGCTCCACATTCTGTGCACTCTTTGGGTAAAGAAGTTTCTCCTGTTTTCCTTATTGGATTTATTTCTGACTATCTTATATGTATGACCCCTAGTTTTGATCTCTCCCACAAGTGGAAGCATCCCTTTCACAATTTTAGTAGCAGGGAACATCAGTAGTAGGGAAAATGCTAGAATCTATTATTAAGGACGTGGTAAAAGGGCACTTAGAAAATAATAATAGGATTGGGTGGAGTCAACACGGAATTATGAAATGGAAATAATGTTTGACAAATCTGTTAGAGTTTTTTGAGGTTGTAACTAGCAGAATAGATAATTACATTCCAACCCATTTCAGGGAGGCGGGGGGAAAGAGACAGGAAATTGGGCTCTTTAAATCAAAAATTGCCTCCCAGAGCTTGGGAGCGGGGCGAGAGCAGGGCAGGATCGGAGCAAGATCGGGGCAGGATCGGGGTGAGAGCAGAGCGGGATCGAGGCGAGATCGGGGCGGGATCGGAGGGAGGGCAGGATCAGGACGGGATCAGGGTGAGAGCGGGGCGAGAGCGGGGCGGGGCGAGATCGGGGAGGGCAGGATCAGGACGGGATCAGGGTGAGAGCGGGGCGAGAGCGGGGCGAGAGCGGGGCGGGGCGAGATCGGGGAGGGCAGGATCAGGACGGGATCAGGGTGAGAGCGGGGCGAGAGCGGGGCGAGAGCGGGGTGGGGCGAGAGTAGAGCGGGACAGGAGCAGGGTGAGAGCGGGGCGAGAGCGGGGCGGGGCGAGATCGGGGAGGGCAGGATCAGGACGGGATCAGGGTGAGAGCGGGGCGAGAGCGGGGCGGGGCGAGATCGGGGAGGGCAGGATCAGGACGGGATCAGGGTGAGAGCGGGGTGAGAGCGGGGCGGGGCGAGATCGGGGAGGGCAGGATCAGGACGGGATCAGGGTGAGAGCGGGGCGAGAGCGGGGTGGGGCGAGAGTAGAGCGGGACAGGAGCAGGGTGAGAGCGGGGCGGGGCGAGATTGGGGCGAGATCGGAGGGAGGGCAGGATCAGGACGGGATCGGGGTGAGAGCGGGGCGAGAGCGGGTCGAGAGCGGGGCAAGAGCGGGGTGGGAGCAGGGCAGGAGCGGGCAAGAGCAGGGCAGGAGCGGGGCGAGAGTGGGGTGAGAGCAGGGCAGGAGCGGGGCGGCGCGGGAACGGGCGAGAGCGGGGCAAGAGCGGGGTGGGGCGAGAGTAGAGCGGGACAGGAGCAGGGTGAGAGCGGGGTGGGACGAGATCGGGGCGAGATCGGAGGGAGGGCAGGATCAGGACGGGATCGGGGTGAGAGCGGGGCGAGAACGGGGCGAGAGCGGGGCGAGAGCAGGGCAGGAGCGGGGCGGGGCGGGAATGGGCGAGAATGGGTGGTGCCATTGGCCGACTGAGGCATACAGCGTCCCTTCCCTTCACTTACTATCCGGAACACACTCTACTTATGGAGTGGCCACCTCCTGGCACGTACTGTCCAGGAAGCTCTCAGCCTCCCTGATGCCCCACAGTGACTCCAGCTGCCCCTGAAGCTCAGAAACCCAGAGCTTAGGCTCATGCAGTTGGAGACACTTCCTACACACGTGGTCCCCCAAGATACATGAAGCGTCCTAAAGTTCCCACATGGCGCAGAAATTTCAAGCAACAGGTCTCAGCTGCCCATTCAGGATCTAAAAAATGTCTGTTCCCTCTTTTAGAATCTAGTTCGTATATTGTTTCAACTATTAATTTTAATTAATGCCTCTAGACCTCAGCTCTCAAGTCTCTCCGTCTCACATGCCATCTCTCGGACCGCTCCTTGATTTTTAAAATACCAGAACAGCACCACTTCCCTCAAAGCACTGAATTCCCTCACTCATCAAATTCCGAGTTTAGTACTCTGCAGAGCTGGACTCCGTGCTACTTTTAGGGATCATGGGATTAGAGGAAATGTATGAGCATAGATTGAGGATTGGTTATCAGACAGAAACCGAGAGTAGGAATAAACGGGTCATTTTCAGGCTGGCAGACTAATAAATAGTGGGGTACCGCAGGGATCAGTGCTTGGGCCTCAGCTTTTCACAATCTATATCAATGATTTGGATGATGGGACCAAATGTAATGTATCCAAGTTTGCTGATGATACAAAGCTAGTTGAACACTCGGAGGCTGAACTCCAATCCATTGTCAACACCTTCACCAAGACGTACGAAAGCATGGGCCTTACTTATATTAAACATCCGTAAGACAAAGGTCCTCTCTCAACCTGATCCGCCACATAGCACTGCCCCCCGATTATCAAAATCCACAATGAGGTCTTGGACAACGTGGATCATTTTCCATACCTCGGGAGCCTACTGTCAACAAGGGCAGACTTCGACAACAAGGTCCAACACCGCCTTCAGTGCGCCAGCGCAGCCTTCGGTCGCCTGAGGAAGAGAGTATTTGAAGACCAAGACCAGTACCACCAAGATCCTGCAAATCCATTGGCATAATCGGTGCACCAATGTCAGTGTTCTTGCTCAGGCCAACATCCCCAGCGTCGAAGCACTGACCACATTCGATCAGCTCCGTTGGACAGGCCACATTGTCCGCTTGCCCGACACAAGACTCCCAAAACAAGCATTCTATTCAGAGCTTCGACATGGCAAGCGAGCCCTACATGGGCAGAGGGAATGCTTCAAGGACACCCTCAAAGCCTCCTTGAAAAAGTGCAACATCCCCACCGGCACCTGGGAATCCCTGGCCCAAGACTACTCAAAGTGGAGGAAAAGCATTCGGGAAGATGCCGAACACCTCGAATCTTGTAGTGTCCTTACACATTACTATAAATTCACACGAGGCACATTCTGCAGACAAGGTCACTCTGTGACCCGAACCTTTATTCACAGGACCAAGAAGTGATGACCCTGCGTGGGACCTCCCTTTATATACCTGGATGACCAGGTGAGGAGTGAATCCCACAAGTTCACCCCCTGTGGTCAAAGTGTGCATTTCTTAGGTGTATACAGTATGCAGTGTTGTTACATGAAGGTTACAATTACATGAAGGTTACATACATGACATCACCTCCCCCCCAACGTCTTATGGGGTCAAAGATTGAGTCTTTCAGGTGGTCGACGCTCTCTCGTGGAGCGCCGCAGTTGGGGCTCTGGTTGTTGAGCCTTGGCATGCGTCTCTGTCACATGTGGTGATTCCGGCTTGTCCGGGTTGGCCGCAGGGACTGTTCATGCTGCTGAAAGTTCTTGTTGCTCGTTCACTGGCGGTGGTGTGGGCACTCAGTGTCCATGCTGAACCTTTTTTTTACTTGGTCCAGATGCTTGCGGCATATCTGTCCATTGTTAAGTCTGACCACTATGATCCTATTCTCTTTGCCAATTACAGTAACTTCAAGCCACTTGGGCCCCAAAGCGTGATTAAGAACAAATACAGGGTCATCGATTTCTATACATCTCCCCTTTGAGTTACGGTCATGGCACTCATTTTGGGACTGGCGCTTGCCCTCAACAATGTCTGACAGGACTGGATGAATGAGGGACAACCGAGTTTTAAGTGTACGTTTTATGAGTAGTTCCGCGGGCGGGACTCCCATGAGCGAATGCGGTCGGGACCTATAGGCCAGCAGGAGGTGCGATAGGCAGCATTGAAGGGAGGGTCCTTGAATCCGGAGCATGCCCTGTTTTATGATTTGGACCGCACGTTCCACCTGGCCATTGGAAGCCGGCTTTAACGGTGCTGTCCTGACATGTTTGATGCCATTACCCGCATGAACTCCCGGAATTCAAGCTAGTGAAACACAGGCCGTTGTCGCTAACCAGGATGTCCGGCAAGCCGTGGGTCGCAAAGACCGCATGCAGACTCTCCACAGTGGTGGATGTCGTGCACGAATTCAATATGATGCAATCGATCCATTTCGAGTACGCATCAACAACAATGAGGAACATTTTTCCCATGAACAGGCCCGTGTAGTCTACATGAATACGTGACCATGGTCTGGTGGGCCAGGGCCACGGGCTGAGGGAGACCTCCCTGGGGGCATTGCCCAGCTGGGCACACGTCGTACACCTGCGAACACAGTGTTCCAGGTCTAAGTGAGTTCCCGGCCACCATACATATGACCGGGCAATGGCCTTCATTAGCACGATGCCAGGGTGCTCGCTGTGGAGTTCCCTGATGAATGCTTCCCTTCCTTTCTGGGGCATGACTACCCAGCTGTCCCATAGTAGGCAGTCGGCTTGGATGGAGAGTTCATCCATCCGTTTGTGAAACGGTCTGACCTCCTCGGGGCGTGCTCCGTGTGCGGATGCCCAATCCCCAGTCAGGACACTTTTCTTAATCAAGGATAGGAGGGGATCTCTGTTGGTCCAGATTTTGATCTGGCGGGCTGTGATGGGGGAGCCTGCGCTGTCAAAGGCATCAACAGCCATGACTATCTCAGCGCTTTGCTCCGCTGCCCCCTCAGTGGTGGCCAGTGGAAGCCTGCTGAGTGCGTCAGCGCAATTTTCGGTGCCTGGCCGATGCCGTATGGTGTAGTCATACACAGCCAGCATGAGAGCCCATCGCTGTATGCGAGCTGACGTGTTGGCATTGACAGCTTTGCTGTTAACGGCTTGTGGTCCGTTTCTAACTCGAACCTTCTGCCAAAAAGGTACTGGTGCATCTTTTTCACCCGTAGACACATGCGAGTGCTTCCTTTTCAACCATCCCATATCCCCTTTCTGCTTGGGAGAGCAACCTGGAGGCAACAGGTTGGAGTTGGCCGTCATCATTACTCTGCTGCAACACGCACCCACCCCCATAGGATGATGCATCACATGTCAAAACCAATTTCTTACAGGGGTTGTACAGGGTCAACAGCTTATTAGAACAAAGCAGGTTCCGCGCCCAATTGAAAGCCCGTTCCTGACAGTCGCCCCAAAACCAATCGCAACCCTTACGCAGGAGCACGTGTAGCAGCTCCAACAATGTGTTTAAGTTTGGCAGAAAGTTCCCGAAATAGTTCAAGAGTCCCAGAAATGACCGCAACTCCGATTTGTTGCTGGGCCTGGGCGCACGACGAATCGCCTCCGTTTTGGATTCGGTAGGCCAGATCCCATCTGCGGCAACCCTCCTGCCCAAAAACTCGACCTCTGGGGCCAAAAACATACACTTGGATTTCTTTAGTCGCAGGCCTACCCGGTCCAGTCGGTGTAGCACCTCCTCCAGGTTGTGAAGGTGTTCCTCGGTGTCTCGACCCGTGATAAGGATGTTGTCCTGAAATACGATTGTTCCAGGGATGGATTTGAGCAGGCTTTCCATATTCCTTTGAAAGATAGTGGCCACTGATCGAATGCCAAACGGACACCTGTTGTCGACAAACAGCCCCTTGTGTGTGGTGATGGTGGTCAGTAGCTTGGATTCTTCGGCCAGTTCCTGGGTCATGTAGGCTGAAGTGAGGTTCAACTTGGTGAACAGCTTGCCGCCTGCCAGCGTGGCAAAAAGATCCTCCGCTCTCGGAAGCGGGTATTGGTCTTGTACTGACACTCGGTTGATAGTGGCCTTGTAGTCGCCACAGATCCTGACCGAGCCATCCGTTTTTCGGACAGGGACGATGGGGCTTTCCCAGTCGCTGAATTCAACGGGCGAAATTATTCCCTCTCTTAGCAACCTGTCCAACTCACTCTCAATTTTCTCCCGCATCACATACGGCACAGCTCTGGCTTTGTGGTGCACTGGTCTGGCATCCGGGGTGATGCGTATCACTACTTTGGTACCTTTGAAAGTCCCGACACCAGGTTGAAATAGTGACTCAAATTTCTGTGGGATCTGTGAGCATGAACTTTGCTCCACAGATGAAATGGTGTGAACATCCCCCCATTTCCAGTTCATCTCGGCAAGCCAGCTCCTCCCCAAAAGCGTGGGACCATTTCCCGGGACAATTCAGAGTGGCAGCCGGTTTTCTGATCCATTATGTGTGACCACCAACATTGTACTGCCTAGCACTGGGACAATCTCTTTGGTGTACATCCGTAATTGCATGTCAATGCGTTCTAGTTTGGGTCTGCTAGCTCTGAGTGACCATAGTTTCTCGAATTGTTGGACACTCATAAGTGACTGGCTGGCCCCTGTGTCCAGCTCCATGCATACCGGGATGCCGTTTAATAGGACTTTCATCATCATAGGTGGCGTTTTGGTATATGAGCTGTGGATGTTTGCCACATGAACCCGCTGAACTTCAGCATCCATTGCTTTGTCCCAAGCATCAACCTGCCTTGCAGACCTGCCTTCTGGTTCATCTGCCTTGTAAATTAGCCTCGCTGCGGGCTTCCTGCACATTCTGGCTAAATGTCCACTGAAGTTACAATTTCTACAGATAAATCGTTGAAATCGACAGGTTTTTGCAGCATGTCTACCCCTGCACCTCCAGCATGAGCTGAGATTGTTGTGAACAAAAGAGCTGTTACCAGGCATTCTTCTCTGATTGTCTCTTTGATTACTCTTGAGCACTCTGTTAGTGGGTGTCAATGGCCCCATCCCGGGACGCATTGTCAACTGTGATGGTGTAAATGTCCATTCAACCTGCCATTGTCTCTGTTGAGGACCCACTCGAGAGTCTGTTGCTGCCTGAGTGGTGTCGAATTGCCCTTGCCTGCCTGCGGGGTTCTGAATCGCGTTTACAATGTTAACTCCCTCATCCATCGCCACGTTGGAAGCAGAGTTGCGCGCGTATATTATCTTGGTTTTCTCCTCCCCCGCCATGAAAGTCTGAGCCATCATCGCCGCCGCTTCCAAGGTCAAGTCCTTGGTCTCAATTAGCTTTCTGAAAATCCCGGCATGACCAATGCCCTCAATGAAGAAATCCCTTAACATCTCCCCCCTGCAGGCGTCTGTGAACTTACAGAAGCTGGCCAAGCGGTGAAGGTCCGCAACGAAGTCCGGTATGCTCTGTACTTCCCGACATCGGTGTGTATAGAATCGGTGTCAGGCCATGTGTATAATGCTCACCAGTTTGAGGTGCTCACCGATCAGTTTGCTGAGCTCTTCAAAGGTTTTATCTGCCGGCTTCTCGGGTGCGAGCAGGTCTTTCATCAGCGCATGCGTCTTAGGTCCACAGCTGGTCAGTAGATGCGCCCTTCGCTTGTCAGCCGCTGCATCTCCCAGCCTATCCTTCGTGACAAAACGCTGCTGGAGCCTCTCAACGAAATCGTCCCAGTCCTCACCAACACAGTACCATTCCTCTGTGCTACCGGTAGCCATTCTCGTGAGTCGTTGATTCCCGTTTCTCGTTGCCAAATGCAGTGTCCTTACACACTACTATAAATTGTGACCTTAAACAATTATTTTGCTTCCGTCTTCACAGTGGAAGACACAAAAACCATGCCAAAAATTGCTGGTCATAGGAATGTGGGAAGGGAGGTCCTTGAGATGATCACTATCACTAGGGAGGTAGTGCTGGACAGACTAATGGGATTGAAGGTAGACAAGTCCCCTGGTCCTGATGAAATGCATCCCAGGGTATTAAAAGAGATGGCAGAAGTTATAGCAGATGCATTCGTTATAATCTACCAAAATTCTCTGGACTCTGGGGAGGTACCAGCTGATTGGAGAGCAGCTAATGTAACGCCTCTGTTTAAAAAGGGGGGCAGGCAAAAGGCAGGTAACTATAGGCCGGTTAGTTTAACATCTGTAGTGGGGAAAATGCTTGAAACTACCATTAAGGAAGAAATAGCGGGACATCTGGATAGGAATAGTGCAATCAAGCAGACGCAGCATGGATTCATGAAAGGGAAATCATGTTTAACTAACTTACTGGAATTCTTTGAGGATATAATGAGCATGGTGGATAGAGGTGTACCGATGGATGTGGTGTATTTAGATTTGCAAAAGGCATTCGATAAGGTGCCACACAAAAGGTTACTGCAGAAGATAAAGGTACGCGGAGTCAGAGGAAATGTATTAGCATGGATAGAGAATTGGCTGGCGAACAGAAAGCAGAGAGTCGGGATAAATGTGTCCTCTTCCGGTTGGAAATCAGTGGTTAGTGGTGTGCCACAGGGATCAGCGCTGGGACCACAACTGTTTACAATATACATAGATGACCTAGAGGAGGGGACAGAGTGTAGTGCAACAAAATTTGCAGATGACACTAAGATTAGTGGGAAAGCGGGTTGTGTAGAGGACTCAGAGAGGCTACAAGGAGATTTGGATAGGTTAAGCGAATGGGCTAAGGTTTGGCAGATGGAATACAATGTCGGAAAGTGTGAGGTCATCCACCTTGAAAAAAAAAACAGTAAAAGGGAATATTATTTGAATGGGGAGAAATTACAACATGCTGTGGTGCAGAGGGACCTGGGGGTCCTTGTGCATGAATCCCAAAAGGTTAGTTTGCAGGTGCAGCAGGTAATCAGGAAGGCAAATGGAATGTTGGCCTTCATTGCGAGAGGGATGGAGTACAAAAGCAAGGAGGTCTTGGTAAGGCTGCACCTGGAGTACTGCGTGCAGTTTTGGTCACCTTACTTAAGGAAGGATATACTAGCTTTGGAAGGGGTACAGAGACGATTCACTAGGCTGATTCCAGAAATGAGGGGGTTACCTTATGATGATAGATTGAGTAGACTGGGTCTTTACTCCTTGGAGTTCAGAAGGATGAGGGGTGATCTTATAGAAACATTTAAAATCATGAAAGGGATAGACAAGATAGAGGCAGAGAGGTTGTTTCCTTTGGTGGGGGAGACTAGAACTAGGGGGCACAGCCTCAAAATACGGAGGAGCCAATTTAAAACCGAGTTGAGAAAGAATTTCTTCTCCCAGAGGGTTGTGAATCTGTGGAATTCTCTGCCCAAGGAAGCAGTTGAGGCTAGCTCATTGAATGTTTTCAAGTCAAAGATAGATAGATTTTTAAGTAATAAGGGAATTAAGGGTTATGAGGAGAGGGCGGGTAAGTGGAGCTGAGTCCACGACCAGATCAGCCATGATCTTATTGAATGGCGGAGCAGGCTCGAGGGGCTAAATGGCCTACTCCTGTTCCTAATTCCTATGTTGCTATGTTCCTAAATTCACACGAGGCACATTCTGCAGACAAGGTCACTCTGTGACCTTTATTCACAGGACCAAGAAGTGATGACCCTGCGTGGGACCTCCCTTTATTTACCTGGATGACCAGGTGAGGAATGTCTCCCACAAGTTCACCCCCTGTGGTCAAGGTGTGCATTTCTTAGGTGTATACAGTATACAGTGTTGTTACATGAAGTTTACAGTTACATGAAGGTTACATACATGACAAATCTCTTCATCGACAGCAAGCTGAAGCCAAGCGGCAACCCAGCCACCCCCCCCACCCACCCGTTCCTTCAACTACCGTCTGCCCCACCTGTGACAGAGACTGTCGGTCCCCGCATTGGTCTCATCAGTCATCTGAGAACTCATTTTTAGTGTGGAAGTAAGTCATCCTCGACTCCGAGGGACTGCCTAAGAAGAAGAAGGTGGGAATGTAAGTTGTGAGGAGGATGCAAAGAGGCTTTAAGAGGATACAGACAGGCTAAGTAAGTGGGTAAGAACATGGCAAATGGAACAAAATGTGGAGAAATGTGAATTTATCCACTTTGGTAGGAAAAATATAAAGTCCTTGTACACGAATCACAGAAAGTTAACATGCAGATACGCAGCAAGTGATTAGGAAAGTGAATGGTATGTTGGCCTTTATTACAAGAAGATTTGAGTATAAGAGTAAAGATGTCTTACTGCAATTATATAGGGCCCTGGTAAGACCACACCTGAAGTGTTGTGTACAGTTTTGGTCTCCTTACCCAAGGAAGGATATACTGCCATAGAGGGAGTGCAACAAACATAAGAACATAAGAAATAAGAGCAGGAGTAGGCCATTTGGCCCCTCGAGCCTGCTCCGCCATTTAATAAGATAATGGCTGATCTGATCTTGGCCTCAACTCCGCTTCCCTGCCCGCTCCCCATAACCCTTGACTCCTTTATCATTCACAAATCTATCTATCTCCGCCTTAAATACATTCAATGACCCAGCCTCCTCAGCTCCCTTGTGTATGGAATTCAAAAGATTCACAACCATCTGAGAGAAGAAATTCCTCCCCATTTCCATTTTAAATGGGCGACCACTTATTCTGAAACTATGCCCCCTAGTTCTAGATTCCCCACGAGGGAAACATCCTCTCTGCATCTCCCCTGTCAAGCCCCCTCAGAATCTTATACATTTCAATAAGATCACCTCCAACTCTTCTAAACTCCAATGAGTATAGGCCCAACCTGCTCAACCTTTCTTCATAAGACATCCCCTTCATCTCAGGAATCAATCTCATGAACCTTCTCTGAACAGCCTCCAATGCAAGTATATCTCTCTTTAAATGAGACCAAAACTGTACGCAGTACTCCAGGTGTGGTCTCACCAATACCCTGTACAGTTGTAGCATGACTTCTCTGCTTTTATACTCCATCCCCCTTGTAATAAAGGCCAACATTCCATTTGCCTTCCTGATTGCTTGCTGTACCTGCATGCTAACATTTTGTGTTTCATGTACAAGAACTCCCAGATCCCTCTGTACTGCAGCATTTTGTAATCTCTCCCCATTTAAATAATAATTTACTTTTTTATTTTTACCTGCCAAAGTGGATAACCTCATATTTTCCCACATTATACTCCCATCTGCCAATTTTTTCCCCACTCACTTAGCTTATCTATATCCTTTTGCAGGTTCTTTGTGTCTTCCTCACATCTTGCTTTCATCTTGCAAAGGTTCACCAGACTGTTTCCTGGGATGGGGGGGATTGTCCTACGAGGAGAGATTGAGTAGACATGGCCTATATTCTCTAGAGTTTAGAAGAATGAGAGGTGACCTTACTGAAACATACAAAATTCTTACAGGGCTTCACAAGGCAGATGCAGGGAGCATTTTTCCCCTGGCTGCGGAGTGTAGAACCAGGGGTCACAGTCTCAGAATACGAGGTCGGCCATTTCGGACTGAGATGAGGAGAAATGTCTGCGACCAGAGGGTGGTGAATCTTTGAAATTCTCTCCCCTGGATGGCTGTGGAGGCTCAGTCGTTGAGTATATTTAAGGGAATTATTTGAGGATATTAAGGGAACCAAGGGATATCGGGATAGTGCAGGAAAGTGAAGTTGAGGTTGAAGATCAGCCATCATCATAGGCAGTCCCTCGGAATCGAGGAAGACTTGCTTCCACTCTTAACATGAGTTGTTAGGTGGCTGTACAGTCCAATACGAGAACCACAGTCTCTGTCACAGGTGGGACAGATAGTTGTTGAGGGAAAGGGAGGGTGGGACTGGTTTGCCGCTCGCTCTTTCCACTACCTGCGCTTGATTTCTGCATGCTCTCGGCGATGAGACTTGAGGTTCTCAGCGCCCTCCTGGATGCACTTCCTCCACTTAGGGCGGTCTTTGGCCAGGGACTCCCAGGTGTCAGTGGGGATGTTGCACTTTATGAGGGAGGTTTTGAGGATGTCCTTGTAACTTTTCCACTGCCCATCTTTGGCTCGTTTGCCGTGAAGGAGTTCCGAGTAGGGCACTTGCTTTGGGAGTCTCGTGTCTGGCATGCGAACGATGTGGCCTGCCCAGCGGAGCCGATCAAGTGGTCAGTGCTTCAATGCTGGGGATGTTGGCCTGGACAAGGACACTAACGTTCATACGTCTGTCCTCCCAGGGGATTTGTAGGATCTTGCTGAGACATCGTTGGTGGTATTTCTCCAACAACTTGAGGTGTCTACTGTACATGGTCCATGTTTCTAAGCCATACAGGAGGGCGGGTATTACTACAACCCTGTAGACCATGAGCTTGGTGACAGTTTTGAGGGCCTGGTCTTCAAATACTCTTTTCCTCATGCGACCGAAGGCTGCACTGGCGCGCTGGAGGCGGTGTTGGATCTCGTTGTCAATGCCTGCTCTTGTTGATAGGAGGCTCCAGAGGTATGAGAAATGGTCCACGCTGTCCAGGGCCATGCCATGGGGGTAGTGCTGTGCTGTGTCTGTGAAGATCATATTGAATGGCAGAGCAGGCTCGAGGGGCCGAATGGCCTACTACTGCTCCTATTTCTTCTGTTTTTATTTGGCGGCCCGGCCAATCTGGCAGTCGGCCGACAAATAAATAAACATGGCAGCCGCAGGAGCGCGCCCTCCCTTTGAAGGGTCGCTGGGCTGTCGTGGCTCACAGACTGAAAGCAAGGTGCGAGGAAGGTGCGGGAGATCAGGGGTGCACCCTTTGATGACTTACTTAGGACAGTCGGCAGCAGCGGGGCGGAAGTGCGGATCGCCGGAAAAATCCCCATGGTGAATTTCGGCAGCGGCAGCCATTGGACCGGAAGTCGGCAGCCACTCAACTCCGTCACCTGGCCGCCGCTTTCTGGCGGTAAGTGGCCTTTTTGCAGGAGCTGAATTTCAGCCCTGCTATCTCCTTCTTGGTATTGGCCTGTCAATTAAATAACCCCAAGTTTCTGATCCACAGCCTCACTTGTAACTGAATCCATTACTCGCTTCAACAACACGCAGCCTTGGAGTAACATACACCTACACTGCGCTTTCCAAGGTGTACTATTCCTGTTCTTTATAAAACAGCATATTCTGTGACATAACATGAGTATTGCTGCAGGAGATTCTCCTGTATCTAAGTTTTGAGAAGCATCTGTCACGCATTGAACTTGACACTTTGTATAAAACACCAACTCATCACAACTGAACTAACTCAGAAAGAAAGTCAGTTTCTGACCTTGCGATAACCTGGCATCTCACTAGAGGTAGAATAAGAACATAAGAAGTAGGAGCAGGAGTAGGCCATACCGGCCCTCGAGCCTGCTCCACTATTTAATACAATCATGGGCTGATCAGATCATGGACTCAGGTCCACTTCCCTGCCCGCTCCCCATAACCCCTTAATCCTTATCGGTAGCAGAAATGGCTTTTTACAAAAACTTGTAATGTGATAGTATACATAACAACACAATTTAAAATAGCAGAATAAAAAGTTATCCTAATTGGAAAACTGTCTAAATTTACCAGTTTTAAAGAGTTCACTTTTTAAATGTACCATTAAGTTAGATGACTGGCTTGCTGCGTTGTTTGATTCATTTTAATATAATACTTTCAAAAGGGAATTGGATATATACTTGAAAAGTAGAGATTTTCAGGATTATGAAAGATAAAAAAAAAAGAAAGACTTCCATTTATATAGCGCCTTTCACCACCATCGGACGTCTCAAAGCGCTTTACAGCCAATGAAGTACTTTTGGAGTGTAATCACTGTTGTAATAGAAACATAGAAACATAGAAAATAGGTGCAGGAGCAGGCCATTCGGCCCTTCGAGTCTGCACCACCATTCAATATGATCATGGCTGATCATGCAACTTCAGTACCCCACTCCTGCTTTCTCTCCATACCCGCTGATCCCTTTAGCCATAAGGGCCACATCTAACTCCCTTTTGAATATATCCAACAAACTGGTCTCAACAACTTTCTGTGCTAGACAATTCCGCAGGTTCACAATTCTCTGGGTGAAAAGGTTTCTCCTCATCTCGGTCCTAGATGTCTTACCCCTTATTCTTAGACTGTGATCCCTGGTTCTGGACTTCCCCAACATCAGGAACATTCTTCCTTCATCTAACCTGTCCAATCCCATCAGAATTTTATATGCTTCGATGAGATCCCCTCTCATTCTTCTAAACTCCAGTGAATATAAGCCTAGCCGATCCAGTCTCTCCTCATATGTCAGTCCTGCCATCCCAGGAATCAGTGAACCTTCACTGCACTCCGTCAATAGCAAGAATGTCCTTCCTCAGATTAGGAGACCAAAACAGCACACAGTACTCAAGGTGTAGTCTCACCAAGCCCCTGTACAACTGCAGCAAGACCTCCCGGCTCCTATACTCAAATCCTCTCGCTATGAAGGCCAACATGCCATTTGCTTTCTTTACTACCTGCTGTACCTGCATGCCTACTTTCAATGACTGATGTACCATGACACCCAGGTCTCGTTGCTCCTCCTCTTTTACTAATCTGTCACCATTCAGATAATAATCTGCCTTCCTGTTTTTGCCACCAAAGTGGATAACCTCACACTTATCCACATTATACTGCATCTGCCATGCATTTGCCCACTTACCTAACCTGTCCAAGTCACCTTGTCGCCTCCTAGCATCCTCCTCACAGCTCACACTGCCACCCAGTTTACTGTCATCTGTAAATTTGGAGATATTACATTCAATTCCTTCGTCTAAATCATTATTGTAAATAGCTGGGGTCCCAGCACTGAACCTTGCGGTACCCCACTAGTCACTGCCTGCCATTCTGAAAAGGACTCGTTTATTCCCACTCTTTGCTTCCTGTCTGCCGACCAGTTCTCTATCCACGTCAATACATTATCCCCAATCCCATGTGCCTTAATTTTGCACACCAATCTCTTGTGTGGGACCTTGTCAAAAACCTTTTGAAAGTCTAAATATACCACATCCACTGGTTCTCCCTTATCCACTCTACTAGTTACATCCTCAAAAAATTCTAGAAGATTTGTCAAGCATGATTTCCCTTTCATAAATCCATGCTGACTTGGACCGATCCTGTCACTGCTTTCCAAATGCGCTGCTATTACATCTTTAATAATTGATTCCAGCATTTTCCCCACTACCGTGGGAAACACAGCAGTCAATATGTGCACAGAAAGCTCCCACAACCAGGGATAATTCCCCTGCTCTTCTTCGAAATAGTGCCAAGGGATCTTTTATGTCCACATGAGAGAACAGACGGGGCCTCGGTTTAACGTCTCATCCAAAAGATGGCACCTCCGACAGTGCAGCGCTCCCTCAGCACTGCACTGGAGTGTCAGCCTAGATTTATGTGCCCAAGTCTCTGGAGTGGGACTTGAACCCACAGTGTGCTGCCCACTTTAAAAAATATTAATATTTATTGAACATTAAGAACATTTACAACATCATGATCATTCCATTGTATCATACAAATCCATTCCACCCCTCTGCACAGCCGTTCCTCCAACACATATTAACATCAAAACCTGAAGTTTAATTTGTCTCCTGCAACATGTAATAATCTATTGTACTTTACAAATTGATCATAAAATACCATTCTTAAATTCTTTTCTGAATAAAACATCCACAGAGCCTTATAATGATCTTTTAGTTTATATTTAAAATACTCTCTTAGGTTTATTTTACACCCTTTAAAAAACAGAGCATTCCTTCTTTGCACAATCGCAAATCTAACTAAACTGAACATTAAATTAATTGCCGCTCCGCTAGACTCGGGCAGACTCTCCTGCAATCGCCATCTCAAAATTGAGTCCCATGGGATTTCCATTCTTGCTCTTCGGTCCTCACCCAGCAAGAAAACCTCACACAACTGTCGAACACAGTATTTAAAATACTCTAACTGCGGACATAACACTAGCAAATGGGACAGAGTCTCATCCCATGTCCCAAACACTGGGCACGTTGCCACCTTTACTAGCCCAATCTTATATAAGACTATCATGGTAAAAATCTGCTTATGAGCCAATTTGAAATCCAGTTCAATCCACTCTGGACATTTAAAATTCGGCCACACTCCCTTCCAAATCCTGTTGAAGTCCAGCTGTGGGTATATACTCTGCCAAAACTCCTGATCACAGGTGTCTTAAATCTCCATTCTCTAAATACCCTACAGAAATCTCAAGTATTACAGTTGTCAACTTGGACCAACTCTCCCTTTCTCCAGCAGAAAACTTGGAAAAGAAGAACGCATTATGCCTCCTTTAGAGATTTATTTATTTCTGAGTATTTATTTCTTCACTCCAATCCTGTGGCATTGCCCTCACAATCTTCACACACATGATCTTAATTGCTTTTTCCTCTACTTCCTGATCCTCCTCCCAAACCATATCCCTCACTGCCACTTCCGGCAACCAACCCGGAATTACCTCATATAATACATCTTTCACATATACAATACCAGCTTTTATAAAAGCTTGATTAAATCACACCTCTCCTTCAATGTTGATCCGCCTGTTCAAAAATAAAGGCAGTTCTAAAAATTCCTTAGCACCTTTGGACATAAACTGCACACTTTTTAAAAATTGGGCCCAAGTGTCTACAACCCCCTTATAAAACCCAGGGAGAGGTCAAATTGATTTCAAAAACATATTGTTGTATTCTATATAAAATATTCCCTGTCCTCCTATCCCACTTAATTAAAAAAATGCTGGAAAAAACTCTTCCAAAAACTTGGTATTTGACTTCTGAAGAAATCTCTTCACCTATTTAATTCTAAAGGCTTTTTTCTTCAAATCAATATCTGGGAAATTGAGTCCTCCCTGATTTTGCTGTCCAATGATGGTATTGTAAACAACCAAGGCTGGTTTCCCTTCCCATAAAAACTTTACACAACCTCTCGGATACACTTTTCCACCCACTCAGGAATATCCTCCACCGTCAATAAGTGCCATAGTTTAGATAGCAGGAGAGCTGACACCACTGTCGCTCTTCCTTGCACTCCTTCTTTCCCATCTTCCCCAAATCTTTTTAATTTTCATAACCTTCGGTTCCCAATTTAGTTGATCCACTTCATTCCTAACCTTCTTGCACCCAATATGCACCCCCAGAACTTCTAAAACCTCCACCACCTTAAAAGGGCTTTCCTCCCCCCACTCCCCCCGACTCCTTCCCACAACCAGGCATTGGGACTTACTGTAATTCACTCCGGCTCCTGAAGCTCTACAATGCTCCTCCACTACTCCCATAGCTTTCCTCACTGACTCCCCATCTCTCAGCGTTAAGGTTGTGTCATCTGCATATTAGTGTATCACCGACACCTGCCCGGAACTGGGAACCGCAATCCCGACTACGCCTTGTTGCTTTTGCATCATGTAACCTAATGATTCTGCTGCCAATGTGTACAACAATGGGGACAGGGGACAATCCAGTCTCACTGATCTCTGTATTGGAAAATACCTGGATAAAAAATCATTACATTTAACACAGCTAAATGTGTTTGAATAAAAAATCTTTATCCACTCAATGACATTTTCCTCAAAACCAAATGCTTCCAAAATCATCAATAAAAACTCATGAGAGACTCTATCAAAGGCTTTCTCTTGATCTATCTTTAGCACATAAGCTTCCCTTCCACTCTCTTCCATGAGTTCTATCGCATCTCAGATTGAGACCAGAGACTGCAATGTCCCAACCTATGACTCCATAGGCCTGAGAGGGCGAAGCTATCTGCGGCATCACCTCCTTCATACGCTTTGCCATAAGGCTTATAATCCACGTTTAATAATGTGATGAGCCTCCAATTCTTCAGATCCCTTCTTTCCCCTATATTTTTATAAGCTAAGCTTATGATACCTCTCCTCATAGATGGGGCCACGCTTCCCTCAGTTTTAATCTCATTAAAAACTTTTAAGACCAAAGGACTTAAAATCTCTAAAAATTCTTTGTAAAATTCTGCACTTAGTCCATCAGACCCTGGACTTTCCCCCGCCCCCCACCAGCTTCATTCCACTTATTGTGACTTTTATTTTCGCTAATCCTCCTTCTTTGTCACACATGCTTCTCTCATCCTCCTTTAAACCCTCTTCAATAAAAGCACTAACCTTCTCCGTCGCCAATTTGGATTTTTCTACTTTTGTACATAAAAGCTACTAACTGCCTCCATAATCTCCTCACTTTCACGAATGATCTTTTCCCCAACCTTCAACTCTCCAATTAATAACCTTTGTCACAACTTCTCTTGCTCTAGAAAATATCTAGTGCATCTTTCCCCCTCCAATGCATCTTTAGCCTTTGCGAGGAGAAGGGCCCCTGGCAATTTTCAGCCTGCAATAATTCCCGCTCTTCCTTTAAAACTGTCATGTATATACTTTTGTGATCACTGGCCACTAGATGGCGTCACTGTTGGAGGCCATTGGGCTACACGGGAAATCATGTTTAACTGATTTACTGGAATTCTTTGAGGATATAACGAGTATGGTGGATAGAGGTGTACCGATGGATGTGGTGTATTTAGATTTCCAAAAGGCATTCGATAAGGTGCCACACAAAAGGTTACTGCAGAAGATAAAGGTAAGCGGAGTCAGAGGAAATGTATTAGCATGGATCGAGAATTGGCTGGCTAACAGAAAGCAGAGAGTCGGGATAAATGGGTCCTTTTCAGGTTGGAAATCGGTGGTTAGTGGTGTGCCACAGGGATCGGTGCTGGGACCACAACTGTTTACAATATACATAGATGATCTGGAAGAGGGAACAGAGTGTAGTGTAACAATATTTGCAGATGACACTAAGATTAGTGGGAAAGCGGGTTGTGTAGAGGACACAGAGAGGCTGCAAAGAGATTTAGATAGGTTAAGCAAATGGGCTAAGGTTTGGCAGATGGAATACAATGTCGGAAAATGTGAGGTCATCCAACTTGGAAAAAAAACAGTAAAAGGGAATATTATTTGAATGGGGAGAAATTACAACATGCTGCGGTGCAGAAGGACCTGGGGGTCCTTGTGCATGAATCCCAAACAGTTAGTTTGCAGGTGCAGCAGGTAATCAGGAAGGCGAATGGAATGTTGGCCTTCATTGCGAGAGAGATGGAGTACAAAAGCAGGGAGGTCCTGCTGCAACTGTACAGGGTATTGGTGAGGCTGCACCTGGAGTACTGCGTGCAGTTTTGGTCACCTTACTTAAGAAAGGATATACTAGCCTTGGAGGGGGTACCGAGACGATTAACTAGGCTGATTCCGGAGATGAGGGGCTTACCTTATGATGATAGATTGAGTAGACTGGGTCTTTACATGTTGGAGTTCAGAAGGATGAGGGGTGATCTTATAGAAACATTTAAAATAATGAAAGGGATAGACAAGATAGAGGCAGAGAGGTTTTTTCCACTGGTTGGGGAGACTAGAACTAGGGGGCACAGCCTCAAAATACGGGGGAGCCAATTTAAAACCGAGTTGAGAAGGAATTTCTTCTCCCAGAGGGTTGTGAATCTGTGGAATTCTCTGCCCAAGGAAGCAGTTGAGGCTAGCTAATTGAATTTATTCAAATCACAGATAGATAGATTTTTAACCAATAAGGGAATTAAGGGTTATGGGGAGTGGACGGGTAAGTGAACCTGAGTCCACGGCCAGATCAGCCATGATCTTTTTGAATGGCGGAGCAGGCTCGAGGGGCTAGATGGCCTTCTCCTGTTCCTAATTCTTATGTTCTTATGTAAGTATAAAAGGCCAGCCATTTTGTATATTAGTCACTTTGGCCTTAATAAAGCAGAGCCAAGGTCATACCTCTTGGAGTTAAACAGTACTCAGTCTAACAATTATTGCATACACAATATTTGGCGACGAGGCAACAAGAATCTTTGCATGCAAAAATGAGCGCAATTGGATTGTTGGAGTGATTTGTGGAAGGAGAAGATTGGGTAAACTTTCTGAGGCATTTGAGCCAGTTCTTCGTGGCCAACAAAATGGAGGAGATCGGCGACGCAGATCGGCACCGGGCGGTGTTCCTCACGGTTTGCGGTCCAAAAATTTATGATCTGATACAGAATCTACTTCTGCTTGTGAGTCCAACAGAGAAGACGTATGAAGAATTGTGTACACTGGTACAGGACCACCTTAAATGAAGGCATCATCATCTCGAGATACAGATTTTACACGCACATTTGCTCAGAGGGCCAGAATGCGGCCTAATTCGTTGCCGACCTGAGACATCTAGCGGGACTGTGTAAGTTTGGGGCTGTGTTGGCAGACAAGCTGCGGGACTTCTTTGTAATCAGCATCAACCACGAGGTAATCCTGCGTAAACTACTGGCAGCGGAGATGTTGGACTTGAACAGGGCCATCACGATCGCTCAGTTGGGTTACTCGCTTCATACTCTGCTTTATGATTTGGACAGCATGTTCTGCTTGCCCATTGGATGCAGGTTTGAATGGTGCTGACCTTATATGTTTGGTACCATTGAGTTTCATGAACTCTTGAAACTCCTGACTGGTGAAGCACGATCCGTTGTCGTTAACAACAATGTCAGGCAGACCATGTGTCGCGAACATGGCACTAAGATTCTCACTGGTAGCTGTGGATATGCTGGATGACATGATTATACACTCTATCCACTTCGAATGTGCATCCACCACAACTAAAAACATCTTCCCCAGGAAGGGACCTGCAAAGTCTATGTGGATGCTGGACCATGGTTTGGACGGCCACGACCACAGACTCAGCATTGATTCCGCTGGTGCTTTGCTGAGCTGCATGCAAGTGTTGTACTGATGCCCACATAATTCCAGTTCAGAGTCAATTCCCGGCTACCATACATGAGACCTGACGATGGCTTTCATCATTACAATGCCGGGATGTGTGCTATGTAGCTCACGTACGAATTTCTCTCTCCCTTTCTTGGGCATAACAACACGATTGCCCTACAGTATACAATTCAACTGAATAGACAGTTCATCTTTGCAATGAATGTAAGGTTTGGTCTCCTTGCACATTTGCTTGGGTATGGCAAACCAATCGCCTTTGAGGATGCAACTCTTCACCACCGATAAAATCGAGTCCTGGCTGGTCCAGGTCTTAACTTGTTGAGCTGCGACAGGGGTTCCTTCACTCTCAAAAGCATCCATTGTGGCGTTTCTATCTCCGGTGTGGGCAACGGCAGACGGCTCAAAGTATCAGCACAATTCTCGGTGTCAGATCTATGGCGAATGACACAATCATAACCGAATAATGTCAGCGCCCATTTCTGGATGTGGGATGAAGCATTAGTAGTGATACATTTGTTTTCAGAGAACAGTGAAATGAGCGGCTTGTGATCTGTCTCCAGTTCAAACCGAAGACCAAACCGAAGACCATCTTTTTAAGCCCAGACACAAAGGCTAGTGCTTCTTTCTCTACCATACTGTAGGCTCTTTCCGCTTTAGACACATTTTTTGAAGCATACGCGACTGGTTGAAGTTTACCCGACTCATTAGCTTGTTAGAGTAAGCAACCAATTCCATATGACGAAGCATCACAGGCCAATACTAAACGTTTACATGGGTCATAATGTACCAGCAGCTTGTTAGAGCAAAGCAGATTAGTGGCTTTCTCAAAAGCTCTGTCTTGAGACGCACCCCACACCCAGTTATCGCCTTTTCTTAGCAGCATGTGCAGTGATTCTAATAAGGTGCTCAGTTTAGGTAGGAAGTTACTGAAGTAGTTGAGTAGATCTAGGAATGAACGCAGCTCCGTCACATTCTGCGGCTTGGGTGCATTCTTGGTGGCCTTGGTTTTCGTGTCCATGGGCCTGATGCCGTCAGCAGCAATTTTTCTCCCCAGGAATTCAACCTCTGATACCATGAAGATGCACTTCAAGCATTTCAGTCTGAGTCCCACTTTGTCCAGACGATGTAGAACCTCTTCCAGGCTGTTCAAATGTTCCTCGGAGTCATGACCTTGGAACACGACGGTTCTGGGAACGGACTTCAGTAGACTCTCCATGTTCCTTTGAAATATTGCTGCAGCCGAGCGAATTCCAAAAGGGCACCTGTGATAAATAAACAGTCCTTTATGCATGGTAATGCACGTAACTCTCTTCGACGTCTCAACCAGCTCCTGTGTTATGTAGGCCGATGTCAAGTCCAGTTTGGTGAACGACTTCCTACTGGCTAGCATTGCAAACAAGTCATCAGCCTTCGGTAATGGGTACTGATCCTGTTTCGAAACCCTGTTGATCGTAGCCTTGTAGTCTCCACAGATTCTGACTGTGCCATTACTTTTCAGCACAGGAACAATGGGGCTGGCCCATTCATTAAATTCAACCGGTGATATGATCCCTTCACGCTGGAGTCTGTCCAGTTCGATTTCGACCTTCTCCGTCATCATATACAGAACTGCCCAAGCTTTATGATGGACATGTCTTGCGTCCAAGCCCACATGGATCTGCACCTTGGCTCCAGTGAAGTTGCCGATGCCTGGTTCGAACAGCGAGGGGAACTTGCTCAGTACTTGGGTACATGTATCTTTCCCTGACGACAACGCCTTGTTGTCTTTCCAATCACATCTGATTTTTTCAAGCCAGTTCCTGCTGAACAGCGTTGGGCCATTGCTTGGGACAATCCAAAGCGGTAACTCATGAACCGCACTGTCATATGACACTTTAATTGTGGCATTGCCAATCACCGTTATGAGTTCTTTGGTGTACGTGCGCAACTGGGCATTAACTGGACTCAGCCTGGGCCTCACAGCCTTAGTATCCCACAGCTTGTCAAATGCCCTCTGGCTCATTATCGATTGACTCGCCCCCATGTCCAGTTCCATCGATACCAGCACCCCATTAAATTTCACGTTGATCATTCTCGGTTTGCTCTTAGTTAGGAACAAGTACAGTCCATACACTTCCTCCTCTGATATCTCGGATTGCGTATCCGGATCCGCGCTAGTCTGACTATCATCCTCCACGTGGTGTGTCGCAGCTCGCTTGCTCATCTGTGGACACTTGCGCTGGAGATGCCCCACTCTCAAACAGCCTTTGCAACTATATTGCTTCAATCGGCACTGCTGGTGCCAGTGATTTCCCCCACAACGCCAACATGGAGAAATCGGATGCATTCCCACTGGCAGACTTTGGGCAGCCACAGATTTCAAGTATGCAGTCGGGTAGGCCCTGCCATGTGCCGCTCTGCCGAATGCCAAATCAATCATATTTACAGTATTTGCCGAGTTTTGATTTTTCACTGATATCTGCTTTAGACTTCTGTCCATCGTCATGCATGACTGAGCGATTGTGATGGCCCTGTTGAAGTCCAACGTCGCCACCGCCAGTAGTTTACGTAGGATCACATCGTGGTTGATGCTGATTACAAAGAAGACCCGCAGCATGTCTGCCAACACAGCCCCGAACTTACAAGGTTCCGCTAGACGGCTCAGGTCGGCAATGAATTCCGCCGCATTCTGGCCCTCTGAGCGAACGTGCGTGTAAAATCTGTATCTCGAGATAATGATGCCTTCGTCTGGCTTAATGTGGTCCTGTACCAGTGTACACAATTCTTCATATGTCTTCTCTGTTGGAGTCACAAGCAGAAGTAGATTCTTTATCAGACCATAAATTTTTGGACCGTAAACCGTGAGGAATACCGCCCGGCGCTGATCTGCGTCGCCGACCTCCTCCATTTTGTTGGCCACAAAGAACTGGCTCAAACTGCTCACAAAGTCTACCCAATCTTTTCCTTCCACAAATCACTCCAACAATCTAATTGCGCTCATTTTTGCATGCAAAGGTTCTTGTTGCCTCGTCGCTAAATATTGAGTATGCAATAATTGTTAGACTGAGTACTGTTTAACTCCAAGAGATATGACCTTGGCTCTGCTTTATTAAGGCCAGAAGTGACTAATATACAAAATGGCTGGCCTTTTATACTTGGTCTGCACACACGTGCATGCAGCCCAATGGCCTCCAACAGTAACGCCATCTAGTGGCTAGTGATCCCATAAGTACATACATGACACAAAGATGGGTGAGAAAGCAAATTGTGAGGAGGACACAAAATATCTGCAAAAGGATATTGACAGGCTTAAGAGAGTGGGCAAAAATTTGGCAGATGGAGTATAATGTGGGAAAATGAGAGATTATCTACTTTGGCCGGAAAAATAGAAAAGCAGATTATAATTTAAATGGAGAAAAATTGCAAAGTGTTTCAATACAGAGGGACCTGAGGGTCCTTGTACATGAAACACAAAAAGTGAGTGTGCAGGTACAGCAAGTAATCAGGAAGGCAAATGGAATGTTGGCCTTTATTATAAGGGGGTTAGAGTATAAAAGCAGAGAAGTCCTGCTACAATTGTACAGGGTATTGGTGAGGCCACACCTAGAGTACTAAGTACAGTTTTGGTCTCCATATGTAAGGAAGGATATACTTGCATTGGAGACTGTTCAGAGAAGGTTCACTAGGTTGATTCTGGAGATGAAGGGGTTGACTTATGAAGATAGGTGGAGTAGGTTGGTCTATACTCATTGGAGCTCAGAAGAATGAGAAGTGATCTTATTGAAACATATAAGATAAGGAGAGGGCTCAACAAGGTGGATGCAGAGAGGATATTTCTACTTATAGGGGAAACTAAAACTAGGGGGCATAGTCTCAGAATAAGGGGCCGCCCATTTAAAACTGAGATGAGAAGGAATTTCTTCTCAGAGGGTTGTAAATCTGTGGAATTCTCTGCCCAAGAGAGCTGTGGAGGCTGGGTCATTGAATATATTTAAGGCAGAGATAGCAGATTTTTGAGTGATAAGGGAATAAAGGGTTATGGGGAGTGGGCAGGGAAGTGGAGCTGAGTCCTTGATCAGGTCAGCCATGATCTTATTGAATGGCGGAGCAGGCTCGAGAGGCCAAATGGCCTACTCCTGCTCCTATTTCTTATGTTTTTGTATCTTGTGACCCCAAACTCACGCCTCTCCTGGGACCTGATCACGTCATTCTACAATCTCTGGCCGCTTCTTCGCCCCGACCTCGCCGTTCCTCTATTGATTGCAGCATGGAGGCCCCGACCTGCGAGAAACTACCAACCACAGGTCGGGGCCATAAAAGAAGCGGAGGTGCGGTGTCCCGGGAGCAATGTGGAGGCATGCCATTTCAGGGAGCAGGAGGGTGACCACTTGGAGAAGGGCAATTGGATTTGACGTCACCAAAAACAAGGTCACTGATTGGAGCCGATAAATATGTGTGCGCTAATGGCCAGAAATGGTGACCTTGCTCGAATGTGAACGCATGTAAATAATTGCAGTTGGGTAAGTCAATAAAGAGTTGAGTGATGCTGCCCAGAGATGCTATCATTGTTCCATGATGAAGTAATGTGAATAGTTGCACGTGCATGTGCGTTATAATGTTTAAAGGGGATTGGTTTCAATCATTGTTTGCTGTGGATGAGGGCGTCCTTTAATGCTTCTTTACAGCACACTATGGTGTTTTCTGTCAATAAAAATGTGTTTCATTTGTCACAATCTTATGTTGCCATTTGTATGCACGGAGGCTCGGAATTTGGGGCGCGATGTCTTCATCAGATGGCCAGGTGAAGAGGGTGGCCAGATGAGGCGGGTCCCACAATGCCAGAGGAGTGCAATGGATGACCCCCGACCATGGGGAAGCCCGCTATCCTGGCGACTCATCCACATCTTCCCTGGACATGCTGAACTTGATCCAGTGTAATCGTTTGCTGTGGAGAGCGTCGGTAACCTGGCGAATGCAGTAATGTACTGTAAACTACGAGATGTTGCATATATTGTGTTAAGTATCGAATAACTCCACGAGGCTAAGTATGGTGAGCTAGTTCAGGCATGACCTTACTCCAGCTAATTTAT
The DNA here is from genome assembly GCF_044704955.1 of Pristiophorus japonicus. Classification (NCBI taxonomy): domain Eukaryota; kingdom Metazoa; phylum Chordata; class Chondrichthyes; family Pristiophoridae; genus Pristiophorus; species Pristiophorus japonicus. Next base: position 80,424,557 of record NC_091991.1, on the reverse strand, counting down.
TCTCAAAGTGAGGATTCAACATGGCTGCCAACATTATATACATGGCTTGCACGTGTCTGCCAGTGACCATTAGGACTCCGACAGTCACGCCCTCCGGTGGCAGGTAAAACCCAGTTAACATACAAAACATCATTCCCGCCAGGTTGTATTTACAGGTTGTATTTACAAGTTGAGATGGTCCGGGGCCTTCCGCTCCCTGGTTGATCTTCTCAGTTCGAACCCAAACTTGGGTGAGTTAGTGGGACCATTGCTGCATTGTGGAGCAGTCAGTCTGACAGGACTGTCGGGGATGGTAGGTTCATTTTTGTGAATCACACAAGGGTCAACTGATGGTTGGATGTGTATTAGTTGATCGATGATGATGTCATCTTCAATTTGTTGTGGGTTGTCTGTGAATCGCAGTTTGGTTTGGTCGATGTGCCTCTTGCACGTTTGGCCATTTAACAGTTTGACTACAAACACCCTGTTTCCCCTCCTTGGCAAAAACCGTGCCAGCAACCCACTTTTGACCATGACCATAATTCAGGACAAACACAGGGTCATGAACAGCAATGTCACGTGATACGGCCGTGCGATCACGGTACCATTGCTGCCGTTGCCTTCTGGTTTTGACATGATCATTGAGATCCGGGTGTACAAGGGAGAGCCTGGTTTTGAGGCCTCTCTTCATTAACAACTCGGCTGGAGGGACCCCGGTGAGCGAGTGGGGTCTCGTCCAGTAACTGAGCAGAATGCGGGACAAGCGGGTCTGTAGGGAGCCGTGAGTCACACGTTTTAGGCTCTGCTTAATAGTTTGGACAGCCCACTTGGCTTGACCGTTAGACATGGTATGAAAGGGGCAGACCTGACATGCTTGATGCCATTACGGGTCATAAACTCATGGTACTTCGAACTGGTGAAACACGGTCCGTTGTCGCTGACAAGGACGTCGGGCAGGCCATGGCTGGCGAACATGACCTATAGGCTTTCAATAGTGGCTGTGGACGTGCTCGATGACATGATTCCGCATTCAATCCATTTGGAGTAAGCGTCCACTACCACTAAAACATTTTGCCGAGAAAGGGGCCAGCAAAGTCTATGTGGATCCTTGACCACGGTTTGGATGGCCATGACCACAGACTCAGTGGAGCCTCCACAGGTGCGTTACTCAGTTACATGCAAGTGTTGCACTGATGCACGCATGACTCCAAATCTGAGTTAATGCCGGGCCTCAAACGTGAGACCTGGCAATGGCCTTCATCATGACAATGCCTGGGTGGGTACTGTGTAAATCTCGCAAAGAAGTTTCCCTGCCTTTTGTTGGCATAACAACATGATTACCCCATAACAGGCAATCAAACTGAATAGACAATTCAGCTTTGTGGCGGCTATAAGGCTTAATTTCATCCTGCATTTCCCTGGGAATGGCAGACCAATTTCCATTTAGGACACAACTTTTTACGCTTGACAGTACAGGATCCTGGCAGGTCCAGGTCCTAATTTGGCAAGCCATGATGGGTGACCCCTTGCTCTCGAAGGCATCGATGACCAGCAACAAGTCTGCGGGTTGCGGCATTTCCACCCCGGTTGTGGGCAATGGTAGCCAACTAAGCGCATCAGCACAGTTTTCAGTGCCTGGTCTGTGGCGGATGACATAATCATAAGAGTATAATGTCAGTGCCCAACTTTGGATGCGGGACGAGGCATTGGTGTTTATACCTTTGCTCTCAGAAAACAATGAAATGAGCGGCTTGTGATCTGTTTCAAGCTCAAACCAAAGCCCAAACAGGTATTGGTGCATTTTCCTAACCCCATATACACATGCTAAAGCCTCTTTCTTTACCATACTATAGGTTCTTTCAGCCTTAGACAGACTTCTGGACGCGTATGCAGCTGGTTGGAGTTTGCCTGATACATTGGCTTGCTGGAGCACATAACCGACCCCATATGATGAGGTGTCACAGGCCAGCAATAACCGCTTACATGGGTCATAATGTACCAGTAATTTATTGGAACATAGAAGGTTCCTGGCCTTCTCAAAGGCTCTGTCTTGAGATTTGCCCCAAACCCAGTCGTTACCTTTTCTCAGCAACATGTGCAAAGGCTCTAGCAATGTGCTCAAACTAGGTAGAAAGTTACCAAAATAGTTGAGAAGACCGAGGAACGAACGCAGCTCCATCACACTCTGGGGTCTGGGTGCATTCTTGATGGCCTCGGTCTTCGAGTCCGTAGGAATTCGACTTCTGGTGCCATGAAAACGCACTTGGAGCATTTTAGCCTGAGTCCCACTCTGTCCAGACAACGTAGAACCTCTTCCAGGTTGTGCAGGTGTTCAGTGGTGTCGCGACCGGTGATCAGGATGTCACCTTGGAACATGACAGTTCTCGAGATGGACTGCAGCAAACTCTCCATGTTTCTCTGAAATATGGCTGCCGTTGAGCGAATTCCAAATATAAACAGTCCTTGTGCGTGTTGATACATGTTAGTTTTTTCGAAGATTCGATCAGCTCCTCTGTCATGTAAGCGGAGGTCAGGTCCAATTTGGTGAACAAATTCTCTCCCCCCCGCCCCCCCCCCCCCCCCCGCTAGCGTTGCAAACAGGTGGTCAGCCTTCGATAACGGGTACCGATCCTGTATCGAGACTCAGTTGATCGTTACCTTGTAGTCGCTGCAGATCCTGACCGTGCCATCGCTTTTCAACACCAGGACAATTGGACTGGCCCATTGACCGAACTCGACTGGTGATATGATTCCTGTTATGTGTTTAGATGCTCTGATAATGATTCCACTATAGTTCAAGTATAGTGACCTTAGTCCATTTAATATAACTCCAGAGTGAGGATACCACATAGTGGACTCCCTTTTATACCTGGGTACCTGTGGTGTGCAGGTGACCCCTGGGCCTCCACCAGTTGCACCCTCTGGTGGTGCCAGCATAGTGTATACAGTGTGAACCTTGTTGATGGTACCTCCGGTAAACAAGTCTCCATCTTATGCAACTATACAGTGACTACACAGAGAGTATATCTATAGTATACATGTATAACAATTCCTTCCCGTTGAATTCTGTCCAGTTCGATCTCGACTTTATCCCTCATCATATACGGAACCGCCCGAGCCTTGTGATGGATGGGTCTTGCATCGGGTCTAGGTGGATCTGCACCATGGCTCCCGTGAAGTTGCCGATGCCTGGTTCGAACAACGAGGGAAACTTGCTCAGCACTTGAGCACACGAAGCGTCATGCACTGATGATAAGGCTTTAATATTGTTCCAGTTCCATTTAATTTTCTCAAGCCAACTCCTGCCAAACAGCGTTGGGCCATTGCCTGGAATGATCCACAGCGATAAATCATGCATAGCTCCATCATACGATACCTTTATTGCCGCGCTGCCAATGACTGGTATGAGCTCTTTGGTGTAGGTATGCAGCTTCGCATTGATTGGGCTCAATTTGGGTCTTTTTGCCTTAGTGTTCGACAGCTTTTCAAAAGCCCTCAGGCTCATTATTGACTGACTCATACCCATGTTCAATTCCATGGATGATGGAACCCCATTTAATTTAACTTCCAGCATTATCGGAGGACTTTTGGTAAAAGAATGTACCCCATACACTTCTTCATCCTGTACCTCAGGTTGAGTTGCCTGTGCCGCTTGATCCACGCTAGATCGATCATCCTCAGCCACATGGTGTGTCGCAGCACGCTTGCTCGGTTGCAGACACATTCGCTGAAGGTGTCGCATTGTTACACAGCCTTTGCACACGTATTGCTTGAATCGGCATTGATGGGCCCAATGATAGCCCCCACAATGCCAGCAAGGCAAGATTTGATTCACCCCCGATGGCGGACTTTGAGCAGTTATAGGTCGTACGAATGCCGACGAATAGGCCCTGCCATGTGCAGCTCTGCCTGCTGACAATATTATTTTATGCACAGTACTTGCCGGTGAGTTTCGATGCTGGGAAGATATCTGTTTTGAGTTTTTGTCCATGATGGCCCTGCTCAGGTCTAGAGATTCATCAGCCAGCAGCTTTCAAAGGGTGACCTCGTGGCCAATGCCAAGCACGGAAAAGTCCCACAGCATTTCCTGCAATGCAGCTCCAAAGTTGCACGGCCCAGCGAGACTTGTCAGGTCGGCGACAAATTCAGCCACGTCCTGGCCCTCGGAGCGATTGTGCGTATTGAAACAATACCTCGCCATGATGATGCTTTCCTTCGGTTTAAAGTGGTTCCGAACCAGCCTACACAATTCATCGTAAGTCTTATCCATTGGTCGAATCAGTGAGAGTAGATTCTTGATAAGGCCATAAATTTTTGACCCACAAACGGTGAGGAGAACCGCCCTGCACTTAATTGCGTTATCGGTTCCTTCCAATCCGTTGGCTACGAAGTACAGGTCGAGGCAATCAGTGAAATCCTCCCAGTCTTCCCCTTCCACGAATCTCTCCAAAATTCCAACAAACATGGTTGAGTGAAAGTTCATATTTTTAACTCGTCGCCAATTGTTAAGTATTGAATAACTCCACGAGGCTAAGTACGGTGAGTTAGTTCAGGCATGGCCTTACTCCAGTTTATTTATTCTCAAAGTGAGGATTCAACATGGCTGCCAACATTATATACACGACTTGCACGTGTCTTCCAGTGACCATTAGGATTCCGACAGTCGCGCCCTCTGGTGGCAGGTAAAATCCAGTTAGCATACATAACATATTGCATACAGGAGACTGGAAGGAGTGGGTACCATAGAAGTTCAGTGCTGCTGTCACTTTCACTGCCACTGACAGCGAGGCCCTGGTGCCGATGTCATTTGCCAGTTATATCTGCAGAAGGTTGAAAAGCTCCATGACCACCTCCTTGAGGAACCTCAGCCCTCTTAAGCAGTGCTCCACGCACATCTCAAGATAAGAGTAATGCGCACGGTAAAGCCTGCATCTGTACGGCCTCCCACCCTGTCTGGGGTCTCTCCTCTGGGGAGGATCCACATTTGCCCTCAGCTGATTCTGCAGCTGGCACCTTTCAAGTTGTCGTCGCAGGACGCCGTGGTGTGCGATCACTGTCCCCATCACTTTGCAGAGGTCACAGTGAAATGCAACTTTCACATTTTTCCGATATCGAACGCAACAACGTGTCCCAGATACTAGTACTGAAACAAGTCCAACACCCTACTGTCTGTGCGGGCATCAAACGCAGTACTGGCCGAGACCGCTGAGCCCCGGCTGCAACTCTCTTTAAATAACGCCCCCGATTCGTTTCTCCGCCTTGTGCAGTCCAACAATTTCTGTCTGATTACATTCCTGTGAAGCACCGTGGGATGTTTTGCTATGTTAAAGGCACTATATAAATGCAAATTGTTGTTATTACATCAAGACCTTAAGGGCATACAATTACATTTTGGCAGAGTTCACTAGATAAAGAGAGGGGCCAACTGAATCTTGAAACAAAGCAGGAAAAGAACGCTATTGCAGAGACAGTGTAAATGTAGTGGAGGAAAACTGTTGGAAGGACATGCAATGATTGCTCGAGTATGAGGCTGTCTTAACAGAGTGTGCTGGAAAACACTATGCTTGACATTGAGCTTCAAACCGGTCACTGTATTTGACGCCTCATTATCTCCTCAGTAAAGTGCCACACAAAGACAGTTTGGGCACGTTCACCCAATGTATGATATTAGCCTCAGAGGTGATGTGCTCTGTAATTCTGAGGAATAATGAAGTGATAGGTATGACAGACTACGAGGGAAGTTCATACTGCAGCAGACTACAGTTAGAAGCATTCTCCCAGCAGCCACCTTGTCTTTATGCACATGGCGGCCGCGATTTCGCCACACACGGCGGGTTGAGTGGGTCCGGGGCTGGTGGCGGGCTCCCAACTCGAGCCCGCCCTCTGTCCCGGATCTTCTGATGATTGAACTTGTTAAGCCCAGCATGCGGGCTTCCCAGCCAATTAAAAGGAAGCGGGTCTGATGAAGTCATTTGATGACGCAACATCAGCCGGTTTCCTTAAAGGGACCATGCCCACAATGATTTTGCCAGTTCTTCTGTCAGTGTTCTACAGAATTTAGGTGCTGTAAACACTGACAACGACTGCACAGAGGTGCATGGCTGCATTCCTGCTCTCCCATGACCCCCTCCAGATGCTTATGGACCAGGTACTTATGGAGGGAGTCACAGCACACAGGGAGGTCCTCTTCCCTTCCAATGGGCGGAAGAGACCTCTCCACAACACCAACGCAGCCTGATTGTGTATTGCACAGTTGGACACAAGCAGGGATGTCATCAGGAGGACCAGGCTGCAGTGGCGCAAACCTTTCAATGATCTCAGTAGATCACTAAACATTACTGCAAACCCAAACTCAACCTCATCCTGCTGTGCCACTCATCACATCCCCATCACTCTGCCTTCCTTACTCTACTCCTGCACATCCTTACTCACACCATCTTACCTTGCACCTCCGCCCATCCCCTCTCTATCTATCTATCTACATTATCAGTTCCTCATCTCACTAGCCACCCCTCACACTTACCCTCATCATTGTCCAACTAACAACACACAGGGTAGGCACTTGGGCCCTTTAGCCAATGTTCATGTAAAGTTTATGTTGATGTGTTGTCAAACATTGAAATCTTTATTTTCAACACTTTACATTCTTGGACAGATCTGTGTGCACCTTTGGAAGTGGCTTAGTGAGTTGCAGTGAATGGTGAGACATAACAGTACTCGCACAATGGTGATGAGTGTGAAAGGAATGGCTTGAGCATTGCAGGGATGCTTTATGGAGCTGGTGTGGGGGGGTGCCAACCTGGCACAACATTTAGCAGTCAGAGTGTACAGCATCAAGTAAAGTAAATGTGACCATGATGAGGCCATCCCTGGCATCCCAGGCAGCAATGTGGTTGGGTGCTGATGCCCTGTGTCCTGCGCAGCATCAGGTGATTGCAGAGAAGGTTGGTGTTGTTGGTGGTGATGCTGGTGTGTTTAGTGATGTTGGTGTTGGGGCTGATCGTGTTGGGATTCTGAGGATAAAGGTCAGATTTTTTCAAGGGCACTGATGCTGCTGGAATAGATGGCAGGTGAGGTTGAAACGACAAAAGTGATCTGTCAAAGGTGAGAGAGGTTGCTCCAAGGAGGTGACAATGGATAGAGAGTTCGCTGCAAATACTTCCAACCTGCAGACAGCTCAAAGGTATCTTCCAAATCCTGAAGGCTTCATTTTCTGACATTTGAAAGTGAACAGCTGTGAAATGGTAGCTTTTATACCATTTCAGCAGCTGTCAGCTTGCCAAAGCAACAGAGAGTCACTGACACACTTACCTGGCGGGTTCCCCGAGGGATGGCAAACCTGTCAAAACGTTGGTAAAATTGTAAGTGCCTGCTTTTAATCCTCTTAAATAGTACTAAACTAGCTGTTAAGTACCTTAATGAAGTGGACCGCCACTTGGTGTCGGGTCAGTGAACCGCAGCCAGACGTGACACTTTGGAAATTCACAAGGAGGTGGGTTCAGAGTGGGATCCTGACCCACTGTCAATCAAGGCCCTTTTGATAGCGGGTCCGCCTCCAAACCCGCACTCGCAGGACTGGGAGGATTCCGGCCAGCATGTCAACAATAGGAAGTTACATGCAATCCACTGAGCAACAATAACACAGAGCTGGTTAACATTTCACCAAAAGACTTCACTTCCAAAGAGCAACATCTTAAGAAAAAGGAAGATGTGCATTCATATAGCGCCTTTCACAATCTCAGAACATCCCAAAGTGCTTCACAACCAATTAAGTACTTTTAAAATGTAGTCACTATTGTAATGTCGGAAACACGGCAGCCAATAGGTGTAGAGCAAGCTCCCACAAACAGCAATTAAATAAATGACGGGTAATCTGTTTCACTGATGTTGGTTGAGGATTCAATTTGGCCAGGACACCGGAAAATTCCCTTGCTTTTCCTCGAATAATGCCATGGAATTTTTTTACATTCGCTTGAGATGGCAGTCGAGGCCTTTTGTTAACGTCTCGTCCGTCAGCATCTCAGGCAGTGCAGCACTCCCTCAGTTCTGCACTGAAGTGCCATCCTAGATTTTGTGCTGGGACTTGAACCCACAACCTTCTGACTCAAGACGAGAGAGTTACCACTGAGCCAAGGCTGACACCAACAGTGATGACTATTGACACCTTGTTCAGGACTCTCAAACCCAAACTTTTACCAAGCAATAGCCCTGGAATGAGCTCTTCACAAACTCACTGATTTGCACATCGGTGCAGCTGGCCTGTATGCTGGGGAACAAACCTTATTTCCATGGCTCAACCATTAGAGCCAACCGTCTACAAACTCTCATTCATTGACAACTGTCTGAGTGGAATCTACCAATAAAATATCGACTGCCCTTGAATTAAATTCCCTTCTCTTCTTAGGCAGTGGCTCGAAGTCGAGGATGACTTGCTTCCACACTAGAAATGAGTTCTCAGGTGATGGAAGAGTACAATGCAGGACCTACAGTCTCTGTCACAGGTGGGGAAGACGGTGGTTGAAGGAATGGGTGGGTGGGGTGCTTGGGTTGCCGCGTGCTCCTTCCGCTGTTGATGCTTGGCTTCAGCTCGCTCTCGGCGGAGAGACTCGAGGTGTTCAGCACCTTCCCGGATGCTTTTCCTCCACTTTGGATGGTCTTGGGCCAGGGATTCCCAGGCCCAAGACTCGTTAGATTAACGAGTTAACAAAGGCTTCTGGAGCTGCGACACAATTGTGTTTTCCCAAACTATAGAAACAATTTCCCAGAACATGACCCAGCTGATGCCATTTAAAACTCACCAAACATTGGCCTAGCGAAGAGACATACGGCTGAAAATTCGGTACCGCCCCGTAAACAGCAGCGAGGCGCAGAAGTCCCGCCCCACGAGCTATATTGGGCTTACCGCCCCCGAGAAGATGTGCAGTGCAAAATCTCGTGCTCCACGTCCTCTTGGGGGAGGGCCAAGCTACCAACTCTGCAGGAGGGAGAAAGGGCTTGACCATCAGAGAGCGGGGTGCCGTGGCAGCAAGTTCAGGGCACGAACCCCGCGAACTGTAGTGAAGTCAGCCATTTGTTAATTTTTCACCGCTGCACCTCCCTGTAATTTTCGCCCGTGGCAGCTTCACGGGCATTACCGAATTTCCGCTCTGGAGTGAACCGGGTCGCAGTGCACGGTGGTGATGTTGTCATCGCCAGCGCAGTGGCCCAGGGTGCTACCGGTAGCAACGGGGCGCTACCAGTTAATGCCGCCGCTAAACCACTATGGAATTTCGCACGCATCGGTAGCGGTGCCACAACTGAGAAAAAAGTAATTTGCTCTAATGGGAGGCGCAAACAACCCAAATTTTTCCCCTTTACTGTAGTGAAAGAGAGCTTTTCTTCCATCACAAGAGACAAGTAATATAGGCAAATGGAAGCACATTGCACATTGCTTTGTAAATTTGCTTGCAAGCCTTAACAGGTACCCAATGTGCTCGTACTAACTTACAAGAAAACATTACAGGTGACCAGTGACCTGAATATAATACAAGGTCTGTTAGAAGGGATATGCCTTAGGCTGATGTTATCTTTAAAGAGAAGTAATTAGATCACCGTCCGCCTTGAAATGGTGATTCTTTTCTCAGACTGATCTTATTTCATAATTAATATTTACAATACAAACAAGAATTGTCCAAACCTGAGGTTTGAGTTCATTGCTCAATATGTCAGCTTGTTTTATATGATGGTTAGCCTTCAGATATAGGATAATTAAAATCCCGCTGAAGATTCATATCGGTAATCAGACGGTGATGCGAAGGTTACCTTTCCAATTTGAGTAACCGCCTCACAAGTCATCTGGCAGAAACAGTTTCTCAAACAGTGGATAAGATGCTGCATTTATCAGTGAGATAATTAAAGGGAAGGAAGATAGACTGTAAGGGGGCCACTGACAGCCCAGCAGTTGAACTGGAAGGAACTCGTTGGTGACGAAAACCTTTAAAGGGCTAACCGAGAACAAGGCCCGACAGCACCCGGACTCTCCGGCATTCTTTACAAATCAAACTTCATCTAAAGTTTTAAAATTTGGGTTATATTTTCTCGAAATAAGGAGGTTAAAGAATGATCTGACTGTATTTAAAAACAATGAAGGGGATTGACAGGCTTTTGACAAGGTCCCATACAAGAGATTAGTGTGCAAAATTAAAGCACATGGTATTGGGGGTAATGTATTGACGTGGATAGAAAACTGGTTGACAGTCAGGAAGCAGAGATTCGGGATAAACGGGTCCTTTTCAGAATGGCAGGCAGTGACTAGTATGATATTGCAAGGTTCAGTGCTGGGACCCCAGCTATTTACAATATACATTAATGATTCAGACGAAGGAATTGAATGTAATATAGAAACATAGGGCCCAAGTTTCCACATGATTTGCGCCTGATTTTTAGGAGCAACTGGTGGAGAACGGAATTCTCCACATTTTTTTTCTGCAGTTCTAGTCAGGTAGAACAATTCTACTTTGGAACAGAATTTTTTCTTCAAAAGGGGGCGTGTCCGGCCACTGACGCCTGATTTCAAAGTTTCCACAGTGAAAACGTACTCCAAACTAAAGTAGAATGGAGCAAGTGAAGATTTTTGTAGAACTGAAAAAACCTGTTCTACACATTAAAAAATCAGGCGCAGGTTACAAATTAGGTGTCCAGAACGAGGTGGGGGGGGGGGGGGGGGGGGGGAAGGGAAATCATTAAATTCTATAATAAATCCTTATTTATACTTCTACAAATATTATACAAATAAATCCAACCTGAATAAACATTTATAAGCAAAGAAAAGATGAAATAAACCATCTTCCTACCTGTGTGAAAGTGCTTCAGGCAGGCCTTTCGGGACCGAAGGCTGAACGGGCCGGCCCGAGACTTCAGGCAGGGCCCGTCCCCAGCACCAGATTTACAGGTAGGTGGCGTTGGGTTGGGTCGGGTCGGGGAGGTTCGGTTCGGGTCGGTGGGGGGGAGGGAGGGAGAGAGAGGGGGGGAGGGAGAGAGAGAGAGGGAGTGAGAGGGAGGGAGAGGGAGGGAGGGAGGGAGGTCAGGTCGGATCCAGTCCGGGAGCAGGAGTCGGGTCGGGTCGGGTCGGGTCCAGTGGGGGGGGGGGTCGGGTCGGGGGGCGGGAGCGCAGGTCGGGTCGGGTCCAGTCGGGGGTGCGGGGAGCGGGAACAGGAGCGGGGGTCGGGTCGGGTCGGGTCCAGTCGGGGGTGCGGGGAGCAGGAACAGGAGCGGGGGTCGGGTCGGGTCGGGTCGGGTCCAGTCGGGGGTGCGGGGAGCGGGAACAGGAGCGGGGGTCGGGTCGGGTCGGGTCGGGTCCAGTCGGGGGTGCGGGGAGCGGGAACAGGAGCGGGGGTCGGGTCGGGTCGGGTCGGGTCCAGTCGGGGGTGCGGGGAGCGGGAACAGGAGCGGGGGTCGGGTCGGGTCGGGTCCAGTCGGGGAGGCGGGGAGCAGGAACAGGAGCGGGGGTCGGGTCGGGTCGGGTCCAGTCGAGGGGGGGGGGGGAGCGGGTGTCGGGTCTGGTCCGGAGGCAGGGGGGGGCGGGGAACGGGTGTCAGGTCTGGTCCGGAGGCAGGGGGGGGGGGAGCGGGTCTGGTCCGGAGGCAGGGAGGTGGGGGGAAGCGGGTCTGGTCCGGAGGCAGGGAGGTGGGGGGAGCGGGTGTCGGGTCTGGTCCGGAGGCAGGGGGGTGGGGGGGGAGTGGGTGTCGGGTCTGGTCCGGAGGCGGGGGGGGGGGGGGGGAGCGGGTGTCGGGTCTGGTCCGGAGGCGGGGGGGGGGGGGGAGCGGGTGTCGGGTCTGGTCCGGAGGCGGGGGGGGGGGGGGGAGCGGGTGTCGGGTCTGGTCCGGAGGCGGGGGGGGGGGGGGGAGCGGGTGTCGGGTCTGGTCCGGAGGCGGGGGGGGTGGGGGGGCGGGGAGCGGGTGTCGGGTCTAGTCCGGAGGCGGGGGGGGGTGGGGGGGCGGGGAGCGGGTGTCGGGTCTGGTCCGGAGGCGGGGGGGGTGGGGGGGCGGGGAGCGGGTGTCGGGTCTGGTCCGGAGGCGGGGGGGGTGGGGGGGCGGGGAGCGGGTGTCGGGTCTGGTCCAGAGGCAGGGGGGGCGGGGAGCGGGTGTTGGGTCTGGTCCGGAGGCGGGGGGGGGGGGGGGGGTGGCAGGGAGCGGGTGTTGGGTCTGGTCCGGAGGCGGGGGGGGGGGGGGTGGCAGGGAGCGGGTGTCGGGTCTGGTCCGGAGGCAGGGGGGTGGGCGGGGAGCGGGTGTCGGGTCTGGCCCGGAGGCAGGGGGTGCGGGGAGCGGGTGTCGGGTCTGGTCCGGAGGCAGGGGGGTGGGGGGAGCAGGTGTCGGGTCTGGTCCGGAGGCAGGGGGTGCGGGGAGCGGGTGTCGGGTCTGGTCCGGAGGCGGGGGGGCAGGGGGAGCGGGTGTCGGGTCTGGTCCGGAGGCGGGGGGGCGGGGAGCGGGTGTCGGGTCTGGCCCGGAGGCAGGGGGTGCGGGGAGCGGGTGTCGGGTCTGGTCCGGAGGCGGGGGGGCGGGGGCAGGGAGCGGGTGTCGGGTCTGGTCCGGAGGCGGGGGGGCGGGGGTGGGGGGAGCGGGTGTCGGGTCTGGTCTGGAGGCAGGGGGGCGGGGAGCGGGTGTCGGGTCTGGTCTGGAGGCAGTGGGGGGGTGGGGGGAGCGGGTGTCGGGTCTGGTCCGGAGGCAGGGGGCTGGGGGGGGGGAGCGGGTGTCGGGTCTGGTCCGGAGGCAGGGAGGGGGGGGGGGGGGGAGCAGGTGTCGGGTCTGGCCCGGAGGCAGGGGGTGCGGGGAGCGGGTGTCGGGTCTGGCCCGGAGGCAGGGGGTGCGGGGAGCGGGTGTCGGGTCTGGTCTGGTCCGGAGGCAGGGGGGGGGGGAGCGGGTGTCGGGTCTGGTCTGGTCCGGAGGCAGGGGGGGGGGGAGCGGGTGTCGGGTCTGGTCCGGAGGCAGGGGGTGCGGGGAGCGGGTGTCGGGTCTGGTCCGGAGGCAGGGAGGGGCGGGGAGCGGGTGTCGGGTCTGGTCCGGAGGCGGGGTGAAGGGGGGCGGGGAGCGGGTGTCGGGTCTGGTCCGGAGGCAGGGAGGGGCGGGGAGCGGGTGTCGGGTCTGGTCCGGAGGCAGGGAGGGGCGGGGAGCGGGTGTCGGGTCTGGTCCGGAGGCGGGGTGAAGGGGGGCAGGGAGCGGGTGTCGGCTCTGGTCCGGAGGCAGGGGGTGCGGGGAGCGGGTGTCGGGTCTGGTCCGGAGGCAGGGAGGGGCGGGGAGCGGGTGTCGGGTCTGGTCCGGAGGCAGGGAGGGGCGGGGAGCGGGTGTCGGGTCTGGTCCGGAGGCAGGGAGGGGCGGGGAGCGGGTGTCGGGTCTGGTCCGGAGGCAGGGAGGGGCGGGGAGCGGGTGTCGGGTCTGGTCCGGAGGCGGGGTGAAGGGGGGCGGGGGGCGGGTGTCGGGTCTGGTCGGGGGGGGAGCGAGTGTCGGGTCTGGGGCGGGGAGCAGGAGCTGGTCGTGGGAGGAGCCTTATTCACGCAGCCCCAGTGAGGCCATTCAGCCAGGGCTAGGGGCTGCGTGCTTCGGGCCCCTCCCACACCGTTCGGCGCCTGGAGCTACTGCACTTGCATGCACACTGTAGCGCGCATGTGCAGAGGTCCCGGCACTGTTTTCAGCGCAGGGACCTGGCTCCGCCCCCCTACAGCTCGTGCTACGCTGCGCCAAGGACCAGAGGACCTGCAAGTAGGTGGAGAATACCGAGGATTTTTTTGAGGCGCACTTTGTGGCGCGAAAAATGGGCGTCCAGGTCGGGACTGCGCCGTTCTAGGCGCATGTGGAAACTTGGGCCCATAGAAACATAGAAAATAGGTGCAGGAGTCGGCCATTCAGCCCTTCGAGCCTGCACCACCATTCAATAAGATCATGGCTGATCATTCCTTCAGTACCCCTTTCCTGCTTTCTCTCCATACCCCTTGATCCCCTTAACCGTAAGGGCCATATCTAACTCCCTCTTGAATATATCCAGTGAACTGGCACCAATAACTCCCTGCGGCAGGGAATTCCACAGGTTAACAACTCTCTGAGAGAAGAAGTTTCTCCTCATCTCAGTCCTAAATGGCCTACCCCTTATCCTAAGACTATGTCCCCTGGTTCTGGACTTCCCTAACATCGGGAACATTCTTCCCGCATCTAACCTGTCCAGTCCCGTCAGAATCTTATATGTTTCTATGAGATTCCCTCTCATTCTTCTAAACTCCAGTGAATAAAGGCCCAGTTGATCCAGTCTCTCTTCATGTGACAGCCCAGCCATCCCTGGAATCAGTCTGATGAACCTTCGCTGCACTCTCTCAATAGCAAGAATGTCCTTCCTCAGATTAGGAGACCAAAACTGAACACAATATTCCAGGTGAGGCCTCACTAAGGCCCTGTACAGCTGCATTAAGACTTGCCTGCTTCTGTATTCAAATTCCTGAGCTATGAAGGCCAACATACCATTTGTCTTCTTCACCACCTGCTGTACCTGCATGCCCACTTTCAATGACTGATGAACCATGACACCCAGGTCTCGTTGCACCTCCCCTTTTCCTAGTCTGCCGCCATTCAGATAATATTCTGCCTTCGTGTTTTTGCCCTCAAAATGGATAACCTCACATTTATCCACATTATACGACATCTGCCATGTATTTGCCCACTCACCTAACCTGTCCAGTCACTCTGCAGCCTCTTAGCGTCCTCCTCACAGCTCATAGGTACAGCAGGTCACCCCTCACTTTTCGCTTTTTGAAAGAAAAGAGCCCCAGCCTGTTCAATCTTTCCTGATAGTTATAACCTCTCGGTTCCAGCAAATCTTTTTTGTACCTTCTCCAGTGCCACTGTATCCTCTTTATAATATGGAGACTGGAAGTGTGCACAGTGCTGTAAGATGGACTAGAGAAATTGGGTTCCTTTCATCAGAACAAAGATGGAGTAGATCACTCAAAATTATCAGGGGTTCTGATAAACTAAACTGGGAAACATTTCCACTAGTTGATGCGTGGGTGACTAGACAGCATAAACTTATCAAAACAACAAAGGGAGAGGTCAGGAGATATTTTCCTGAAATGCAGGAGGTTGTAAGGATATGGAATGCCCAATTAGAAACAGCGGGGGAAGAAGATTCTGAAAGTTTTGTTAAAGAAAGGAAAGTGGATAAATATTTGAAAAATAAATTTCAACGGGTTACGGGAAAAGGGCAGCGAAATGGGACTGTGGGTAATACTTTCAGATAGATTTTTAGACTCCAGGGGAACCTAGGGATAAGGGGACCGTCGGGAATGTAGAGTCGAGGTCAAAGATCAGCCACGATCTTACTGAATGGCGGAGCAGGCTCGAGGGGCCGTATGTCCTACTCCTGCCCCTAAGTTTTATGGTGTTATGTTATGTTCCGATGTTCAGAGAGCCAGCATTGGGGACGATGGACCGAATGACCTCCTTCTGTGCTGTAAAATTATGTGTGCTTCAATAGCGAGCAATTTATAAGGCACCTTCTCTTCAAAATATTTAAAAGATATTCTCATCCATTTTGGGCATCATCCCCATTATGCAAGTTGCATTCCTCATTTTGAAAATTATTGGTTTGATATATGGCTGCATTGTGTACCATCTACAAGATGCACTGCAGCAACTCGCCAAAGTTTCTTCGTCAGCACCTCCCAAATCCACGACCTCTACCACCTAGATGGACAAGGGAAGCAGGCGCATGGGAACACCACCACCTCCAAGTTCCCCTCTAAGTCACACACCTTCCTGACTTGGAAATATATTGGCCGTTCCTTCATCGTTGCTGAGTCAAAATCCTCGAACTCCCTCCCCAATAGCACTGTGGGAGCACCTTCACCACATGGACTGCAGCGGTTCAAGAAGGCGGCTCACCACCACCTTCTCGGGCAAATAGGGATGAGCAATAAATGCCCACATCCCATGAACGAATAAAAAAAATAGTCACATACACCAGGTAGGACGGTTAACACAGCATGCTCTCTCTAAATAAACACCATGGCCTGGAGTTTCTGCATGATTTCCGCCGAGGTATCAGTGTAATGTGGGCGGAATCAAATAAAATAGCACTTCAAAATCGTGGCATGTTAATCGCAAGTGAATTACGTCCATAACCATTTTACGCTGGAGTTTCCGCAATTTTATCTCACTGGTTCGTCCGGTCCGGTCCCCGCCCACACACCACAATGGAGGGTTTGCGCTGATTACGCCCGTTCAGTGGACTTCACCACTGCGCCCAGAATCTCGGGTGCACAGGTACCTTGTGGTCCCATGAATCCAGCGGTAATCACCCAATCTGCAGTGACCGGGGCAACCGATTGAAGCCTGACCCAGATCTGTTTCTCCTGCTGCAGCTGCAGTTACTTTACACTCTGTATATATTGAGTCAATTGATCTGCCGTGTTCTGCTGTAGATCAATTAGTTTAAACAGTTGAAGAATGACTCATTTCCTGGCAGTCCCACTGCTCTGTGAATCTGGTGGATGCCCTGTTCCAGTCACGAATCGATTGTGATGAATTACGCTGATTGATTGCGCTCATTCACGAGAAATTTTACATTCGGCCTTGTGCAAATGTGCCTGCCTGGAAACTGGGGCAAATCTCTAAGTTTGCAGATGACACTAAGCTGGGTGGCAGTGTGAGCTGTGAGGGGGATGCTAAGAGGTTACAGGGTGACTTGGACAGGTTAGGTGAGTGGGCAAATGCATGGCAGATGCAGTGTAATGTAGATAAATGTGAAGTTATCCACTTTGGTGGCAAAAACAGGAAGGCAGAATATTATCTGAATGGTGACAGATTAGGAAAAGGGGAGGTACAACGAGACCTGGGTGTCATGGTACATCAGTCATTGAAAGTTGGCATGCAGGTACAGCAGGCTGTGAAGAAGGCAAATGGCATGTTGGCCTTCATAGTTAGGGGATTTGAGGAGCAGGGAGGTCTTACTGCAGTTGTACAGGGCCTTGGTGAGGCCACACCTTGAATATTGTATACAGTTTTGGTCTCCTCATCTGAGGAAGGACATTCTTGCTATTGAGGGAGAGCAGTGAAGGTTCACCAGACTGATTCCCGAGATGGCAGGACTGACATATGAAGAAAGACTGGATCGACTAGGCTTATATTCACTGGAATTTAGAAGAATGAGAGGGGATCTCATAGAAGCATATAAAATTCTGATGGGATTGGACAGGTTAGATGCAGGAAGACTATTCCCGATGTTGGGGAAGTCCAGAACCAGGGGTGACAGTCTAAGGATAAGGGGTAAGCCATTTAGGACCGAGATGAGGAAAAACTTCTTCACTCAGAGAATTGTGAACCTGTGGAATTCTCTACCACAGAAAGTTGTTGAGGCCAGTTCGTTAGATATATTCAAAAAGGAGTTAGATGTGGTCGTTGTGGCTAAAGGGATCAAGGGGTATGGAGAGAAAGCAGGAAAGGGGTACTGAGGTGAATGATCAGCCATGATCATATTGAATGGTGATGCAGGCTCGAGGGGCCGAATGGCCTACACCTGCACCTATTTTCTATGTTTCTATGTTTCTAGATAGGAAGCTATTCTTCCCTTCTGAAGGGGAATCCAGATTACATTAAAATTAGAACTAAGCCAATTAAGGAAGGAATTCTTGCATAAATACAGTTTTCCATATGCTTAAAAACATTCAAAAGCACTTCACATATCATTAATTATGTTACAGTCCAGTAACCGTTGTTATGAGGCTTAAAAATGAATCCAGAAAAAAATATCTACACACAAAAGAGTTGTGGAAATATGGGACGCAGTGCTAGAAACACCATGGTTACAGAAGCAATTGAAATGTTTAAAAATGAGATAGGTACTTGGACAGTACATGGAGAGAGGGCAGGAAGGGGAAATTGAAGAGATGGATCCCGCCAGGGCTAACAAAATGGTGGAGCAGGCTCAAAAGGTCACGTGGCTGTATAATCAAAGCAACATGGATACACACCGTGAAGCCTCCACTTGTGTGAAATGCTATCTCCTTGCACAGCTGACTAACCCCAACCTCACTGCCCAAGAAGGAGTAAATTCGATGTACAACAGAAACAACAACAACTTGTATTTATATAGCGCCTTTAACGTAGTGAAATGTCCCAAGGCGCTTCACAGGAATGTTATGCAATAAAAATTTGACACCAAGCCACATAAGTAGAAATTAGCGCAGCTTGGTCAAAGAGGTAGGTTTTAAGAAGCGTCTTGAAGGAGGAAAGAGAGGTAGAAAGGCGGAGTGGTTTAGGCACGGAGTTCCAGAGCTTGGGGCCTAGGCAACAGAAGGCTCGGCCACCGATGTTGAGCGATTACAAGGAGAGGCCATGGAGGGATTTGAAAATAAGGATGAGAATTTTGAAATCGAGGCGTTACTTAACCAGGAGCCAATGTCGGTCAGCGAGCACAGGGGTGATGGGTGAGCGGGACTTGGTGTGAGTTAGGACACGGGCAGTCAAGTTTTGAATCACCTCTAGTTTACTGTGTGTACTTTCATTCCCAAGCTGACAGTGTTGTTACATTACACGTTTAGAACCAAAATTTGGAGACTCTCAGTTAACCACCGGTTTCCATTTCGGTGAATAATAGAGGTTCCGCTGTATAATAAAATATGATCTAGTGCCATCAGATTTATGGAAAATATCTATTTTTTCAATGTTCATTATAGTATCTCGATTGGAGAATCTTTTTTCAAAGCAATGTACAAGCAGCAGCAGTGAATGATAGCATCCCCAAGCATACAGTGGGGGAAAAACCACCCACTTCTTTCATTTAAATACCTTTGACCTCTGTCCTCACAGTTTACTTAACAATTGGGAGCCATTTATTACCTCATATACTCTGGGGCCACCGAGGCTTAGCACTTAAGCACATCACCATTAATGCTCTATGTCAACCCAAGAAAAGGCCTCAAATCAACATATTACCCAGAGCTCAAATCAAGCAGCAATGTAGCAAAGGTCAACGTGGGACAGGCACCAGCTACAGGTCGAGGCTGCAACCTCCGACTTGCCTGGGTCAGTACAGGATGGCGACAATAAAAATGAATGAAGAGGAGGAGAATAAACAAAGACTGTATACAGGAAAAACTAGATTACACTGGCAACAGAACAACTCCAGACAACCAAGTTCTTACACCGGGCAGGTACAGGTTATGTTGGATGTGTCAAAATCAGTCACCATCTGAATTTTAAAAAGAATTTGAGGCCAGAGCTCCATTTGTGAATTCAAACACAACCCCAGTCCTGCAGTCCCATCTATTTATTGGACAAAGCAAATCCAGAAATCTTTTGGGGAATCTGTACCTCGGTGCACTGTCATTTTAGGGCATTGTGGAACAGAGAGTTCTGGAGCTCAGTGTGTAGTTGTGTAAGATGGAACAAACATATCCATTCCAAAGCTGCAAAAAATGTCCAAATATCAAATAAGTGAATACAATTAATGCAGATAGACTTATTTTCATGAACTGCTGATGGCCAACTGCATTACCACAGAATCCCAACACCAAACAAGATGCATTCTTGTCGATGGCTAAGTGGAAAAATATCTGACCTCTCCCTATACTGGTATCAGGGTCTCCCACCTAACCTCCCCCTATACTGGTATCGGGGGTCTCCCACCAGACCTCCCCCAATACCGGTATCAGGGGTCTCCCACCACACCTCTCCCTATAACGGTATTAGGGGTCTCCCCCTATACTGGTATCGGGGGTCTCCCACCTAACCTCCCCCTATATTGGTATCAGGGTCTCCCACCTGACCTCTCCCTATACCGGTATTAGGGGTCTCCCACCACACCTCCCCCTCTACCGGTATTAGGGGTCTCTCCCTATACGGTATCGGGGGTCTCCCACCTAAACTCTCCCTATATTGGTATCAGGGTCTCCCACCTAACCTCCCCCTATACTGGTATCAGGGTCTCCCACCTAACCTCTCCCTATATTGGTATCAGGGTCTCCCACCTAACCTCCCCCTATACTGGTATCAGGGTCTCCCACCTAACCTCCCCCTATACTGGTATCGGGGGTCTCCCACCTAACCTCTCCCTATACTGGTATCAGGGTCTCCCACCAAACCTCTCCCTATACTGGTATCAGGGTATCCCACCAAACCTCTCCCTATACTGGTATCAGGGTCTCCCACCTAACCTCCCCCTATACTGGTATCGGGGGTCTCCCACCACACCTCTCCCTATACTGGTATCAGGGTCTCCCACCTAAGCTCCCCCTATACTGGTATCAGGGTCTCCCACCTAACCTCCCCCTATACTGGTATCAGGGTCTCCCACCTAACCTCCCCCTATACTGGTATCGGGGGTCTCCCACCTAACCTCCCCCTATACTGGTATCAGGGTCTCCCACCTAACCTCCCCCTATACTGGTATAAGGGTCTCCCACCTGACCTCCCCCTATACTGGTATAAGGGTCTCCCACCTAACCTCCCCCTATACTGGTATCAGGGTCTCCCACCTAACCTCCCCCTATACTGGTATCAGGGTCTCCCACCTGACCTCCCCCTATACTGGTATAAGGGTCTCCCACCTGATCTCCCCCTATACTGGTATCGGGGGTCTCCCACCTGACCTCTCCCTATACTGGTATCAGGGTCTCCCACCTAACCTCCCCCTACACTGATATCAGGGTCTCCCACCTAACCTCTCCCTATACTGGTATCAGGGTCTCCCACCTAACCTCCCCCTATACTGGTATCAGGGTCTCCCACCTAACGTCCCCCTATACTGGTATCGGGGGTCTCCCACCTGACTTCCCCCTATACTGGTATCAGGGTCTCCCACCTAACCTCCCCCTATACTGGTATCAGGGTCTCCCGCCTGACCTCTCCCTACATTGGTATCAGAGTTCTCACTCTAAACCTGAAAGCACATCAAAGCAATCTCTGTTTTAAGGAAAATAAAGGAAATTAGAGCTGACTCTGTGGAATTGGTGCTGCAATGAGCTATGAATCTGATTAACCATGTATTGATCCATATACATGGAAGTGGGGACTGAACGTACATCCCTCTGACTCGGGAGCGAGAGGGCTACTAGCAGAGCCAAAGTAGCATCTTAAATTCTAATGAGTTCATAATAAATTCTGCACAGATTGTATATCAGACGCTTTCACAGTGCCAACATCTCATGCTAAAAGAATCTCGGGTTTAAAGTACTGTAGCAACAACTTGTGCTTTAAATGTGACGGTTAATAGTGAGCGGGAGAAGAAGGAAACCATATAACTTCTTGTGCAAGTACAATGAACCGGTTTATAACCGTGCGAGCAATGGTATTAATATACAAACTGGGTTTGTTTATAATAATGGACATTAGATAATGTTTTGAACCCATCAGAATTGCACAGCTGCAGAAAATGTTCGGTTTTCTGTACTAACAGTCTTCCCCCATACTGTTCCATTAACTGTCCATCTATCAGACTGTTTAGTTGCTGGTGCACTGCTGAAGTTGCCGAAGCAGTGAGCCTGCTGTGACTGTCAGCGCTTCTCTCCTTAACAGAATTTCCATCTGGGTCAATAGCTCAGTGGGCATCAGATACACCACAAATACCTAAAAAGAGGAACCCTATAAAAATAGTCAAATGGAAACAAAATCATTCCAGAGGGAAACATTCGCTGAGTATTTTTCTAAAGTTTGTGGGGGAAAGGCCAAGCGAGCTCTTAGTTTTAACTATTTAGTTGTGTGTTTGAAGTGTGCATAAAAACAGAGTGACCTAATTAAAACAATGCCTGACCACCTCAATTCTCAGGTCGACAGAAACCCCACGCTCAAAACAACTGGATTGGATTGCATTGTACAATCTAATAAAGATCACTTATCTAACATCAAATCGTCTTTAAGAATTTTGAACAGATATTTAATTCCAATGTCAAAATTCGGTGATCCAATTTCTCATCTTCTTGCCCACACTATTAAATCGAATCTTACCATCGTAGAAACGTACAACTTAAAAGGAGGCCATTTGGCCCGCCGTGCCTGTGCCGGCTCTTTGAAAGAGCAATCGTGCTTAGCCCCACATCCCCACTTTTTGTCCGTAACCCTGAAAGTTCCTCGTCCTCAAGCACTCCAACTGATGGCTAAACCAGCAAGACTGGGGTAAGCTGAAGCTGGGACTTTCCAATCTTTGTGGGAGACTACTACCATTTTAAACAGTATTCATCCACAAGTCCCTCAGCACAGCTGAAACACTGTCTGTTTTACAAATGAAAACTTATTACCAGTGGAGGTATGTCATTTTACCAGAACAGTGCCCCTTCATCATAGAATCATAGAACAGTACAGCACAGAAGGAGGCCATTGAGCCCGTCGAGTCTGCGCTGGCCCTATCAAAGAGCAGTTAGTCCCACTCCCCCCGCTCTTTCCCTACATCCCTGCAATTGTTTCTCCTTTAAGTATTTATCCAATCCCCTTTTGAAGGCTACTGTTGAATCTGTATCCACCATCCTATCAGACAATGCATTCCAAATCCTAACCACTCATTGTGTAAAAAGTTTTCCCTCGTGTTGCCTCTGGTTCTTTTGCCAATCACCTTAAATCTGTGTCCTCTGGTTACCGACCCTTCAGCCATTGGAACCAGTTTCTCTTTATTTACCCAATCTAAACCATTCATAATTTTACACACTACCATCAAATCTCCTCTTAACAACCCCAGCTTCTCCATTCTATCCACATAACTGTAATCCCTCATCCCTGGATCCATTCTAGTAAATCTCTTCTGTATCCTCTCCAAAGCCTTCACGTCCTTCCTAAAGTGTGGTGCCCAGAATAGGCCAGTTGGGCCAAACTAATGTTTTATACAAATTTAGCATAACTTCCTGGCTTTTGCACTCTTTATGCCTCTATTTATAAAGCCCATTGTCATGTATTCAACTATCAGTGTTAACCATGTATAAGCTGACCTAAGTTGTACACCTTGAGAACATTGACCACAAGGGGGTAAACTTGTGGGAGACACTCCTAACCTGGACTTTCGGGTATAAAAGGGGAAGCTCCACCCACCTTCATCACGAGGTCTTGGTAATAAAGGTAACTGGTCACAGAGTGACCTTCTCTCAAGTATGGGCCTCGTGTGCATCTATACTGTAAGGACATATCATTGGGATTTAAACCAAGCGAGCATGCCCACCAGCAGCACAGAAGAGAGGTACTGTGTTGGTGATGATTGGGACGACTTTATTGAGAGACTACAGCAAAATTTTGTCACTAAGGAATGGTTGGGACAGGATTCGGCCGACAAACGCAGGGCTCATCTCCTGACGGTTTGTGGATGCAGAACGTACTCCCTGACGAAGGACCTTCTAGCGCCAGAGAAGCCGGCGGACAAGACGTTCGAAGAGCTCAGTAAGTTGATCGGGGAACACCTTAAACCGGCGAGCAGCATGCACATGGCGAGACATCGGTTTTACATGCACCAGCGGCGAGAAGGGCAAAGCGTTCCTGACTTCGTGGCAGATCTCCAGCAACTGGCGAGCCTATGTAAGTTCACAGATGCATGCAGCGCGGAGATGCTACGAGACTTTTTTATTGAGGGCATCGGGCACGCTGGGGTTTTCAGGAAACTGATTGAGACCAAAGACTTGACCCTGGAAGCGGCGGCTATGATAGCCCAGATAATTATCTCAGGGGAGGAAGAGACCAGAATGATGTATGACAAAAATCTTGGCTCAAATGCAACAAATGACCAGGGAGTCAACATTGTTAACGCGGCACACAGTTCTCTAGGCAGACAAGGGCAATCGGACATGCCCCAGCATGTAGTCGAACCCAAAGGGGGAATTCAACAAAGACAATGGCTAGCTGAACGGTGATTCATGCCATCGCAATGGACAATGCAGCCAATAATGGGGCCATCAACATCTGTTAATGGTGTGCTTAAGGACAGTTACAGAGACAGTCAGAGACGATCGACTGGTAATGGACCTTTTGTTTCCAACAACGGCTCATGTTGGAGGTGTGGAGGCAAACACCCGGCCAGAGCTTGCAGGTATCAGCAATATACCTGCAGAAACTGTAACGTCAGCGGTCACTTGGAGCGTATGTGCAGGAAGCCTGCAGCCAGGTTGATGTATGAGGAGGACGGACCCGATGTAAGTCCTACGAGGCCAAATGAATACTGGGGGAAATCGCTGGAAGCTGAAGTTCAGCGAGTTCATGTGGAGCACATATACCAGGACGCCACCGATAATGATGAAAGTGCTCCACAATGGCATCCCAGTATTAATGGAGCTAGACACAGGGGCCAGCCAGTCCCCAATGAGTATCAAACAGTTCGAAAGGTTGTGGGTGTCCAAGGCCAGGAGGCCAAAATTATTGCCGATTGACGCACAGCTAAGGACATATACAAAGGAAATCATTCTGGTGCTAGGCAGCACCACGGTAGTCATGACCCACAAAGATTCGGAGAACAGGTTGCCACTCTGGATTGTCCCAGGGGATGGTCCCGCACTACTGGGGAGGAGTGGGCTTGCTGTCATGAACTGGAAATGGGGCGATGTCAATGCAATTTCCTCTGTGGAGCGAGTATCATGCTCACAGGTACTGGACAAATTTGACTCATTATTTCAATCCGGCATCGGCACTTTCATTGGGGCCAAGGTAGTGATTCACATAAACCCGGACGCCAGGCCAATATACCACAAGGCCAGAGCGGTGCCGTACGTGATGCAGGAAAAGATAGAATGCGAATTGGACCGCCTGCTGAGGGAAGGCATCATCTCGCCAGTCGAATTCAGTGACTGGGCGAGCCCGATCGTGCCGGTGCTCAAGGCGGATGGGTCGGTCAGGATACGTGGTGATTACAAGGCCGCCATCAATCGAGTGTCACTCCAAGACCAGTACCCGCTACCGAGAGCGGAAGACCTCTTTGCGACGCTATCCGGTGGCAAACTTTTTTCAAAATTAGACCTGACCTCAGCTTACATGACCCAGGAGCTGGCGAGTGAGTCGAAGAAGCTGACCATCATCACGACACACAAGGGATTGTTTGAGTATAACAGATGTCCATTCGGGACTCGTTCGGCCGCCGCGATCTTGCAGCGAAATATGGAAAGCCTCCTCAGGTCAATTCCAAGGTCAGTGGTTTTTCAAGACGAAATCCTCATCACGGGTCGCGATACTGAAGAACACCTCCACAACCTGGAGGAGGTGCTACACAGACTGGACCGGGTAGGGCTGTGACTGAAAAAGGCAAAGTGCATCTTCTTAGCTCCAGAGGTAGAATTCCTGAGGATGAGGGTAGCAGCAGACGGGATCAGACCTACTGCGTCCAAAGCGGAAGTGATCCAGAGAGCACCCAGACCCCGTAATACGATGGAGCTGCGTTCGTTCCTGGGGCTCCTGAACTATTTTGGTAACTTTCTTCCCAAATTGAGCACGCTGTTAGAGCCACTACACGTGCTCCTATGCAAAGGTCGTGATTGGGTCTGGGGGGACAGCCAGCAAAGGGCTTTTGATAGAGCACGCAATTTGTTATGCTCCAACAAACTGTTAACGTTATATGACCCGTGTAAGAAACTAGTTTTAACGTGTAATGCGTCGTCCTATGGGGTCAGGTGTGTGTTGCAGCATGTGAATGCCAATGGTCAGTTACAGCCGGTAGCTTCTGCCTCCAGAAATCTGTCCCAGGCAGAAAGAGGCGACGGGATGGTAGAAAAGGAAGTGCTAGCATGTGTATATGCAGTAAAAAAAAATGCACCAGTACCTGTTTGGCAGGAAATTTGAGCTGGAGACAGATCACAAACCCCTAACGTCCCTTTTGGCTGACAACAAGGCCATAAATGCGAAAGCATCAGCCTGCATACAGAGGTGGGCACTCATGTTAGCCGCCTATGACTACACAATTCGGCACAGACCGGGCACTGAAAACTGCGCCAATGCACTCAGCAGGCTCCCACTAGCCACCACTGAGGGGACTACCGAGCATGGTGCTGAGATGGTCATGGCTGTTGAAGCTTTCGAAAGCGAAGGCTCACCTGTGACAGCCTGTCAGATTAAAGTCTGGACAAATAAAGACCCGCTACTGTCTTTAGTTAAGAAATGTGTCCTGAATGGGGGCTGGGCAGCCACGTACGGGGCACGCCCTGAGGAATTTAAACCATTTCATAGGCACAAGGATGAACTCTCGATTCAGGCTGATTGCCTACTGTGGGGAAACTGAGTCGTCATGCCCCAGATTGGCAGAGAAGTGTTTATCAGAGAACTTCTAAAATGAGCACCCGGGCATTGTCATGATGAAGGCAATTGCCAGGTCACACGTTTGGTGGCAATGGATAGATGCAGACCTGGAACTTTGTGTTCGCAGGTGCAACACGTGTGCTCAGCTGGGCAACGCACCCAGGGAAGCCACCCTTAGCCCTTGGTCCTGGCCCGCCAAGTCATGGTCACACATTCATGTGGACTATGCAGGTCCTTTCATGGGAAAAATGTTTTTGGTTGTAGTAGACGCCTACTCCAAATGGATTGAGTGTGCCATTTTAAATTCAAGCACATCCTCTGCCACGGTAGAAAGTCTACGGGCAAGGTTCGCCGCCCATGATCTACCAGATGTCTTTGTCAGCGACAATGGCCCGTGCTTCACAAGCACTGAATTCCAGGACTTCGTGGCAGGCAACGGAATCAACCATGACAGAATGGCACTGTTCAAGCCGGCCTCAAATGGCCAGGCGGAACGAGCAGTGCAGATAATCAAACAGGGGATGCTCAGAATCCAAGGGGGTTCCCTACAAAGCCGCTTATCACGCCTCCTGTTGGCCAATAGATCCCGACCACACTCGCTCACAGGGGTTCCACCCGCAGAGCTGCTAATGAAAAGGACGCTCAAGACCAGGTTATCCCTTATACACCCTACTATGAAAGAAATTGTTGAGAGCAGGCGTTAGTCACAATGTGACTACCACCACAGGAATGCGAGGGCGCGATGTATTGATGTCAATTACCTTGTTTTTGTCCTTAATTACGCTGCAGGGCCCAAATAGCTTGCAGGCACTGTGATTGCCAAAGAGGGGAAAAGGGTTTTGGTAGTTAAACTTACCAATGGACAAATCTGCCGCAAACACGTGGATCAAACTAAAAGGAGATTTAGCAACCCCATAGAAGAAGCAGAGGAAGAACACGATGTAGAGTTCACTCCACCACAGGTGACCGAACACCAGAACCAAGTGGAGGAGAGCCCAATCACTGTGGGCAGTCCGGACAGGCCTGAGGCACCGCAAACATCAGACACTCAGGCCAGCGCCCAACAACTGGAGCCCCAACTCAGGCGCTCTACAAGGGAGCATAAACCAACAGAGAGACTTAACCTGTGATTCCAATAAGACTTTGGGGGGTGGAGGTGATGTCATGTATTCAACTATCATTGTAACCCATGTATAAGCTGACCTAAGTTGTACACCTTGAGAACATTGACCACAAGCGAGCGAACTTGTGGGAGACACTCCTAACCTGGTCTCTCAGGTATAAAAGGGGAGGCTCCACCCACCTTCATCACTTGAGGTCTTGGTAATAAAGGTAACTGGTCACAGAGTGACCTTCTCTCAAGTATGGGCCTCGTGTGCATCTATACCGTATAGTAAGGACATATCACTCATGGTGCCATAAGCTTTATTAACTGCTTTGTTAACCTGTCCAGCCATCTTCAAAGAACTGTGCACAAAGACCCCATATCTCTCTGTTCATACACCCCCTTTAAAATTGTACCATTTAGCTTGTATTGTGTCTCCTCATTCTTCCGACCAAAATGTATAACCTCACATTTTTCTGTTTTCACATTTTTATTGTAATTGAAATATGGATAAAACTGCCTGAAAGCATGATGGAGGCAGATTCATAAGAAATAGGAGCAAGAGTAGGCCATTCGGCCCCTTGAGCCTGCTCTGCCATTCACTGAGATCATGGCTGATCTTCTACTTCAACTCCATTTTCATAAGAACATAAGAACTAGGAACAGGTGTAGGCCATATGGCCCCTCGAGCCTGCTTTGCCATTCAATAAGATCATGGCTGATCTGATCATGGACTCAGCTCCACTTCCCCGCCCGCTGCCCATAACCCCCTTATCCCCTTAGCGTTTAAGAAACTGTCTATTTCTGTCTTAAATTTATTCAATGTTTCAATGTCCCAGCTTCCACAGCTCTCTGAGGTAGCAAATTCCACAGATTTTCTTCTCTGAGGGAAGAATTTCTCCTTATCTCTGTTTTAAATGTGCAGCCCTTTATTCTAAGATCATGCCCCCTAGTTCTAGTCTCCCCTATCAGTGGAACCATCCTCTCTGCATCCACCTTTTCAAGCCATTTCTTATACGTTTCGATAAGATCACCTCTCATTCTTCTGAATTCCAGTGATTAGAGGCCCAACCGACTCAACCTTTCCTCAAAGTCAACCCCCTCATCACATGAATTAATGTAGTGAACCTTCTCTGAACTGCCTCCAAAGCAGGTATATCCTTTCGTAAACATGGAAACCAAAACTGCACGCAATATTCCAGGTGTGGCCTCATCAATACCTTGTATAGCTGTAGTAAGACTTCCCTGCTTTTATGCTCCATCCCCTTTGCAATAAAGGCCAAGATACCATTGGCCTTCCTGATCACTTGCTGTAACTGCATACTATCCTTTTGTGTTTCATGCACAAGTACCTCCAGGTCCCGCTGTACTGCGGCACTTTGCAATCTTTTTCCATTTAATTTTTTGATTTTTTTTCTGCCAAAGTGCATGAGCTCACACTTTTCAAGATTATACTCCATCTGCCAAATTTTTGCCCACTCACTTAGCCTGTCTATGTCCTTTTGTAGATTTTTTGTGTCCTCCTCACACAAACTTTTCCTCCCATCTTTGTATCATCAGCAAACTTGGCTACGTTACTTCCCTTCTTCCAAGTCGTTAATATAGATTGTAAATAGTTGGGGTCCCAGCACTGATCCCTGCGTCACCCCACTAGTTACTGGTTGCCAACCAGAGAATGAACCATTTATCCCGACTCTCTGTTCTCTGTTAGTTAGCTAATTCTCTATACATGCCAATTCTCTATCCATGCTAATATGAGGTTGGGGACAGCATCAAACAAGAAATTAGGGTGCTGGGACCCCAACTATTTACAATCTATATTAACGACTTGGAAGAAGGGAAGTAACGTAGCCAAGTTTGCTGATGATACAAAGATGGGAGGAAAAGTTTGTGTGAGGAGGACACAAAAAATCTACAAAAGGACATAGACAGGCTAAGTGAGTGGGCAAAAATTTGGCAGATGGAGTATAATCTTGGAAAGTGTGAGCTCATGCACTTTGGCAGAAAAAAAATCAAAAGTTCAGCAATTATCATGGGCGACTTTAATCTACATATTGATTGGGATAACCAAACTGGTAGCAATGCGGTGGAGCAGGATTTCCTGGAGTGCATTAGGGATGGTTTTCTAGACCAATATGTCGAGGAACCAACTAGAGGGCTGGCCATCCTAGACTGGGTGATGTGTAATGAGAAAGGGCTAATTAGCAATCTTGTTGTGCGAAGCCCCTTGGGGAAGAGTGGCCATAATATGGTAGAATTCTTTATTAAGATGGAGAGCAACACAGATAATTCAGAGACTAGGGTCCTGAACTTAAGTAAAGGTAACTTTGATGGTATGAGACGTGAATTGGCTAGAATACACTGGCGAGTGATACTTAAAGGGTTGACGGTGGATAGGCAATGGCAAATGTTTAAATATCACATGGATGAACTTCAACAATTGTACATCCCTGTCTGGAGTAAAAATGAAATGTGGAAGGTGGCTAACAAGGGAAATTAAGGATAGTGTTAAATCCAAGGAAGAGGGATATAAATTGGCCAAAAAAAGCAGCAAACCTGAGGACTGGGAGAATTTTATAATACAGCAGAGGAAGACAAAGGGTTTAATTAGGACGGGGAAAATAGAGTATGAGAGGAAGCTTGCTCGGAACATAAAAACTGACTGCAAAAGCTTCAATAGATATGTGAAGAGAAAAAGATTAGTGAAAACAAACGTAGGTCCCTTGCAGTCGGATTCAGGTAAATTTATAATGGGGAACAAAGAAATGGCGGACCAGCTAAACAAATACTTTGGTTCTGTCTTCACGAAGGAAGACACAAATAACCTTCTGGAAATACTAGGGGACCGAGGGTCTAGTGAGAAGGAGGAACTGAAGGATATCCTTATTAGGCGGGAAATTGTGTTGGGGAAATTGATGGGATTGAAGGCAGATAAATCACCGGGGCCTGATGATCTGCATCCCAAAGTACTTATAGAAGTAACCCTAGAAATAGTGGATGCATTGGTGATCATTTTCCACTATCGACTCTGGATCAGTTCCTATGGACTGGAGGGTAGCTAATGTAACACCACTTTTTAAGAAAGGATGGAGAGAGAAAACAGGTAATTATAGACTGGTTAGCCTGACATCGGTAGTGGGGAAAATGTTGGAATCAATTATTAAAGATGAAATAGCAGCACATTTGGAAAGCAGTGATGGGATTGGTCCAAGTCAGCCTGGGTTTATGAAAGGGGAATCATGCTTGACAAATCTTCTCGAATTTTTTGAGGATGTAACTGATAGAGTGAACAAGGGAGAACCAGTAGATGTGGTCTATTTGGACTTTCAAAAGGCTTTTGGCAAGGTCCCACACAAGAGATTGGTGTGCAAAATTAAAGCGCATGGTATTGGGGGTAAAGTACTGATGTGGTTAGAGAACTGGATGGCAGACAGGAAGCAGAGAGTCGGGATAAACAGGTTCTTTTCAGAATGGCAGGCAGTGATTAGTGGGGTGCCGCAGGGCTCAGTGCTGGGACCCCAGCTCTTTACAATATACATTAATGATTTGGATGAGGGAATTGAGTGTAATATCTCCAAGTTTGCAGATGACACTAAGCTGTGTGGCGGTGTGAGCTGTGAGGAGGACACTAAAAGGCTGCAGGCTGACTTGGACAGGTTAGGTGAGTGGGCAAATGCATGGCAGATGCAGTATAATGTGGATAAATGTGAGGTTATCCACTTTGGTGGCAAAAACATGAAGGCAGAATATTATCTGAATGGCGGCAGATTAGGAAAAGGGGAGGTGCAACGAGCCCTGGGTGTCATGGTACATCAGTCATTGAAAGTTGGCATGCAGGTACAGCAGGTGGTGAAGAAGGCAAATGGTATGTTGGCCTTCATAGCTAGGGGATTTGAGTATAGGAGCAGGGAGGTCTTACTGCAGTTGTACAGGGCCTTAGTGAGGCCTCACCTGGAATATTATGTTCAGTTTTGGTCTCCTAATCTGAGGAAGGTTGTTCTTGCTATTGAGGGAGTGCAGCAAAGGTTTACCAGACGGATTCCCGGGATGGCAGGACTGACATATGAGGAGAGACTGGATCGACTGGGCCTGTAGTCACTGGAGTTTAGAAGGATGAGAAGGGATCTCATAGAAACAGATAAAATTCTGATAGGACTGGACAGGTTAGATGCAGGAAGAATGTTCCCGATGTTGGGGAAGTCCAAAACGAGGGGACACAGTCTAAGGATAAGGGGTAAGCCATTTAGGACTGAGATGAGGAGAAACTTCTTCACTCAGAGAGTTTTAACCTGTGGAATTCCCGACCGCAGAGAGTTGTTGATGCCAGTTCATTGGATATATTCAAGAGGGAGTTAGATATGGCCCTTACGGCTAAAGGGATCGAGGGGTTTGGAGAGAAAGTGGGAAAGGGGTACAGAGGTGAATGATCAGCCATGATTTTAATGAATGGTGGTGCAGGCTCGAAGGGCTGAATGGCCTACTCCTGCACCTAATTTCTATGTTTCTACGTTTCTATTACCCCCAACCCCGTGAACTTTTAACTTGTGCAGTAATCTTTTATGTGGCACCTTGTCAAATGCCTTTTGGATATCCAAATATACCACATCCGCTGGTTCCCCTTTATCTACCCTGTTCGTTACATCCTCAAAGAACTCCAGAAAATTTGTCAAACATGACTTCCCCTTCATCAATCCATGCTGACTCTGCCTGACGAATTTTGCTTTCCAAATGTCCTGCTATGCTTCTTTAATAATGGACTCCAACATCTTCCCAACCTCAGATGTTAGGCTAACTGGTCTATAGTTTCCTGCTTTTTGTCTGCCTCCTTTTTTAAATAGGGGCATTATATTTGCAGTTTTCCAATCTGCTGGGACCTCCCCAGAATCCAGGGAATTTTGGTAAATTACAACCAGTGCATCCACTATCACTGCCGCTACTTCTCTTAAGACCCTAGGATGCAAGCCATCAGGTCCAGGGGATTTATTTGCCTTTAGTCCCATTATCTTACTGAGTACCACCTCCTTAGTGATTGTGATTGTGTTAAGTTTCTTCCCCCCCACCCCACCCCAATTAGCCCCTTGACTATCCACTGTCGGAATATTGTTAGTGTTCTTTACCGTAAAGACTGATACAAAATATTTGTTCAGAGTTTCTGCCATCTCCATGTTCCCCATTACTAATTCCGCAGTCTCGTCCTCTAAGGGACCAACAATTACTTTAGCCACCCTTTTCCTTTTTATATACCTATAGAAACACTTGCTATCTGTTTTTATATTTAGCGCTAGTTCACTTTCATAGCCTATCTTCCCTTAATCAATTTTTAGTCGTTCTTTGCTGCTTTTAAAAATTTCCCAGTCTTCTTTCTCCCACTAGTTCTGGCCACTTTGTATGCCCTTGGTTTTAATTGGATACCATCCTTTATTTCTTTAGTTCGCCACGGATGGCTATCTTTTCTCTTACACCCTTTCCTCCTCACTGGAATATATTTTTCTTGAGAGTTGTGAAATATTTCCTTAAATGTACACCACTGTTCATCAACCGTCCTACACTTTAATCTATTTTCCCAGTCCACTTCACCCAACTCTGCCCTCATACCTTTAAGCTTAGTACGAAAGAGATCCAACTTTCTCACCCTCTATCTTGGGGAGCATTGGAGGCAAGACCAGGAGAGGATGCAAGAGGCAGGAGCTTTAAAAGAGCAGCAGGACGGGAGCAGGGAGACAAAGCCGCCAAAAGGGAGCAAGATGGGTGGAGACGCGCCATTGTTCCAACGAGAGAAGAAACGGGGAGCAAGGGTCAGCGATGGAGGTGAGACCGAAGGGAGTGGCACTGTTAGAGAAACCATGTTAGCAGGAGGACTCTCTAAGGGAGATTATGTATCTAATGGGGAACAGGGACAGGAGATTACAGAAGAGCTGAGAGTGAGGAGTCAGAGGAGGATGGAGACATGGAATTGGTGGGTGGGGGGCATTATGGGGAAAGGGAAAGGTTAGTGAGGGGCAGAAGGAGGGAGAATGGGCAGTTCCGCGGCCTAAATTTAATGTAAGGAAGGGGCTGAAACTGCAGGGAAAGTTCAAACAGGAGGTGAAAAAGAGCCGGAGGCTGCAGGAGAAAGCAACAGCTTCCCAAAAGGTTGAGAAGGAGCATGAGAGGAGGGAAGGGGCAGAGATTAAATGATGATGGGGGTATTATCAGACACACTTCTTTTATTCGGAGCAATGATTACATTGGTTTCGGTTAATGTGAATGGACTGAGGGGGTAGAAGAAATTGCAGCAGTTGTTACAGTGTTTTAAAGGCACTGACCTGTTGTGTCTGCATCCTTTTAGGATGAGGATATCCTAGAAAGAGTTCAGAATGTGTGAAAGGGTGAAGTATTTGCAAGTTGCGCAAATAATAATCGTAGAGGGGTGGCTGTTTCAGTGAGTTTGTCCATAAAAGAGAACGTTGCATTGGTGGGCAAGGACACTGAGGGGAGATTTTTACAGCTAAAGGTACAAATGGATGAATTGAATTGTGATCTCTTTAATATCTATGCGGCGAATGGCCATTGCAAGCAGCGTAGTTTTTTTGGTGGTTATTCACAGAAGTGTCGGAGGCGAAAAACCCTTGTAAAGTGGGGAATTTTAATGTATCTTTATCTCGGATGACCATTTCAGCCCAGATGACCTTTAAGGATGATAACTCCAGCGAGATGTTTGTAAAAATGATGGCAAATTTAAATTTGAGAGACTTATGGAGGGATCGGAACCCCATAAAAAGGGAGTTCTCCAGAAGAGGTTGTGTGAATGATGTTTTAAAACAGTGCCGAATACATTTTGTGTTAATGCGGGAAGGGTTAAGTTCTGAGGTGATGGAGATTTATTATAAAAATGTATTTTTTAGTGACCACTCAGCTTTGGTTCTTAAAATTAGGAACAGAGGGTCCAGGGATGTGGATTTTAAACAATCAGTACCTGAAAGAAATTGCTTTTAAAGAAGGGATTTTAAATATAATAAAGAATGCGCAGAAGGAACCTTTCTTCTTGAAAGAAAAATGAGTTTGGTGAGACAATTTCAAATATGAGGTCAAAGTTTTTTCATAGAAACATAGAAACATAGAAAATAGGTGCCAGGAGTAGGCCATTCGGCCCTTCGAGCCTGCACCGCCATTCAATGAGTTCATGGCTGAACATGCAACTTCAGTACCCCATTCCTGCTTTCTCGCCATACCCCTTGATCCCCCTAGTAGTCAGGACTACATCTAACTCCTTTTTTAATATATTTAGTGAATTGGCCTCAACAACTTTCTGTGGTAGAGAATTCCACAGGTTCACCACTCTCTGGATAAAGAAGTTTCTCGTCATCTCGGCCCTAAATGGCTTACCCCTTATCCTTAGACTGTGACCCCTGGTTCTGGACTTCCCCAACATTGGGAACATTCTTCCTGCATCTAACCTGTCTAAACCCGTCAGAACCTTAAACGTTTCTATGAGATCCCCTCTCATTCTTCTGAACTCCAGTGAATACAAGCCCAGCTGATCCAGTCTTTCTTGATATGTCAGTCCCGCCATCCCGGGAATCAGTCTGGTGAACCTTCGCTGCACTCCCTCAATAGCAAGAATGTCTTTCCTCAAGTTAAGAGACCCAAACTGTACACAATACTCCAGGTGTGGCCTCACCAAGGCCCTGTACAACTGTACTAACAGCTCCCTGCCCCGTACTCAAATCCCCTCGCTATGAAGGCCAACATGCCATTTGCTTTCTTAACCGCCTGCTGTAGCTGCATGCCAACCTTCAATGACTGATGTACCATGACACCCAGGTCTCGTTGCACCTTCCCTTTTCCTAATCTGTCACCATTCAGATAATATTCTGCCTTCATGTTTTTACCACCAAAGTGGATAACCTCACATTTATCCACATTATACTTCATCTGCCATGCATTTGCCCACTCACCTAACCTATCCGAGTCACTCTGCAGCCTCATAGCATCCTCCTCGCAGCTCACACTGCCACCCAACTTAGTGTCATCTGCAAATTTGGAGATACTACATTTAATCCCCTCGTCTAAATCATTAATGTACAATTTAACAGCTGGGGCCCCAGCACAGAACCTTGCGGTACCCCACTAGTCACTGCCTGCCATTCTGAAAGGGACCCATTTACTCCTACTCTTTGCTTCCTGTCTGCCAACCAGTTATCAATCCACATCAGCACACTACCCCCAATCCCATGTGCTTTAACTTTGCACATTAATCTCTTGTGTTGGACCTTGTCGAAAGCCTTCTGAAAGTCCAAATACACCACATCAACTGGTTCTCCCTTGTCCACTCTACTGAAAACATCCTCAAAAAATTCCAGAAGATTTGTCAAGCATGATTTCCCTTTCACAAATCCATGCTGACTTGGACCTATCATGTCACCTCTTTCCAAATGCGCTGCTATGACATCCTTAATAATTGATTCCAACATTTTACCCACTACCGATGTCAGGCTGACCGGTCTATAATTCCCTGTTTTCTCTCTCCCTCCTTTTTTTAAAAGTGGGGTTACATTGGCTACCCTCCACTCGATAGGAACTGATCCAGAGTCAATGGAATGTTGGAAAATGACTGTCAATGCATCCGCTATTTCCAAGGCCACCTCCTTAAGTACTCTGGGATGCAGACCATCAGTCCCTGGGGATTGATTGGCCTTCAATCCCATCAATTTCCCGACTAATAAGGATTTCCCTCAGTTCCTCCTTCTTACTAGACCCTCTGACCTCTTTTATATCCGTAAGTTTGTTTGTATCCTCCTTAGTGAATACCGAACCAAAGTACTTGTTCAATTGGTCTGCCATTTCTTTGTTCCCAGTTATGTTCCCCTGATTCTGACTGCAGGGGACCTACGTTTGTCTTTACTAACCTTTTTCTCTTTACATATCTATAGAAGTTTTTGCAGTCCGTCTTAATGTTCCCTGCAAGCTTCCTCTCGTACTCCATTTTCCCTGCCCTAATCAAACCCTTTGTCCTCCTCTGCTGAGTTCTAAATTTCTCCCAGTCCCCGGGTTCGCTGCTATTTCTGGCCAATTTGTATGCCACTTCCTTGGCTTTAATACTATCCCTGATTTCCCTTGATAGCCACGGTTGAGCCACCTTCCCTTTTTTATTTTTATGCCAGACAGGGATGTACAATTGTTGTAGTTCATCCATGCGGTCTCTAAATGTCTGCCATTGCCCATCCACTGTCAACCCCTTAAGTATCATTCGCCAATCTATCCTAGCCAATTCACACCTCATACCTTCAAAGTTACCCTCTTTAAGTTCTGGACCATGGTCTCTGAATTAACTGTTTCATTCTCTATCCTAATGTAGAATTCCACCATATTATGGTCACTCTTCCCCAAGGGGCCTCGCACAACGAGATTACTAATTAATCCTCTCTCATTACACAACACCCAGTCTAAGATGGCCTCCCCCCTAGTTGGTTCCTCAACATATTGGTCTAGAAAACCATCCCTTATGCACTCCAGGAAATCCTCCTCCACCATGTTGCTTCCAGTTTGGTTCGCCCAATCTATATGCATATTAAAGTCACCCATGATAACTGCTGCACCTTTATTGCATGCACCCCTAATTTCCTGTTTGATGCCCTCCCCAACATCACTACTACTGATTTGGAGGTCTGTACACAACTCCCACTAATGTTTTTCGCCCTTTGGTGTTCTGCAGCTCTACCCATATAGATTCCACATCATTCAAGCTAATGTCCTTCCTAACTATTGCATTAATCTCCTCTGTAACCAGCAATGCTACTCCACCTCCTTTTCCTTTTATTCTATCCTTCCTGAATGTTGAATACCCTTGGATGTTGAGTTCCCAGCCCTGATCATCCTGGAGCCACGTCTCTGTAATCCCAATCACATTATATCTGTTAACATCTATTTGCACAGTTAATTCATCCATCTTATTACGGATACTCCTTGCATTGAGACACAAAGCCTTCAGGCTTGTTTTTTTAACACCCTTTGTCCTTTTAGAATTATGACGTAGTGTGGCCCTTTTTGTTTACTCGGCCTTCCACTATTGCTTTTTACCTTTCTACCATCTGTTTCTGACTCCATATTACTTCGCCCTGTCTCACTGCATAGGTTCCCATCCCCCTGCCATATTAGTTTAAACACACCCGAACTGCATTAGCAAATGTTACCCCCAGGACATCAGTTCCAGTCCTGCCCAAGTGCAGACCGTCCCTTTTGTACAGGTCCCACTTCCCCCAGAACTGGTTCCAATGTCCCAGGAATTTGAATCCCTCCCTCTTGCACCACTGCTCAAGCCAGGTATTTATTCTAACTATCCTGCTATTCCTACTCTGATTAGCACGTGGCACTGGTAGCAATCCAGAGATTACTACATTTGAGGTCCTACTTTTTAATTTAACTCCTAGCTCCCTAAATTCAGCTTGTAGGACCTCTTCCCGCTTCTTACCTATATTGTTGGTACCTACATGTACCACGACAACTGGCTGTTCACCCTCCCTCTCCAGAATGCTCTGCAGCCGCTCCGAGACTTCCGTGACCCTTGCACCAGGGAAGTAACATACCATCCTGAAGTCTCAGTTGCAGCCGCAGAAACTCCTATCTATTCCCCTTACAATAGAGTTCCCTATCACTATAGCTCTCCCACTCTTTTTCCCACCCTTCTGTTCAGCAGAGCCACCCATGGTGCCATGAACCTGGCTGCTGCTGGTAAGTCATCTCCCCGAACAGTATCCAAAACGGTATATCTGTTTGAAGGGAGATGACCGCAGGGGACTCTTGCACTACCTTCCTGCTCTTGCCTTGTCTCTTGGTCACCCACTCACTATCTGTCCTAACCCTTACTTACAGTGTGACCAACTCACTAAATGTGCTATCCACAATATTCTCAGCATCGCGCATGCTCCAGAGTGAGTCCATCCGCAGCTCCAGTGCCGTCATGCGGTCTGTCAGGAGCTGCAGCTGGACACACTTCCCGCACACATAGTAGTCAGGGACAAGCATCCCTGACTTCCCATATGGCACAGGAGGAGCATGACATGGGTCCGAGCTCTCCTGCCATGACTTAACCCTTAAATTAATTTACTTACTAAAATTTACTTAAACACCAAACAGCTACTTAGTAGTTCGCTGCCAATTAAACCAATCTAAAAGTCAGTCTAAAAGAGAGTTATACTTACCAGTCGAACAGCCAACCACTTACCAGTTTGGCTGTGACGCCACCTCTCGATTTCACACCCCTCTATCTTTGTCTGCAGCTGGTTGGGCTGGTCTCTGGGCCTTCATCTCCTACTCTCGCACTCCTTATCAGCTGCTCAAGCGTCAGCACTGGTTGGAAAAACAAGACAAAACAGCACCTGCCACCCTCACTTGCCCAAACTCACCCACTTACCAAACTCACGAATGCCACTCTTTGCTGCTGCACTCCGTGCTCTGCACGAGCTGCCTCTTTTTAAACTGTATCTAGGTCAGATGACTTACTAATGGTCAGTTGTTTACAGAACTGGTTTTAACTAACTGCTAATTGCCTCTTACTGGAGAGTTGCCTTGGTTTTCTCTGCCTAAACCTGAAAGATTCCCAACTATTTAACTTTTCCCCTTTAAATTAAACTGCTACTTACTTAGAAGCTACTGGCAATTGCCACCAACAGTTCACTCCAGCGTCAAAATGGTTTAAAGAGAATAACCCTTTAAACTCACCCACTTACCAAACTCACGAATGCCACTCTTTGCTGCGATAC
Organism: Pristiophorus japonicus; assembly: GCF_044704955.1. NCBI lineage: Eukaryota > Metazoa > Chordata > Chondrichthyes > Pristiophoridae > Pristiophorus > Pristiophorus japonicus. The sequence continues at coordinate 80,385,525 of NC_091991.1, read as the reverse complement.
GTTATGGGAAAGAAAGAGCAACAGCTAACCGGCGTCAAGTAGAGAATATAAACAGAAGATTTACAGATATCTGTAAAGTAGTTGACGGAGGGGATAAGGGAGCAGAGACTAAGTAGAAGGTTTTTGTTGTGTATGCAATGACTGTTAGACTGAGTACTGTTTAACTCCAAGAGGAAGACCTTGGCTCTGCTTTATTAAGGCCCAAAGTGACTAATATACAAAATGGCTGGCCTTTTATACTTGGGCCGCACACATGTACTGGTATCCCAAAAGTACATACATGACAATACCCCGCTCTGAGATATTAACGCAATCTTTTACAAATTGAGACGGTCCGATGTTTCACGCTCCCGGTTGACTCCAGCCTTGGGTGAGTGTTCAGAGTCTGTTGTGACTGGTGGCTGGGTGGCTGACCTGGTGGGAATGGCAATGGCCATGTCAGGGATTGAAAGTCTATTTTCATTGAACATGTCAGTGATTGAAAGTCCCGATTTACTGATGACCACTGAGTCCTCTGATGACTGGGGGTAGGTTGGTTGATCATCGATTGTCTCTTCCTCCGACTGTTCCGGTTCGTTTGTGTGCTGCAGCTTTGTCTGATCCATATGTTTCCTGCATGTTTGCCCATTTTTGAGCTTGACAATAAATACTCTATTGCCCTCCTTGGCCATGACAGTACCAGTGATCCATTTGGGACCCTGACCAGAATTCAGAACATATACAGGATCATTTACAGAGATATCGCGTGACACAGCTGCATGATCATGATAGCCTTGCTGGCTTTGTCTTCTATAATCAACATGATTATTCAAGTCAGGGTGTACAAGAGATAGCTTGGTCTTAAGACCGCTCTTCATCATTAGTTCAGCAGGCGAGACCCCGGTAAGCGTGTGTGGTCTTGTCCTGTAACTCAGCAGTATGCATGACAGGCAGGTCTGCAGTGATCCTTGGGTTACTCGCTTCATACTCTGCTTTATGATTTGGACAGCACGTTCTGCTTGCCCATTGGATGCAGGTCTGAATGGTGCTGACCTTACATGTTTGATACCATTGAGTTTCATGAACACTTGAAATTCCAGACTGGTGAAGCACGATCCGTTGTCGAAAACAACGATGTCAGGCAGACCATGTGTCGCGAACGTGACACTGAGATTCTCAATGGTAGCTGTGGATGTGCTGGATGACATGATTATACACTCTATCCACTTCCAATATGCATCCAACACAACTAAAAACATCTTCCTCAGGAAGGGACCTGCAAGTCTATGTGGATCCTGGACCATGGTTTCGACGGTCACGACCACAGACTCAGCGGCGACTCCGCTGGTGCTTTGCTGAGCTGCATGCAAGTGTTGCACTGATGCACACATGATTCCAGCTCAGAGTCAATTCCTGGCCACCAAACATGAGACCTGATGATAGCTTTCATCATTACAATGCCGGGATGTGTGCTATGTAGCTCACGTGAAAATTTCTCTCTCCCTTTCTTGGGCCTAACAACGCAATTGCCCCACAGTATACAACTCTTCTAGAGTTTTTTGAGGATGTAACTAGTAGAGTGGATAAGGGAGAACCAGTGGATGTGGTGTATTTGGACTTTCAAAAGGCTTTTGACAAGGTCCCACACAAGAGATTAGTGCGCAAAATTAAGGCACATGTTATTGGGGGTAATGTATTGACGTGGATAGAGAACTGGTTGGCAGACAGGAAGCAGAGAGTCGGAATAAACGGGTCCTTTTCAGAATGGCAGGCAGTGACTAGTGGGACCCCAGCTATTTACCATATACATTAATGATTTAGACAAAGGAATTGAATGTAATATCTCCAAGTTTGCGGATGACACTAAGCTGGGTGGCAGTGCGAGCTGTGAGGAGGATGCTGGGAGGCTGCAGGGGGACTTGGACAGGTTAGGTGAGTGGGCAAATGCATGGCAGATGCAGTATAATGTGGATAAATGTGAGGTTATCCATTTTGGTGGTAAAAACAGGAAGCCAGATTATTATCAGAATGATGACAGATTAGTAAAAGGGGAGGTGCAATGAGACCTGGGTGTCATGGTACATCAGTCATTGAAGGTAGGCATGCAGGTACAGCAGGCAGTAAAGAAAGCAAATGGCATGCTGGCCTTTATAGCGAGGGGAATTGAGTTTAGGAGCAGGGAGGTCTTACTGCAGTTGTACAGGGCCTTGGTGAGACCACACCTTGAGTATTGCGTGCAGTTTTGGTCTCCTAATCTGAGGAAGGACATTCTTGCTATTGAGGGAGTGCAACGAAGGTTCACCAGACTGATTCCTGGGATGGCAGGACTGACATATGAAGAAAGACTGGATCGACTACGCTTATATTCACTGGAATTTAGAAGAATGAGAGGGGATCTCATAGAAGCATATCAAATTCTGACGGGATTGGACAGGTGAGATGCAGGAAGAATGTTCCCGATGTTGGGGAAGTCCAGAACCAGGGGCCACAGTCTAAGGATAAGGGGTAAGCTATTTAGGACCGAGATGAGGAGAAACTTCTTCACTCAAAGAATTGTGAACATGTAGAATTCTCTACCACAGAAAGTTGTTGAGGCCAGTTCATTAGATATATTCTAAAGGGAGTTAGATGTGGCCCTTATGGCTAAAGGGATCAAGGGGTATGGAGAGAAAACAGGAATGGGGTGCTGAAGTTGCATGATCAGCCATGATCATATAACATGGTGGTGCAGGCTCGAAGGGCCGAATGGCCTACTCCAGCACCTACTTTCCATGTTTCTAATCCGACTGAACAGACAGTTCGTCTTTGCGACGAATGTAAGGTTTGGTCTCCTCGCACATTTGCTTGGATATGGCAGACCAATCACCTTTGAGGATGCAACTCTTCACCACTGATAAAATCGGGTCCTGGCTGGTCCAGGTCTTAATCCCTGTCACGGCTCAACAAGTTCCTTCACTCTCAAAAGCATCCATAGCTAACAATAGGTCCGCCGATTGTGGTGTTTCCACCTCCAGTGTGGGCAATGGCAGACGGCTCAAAGCATCGGCACAATTCTCGGTGCCAGCCCTATGACAAATGACATAATCATAAGCGGATAATGTCAGCGCCCACCTCTGGATGCGGGATGAAGCATTTTTATTGATACCTTTGTTTTCAGAGAACAGTGAAATGAGCGGCTTGTGATCTGTCTCCAGTTCAAACTGAAGACCAAACACGTACTGATGCATCTTTCTAACCCCATAGACACAGGCTAGTGCTTCTTTCACTGCCATGCTGTAGGCTGTTTCCGCTTTCGACAAACTTTTTGAAGCATACACGACTGGTTGAAGTTTACCCGACTCATTAGCTTATTGGAGTACGCAACCAATTCCATATGACGAAGCATCACAGGCCAATACTAAACGTTTACATGGGTCATAATGTACCAGCAGCTTGTTAGAGCAAAGCAGATTCGTGGCTTTCTCAAAAGCTGTCTTGAGACGCACCCCACACCCAGTTGTCGCCTTTTCTTAGTAGCATGTACAGTGGTTCTAAAAAGGTGCTCAATTTAGGTAGGAAGTTATCGAAGTAATTGAGTACACCCAGGAACGAACGCGGCTCCGTCACATTCTGCGGCTTGGATGCATTCTTGATGGCCGTGGTTTTCGCGTCCGTGGGCCTGATGCCATCAGCAGCAATTTTCCTCCCCAGAAATTCGACCTCTGGTGCCATGAAGACGTGCTTCAAGCATTCAGTCTCAGTCCCACTTTGTCTAGACAATATAGAACCTCTTCCAGGTTGTTCAGATGTTCCTCGGAGTCACGACCTGTGATCAGGATGTCATCTTGGAACACGACCGTTCTGGGAACGGACTTCAGTTGACTCTCCATGTTCCTTTGAAATATTGCTGCAGCCGAGCGAATTCCAAAAGGGCACCTGTGATAAATAAACAGTCCTTTATGCGTGTTAAGGCCCATAAGTCTCTACGACATCTCGACCATCTCCTATGTCATGTAGGCTGACGTCAAGTCCAGTTTGGTGAACGACTTTCCCCCGGATAGCGTTGCAAACAAGTCATCAGCCTTCGGTAATAGGTACTGATCCTGTTTCGAAACCCTGTTGATCGTAGCCTTGTAGTCTCCACAGATTCTGACTGTGCCATTACTTTTCAGCACAGGAACAATGGGGCTGGCCCATTCATTAAATTCAACTGGTGATATGATCCCTTCACGCTGGAGTCTGTCCAGTTCGATTTCGACCTTCTCCCTCATCATATACGGAACTGCCCGAGCTTTATGATGGGTGGGTCTTGCATCCAAGTCCACGTGGATTTGCACCTTGGCTCCCGTGAAGTTGCCGATGCCTGGTTCGAACAGCGAGGAGAACTTGCTCAGCAATTGGGCACATGTATCTTCCTCCGACGACAGCGCCTTGATGTCGTTCCAATCGCATCTGATTTTTTCAAACCAGTTCCTGCCGAACAGTGTTGGGCCATTGCATGTGACAATCCATAGCAGTAACTCGTGAACCGCACCATCATATGACACTTTAATTGTGGCTCTGCCAATCACCGTTATGAATTCTTTGGTGTAGGTGTGCAACTTGGCATTGACTGGACTCAGCCTGGTCCTCACATCATTAGTATCCCACAGCTTGTCGAATGTCCTCTGGCTCATTATCGATTGACTCGCCCCCATGTCCAGTTCCATTGATACCGGCACCCCATTAAATTTCACGTTGATCATTCTCGGTTTGCTCTTAGTTAGGAACGAGTACAGTCCATACACTTCCTTCTCTGGTATCTCAGATTGCGTATACGGATCCGCGCTAGTCTGACCATCATCCACCACGTGGTGTGTCACAGCACGCTTGCTCATCTGCGGGCACTTGCGCTGGAGATGCCCCACTCTTAGACAGCCTTTGCAACTATATTGCTTAAATTGGCACTGCGGGTGCCGGTGATTTCCCCCACAACGCCAACACGGAGAAATTGGATGCATTCCCACTGGCAGACTTTGGGAAGCCATAGGTTTCAAGTATGCAGTTGGGTAGGCCCTGCCATGTGCTGCTCTGCCGAATGCCAAATCAATCATATTTACAGTACTTGCCACGTTTCGATTTTTCACTGATATCTGCTTTAGACTTCTATCCATCGCCATCATGCATGACTGAGCGATCGTGATGGTCCTGTTCAAGTCCAACGTCGCCACCGCCAGTAGTTTACGTAGGATCACCTCATGCTTGATGCCAATTACAAAGTTGTTCCGCGGCATGTCTGCCAACACAGCCCCGAACTTACACGGTCCCGCTAGACGTCTCACGTCGGCAACGAATTCCGCCGCATTCTGGCCCTCTGAGCGAACATGTGTTTAAAATCTGTATCTCGAGATAATGATGCATTCATCTGGCTAAGGTGGTCCTGTACCAGTGTACACAATTCTTCATACGTCTTCTCTGTTGGACTCACAGTCAGGAGTAGATTCTTTACCAGACCAGACATTTTTGGACCGCAAACTGTGAGGAATACCGCCCGGCGCTGATCAGCGTCGGCGATCTCCTCCATTTTGCTGGCCTCGAAGAATTGGCTCAAATAGCTCACAAAATCTACCCAATCTTCTCCTTCCACAAATCGCTCCAATAATCCAACTGTGCTCATTTTTGCAAGCAAGGGTTCTTGTTGCCTCGTCGCCAAATGTTGTGTATGCAATAATTGTTAGACTGAGTACTGTTTAACTCCAAGAGGTATGACCTTGGCTGTGCTTTATTAAGGCCCAAAGTGACATATATACAAAATGGCTGGCCTTTTATACTTGGGCTGCACACACCTGCATGCAGCCCAATGGCCTCCAACAGTGATGCCATCCAGTGGCTAGAGATCCCAAAAGTACATACATGACACAAGCATCCTAGTATCAGGAGATGGTTCTTTTCCCAGAGAACAGTAGACCTCTGGAACAAGCTGCCCTTTCATTTGGTGGTTGCAGACTCACTTAATTCCTTCAAGCAAAAGCTGGATTTGTTTCTGACTGCGGCGGAGATCAACTCTTACAGAAGGTCGGTACTGCAAGGAATTCAAGGCCACAGTGATCTCCTGGCCTAGTTTCGATCATCTAGAAACATAGAAACATAGAAACAGAGAAATTAGGTGCAGGAGCAGGCCATTCGGACCCTTGAGCCTGCACTATCATTCAATAAGTTCATGGCTGATCATTCAACCTCAGTACCCCTTTCCTGCTTTCTCTCCATACCCCTTGATCCCTTTGGCCGTAAGGGCCATATATAACTCCCTTTTGAATATATCTAACGAACTGGCCTCAACAACTCTCTGCGGTAGAAAATTCCACAGGTTAACCACTCTCTGGGTGAAGAAGTTTCTCCTCATCTCAGTCCTAAATGGCTTACCCCTTATTCTTAACTGTGAACCCTGGTTCTGGAACTCCCCAGCAACGGGAACATTATTCCTGCCTCTAACCTGTCCAATCCCGTCAGAATTTTATATGTTTCTATGAGATCCCCTCTCATCCTTCTAAACTCCAGTGGATACAAGTCCAGTTGATCCAGTCTCTCCTCATATGTCAGTCCTGCCATCCCGAGCATCATTCTGGTGAACCTTCGCTGCACTTCCTCAATAGCAAGAACGTCCTTCTTCAGATTAGGAGACCAAAACTGAACAAAATATTTCAGGTGTGTCCTCACCAAGGCCCTGTACAACTGCAGTAAGACCTCCCTACTCCTATAATCAAATCCTCTAGCTATGAAGGCCAATATGCCATTTGCCTTCTTCACTGCCTGCTGTACCTGCATGCCAAACTTCAATGACTGATGTACCATGGCACCCAGGTCTCATTGCACCTCCCCTTTTCCTAATCTGTCACCATTCAGATAATATTCTGTCTTCCTGTTTTTGTCACCAAAGTGGATAACCTCACATTTATCCACATTATACTTCATCTGCCGTGCATTTGCCCATTCACCTAACCTGTCCAGGTCACCCTGCAGTCTCTTAGCATCCTCCTCAGCGCTCACCTCACCACTTAGCTTAGTGTCATCTGAATCTTGGAGATATTGCATTCAATTCCTTCATCAAAATCATTGATCTATATTGTAAATAGCTGCGGTCCCAGCACTGAAAAAAAGGAGGGAGAGAGAAAGCAGGGAATTATAGACCGGTCAGCCTGACCTCAGTAGTGGGTAAAATGATGGAATCAATTATTAAGGATGTCATAGCAGCGCATTTGGAAAATGGTGACATGATAGGTCCAAGTCAGCATGGATTTGTGAAAGGGAGATCATGCTTGACAAATCTTCTGGAATTTTTTGAGGATGTTTCCAATAAAGTGGACAAAGGAGTACCAGTTGATGTGGTATATTTGGACTTTCAGAAGGCTTTCGACAAGGTCCCACACAGGAGATTAATGTGCAAAGTTAAAGCACATGGGATTGGGGGTAGTGTGCTGACGTGGATTGAGAACTGGTTGTCAGACAGGAAGCAAAGAGTAGGAGTAAATGGGTACTTTTCGGAATGGCAGGCAGTGACTAGTGGGGTACCGCAGGGTTCTGTGCTGGGGCCCCAGCTGTTTACATTGTACATTAATGATTTAGACAAGGGGATTAAATGTAGTATCTCCAAATTTGCGGATGACACTAAGTTGGGTGGCAGTGTGAGCTGCGAGGAGGATGCTATGAGGCTGCAGAGTGACTTGGATAGGTTAGGTGAGTGGGCAAATGCGTGGCAGATGAAGTATAATGTGGATAAATGTGAGGTTATCCACTTTGGTGGTAAAAACAGAGAGACAGACTATTATCTGAATGGTGACAGATTAGGAAAAGGGAAGGTGCAACGAGACCTGGGTGTCATGGTACATCAGTCATTGAAGGTTGGCATGCAGGTACAGCAGGCGGTTAAGAAAGCAAATGGCATGTTGGCCTTCATAGCGAGGGGATTTGAGTACAGGGGCAGGGAGGTGTTGCTACAGTTGTACAGGGCCTTGGTGAGGCCACACCTGGAGTATTGTGTACAGTTTTGGTCTCCTAACTTGAGGAAGGACATTCTTGCTATTGAGGGAGTGCAGCGAAGATTCACCAGACTGATTCCCGGGATGGTGGGACTGACCTATCAAGAAAGATTGGATCAACTGGGCTTGTATTCACTGGCGTTCAGAAGAGTGAGAGGGGACCTCATAGAAACGTTTAAAATTCTGACGGGTTTGGACAGGTTGGATGCAGGAAGAATGTTCCCAATGTTGGAGAAGTCCAGAACCAGGGGTCACAGTCTAAGGATAAGGGGTAAGCCATTTAGGACCGAGATAAGGAGAAACTTCTTCACCCAGAGAGTGGTGAACCTGTGGAATTCTCTACCACAGAAAGTAGTTGAGGCCAATTCACTAAATATATTCAAAAGGGAGTTAGATGAAGTCCTTACTACTCGGGGGATCAAGGGGTATGGCGTGAAAGCAGGAAGGGGGTACTGAAGTTTCATGTTCAGCCATGAACTCATTGAATGGCGGTGCAGGCTCGAAGGGCTGAATGGCCTGCTCCTGCACCTATTTTCTATGTTTCTATGTTTCTATGAACCCTGCAGCACCCGACAGGTCACTGCCTGCCATTCTGAAAAGGACCCGTTTATTCCGACTCTCTGTTTCCTGTCTGCCGACCAGTTCTCTATCCACGTCAATACATTACCCCCAAAACCAGGTGTTTTAATTTTGCACACCTATCTCTTGTGTGGGACCTTGTCAAAAGCCTTTTGAAAGTCCAAATGCACTACATCCACTGGTTCTCCCTTGTCCACTCTACTAGTTACATCCTCAAAAAATTCTAGAAGATTTGTCAAGCATGATTTCCCTTTCATAAATCCATGCTGACTTGGACCAATCCTATCACCGCTTTCCAAATGCGCTGCTATTTCATCTTTAATAATTGATTCCAATATTTTCCCCGCCACCAATGTCAGGCTAACCAGTCAATAATTCCCCGTTTTCTCTCTCCCTCGTTTTTAAAAAAGTGGTGTTATATTAGTTACCCTCCAGTCCATCGGAACTGATCCAGAGTCAATAGAATGTTGGAAAATGATCACCAATGCATCCACTATTTCGAGGGCCACTTCCTTAAGTACTCTGGGATGCAGCCTATCAGGCCCTGGGGATTTATTGGCCTTCAATCCCATCAATTTCCCTAACACAATTTCCTGACTAATAAGGATTTCCTTCAGTTCCTTCTTTTCGCTCGACTCTCGAACCCCTAGTATTTCCGGAAGGTTATTTGTGTCTTCCATGGTGAAGACAGATCCAAAATATTTGTTCAATTGGTTTTCCATTTCTTTGTTCCCCATTATAAATTCACTTGATTCTGTCTGCAAAGGATCTATGTTGGTCTTCACTAATCTTCACTAGTCTAGATGGGTCGGGAGGAATTTCCCAGATTTTTTTTCCCAAATTTGCCTGGGTTGTTTATTTGGCTTTTGTTGCGTCTCCCAGGAGATCACATGGTTTCAGATGGAGTGGAGGGTATATGTTGTAATACACAAGATATCGCAATTTAGTGGGACAGACTAGGTGGACCAGATCGTCTTTACCTATTCATCATTGTTCGTATGTTCGTATGGTGCCGCACCCAGGCAAAAAGGTGTTTGCGCCCCGTTAGTGCCAATGGGAGGCGCAAACGACCCCAATTTCTTCCCAATAATTCATAGGCGTGAGCTTTGATATGAATCTTGACAACGGCTCCAGCTCTACCTCTCCTCCATTACCCTTGATGCCATGATCCATTTTGCTGTCCAACTGCTTATCCCAGATCAAACCATGGATGAACTTGGACGTTAAAAAATATTTAACATCACAAGACGGAAGCCAAACTTTTTGCAACTGCCAAAAGGTCTGCACCTTAGCCCCTATTTCTGTTCCCCTCCCTGACTGCTTGCGAAGGTTAAATCTCAGACAGTGCACAACTGCAAACCTGAGCTGAGCTTCAAATCCCTTAACCGAGACCATCAGGACACCCTACTTCATCCTCACTGTCATTAAAACCCTCATGCATGCCTTTGCCACCTCCACACCCAACTCCTTGAGCATTGTCCTCACTGGCCTCCTGTGTTCCATTCTTTATAAGCTGCCACTCATCCTGCATCCTAAGCCATCCTGCAGTCCTGCTCCCCTATAACCACTATCCTCACCAACCTCCACTTGCTCTCCAACCTCCAATGCATTGTGACCCCGCCACACAGCACTGCACCCAGTCATCAAGATCCATAGCATGGCCCTGGACAATGTGGACCACTTTACAAACCTTGGGAGCCTTTTATCAGCAGACATCGACAACGAGGTTCAACACCGCCTCCAGTGCGACAGCGCAGCCTTTGGCCGCCTGAGGAAGAGAGTGTTCGAAGATCAGGCCCTCAAACCTGGCACCAAGCTTATGGTCTACAGGGCTGTAGTGATACCCACCCTCCTGTATGGCTCAGAGACGTGGACCATATACAGTAGACACTTCAAATCGCTGGAGAAATACCACCAACTATGTCTCCACAAGATCCTGCAAATCCCCTGAGAGGACAGACACACCAATGTCAGTGTTCTCATTCAGGCCAACATCCCCAGCATCGAAGCACTGACCACACTCGACCAGCTCCGTTGGTTGGGCCACATTGTCTGCATGCCAGACATGAGACTCCCAAAGCAAGCGCTCTACTCGGAAATCCTACACGGCAAGCGAGCCCCAGGTGGGCAGAGGAAACGTTACAAGGACACCCCCAAAGCCTCCCTGATAAAGTGCAACATCCCCACCGACACCTGGGAATCCCTGGCCAAAGACCGCCCTAAGTGGAGGAAGAGCATCCAGGAGGGCGCTGAGCACCTCGAGTCTTGTCGCCGAGAGCAGGCAGAAAACACGCACAGGCAGTGGAAAGAGCGTGCGGCAAACCAGACTCCCCACCCACCCTTTCCTTCAATGACTGTCTGTCCCACCTTTGACAGAGACTGTAATTCCCATATTGCACTGTTTAGTCACCTGAGAACTCACTTTTAGAGTGGAAGCAAGTTTTCCTCGATTTCGAGGGACTGCCTATGATGATGATGCATTGAATTGAAAGTCCTTGCCCACAGCCTCTTGCAACCTCTGGAACCTCCATCAGCTCTACACGCCAGCATGCACCTTCTGCTGATCCAATTGGCGCCTCATTTGCAAATCTCCTACTCCACTTTTCTTTCCGAACCATTCAGCCATCTTTGCCAGTGTTCTGGACCTCTCTCCATAAATCTCTGCATCTTGACATCTCTTTTCCCCTCTTTCAAAAGCCTTCACAAAAGCCAACTCTTTGACTATGCCTTTGGTTACCTCGCCTAAATCGCCTCCATTCACTGCTCAGAACCTGTTCCTGCATCTGTTGATCAGCTTTGGCTGTTTAGTTATGTCGAAGGCAGGTTGGCATATATGAAGGTCAAAAGTTGATGCCATTCTACTTCTTCTTAGGCTCAAGAATGACTTGCTTTCACGCTAAAATGAGTTCTAAGGTGACTGATGAGACCAATGCAGAATCTACAATCTCTGTCACGGGTGGGGCAGGTGGTGGTTGAAGGGACGGGTGTGTGGGGTGCTTGATTTGTCTCACGCTCCTTCTGCTCTTTGTACTTGGCTTCCGCGTGCTCCTGGCAAAGAGACTCGAAGAAGTTCAGCGCCTTCTCGAAAGCTTATAAGAACATAAGAACATACGAAATAGGAACAGGAGTAGGCCATACGGCCCCTCAAGCCTGCTCCACCATTCAATAAGATCATGGCTGATCTGATCATGGATTCAGCTCCACTTCCCCACCCGCTCCCCATAACCACTTATCCCCTTATCGTTTAAGAAACTGTCTATTTCTGTCTTAAATTTATTCAATGTCCCAGCCTCCACAGCTCTCTGAGGCAGTGAATTCCACAGATTTACAACCCTGTGAGAGAAGAAATTTCTCCTCTTCTCTGTTTTAAATGGGCGGCCCCTTATTCTAAGATTATGCCCTCTAGTTCTGGTCTCCCCCATCAGTGGAAACATCCTCTCTGCATCCACCTTGTCAAGCCCCCTCATAATCTAATAGGTTTCGATAAGATCAGCTCTCATTCTTCTGAACTCCAATGAGTAGAGGCCCAACCTACTCAACCTTTCCTTATAAGTCAACCCCCTCATCCCCAGAATCAATCTAGTGAACCTTCTCTGAATTGCCTCCAAAGCAAGTATATCCTTTCGTAAATATGGAAACCAAAACTGCACTTTGAGCGGTCTTGGGCCAGGGATTCCCAAGAGTCGGTGGGGAAATTACATTTTTTCAAGGTGACTTTGAGGGTGTCCTTGAAGCATTTTCTCTGCCCTCCTGGGTCTCACTTGCCATGACATGGCTCGGAGAGAGTGCTTGTTTTGGGAGTCTAGTATCGGGCATGCGAACAAGGTGGCCCGTCCATCGGAGCTGATCGAGCGGGTTCAATGCACGATGCTGGGGATGTTGGCCTGAGAGAGAATGGAATGCCATTAGTGTGCTACAGAAGGATGGCATGGATGAAGAGAAAGGTATGAGGAGCCACGCGGAAGTTTGTACCAGATCTGTGACTGCCTGCAAAAGAAAGGAAATATCAATTGCCCCACTGGGATGTGCTGGAAACATCAAATGTAATTTGTGAGGAAAGCAAACGTGTTCTTGAGTAGTTTGACTGGTCGTTCCATGCCGATAATAGGCAATCCTTTGGGGTAGCAAACACTCCCAGATGTTTAGCTTTCTGCCTCAGCTTTTTGCCTATCATAAATGGAACTGAAGCATAACTAGGTTTGTGTGGAAATAAAGTTGTACAAGAGTCATTAACTTGTTAAAATGCTGACTAAATATTTTTACGGTTTCACTTATTAGACTGAGAAAAAGAAAGCAGGGTACTTCTCGACTCCTGTGGTGTTCCTAAACTTGGGTCACGGGTCATTTCAAGCACAGGATAAGTCGCTTGGATCATGGGGCACTTTTCCTGTATAGCACAGCTGAAGGGGCGAGCAGACATGTCAAGGAATCCAAAAGCATTTTATGCTGCCTTCTGTAACATTAGCATTTTCACGTAATGTTAAAATTTGGGAAGGACTCGAATGCTGTGTCCATTTGATGCAGCTGTTTTATTGGGTCAGAATTGCAGTAGAGGTAGCAGTTGATGAATCTTGTTTGTAAGTATTATCCAGGCCTTTTTTTGTACATTTATGCAAAATGTGTTCTGTTAATGCACTAACTGATTGCACATCATACACACAGCATACACGCCACAATCGGCACTTAATTGACCCGAAATTGTCAACGTGATCCTGTGTTGGGCTCTTGGTTTTCTAGATTTACCTGTTTATTTCTAGCCAGTTTTTCTGGTGTTATAACAGCCTTTCCCTTGGTTATGTCAAGAGCTAGAATTGTGAATTAACATTTTATTTCAAGCGATCAGAAGTTGAGTTCAGATAACGAGGGTCTTCCAGCCCATTTGATCTCATCCTTCCAGAATATCAACCCGACCATTTAAACATGGTGGCATTCAACTGCTTTTTAAATGGCCGCAGCCAGTCTTCAAGGCAACATGTTCGTGCTGTTGCTCATCCACTATGTAAAGAAATACTTCCAGGTGTATATCCTGAATTTACACATCACAACTCTGAACTTGTGCCCTGTGGTCCTGCCGCCTCGAGATATCTGAAAGTATTTTCAAGATTCTTTTAATATGTACCTCCAAAATTGAAAACCCCAAATTTGGCAAGCCAGTACTCATAGCTCCTTCTTCTAACTTAGCGGACCAGCCTCTAATTGTTCTTCCCTAAACTTGCCTCTTAAGGCCTGATGGATACTTTATGTTGTGGCAACCAGAACTGGGCTCTGTTCTCAAAATGTGTCCAGTTGGGTGAGACTGCATTCGTCTGGTTCCATTCTTATCTATCCAGGTGTAGCCAGGGAATCACCTGTATTGGCTTCTTTTTATGCTTCCGCATGGTTACCGCTGGAGCCCCTCAAGGCTCGGTCCTTGGTTCCCTCCTATTTCTCATCTACACGCTGCCCCTCGATGAAATCATCTAAAAGCACATCAGGTGCCACATGTACGCTGAAGACGTCCAGTCCTACTTCACAACCTCTTTTCTCCAATGCCTCTGATTTGTCACACTGCTTGTCCGACATCCAGTATTGGTGAGTAGAAATTTCCACCAATTAAATATTGGAACGACCGAAGTCATTGACCCTGCCACTAACTCCGTTCCCTAGCCACCAACTCTATCCCTCTCCCTGGCCACCAACTCTATCCCTCTCCGTGGCCACTGTCTGAGGTTGAACCAGACCGTTCGCAATCTTGGCATCTTATTTGACCCTGAACTGAGCTTCCACCCCCATGTCCTCTCCATCACCAAGACTGCCTACTTTCCCCTCCGTAACATTGCCCGTCTCCACCATTGCCTCAGCTCATCTGCTGCTGAACACCTCATCCATGTCTTTGTTACCACTAGACTTGACTAGACCCCGGAGGATTGCGTCATTGCCCAGCCCTCTTCTCAATCTTCCTCGCTGCCATGCTCCACCTCACAGTCGACAAGTTCCACGCTGGAGTGGAACTAAACTACAGAACCAGTGGGAAGCTGTTCAACCTTTGCCATCCCCAGGCCAGGTCCAAGACCACCCCAACCTCTGTCGTCAAGCTACAGTACGCAGATGACGCCTGCGTCAGTGCACATACAGAGGCTGAACTCCAGGACATAGTCGACGTATTTACTGAGGCGTACGAAAGCATGGGCCTTACGCTAAACATCCGTAAGACAAAGGTCCTCCACCAGCCTGTTGTCGCCGCACAGCACTGCCCCCCAGTCATCAAGATCCACAGCTCGGCCCTCGACAACGTGGACCACTTTCATTTTCTCGGGAGCCTCCTATCAACAAGAGCAGGCATTGACGAAAAGATCCAACACCACCTCCAGTGCGCCAGTGCAGCCTTCGGCCACCTGAGAAAAAGAGTGTTTGAAGACCAGGCCCTCAAAACCGCCACCAAGCTCATGGTCTACAGGGCTGTAGTGATACCCGCCCTCCTGTATGGCTCAGAGATATGGACCATGTACAGTAGACACCTCAAGTCACTGGAGAAATACCACCAACGATGTCTCTGCAAGATCCTACAACTTCCCTGGGAGGACAGACGCACCAACTTTAGCATCCTCATCCAGGCCAATATCCCCAGCATTGAAGCACTGACCACACTTGATCAGCTCCGCTGGGCAGGCCACATTGTATGCATGCCAGACACGAGACTCCCAAAGCAAGCGCTCTACTCGGAGATCCTTCACGGCAAACGAGCCAAAGGTGGGCAGAGGAAATGTTACAAGGACACCCTCAAAGTCGCCCTGATAAAGTGCATCAACGCCACTGACACCTGGGAGTCCCTGGCCAAAGGCCGCCCTAAGTGGAGGAAGTGCATCCGAGAGGACACTGAGCACCTTGAGTCTCATTGCCGAGAGCATGCAGAAATCAAGCGCAGGCAGCGGAAAGAGCGTGCGGCAAACCAGTCCCACCCACCCCTTCCCTCAACGACTATTTGTCCCACCTGTGACAGGGACTGTGGCTCTCGTACTTGACTGTTCAGCCACCTAAGAGCTCATGTTAAGAGTGGTAGCAAGTCTTCCTCGATTCTGAGGGACTGTCTATAATGATGCTGATGATGAAGACCTCAAGGCTTGACTATTCCGACGCACTCCTGGCTGACCCTCCACTTTGCACCCACCATAAACTTGAGCTCATCCAAATCTCTGCTGCAGTGTCATATGTCCCATTCACTTATCACCCCTGTGCTCACTGACCTGCATTGGCTTCCGGTCCGGCAACAATTTAACTTTAAAATTCTCATCCTTGTTTTCAAATCCCTCCATGGCCTCACCCCATCCTATTGCTGTAACCTCCGCCAGCCCTAAAACACTCCGAGATCTCTGCGTCCCTCCAATTCTGGCCTCTTCCGCATCCCCAATTTTCATGGCTCCACCATTGGTCGCCATGCCTACAGCTGCCTAGGGCCTAAGCTCTGGAACTCCCTCCCTAAACTGCTCTGCCTCACTACCTTTCCTCCTTTAGACGCTCCTTAAAACCTACCTCTTTGTCCAAGCTTTTGGTCATCTGTGCTAATATCTCCTTATGCGGCTTGGTGTCAAATTTAGTTGAATAATGCTCCTGTGAAGCCTTTGGGATGTTTAACTATGTTAATGCTACACAAATGCAAGTTGTTTTTGTTGAGCGGAGCACTGTACAGCTTCAGAGCCTTTAGAAGAAACTGCTTTCTCTGGTGGGGAATCCAGAACAAGGGGACTTAACCTTAAAATTAAAGCTAAGCCAGTTAGGAATGAAATTGGGAAGCATTTTTTCATAGAATGGCTGGTGGAAATCTGGAACACCCCTCAAAAGACCATGGATGCTGGGTCAATTGAAATATTTAAAACTGAGATCAATAATTTTCTGTTAGGTAATGGATATGGAGTAATGTTGGATAAATGAATACAGATCAGCCTTAATCTAATTGAATGGCAGAACAGGCTCGAGGGCTGAATGGCCTACTCCTAGTAGTATGTTCCCATGACCTTAACTCATGTGGCTTGCTGTTGGCTTTGGTGATTCTGACCTCACTTACATGGACATGGTGTTTGATGAATCAACTAATACACTTGGGTCTCTTCCCAGCTTCACTTTTGGGCAAGGTTTATCCCACCAGGGAGTACATCTGCCTCCTATTTCTATTTCAAATAAATAGTACCTTGTATTTGACTGTATGAAACTTCATTTGTCATGGTGGATGCCCTATTGAGCTCTTCTTGTAAGGTTTAGACACGAGATGGCTGTAATTGTATTTTTTTTTGATTCAAGTCATTTTTTTTAACCTATGCTTTTATTTGATATCCTGTATTGACAAACAGTTTGTTAAATGCTGTTGGTATTGTGAGAAGGTCAAGAATTAGCAGTGACCATTGAGTCCTGAAAACTGGGCTGGGAGCTCCCAGCAGAGTCCCGCGCGTAGGGGCCGAATCTAAAAGGGAATGCTTTTAACAAGGCCAGTTTGATCGATCTGCAGAGCTATGGGTTAACTAGCCTGGTAAGGCAAGTAACTCCTTCCTACAATTATTCAAGAATTTTACCATCAAGTAACTACTAAAATAAATTTATATAGTGCATTTCACGACCACCGGACGTCCCAAAGTGCTTTACAGCCAATGAAGTATTTTTTGAAGTGCAGTCACTGTTGTAATAATGTAGGAAACACAGCAGCCAATTTTACGCACAGCAAGCTCCCACAAACAGCAATGTGATAATGACCAGATAATCTGTTTTTGTTATGTTGATTGAGGGATAAATATTGGCCAGGACACCAGGGATAACTCCCCTGCTCTTCTTCGAGATAGTGCCATGGGATCTTTTATGTCCACCTGAGAGAGCAGACGGGACCTCAGTTTAACATTTCATCCGAAAGACGGCACCTCCGATAGTGCAGCACTCCCTCAGCACTGCACTGGAGTGTCAGCCGAGATTTTTGTGCTTAAGTCTCTGGAGTGGGACCTTATGACTCAGGGGTGAGAGTGATACCCACTGAGCCACAACTGACACTAATCGTCAGAGTTCATAAATAACCTACTAGCTTTAATTTTCCAACAGCTTTATGTTATAATTAAAATCAATAAAAACGAGTCACTTGACCTCCAGATCTTTGCTGAACTGTCTTTGGTTAAAAATGTTACATAGATTTTATTGATCTACTTTCTATCTCATTATTTGGCAGACACCCCATCATTTGTTGGTGCGAATTGTCATCATTTAAAAACTTTAATTTTCACTGCTTGCAGGAGCTTTTCTGTAAAATTGCAGTCCTCACACAGCAAGGCTTGCTACATGTGGTTGTTATTTTGTATCATTCACACTCTTCCCTTAGAGAGCAGTGTGAAGCTGTGGAAGGATTTGCAGGCTGATTAACAGTCTGACAGATCGTGACATGAATACTCCTTCCATGGCCGTAACCATCTGTGTTCCAGTCAATGGGGTGGCTAGTCCTATATGGCGGGAGGGTTTCATGGGTTCCCACAACCCATACGATGAGGGAAGGCCACTCACACCCACCGGATGCAAGTATCCCGAATCCAGAGCCAGAACACCAGGCTCCACTCACCAACACTGTCTGGACAGGGTTCAATCCCTGCACCTTCTGACTCAGAGGCGCGAATGTTACCATTAAGCCAAAGGCTTGCTCCAATGCCGAACATGGTAAGCGTAAAAATTTACGGTGCGCCGTGTGATGCCAACTCCTTTGCTGTTCCTATCGGCATGCAGTGCTGTACTGCAGTAGCCAATATTTCTGTTTTAAAAAATCATGATAAATAAGTTGTTGCCAAAACAGATCCTGCAGCTGCAGAATGCTCAACATAAAGGTTCCAGCTAGTCCTTCAATTAGAAAGTCTTGTTGCCTTATGGCAGAAAGTCCTGCTTACATCGGATATACGGCACAGAAACAGGTCATTTGGCCCAACCAGTCCATGCCGCCGTTTATGCTCCACTTGAGCCTCCTCCTATCTTTCCTCATCTAAATCTATCAGCGTAACCCTCTATTCCCTTCTCCCTCATATGCTTAACTAACCGCCCCTTAACTGCATCTACACTATTCGCTTCAACCACTCCCTGAGGTAGCGAGTTCCACATTCTCATCACTCTCTGGGTAAAGAGGTTTCTTCTGAATTCCCTATTGGATTCCTGCTATAGCAACTGAAACCAGTGAGTGATCTCCCCTGAGGCAGCTTGACAATTTTAAGCGGAGGCTACTTGGACAAGCTCCTGGTCCCTCATGGGGCTTAAGATCATATCCCTCTTGCTAGATGATAGAACTGGGCAGAGAAGCTCTGTATCATCTGCCTCTCTTAAGCCCTCTGTTTAGCAGTGACCGTGAATAACTCGTGTCCAGTTTCCACCCCCGATCCCAGTAAAACCAGATGTGGCTCCTGACTGGGCTGCCCTCATCAAGCCCCCTTCAAAACAAAATAATTATTTGAACAGTGATTAAAGGAACGTTTCCTCTGGAGCAAATTACAAAGTAATCAAATTCCCAGTGACTTGTAAAGATCCATTCCAGAAACTTCAGTATGTCACCAGCATGTATTCCCCATTGCACGACGCTACAGTGTGCCTAACAGATCTGAAAGTTGATCCCCACTGTATGAATGAGCCCAATGTGTCATGCTGCATTAGAAGCAGACAGTTGCGTATCACAGTGTATCAAATGTATAGAAAAGATTTTTAGAGCATCGTTTCTTGGACGACTTCCATTTGTATCGTGTTACTTTATTCTTTGTTACACTTCAGTTAGTTGTGAAGCACTTGTATTGGTGTGTCATGGCATGGAAATATGTAGCTAATCCACAGCAATACATAAAATCTGTGCTGGACTTTATGTACAGTGAATGTTTAAGGTGGATTGAACTGCTTCACTCACACTCTATTTGACTCTCTTTCACAAGGAGCCACTGTCACACCATCTGTCTCCCGATTGGTGTCTTGCAGCTCATTCCAGTTGAGTTGACCCACAACAGCATTGCCTTCTGGCCTGAGTCGAGATGAAAAGGTTTAAATTTATTTATTTGGCTGAGAACTGGTATTAGTTGGCACGTCAGAGTGTTGGACAGGAAGCAAATGTACTTGTTGATAGGAAAGCAATTTGCAGAGCTGGAGAAAGGACAAGAAAGAAGATAATAAAGATACCGCAACCAGAATGAAAAGCATTATGCAGATCCTTCGAGTTAAATGCAGACAGGCTTGGGAGCAGTATGGCCATCAGGAGAGTGCACGCAGGGCATGGAAGATCAAGTAAATGCTCTATTTTTCAATGGAATTAAAATTTTGGAATAGAACTCTGCATTGAATCTTTGAGATACTAGATTTTGTGCTCAAAAAAACAAGTTCAATCTGGTTATTCTGTTTTTGAAAAAAAAAGTTTAATCGGTGAAGTATTTTGATGCGTAGAATCACCGATTGTCGAACCCCAATTTTAATCCAACCTGCGGGCGAGAATGGGCAACTTCGGATCCGACAACTGTTTCACACTTCACAGAATTTTATGCTTCATTGAAGTCCAATCAGGCGCTGTGTAATTCGGGCACACCATCCAATCCCATCCCATTACTGCTGTATGGGTTAGTTTAAAATCGGAGCTACGGACTTTCATCCAAGGGAATCGAGCAACAACAACGTTTATATAGCGCCTTTAATGTAATAAAACATCCCAAGACTTTTCACAGGAGTGTTAACAAAAAAAACATTATTTGACACTGAGCCATATAAGGAGACATTAGGGCAGATGACCAAAAGCTTGGTCGAAGAGGTAGGTTTTAAGGAGCGTCTTGAAGGAAGAAAGAGAAGTGGAGATTTAGGGAGGGAATTCCAGGGCTTTAGATGTAGGCAGTTGAATGCACGACTGCCAATGGTGGAGCATTTAAAATCGGGGATGGTCAAAAGGCCAGAATAGGCGGAGGCAAAGGTCTAGGAGATTATAGGGCTGGAGGAAGTTCCGCCCCCGGCACAGAATTGGGCCATACACCTCTCAAAGGTAGCGTAGCACCATCTCCGATGCTCCACTTCCCTTGAGAGCGTTCCCAGGGCAGCAGTCCAGCGCCGCGTGGAGCAGGTCAGCGCTACAATGCCCCTCCCCTTCAATTAAAGGGGAGGGCTGCTGTGCACTCTGCATGGCCCTTTGATGGCCACCACTGGGCCAGCAGGGACGCAATCGACTGAACCAGCAACCCAGCACCCAACCCAAGAGTCGGCCGACAAATAAAGACGGCGGCCCAGGCCGCTAAAGGCCTTCCCTTTAAGGGACGCCCCGGCAGCAGATGTCCATGGCAGCTTCACGACCCGCGGTTCAATTTCTCCCCCCCCGCCCCCCACCCCCCCCGCAGAGAGTTAAGGGGTCAGCGCAGGGTGGTGAGGGGTCTGTGGCATGGCGACGATGTCATCGCTGGATGCGCGCTGGCCCTGGGCACTAATTGTGGGGCGCTGTACTGCTGGGATAGCATCCCCCAAACCTCCGGGGCAATTTACTGGGGGGTGGTAGCGCCCCCCCTTCACCCCCCCGTCCCACGGGCGAAAACGCCATTGCGCACCATTAGTGTCCCCGGAGGCGTTAACGGGGCAATTTTGCTCCCTCTTTTTCTTTCGTCATCCAGGAAGCTCTGACTTTAGTTGCCGTATCTTTCCCCCTTGTGGGAATGTACCTCGACTGTACCTGAACTATTTCCTCTTTAAAGGCAGCTCATTGTTCCACAACAGCTTTATCTGCCAATCTTTGATTCCAAATTTCCCGGGCCAGATTCATTCTCATTCCTCTGAAATTGGTCTTCCTCCAATTAAGTATTTTTACTCTAGATTACTCCCTGTCCTTTTCCATAGCTAATCTAAACCTTATGATACTATGAACAGTGTTCCCTAAATGTTCACCTACTGACACTGGATGTTAAGGTCTGCTCTAGGGTGGCTTAAGCTGCTTCATTAATCTTTGAAAGTGTGAGTAGTTGAGGCAGAGACCATTGCACTTTTTTAGGGAAGAGTAGACACAGATTTGAAGCAGAAAGATACAGGGCTACGAGAAGAGAGCAGGCAGCAGGATACGTTCTGGAATGTTGCAGCAAGGAATTGGTACAGAGGCTATGTGGCCTCCCTCTGTGATAGTAAAATGTAATGATTCTATGAACCACTGGAGGTGGGTCGGTAACTTATTCTCGTTTGTTTTTATTTTAATGTAGTTTTTCACAAGCATCTGCAGATTCACTAATTGTCCCGATTTGCCTGAGCTTTCCCAAGAAGGGAGGTGCTCCGAAGCCTTTTATAAATACATAAACAGCAAAAGGGTAGCTAAAGGAAGGGTGAGGCCCATTAGGGACCAAAAGGGAGATATTTTTATGAAGGCTGAGGTACTAAGTGAGTACTGTGCATCTGTCTTCACTAGAGATGAGGATGCTGCCAAAATAACAGTAAAGGAGAATGTGGTAGCGATATTGGATAGGATAAAAATAGATAAAGAGAAGGTACTTAAAAGTTTGGCTGTCCTCAAAAGTAGAAAAGTCACTCAGTCCGGATGGTATGTATCGTAGATTACTGAGAGAAGTAAGGGTGGAAATTGCGGAGGTTCTGGTGGCAATCTTCCAATTGTCCTTCGATATGGGGGTGATGCCAGAGGACTGCAGAATTGCAAATGCTACACCCCTGTTTAAAAAAGGGGCGAGAGATAAACCCAGTAACTGCAGGCCAATCAGTCTAACATCAGTGGTCAGTAAACTTCTAGGGCTAGAATTTCCACAATCAAGAATATCACCGTTTTTTTCGTGTTATTCGCAATCAACCCCTTTTTTATTTTGCCAAAATAACACAAAAGAAAATGCTTACATTTCCCCAAACGGTTCCTAACTTTTGGTGAAGTTAAAAAAGCGCCGTTTTTAAGAACATAAAAAATGTTGTGATTAAAAAAAACGGCTGTTCTGAGCATGCTCAGAAAAGAAAAAAAAATATGCCCAATTTTCATGTGACGCGCATGCGCAGTACACTTCCTGGTCTGGAGCAGCCATTTTTAAAGATAATTGAAAGTTGCAAGAGAGTTCTCAGTACTGACACACAGGTGCTGCAGGATCAAAAATGGAGCTTGATTCGGGAAGGAAGAGGGCTAGAAAGTTTAGCCAGGATGCAAATGAAGCCCTGGTAGGCATGGTAGAGAGAGGATGGGGCCAGATTTGGAAGAAAGGGGCTGGTAAACTGCACCCAGCTGCAATGGCTGAAGCTTGGTGATGCATTGCCGAGCAGATTTCCTTGGTGGACTCCATCAGGAGGACCTATCCGCAGTGCAGGAAGAGGTGGCATGACCTTTGCGGGATAGTTAGTGTCGTGTATCCGACATGGTTACTGCTTGTACTACTACAAGGCGTGCCACCAGAGGGCACTGCAGTGGGAGACTTGCAGGTTACCTGCACAGGTGAGCCAGGCCTAGTTTAAAAGGCAGGTCATCATGTGCGATCCTCACTCTGGAGTTACATTAAATGGATGAAGGTCACTACAGTTCAAGTACAACACATTCTTTCGTGGAGTCATTATCAGAACATCTGAAGATATAACAATTGGCGACGAGATTACGGACCTTCATGCGAAAATGGCTAACTTTGGTCTATTACAGCAGTGATGGTGATAATTGGGAAGCCTTTGTGGAGAGGCTCGACCATTTCTTCACTGCAAACGACCTGGCAGGCGACAATCCGGCCACACTGGCTGATAAGCGCAGAGCTAACCAGTTGTGGGCCTCGTCAGGGACTTGCTGGCACCAGCAAAGACAACGACCAAGACGTACGAGGAGCTTGTAACGCAGATCCAAGAACAACTCAAGCCCAAAGAGAGCATCCTCACAGCCAGACACCGGTTTTATTCGGACCGACGGCCCGAAGGCCAGGCGATCACGAAATATGCTGCAGACCTCAGGAGGCTGGTGGCACCATGTGAATTCGGCGACCACCTCACCGAAGCCCTGCGGGATATTTTTGTCATCGGAATCGGCCATGAGGGCCTTCTTCATGAGCTACTATCTGTGGATACCACAGTCACACTGCAGAAGGCTATTTCCGTGAACCAAGCATTCATGACCTCGACCTGCGGCTCTAGGCGGATGACTTATCCTCAGGACTCAAACTCGGCAAGTACTGTGCCCTGAATGGCACCTTTTAGAGGCTGGATTGTAGAACATGAATCTTCTCAGGGGAGAGCGACCAGGCCACTGAGTCCCTTAACTCAGAGTACGCCAAGGGGAGATAATCGAGTAGCACCATGCTGGCATTGCATAGGGAATCACAGGGCTCACCAGTACCATTTTAAAGACTATGTGTGTAAAAGCTGCAGCACAAAGGGCCACCTCCAGCGAATGTGTAAAAGAAATATGACTCACTGTGTCGATGAAGAGTCTGCAGATGGCCATGAATCCAGCGCGGATTATGAAACGATAGGGAGCGAGGCAGCTCAGCCCCACGATGAGGTATATGGCATGTTTACCTGCACCACCGAGTGTTCTCTGTTGAGGATGGAAGTCGAGATAAATGGCGTTCCAATCTTCATGGAAGTGGACATGGGGGCGAGCCAGTCAGTAATGAATCAAGAAGCCTTTGAGAGGCTATGGGATAATCAGGCTGAACGACCCAAGTTGATCCCGATTCAGGTAAAGCTGCGCACCTACATCAATGAACTTATCCCAGTCATTGGTAGTGCGGATGTAAAGGTACTCCATGACGGCGCAGTGCACAAGTTACCCCTGTGGATTGTTGCAGGTGATGGACCAATGCTACTCGGAAGAAGGTGGATGGAGAAGATCCATTGGAGCTGGGAAGATTTCATCCCTCCAGCGATCGATGTCCTCCGCGCTCAGAGGCAAAGCAAGCCCCCACCTGAGGTTGGATCCGGCACCAGAGAGCAGACCAGCACAGCACCCGAGGCACAGACCGCTCAGCATGACTGCGTGGAGATGATCCAGCTGAGACGACCCAAATGCACCTTCCAGGCTCCAGTGCCAGGACTCCGGAGGAAGAAAATCGGATTCAGAGGTGACTTCCCAGAACCCGGGGAGAAGAGGATCACAGCAGTTGACACCGTGGATGGAAGAAAGATGGCGCCCAAACCACAAGGTGAGGCGCTGAAGAAAAAGATGGCGGTGGCCGGACCACGAGGTGCAGCGCTGATGGAGCAACACGTGGCACCAAACGGAGAAGAAGATTGGGGTAAAGATAGCAAGGCTCTCTTAAAGGAGGCCTGCAACTCACCACACTTAAAGGGACAGTTCCACAGTCTCAATCAATGTAACAGCAACTATGAGTTAGATGTAAAATGTGTAATTGATGATCAGAGTTGTGTACATGCAATAAGCAAGGAAAAGTCGCGCGATTGCGATCGGAGCTACAGGTTATTCACAATAAGTAATGAAACATTGTGCGATGTAGGATTTCAACTGCTTACAGTCAATGCAGCGGGCAAACACTCATCGGGAGCACACAGATCCAGCGAGCTACCCAATGCTGCAGCCTGCATCCCTGGGACCAGAGTAATGCACCACGGAGTGTGGCCACAAGCAGCTAATATATACAAGCTGCTGAGCAAGCGATCTCAGGAGGGCAACAGCACCGGCATCGATACCCTGCCCCCGATCAGCTCCACCTCTCAGGCACCAACCGCCACGAGCCTGAAAGAGCAAACTGTGCTAAGGCACAGCCCCCAGACCCTATTGCCACCAAGGCCACACCCAGGAATGAAGCGTCACCCGCAACAGTTCTCCCAAATAGGACTGGGACCAGCCAGGATCACAAACCAAATAACGCCCAGGCAAGCGAGTCAGCAGTTCCCTGTGCACTGCTAGATGGGAGCAACAGCGACCCGGGGCGCAAGGAGAGGACAGGGAGGTCACAGGCATCTGTGAACCTACCCGATGCTAGGAGCAACGGCAAAAGCCCCAAAGCAGGCAACTTGAGCCAACCGGGTTCCCACTGCCAGCACTGGGCACCGCGCCTCCACCAGACTACCTGGACACTATCCAGCAGTTCTAGCACTAGTTTGTCCTCACGCACCGGTGCTGACCACAGCACTGACTCCAAGTGTATTCCAATGTACCTCACCAATCAAATGTACTTACCTCACTACGGTACCACGAATGCAATACTGTAAATGCAAATTTTTTGGGGGGGATTTGCATGTATATGAATGTAATGAGCCAATGGCACAATCTGTATGTGGGGGAGGAGAGAATGGAGTAGTCATGGACGCAAACAGAAACCACCAGCAACTCGACTGCCAACGAAACACCACCTACTCACCCAAGATGGAAACGACCCTCCAAGGGTCAACCAGATAGAGCTAAGCCCAGAGCATAGTCAATGCAAAGGCGATTTTCACGAAGGACTTGGGGGAGAGTGATGTCATGTATCCTACATGGTTACAGCTTGTACTACAAGGTGTGCCACCAGAGGGCACTGCAGTGGGAGACTTGTAGGTTACCTGTACAGGTATGCCAGGCTTAGTATAAAAGGCAGGTTACCATGTATGATACTCATTCTGTAGTTACATTAAATGGACTAAGGTCACTACAGTTCTCGTGGAGTCATTATCAGAGCATCTGAAGACATAACAGTTAGAGTAAATAATATTTTTATTTATGCACTACAATTACTTGAATTGTAAATTTGATCCATCTTGGTATCGCTAGACTTCTGATCGTCACACATTATAAAGATTGCTTTTTTTAAGCACTGCACTTCGCTGTTTCCGTAATGAACAACATGCAAGTAAAGGGACATTATACAGATCACTTAATTAAATGCACACAGTATGCTATAAGTGCTTTGATGACTATCTGTGTGTGCCACAACAGCAGAAGGCCCCTCTCTTAAAAATGTCGATTGCCATCTTTGCAGAGAAAATTGTCCAAGAACCGACGACAGCAGCGGAAAACTGGTGGGGGTCGGGCAAGACTGCTCCTACTGACAGCCCTGGAAAGTCTGATTGGTGCATCGTCCAGATCGACCTCCTGTGCGGATGCTGAGCCCAGGTTCCAGAGAGAGAGTAAATCCTGCAAAATCCCCAGTTTGGGTCAGCTCAATGTTAAGTACTGTGTGGGCTAGGCTTCGGTTTATGCGATATACTATCATTCGTCGTGGTCCTTCAAATGAGCCTGCGCTATGTGAGCATACTCATATCACCCTGCCCTCTCCCCTGCTGCTAACCAGTTGTCTGCTCTGTTATATTTTGCAGTTGTTTCAGATAGATCCAATGATGAAGACCCCACCAGCTTGCCAGAAGCGGGAATGCGTGACACCCAACTCAGCCATCCTGCTGAACCTCCACAGGAGGAGGAGGAGGACCAAGACGATGCTTCAATTGATGTTTTTTTTGGGAGGTGGGGGAGGATGATCAGACGGTGCTATTAAATTTGGAGGAGGTCGACGCCACCGAGGTAGAAAGGGTTTTAGTCTGCCCTACGCAGGAGGGGACATATGTCGGTTGTGCACCATCCGGGGTCCCGGGTCCCAGTGGGTTGCAGGAACCCACACCCAGGGCTGCAGCAGCGCCGTCTGTATGGAGGCAGAGACGTGAAGAGCACTCTCCCCAGATGCAGGCTCCACGGGAGGTGATAGAGCTGATAGGAATGACTGGGGAGAGCGCCCAGTTCACCAAATCACTCCTTGAGACCATGGGTGGGATCTCGGCAAGCATAGCAGCACTATCTGCTGACATCAGGGAGGGCATGTCTGAGATTGTCGCTGCAACTCGGGAAAACACCAAGGCTGTTGCCCAGCAGTAATTGACGGTCTCGGGTGATGCCACTCCAATCCCCAGACCAACCTCACCAGTCAGTGTGCAGGTTGGTCCACAGGCTGGAGAGTCTCAAGCCAGGCCTTCCGCAGCCAGAGGTTTTCAAGGGCTTCCATTGGCGTCTCCTTTGTCTGTCCCTCAACAAGCGGAGCGCCGTGCCCGACAAACTAATAAGAACCTTGGGCTCACCGGGAGAAGGGCTAAGCATGCGGTAACAGGCAAGGCTGATGGCAAAGGCAAGAAGGGCGGGTGGCGCGGCAGTGTTTAAATAGGGGGGTGGGAGGAGAGGTGCGGTTTGTTTGCTGCTGTTGTTGTTTTGCTGTTCTTTTGTTCTTCTGTTGTTGTTGTTGGTTGTTTGCATTATTGTTATTTCAGTGACATTAATTTAAAAGTTTAATATAATACCAAAAGTTTTTATTAAAGTTAAGCACAAGTGTACAAATGTTTAATAAAGTTCAGGTTATTTTTTCAACTAAACCAAACTTGTGCAGTGTCTCATTCGCAGAAAAACAGGGGGAAATAGTCAACCTGGTGGGATACAGGGGGCAGTCCTTCATGTAAAGCGGTGAAGTATCAGCTGTTGATGCAAGGTTGTCGAATACGCCTTCTTCTATGATTATCCTGGATAGTATAAGCAGTCACCAAATATAGCACAGATAGAATAGGCCCCATTGTTAAAATGTCCTTAAATGCCTTGTGTCCTTAAATGTCCGTAAATCCTTAAAAACAAATTAAAAACTCCCTAATCTCTAAACGCAGTCTTCCCTCCAAAACCTTTAACTCAGCTCCGTTTTCCAAGATGGCAACGTTACCACTGATTTCGATTCGACTCGACCAGGGAAGACAAGTTTTTTCAGTTCAGTATTTATCACTGTTCTTAAAAATGTCGTTATTGGCCAAATTCACAAAAACGTCGATATCATTGTTTTTGACGTCACAAAAACGGTTTGTAAAAATGGCGGTCATTATTTGTTGACGGCGTTAAACCACTGGCCAAATCGAAAAATGTCCTTATATTTTTTTAACGGCATTAAAACCATTTAAACATGAAAAAATGGCAATAAAACATGTATAAGGTTGGGATAATTATAGCCCTTAGAGACAATAATCCAAAACAAATTAATTGGCATTTGGAAAAGTTTGGGCTAATAAATGAAAGCTAGCATAGATTTATTAAAGGAAAATTGTGTTTGACAAACTTGATTGAGTTCTTTGAAGTAATAGACAGGATTGATGAGGTAGTGCAATTGTTGTTGTGTATATGGATTTTCAAAAGACATTTGACAAGGTACCACATAATAGACTTGTTACCAAAATGAAAGCTCGTGGAATTAAAGGGACAGTGTCAACATGGACACAAAATTGTCTAAGGGACAGCATGCAGAGAGTAGTGGTGAACAGTTGTATTTCAGACTGAAGGGAGGTGTACAGTGATGTTCCTGAGAGGTCAGTATGAGGACCACTGCTCTTTTTGATAATATATTAATGATCTGGACTTAGGTAAAGGGACATAATTTCAAAGTTTACAGATGACACAAAACTCGTAAATGTAATAATCAATGAGTAGGATAGAAACAGACTTCAGGAGGACATAGACAAACTGGTGAAATGGGCAGACACGTGGGAGTGATATATTTTGGTAGGAAGAATGAGGAGAGGCAATATGAACTAAATGGTGCTATTTTAAAGGGGGTGCAGGAACAGAGAGACCTGGGGGTATATGTATACAAATCTTTGAAGGTGGCAGGACATGTTGAGAAGGCTGTTTAAAAAAGCATATGGGATACTTGGCTTTTTAACAGAGGAATAGAATACAAAAGCAAGGAAGTTATGCTAAATCTTTGTAAAATGGTGGTTTGGCCTCAACTGGAGTATTGTGTTCAGTTCTTGGCACCACACTTTATCAAGGATGTGAAGGCCTTGGAGAGCGTACAGAAGAGATTTACTGGAATAAGAACATAAGAAATAGGAGCAGGAGTAGGCCATAAGGCCCCTCGAGCCTGCTCCGCCATTCAATAAGATCATGGCTGATCTGATCATGGACTCAGCTCCACTTCCCTGCCCGCTCCCCATAACCCCTTATCCCCTTATTGTTCAAGAAACTGTCTATTTCTGTCTTAAATTTATTCAATGTCCCAGCTTCCACAGCTCTCTGAGGCAGCATTTTCCACAGATTTACAACCCCCTGAGAGAAGGTTTTTAATGGGCGACCCCTTATTCTAAGATCGTGTCCTCTAGTTCTAGTCTCCCCCATCAGTGGAAACATCCTCTCTGCATCCACCTTGTCAAGCCCCCTCATAATCTTATACGTTTCGATAAGATCACCTCTCATTCTTCTGAATTCCAATGAGTAGAGGCCCAACCTATTCAACCTTTCCTCATAAGTCAAACACCTCATCCTCAGAATCAACTAGTGAACCTCCTCTGAACTGCCTCCAAAGCAAGTATATCCTTTCGTAAATATGGAAACCAAAACTGCACGCAGTATTCCAGGTGTGGCTTCACCAATACCTTACATAGCTGTAGCAAGACTTCCCTGCTTTTATACTCCATCCCCTTTGCAATAAAGGCCAAGGTACCATTGGCCTTCCTGACCACTTGCTGTACCTGAATACTATCCTTTTGTGTTTCATGCACAAGTCCCCCCAGTTACCATGGATGAGGAACTTCAGTTACGTGTAGAGATTGGAGAAGCTGAGGTTGTTCCCTATTCGAGCAGAGAAGGTTAAGAGGAGATTTAATAGAGGTGTTCAAAATCATGAATGGTTTTACCCTGAGTAAATAAGGAGAAACTGTTTTCATTGGCAGGAGGGTAAGTAGCCAGAAGACACAGATTTAAGGTGATTGACAAAAGAATCAGAGGTGACATTTTTTTGCACAGCGTGTTGTGATCTGGAAAGCACTGCCTGAAAAGGTGGTGGAAGCAGATTCAATAGTAACTTTCAAGAGTGAATTGGATAAATACTTGAAGGGGGAAAAATACAGGGCCATGGGGAAAGAGTGGGATTAATTGGATAGCTCTACCTAAGGCACAATGGGCCAAATGGCCTCTTTCTGTGCTGTAACATTTTATGACTATGATTCTAAGGCCGTGATGTTGCCTACCAAGGCGGACTCAATGTGGCCGAGGTAGGTGGCAGGTTGCAACCCTGTTCCCAGCTCTATTTCGCTCTGTGAGAAGAATTTCAATTGGGCTTGTTAAGCTCGCCCTGCGAGGTTCCGGTTAACTAAAAGGACGCGGATGTGATGATGTCATTTGATGACGCGTCATCAGCCGGTCTCCTTAAAGAGACCATGTCCACATTAATTTTGACAGTTGTGCTGTCAGTGTTCTGCAAGATTGAGCTGCTGCAAGCACTGACAAGCACTGCACCCAGGCTCTCCCATGACTCCCTCCATTATGGAGGATGTCACAGCACGCAGGGAGGATCTTTTCCATTCCAATGGGCGCAAGAGTCCTCCCCCGGACACCAACGCAGCCTGGTTGCACTTTGCACAGGAGGGCTCACACCAACTTACCTTACACCTCCACCCATTCCTCTCTCTCTCTATCTGCATCATCACATCCCCATCTCACTAGGCACCTCTCACACTCACCCTCATTCTATCGCAATCATACCAACTAACAACACAAAGAGGCCACTTGTTATTACCACTCCACTCCAACATAGTCCCCCTTTACACATGTAACCCTTCCATTCCTTACACTCATTCCATCACTCTCACTCAACCTTCTCTTCTTTTCCTCCTTTCAGGAAAAGTGAGCCCACAACACAAGGGAGAGGCAGAGAACGGCAGGTGACCCTGCATCCCTTGCAATCCTCACCAGTGCGGAGGAGGTTGCCCTGGAGATCTCCGCAACGGGCGACCAGCCAGCAGTGGGGGACAGAGAGGGGCTCATCAGGACAACAGGGTGACAGAATCAGTCTCCATGCAGCTACATGGCATTGATCAGGCACTGATATGGGGGTTGATGTCAGGAGACATTGAATGCTCATGTGCATAATGGTATCTGCATGCAAACTATATATGATATATCTAACTGATCTCTGTACTCTCCCACAGGTCCATCAAGAGCCCCCCGCCCCTACTGTCGAGGAGGAAGAGAAAGACGACTCCTCAGAGGAGCCTCCAGCCTCTGAGGGCACAGCGTCACCTGAGACAAGGCAAGCCAGCACTAGCGCAGATATCCACACCTCGGTGTGGCTGTCGCGACATAGAGTAGTGTTGTCACCTAGTGTCTCACACAGCACACGTGAGCAAGAGGAGAGGGTGGAGACAGGGTCAGCAGTGGAAACTCCTCGCTGGAGGGTGTAGGACGCTCCCAGCTCCGCTCGGCTGCGTGCAGATGCTGAGTCTCGGGGGCCATCCAGAAAAAGGGGATCTTCGAGCTGCAGGAACATGTGCAGGAGGCTGGAACAGGTTTTGCGAGCGCGATGACTGCTAATGCTCAGGGAATCAAGGATTCCTTCTCCAACACGAGCACCACCGTGCCGCAGGCGGTGGTGACTGTCGGCTCCTCCCTCGAAAGGATGGCCACCTGCAGAGGACCCAATGCGCCAGTCTCACGAGCACATGGTCTTCATGCAAAATAGATGGGCATCTGTGGAGGATAGAAACCAGAGGGTCAGAGACAGCCTGTCTGGGAGGGGTGTCAGTGTTGAAGTGGGCCCTCATGGCCCCACTGATGTGCAGCAATGTGCGCTCCAGCCCCTTGCTAGCAGAGAAGTATGGGTGGCCCATGAGAGGGATGATAGTGGGAGGGGACATGGAAGTGGGGGCTCCTCTCCCCCCTTGCCATCCCTCGGTCAGAGCCCCCGATGCCTCCCCGGACAGCGATGGCACAGTCATAGGGCCCTCACAGGCTCCAAAACCCAGAGGACGACCACCAAAGGCATCTAAGCAGGCGCAGCAGGGATGTGTGGGGGCTGCCTCTACCTCTGCTGAAGCCTCAGGGGCAGCATCTCGTAGAAGCACATGGAAGCGAAAGATGCCACAAAAGTAGAGTCACAAGCATAGTCACTTGGGTGTTTTCTTAAATGTTATTAAGTTTACGTTCAAATCATCTTTTGTATTAAATCATTTATTTTCAAAAGTTTGCGGTCTGTGACAAATGTGCGTGCACAGTTGGACGTGGCAGAGTGAACGGTCAGGGCTACCTTAAGCTCCAGCAATTGTGGTGACTGTGAAAAGAATGGACTGGTCATTGTAGGATATGAGGTGTAACCAACTTGGCAACACATGTGCCAGCCTCACGGGCAGCAATGTGGTCGCATACTGGTGGAATCTGGACCGTCGGCTCCTCCAGGTCTTCCTCATCCTCATCTTCTAGCTAATGTTCCTCCTCCTCCTCTAAAGAGCCTGCACACTCTGCACCGTGTTCTTCACACAGTTCTAATCTTCCCTGCTACGCTATGTTGTGTAGCGCGCTGCAAACTGCGACGATTATGGAGACTCTAGCTGGTGTGTACTGAAGGGCTCCTCCAGATCGGTCAAAGCATCTGAAGCACATTTTGAGCATGCCTATTGTCTGCTCTATGATGCATCTGATGGAGATGTGGCTTTCAATATAATGTTCCTCTGTCTCATTACATGGCCTCCTTAGGGGTGTCATGAGCCATGTTTTCAATAGATAGCCCTTGTCTCCAAGCAGCCAGCCGGTAAGTGTGTTTGGAGGTGCGAAGAGCTGAGCGAGAGTGGACTGGCGCAGCACGAAAAGTCACGGCAGCTGCCAGGGAACTGCCAGGGAACTTGGTGCACACAGGCATGACGAGCTGCCCATTGAGGAAGTGGAAGCCCTTGCGGATGATAAAGAGTCCTGGGTGATGATGGGGTGCCCTGATGGCCTCATGTGTGCAGTCGATGATGCCTTGTACCCATGGGAAGCCAGTCAGAGCCGCAAAGCCGCGCGCCTTCACAATAACATTGGCTTCATCAGTGACAAAGTTGATATAATTGACTGACTTGTCAAAGAGGGCATCGGTGACCTGTGTGATACATCTGTGAGGTTGCCGACTGCGAGATGTATCAAATGTCTGCTGCAGATCCCTGGAAGGAGCCTGATGTGAAGAAGTTGAGGGCGCTGGTGACTTTGACAGCCACTGGCAAGGTATGTCCACCCTATTCCGCTGGGCTCCAACAATCTGCAAATGTCGGCAATGACCTGGCGCGATAGCCTGAGCCTCCTTTGGCACTGCTGCTCTGTCATGTTGAGGAAGCTCATCCTCTG
The DNA here is from genome assembly GCF_044704955.1 of Pristiophorus japonicus. Taxonomy (NCBI): domain Eukaryota; kingdom Metazoa; phylum Chordata; class Chondrichthyes; family Pristiophoridae; genus Pristiophorus; species Pristiophorus japonicus. The sequence goes on along the minus strand of NC_091991.1, from coordinate 80,351,982 downwards.
ACTGTGTTGGGGGTATCTGCGCTGATACCCTTTGCCCTGTGTAGCATCAGATGGTTGAGGAGAAGGTTGGTGGTGTTGTTGTTGGTGCTGCTGGTGTCCCTGGTGCTGCTGGTGTTGCGGCTGATCATGGTCAGGTTCTGAGGACCACAGTGAAACAGTATAAACGGTACCCCATGCTGATGTAATAGATGGCAGGTGAAGTTGAGATGACAGAAGCAATCTGTCAATGGTGTGAGAGGCTGTTCCAATGAGGTGACACTGGATAGAGAGTTTTCTGCAACACTTGCAACCTGCATACAGTTCAATCTGTTTTCCAAATGCAGTTAGCAACAGCTTCTGAGCTTGGAAAGTGAACAGCTGAGAGATGGGAGCTTTTATAGCACATTTCAAGCTGTCAATCAATCAACTGATTCAATGGCCATTTATCTCCCGTCTCAGCTTAACAGACGTGATCCCCAAGCAGCAAGGACCCCAGGGGCAAGCACATAAAGTAAAAAAGTAAGCATAAATATATTCTTAATAATGTCTAAACATGGTCATAATAAACTTAATTGGGTCCCCCGCCGCAGCGTGTCTGGTCTGCTCAGCGCTGACTGACCCAACATTGGGAAAGGCGCATGATGGCAGGTTCACAGCGGGGTCCTAACCCGCTGTGAAATAAAACTACTTCCCCGCCTGACCCGCCAGCGATCCCACCCACTGACCCCCGGAATATTCTGGCCATAGAATCTTACAGCACAGAAAGGAGCCTTTTGGCCCATCATGCCTGTGCCGGCTCTTTGAAAGAGCTGTCCAATTTAGTTCCACACCCCAGCTATTTCCCCATACCCCTGCAAATGAATCCTCTTCAAACACATGTCCAATTGCCTTTTGAAAGTTCCTATGGAATCTGATTCCATCATCCTTTCAGGTAGTGCGTTCCAGATCTTAACAACCCTCTGTGTAAAAAAATCTATCTTCATTTCCCCTCGAGTTCTTTTGGCAATTATTTTAAATCTATGAACTCTGGTTACTGACCCACTTGCTCTATCCAAACCCCTCAAACTTTGAACACCTCTATCAAATCTCCCTTTAACCTTCTCTGCTCTAAGGAGAACAACCCCAGCTTCTCCAATCTCTCCATATAACTGAAGTCCCTCATCCCTGATATCATCCTGGTAAACCTCCTCTGTACCCTCTCCAAGGCCTTGACATCCTTCTGAAAGTGTGATGCCCAGAATTGTGCACAGTACTCAGCTAAGGCCTAACCGGTAATTTATAAAAGTTTAGCATCACTTCCTTGTTTTTGTATTCAATTCCCCTATTTACAAAGTTAAGTTTCCCATACGCTTTCTTACCTGCCTTGTCAACTTGTCCTGCCACCTTCAAGGTTTCGTGAATATGCTCCCCCAGGTCCCACTGCTCTTGCACCCACCCCTCAAAAGAGCACCATTTAGATTAAACTGCCTCTCCAAGTTGTTTCTCCCAAAGTGCATCACTTGACACTTATCCGCATTAACTTGCATCTGCCACGTGTCTGCCCATTTCACCAGTCTGTCTGTGTCCTCCTGACATCCGCTACTATCCTGCTAACCATAAGTTTTGTAGCATCCACAAACTTTGACATTGTATCATTGTACTCCTGCCCTGGAGTTTCCACTAGGTTGTGCTATTTTTTCAACGCGATTCACCTGTAATCGACCAAATCAGTGGAAAAGATCGAGGAATTTCAAGCAGAAATTGCGTCCAAATCCCGTATTATGGTTTAAAAAAGTCACGCTGGAACCGTCCCCGCCCACAAACCGAGCCCCGCCCCCAGAGCGAGTTAATCACCCTGGTGAGTTTATGCTAATTGTGCCCACCTGCAATGGACCTTCACACTAGCCCTTAAAATTATGTTGCTTTTTTTAAGAAGGTTCAAGGACACGCATTGGTGCATTTTAAAAGCTTTCAAATATTTAAAAAATATTTAATTTATGAAATAACTGTACACCAATGAAACTAGTAAATGGTTCTGTATCGTTTTTTAAAACACATTTTCACATTTAAGGTTAGGTTACTCACAGGTGGTGGATGGTATTAAAAATGCTGATTTTTTGTGATAAGCCCATTGCCAGTTGTATTAAACAAACTGCACCAGGTTACCATTCTTAAATACATAAAGGAGTATTTTTAATACGAGAAATAAAATAAACAATTACATTCTAAAATGCTGCCCAATTGCGCTGGTTCACGGAAGATTCTACGGACGGCGATATGCAAATGAACTTGAGTGGAAACTTGAGCAAAAAACTAGCGCAATTGAGTGCAGTTTGCGCCAGATTGCTGATTGCAGAAACTTTACCCCTCTATACCTAAGCCCAGGTTATTTATATGACAAGAAAAGCAATGGTCCTAATACCAACCCCATTGTATACTTCTCTCCAGTCAGAAAAATATCCGTTCACCACTGTTCTCTGCCTCCTATCCCTTAGCTAATTATGTACCCAAGTTAACATTATCGCCTTAATCCATGTGCTTCTATTTTCCAAATCAGTCTGTTATATGGTACTTTATCAAATGCCTTTTGAAAGTCCATACATACGAGTACTGCATGACCATCATCAACCCTCTCAGTTACTTCATCAAAGAATTCAATCAGGCTAGTCAGACCATTTGCCTTTAACAAATCCATGCTGGCTGTCCCTTATCAATTCCTGCTTCTCCAAGTGAGAATTAATTTTGTCCTTGACAATTGTTTCTAGTAGTTTTACCACCATTGATATTAGACTAATTGGCCTGTTAGTTACCAGGTTTATCCCACTCTCCTTTTTTAAACAGTGTAATGTCTGTAGCGCCACACTGTGGACACCTGCGTTATTGCAGCCAGTGCTGTTTAATGAAGAGCAGGTTACCTGACCAGTAGGGAACGTATCCGGAACCTGCAGCCATCTTACAGGATGTGTGATGTGTGCTCTCTAAAGATATGACATTTGGCGACGAGAATAGGATCTAATCAGATAATACAAAGCTGAAATTTTTGTTGGTGAAGGATTCAGTCGGCGACAGAGAGACTTTGAGAGCTTCTCTGTTTTTGGAAACAGCTACAAATCTGAGGTAAATTACGATCACACTTGGTTAAACTACCAGAGTCAAAATGGCTACCCCTATGGGAGTTATAGGACATGTGGGGGAATTTCAACGTGACCATAAAAGTTTCAGAGCGTATGTGGATCGACTAGAAATGGTTTTCACTGCAAATAATATCATCGAAATTCCCGGTAATGAAGACAATAATCGGGCGGTGTTGGAACAAAAAAGAGCTATATTCTTAACTGAGGCCGGGCACAAGTTGTATGAAAAACTGATAAATTTGCTTGTGCCTGACAAGCCAAAGGATACAATGCTGGAATAGATTCTAACTAAGCGAGAACAACATTACATCCCCATTCTGTTAGAAATTGCTGAAAGTTATCTTTTCGGAAGACAAAATCAGAAGGCCGAAGAAAATATCAGTGAGTACATTGTAGCATTAAAAAAGCTATCTATTCACTGTAATTTCGGAGACTTTCAGAACTGAACATTGTGTCACTGCTTTGTTTGTGGGGTGTAAAATGATGTATCAGAAGAAAGTTATTGACGACGCCTAACTTGACTTTTGATTTAGCTTGTCAGACAGCTAGGTCGATGAGCCTGACCGACCAATATTCCCAAGAATTTCATACTAATTTCAGTCATCAGACAACTGAGGTGAATCGCCTGCAGGTTCAAAGTAAAAGGCGGTGGGGCCGCAAAGTCTCAGAAACTGGAAATGGGAACAGAGCATTGACTATCGGTGCCTGGGACAATACGTTGCTCAAAGTTGTCCAGGTGTGAAGGCAGAGTGTTTCTTCTGCAGGGAAAGTGGGCATCTTGCGAAGGCATGCTGACTGAAGGGTAAACCAGCTTTCAAAGCTATAAGTAGAAATCCCCAGAGACTACATAGCATGGAAGAACAACAACAGGACGAGGAGATGTTAGAGTTAAACTTCATCAGGAGCACAAGGTTAATGGGCGGCGATTCAAAAAGTATCATAATCCACATAGATGTTTCAGGATTCAAGATACCCATGGAAATTGAAACTGGTGCATCTGTGAGTGTAGTACCGGAGTAGCTATACCTTGACAAATTGCGGGATTTCACATTGGAGAAAGCCAAGATAGAGCTGCGAGGCTACTCAGGAGAGTACTGGTGAAATACAAGGATCAAGTTCAGAGCTTGCCTCTAATAGTAGTGGCAGGAGCCAAGCCTGCCTTACCAGGAAGAAATTGGTTGGGATCACTGAAGCTGGATTAGAGTGAGATTTTTCGTGTTGAAACGAGATTCACGTCAAAGAATTGTCCGAAGGTGTTCTGCGAAACGGGCAGTCGATCCAAGACTTCAAGGCGAGTGTCAGGGTACAGAAGGACGCTAGATCAGTTTACTGCAAGCCACGTTCCATACCATATGCACTCAAGGAGAAAGTTGAGCAAGAACTCAAAAGACTAGAGACTGAGAACATTATTTCTCAGACAGATCGATGTAATTGGGCTACACCCATTGTTGTTGTACCAAAGTCCGATGGTAAGGTAAGATTGGTGATTATAAAATAACTGTAAACCAGGTCTAGAGGGTAATGTCCCCAATACATTGCCAAATATAGAAGATTTGTTCACAACACTGACAGGGGGTCAGATTTTCTCAAAGTTAGATCTTACGAATGCCAACTTACAGCTTGAACTAGATGAGGAGTCCAAGTCATGCTTGACTATAAATACCCATCCAGGCCTATATCAATTTAATAGGCTACCATTTGGAGTGTCTTCTGCCTCTGCCATATTCCAAGAGTTAATGAACCAGATTATGCAAGGTATTGAAGGGGTAATATATTATTTAGATGACATACTAGTTTCAGCACCAAATAGGCAAATTCACAATAACATATTGAATGAAGTCCTCAAATGACTAGAGAAGCACAGAGTATGAGTGACTGCTCGCAAGTGTGAGTTATTTCAAAACTCAGTGGAGTACTTAGGGTACAGAGTAGACAAAGGTGGTTTACATCCAACCAAGGGAAAGCTGGATGCAATCAGAAATGCACCCACTCCCAAGAATGTACTGAACTTTGATCATTTTTGGGTCTTTTGAACTATTATGGGAAGTTCCTACCAAAGTTGGCTACAGTATTACATCCACTGAATGACCTATTGAAAAAACAGGTCCATTGGAAGTGGTCAAAAGAATGCGATGCAGCATTCAAGCATTTTGCGATGTTGCAAAAGCAACATGGTAGAGAGCACCATGTTAGTTCACTATGACGTATCTCAGGAGATCAAGCTTGCATGTGATGCTTCTCCGTATGGAGTTGGGGCAGTAATCTCTCATGTATTACGTAGTGGGGAGGAGAGACCAATTGCTTTTGCTTCACTCACTCTCAGTGCCAGTGAGCATAATTATGCACAAATCGAATGGGAAGCTTTGGCATTAATTTTTGGGGTCAAGATGTTTCACAAATACTTGTATGGTCGTAAGTTTACTCTCGTTACGGACCATAAGCCTCTGACATCAATCCTCCATCCAAAATCCCTAGTTCCAACATTAGCTGCAGCCCGAATGCAGAGGTAGGCTTTGATTTTGTCAGCATGTACATATGATATTGAATAGAGACGATCAACTGATCACAGTAATGCTGATGCTATGACTAGATTGCCTTCCCCATCACAAGTTACACCCAATTGGGGTGTTCTATTTTTCATACATCGATGAACTGCCTGTCACAGCTGAAGAGGTCAACCAAACGTGACCCAGTTTAGTCAAAGGTGTATGATTAGATTACAAATGGATGGCCAAACCAGGTAACAGACAAAGATACTCATCCATTCTTCATTCGTAGGAATTAATTATCAGTCGATAAAGATTGTATCATGTGGGGTGCAGGAGTGGTTATACCAAATAAATTCAGGTCCAAATTATTAGGAGACCTCCATGACCAGCACCTGGGAATGAGCTTGACCAAGAGTTTTGCACGCAGTTACTTATGGTGGCCAGGTCTTGATAAAGATATAGAGTACATTGTCAGTCAATCGGTAAGCAAGCAACCACCATCAGTACCATTACAGCTATGGAAATGGCCTCCCAGGGTGTGGCAAAGGCTACATATTGATTTTGCTGAGCTAGAAGGATGACAATTGTTCATTGCAATTGATAGCCATTCGAAGTGGGTCAAGGTGTTTCCAATGTGGAAAATAACAACAAGTAAAATATTAGATATTTTGCGAAGATTATTTTCTTCATTTGGCCTCCCAGAAGAAATTGTTTCGGATAATGGACCACAATTTTGTTCAGAAAAATTTGCACAATTCACGAGCAAAATGGTGTGAAACATACCAAGGTTCCACCGTAACACCCTGCTTCGAATGGTGCAGCAGAGTGCACTGTACAAATTGTAAAACGTGCCCTCATCAAACAAATAGTAGAGACACAATTAAGGCAGAAAGAGAATCATGATAGCGGTAGAGTAAAAGAGAGACGTGTGAAATTAAATCAGAAGGTGAGAGTGAAGAACCATCACCATAAATGGCTAAAGTGGTTACCAGGAAGAGTGGTGAAGATATGTGGTCCTCACACATATTTGGTCAAGATGTTTGATAATGGGCAGGTTAGGTTTGTTCACATTGATCATATTTTACCCACAGACATGGAAGTGGGAGTGATTCAATTATTTATGACTCATCAGATAGTTTTGATACACCAGTAACCCCAATGTACTGGAAACAAATCCAAGAGAAAGTCAGAATTTAAGTCTGAGTCCGAGTCAGGAAAACAAACAGTCTGAAGTAAGAGAGAGTTCAAATGGAAATCAAGGGCATCCCTTGGAGGAAAACTTCCCTCAGGATCAGCCTCGAATGAGTTTAAATTTGACACCATGTTTGGAAGGTTCTGTTCGAGAGCGAAGGTATCCTCTTCGAAACAGAAAACACGTGGTTAAGCTTGATTTGTAAATATAGCAAAATAAGTCCATATCCTTTGTTATGTATAACCATGCAAGTTATGTATGATGATTGTTTGTTATAATAACTCTTCATTAAGGAGGGAGAAGTGTAATGTCTGCAGCTCCACACTGTGGACACCTGTGTTACTGCAGCTAGTGCTGTTTAATAAAGAGCAGGTCACCTGACCAGCAGGGGACCTTTCCAGAACCTGGAGCCATCTTGCAGGCTGTGTGGTGTGTGCTCTCTAAAGATATGACAAATAGGAGTGTAACATTTGCAATTCTCCAGTCCACTGGCACCACGCCCACATCCAAGGAAGATTGATTGCTTGTGGTCAGAGCTTCTGCTATCTCCATCCTAGTTTCCCTGAGCAACCTGGGATGCATTGCCTCTGAACCAGGTGACCTGTTAATGTTGAATGATGCCAACCTATTTAGCACCTCCCTTCTATCTATTTTTATCCTATCCAATATCGCTACACCACTCCCCCTCCCCCTCCTCCTTTACTGCAACATTAACTTCATCATCTTCTTTTGTCAAGACAGAGGCAGAGTAATCATTCAATACCTCAGTCACGCCCTCTGCCATCACAGGGGGTTTTCCTTTTATGTCCCAAATCAGCTCCACCTTCATGATGGGTGAAGAGGGATTGGGGTCTTGCAGACTGCAAGGGGGCAATTTTCGCCAAATACTTTAGGCAGTAAAGAGGTGGCCAAGATGGGGCCTTAAGCTGAAACGCCAGTTTAGCCCACGTTTAACGCAAGACACCATCTTGGTAAAGGAGTTGAAGGCAGCGCTCGGAGCGGTCACCCGGAGTCTTGTTAAACAGCAGATTGCCGCATAAACTGCCTGATAGGGCTCATTAAAGAAGCCGCACGGCATTCTGGTGACTCGCGCTTCCACTAATGCTCGCTCCTCACAGCGACCAGCTGTTTGGGAGCAGAAACAGTGTTTATGTCGATTTCAAATGCTACTTAAAGGGATACTGACCACTTAAAGGGATACTCACCGTGTCATAGCCATTGCTGCTGGAGCTGTGAAAAGGACCCCAAACACATCGAGTGACATTCTGGGACATCACCAATACTTGAACAACATTTATTCTGGAAATTCTCTGAGGACATCACTTAAAAAGAGTAAGTGCTGTGCTATTCAACCTTACCAAACATAGAAACATAGAAAAATAGGTGCAGGAGTAGGCCATTCGGCCCTTCGAGCCTGCACCACCATTCAATAAGATCATGGCTGATCATTCCCTCAGTACCCCTTTCCTGCTTTCCCTCCATACGCCTTGATCCCTTTAGCCGTAAGCGTCATATCTAACTCCCTCTTGAATATATCCAATGAACTGGCATCAACAACTCTCTGCGGTAGGGAATTCCACAGGTTAGCATCTCTGTGAGTGAAGAAGTTTCTATTCATCTCAGTCCCAAAGGCTTACCCCTTAGCCTAAGACTATGTCCCCTGGTTCTGGACTTCCCGAACATCGGGAACATTCTTCCTACATCTAACCTGTCCAGTCCCGTCAGAATTTTATATGTTTCTATGAGATCTCCTCTCATCCTTCTAAACTCCAGTGAATACAGGCCCAGTCGATCCAGTCTCTCCTCATATGTCAGTCCAGCCATCCCGAGAATCAGTCTGGTGAACCTTTGCTGCACTCCCTCAATAGCAAGAATGTCCATCCTCAGATTAGGAGACCAAAAATGAACACAATATTCCAGGTGAGGCTTCACTAAGGCCCTGCACAACTGCAGTAAGACTCCTATGCTCAAATCCCCGAGCTATGAAGGCCAACATACCATTTGCCTTCTTCACCGCCTGCTGTACCTGCATGCCAACTTTCAATGACTGATGACACCCAGGTCTCTTGCACCTCCTCTTTTCCTAATCTGCCGCCATTCAGATAATATTCTGCCTTCGTGTTTTTGCAACCAAAGTGGATAACTTCACATTTATCCACATTATACTGCCTCTGTCATGCGTTTGCCCACTCACCTAACCTGTCCAAGTCACCCTGCAGCCTCTTAGCCTCCTCCTCACAGTTCACTCTACCACCCAGCTTAGTGTCATTTGTAAACTTGGAGATATTACACTCAATTCCTTCATCTAAATCATTAATGTATATTGTAAATAGCCGGGGTCCCAGCACTGAGCCCTGCGGCACCCCACTAATCACTGCCTGCCATTCTGAAAAGGACCCGTTTATCCCGACTCTCTGCTTCCTGTCTGCCAACCAGTTCTCTATCCACTCATACATTACCCCCAATACCATGTGCTTTAATTTTGCACACCTATCACTTGTGTGAGACCTTGTCAAAAAGCCTTTTGAAAGTCCAAATACGCTACATCCACTGGTTCTCCCTTGTCCGCTATACCAGTTACATCCTCAAAAAATTCTAGAAGATTTGTCAAGCATGATTTCCCTTTCATAAATCCATGCTGACTTGGACCGATCCTGTCACCGCTTTCCAAATGTGCTGCTATTTCATCTTTAATAATTGATTCCAACATTTTCCCCACTACTGATGTCAGGGTAACCAGTCTATAATTATCCGTTTTCTCTCTCCCTCCTTTCTTAAAAAGTGGTGTTACATTAGCTACCCTCCAGTCCATAGGAATTGATCCAGAGTCGACAGATTGTTGGAAAATGATCACCAATGCATCCACTATTTCTAGGCCACTTCCTTAAGTACTCTGGGATGCAAACTATCAGACCCCGCGGATTTATCGGCCTTCAATTGCCCTAACACAATTTCCTGCCTAATAAGGATTTCCTTCAGTTCCTCCTTCTCACTAGACCCTCGGTCCCCTAGTATTTCCAGAAGGTTATTTGTGTCTTCCTTCATGAAGACAGAACCAAAGTATTTGTTCAACTGGTCTGCCACTTCTTTGTTCCCCATTATAAAGTCACCTGAATCTGACTGCAAGGGACCTATGTTTGTCTTCACTAATCTTTTTCTCTTCACATATCTATAAAAGCTTTTGCAGTCAGTTTTTATGTTCCCAGCAAGCTTCCTCTCATACTCTATTTTCCTCCTCCTAATTAAACCCTTTGTCTTCTTCTGCTGTATTATAAAATTCTCCCAGTCCTCAGGTTTGCTGCTTTTTCTGCCCAATTTATAAGCCTCTTCCTTGGATTTAACAGTATCCTTAATTTCCCTTGTTAGCCACGGTTAGCCACCTTCCCCATTTATTTTTATTCCAGATAGGGATGTACAATTGTTGAAGTTCATCCATGTGATATTTAAATATTTGCCATTGCCTATCCACCGTCAACCCTTTAAATATCATTCGCCAGTCTATTCTAGACAATTCATGTCTTATACCATCAAAGTTACCTTTCCTTAAGTTCAGGACCCTAGCCTCTGAATTAACTGTGTCACTCTCCAGCTTAATAAAGAATTCTACCATATTATGGTCACTCTTCCCCAAGGGACCTCGCACAACAAGATTGCTAATTAGTCCTTTCTCATTACACATCACCCAGTCTAGGATGGCCAGCCCTCTAGTTGGTTCCTCGACATATTGGTCTAGAAAACCATCCCTAATACACTCCAGGAAATCCTGCTCCACCGCATTGCTACTAGTTTGGTTATCCCAATCAATATGTAGATTAAAGTCACCCATGATAAATGCTGTACCTTTATTGCACGCATTCCTCATTTCTTGTTTGATGCTGTCCCCAACCTCACTACTACTGTTTGGTGGTCTGTCCACAACTCCCACTCTTGTTTTCTGCCCTTTGGTATTCCGTAGCTCCACCCATACCGATTCCACGTCATCCTAGCCAATGTCCTTCCTTAGTATTGCGTTAATTTCCTCTTTAACCAGCAATGCCACCCCACTTCCTTTTCCTTTCTGTCTATCCTTCCTGAATGTTGAATACCCCTGGATGTTGAGTTTCCAACCTTGGTGACCCTGGAGCCATGTCTCCGTGATGCCAATTACATCATATTCGTTACTTGCTGCCTGTGCACCAGGTGACACATAGGTGGCACCAGGAGAAAGGGAGTGCTTGGTCATATTTCATTCTAGGGGTCGCCCTCGGTCTGGACAAGGAATAGGAGGAGGACATGAGGCCAGGCAGAGCAGCACCAGCTGCTGCAGGAGAGAGGGACAGGAGGGTAAGGTGGTGTCCTTGGAGGTGAGGGTGGAGGGGGCAGGAGAGAGGGGTTTAAGAAGGCAGTTGGTAGTGGAGAAGAGAAGCCAGGGGTTATGTTTGTATTCCAGAATGATCAGTTTTGGCAGAGGAGAGCGGGACCCAATAGTATTTGATGTGGTCCTGGGGATCTGGGGATGAAAGGCTAAATCAGCTGTGCATCAGAGATGCTCAAGTCTGTGCCCCTTGGAATTACGGGGCTGAGGATGGGGGCCGGATCAGGGGAAACAACCAGGGTGGAAAAGAGTAAAGATTTTACTGAGGACAAGGCATTCAAGGAGACATAATATTAAAATTAGAGCCAGGACATTCAGGGGTGAAATCAGGAAACATGTTTTCACACAAAGGGTAGTGGAAATCTGGAACTCTCTCCCCAAAGGGCTGTTGATACCGGAACAATTGTAAATTTTAAGACTGAGATAGAGAGAATTTTAATAGGTGAGGCTATCAAGGTATATAAAACAAAGGCGGGAGATAAGATGCAGATCAGCTGTGATCTGAGTCAGTAGCGGAGCAAACCCTCGGGGCTGAATGTCCTCCTCCTGTTCCTGTGAGCGAGAGTGTTTTGCAGGGTGGATGCAGAAGCAGCTGGGGTTGGAAAGAATTAGAGGGTTGTGGATGATACAAGGAATTGGCCAGAGATGGCCCTGTCAGTGATTGAGATCATGGAAATAGTGAAGCTAGGGGAAGTGGCAAGGTTGAGTGGGTAGCCATGAATATGGGTAGGAGGGCAGTAAAATCAGAGCAGAGGACAAGGGGCGATGAAATGGAGATTGAAATGACCAATGATGACGAATCACCAAGTCCAGAGGCTGAAGGAGGAGAGCAGGGAGGATACGTGGGTGAGAAAACCGGGTGGTCAGAACAAGGATTTTAAAGGAGAGATGAGTAGAACAAATGCTCTGATATTACAACAACCTCGTGATGACATCATGAAGCAGCTTCAATCCCTTTACTTCCTGTCAATGCACAACAACAACTTGTATTTATAAAGCGCCTTTATCATAGTAAAACATCCCAAGGGACTTCACAAGAGCATTATAGATCAAAATTTGACCCCGAGCCACAAAAGGAGGAGATGACCAAAAGCTTTGGGCATAGAGGTAGGTTTTAAGGAGCGTTTTAAAGGAGGAAAGAGAGGTAGAGAAGTGGAGAGGTTTAGGGAGGGAATCCCAGTGATTAGGGCCTTGGCAGGTGAAGGCATGGCCACCAATGGTGGAACAATTAGAATTGGGGTGCTCAAGAGTGAGAATTAGAGGAGCGCGGATAAGGACAGTGATATAATTTGTTTAGACAGTGTGGAACGTACAAACCCATAACCATGTTTACTCAGGAATGATAAAATCATCCTTACTAGTCCAATGCAAATAGCATCGATCCATTCCTTATTATTGAGACTACCCTACTGGAGTGAAGAAGTCTTATTGTGTTCCCATCTAGCCCTAGAATGATCTCATCAGTTCATTTTGTTTATTTCTAATGTATTTAAAATTGATTTGAGTCACATGAACGTTCCAATTTGGGGGCAATTCTGCTAGAAATGTCTGTCCTGCACTCCCATTTCTACATCATATGGTCTGTATCTCAAATCTGGGCCGTCACCCCACCACCCACCTTAAACTGCCACAAACAGTTGGTAGGACCTATATGGGCACATGACCCAGGGCACATCACAACTGAGGGGTTATGTAACCTGGCCTCACAATGGAAACCATGACGACCCAGACACCACAGGGGATGGACAAAAGAAAGCAAAGTGGTACAAACTGTGCATTTGTGCAGGAGAGAATAACGAATGGGGAGCTGCTGCAGAGGCATGTTCGACAGTTAGCCATGAACTCCTGCACACATCTCATACAACGGCACGCTGGATCAAACCAAGCTGAACACCTGCCAATCGATTCAAACCTGTTGCTACCTTCAGAACTGGACAATGACAAACACGTGAATGGTAACAGCAAAGGGACGGCAACACTTTGGGGCTAAAATTGTCCCTTTCTAAAGCCCCGTTAATGCCTCCGGGGGGCACTAATGGGGCACAATGAAGTTTTCGCCCTGGTGAAGAGGGTGATTACGCCTCCAGGGAAATTGCCCAGGAAGTTTGGGAGACATTGTGCCAGTAGCACTGCAACCCGCGATTTGCACGCCGATCCCTCACCGCCTCGCACCGCGGGGGAAATTGCTCCACGGGCCGCAAGGATGGCGGACACCAGCCACTGGGGCGCCTCTTAAAGGGGCGGTCTTTTCCGCCATGGGCCACCATGTTTTTTTTGTCGGCTGACTCTTCTGTCGGCCCGTCAATGGTGGCTCTCGCATCGACCAGGCTGCCATCATGCAGCAAGGCACCCAGGGTGGATTGCCTCCCTGGTGGCACACAGTGAGCACACAGCGCTCCGCTTCCTTGCAGGGCGCACATGCCCAATTCCGTGTTGGGGGCGGGACTTCTGGGCTGGACGATAAAAGTTCCAGCCCGGATGTTTACCGTCCCCAATCAGGGCACGGGGCAATTTTGGCCCCTTTATACCCAAACCAAGAGATTCCTGAAAGATCTTATGAAGCATTTATTGCTTCAGGACCTCTCCCCTGAAGGACTTGAAGTCATTTTCAATCAGTGAGAAGACTGGATCATTTCAATAAAAGCTCATGAACGAGAGAGAGCCATGGACACGACCTTAGAGTTTACTGGGAGGAGCTCAATGTTTGGAATGTAGTACCTGGAAATAACACAGGATTCTCATTGATGTTGCATTGGGCAAACCCATCGCTTCGCATTCAACTTTTCACACTGATAGGCTAAAGTGAGTACTGGGAACAATACCCCGAGAGGTAACTCAAAGACACTAGGCCTTCGCATTATTAAAGCACAGTCACGACTCAGTCCCAATCGAAACTAGTGCAAGACAGGAAATGGCCGGGCCATTGTCTTTCAGGAGATAAGCCAGTTAAGCAAGATCGGTTTGAGATCGAAATTCATTTCCTGCTAATGGGGGCCATCAACTCAGGAAACGACAGACATCCAGTAATCAGCCTCTTCCCCCCACCCCCCTCGACGACCTCCTCCTCCAACGTCGACGTCGTCCCAGCTGCTCTACCCGATCCCCGACCCTCGACGACGTCCAGCAAGCTAGGTGCGCATCCGACAAAGCATCTCCAGCGGCGACCAGATCTCCTGCAGCGGCACCTCTCCTCCACGACGGCGTTTGGGCCTCCTCGCTTCCACGACGGTGGTTGGCCTTTCCTCTGCCTTCAGAGGCAACTGGGCCTCTACTTCCCCACTGGTGACCTGGCCTCTTCTGACTGGTGACCATCATGGTTGTGACCTTTCACTCGGAACTCCAGTGGGCCACTGACCGTCCCAATGCCTGCTCCAACCAAACCTCGGACTGTCATGTATTCAACTATCATTGTAACCCATGTATAAGCTGACTTAAGTTGTACACATTGAGAACATTGACCACAAGGGGCGAACTTGTGGGAGGCACTCCTAACCAGGACTCTCAGGTATAAATGGGGAGGCTCTACCCACAGGTAACTGGTCACAGAGTGATCTTCTCTCAAGTATGGGCCTCGTGTGCATTTATACTGTATAGTAAGGACATATTATTGGCGACGAGAAACTGGGATTTAAACCACGCGAGCTTGGTCACTAGCAGCACAGACGAGAGGTACTGTGTTGGTGATGATTGGGACGACTTTATTGAGAGACTACAGCAAAGTTTTGTTGCGAAGGAATGGTTGGGACAGGATTCAGCCGACAAACGCAGGGCTCATCTCCTGACGGTTTGTGGATCCAGAACATACTCCCTGATGAAGGACCTTCTAGCGCCAGAAAAGCCGGCGGACAAGACGTTCGAAGAGCTAAGTAAGTTGGTCGGGGAACACCTTAAACCGGCGAGCAGCATGCACATGGCGAGACACCAGTTTTACACACACCGGCGGCGAGAAGGGCAAAGCGTTCCAGACTTCGTGGCCGATCTCCGGCGACTGGCGAGCCTATGTAAGTTCCCAGATGGATGCAGAGCGGAGATGCTGCGAGACTTTTTTATTGAGGGCATCAGGCACGCTGGGGTTTTCAGGAAACTGATTGAGACCAAAGACTTGACCTTGGAAGCGGTGGCTCTGATAGCCCAGACATTTATCTCAGGGGAGGAAGAGACCAGAATGATGTATGACAAAAATCTTGGCTCAAATGCGACAAACGACCAGGGAGTCAACATTGTTAACGCGGCACACAGTTCTCTAGGCAGACAAGGGCAATCGGACTTGCCCCAGCGTGAAGTCGAACCCAAAGGGAGAATTCAACAGAGACAATGGCTAGCTGAACAGCGATTCATGCCATCGCAATGGACAATGCAGCCAGTAATGGGGTCATCAACACCTGTTAATGGTGTGCTTAAGGACAGTTACAGAGACAGTTAGAGTTGATCGACTGGTAATGGACCTTTTGTTTCCAACAACGGGGCCTCCAGCTCATGCTGGAGGTGTGGAGGCAAACACCCAGCCAGAGCTTGCAGGTATCAGCAATATACCTGCAGAAACTGCAACGTCAGTGGTTACTTGGCGCATATGTGCAGGAAGCCTGCAGCCAGGTTGATGTATGAGGAGGATGGGCCTGATGTAAGCCCTAGGAGGCCAAATGAATACTGGGGGAAATCACTGGAAGCTGAAGTTCAGCGAGTTCATGTGGAGCACATATACAGTTCATATACCAGGACGCCACCGATAATGATGAAAGTGCTCCTCAATGGCATCCCAGTATTAATGGAGCTAGACACGGGGGCCAGCCAGTCCCTGATGAGTATCAAACAGTTTGAAAGATTGTGGGTGTCCAAGGCCAGGAGGCCAAAATTATTGCCGATTGACGCACAGCTAAGGACATATACAAAGGAGATCGTTCCGGTGCTCGGCAGCGCCACGGTAGTCGTGACCCACAAAGATTCGGAGAACAGGTTGCCACTTTGAATTGTCCCAGGGAACGGTCCCACACTACTGGGGAGGAGTTGGCTTGCTGTCATGAACTGGAAATGGGGCGATGTCAATGCAATTTCTTCTGTGGAGCGAGTATCATGCTCACAGGTCCTGGACAAATTTGACTCATTATTTCAACTCGGCATTTGCGCTTTCATGGGGGCGAAGGTAGTGATTCACATAAACCCGGACGCAAGGCCAGTACACCACAAGGCCAGAGCAGTGCCATACGTGATGCGGGAAAAGATAGAATGCGAATTGGACCGCCTGCTGAGGGGAGGCATCATCTCGCCAGTCAAATTCAGTGACGCTATCCGGTGGCAAACTTTTTTCAAAATTGGACCTGACCTCAGCTTACATGACCCAGGAGCTGGCAAATGAGTCGAAGAAGCTGACCACCATCACGACACACAAGGGGTTATTTGAGTATAACAGATGTCCATTCGGGATTCGTTCGGCCGCCGCGATCTTTCAGCAAAATATGGAAAGCCTCCTCAAGTCGATTCCAAGGACGGTGGTTTTTCAAGACGACATCCTCATCTCGGGTCGTGATACTGAAGAACACCTCCACAACCTGGAGGAGGTGCTACGCAGACTGGACCAGGTAGGGCTGCGACCTAAAAAGGCAAAGTGCATCTTCTTAGCTCCAGAGGTAGAATTCCTGGGGAGGAGGGTAGCAGCAGACGGGATCAGACCTACTGCGTCCAAAACGGAAGTGATCCAGAGAGCACCCAGACCCCATAACACGATGGAGCTGCGTTCTTTCCTGGGGCTCCTGAACTATTTTGGTAACTTTCTTCCCAAATTGAACACGCTGTTAGAGCCGCTACATGTGCTCCTACGCAAAGGTCGCGATTGGGTCTGGGGGGACAGCCAGGAAAGGGCTTTTGATAGAGCACGCAATTTGTTATGCTCCAACAAACTGCTAACGTTATATGACCCGTGTAAGAAGCTTGTTTTAACATGTGATGCGTCGTCCTATAGGGTCGGGTGTGTGTTGCAGCATGTGAATGCCAATGATCAGTTGCAGCCGGTAGCTTATGCCACCAGAAGTCTGTCCCAGGCAGAAAGGGGCTACGGGATGGTAGAAAAGGAAGTGCTAGCATGTGTATATGCAGTAAAAAAAAATGCACCAGTACCTGTTTGGCAGGAAATTTGAGCTGGAGACAGATCACAAACCCCTAACATCCCTTTTGGCCGACAACAAGGCCATAAATGCGAATGCATCGGCCCGCATACATACATGGGCACTTACGTTAGCTGCCTATGACTACACAATTCGGCACAGACCGGGCACTGAAAACTGCGCCGATGCACTCAGCAGGCTCCCACTAGCCACCACTGAGGAGGCAACTGAGCATGATGCTAAGATGGTCATGGCTGTTGAAGCTTTCGAAAGCGAAAGCTCACCTGTGACAGCCTGTCAGATTAATGTCTGGGCAAATAAAGACCCACTACTGTCTTTAGTTAAGAAATGTGTCCTGAATGGGGACTGGGCAGCCACGTACGGGACATGCCCTGAGGAATTTAAACCGGTTCATACGCACAAGGATGAACTCTCGATTCAGGCCGATTGCTTACTGTGGGGAAACCAAATAGTCATTCCCTATATGGGCAGAGAGGTGTTTATCAGAGAACTTCACAATGAGCACCCGGGCATTGTCGGATGAAGGCAATTGCCAGGTCACATGTTTGGTGGCCAGGGATAGTTGCAGACCTGGAACTGTGTTTGCAGGTGCAACACGTGTGCTCAGCTGGGCAACGCACCCAGGTAAGCCCCCCTTAGCCCCTGGTCTTGGCTTGCCAAACCATGGTCATGCATCCATGTGGACTACGCAGGTCCTTTCATGGGAAAAATGTTTTTGGTTGTAGTAGACGCCTACTCCAAATGGATTGCGTGTGCCATTTTAAATTCAAGCACATCCTCTGCCACGGTAGAAAGTCTACGGGCAATGTTCGTCGCCCATGGTCGACGAGATGTCTTGGTCAGCGACAATGGCCCGTGCTTCACAAGCACTGAATTCCAGGACTTCATGGCAGGCAATGGAATCAACCATGTCAGAACAGCACCATTCAAGCCATCCTCAAACGGTCAGGTGGAACGAGCAGTGCAGATAATCAAACAGGGGATGCTCAGAATCCAAGGGGATTCCTTACAAAGCCGTTTATCACGCCTCCTGTTGGCCAATAGATCCCGACCACACTCGCTCACAGGGGTTCCACCCGCAGAGCTGCTAATGAAAAGGACACTCAAAACCAGGTTATCCCTTATACACCCTACTATGAAAGAAATTGTTGAGAGCAGGCGTCAGTCACAATGTGACTACCATGACAGGAATGTGAGGGCGCGATGCATTGATGTCAATGACCCTGTTTTTGTCCTTAATTATGCTGCAGGGCCCAAGTGGCTTGCAGGCACTATGGTTGCCAAAGAGGGGAATAGGGTTTTGGTAGTTAAACTTATCAATGGACAAATCTGCCGCAAACACGTGGATCAAACTAAAAGAGGTTCAGCAATCCCATAGAAGAAGCAGAGGAAGAACACGATGTAGAGTTTACTCCACCACAGGTGACCGAACACCGGAACCAAGTGGAGGAGAGCCCAATCACTGTGGGCAGTCCGGACAGGCCTGAGGCACCGCAAACAGCAGACACTCAGGCCAACGCCCAACAACCGGAGCCCCAACTCAGGCGCTCTACAAGGAAGCGTAAACCACCAGAGAGACTTAACCTGTGATCCCAATAAGACTTTGCTGGGGAGGTGATGTCATGTATTCAACTATCATTGTAACCCATGTATAAGATGACCTAAGTTGTACACCTTGAGAACATTGACCACAGGGGGCGAACTTGTGGGAGACACTCCTAACCTGGACTCTCAGGTATAAAAGGGGAAGCTCCACCCACCTTCATCACTTGAGGTCTTGGTAATAAAGGTAACTGGACACAGAGTGACCTTCTCTCAAGTATGGGCCTCATGTGCATTTATACTGTATATTAAGGACATATCACGGACCACCTACCAGTAAGGGCGTTACTCAGCGCCGAGCTTGCGGCCAACATCTCGACGTAGGCAACTAGGCTCATACAGCAGTGCCTGGTCACCAGTTATCTTGGACCCCCTTGCCACTGGACCAAGACCTTGTTCAGCTAAGCCTGTGTGGTAGCCGGTGTGCAGCAGCCACCCCACGTTAAAAGAACTCACGCACAGGTATCTTCCACTCCATTAACATGAAGTTCTGGACCTGTAACATCGGGATCCTCATGGACAACTCCAACAGCAACAGGTCGGAATGCCGCACCGCCATAGTTGCCCGAGAACTTAAACGCTTTGATATCGACATCGCCGCTTTAAGCGAGACCCGGCGGGCAGGGGAAGGCCAGCTCAAGGAACAAGGTGGAGGTTGTTATGTCTTCCGATGCTCTAATAATGACTCCACGAGACAATGTGTTGTGCTTGAACTGTAGTGACCTTAGTCCATTTAATATAACTCCAGAGTGACGATCACACATGGTGGCCTGCCTTTTATACTAGGCCTGGTACATCTGTACAGGTAACCTACAAGTCTCCCACTGCAGTGCGCTCTGGTGGCACATCTTTTTATGGTGCAAGCAGTAACCATGTAGGATACATGACATCCCTCTCCCCCAAGTCTTTAGTGCAAATCGCCTTTGCATTGACTATGCTCTGGGCTTAGCTCTATCTGGTTGACCCTTGGAGGATCGTTTCCATCTTGGGTGAGTAGGTGGTGTTTCGTTGGCAGTAGAGGTGCTGGTGGTTTCTGTTTGTGCGTCCATGACCACTCCATTCTCTCCCCCATCCCCACATATAGATTGTTCCGCTGGCTCATTACATTCATATATATTCAAGTCCATTAAAAAAATTTGAATTTACAGTATTGCATTCGTGGTACCGTGGTGAGGTAAGTACATTTGAATGGTGAGGTACGTACTTGGAATATACTTGGAGTCAGTGCTGGGGTCAGCACCGGTTCGTGAGGAAAACTAGTGCGAGAACTGCTGGATGGTGTCCAGGTAGTCTGGTGGCAGCGCAGTGCCCAGTGCTGGCAGTGGGAACCTGGTTGGCTGAAGTTGCCCGCTCTCAGGGCTTTTGCCATTGCTTCTAGCGTCGGGCAGGTTCACAGATGCCTGTGACCTCCCTGTCCTTTCCTTGCGCCCCGGATCGCTGTTGCTCCCATCTAGCAGTGCACAGGGAACTGCTGACTCGCTTGCATGGGCGTTAATTGGTTTGTGATCCTGGCTGGTCCCAGTCTCATTTGGGAGAACTGTTGCGGGTGACCCTTCATTCCCGGGTGTAGCCTTGGTGGTGATAGGGTCTGGGGGCTGCGCCTTCGCACAGTTTGCTCTTTCAGGCTCGTGGCAGTTGGTGCCATCGGGTGCCTGAGAGGTGGAGCCGATCGGGGGCAGGCTATCGATACCGGTGCTGTTGCCCTCCTGAGATCACTTGCTCAGCAGCTTGTATATATTAGCTGCTTGTGGTCTCACTCTGTGGTGCATTACTCTGGTCCCAGGGACGCAGGCTGCAGCATTGGGTAGCTCGCTGGATCTGTGTGCTCCCGATGGGTGTTTGCCCGCTGCATTGACTGTATGCAGTTGAAATCCTGCATCGCACAACGTTTCATTACTTATTGTGAATAACCTGTAGCTCCAATCGCAATCGCATGACTTTTCCTTGCTTATTGCATGTACACAACTCTCATCACCAATTACACATTTTACATCTAACTCACAGTTGCTATTACATTGATTGAGAGTGTGGAACTGTCCCTTTAAGTGTGGTGAGTTGTGGGTCTCCTTTAAGAGAGTTTTGCTTTCTTTACCCCAATCTTCTTCTCCGTTTGGTGCCACGTGTTGCTCCATCAGCGCTGCACCTCGTGGTCTGGCCGCCGCCATCTTTTTCTTCAGCGCCTCACCTCGTGGTTTGGGCGCCATCTTTCTTCTATCCATGATGTCAACTGCAGTGATCCTCTTCTCCCCGGGTTCCACCACCGAAGCTGGGAAGTCGCCTCTGGGTCCGATTTTCTTTCTCCGGAGTCCTGGCACTGGAGCTTGGAAGGTGCGTTCGGGTCTTCTTAGCTGGATCATCTCCACGCAGTCGTGCTGAGTGATCTGTGCCTCGGGTGCTGTGCTGGTCTGCTCTCTGGTGCCAGATCCAACCTCAGGTGGGGGCTTGCTTTGCCTCTAAGCATAGAGGGCATCGATCGCTGGAGGCCTGAAATCTTCCCAGCTCCAATGGATCTTCTCCATCCACCTTCTTCCGAGTAGCGTTAGTGCATCGCCTGCAACAATCCACAGGGGTAACTTGTGCACCGCACCATCATGGAGTACCTTTACATCCGCACTACCAATGACTGGGATAAGTTCATTGGTGTAGGTGCGCAGTTTTGCCTAAACTGGGACCAACTTGGGTAATTCAGCCTGATTGTCCCATAGCCTCTTA
The DNA here is from genome assembly GCF_044704955.1 of Pristiophorus japonicus. Lineage (NCBI taxonomy): Eukaryota > Metazoa > Chordata > Chondrichthyes > Pristiophoridae > Pristiophorus > Pristiophorus japonicus. Next base: position 80,330,422 of record NC_091991.1, on the reverse strand, counting down.
AAGGCTTCTTGATTCATCACTGACTGGCTTGCCCCCATGTCCACTTCCATGAAGACTGGAATGCCATTTATCACGACTTCCATCCTCAACGGGGAACACTCGGTGGTGCGGGTAAACATGCCATATACCTCATCGTGGGGCTGAGCTGCCTCTCTCCCTATCGTTTCATAATCCGCGCTGGATTCATGGCCATCTGCAGACTCTAAATCAACACAGTGAGTCCTATTTTTTTACACATTCGCTGGAGTTGGCCCTTTGTGCTGCACCCTTTGTACACATAGTCTTTAAAACGGCACTGGTGAGCCCTGTGATTCCCACCGCAATGTCAGCAAGGTACTACTCGATTAGCCCCCCTCGGCGGACTCTGAGTTAAGGGACTCGGGGGCCTGTTCTCTCTTCCCTGAGAAGATTCACGTTCTACAGTCTAGCCTCTAAAAGGCGCCACTCTGTGCACAGTACTTACCAGGTTTGAGTCCTGAGGATCAGTCATCCGCCTAGAGCCGCAAGTCGAGGTCATGAATGCCTGGCTCACGGAGATGGCCTTCTGCAGTGTGACTGTGGTATCTGCAGAGAGTAGCTTATGAAGAAGGCCCTCATGGCTAATTCCGATGACAAAGATATCCCGCAGCACTTCGGTGAGTTGGTCACCAAAGTCACACGTTGCCGCCAGCCTCCTGAGGTCTGCAGCATATTTCGCGACTTCCTGGCCTTCGGGCCGTCGGTGGGTGTAGAACCGGTGTCTGACTGTGCAGATGCTCTCTTTGGGCTTGAGTTGTTCTTGGATCAGCGTTACAAGCTCCTCGTACATCTTGGTCATTGTCTTCGCTGGTGCCAGAAAGTCCCCGACGAGGCCATAGACGGTGGGTTCACAACTGGTTAGCAGGATACCCTGCGTTTATCAGCCAGTGTGGCCGGATTGTCGCCTGCCAGGTCGTTTGCTGTGAATAAATGGATGAGCCTCTCCGCAAAGGTTCCCAATCATCGCCATTGGTGAACTGCTGCAACGTACCAAGGTTAGCCATTTTCGCGTGAAGGTCCATAATCTCGTTGCCAATTGTTATGTCTTCAGATGCTCTAATAATGACTCCACGAGACAATGGGCCCAAGTTTCCACAGGATAAAAAACGGGCGCCCCTCCGAGCTGGGCGCCCGTTTTTCGCGCCTAAAACGGCACCAGAAAAAAAACGCTCTATTCTCGAGCGCTTTGCAGCTCCTTGTCTGTTTGATGCGGCACCCAGAGGGGCGGAGCCTACACTCGCGCCGATTTTGTAAGTGGGAGGGGGCGGGTACTATTTATATTAGTTTTTTTCCTGCCGGCAACGCTGCGCGTGCGCGTTGGAGCGTTCGCGCATGCTCAGTGTGAAAAAAACAAACCGCTGTTTCCTTCCCCTCCCTCCCTTCCGCGGCAACAAACCGCTGTCTCCTTCCCCTCCCTCCCCTCCGCGGCAACAAACCGCTGTCTCCTTCCCCTCCCTCCCCTCCGCGGCAACAAACCACTGTCTCATTCCCCTTCCTCCCCTCCGCGGATACAAACCGCTGTCTCCTTCCCCTCCCTCCCCTCCGCGGCAACAAACCGCTGTCTCCTTCCCCTCCCTCCCCTCCGCGGATACAAACCGCTGTCTCCTTCCCCTCCCTCCCCTCCGCGGCAACAAACCGCTGTCTCCTTCCCCTCCCTCCCCTCCGCGGATACAAACCGCTGTCTCCTTCCCCTCCCTCCCCTCCGCGGCAACAAACCGCTGTCTCCTTCCCCTCCCTCCCCTCCGCGGATACAAACCGCTGTCTCCTTCCCCTCCCTCCCCTCCGCGGCAACAAACCGCTGTCTCCTTCCCCTCCCTCCCCTCCGCGGATACAAACCGCTGTCTCCTTCCCCTCCCTCCCCTCCGCAGGAAAGAACGGGCCCCTCCTCTCCCCTCCCCCCCCCCCGCAGGCAGAACGGGCGCCTCCCCCCCCCCCGCGGGAAAGAACAGGCGCCTCCTCTCCCCTCCCCCCCCCCCCCCCCCCCCCGTGGGCAGAACGGGCGCCTCAGGCTGACTGCAGAATTCTCCGTGCCTGAAGCACTTTCACACAGGTAGGAAGATGGTTTATTTAATCTTTTCTTTGCTTATAAATGTTTATTCAGGTTGGATTTATTTGTATAATATTTGTAGAAGTATAAATAAGGATTTATTGTAGAATTTAATGACTTCCCTTTCCCCCCCTGTCCCCCCCACCCCCCCCCACCACCTCGTTCTGGACGCCTAATTTGTAACCTGCGCCTGATTTTTTAATGTGTAGAACAGGTTTTTTCAGTTCTACAAAAATCTTCACTTGCTCCATTCTACTTTAGTTTGGAGTACCTTTTCACTGTGGAAACTTTGAAATCAGGCGTCAGTGGCCGGACACGCCCCCTTTTGAAGAAAAAATTCTGTTCCAAAGTAGAACTGTTCTACCTGACTAGAACTGCAGAAAAGAAAATGTGGAGAATTGCGATTTCTAAGATAGTCCGTTCTCCACCAGTTGCTCCTAAAAATCAGGCGCAAATCATGTGGAAACTTGGGCCCAATGTGTTGTGCTTGAACTGTAGTGACCTTAGTCCATTTAATGTAACTCCAGAGTGAGTATCACACATGGTGGCCTGCCTTTTATACTAGGCCAGGCACACCTGTACAGGTAACCTATAAGTCTCCCACTGCAGTGCCCTCTGGTGGCACACCTTGTAATGGTACAAGCAGTAACCATGTAGGATACATAACAGAGGTTACATCTTCTTCTGGAAAGGGAAACCAGAGGAAGAATGCCGCCTTCACGGAGTCGGCTTCACCATCAAAAACGAGCTGGTCGACTGCCTCAGAGACTCCCCCTGCGGGGTTAACGGACATCTCACGATTCTCCGACTCACCCTATCCCGGAATCAATGCACCACAGTCACCAGTGCGTACGCCCCAACACTCGATGCAACAGATGAGACCAAAGAAGGTTTTTAACTCCAACCTCGAAAAATCCCTGTCCCGCGTCCGCGCGGGTGACAAACTGATCCTCCTTGGTGACTTCAACGCCAGGGTTGGCAAGGACACAGACCTCTGGGGAGGCGGGATTGGCAGAGAAGGAGTAGGGAAAGCCAACTCCAGTGGTACGCTACTCCTGACAAAATGTCTAGAACATGAATTTTTCATCACCAACACCTTGTTCCGCCAGAGGGACAAATACAAGGCATCGTGGCAACACCCTCGCTCCATATACTGGCACCAGCTCAACTATGTCATCATCCAAGCCGGGATCGCAAGGATGTGCGCATCACCCGCGCCATGACAGGAGCTGACGACTGCTGGACGGACCACCGCCTAATCCAATCCATCATTGATATCAACTTAGCCCCAAAGCGGAGGGGGCAGCAGAAGCAGTGCCGCAAAAAAGTCAATGCCGGGACACCTAGAGACCCAGCTAAGAGAGCCCTATACAGTCAGCGACTCACAGCTAACCTGGCGTGCCTTGATGACCCATAGACACAGAATGCACACAGCGCTTGGTCTGCCCTCCAGGCCTCCATAACCAGTGCCTGCAAAGAGATGCTCAGTCGCTCAACTAGGAAACACCAGGACTAGTTTGATGAGAATGATCAGGAGATCCAAGAGCTAATAGATTACAAGCGCAGAGCATTTCTGAGCCTAAAGCAACAACCCAACTCGGGAGCAGTAAAGCAGCAGTACAGATGGCTCAAGGCTGAGGTCCAACAAAAAACCCTGGATCTAAAGAACAGGTGGTGGATGGAGAAAGCACAGGAGATTCAGCAGCTGGCCGACAGCCATGATGTGCGAGGAGTCTTCATTGCAGTCAAGGCCGCCTCTGGTCCAAACTCCCAAGGCCCTACCCCACTGCTGGCCAGGAACGGGGAAACACTCATCAAGGACACCGAGGCAGTCAGATCCCGCTGGAAGGAGCACTTTGAAGATCTCCTCAATCGAGACTCTGCCTTTGACTCAAGTGTTCTCGACTCCAGCCGCAGCATGGTACCCACCAGCACCTCAGTAAAACCCCAACACGGCACGAGGTAGAAAAAGCCATAAGACAGTTTAAGAACAGCAAGGCTACAGGAGCGGATGGAATCCTTGACGGAGAGGCACTGTTAGCGCGAATACATGACCTCATCTCTTTCATCTGGAGGGAGGAGAGTATGCTGGGAGATCTCAGAGATGCAGTGATCGTGACCATCTTTAAAAAGGGGACAAGCCCGACTGCGGCAACTACAGAGGAATCTCCCTGCTATCAGTTACTGGGAAAGTTGTTGCTAGAGTCCTCCTCAGCCGTCTTCTCCCTGTGGCCGAGGAGCTCCTCCAGGAGTCACAGAGCAGATTTCGTCCACTCCGGGGCACAACGGACATGATCTTTGCAGCGCGACAGCTGCAGGAAAAATGCAGGGAACAGCACCAGCCCTTATACATGGCCTTCTTCAACCTTACAAAGGCCTTTGACACTGTCAACCGCGAGGGTCTATGGAGCGTCCTCCTCCGTTTCGGATGCCACCAAAAGTTTCTCAACATCCTCCGCCTGCTCCACGACGACATGCAGGCCGTGATCCTTACCAACGGATCCATTGCAGACCCAATCCATGTCCAGACCAGGGTCAAACAGGGCTGCATCATCGCCCCAACCCTCTTCTCAATCTTCCACGCTGCCATGCTCCACCTCACAGTCAACAAGTTCCCCGCTGGAGTGGAACTAAACTACAGAACCAGTGGGAACCTGTTCAACCTTCATTGTCTCCAGGCCAAGTCCAAGACCACCCCAACCTCTGTCGTCGAGCTACAGTACGCGGACGATGCCTGCATCTGCGGACATACAGAGGCTGAACTCCAGGACATAGTGGATATATTTACTGAGGCATACAAAAGAATGGGCTTTACGCTAAACATCCGTAAGACAAAGGTCCTCCACCAGCCTATCCTCACCGCACGGCACTGTCCCCCAAACATCAAGATTCACGGCGCGGCCCTGGACAATGTGGACCATTTCCCATACCTCGGGAGCCTCTTATCAACAAGAGCAGACATTGATGACGAGATTCAACACCACCTCCACTGCATCAGTGCAGCCTTCGGCTGTCTGAGGAAAAGAGTGTTCGAAGACCAGGCCCTCAAACCTGCCACCAAGCTCATGGTCTACAGGGTTGTAGTAATACCCGCACTCCTGTATGTCTCCGCAAGATCCTACAAATCCCCTGGGGGGACAGGCACCCCAATATTAGCATCTTTGACCAGGCTAACATCCCCAGCATTGAAGCACTGACCAACTTGATCAGCTCCGCTGGGTAGGCCACATTGTCCGCATGCTAGACACGAGACTCCCAAAGCAAGCGCTCTACTCGGAACTCCTTCATGACAAACGAGCCAAAGGTGGGCAGAGGAAACATTACAAGTCACCCTCAAAGTCTCCCTGATAAAGTACAACATCCCCATTGATACCTGGGAGTTCCTGGCCAAAGACCGCCCTAAGTGGAGAAAGTGCATCCGGGAGGGTGCTGAGCACCTCGAGTCTCATTGCCGAGAGCGTGCAGAAACCAAGCGCAGGTAGCGGAAAGAGTGTTCGGCAAATCTGTTCCACTCTCCCTTACCCTCAACGACTATCTGTCTCACCGGTGACAGGGACTGTGGTTCTCGTATTGGACTGTTCAGCCACCTAAGGACTCATTTTAAGAATGGAAGCAAGTCTTCCTCGATTCCGAGGGACTGCCTGTAATGGTATGATGAGTAATCAGCACCCATTGTCTCTCCAGATGCAAGGCCTGGGAGCGGGGAAACGAAATATCATTTTCCACAAAGATTTCAAAGGGCACAAGCCATTCCAGACCACGGGGAGGGGGGGGGGTCCAGACAGATCACCTGATTCAATCCATCGTTCAGGTGACGGGTTTAGAGGATATAAGGAGCTGTTTTGCAACAAGCTCCATCTCAGGAAAAAACTCAAGCAGAAGCTCTGGCAAGCTGAAGTTCAAGGTCTCTTCATTTCAACGCGACACCACCAGAAGCTGAATGTTGCTCTTCAACCCTCACCAACGGACCGCCACTCAAACTCGAACTTGGATACTGCGTCGACAATATGAAACCAGGAGTGAGACGTACAGGAAGAAGCTGCAAGCAAGACAACGGGCAATCAGGGTGAGCATATTGCCTGTGCCTACACATCCGCAAGATCACTTAGCTGTGTGAGGGGGTGATTGTAAGTCCAACCAAACCCAAGGGGTTTAGTGCTGGGAGGGATCCTGTGTTAGTTTCATGGGTAGGTTCTTTTATTAAGCCATGGTAACTTAGCATGGCAGGGCTTATTGGATAAGCCAGGGTTGTACTGTTTTGCACTGTTTATGAGTGGTGTTATTAATCTTATTAAACACAATACAGTTGAGCCCGAAAAACGTGTGTCCAAGTCTGATCTGTCCATATAATTTCTATCATCCAGAACTTGTAGTAGGAGGTGCGTTTTCGGTACACCTGAGAAAACCGTGATATCTTCTTTGCGACAACATAAACACACACACTACAAGATGGCTCTATTACACAGGATCATGTCAGGTGACTTGTCACCTGATGCTTTTATTGTAGTTACATGAGCAGTTGCATTACCACAGTAGTCCACGAGGTGGAGCAGTAATCCACTAGGTGGAGCTTTATGTTACACTTCTCCCTTCTCAATGAAGAAGTAATCATAACAAATAATCATCATACATAACTTGCATGGTTATACATAAAAGATATGGACTTATTTTGCCATATTTACAAATTAAACTTTACCACTGGTTTTCTGTTTCACAGAGGATACCTTTGCTTTTGAACAGAACCTTCCAAACATGGTGTTGAACTTAGACTCATTCTAGGTTGAGCCTGAGAAGAGTTTTTCTCCAAGGGATACCCTTAATCTACATTAGAACTCTCTACAACTTCAGACTGTTTGTCTGCCTGACTCGGACTCAGACTTGAATTCTGACTTTCTCTTGGACTTGTTTCTAGTACATCTGATGTAGGATTTGCTACTGGTACTCTACTTGTAACAAGACTATCTGACTCATCAGAAATAATCAAATCATTCCAATTTTTCTACTCCTTCCACATCTGTAGGTAAAATATTATTAATGTGAACAAACCTAATCTTTGCATGATCAAACATCTTGACCAAATATGTGCGAGGGCCACATCACTTCACCATTCTTCCTGGTAACCACTTTAACCATTTATGGTGATGGTTCTTCACTCTCACCTTTTGATTTAATTTCACACTTCTCTCACTCTACCTCTATCATGATTCTCTTTCTGTCCTAATTGTTTCTCTTCTACTGACATAGCATCAGCATTATCATCTCACTTAGGCACAACAACAATGGGTGTAGCCCAAATACTTAGATCTATCTTAGAGATAATGCTCTCAGTCTCTAGTCTTTTGAGTTATTGCTCAACTTTCTCCTTGAGTGTGTATGGTACGGAACATGGCTTGCAGTAAACTGGTCTAGCATCATTCTGCACTCTGACACTCACCTTGAAACCTTGGATCGGACTGTTTGTTTCACGGAACACCTTCGGATACTGCTTGATGACATTAGCCTTCGATGCCAATCTCGTTTCAACCTGATCATCTTCACAATCCAAGCACATCACAAGGCTGAAAGATGGTCTTAGAAAGTGATGTGCACAATGATTACTCTGTTGGGGAACCAAGGGAACCAGAATGAGGTGCGAATATTTGCGGTGCTGTCATGCCTCTTGAAGCACTTATGTGAGCAAACAGCATTGGCATTACTATCTGTAGAGAAAATCCTCACCAGGATTCAACCACTCTTCAAGGCACAGTGTGATAAAGTGCGGGCTGAAGCGTTCAGCGTATTGGGGATCTTGGCCAAATGTGAAATTAGAAGTTCCAGATCCTCCTTCTGCCAACAGGTCCACTCCAACCTGGTGCGTTTGTTGCTGCACCTGGATGGACAGAGTGAGGAGGTCACTAGGTCTTGTAGTTCAACACTACAGTTGGTGATTCCACTTATTAGATCTACTGAGGCTTTCTCGTTGATTGAGAATTATCAGCAGGAGCCCACCAGGAGCTGCGTGGTCCTCCCAAGAGACCTTTCATGACAGTTGAATCAAGATATCCACAAATGGATCACCTCCTATGCCATGGATTGCAAGTTCTTCCTCCTGAACCCCCAGGAACAACTTCAATCACATGCAGTGACCTTTGCATGTTTACTTCACCAACGGTCATAACAAGTCCAACCCACTCGGAGGGTCACCTGGTGGAACATGTGCATCATGAACTGCTGCTGTTCACCATCAGATTGAAGACTAAACACTCAGGCCACCAACCTTCTCCACCTCCTCTTAGCAGCAGACTGATCATTCGTTCAACATGATTTGTAAATATGTAATTTTATGAATTGTAAATAAATCGATATCCTGTTCCATGGGTGGATCTTCAAATGGTGGAGGTCCCGCTGCTGGGAGTGAACTCTCCTGATACTCTCTCACACCCACACACGCCCACACTCACACCTAAAATTAGACACAGATCCTGCTCCTCCATGCAATTCCTCACTGGATCACCATGCTACATTAGTTATGCCTGAATCATATGATCAAGCAGAAGAGTTTGCATATTTGTGTAGACGCATTCAACTAACCTTTGTTTTCTTGTTATGAATTAGGAATGTGTTATTTCAGTTACAGATGTTTCAGCCGTTTGTGACAAAAACATTTTGGGCTTAAAATTCGGTTGCTTAGCACCACCCATTAGCGCCTGAGAGGGACGCTAATGGGCCGCCATGCTCTTACCAACCAAGCGCTGTGCTGGAAGTGCCTCCCGCGACCTTCAGTGGAGGTGTACCACCAGCACTAAGGGCTAGAACCTCCACTTTTGTGCTTATCGCCCAAAAATGGGCGTTATTTGCGGCGTGGGCAGTAAAAAAGGGTTTTCAGATCGCTGGCTTCTCGCCCATTCTCAAAGTACCTGTGTCTCCATATGAAATGAGCGTTAGCATTAAATTCTTTTGGCCTTCTGCCGTAAAGTGTCGCCGTCCTTAGCAACAGCAGGGCAACACTCGATTTAGGAGGTCAAGGGTCATCATGACATGCGCAGAAGAGGAGACAGAGAGTGAGGGAGCTCAGAGGCACTGAAAGCATGTGTGGCTGTGGTGTACATAGAAACATAGAAACATAGAAAATAGGTGCAGGAGTAGGCCATTCGGCCCTTCGAGCCTGCACCGCCATTCAATGAGTTCATGGCTGAACATTCAACTTCAGTACCCCATTCCTGCTTTCTCGCCATACCCCTTGATCCCCCTAGTAGTAAGGACCTCATCTAACTCCTTTTTGAATATATTTAATGAATTGGCCTCAACAACTTTCTGTGGTAGAGAATTCCACAGGTTCACCACTCTCTGGGTGAAGAAGTTCCTCCGCATCTCAGTCCTAAATGGCTTACCCCTTATCCTTAGACTGTGACCTCTGGTTCTGGACTTCCCCAACATTGGGAACATTCTTCCTGCATCTAACCTGTCTAACCCCGTCAGAATTTTATATGTTTCTATGAGGTCCCCTCTCATTCTTCTGAACTCCAGTGAATACAAGCCCAGTTGATCCAGTCTTTCTTGATAGGTCAGTCTCGCCATCCCGGGAATCAGTCTGGTGAACCTTCGCTGCACTCCCTCAATAGCAAGAATGTCCTTCCTCAGGTTAGGAGACCAAAACTGTACACAATACTCCAGGTGTGGCCTCACCAATGCCCTGTACAACTGTAGCAACACCTCCCTGCCCCTGTACTCAAATCCCCTTGCTATGAAGGCCAACATGCCATTTGCTTTCTTAACCGCCTGCTGCACCTGCATGCCAACCTTCAATGACTGATGTACCATGACACCCAGGTCTCTTTGCACCTCCCCTTTTCCTAATCTGTCACCATTCAGATAATAGTCTGTCTCTCTGTTTTTACCACCAAAGTGGATAACCTCACATTTATCCACATTATACTTCATCTGCCATGCATTTGCCCACTCACCTAACCTATCCAAGTCACTCTGCAGCCTCACAGCATCCTCCTCGCAGCTCACACTGCCACCCAACTTAGTGTCATCCGCAAATTTGGAGATACTACATTTAATCCCCTCATCTAAATCATTAATGTACAGTGTAAACAGCTGGGGCCCCAGCACAGAACCTTGCGGTACCCCACTAGTCACTGCCTGCCATTCTGAAAAGTACCCATTTACTCCTACTCTTTGCTTCCTGTCTGACAACCAGTTCTCAATCCATGTCAGTACACTACCCCCAATCCCATGTGCTCTAACTTTGCACATCAATCTCTTGTGTGTGCTTGTCTGGCGGTTGTGGGAGACACAAGGAAGATTCACCAATAGCAAAAAGCCTAAGCACCAAGAACATAGTTGGCACCGAGTTTTTGTCCAACAAATAAGATATAAAATGGAAGGGATGGAGGAGGCCCTGGAGCTGGTAGCCAGGAACACTGGTGCCAGAGTGCTCCCAGTGGTCCCGGAGTGCCGCACTGCATCCCAAGGTGCCACACCCCCATTACCAACCACACATGAGAGCCAGCAGCAACATTTTGCTTCTGGCTCAGAGCACGTTCCCACCTCGGGACCGTCCTCTCCCGTATCTGTCCAAGCAGCATTTCGGCTGTCACTGTGCCCCCCCATGCCCCGCCCAATGAAGCATCGCCTGAGGAGCTCCTTGGCCAGGCGGCTTGGAGTCAGGAGGGGAAGGGGAAGGGATAGAGGTAGGGAGGAGAAGCGGGGGGGGTGGAGGGGTGGGAAGGGTTGGTTTGTACAGAAATACTGATGATTTCAGACTAATGTTCGGTTTAAATGTTTTTTATTTAACAAAACCTTGTAGCGCATTGGCTCAGATAGCTGCACCGTTACATGCTGGTGATTCCTTAACATCAAAGGGTATAATAACACTTAACTTCAATCAACTTAACTTTAACTGTCACCAAGGTGATACCCACCATTGATGTATGACCTGCACACCCAGCAGCATGTCAGCCTTGTAAATAATGTTCTTTCAGGCAAAGTGCTCATTGATGAGCTCCTGATGTAAGGCTCTTGCAGCTATCATGCCACCACTGGCCCTTTCATGCGGTCTACAGGGGGGCGCCACCTCCTCATCCTCCTCTTCCTCTCTCTGGTGAGGTGGACTGTCAGACTCATCAGGCAATTCTTGTCCCCTCCTGATAGCCAAGTTGTGCAGCATGGAGCACACCACCACGACTTAAGCTACCTGATCAGGGTGGTGTTGGAGCTTGCCTCCTGAGCGGTCCAGGCATCTAAAGAGCTGCTTCAGCACTCCAGTGGTTTTCTCCACGATATTCTGAGTTGCTCTGTGGCTCTCGTTGTATCGTCTCTTGGCTTCAGTGTGGGTGTCACACAGGGAGGTCATCAGCCAGGTGGCGAGGCCATATCCTTTGTCACCAAGCATCCAGCATTGACCTGGTGGCTGATTGCTAAACAAGTCAGATACAGTGCTCTCACGCAGGATGTGAGCATCATGGATGCTACCTGGAAATTGAGCATTCACTGCCAGTATAATTTGCTGGTGATCGACAACCAGTTGGACATTCAGGGAGTGGAATCCCATGCGGTTCCTGAAAACCTCTGCTACCTGAAAAGGTGCCTGCATCGCGATGTTGCTCCTTGTACCTTGGGCAAGTTTGCAATTCTGGAGATTCATAGAGCCCTCTCACTCTGTAGTCCCTGGTCATAGGGAAGCTGATCAAGTCCCTCCTGCATGCATACAGGGCTTCAGTGACCTGTCTAATGTAGCGATGTGTGGCATGCTGAGAAAGTCAACAAATGCCTCCAGCTGTGGCCTGAAAAGAACCCGAGGCGTAGAACGACAGTGCCGCGGTGACATTGACCTCAATAGACAGTGCAGTACTAATGGTGCTGGCAGGCTGAAGATCTGCCCTATCAGCTGGCATACCTCAGTGATAACCTCTTTGTGGAAGTGCAGTCTCCGAAGGCAAGTGGTGTCGGGCAAGTTGAGGTAAGAATGCTTCTTCTTGTACTTGTGCGGGGTGTAGCATCTGGTCCTCCTCATCTGTCTGTCACTTCGTACATTGGGCACATAATGCAGTGCAGCGTTCCTTCAGCGGTGTCGAGTCTGCTGCATGTATTTGGTCACCAAGAGAGGGTGAGAAAGGACAGTCCCCATTGCAATAGCTCTCAGTTTTCAACAAGGAATGTCCTAATGAAGACACCTATTCAATTCCAATTGGTCACAGTGTGGTCAAGATGTTTGTAGAGATGTTCATATCAACTCCAACGACCTGCAGAGTACATCCGAACTCCACCGAGGTTGAAGCACAGCAGCTTTTTAAAGGACGTGACATGTGATCTAGAACATGGCGTCCATAACGCTGTGATTCATTCAGGTTAGTTCCACTTTTTCTGGACAGTTTTTTGGGCGAGCGATATTGTGGGCGATATGTGTGTGAGGTGGTGAAAGTGACGCTGGACAATCTCATGGCCGCTAGTTTCGGTAAATATGCTATTTACGACAAAAAAAAAGTGGGCGGGCAGTATTATTGAATCTCGGCGTTAAATCAGTGCGGAAATTAACGTTGGGCGATATTATGAGTGTTGATTTCGCCCATTCTGCTGATTCCGCCCAAAAAAAGTGGGCGGGCAGTAATATTTTTTCCCGGAGTTAAGCACATGGGGAAAGTAACACTCGGTGATGTTTCCTAAAAATGCCCGTCAGTTTCCATTTTGTGCCAAAATGGCCGATATATGGGCATTATACGTCAGTTCAGCGGTAAAATGGGCGTTAAGTAGGCGTTAAGCATGCAAAAAAAGTGGAGGATCTAGCCCTAAGAGTTTGTGCTGCGCACTCTAGCGCCACCCACTGGGTGATGTCTTTGAGTGTGCAATGCCCCCGTAGCACTGCTGTTGCGAACATGACTGCTTTCACTTGCCGAAGCATCTGGCGCTACTTCCGACAGGGAAAACAGGCGTCATGGAGAAGCTGTCCGATGGGGAGCAGGTGGGCATTTTTTTTTTTAAGTTCCATTAATGCATCTCTCCTAGCTGCTGGAGCTATCTTTGAGCTAATCCCACTTTCCAGCTCTTGGTCCAATAATCAACATCTTGCGGGCAGGCATTTTCAAGAGAGTAGTTTAATGCCTGAAAACTGTTTCCTAATTCCATTAAGCTGGTGGTAGGGGCGCAGTACTGGTACTATTTGTGCAAGTGGGTAGTGTCTGGAGTCGTACTGTTAGCTCACTCTGCTAAGGAGGGGAGTGTGCCACAACTCTACACAAGTATGCTCAAATGGATTTGTGGAGTCTGATGTGCAGCACAACATACTTCCTGTGTTAAGTATGTTGTGCTGCCTGGAAAGAGCTGACACAACAGTCTCATGGAACAACTAGCTCTTTCAAATCGCTAGAAAAATGGTCGACTAAACTTGAAATGAAAGGTGGGCTTTGCACTGCAGCAGGTTGCAAAGTAACATCACTGGAAGACAACCTTCTTTTGAACTAATTTGTGGTGGTTGAGCCGATGCCAAACACACTACACGGTACGGTTAGTGCCAAAATCACGACGAGACACTGGTGCCAGAACTGCAGTACAACAGGATGATATAATGGAAATTCCTTAAACAGAGAACAAAAATGAAAAATCGCACAAAGGATAAGGTTAGCAATTGTTGTCACATTGAAGTGGGACTTGGGGATCATCAGCCCAAATGGATGGATGAGCTGAAAAGATTCTCCACTGCGCCTCAGTTAATGTCCTGCTCTATTTTCATTTGCCTCCAGCTGCACAGTGCTCCAATTGGAAATTCCATTCAGACCCGTATGCTTTATCATTTTTTTGAAACTTTGTTTTAAACGTAGACATTTTACTCTGTCATTCAAACCAAGACGGAGGTGAAATTCAAGCCAGAAGACTGTCTTCTTTATGGGCATTCAGGGTGTTTGCGCAGTAAAGGCCGCCAAGTGTTAGTGCATTGGTTTGTATCTTGATTTGCCCCTGGCAATAAGTTAATGTGGCATGAGATGTAACGTTGCATGTTAATCAATTTAGCAAATGATCTTTGGCAATAAGTTGGAGTCGGAGAGAGGCGGAGCAGGGCGATCGAGGCGGCCTACTAAAGGCCCAACTTCGTGGGGGCTCGGGAGTCGGCGAGAGGCGGAGCGGGGAGATCGAGACGGCCTACTTAAGGCCCAACTTCGTGGAGGCATGCTTGTGCAGCTGCAGGGAGAAGGCAAAAAGAAGTAGAAAGAAATCGAAAGGTGACATCACAGACAAGGGGGTAAGTGATTGGCTGGTGATTGGTAAGTAATTTTTCTTTTTCTTTTCTTTATCAGTAAGTAACATTTAGCCTAATTCTTATGTTCTTATGTTCTAAATCATGGCAGGAGAGCTCGGACACGTGTTGTTGACAAATTAAGTTAATCTAAGGGTTAAGTCACAGATAGATAGATTTTTAACCAATAAGGGAATTAAGGGTTACGGGGAGTGGGCGGGTAAGTGGAGCTGAGTCCACGGCCAGATCAGCCATGATCTTGTTGAATGGCGGAGCAGGCTCGAGGGGCTAGATGGCCTACTCCTGTTCCTAATTCTTATGTTCTTATGTTCTAAATCATGGCAGGAGAGCTCGGACACGTGTTGTGCTCCTCCTGTACCATGTGGGAAATCAGGGACGCCGCCGATGTCCCTGACGACTACGTGTGCGGGAAGTGTGTCCACCTCCAGCTCCTGACGAACCGCGTTGCAGAGCTGGAGCTGAGGATGGATTCACTCTGGAGCATGCACGATGCTGAGAATGATATGAACAACACATTTAGTGAGTTGGTCCCCTGCGGTCATTCCCCTGCAATACAGATACACCGCTTTGGGTACTATTGAGGGGGATGACTCATCAGGGGAGGGTAGCAGCAGCCAAGTTCATGGCACCGTGGCTGGCTCTGCTGCACAGGAGGGCAGAAAAAAGAGTGGGAGAGCGATAGTGATAGGGGATTCAATTGTAAGGGGAATAGATAGGCGTTTCTGCGGCTGCAACCGAGACTCCAGGATGATATGTTGCCTCCCTGGTGCAAGGATCAAGGATATCTCGGAGCAGGTGCAGGACATTCTGAAAAGGGAGGGTGAACAGCCAGTTGTCGTGGTGCTTATAGGTACTAACGATATAGGTAAAAAACGAGATGAGGTCCTACGAGACAAATTTAGGGAGCTAGGAGCTAAATTAAAAGGTAGGACCTCAAAAGTAGTAATCTCAGGATTGCTACCAGTGCCACGTGCTAGTCAGAGTAGGAAACGCAGGATAGCTCAGATGAATACGTGGCTTGAGGAGTGGTGCAGCAGGGAGGGATTTCAATTCCTGGGACATTGGAACCGGTTCTGGGGGAGGTGGGACCAGTACAAACCAGACGGTCTGCACCTGGGCAGGACCGGAACCAATATCCTAGGGGAAGTGTTTGCTAGTGCTGTTTGGGAGGAGTTAAACTAATATGGCAGGGGGATGGGAACCTATGCAGGGAGACAGAGGGGGATAAAATGGAGACAGAAGCAAAAGATAGAAAGGAGAATAGTAAAAGTGGAGGGCAGAGAAACCCAAGGCAAAAAACAAAAAGGGCCACTTTACAGCAGAATTCTAAAGGGTCTAAGTGTGTTACAAAGACAAGCCTGAAGGCTCTGTGCCTCAATGCAAGGAGTATTCGGAATAAGGTGGACGAATTAACTGCACAGATAGCAGTTAACGGATATGATGTGATAGGCATCACGGAGACATGGCTCCAGGGTGACCAAAGCTGGGAACTCAACATCCAGGGGTATTCAGCATTTAGGAAGGATAGACAGAAAGGAAAAGGAGGCAGGGTGGCGTTGCTGGTTAAAGAGGAAATTAATGCAATTGCAAGGAAGGACATTAGCTTGGATGGTGTGGAATCGGTATGGATGGAGCTACAGAATACCAAAGGGCAGAAAACGCTAATGGGAGTTGTGTACAGGCCACCAAATAGTAGTAGTGAGGTAGGGGACAGCATCAAACAAGAAATAAGGGATGTGTGCACTAAAGGTACAGCAGTAATCATGGGCGACTTTAATCTTGATTGGGCTAACCTAACCGGTAGCAATGTGGTGGAGGAGGATTTCCTGGAGTGTATTTAGGGATGGCTTTCGAGACCAATATGTCGAGGAACCAACCAGAGAGCTGGCCATCCTAGACTGGGTGATTTGTAATGAGAAGGGATTAATTAGCAATCTAGTTGTGCGAGGTCCCTTGGGAAAGAGTGACCATAATATGGTAGAATTCTTTATTAAGATGGAGAGTGACAAAGTTAATTCAGAAACTAGGCTCTTGACCTTAAGGAAAGGTAGCTTTGATGGCATGAGGCGCGAATTGGCTAGATTAGACTGGCAAATGATATTTAAAGGGTTGATGGTGGATAGGCAATGGCAAACCTTTAAAGATCATATGGACGAACTTTAACAATTGTACATCCCTGTCTGGAGTAAAAATAAAACGGGGAAGGTGGCTCAACCGTGGCTAACAAGGGAAATTAAGGATAGTGTTAAATTCAAGGAAGAGGCATACAAATTAGCCAGAAAAAGTAGCAAGCCGGAGGACTGGGAGAAATTTAGAATACAGCAGAGGAGGACAAAGGGTTTAATTAAGAGGGGGAAAATAGAGTACGAGAGGAAGCTTGCCGGAAACATAAAAAATGACTGCAAAAGCTTCTATAGGTATGTGAAGAGAAAAAGATTATTGAAGACAAACGTTGGTTCCTTGCAGTCGGAGTCGGGTGAATTTATAATGGGGAACAAAGAAATGGCAGACCAATTGAACAAGTACTTTCGTTCTGTCTTCACAAAGGAAGACACAAATAACCTTCCTGATGTACTAGGGGTCCGAAGGTCAAGTGAGAAGGAGGAAGTGAAGGATATCCTTATCAGGCAGGAAATTGTGTTAGAAAAATTGACGGGATTGAAGGCTGATAAATCCCCAGGGCCTGATAGTCTACTTCCCAGAGTACTTAACGAAGTGGCCCTAAAAATAGTGGATGCATTGGTGATCATTTTCTAACAGTCTTATCGACTCTGGATCAGTTCCTATGGACTGGAGGGTTGCTAATGAAACGCCACTTTTTAAAAAAGGAGGGAGAGAGAAAACGGGTAATTATAGACCAGTTAGCCTGACATCAGTAGCGGGAAAAATGTTGGAATCAATCATTAAGGATGAAATAGCAGCACATTTGGAAAGCAGTGATAGGATTGGTCCAAGTCAGCATGGATTTATGAAGGGGAAATCATGCTTGACAAATCTTCTGGAATTTTTTGAGGATGTAACTAGCAGAGTGGACAAGGGAGAATCAGTGGATGTGGTGTATTTGGACTTTCAAAAGGCTTTTGACAAGGTCCCACACAAGAGATTGGTGTGCAAAATCAAAGCACATGGTATTGGGGGTAATGTACTGACGTGGATAGAGAACTGGCTGGCAGACAGGAAGCAGAGAGTCGGGATTAACGGGTCCTTTTCAGAATGGCAGGCAGTGACTAGTGGAGTGCCGCAGGGCTCAGTGCTGGAACCCCAGTTCTTTACAATATATATTAATGATTTGGATGATGGAATTGAGTGTAATATCTCCAAGTTTTCAGATGACACTAAACTGGGTGGCGGTGTGAGCTGTGAGGAGGACGCTAAGAGGCTGCAGGGTGATTTGGACAGGTTAGGCAAGTGGGCAAATACATGGCAGATGCAGTATAATGTGGATAAATGTGAGGTTATCCACCTTGGGGGCAAAAACACAAAGGCAGAATATTCTCTGAATGGCAGCAGATTAGGAAAAGGGGAGGTGCAGCGAGACCTGGGTGTCATGATTCATCAGTCATTGAAGGTTGGCATCCAAGTACAGCAGGCAATGAAGAAGGCAAATGGTATGTTGGCCTTCATAGCAAGGGGATTTGAGTATAAGAGCAGGGAAGTCTTACTGCAGTTACAGGGCCTTGGTGAGGCCCCACCTGGAATATTGTGTTCAGTTTTGGTCTCCTAATCTGAGGAAGGATGTTCTTGCTATTGAGGGAGTGCAGCGGAGGTTCACCAGACTGATTCCAGGTATGGCTGGACTGACATATGAGGAGAGACTGGATCGACTAGGCATGTATTCACTGGAGTTTAGAAGAATGAGAAGGGATCTTATAGAAACATATAAAATTCTGACGGGACCGGACAGGTTAGATGCAGGAAGAATGTTCCCGATGTTGGGGAAGTCCAGAACCAGGGGACGTAGTCTTTGGATAAGGGGTAAGCCATGTAGGACTGAGATGAGGAGAAACTTCTTCACTCAGAGAGTTGTTAACCTATGGAATTCCCTACCGCAGAGAGTTGTTGATGTCAGTTCATTGGATATATTCAAGAGGGAGTTAGATATGGCCCTTGCGGCTAAAGGGATCAAGGGGTATGGAGAGAAAGCAGGAACGGGGTACTGAAGGAATGATCAGCCATGATCTTATTGAATGGTGGTGTAGGCTCGAAGGGCCGAATGGCCTACTCCTGCACCTATTTTCTATGTTTCTATGTTTCTATGTTATTTGCACAATGCTAATGGAGGGATAATGTTCAAAATGCTACTCTACTTCAAGCCATATCTGCAGAATATCAGCTTGATATATTCCTAAAATATAGAAAACTCAGAGATAATTGTGCAATCAAAAATAAAGTGCTCATACCAACTGGCGTGGAGATAACTGTGGGGTGGGGGGGGTTCCCTTTAACTACATGAAGCATGTGTCTTTGCTAGTTAACCATGAAGCAGCATTGACCATATCGGAGAGAAGTGCACACGCTGGACCATCCTACCGGCATCATTGAGAACAGGCCACTAGGAGAGGTGCCGAAAGCACATGTGCCGAAGTTATTTGTCTTTGGCGCACAGATGTTGTTTCGTATCTTCATTCTTCTCTTGGCGATTAGTGTGAAGTAGTGGAAGGATTCGCAAGGTGATTAAGGATCTGACAGACTGTTTCTGTTAGGTATTGAATAAAGAGTCTGACCAGATACTGTGAGCTCAAAGTAAAGTGTGACGTTAGTCTTTTATTGCAGGTCTCCAGAGTGCCTCTCCAGCCTGTGAGACCTCCTTAAGTACAGGTGCTCCCAAGGGATTGTGGGATCCCTTAGGACTCCAGGGGATGAGCCCTCTGGTGGTTAAACAAGGTATTTACAGGTTTACATAGAAAACAACACTCCCCCCCCCAAAATCAACAGTGTAAGTATTTACAATGTGAGTCGATCTGGGGCCTTTCTTTCCCTGGTTAATCATCTCGGTGCAAATACTGGTTTTGGTGAGTCGTTTGTTGGGCCCTCGCTGGGCTGCTGTGCAGCTGGCCTTGCTGGGCTGCCTGGTGTGGTGAGTCCTGCTGGGCTGCTGCAGGTGATGGGTTCTGCTTCGTGGTCAACCGCTGGTGTGTGTGTTGGAGGGTCAAAAAAGGTAGAGTCTATTGTGGGTTGTTTAGGATAGTCCGTGAATCTGAGTTTGGTTTGTTTCCTGTAGATGAGTCCATTTGAAAGTTTGACCCGAAACAGCCTACTCCCCTCTTTGGCCATGACAGTGCCGGGAAGCACTCCCCTCTTTGGCCACGACAATGCCGGGAAGCCACTTAGGACCTTGTCCATAGTTCAACATAAATACAGGATCATTAATCTCAATTTCGCGTTACACATTTGCACGATCATGATATGTACTTTGTTGAAGTCGCCTACTCTCTACCTGTTCATGTAGATCAGGGTGGACTAACGAGAACCTTGTCTTAAGTGCCCTTTTCATGAGCAGTTCAGCGAGTGGAATCCCAGTGAGCAAGTGGGGTCTCATGCGATAACTAAGCAGGACTCGGGATAGGCGAATCTGCAGTGAGCCTTCAGTTGCCCTCTTTAAGCTTTGCTTGATTGTTTGCACTGCTCTCTCTGCCTAACCATTGGATGTTGGTTTGAACAGGGCAGATGTGACATGTTTGATCCCATTGCAGGTCATGAACTCTTTGAACTCAGCCCGTTGTCACTCACAAGGACATCAGGCAGGCCGTGCGTGGCAAACATGGCCCGCAGGCTTTCAGTGGTGGGAGCGGACGTGCTTGCCTACATTATCTCACATTCAATCGATTTGGAATAAGCATCTACAACCACTAGGAACATTTTTCCCAAGAACAGGCCTGCATAATCGACATGGACCCGAGACCACGGTTTGGAGGGCCAAGACCATAAGCTTAGTGGCGCCTCCCTGGGTGCATTGCTTAACTGTGAACATGTATTACATTTATGCACGGATCACTCTATGTCTGCATCGATACCGGGCCACCACACGTGAGATCTGGCTATTGCTTTCATCATTACAATGCCTGGGTGGGTACTGTGGTGATCACTAATGAAAGTGTCCCTGCCCTTTTTTTGTACTACTACCCGATTGCCCCACAGAAGACAGTCTGCCTGTATAGACATTTCAACTTTGCGCCACTGGTACGGCTTTATTTCTTCCCGCATTTCTAAAGGGACACTGGACCAGCTCCCGAAAAACACACAGCTTTTTACTAAGGACAGTAAAGAGTCCTGGCTTGTCCAGGTTCTAATCTGTCGGGCGGTAACAGGTGATTGCTCACTCTCGAATGCTTCCATTGCCATGCCTAAATCTGGGGGCTGTGCCATCTCCACCCCTGTGGTGGACAATGGCAGCCTACTGAGAGCATCGGCACAGTTTTCTGTGCCTGGCCTGTGGCGGATGGCATAGTTGTATGCAGGCAACGTGAGCGCCCATCTCTGGATGCGGGCCGATGCATTCGTATTTATCCCCTTATTTTCAGAAAATAGGGATATTAGTGGCTTATGGTCAGTTTCCAATTCAAATTTGAGCCCAAACAGATATTGATGCATTTTCTTTACCCCATAAATACAAGCTAACAATTCTTTTTCAATCATGCTGTAGGCCCTCTCAGCCTTAGACAGACTTCTGGATGTTTAAGCAACTGGTTGCAATTTCCCAGATTCATTAGCTTGTTGCAATACACGCTCGACACCGTATGACAACGCATCAAATGCTAGTACCAAATGCTTACATGGATCATATAATACAAGCAATTTGTTTCAGCATAACAGTTTTCTAGCTTTTACAAAGGCATTTCCTTTGCTTTTACCCCATACCCATTCATCTCCCTTACGCAGTGTGCTGAGACCCGGTAAGAAGTTACCAAAGTAGTTCAGGAGTGCTAGAAACGACCGCAGTTCCGTCACATTCTGTGGTCTCGGTGCGTTCTCGATTGCCTCCGTCTTCGAATCGGTGGGCCTGATGCCATCTGCCGCAATTCTTCTTCCCAGGAACTCCACTTCAGGCGCCAGGAAAACGCACTTTGAGCGTTTTAAACTGAGCCCCAAGCGATTAAGCCGACTAAGAACCTCCTCCAGGTTCTGCAAATGCTCGACGGTGTCCCGACCTGTATCCAAGATGTCATCCTGGAAGACCACAGTGCGCGGGACCGACTTCAGTAAGCTTTCCATGTTTCTCTGGAATATCGCCGCAGCTGATCGAATCCAAACGGGCATCTGTTGTAAATGAAGAGATCTTTGTGCGTGGTGATGCAAGTGAGGCCCTTCGATGATTCCTCCAGCTCCTGCGTCATGTAGGCTGAGGTCAAGTCCAGCTTCGTGAATGCCTTTCCTCCCGTCAGCATCGCAAATTGGTCGTCTGCCTTTGGTAGTGGGTATTGATCCTGCAGGGAGAAACGATTGATAGTTACTTTGTAATCACCACAGATTCTGACGGTGCCGTCTCCCTTGAGGACTGGAACAATCGGACTGGCCCATTCGTTGAATTCGATCAGCGAAATGATGCCCTCTCGTTGCAGCTGGTCCAGCTTGATCTCCACCCTTTCTCTCATCATGTACGAGTGCTCTCGCCTTGTGATGGATGGATCATGCCCCCGGAATTAGGTGGATCTGCACTTTTGCTCCTTGGAACTTCCCGATGCCTGGTTCGACCAGAGTGGGGAACTTGTTTAGGACCTGGGCACACTAAGTGTCGTTGACGGACGAGAGCGTCGGACGTTGTCCCAGTTCCAACGTATCTTCCCCAGCCAGCTCCTGCCGAGCAGCGTGGGGCCCTCGCCCGGTACCACCTAGAGTGGTAACTTGTGCACCATTCCATCGTAGGAGACTTTTACAATAGCACTGCCAATTACGGGAATCAGTTCCTTTGTATAAGTTCTCAGTTTAGTGCGAATGGGAGTCAGGACTGGCCTTGAGGTCTTGCTGCACCACAATTTATCGAAAAGTCTTTTTGCTCATAATGGACTGGCTCGCGCCCGTGTCCAGCTCCATTGACACCGGGAGTCCATTTAACTCAACCTTCAGCATTATCGGGGGACACTTTGTGGTAAATGTGTGCACTTCATACACCTCTGCCTCCTTGGTCTGAGGCTCTGGTTCGTCGTGATCCGCCGTGGATCTGCCCTCCTCTGCAACATGGTGGTTTGCAGGATTAGCAGGGTTTGCAGCTCGCCTGCACATACGTTGGAAATGTCCCAATGTTCCACATATCCTTTGAAACAGCATGAATGGAAATGGTGATCACCCCCGCAGCGCCTAGCATTCGTCACCCTTGATGGTGGACTCTGTGATATCTGCGGACGTGCAGCTGCAGGCATGTGAGACCTGCCCTGTACGTTACGATTCAAAAACAACATTATTTTGTTCACAGTACTTATAGCAGCACTTGTGTGCTGAGAGATTTGTTTGGTATTGTCACTGGTGGCGATGAACGCCTGGGCTATCGCTATGGCTTTACTCAAGGTTGGGGTCTCTGCAGTCAAAAGTTTGCGAAGTATTACTTCATGGCCAATGCCAAGTACAAAGAAGTCCTGAGCATGTGCTCCAAATGATCTTCAAATTCGCAATGTCCTGCAAGGCATCTTAGCTTGGCGGCATAGCTCGCCAATTCCTGGCCTTCAAACCTCTTGTACGTGTAGAACCGATACCTCGCCATCAGAACGCTTTCCTTCGGGTTAAGATGCTCCCAGACCAGTGTGCACAAATCATCATATGATTTCTCTGTGGGTTTCGCTGGAGCAAGCAGATTTTTCATGAGGCCATACGACGGTGCCCCGCAAACGGTGAGCAGAATCGCCCTTCGTTTGGCAGCGTTTGCTTCTCCTTCCAGCTCGCTGGCACGAAGTATTGGTCAAGTCGCTCCACGAAGATTTCCCAATCATCTCCCTCCAAAAACTTCGCCAGGATGCCCACTATTCTCTGCATCGTTGCAGTGAGGTTCGTCATCTGTATCTCGTCGCCAGTTGTTAAGTAATGAATAAAGAGTCTGACCAGATACTGTGAGCTCAAAGTAAAGTGTGACCTTAGTCATTTATTGCAGGTCTCCACAGTGCCTCTACAGACTGTGAGGCCTCCTTAAGTACAGGTGCTCCTAAGGGATTGTCTGGTGGTTAAACAAGGTATTTACAGTTTTACATATATAACAGTTTCAATGGCTGCAAGTATCTTTCTTTCAGCTGATGGGGTGGGTAGTCCAATGCCACGGAACGACCTTGAACTCCTACACCCCATACCCAGTAGACATGACTATCCCGCTGGATGTCAACGCAGAATTCTGAGGCGGAGCTGTCTGGAACGGTGTTTGAACCCTGTATCATCTGTCTCAGAGGTGGGAATGCTACCACTACACCAAAGGCTTGCTTTAGGGTTACATAAATATGTATCATGAAGCCTTGAGGGCTAGGTTTAAATTTATTTTGGTGCTCCTATTAATTTGCAGCTATCTCAAGTTGCTGATACAAACAGATGTTGTTTTGTTTGATGATTGAGGCAATATGTTAAAACAGTCCTTTCCAAACCACCAGGCTGACAAAATTCCAACTGGGCAAATCAGCAAACAAGAAGTTTAAGTACAAATGGGACCGAGTTGCTTGGGCTCCATGGTTGCATTGCCAGGAATTGGGAATGTGGGTGGGATACGCCTTCTCGAAAGGAAAGTAGACAATCGCTGGGGTAGGACCAGCCTGCATCTTTTTTTAAATATCAAGTGAAGCAACAAAGACTGAGGACTGCTGGGTCAGACTAAAGTCAGTCAAGAATAACTGGAACTGGCAAACATTTCAATCGCAGTGAGGGCCCAAAGAATTTGTTTTTAACTATGTAGGAAACAGACACATTGTTGAAGCCCAGATGCCAAGTGTGTGTCTTTTTTTAAAAGAAGAGGTGTGTTGGAGAGAGATCTGAAGACAGCAGATGTGTTCCATGAATTCTTCAAAAATGAAAACAATGAACCTTGGGGCTAAAGTGCCGCGGGGATCTGTAATGTAAATAGAAGCCAATACAGCAGCTGCAATGAAGGAACTCCAATAATTAAATATCTATAGGGTATCTGGCCGAAATGATGTCAGATCTTCACCAAGGCGTCAGTTAATAATTTGCGGAGCTCCATTAGCGCAGCAACTGTACCCAAAGTCTGGAGTACCGAGAATGTTGCCCTGATATTTATACAAGGAATGGGTCTCGAATCAGACAATTAAACACGAAGGGGGCAAAATTGGATGCTTTTACGGGTCGCTAATGGACGCAAATGGCTTTGCGACCGGGCGCGGCAATAACATCGACTCCCGCCGTATTCAGCGGGAATTTTGCGGCAGCGCTACGGCATTGCGCCCCAATCTCCTTCGCCCAAAGATTGTGACAGCATCGCCGTGCGCATCGCCATGGTAACACCCCGGACCCGAAATTGAGTTTGGCCCCCTGCAGCAGCACTCGGTGGTCCCTTTGGGGGCGATGATTAAAGGTGAGGTGGCCGAGGTAAGTTAAAAAAACGTACCTTTTTTTCTTTGAGTTTTTTTCCCCCCGAGTTCCTGTCTGTGATCGATCAGCCCGGCACTCTGCTGCCGTGGTGGTCCAGGAAGGTACTTTTTATTTTGCAGAGCTTGCAGCAATGGCCTTTCCCTTTAAGGAGGGAAGGAGCCTTTGAATGCGGCAGCGTTGCACAGCCCAGTGTGTATCTACTGCTGAAGCCACCGTCCCGCCTGCTGCCGTTTACCCTCCAAGAAGGAAGTGTTCTTGGAGCGCAAATGGAAAATTTCTTTTAAGTCTGAAATCGTTAGCTGCTAACTTTTCAAACTTTTAAAAATTAGCACCTCAAACAGGGCGATAGTGAATTTCTCCACTTAGTTAGACGAACACTGATGAGAGAGGGAATTATCGGATAGCATCGGTGTTACAAGATGGCCACAAGGAATAGTTAGTGCGGTTTTGGCAATTACCTGGAACTCCTTGAGAAAAGAACTACATTAACCGTGATGAGTGGAGATCTGGCAGAGTTCCGAACTAGGTTGTCCAACACTATCTGTGAATGATTTGCAAGAGGTTATTTCTGGTAATAGTATATAGTTTACTTGTATCCCAAGTTACGTGGCCAAGTGGCTAGTGTAAGGGAATTGAGAGTATTCAGAAGGACCAGGGCCAATTAAATAAATGAAAGTGAGAATAGTAGAAGGATTTTAAGGTGGGTTAACCGATAAGGGAATAAGGGTTTGTGGGGATGGGCAGGGAAGTGGACCTAAGTCCATGATCGGAGCAGGCTCGAGAGGCCGTGTGGCCTATTCCTGCTCCTGTTTCTTATGTTCTTAATGTATTATACCCAACACAAAACTTGGAAACAATGGCCTGGAATTTCCTGAAAACTTGTGCTGAAACAATGACGATTTTTAGCCAAATGATTGAAAAAATTTGGGCACCTCAGCAAATTTGTCCCTGACTTTACGCAACGCCCGTTTCCTCTATCTTTTACGCTGATTCCACAACACCTCTGCTGAACTCCTCTGTTGCTCATTCAGGCCGCCCCCAAGGCGCACAGCAAATTTCTTATTAATGCCAGTTCTGAATGGGCTGTAACGCTACGCCTAAACCCAAAGTCATATTTCGGGTGTTTTCCGATGCTTTTTTATTTCAGAGAGTTTTTTAAAATTCTCACCTTTTGAAAAGTTTCTTTATGGCAGCAAAATGATTTGCTTTCAATATTCAAAAATGTCCATGATTGCATTTTCTCAAACATGCTGTGCCGAACAAGCATAAATGATCGTTAGATGGCTTCAAACTTCAATTTTTGTGCACAAAGCAGGATTTTAAAGAAGGAATATGGGGTAAATTTAACGCTTTCCTCGGGCCCCAATTGTTTACGTTGATTTCCACTTGGTTGAAACCGGTTTTTATGCTCTGTCAAATGCCAATGAAATTGCACCAAAGGAATGTCGATGTAAGTTTCAGCATAACTAGCCAGTAGGAATTTAGCTGTCATAACCCCGCCCCCATTAAAATCAACGCCAATCGCAAATTTCCTGAATTAACACGTGTTCTTGCCACTGCCATTTAGACTGAATAATAATGACACTGGTAACCTGGCAGCAGCGTGATTTATGTAGTTAAGCTGATTTCAGGGTCGTAAGCTTAAAAACCATTTCACACAGTCCTGCAGCCACCCCAGAATTCCGGTGCTGCTTCACCAGACTGATTATTCTCCTAATGAAAAGATAATGCATGGGAATAAATTGAGCCATGTTGCTGGGATATTTTTATACTCTGCATAATATTTAAGACTTACTGACATACTGTTTATATTAAAATGTGGAATTAAGGGCATGTGCCAAGTTACAACACATTCCTTCACTGGCAGTATGATCCAAATTAACTGAACCATTGAGTTGGGCAACTTGCTAATTTGGTGTGGAAATACCGTTATGATCATGATCAAGTTTAATAAAGTTGACGAGGGGATGCAGTAATAATATTGGTCGCAATCTGCAATATTTGTAGCCCCAATTTTCAAAAGCACCAATGCAGTTTTGCAAACACTATCGCATTGGAAAGAACATAAGTTCTGAGGATAAAAGACCTGGCAGCAATGCTGAACTTGAGGGATGGTGCAACTGATTGTGAGGATCTGAGCTCTCTCCTTTTAAACAAGTTCAGTTAAATTAGATTTTATACAAGTTAAGCTCATTTGAAAGTTGCACTGTTGGAGGAGCCGCCTTTCGGATGAGACGTTAAACTTTACATCTGCTCTCTCAAGTGCACATGGGAGATCTCATGACATTTTCAAAGAAGAGTTTTCTGGGTGTCCTGCCCAATATTTATCCCTCCACCAACATCACTAAAACAGATTATCTAGTCACATATTTCATTGCTGTTTTGTGGAACCTTGCCAAATGCAAATTAGCTGCTGCCTTTCCTGCATCACAACAATGACAACACTTCTAAAGTCCTTCATTAGCTGTAAAGTGCTTTGGGATGTCCTGAGGTTGTGACAGGTGCTATATAAATGCAAGTTCTTTCTTCTGTCTTTAAACTTAGCACAGTAGTACATCACTGTTGGATTATTTACAAATGTAAGTTCTTTCTTTCTTCAAATAAGGGTACGGTAGCATAGTGATTATGTTACAGGACTAGTAATCCAGATAATGATCTGGTGATAAGGTCCAACTCCCACCATGGCAGCTGGGGAATTGAAATTCAGTTAATTAAATACATTTGGAATAAAAAGCTAGTATTAGTAAAGGTGACCATGAAACTACCAGATTGTCAGAAAAAACCATTGGGTTCACTAATGCCCTTCAGGGAAGGAAATCTGCCGTCATTACCCAGTCTGGCCTTTAATGACCCCAGACCCACGCAATGTGGTTGACTCTTAACTACCCTCTGAAATGGCTTGGCAAGCCATTCAATGGCAATTAGGGATGGGCAATACATGCTGGCCTTGCTGGCGATGCCCACATCCCGTGAACAAATGAAAAAAAGAATTCTAATCATTACAGGGCAGAAGCATCATGAGAAAATAGAATCCCACCAGACTCACATTAAACACATTTTGGACTAATTTAGAATTTCCATCATTCCATACCAAGCCTTCATGTAGAAGATCTGGGGGTCTAAATTCGATACCGCCATTTTTGAGGCGGTGTCACTGCCTGAGTGCTGATTTACCGCCAGGCGTTAGATGCAGGCTCCAACTGCCAAATTCAGTTTTTATGCCCAAAGATGAGAGAGCAGCACGAAACAGTGGTGTTGCACACTCATCCTGGAGCGGGAGCTCAGGAGGCCGACTGAATTTCCTGACGGGAGGCTACCGCCATGCTCGCTGGAAAACGGGAAGGAAAGGGGGAAAAAACTCAAACGTCTCCGACCGACACACGAACTTCCCCACTGTTACAACTAATGAAAAGAAGATGAAATAAATAAAAGAAAAAAACTGACCTTGATCTCTGGGCGAATACACCCGAGCACCACGGCATTCCCTCCACCTTTCCCAGGCAGTACGGACACCTTGCCGTTAGGCGTCCGTACAAATCAAATATTGCGGGAGCGGCGCCAAGGGGGCGTTGCATCACCATGACATCACCACGTGGGTGGTGTTAGAGGGTGCAGCGTTATCTCTTGGTGCCTCTACCCAAGAGCCTACCAAATTTCTCCTGAGCCGTGGACGCCGCTTAACACCGATGGTCGGCCTCTGCCACCCATTAACCGCCTAGCACCGGTGATAACGAGCAGCGTTACAAAGAGAATTTTAATCTCCTGATCTATTAGTAGACACTTGAATGATTTATCGAGAATACCGGTAACAGCCATTATGCTGTTCTCAATCTAAAACATCTTTACATTCTTTGTATTTTTGTATCCACGGGTTTACCAAGTACAGTTCAAATATAGTTATATTAGTATGTTTCGCTCTTTCTCCCGGAGTGCTGGGAAGAGATTTTTAGAATTACTCCAGCATAAAAGTGGCGTTTAAAATAGCAGTTGCTTTTGACTTATTCTCCTGAATTAGTAATTCAAATTAGATTATTCTGATTCTCCACTTCTAAGTTTATAATTGCACAGGACGGGGATGAATGGTCCAGATTTCCTGCTGCAGCTATAACAGGATAGAAATGCCTTTAGTTGTTCTTCCCATCATTTCATTGTAGATTGAATTATTTGAGTTCTGTAAAAAGATTCAGGGAGGGAGAGAGCTGGTGGAGAACTGGTGACACCTGGTCGATTCATAATCAACTCTAATATGAATGCATTTTGAGATGCACACAGGTCATATGAAGGAGGAGATTTTTTGTTTCTTTACATAGAATTTTAGAGCACAGAAACAGGCTATTGCCCCAATATGTCCATGCCGGTTTTGTGCTCCATACGAGCCTCCTTCCAACTTACTTCACCTCACCCTATCAACACATCCTCCTATTCCTTTCTCCCTCGGGTACTTATTTAGCTTCCCATGTCGCTGCTTCTTTATCGCTCTTTAAACTTTAAATACAGATTTCATTTATTTGAAGAAGCCTATCTGGTTTGTTATTGGTTTCATGCACTGTAACATTTTGCTTGTAATACTTTTATCTGATGGGTAGTTCTAATCTTCAGTTGCATTCAAAAAACGATTTCTTAAGTGTTGAATATCGGTCTGGATTTTGCGGTCAGGAACAAAGTGACAGCGTCGCCATTCACCTCAAAAAAGCTGCTCACAAGCGTTAGCAGGCTCGAGAGCGCAGACTTCTTCTTTTCCAACGATAGTTTGAATTCGCTGCCTTCACCAGGGGATCTGTTGTGTCTGGGAACAGAGCAGGCAGCAGGGAGGCTGATCATCCAATCAGATTAAAGAATCCTCACAAACGGCAAAGCGGGAAGTAAAAAGCTGAAAATATAAATTAGATTTAAATCATTGTACAGAAAATGAAATAAAGATCGGGACATATGGGATTAAGGGAAAACATTTAAATGGAAAGACATTTTTTTTTAAATATATATATATTTTTAAATCTACAATGTTTTAATTTTCTTCTGAAGTAATGAGACTCCAAACTTGTACAAATAATTTTTCAGGGCCAGAGAGGTTGTTCAGTAGTAATTATGATTTACTATGCCTTTATAAATGTAGTTACTCCGGAGTGAACAAAGCTTAAATTTTTCATCGGACTTTAGTGCGATACTAGTGAGTAATTAATTTAAGTTTGTGCCTTAACAGTTGTAATAGTAGCATGCTCACAGATATTTGGAGCTGTTGCACTGTGAGTGGCTTAGCCAGTCACGTGATGTTCACACGACTCAATAAAACCCCAGTTAATTGAGTTCAGGTTCTCCACGACCAATTTATCCACTAGGCTCACAACAGTGGATAAACTGGTCGGGTTCAGTTTGATTGCTAAACCTTTTCTAATAAACCAGCTAGTTCTTTACAGCAAATGTGTAGCTGTGAATTCTTAAGCAAAGAACCCATGAAGCAAATACACTACAATAGTGAATTTGTGCAGATTCCATCGGAGCAGGGTATCACTGACAGCAACTACTGATTTCCGCATATAATTGTGCAAGTGTGGACACCGTACAGTTAATGTCAGTTTTACCCAGTAATAACGGTTAGTGCTGACAGCCTCGCCATTATTACTACTGCAACTTCCAGGCTATACTCTCTTAGACTTAGCCATCAGCAAACATTGGCCATTGGTTGTGCTGCTTTTGATTCGCCACTATGCTCACTGCGGCATATTCTAATTAAAAGTCCACAAAATTTTGGAGGAACTTTGCAATGATGTGGTCGGCATGCAAGACAGTAACATTTAATCTCACCGTTCAGGAAATTCTAGGCCAATACTTCAATTCAGTACTGAGGGACTTACGGTTTATCAGAGGTGCAGCCATGAACTCATTGAATGGCGGTGCAGGCTCGAAGGGCCGAATTGCCTACTCCTGCACCTATTTTTTATGTTTCTATGTTTCTAAACCAAGGCTCTGGCTGCCTGTTCCAATGGTTCAGGCAGGCATTAAATATCTCATGGCACTATTTAAGGAAGGGCAGAGTATTCTCACCTTGTCCTGGGCCACATAAACCTCCCTCAATAAACATCATCAATGAATTTAATCAACCATCGAAGATTGTTGGATCTTATTGTGTGCAAAATGCTGCTATGTTTGCCTCTGTGTTAATCACTTGAATTCATTGTATGGGCGGCATTTTGGGATGTTTCTGAGAGGCATACATAAATGCAAGTCTTTCTTTCATATTTAAATAAGAAAATAAAGTATGGAACATGAGAAGGCCATTTGGGCCCATATACTGCAAAGGCTATATATGCTTCATCATGGATTCTATCCAACCCACTTATTACCCGAGGCAAATTTCTCACAGTCCCCAACAGAATTAATCAGGCACAGCTGGAGAGTAACAATCTATATGAGTAATCCTATATTGTTCATCCCTGACCAGTTGCGTTCCTTGACCTATTTCTCAAGTCCACGCAATTCAGGAACCACAATGCTGCACACAGCATCTGATCTTCTCTATCTGCACTTATTTAAATTGATTGTAGCGCTGGAGGGCGAGAGTGGAAGCTGGATTAGCGTCAATTGAGGTAAGTGATCAGAAGGATTTTTTTTTCCATTACAGAATCAAGGGCAGACCTGTATCCTGGGGTTTTGCTGATAACCTTCAGGAGGCTTGTCTTAAAGGTTCCACCCAGGCTTCCCTTTGGAGATTAAATGGGTTAACGGGAGCCACCAATTGGACAGATACTTTGGTTCAGTATTCACTAAGGAGGACACAAACTACCTTCCGGATATAAAAGGGGTCAGAGGGTCTAGTAAGGAGGAGGAACTGAGGGAAATCTTTATTAGTCGGGAAATTGTGTTGGGGAAATTGATGGGATTGAAGGCCGATAAATCCCCAGGGCCTGATGGACTGCATCCCAGAGTACTTAAGGAGGTGGCCTTGGAAATAGCGGATGAATTGACAGTCATTTTCCAACATTCCATTGACTCTGGATCAGTTCCTATCGAGTGGAGGGTAGCCAATGTAACCCCACTTTTTAAAAAAGGAGGGAGAGAGAAAGCAGGGAATTATAGACCGGTCAGCCTGACCTCAGTAGTGGGTAAAATGATGGAATCAATTATTAAGGATGTCATAGCAGCGCATTTGGAAAATGGTGACATGATAGGTCCAAGTCAGCATGGATTTGTGAAAGGGAAATCATGCTTGACAAATCTTCTGGAATTTTTTGAGGATGTTTCCAGTAAAGTGGACAAAGGAGAACCAGTTGATGTAGTATATTTGGACTTTCAGAAGGCTTTCAACAAGGTCCCACACAGGAGATTAATGTGCAAAGTTAGAGCACGTGGGATTGGGGGTAGTGTGCTGACGTGGATTGAGAACTGGTTGTCAGACAGGAAGCAAAGAGTAGGAGTAAATGGGTACTTTTCAGAATGGCAGGCAGTGACTAGTGGAGTACCGCAGGGTTCTGTGCTGGGGCCCCAGCTGTTTACATTGTACATTAATGATTTAGACGAGGGGATTAAATGTAGTATCTCCAAATTTGCGGATGACACTAAGTTGGGTGGCAGTGTGAGTTGCGAGGAGGATGCTATGAGGTTGCAGAGTGACTTGGATAGGTTAGGTGAGTGGGCAAATGCGTGGCAGATGAAGTATAATGTGGATAAATGTGAGGTTATCCACTTTGGTGGTAAAAACAGAGAGACAGACTTTTATCTGAATGGTGACAGATTAGGAAAAGGGGAGGTGCAACGAGACCTGGGTGTCATGGTACATCAGTCACTGAAGGTTGGCATGCAGGTACAGCAGGCAGTTAAGAAAGCAAATGGCATGTTGGCCTTCATAGCGAGGGGATTTGAGTACAGGGGCAGGGAGGTGTTGTTACAGTTGTACAGGGCCTTGGTGAGGCCACACCTGGAGTATTGTGTACAGTTTTGGTCTCCTAACTTGAGGAAGGACATTCTTGCTATTGAGGGAGTGCAGCGAAGATTCACCAGACTGATTCCCGGGATGGTGGGACTGACCTATCAAGAAAGACTGGATCAACTGGGCTTGTATTCACTGGAGTTCAGAAGAGTGAGAGGGGACCTCATAGAAACGTTTAAAATTCTGACGGGTTTGGACAGGTTGGATGCAGGAAGAATGTTCCCAATGTTGGGGAAATCCAGAACCAGGGGTCACAGTCTAAGGATAAGGGGTAAGCCATTTAGGACCGAGATGAGGAGAAACTTCTTCACCCAGAGAGTGGTGAACCTGTGGAATTCTCTACCACAGAAAGTAGTTGAGGCCAATTCACTAAATATATTCAAAAGGGAGTTAGATGAAGTCCTTACTACTCGGGGGATCAAGGGGTATGGCGAGAAAGCAGGAAGGGGGTACTGAAGTTTCATGTTCAGCCATGAACTCATTGAATGGCGGTGCAGGCTAGAAGGGCTGAATGGCCTGCTCCTGCACCTATTTTCTATGTTTCTATTGTTCTATAGTATGGGGCCGATTTTCAGCACCTCACCGTCCGCTGCCGCCGACTGACGCCCACTCCCGCCGACATTCCTTCTGAAGATCCACCCAGTGCCACTCTCGGTGTGGCCTGGAGCAGGCGGGAGGGGAGAGCCACCAGAAACCGCCCGCTGATGTCAACGGACGGCTGAGTGGCGCACCTGAGCTCCCGCCCGCCGAGCTCCCAGATTCCTGTGGGCAGGAGTCGGCAGCAGAAGTGGGGTGGACTGCTGGCTGGAAGCTGGTCTGTCCCCGACGGTAAGTATGAAGAACCTGAAAAAAAGGTAAGTGAACATTTTAATTCTTTTTTTCAACAGCAACTTACCTGGGTGGGGTCCCCTGAAGGTCTTCGGATACTTTTTTTATTTTTTGCTGCAGTTTTTTTTCAGGTCTTTGACCCTCCGTGGGCCCGACTCCATCCTCACCGGCATTTGGGCAGCAAGCGTCTCTGCCGGCAAGAATGCGACCTCCTGCCCGCTGTCGCCCACATTGGCAGCGTACGTCTTCCATTTGCCACCCGTCGACCTTCGAGGGACCTTCTTCATGAATATCCCGCCCAAAGTAGCGTCCGGTACCTCGGCGGCCATCGGCGGCACTTTGGGCGGCACTTGGGCGGGTGAAGGCCTTGCTGAAAATCGGCCCCATGGATTGTTTTTTCTTAGTTTTTACTGCCAGGGTAGTGTAAGGGCACTAAAATCAGTCAAATAGTTTGCAGTTAAAGTGGTGCATTCTTGTCTCCAGAGGCACCCTGTGAATAGGTCAGTTTCCCCGTCATCCAGGTAATGCGACCGAGAAAGCATGAGTGTTAAGGAGGCGATTGATGGTTCTGTCATTCCAACAAGATGTGCTTGGGGAACAGTGCCTTCCCTTGCCTTGGTCAACCCTGTGAGATAATTCATCCACTTCCTGTACTGTATGACAGTTCCAGGGATGGTCCCCTCTGACTGCCTCTGCCATCTTCCTCCATAAAATCTGGACCACTCTTTCCTGGGGCTTCCTGCCCTCCGTCCCTTCACAACTTTATTTCTGCTAGAAGGACAATTATTGAAGAGTCTTTCTGTCTGAGGCTGAACCAGACTGTTCGCAACCTTGGTGTCATATTTGACCCTGAAATGAGCTCTCGACCATATATCCGTAGCATAACTAAGACCGCCTATTTCCACCTCCGTAACATTGTCCGTCTCCACCCTTGCTTCAGCTCATCTGCTGTTGAAGCCCTCATCCATGCTTTTGTTACCTCTAGACTTGACTATTCCAACGGACCCCTGGCTGGCCTTCCACATCCTACCCCACGTATACTAGAAGATACAACACTCGGCTGTCCATGTCCTTCCTAACTTGCACCAAATCCCGCTCACCCATCACCCCTGTGCGTGCTGACCTACATTAGCTCCCAGTTCAGCAATGCCTCGATTTCAAAATTATCATCCTTGTTTTCACAAATCCCTCCATGGCCTCACCCCTCCCTATCTCTGTAATCTCCTCTAGCCCCAAAACCCCCCAAGATTCTAATTCTGCCCTCTTTTGCATCCCTGATTATAATCGCTCAACCATTAGTGGGCTCTGGAACTCCATGCCTCCGCCTCTTTACCTCTCTTTCCTCCTCACAACGCTCCTTAAAACCTACCTCTTTGACCAAGCTTTTGGTCACCTGCCCTAATTTCTCCTTATGTGGCTCGGTGTCAAATTATTTATCTCATAATGCTCCTGTGAAGCGCCTTGGGACGTTTCATTACTTTAAAGGCGCTATATAAATATTAGTTATTGTTGTCAGTAAATCTAGGGGCTCTTCCTTGCCTATTGCTGCACTTCTCTGCTGCTCCCTGTTAAGAAGGTCAAAAGACCGAGATGCTGAAGGATGGACTTCCAGAGGTTAGGGATTACAGTATCTAAAACAGTGGTCTTTATGGAGTGGAAGGAGCAGGACGAGTGGACAAGGGCTGGGCATTGAAGGTTGCGCGTAGGGAGACTTGGCTGGAAGTGACCATGGAAGTAACAGCGTCGAGATCATGGAGGGATTCAGAAATGAGGACGAGAATCTTAAAGCTAATTCTTTAGAACACTGGAAGCCAGTGAAACTTGGCAAGGACAGAGATGAGGTGGATGAAGAACATAGTGTGGGTAAGGACACATGCTGTGGTGTTCTGGATGCTGGCAAGAAGAGAGTTGTAGAGATCCAGCAGTGAGGAGATTAGAAGCATTCCTGTGGAATAGACATAAAAGCTACATTAGACTTAAATTAAGAAAATATTTTTGTGTAATTGAAACCAAACAAAAATACTCAATTCTTCTCCCAACTCCCAAGCTAAGTTATAAGCTAATTGTTTGAATTTAGTGCTTAATACTCTGCTTCAGGGGTGTATTGTAGGAGTATAAGTCAGTGAACACCATCACCTTCATAGTCGAGGCTGCTGCCATAGTTTGGGCCCCTCTGATTTAAAAAGATGTAGGCTTAAAGATTGTCCAGAAATACAGGCAAGAACGATTAAATAGCGACAGATGGTCCACAATGGTTTTCTGGGTGAAAGCACTGCCTGGGGCTTGCTGTTACGGAAGGCCCCAGGATGGGGTGCTGGGCTGTGTGGAGTCAGCTAACCTCTGCTGGGATGGGAGGAGAGGAGTTGCAATTGGTCTCAATAGGAAGAAGGAAGAAGTCAAGCAAGCCTCCCGTTCCTGGTCACCATCGCAGGAGCCCTCCAGGGAAATGCACGTATTTGGACGTTGAATGAAGACGAGATTGGGCTGGATGCACATTTCCCCATCCCCAACAAACTGTCGAATAGCTTGTCTTAGCTCATACATAGAAATTGGCCAATTGGGCAAGGTCCTCAATGACAGCTCTAGGTGTGCTTGTGCTATATCCGCGACATGGGATAAGCAGTTTGGCCATTGAGTGGAATTGTCTGGTTTCCAGCAGAGTATACAAAGACATGAATATTATTGTTATAAAATAGGGTTATGTTTCATTTTATACATCACCCCCTAAAAGAACAGTCTTTTCCTATAAATATCGTCAAACACAAAGAAACTTACTGAGACGTGTCTTAATTTACAGCCTCCATTCAATAAATGCTAAAAGAAAATTACAACTGTGGCTATTTTCTCCTCAGCAAAATTGCTGCTCAAGTTATTAGTGTGGTTAACAGGACAGTTTTAGAGCTGGTCAGAGCTTGTTATATAAACAGTCTGCCTCAGGGCAAAGGACAGTACATTGGTCTGTTCTATACTATCAATGTCAGCTATGCAACTGTATGGATAAATTTTGGCCTTAAAAACCTCACCATTTTGATCCCACGCAATGATCTTAAATAAGGAATGTTCTGTGACCCTTTTGTGGTTCCCTATTCCTAGCTGTATAATGCTAGAAAACAGTCTCACGGGTGTTGGATGTGCATATTTCAAAAGCCCCTATAAACTCAAGAGTTTATTGTTTTCAAGCGATAAAAAAAAGTCCAATTGACAAACATGAGCCCTGACTATGTAATATGTGAATGATTACTGTATTGCCAAAGATCAAAACGGACAATTCAAGGTCACAAGATCTTTACAATAAATACAGTTTAAAATGGTGCATCAGCCAATTTTTGCAGGGATCTGCTTCAGTTAAGATTCTTCCATTGAGTTTGTTCAAAAATATACAATCATAAGCAATTGATTAGCTAACCCTAATGTTTCCTAGTACCAGAATGTCATGCGCTTGAAACCAAGAAAATTAATGATTGTGGCCTTTTTTTCATAACTGATTTTAAGACCATAATTTGTCCCCTACCCTTATCCTCGGGTCATCTTGCACACAATCCAGCCCAGAGGTCTGTTTTCACCATCCAACAGACTCATTCTGCTCTAGGACTGGTGAGTTGGAGATAATCTACGAACATACAGGTTCATCCAGCTTGTCCCATAGAGTCATGATGCCTCGATACATACAGGGGAAAAAACTGGAAAATTCGTCCCTGACCCCTTAGGCAGTCGAAAGCCAGTGCAGGAGACAACTGGCCCTGATTAACATTGCACAGTACCCACCTGTTGTACGAGGTGACCTCTGCCCCAGCCAGAAACAGGTCTGGCTCTCACTTGAAGGAACTCAGTGAATCAGCATCCACTGCACAAGCCAACAATCCGTTTGTGATATCTTCACAGAGCACAGCACACACAGCTTTCTATAATGGCAGACAGCATCTCAGAAATTCCGGAATCTTCTGGTCAGCTGACTCATTTAGTCACCTTTAGTTGCAGTAACACAATACGTCCACATCCACAGTGTGGAGCTACAACACCAGAAGCTTACAGACATTACACTTCTTCCTCCTTAATGAAGAAGTTATTATAACAAACATCATACATAACTTGCATGTTTATATATAACAAAGGATATGGACTTTTTTTGTCATAGTTACAAATTTAACGTAACCACTTGTTTTCTGTTTCAAAGAAGATACCTTTGCTATCGAACAGAACCTTCCAAACATGGTGTCGAATTTAAACTCATTCGAGGCTCATCCTGAGGAATGTTTTCCTCCAAGGGTGCACTTAATTTTCATTTGAACTCTCTCTAACTTCAAACTCTTTGTTTTCCTGACTCGGATTCAGACTTAAATTCTGATTTTCTCTTGGATTTGTTTCCAATACATTGGATGTAGGATATGCTACTGGTGTATCAAAACTATCTGATGAGTCAGAAATAATTGAATCATTCCCACCTTCAACTCCTTCCATGTTTGTAGGTAGAATATGATCAATATGAACAAACCTAACCTGTCCATGATCAAACATCTTGACCAAATATGTGCGAGGACCACATATCTTCACCATTCTACCTAGTAACCACTTTACCCATTTATGGTGATGGTTCTTCACTCTCACCTTCTGAATTAATTTCATACTCCTCTCTTTTACTTGACCTCTATCATGTGTCTCTTTCTGTCTTAATTCTGTCTCTTCTACAGACTGTGCCAAATTTGGTTTTAACAACGAGAATCTGGTTCGTGGCTGTTGTTTGAGAAACAACTCTGCTGGAGTTCCACCAGTAGTTGTATGAGGAGTACTACGATACGTAATTAGAAAATTGGCCAATTTGTGATCCAATGACAACTGTCGTTTCTTTGGATTTGGATCTAAATTTTTTGTTTTATGAGGGCACGTTTTACAATTTGTACAGTGCGCTCTGCTGCACTATTCGAAGCAGAGTGGTACGGTGGAACCTTAGTGTGTTTTAAACCATTTTTGCTCGTGAACTGTGCAAATTCTTCTGTACAAAATTGTGGTCCATTATCAGAAACAATTTCTTCTGGGAGGAGAGGCCAAATGAAGAAAATAAACTTCGCAAAATGTCTAATGTTTTACTTGTTATTTTCCACATTGGAAACACCTTGACCACATTGAATGGCTATCAATCACAATGAGCAATTGTTGTCCTTCTAGCTCAGCAAAATCGATATGTAGCCTTTGCCACTACCTGGGGGGTCATTTCCATGGCTGTAATGGTACTGATGGTGGTTGCTTACTTACCAATTGACATGTCATACATGTTATATATGTAAACATGTAAATACCTTGTTTAACCACCAGAGGGCTCATCCCCTGGAATCCCAAGGGATCCCCCAATCCCTTGGGAGCACCTGTATTTAAAGAGGTCTCACAGACTGGAGAGGCACTCTGGAGACGTGTAATAAAAGACTACGGTCAAACTTTACTTTGAGCTCACAGTATCTGGTCAGGCTCTTTATTCATGCTTAACAGCTGGCGACGAGAAACAGATGACGAACCCCACCGCAATGATGCAGAGAGCAATGGGCATCCTGGAGAAATTTTCAGAGGGAGATGATTAGGAAACCTTCGTGGAGCGACTCGACCAATATTTCGTGGCCAACGAGCTGGAAGGAGAAGCGAATGCTGCCAAACGAAGGGCGATTCACCTCACCGTTTGCGAGGCACCAATGTACGGCCTCATGAAAAATCTGCTTGCTCCAGCGAAACCCACAGAGAAATCGTATGATGAGTTGTGCACACTGGTCTGGGAGCATCTTAACCCAAAGGAAAGCGTTCTAATGGCGAGGTATCGGTTCGACATGTACAAGAGGTCTGAAGGCCAAGAAGTGGCGAGCTATGTCGCCGAGCTAAGACGTCTTGCAGAACATTGCGAATTTGAAGGATATTTGGAGCACATGTTCAGGGACTTCATTTACTTGGCATTGGCCATGAAGTAATACTTGGCAAACTTTTGATTGTAGAGACCCCAAGTAGAGCCATAGCGATAGCCCAGGCATTCATCGCCACCAGTCACAATACCAAGCAAATCTCTCAGCACACGAGTGCTGCTACAAGTACTGTGAACAAAGTAATGTTGTTTTCGAATCGTAACGTACAGGGCAGGCCTCACATGCCTGCAGCTGCACGTCTGCAAATGTCTCAGAGTCCACCATCAAGGGTAATGAATGCTAGGCCATTAACACCTTGTTGGCGCTGCGGGGGTGATCATCATTTCCATTCAGGCCGCTTCAAAGGATACGTTTGCAAGGACTGTGTAACAATGGGACATCTCCAACGTATGTGCAGGCGAGCTGCAAATCCTGCTAATCCTGCAAACCACCATGTTGCAGAGGAGGACAGATGCACGGGAATCACGACGAACCAGAGCCTCAGACCGAGGAGGCAGAGATATATGGGGTGCACACATTTACCACAA
This sequence comes from Pristiophorus japonicus, assembly GCF_044704955.1. Classification (NCBI taxonomy): domain Eukaryota; kingdom Metazoa; phylum Chordata; class Chondrichthyes; family Pristiophoridae; genus Pristiophorus; species Pristiophorus japonicus. The sequence goes on along the minus strand of NC_091991.1, from coordinate 80,290,428 downwards.
AGTGTCCCCCGATAATGCTGAAGGTTAAATTAAATGCACTATTTTCTATGTTTCTATAGAAAAGGCGGGAAAAGGGTACTGAAGGAATGATCAGCCATGATCTTATTAAATGGCGGTGCAGGCTCGAAGGGTCAAATGGCCTACTCCTGCACCTATTTTCTATGTTTCTATGTTTCTACAACTCCCGCTGTCAATGGAGCTGGACACGGGCGCGAGCCAGTCCATAATGAGCAAAAAGACTTTCGATAAATTGTGGTGCAGCAAGGCCTCAAGGCCAGTCCTGACTCCCATTCGCACTAAACTGAGAACTTACATAAAGGAACTGATTCCCATAATCGGCAGTACTACTGTTAAGGTCTCCTACGATGGAGCGGTGCACAAGTTAACACTCTTGGTGATACCGGGCAATGGCCCCAAGCTGCTTGGCAGGAGCTGGCTGGGGAAGATACGTTGGAATTGGGTCTACGTCCGAGTGCTCTTGTCCATAGATGACACTTTGTATACCCAGGTCCTAAATAAGTTCCCCTCACTGTTCGAATCAGGCATCGGGAAGTTCCAAGGAGCAAAAGTACAGATCCACCTAATTCCGGGGGCGCGAGCCATCCACCACAAGGTGAGAGCAGTACCGTACATGATGAGAGAGAGGGTGGAGATCGAGCTGGACCGGCGGCAACGAGAGTGCATCATTTCGCCAATCGAATTCAATGAGTGGGCCAGTCCAATTGTTCCAGTTCTTAGGGAGACGGCACTGTCAGAATCTGTGGTGATTATAAAGTAACTATCAATCGTTTCTCCCATGCAGGATCAATACCCACCACCAAAGGCAGATGACCTTTTTGCGACGCTGATGGGAGGAAAGACTTTCACGAAGCTGGACTTGACCTCAGCCTACATGACGCAGGAGCTGGAGGAATCATCGAAGGGCCTCACTTGCATCAACACAAACAAAGGTCTCTTCATTTACAACAGATGCCCGTTTGGGATGCGATCAGCCGCGGCGATATTCCAGAGAAACTTGGAAAGCTTGAAGTCGGTCCCGCGCATTGTGGTCTTCCAGGACGACATCTTGGTTACAGGTCGGGACACAGTCAAGCATCTGCAGAACCTGGAGGAGGTTCTTAGTCGGCTTAATCGTGTGGGGCTCAGATTAAAATGCTCGAAGTGCATTTTCCTGGCGCCTGAAGTGGAGTTCCTGGGGAGAAGAATCGCGGCAGACGGCATCAGGCCCATCGATTCGAAGACGGAGGCAATCGAGAACGCACCGAGGCCACAGAATGTGATGGAATTGCGGTCGTTTCGAGGACTCCTGAACTACTTTGGTAACTTCTTACCGGGTCTCAGCACACTGTTGGAACCACTGCACGCCTTACTGCGTAAAAGAGACAAATGGGTATGGGGTAAAAGCCAAGAAAATGCCTTTGTAAAAGCTAAAAAACTGTTATGCTCAAACAAATTGCTTGTATTATATGATCTGTGTAAGCGTTTGGTACAAGCATGTGATGCGTCGTCATACTGTACCGGGTGTGTATTGCAACAAGCTAATGAATCTGGGAAATTGCAACCGGTTGCTTATGCATCCAGAAGTCTGTCGAAGGCTGAGAGGGCCTACAGCATGATTGAAAAAGAAGCGTTAGCTTGTGTTTATGCATCAATATCTGTTTGGGCTCAAATTTGAATTGGAAACTGACCATAAGCTACTGATATCCCTCTTTTCTGAAAGTAGGGAGATAAATACGAATGCATCGGCCCGCATCCAGAGATGGGTGCTCACGTTGTCCGCTTACAACTATGCCATCCGCCACAGGCTAGGCACAGAAAACTGTGCCAATGCTCTCAGTAGGCTGCCATTGCCCATCACGGGGGTGGAAATGGCACAGCCCGCAGATTTAGTCATGGTAATGGAAGCATTCGAGAGTGAGAAATTAACCGTTACCGCCCAACAGATTAGAACCTGGACGAGCCAGGACCCCTTACTGTCCTTAGTAAAAAAAACTGTGTGCTTCACAGGAGCTGGTCCAGTGTCCAGGGAATTAAGGGTTATGGGGAGCGGGCGGGTAACTGGAGCTGAATCCACGGCCAGATCAGCCATGATCTTGTTGAATGGCGGAGCAGGCTCGAGGGGCTAGATGACCTACTCCTGTTCCTAATTCTTATGTTCTTATGTTCTTATTAATGTTGGGGAAGTCCAGAACCAGGGGTCACAGTCTAAGGATAAGGGGTAAGCCATTTAGGACCGAGATGAGGAGAAACTTCTTCACCCAGAGAGTGGTGAACCTGTGGAATTCTCTACCACAGAAAGTTGTTGAGGCCAATTCACTAAATATATTCAAAAAGGAGTTAGATGTAGTCCTTACTACTAGGGGGATCAAGGGGTATGGCGAGAAAGCAGGAATGGGCTACTGAAGTTGCATGTTCAGCCATGAACTCATTGAATGGCGGTGCAGGCTAGAAGGGCCGAATGGCCTACTCCTGCACCTATTTTCTATGTTTCTATGTTTCTATGGTCCAGTGTCCCATTAGAAATGCAGGAAGCAATAAAGCCGTACCAGCGGCGCAAAGATGAAATGTCTATACAGGCAGACTGCCTTCTGTAAGGTAATCGGGTAGTGGTGCCTAAAAAGGGCAGGGACACTTTCATTAGTGATCACCACAGTATCCACCCAGGCATTGTAATGATGAAAGAGATAGCCAGATCCCACATGTAATGGCCCGGTATCGATGCGGACTTAGAGTCCTGCGAGCACCAATGTAACACATGTTCACGGTTAAGTAATGCACCCAGGGAGGCACCACTAAGTTTATGGTCTTGGCCCTCCAAACCGTGGTCTCGGTTCATGCCGATTATGCAGGCCTGTTCTTGGGTAAAATGTTCCTAGTGGTTGTAGATGCATAGTCCAAATCGATTGAATGTGAGATAATGTCGGCAAGCACGTCCGCTGCCACCACTGAAAGCCTGCGGGCCATGTTTGCCACGCACGGTCTGCCTGATGTCCTTGTGAGTGACAATGGGCCATGTTTCACCAGTGCTGAGTTCAAAGAGTTCATGATCCGCATGCCCCGTTCAAACCAGCATCCAATGGTCAGGCAGAGAGAGCAGTGCAAACAATCAAGCAGAGCTTGAAGAGGGTAACTGAAGGCTCACTGCAGATTTGCCTATCCCGAGTCCTGCTTAACTACCGCATGAGACCCCACTCGCTCACTGGGATTCCACCCGCTGAATTGCTCATGAAAAGGGCACTTAAGACAAGGCTCTCGTTAGTCCACCCTGATCTACATGGACAGGTAGAGAGCAGGCAGCTTCAAGAAAGTACATATCATGATAGCGCAAATGTGTCATGCGAAATTGAGATTAATGATCCTGTATTTGTGTTGAACTATGGACAAGGTCCCAAGTGGCTTCCCGGCATTGTCGTGGCCAAAGAGGGGAGTAGGGTGTTTCAGGTCAAACTTTCAAATGGACTCACCTACAGGAAACACTTGGACCAAACCAAACTCAGAATCATGGACAATCAGAGCAACCCACAATAGACCTTACATTTTTTGACCCTCGAACACACACATACCAGTGGCAACCAACCCAGCGGTTGACCACGAAGCGGAACCCATCACCTGCAGCAGCCCAGCAGGACTCACCACACCAACCCAGCAAGGCCAACTGCACAGCAGCCCAGCGAGGGCCCAACAAACGACTCACCAAAACCAGCATTTGCACCGAGACGATCAACCAGGGAAAGAAAGGCCCCAGATCGACTCACCTTATAAATAGTTACACTATTGACTTTGGGGGCGGTGGAGGGGGGGAGTTTTGTTATATATGTAAACGTGTAAATACCTTGTTTAACCACCAGAGGGCTCATCCCCTGGAGTCCCAAGCGATCCCACAATCCCTTGGGAGCACCTGTACTTAAGGAGGCCTCACAGGCTGAGAGGCACTCTGGAGACCTGTAATAAAAAAATAAGGTCACACTTTACTTTGAGCTCACAGTATCTGGTCAGACTCTTTATTCATACCTAACAGTGAACTGACTGACGATGTAATCTATATATTTATCAAGACCTGGCCACCATAAATAACTGCGTGCAAAACTCTTGGTCAAGCACATTCCCAGGTGCTGGTTATGGAGGTCTCCTAATAATTTGGACCTGAATTTATTTGGTATAACCACTCTTGCACCCCACATGATACAATCTTTATCGACTGATAATTCATTCCTACGAATGAAGAATGGATGAATATCTTTGTCTGTTTCATGGTTTGGCCATCCATTTGCAATATAATCATACACCTTTGACATAACTGGGTCACGTTTGGTTGCTCTACTAATCTCTTTAGCTGTGACTGGCAGTTCATCAATGTATGAAAAATAAAACACTTCTTCCCTATCGATAGTGGGTAAAATGATGGACTCAATTATTAAGGATGTCATAGCAGCGCATTTGGAAAGAGGTGACATGATAGGTCCAAGTCAGCATGGATTGGTGAAAGGGAAATCATGCTTGACAAATTTTCTGTATTTTTTTGAGGATGTTTCCAGTAGAGTGGACAAGGGAGAACCAGTTGATGTGGTGTATTTGGACTTTCAGAAGTCTTTCGACAAGGTCCCACACAAGAGATTAATGTGCAAAGTTAAAGCATATGGGATTGGGAGTAGTGTGCTGACGTGGATTGAGAACTGGTTGCCAGACAGGAAGCAAAGAGTAGGAGTAAATGGGTACTTTTCAGAATGGCAGGCAGTGACTAGTTGGGTTCCGCAAGGTTCTGTGCTGGGGCCCCAGCGGCGGTGCAGGCTCGAAGGGCCGAATGGCCTACTCCTGCACCTATTTTCTATGTTTCTATGTTTCTATGGTGTAACTTGTGATGGGGAAGGCAATCTAGACATTGCATCAGCATTACTATGATCCGCTGATCATCTGTATTCTATATCATATGTATATGCTGACAAAATCAAAGCCCATCTCTGCATTCCGGCTGCAGCTAATGTTGGAACTGGGGACTTTGGATAGAGGATTGCTGTCAGGAGCTTATGGTCCATAACGATAGTAAACTTATGACCTTACAAGTATTTGTGGAACTTCTTGACCCCAAAAATTAATGCCAAAGCTTCCCTTTCGATTTGCGCATAATTACTCTCACATCAAACGGCAGCCTATTAAATTGGTATCGGCCTAGATGAGTATTTCTAGTCAAACATGACTTGGACTCCTCATCTAGTTCAAGCTGTAAGTAGGCATTTGTAAGATCCAGTTTTGGGAAAATCTGACCACCTGTCAGTGTTGTGAACAAATCTTCTATATTTGGAAATGTATTGGGGACATTACCCTCTAGAACTTGGTTTACGGTTACTTTGGGCCCAACTTTGTCCAACCCCTTTTTTCGGCACACTTACCTTAAGTGCGGCAACTTTGCACTCTGGAAATGGCCCCGGAAAAAAGTCGCCCCATCCTGGCCGCTCTTCCGAGTCCCCGGAGTCCCAGCGTGGCGTGCATTGAGAAGTGGGGGGGCGGAGCAACAGGCCTGCGCCAAAAACAGTGCCGGCACCTGCGCGCATGCGTAGTGAAGTCTGCGCGCATGCTCCTGCCCTCCCGGCGTGTCCTGTGGGCTGTGAGCAGGAACCGATGCTCGCAGCCCCTATCCCTGGCCGAAGGGATGCCCCGATCTCGCCGCACCCTATCCCTGGCCGAGTGGCCTCCCGCAACGGCCGGCCAGCCCACTGACTTCCCGGCCGAGGTAGGACTTCAGTTTTATATTTTATTTATTGGTTATGCTTCAGAGTTTTGATTGGTGGGGGGTGTGCGGGGGTGGGAGGAGAAGAGTTTTGTGGGGGAGGGGAGGAGAAAGTGTTTTGGGTGGGGTGGGGAGAAAGAGTGTTTTGTGGGGTGGGGGGGGGGGGGAAGAAAGAGTGTTTTGTATACCAGCATCTCTTTCTCTCTGGCTACCGCCCCCTGCCGCCGATGACATGGCGGCCAGCAGCTCGCATTTCTCCGGTCACTCTGGACTCCCGGTGCGCATCTTCCCGCCCCTATCCCAGACCGAATGGCCTCATGCACAGGCCGGCCCGCTGCCTTCCCGGACCCACTTCAAAGATTAAGGTAGGATTTACTTCATTTTAATTTGTATTTTAATTGTTTGAGCTTTTCCTTGCAATGTTTGGTGCTTGGTTGTTGAGGTCCTCTCCAGTTCCCTTCCCTCCCCTATCCCTGCCCTAATGTCTGCCAAATGTCCGCTGCTTTTTCTTCACTACCCGCAAGGTTTTTCAGAACTGGCCACTTACGCTGACCTAAGTTGATTTGGAGTAAATTTTTGCTGACCAAAGTGGCATAAATGGCCAAAACTGGTATAAGTGTCTGGGAACGCCCCCTTTTGAAAAAAAAAATGACTTTAAAAAAATCGTACCTAACTGACTTACTCTGGAGCAAATTTTGGGAGGAAAATAGCATTTTTTAACATATGCCAGAAAAAACAACTTACTCCAAAAAAATTGATGCAAGTCATGGCCAAAGTTGGGCCCATAATAATCACCACACAATCTTACCTTACCATCGGACTTAGGTACAACAATAATGGGTGTAGCCCAATTACATCAATCTATCTTAGAAATAATGTTCTCAGTTTCTAGTCTTTTGAGTTCTTGCTCAACTTTCTCCTTGAGTGCATATGGTACGGAATGTGGCTTGCAGTAAACTGATCTAGCGTCCTTCTGTACCCTGACACTCACCTTGAAGTCTTGGATCGGACTGCCCATTTCGCAGAATACATTCGGATAACTCTTGATAACATCGTCCGTTGATGCAAATCTCATTTCAACACGAAAAATCTCACTCCAATCCAGCTTCAGTGATCTCAACCAATTTCTTCCTAGTAAGGCAGGCTTGTCTCCTTTCACTACTATTAGAGGCAAGTTCTGAAATTGATCTTTATATTTCAGTGGTACGGTGATACGACCTACCACAGGAATTTTCTCTCCCGAGTAGCTTCGCAGCTCTATCTTGAATTTCTCCAGTTGGAAATCACGCAATTTGTTGAGGTACAGCGACTCCAGTACTACACTCACAGATGCACCCGTGTCGGATTCCATTGGTATCTTGAACCCCGCAACCTCTATGTGGATTTTGTCCGTTAACCTCGTGCTCCTGATGACGTGTAGCTCAAACATCTCCTCGTCCTGTTGTTGTTCTTCCATGCTATGTAGTCTCTGGGGATTTCTACTCATAGCTTTGAAAACTGGACATAGCTTTGAAAGCTGGTTTACCCTTCAGTCGGCATGCCGTCACAAGATGCCCACCAGGGCACGCTATGGAGCACTACGGGTCGGGCGGCAACCTAAAATCGAGCCAGGGGCATTGCACACCGGCTCGCCTCTCCCGGGCGGTACTGCTCTGCGCCCCCTCGATACCGGCACCGAATGTCCCGGCGGGGCACTGGAAGCTAGCCGCTCAGATGCAAATGTTTTCCACCGCCATTGCGCTAAGAGGGGCAGCAGGAGACCGAATTTCCACCTCTTGGATTTTCCCAAACTGCATCTGAGCTATCTGATAAATGGGATGTGTTTCTAAAGGGAGGTGGAGATCGTTCAATACCAGAAATTCTGAATTTCTTAGTAGCTTACTGTGTTGTTTTTCCACATATCAAACACTTGGCTACTTTGCAATGCATTTGTGTCTACCTGGGCTCAGTGGGCAGTGTTATGTATTTAACCCTTTGTAACCTGTATGACACCTGACCACCAGAGGGCCCACCTGTTGGAGTCCCAAAGGATCCCAGCATCCCTTGGGAGCACAGTATATAAGCAGGCCACCCACGAGGTACCTGCATTCTGGAATCTTATTAAAGGAGCTAAAGTCACACTTGCTCATTGTACACAGTACTCAGTCTCACCCTCTATCATGAGTGTATCAATTGGCGACAATGTAACGAACAACCACGCGAAAATGCAAACAGTCGGCATCCTGGGGAAGTTCTCAGAAGGGGACGATTGGGAGGCCTTGGTAGATTCGACCAATACTTCGTGGCCAACGAGCTGGAAGGAGACGAGAACGCTACCAACCGAAGGGTGATCCTACTAACTGTCTGTGGGGCAACAACCTATGGCCTCATGAAGAATCTCCTGGCCCCGGCAAAACCAACAGAGAAATCCTACGAAGAATTGTGTATGCTGGTCCGGGAGCACCTAAATCCTAAGGAAAGCGTTTTGATGGCGTCAATGATCAGAGGGCCAGGAAGTGCCGAGCTATGTCGCCGAACTAAGGCGCCTCGCAGGACATTGTGAGTTTGAGGGATTCCTAGAAAAAATGCTCAGAGACTTTTTTCTACTGGGCATTGGACATGAGACAATCCTTCGCAAACTGTTGACTATAGAAACTCCGAACCTAAGTAAGCCATAACGATAGCACAGGCATTTATGTCCACCAGCGACAACACCAAGCAAATTTCATAGATTAAAGAAGTTTCAGCCAGTACTGTGCATAAAGTAACGTCGATCTCGAGCAGAAATGTACATGACAGAATGTACACGCTGGCTGCTACGGCCCGACATTAGATAACCCAGAGTCCGCCATCAATCGTTAATGCGAGGCAGTTAACACCTGTTGGTGCTGTGGAGGTGATCATCGGCTCCATCAATGCCGCTTTAAGCACAATGCGTGCAATGTTTGCAGAACAATGGGACACCTCCAACAAATGTGCAGGCGAGCTGCAAACCCTACAAACCCTGCAAACCACCATGTTGCAGAGGAAGATCGATCTACAGTGGATCAGGCTGCATTGGAGACTCATATTGAGGAGGCAGAAGTGTACGGGGTACACATGTTCACTACGAAATGTCCACCAATAATGTTGAAAGTTGAACTGAACGGCATTCGAGTATCTATGGAGCTGGACACGGGGGCAAGTCAGTCCATAATGAGTAAAAAGGCCTTCAACAGGCTGTGGGGCAAAAAGGCACACAGTCCCAAGCTCAGCCCGATTCACACCAAATTAAGGACTTACACCAAGGAACTAATCCCTGTAATTGGCAGTGCAGAAGTCAAAGTCTCCTATGACGAAGCAGTACATCCCGTTGTGGATTGTACCAGGGGATGGCCCCACATTGTTTGGCAGGAGCTGGCTGGGAAAAATCCCCTGGAACTGGGACAACATCTGAGCACTTTTGTCTGTCGATGATGCCTCATGTACCCAGGTTTTGAGCAAGTTCCCATCGTTGTTCGAGCCAGCCATCAGAAGCTTCTCGATGGCGAAAGTGCAGATCCATTTGGTTCCCGGTACGCGACCCATCCACCACAAGGCTCGGGCGGTACCGTACATGATGCGTGAAAAAGTGGAAATTGAGCTGGACAGGCTGCGACTTGAAGGCATCATCGCGCCGGTGGAATTCAACGACTGGGGCAGTCCGATTGTCCCGGTACTTAAGGAGGATGGCACGGTTAGAATTTGTGGGGAGTATAAAGTAACGATTAATCGTTTTTCGCTGCAGGACCAGTACCCGCTACCCAAGGCAGATGTCCTATTTGCGACCCTGGCTGGAGGGAAGACATTCACCAAGCTGGACCTGACCTCGGCCTGCATGACGCAGGAGCTGGAGGAGTCTTCGAAAAGTTTCACCTGCATCAACACGCACAAAGGTCTGTTTATCCACATCCGGTGCCCGTTCGGGATTCATTCGGCTGCAGCGATCGTCCAGCGGAACATGGAGAGCCTGCTAAAATCGGTTCCTTGCACAGTGGTCTTCCATGACGACATATTGGTTACAGGTCAGGACACCATGGAGCACTTGAAGAATCTGGAGGTGGTTCTTAGTCGGTTGAATCGCGTGGGGCTCAGGTTGAATCGCACGGTGTGTTTTCCTGGCACAGAACGTCGAATTCTTGGGAAGCAAAATCGCAGCAGACGGCATCAGACCACTGACGCCGAGACGGAGGCCATCAAGAACACGCCGCGACCACAGAAAGTGATAGAGCTGCGGTCATTCCTGGGACTTATTAACTATTTCGGTAATTTCCTACCTGGGTTAAGCACCCTGCTAGAACCCCTACATGCGCTACTGCGCAAGGGAGATGACTGGGTATGGGGAAATTCACAAGAGGCTGCCTTTAAGAAAGCCAGAAATCTGTTGTGTTCTAACAAACTGCTTATCCTATATAACCTTTGTAAACGATTAGTGCTAGCTTGCGATGCGTCATTATACGGGGTCGGGTGTGTGCTACAACAAGCTAACGAGTCGGGGATTTTGCAACCAGTCGCTTATGCGCCCAGCAGTTTGTCCAAGGCCAAAAGAGCCTACAGCATGGTTGAAAGAGAGGCTCTGGCGTGTGTTTAAGGGATTAAAAAAATGCACCAGTACTTATTTGGCCTCAAGTTTGAACTTGAAACTGACCACAAGCTGCTCATATCACTGTTCTCTGAGAGCAAAGGGATTAATACCAATGCCTCTGCCCGCATCCAAAGATGGGCGCTCACGCTGTCGGCATACAACTATGTAATCTGCCACAGACCAGACACAGGGAACTGCACAGATGCTTTCAGTCAGCTGCCATTGCCCACCACCGGGGGTGGAAATAGCACAGCCAGCAGACTTGCTCATGGTCATGGAGGCATTCGAGAACGAGAAGCCCCCGTTACGGCCCGCCAGATCATGACCTGGACAAGCCAAGATCCTTTACTGTCCCTAGTAAAAAACTGTGTCTTCCTTGGGAGCTGGTCCAGTGACCCAATGGAAGTGCAGGAGGCGATTAAGCCGTTCCACAGACGCAAAGACAAGTTGTCCCTGCAGGCGGACTGTCGATTATGGGGCAATCACATGGTCTTGCCCAAGAAAGGGAGAGACACATTCATATGTGAACTGCACAGCACCCACCCAGGGTCGTAATGATGAAAGCCATAGCCAGATCCCATGTGTGATGGTCCGGCATTGACTCAGATTTAGAGTCACGCGAGCGCCAGTGCAACACTTGCTCTCAGCTGATGGCACCGCTAAGTTTGTGGTCGTGGCCCTCCAAACCATGGTCGAGGATCCATATAGACTATGCGGGCCCATTCTTAGGCAAAATGTTTTTGGTTGTCGTGGACGCTTACTCAAAATGGATTGAATGTGCAATAATGTCTGTAAGCGCGTCCACGGCCACCATTGAAAACCTACGAGCCATGTTTGCCACCCACGGCTTGCCTGATGTCCTGGTCAGCGACAATGGGCCGTGCTTCACCAGTGCAGAGTTCAAGGAATTCATGACCCGCAATGGGATCCAGCACGTCACATCTACCCCGTTCAAGCCCGCATCCAAAGGCCAGGCAGAATGGGCAGTTCAGACCATCAAGCAAAGCTTGAAACGTGTGTCGGAAGGCTCCCTGCAGACTCAGTTGTCCCGAGTGCTGCTCAGCTACCGCACCAGACCCCACTCACTCACCGGGGTTCCCCCAGCTGAGCTGCTCATGAAAGGGGCGCTTGAAACAAGGCTCTCTCTTGTCCACCCTGATCTCCATGATCACGTGGAGGGCAAGCGGCATCAACAAGGTGTGTACCATGACTGCGCTAATTTGTCACGCGATATTGAGATCAATGATCCTGTGTTTGTGCTCAATTATGGACATGGTCCCAAATGGCTTGCTGGCACAGTCACAGCCAAAGAAGGGAGTAGGGTATTTCAGGTCAAATTGGCCAATGGACAAATGCAGAGAAAACCTGGAACAAATTACACTGCAGTTCACCAACAGCTACGAACAACCTGAAGAGGACACCACCAACTTTGACCCTCCAACACACACACAAGTGGCAACTGACATCATGGTTGACCACGAAACCAAATTCATCATCCCCAGCAGCCCGGCAAGGCCGGCTTCCCAACAGCCCAGTGAAGAACTGACCAACCCACCCACACCCGCATTTGTACTGAGATGATTGACAAGGGAGCGTAAAGCCCCAGATCGTCTCACCTTGTAAAAAAGTGTACTGTTGACTTCACGGGGGAGTGATGTTATGTATTTAACCCTTTGTAACCTGCATGACACCTGACCACCAGAGGGCCCACCTGTTGGAGTCCCAAGGGATCCCGGCACCCCTTGGGAGCATGGTATATAAGCAGGCCACCCACGAGGTACCTGCACTCTGGAATCTTATTAAAGGAGCTAAGGTCACACTGCACTCAGTCTCACCCTCTATTATGAGTGTATCAGGTAGCAGTCTCGCCTCTGAGTCAGAAGATTGTGGGTTCTTAGTCCCACTCCAGTGATCTTGAGCACAGAATCTAGGCTAACACTCCTGTGCAGTACTGAGGGAGTGCTGCACTGTCGGAGGTGCCGATTTTCCAGATGAGATGCTAAACCGAAGTCCCATCTGTTCTCATGGGTGGACATAAAAGATCCCATGGCGTTGTTTTGAAGATCAGGGAGTCCTTGCCAATACTTATTCCTCAACCAACATCAGGAAACAAATATTATCTCCTTGCTATGCACAAATTGGCTACTGTGTTTTTACAATGGTGAATACGCATCAAAAGTAGATCATTAGCTATAAAGCGCTTTGGGAGATCCTGAGGTCATGAATAGTGCTGTGTAAAGCTCTTTAATGGAAAACAATTTTTTTTTTCAACCTTTGCAGGGCTTTATAAATAGTGCAGAAAATGGGAATGCCATTCTGGAGTAGTTAAGAATATTTCTCTGAGACGACAGTTAAGTGTTGGGATAGGAGCTTTTATCATGCATTTTATCCATGCTATTCCTGACTTGCGGTTGCCTGATGACAAATCAAGATCGAAAATAATTGGAGACTGTTCCAGTCCCCAGCACTAATGCCGCTCACTTCAATCCGCATAAAACGCATTCCCAAAAGTTATTTTTGTAGAAATTGTGGGCACTTAGTTTATTTTCAATACCAGTAAATGGTTGTGGTATTGTCCTTGGTCAGTCAAGGTTCTTTTTATATACAAGATGGCGATGGACTTGGGGGAGAGACTTTAGAAACACGCTCCACAGCACCACATACTGGCCAAAACCTGCACCTACATCATTAATGTTTAGATTGGCAGTTTTGATGTTAAAATGTTGACTAGCATGCTGAAAATTATTGACAACGTAAAGTTGGATAGGAAGCACTCCCCGCGCAGATTTTAAATAACCTACAGATTTTGACATTCTGAGAGGCCGTTTCTGCAATGATGATTCCATGTGATCCTACTGTTACTTTCAAGGAATTGTGAATGGGATGAATTGTAAAAACCTGCTTTCAGTTACTGTTATATTGAAGTGATTGAAACGTACTAGTCGCATTCAGTTGTAGAAAAGAGCATTTGGCTATATTTCAAAATACATTTCCTATTGCAGTGGTAATTATGGGCTACCGCTAATGGAATGAAGCCCTCCAGTTGGGGCGGGTACCGAGCATTGTGTAATACCTACTCTCACAAGCCAACAACATGTAACATAACCTTTTGCCTGACGTGCTACAACTTTCAGATTCAAATGTCTGTGTCTCTTGAGGACTTAACACACCAATACTTGCATTCTTGGCTGCTCTTACACGCAGATTAAAATACAGCACTTCCCATCTTTTAATCATTCTTTGTTTCTCTTAATTGGCTGAAATGTTATGCTTAAATTGGCAGAACATTGCCTTGAGATTCCAGACTCACAAGTTCAAATGACAAATCCCTTGTGTGGTTGTTGTTCTCCTGGCACGTCACTGCCTTCCAGCTTGTGGCAGCTGAACACCTACCGTGGTCAGTCCATCCTCGCCTGGTCAGTTGTTGACCAACCACGGAACCTGTGCACTGTGTCGGTGTTGCACCTGCGGTGTCACACCACCATTGTCCCTTTCTTTGATTGTAACAGCAATGATTGCACTTTGCATGCAAATAATTTTCTATGGATCCATACTTACTGCATTAAGTTTAGTTTTTTTTACTGCAGAGAAACACCTAAAATTTCACACTCGGTGTGATAAGTGAACGTGATTTCTGTACCTGGTTTATACCATCCATGAATGTGACTGTTGTGAACAACTTGCCGTTGAGATTCAATAAGCATTCGAGAAGGCACCAAACTCTTTGAATTTGAGTTTCTCCGTCGGGAACACGTGGAAGCCAAGTATAAACAGCGGAAGGAGCATACGACAAACCAAGCACCCCACCCACCTGTCCCTTCAACCACCACCTGCCCCATCTGTGACAGAGTCTGTAGATCCCGCATTGGTCTCATCAGTCACCTTAGAACTTATACTAATGTGGAAGCAAGTCATGCTCGACTCCGGGGGACTGCCTAAGAAGAAGAAGATAGCTCCAATCCAGTGCAAAGTTCAGTTCATAAACTTACTTTTCTGCATTTCTCAGGCACTCAGCATGCATTTGCAACACCCAGATTGATTTAATAAGAACATAAGAAATAGAAACGGGAGTAGGCCATACGGCCCCTCGAGCCTGCCCCGCCATTCAATAAGATCATGGCTGATCCGATCATGAACTCGGGTCCACTTCCCCGCCCGCTCCCCATAAACCCTTATTCCCTGTGTAATTGTCAACAAAACTGGATATTCAAGGATCTGCCAGATCTTGCTGTTTGGTTTGGTCTGTGTCTCCTCTCCCGCTTTCCATCAGTGAAAAAGGATTAACAATTAAAGGCTCCTTACAAATAGTCGCTGAAAGAATAGCAACTTCTGAAAGCACTGAATGATTATTCAAGTTTGGAAGGAGGTTCTGACTAAATATCTCGACACCTTTTGACTTTAGCAGAAACTTTTAGTAAAACTAAATACTGTGCCAGAAAAATTTGGTGAAGAAAGAAAGAAGCAAATTTGTTTAATCTTTTCTTCAATTTTATAGTTCTTGATCCATAAAAATCTATGGCAGCCTGCATATTTGACATTGTAGCGAAGGACTTTTTGTATTTGTTAATTCAAAATTTGTATTTTACAGAAACAGATGAAACTGTACAGTAAAATATCAATGCTCAAAGTAGGTTTAACAAATCTTTAGTCAAGCGGGGAATTGTATTCTGGTCTCTATGCTTTTGTTAATGTAACAAAGGTTACATAATTTAGCTGATTATATTACATATGTGGTCTTTGTTTTACGATTTGATATTGCAGCTGGCAGTGATGGGCTAGGCTCGATGAAACCACTACAGTGTCTGAACAAGAGTCATCTTTTTAACTATGCTTGGCGGATTGCTGTGCATATGGGTGTGTGTATGTGAGAGAGAAAACCGTGCAGGTAACAGACTCACCCTGAGCAACGCCATGGGAGATCTGCTTAGACTGTGCAGGAGGATGCCGATTGGCCTGACTCACACGAACATGCAACAAAACAACTTGTATTTGTAGTGTATGGAGAAAGAGTCAGACTGAACACTGTGATCTCAAAGTAAAGTGTGACCTTAGTCTTTTATTGCAGGTCTCCAGAGTGCCTCAACCACCTCTGAAGCACTCTTAAATACCTATGCTCCCAAGGGATTATGAGATATCTTGGAACGCCAGGGAATGAGCCCTCTGGTGGCTGTACAGAGTATATACAAGTCCAGATACATAATAACACTCCTCCCCGCACCCCGCCCCCCCCCCAAAGTCAATAGTGTAACTATTTACAATGTGAATCGATCTGGGGCCCTTCTTGCCCTGGTTGATCGTCTCGGTGTGAAAGCTGGTGTTGTTGATTCATTTGTTCGGCCCTCGCTGGGCTGCTGTGCAGCTGGCCTTGCTGGGCTGCCTGGTGTGTTGGGCCCTGCAGGGCTGCTGTGGATAATGGGTTCTGTTTTGTGGTCAATCGTGGTGTCGGTTGCCACTGGTGTGTGTGTTGGGGGATCAAAAAAGGTAGAGTCCAAGATGGGGTGCTCAGGGTAATCCATGAATCTGAGTTTGATTTGGTCCAAATGTTTCCTGTGAATGAATCCATTTGAAAGTTTGACCCGAAACACCCTGCTCCCCTCTTTGGCCACGACAGTGCCGGGAAGCCACTTGGGACCTTGCCCATAATTTAATACAAATACAAATACAATCTCGTGTGAGACATTTGCACTATCATGGTATGCACTTTGTTGAAGCCGCCTGCTCTCTATCTGTTCATGTAGATCAGGGTGAACTAACGAGAACCTTGTCTTAAGTGCTCTTTTCATGAGCAGTTCAACAGGTGGGATAGACAAGATAGAGGCAGCAAGGTTGTTTCCACTGGTCGGGGAGACTAGAACTAGGGGGCACAGCCTCAAAATACGGGGGAGCCAATTTAAAACCGAGTTGAGAGGGAATTTTTTCTCCCAGAGGGTTGTGAAACTGTGGAATTCTCTGCCCAAAGAAGCAGTTGAGGCTAGCTCATTGAATGTATTCAAATCACAGATAGATAGATTTTTAACCAATAAGGGAATTAAGGGTTATGGGGAGCGGACGGGTAAGTGGAGCTGAGTCCACGGCCAAATCAGCCATGATCTTGTTGAATGGCGGAGCAGGCTTGAGGGGCTAGATGGCCTACTCCTGTTCCTAATTCTTATGTTCTTATGATCCCAGTGAGTGAGTGTGGTCTCGTGCGGTAGCTAAGCAGGACTCGGGATAGGCGAGTCTGCAGTGAGCCTTCAGTTACCCTCTTCAAGCCTTGCTTGATGGCTCGCACTGCTCTCTCTGCCTGACCATTGGGCGCTGGTTTAAACGGGGCAGATGTGACATGTTTGATCCCGTTGTGGGTCATAAATTCTTTGAACTCAGCACTGGTAAAACATGGCCCATTGTCACTCACCAGGACATCGGGTAAGCCATGTGTGGCAAACATGGCCCACAGACTTTCAGTGGTGGCAGCGGACGTGCTAACCAAAATTAGCTCACATTCAATCCACTTGGAGTACGTGTCTACAACCACAAGGAACAGGCCTGCATAGTCGACGTGTACCCTAGACCACGGTTTGGGGGACCAAGACCATAAACTTAGCAACGCCTCCCTGGGTACATTGCTTAACTGCGAGCATGTATTACATCTGTGAATGCAAGACTCTAAGTCCGCATCAATGCCGGGCCATCACGCATGGGATCTGGCTATCGCTTTCATCATTACGATGCCTGGATGGGTACTGTGGAGGTCATTGATGAAGGTGTCTCTGCCCTTCTTGAGGACCACTACTCGATTGCCCCACAGAAGGCATTTCATCTTTGCATCGCTGGAACAGCTTTATCTCTTCCTGAATTTCCACTGGGACACTGGACCAGCTCCCGTGAAGCACACAGCTTTTGACTAGAGATAATAAGGAGTCCTGGCTTGTCCAGGTTTTGATCTGCCAGGCAGTGACGGGTGATTGCTCACTCTCAAATGCTTCCATAACCATGGCTAGATCTGCGGGTTGCGCCATTTCCGCCCCCGTGGTGGGCAATGGCAGCCTACTGAGAGCATCGGCGCAGTTTTCTGTGCCTGGCCTGTGGCGGATGGCGTAGTTGTATGCGGACAATGTGAGCACCCATCTCTGGATGCGGGCCGATGTGTTGGTATTTATCCCTTTGCTCTCAGAAAATAGGGATATAAGTGGCTTATGGTCAGTTTCCAATTCGAATTTTAGCCCAAACAGGTATTGATGCATTTTCTTTACCCCATAGACACACGCTAACTCTTCTTTTTCAATCATGCTGTAGGCTCTCTCAGCCTTAGACAGACTCCTGGATGCATAAGCAACCGGTTGCAGTATCCCAAAATCATTAGCTTGTTGTAGTACACACCCGACGCCATATGACGACGCATCACATGCTAATACCAAACGCTTACATGGATCATACAACACAAGCAATTTGTTTGAGCATAACAATTTTCAAGCTTTTACAAAGGCATTTTCTTGGCTTTTGCCCCAAACCCATTCGCCCCTTTTACATAGTAAGACGTAGTGGTTCTAGCAGGGTGCTGAGACCCGGTAAGAAGTTACCAAAGTCGTTCAAGAGTCCCAGGAACGACTGCAGCTCCGTCACGTTCTGTGGCCTCGGTGCGTTCTCGATTGCCTCCGTCTTCGCGTTGGTGGGCCTGATGCCGTCAGCCTCAATCCTCCTTCCCAAGAACTCCACTTCAGGCGCCAGGCATTTTAACCTGAGCCCCACGTGGTTGAGCCGACTAAGAACCACCTCCAGGTTCTGCAGATGCTCGACTGTGTTCCGAACTGTGACCAAGATGTTGTCCTGGAAGACCACGGTGTGCGGGACTGACTTCAGTAAACTTTCCATGTTTCTCTGGAATATCACCGCTGGCGATCAGATTCCAAATGGGCATCTGTTATAAACAGAAAGACCTTTGTGCGTGTTGATGTCGGTGAGGGCCTTCGATGCTTCCTCCAGTTCCTGCATCATGTAGGCTGAGGTCAGATCCAGCTTCGTGCCAGCATTACAAAGAGGACGTCGGCTTTTAGAAGTGGGTATTGGTCCTGCAGGGAGAAATGATTGATAGTTACTTTGTAATCGCCACAGATTCTGACAGTGCCGTCTCGCTTGGGGACTGGGACAATAGGATTGGCCCACTCGCTGAACTCGATCGGTGAGATAATGCCCTCTCTTTGTAGCCGGTCGAGCTCGATTTCTACCCTTTCTCTCGTCATGTACGGTACTGCTCTCGCCTTGTGATGGATGGGTTGCACCCCCGAAATTAAGTGGATCTGCACTTTTGCTCCTTGGAATTTCCCAATGCCTGTTTCGAACAGCGAAGGAAATTTGTTTAAGACTTGTGCACACGAAGTCTCGTCAGCGGGCGATAGCGCTCGGATGTCATCCCAGTTCCAGCGTATCTTTCCCAGCCAGCTCCTGCCGAGCAGCATGGGACCATCGCCCGGTACCACCCAGAGTGGTAGCTTGTGCACCGCTCCATCATAGGAGACCTTTACAGTAGCACTGCCAATTACAGGAATCAGTTCTTTCGTGTAAGTTCTTAGTTTCGTGCGAATTGGAGTTAACACTGGCCTTGAGGCCAAGTTGCACCACAACCTTTCGAAAGTCTTTTGACCATGATGGACTGGCTCGCCCCCGTGTCCAGCTCCATTAACACCAGGAGTCCATTTAGTTCAACATTCAGCATTATTGTGGACAATTCGTGGTGAATGTGTACACCCCATGTACCTCTGCCTCCTCTATCAGAGGTTCTGTTTCATCGTGATCCTCCGTGGATCTGTCCTCCTCTGCAACGTGGTGGTTTGCAGGTTTAGCAGGCCTAGCAGCTCGCCTGCACACTCGGAGATGTCCCATTGTTCCACAGCTCTTGCAAACGTACCCTTTGAATCAACATGAATGGAAACCATGATCACCCCCCGCAGCGCCAACAAGGCCTTGCATTCATCACCCTTGATGGTGGACTCTGAGACATCTGCGGACGTGTAGCTGCAGGTAAGTGTGACCTGCCCTATCCGTTATGATTCGAAAACAACATCACTTTGTTCACAGCACTTGTAGCACTTGTGCGCTGAGAGATTTGCTTAGTATTGTCACTGGTGACAATGAACGCCTGGGATATCGCTATGGCCTTACTCAAGGTTTGGTCTCTACAGTCAAAAATTTGCGAAGTACAGTTTCGTGGCCAATGCCAAGTACGAAAAAGTCTCTGAGCATGTGCTCCAAATGTCCTTCAAATTCGCAATGTCCTGCAAGGCACCTTAGCTCGGCAACATAACTCGCCACTTCCTGGCCTTCAGACCTTTTGCAGATGTAGAACCAGTACCTCGCCATCAGAACGCTTTCCTTCGGGTTCAAATGCTCTCGGACCACTGTGCACAAATCGTCGTACAATTTTGCCATGGGTTGCGCTGGAGTGAGCAGATTCTACATGAGGCCACAAGTTGGTGCCTCACAGACGACGAGGAGGATCGCTCTACGTTGGGCAGTGCTCTCTTCCCCATCTAGCTCGTTGGCCACGAAGTATTGGTCGAGTCGCTCCACAAAAGTTTCCCAATCATCTCCCTCCGAGAATTTCTCCAGGACGCCCACTGTTCTCTGCATCTTTGGGTTCGCTATCTGTATCTCGTCGCCAGTTGTAGTGTATGGAGAAAGAGTCAGACTGAACACTGTGAGCTCCAAGTAAAGTGTGACCGTAGTCTTTTATTGCAGGTTTCCAGAATGCCTCTCCAACCTGTGAAGCACTCTTAAATACCAGTGCTCCCAAGGGATTATGAAATCCCTTGGGACTCCGGGGAATGAGCCCTCTGGTGGCTGTACAGAGCATATACAAGTCCAGATAAATAACAGTATTTATATAGCGCCTTTAACATAGTAAAACATCCCAAGGTGCTTCACAGGAGTATTATGAAAAAATTTGACACCGAGCCGCATAGGTAGAAATTAGCACAGGTGACCAGAAGCTTGGTCAAAGAGGTATGTTTTAAGGAGCGCCTTGAAGGAGGAAAGAGAGGTAGAGAGGTTTAGGTAGGCAGTTCCAGAGCTTGGGGCCCAGGCAACAGAAGGCACGGCCACCAATGGTTGAGCGATTATAATGAGGGATAGAAACATAGAAACATAGAAAATAGGTGCAGCAGTAGGCCATTCGGCCCTTCTAGCCTGCACCGCCATTCAATGAGTTCATGGCTGAACATGCAACTTCAGTACCCCATTCCTGCTTTCACGCCATACCCCTTGATCCCCCTAGCAGTAAGGACTACATCGAACTCCTTTTTGAATATATTTAGTGAATTGGCCTCAGCAACTTTCTGTGGTAGAGAATTCCACAGGTTCACCACTCTCTGGGTGAAGAAGTTTCTCCTCATCTCGGTCCTAAATGGCTTACCCCTTATCCTCAGACTGTGAACCCTGGTTCTGGACTTCCCCAACATTGGGAACATTCTTCCTGCATCCAACCTGTCTAAACCAGTCAGAATTTTAAACGTTCCTATGAGATCCTCTCTCATTCTTCTGAACTCCAGTGAATACAAGCCCAGTTGATCCAGTTTTTCTTGATATGTCGGTCCCGCCATCCCGGGAATCAGTCTGGTGAACCTTCGCTGCACTCCCTCAATAGCAAGAATGTCCTTCCTCAAGTTAGGAGACCAAAACTGTACACAATACTCCAGGTGTGGCCTCACCAAGGCCCTGTACAACTGTAGTAACACCTCCCTGCCCCTGTACTCAAATCCCCTCGCTATGAAGGCCAACATGCCATTTGCTTTCTTAACTGCCTGCTGTACCTGCATGCCAACCTTCAATGACTGATATATCATGACACCCAGGTCTCGTTGCACCTCCCCTTTTCCTAATCTGTCACCATTCAGATAATAGTCTGTCTCTCTGTTTTTACCACTAAAGTGGATAACCTCACATTTATCCACATAATACTTCATCTGCCATGCATTTGTCCACTCACCTAACCTATCCAAGTCACTCTGCAGCCTCATAACATCCTCCTCGCAGCTCACACTGCCACCCAACTTAGTGTCATCCACAAATTTGGAGATACTACATTTAATCTCCTCATCTAAATCATTAATGTACAATGTAAACAGCTGGGGCCCCAGCACAGAACCTTGCGGTACCCCACTAGTCACTGCCTGCCATTCTGAAAAGTACCCATTTACTCCTACTCTTTGCTTCCTGTCTGACAACCAGTTCTCAATCCACGTCAGCACACGACCCCCAATCCCATGTGCTTTAACTTTGCACATTCATCTCTTGTGTGGGACCTTGTCGAAAGCCTTCTGAAAGTCCAAATACACCACATCAACTGGATCCCCCTTGTCCACTCTACTGGAAACATCCTCAAAAAATTCCAGAAGATTTGTCAAGCATGATTTCTCTTTCACAAATCCATGCTGACTTGGACCTATCATGTCACCTCTTTCCAAATGCGCTGCTATGATATCTTTAATAATTGATTCCATCATTTTACCCACTACCGATGTCAGGCTGACCGGTCTATAATTCCCTGTTTTCTCTCTCTCCCTCCTTTTTTAAAAAGTGGGGTTACATTGGCTACCCTCCACTCCATAGGAACTGATCCAGAGTCTATGGAATGTTGGAAAATGACTGTCAATGCATCCGATATTTCCAAGGCCACCTCCTTAAGTACTCTGGGATGCAGACCATCAGGCCCTGGGGATTTATCGGCCTTCAATCCCATCAATTTCCCCAACACAATTTCCCTCAGTTCCTCCTTCTTACGAGGCACTCTGACTCCTTTTATATCCGGAAGGTTGTTTGTGTCCTCCTTAGTGAATACCGAACCAAAGTACTTGTTCAATTGGTCCGCCATTTCTTTGTTCCCAGTTATGACTTCCCCTGATTCTGACTGCAGGGGACCTACGTTTGTCTTTACTAACCTTTTTCTCTTTACATATCTATAGAAACTTTTGCAGTCCATTTTAATGTTCCCTGCAAGCTTCTTCTTGTATTCTATTTTCCCTGCCCTAATCAAACCCTTTGTCCTCCTCTGCTGTGTTCTAAATTTCTCCCAGTCCCCGGCTTCACTGCTATTTCTGGCCAATTTGTATGCCACTTCCTTGGCTTTAATACTATCCCTGACTTCCCTTGATAGCCACGGTTGAGCCACCTTCCCTTTTTTATTTTTACGCCAGACAGGGATGTACAATTGTTGTAGTTCATCCATGCGGTCTCTAAATGTCTGCCATTGCCCATCCACTGTCAACCCCTTATGTATCATTCGCCAATCTATCCTAGCCAATTCACGCCTCATACCTTCAAAGTTACCCTTCTTTAAGTTCTGGACCATGATCTCTGAATTAACTGTTTCATTCTCCATCCTAATGTAAAATTCCACCATATTATGGTCACTCTTCCCCAAGGTGCCTCGCACAACGAGATTGCTGATTAATCCTCTCATTACACAACACCCAGTCTAAGATGGCCTCCCCTCTAGTTGGTTCCTCGACATATTGGTCTAGAAAACCATCCCTTATGCACTCCAGGAAATCCTCCTCCACCGTATTGTTTCCAGTTTGGTTAGCCCAATCTATTTGCATATTAAAGTCACCCATGATAACTGTTGCAACCTTTATTGCATGCACCCCTAATTTCCTGTTTGATGCCCTCCCCAACATCACTACTACTGTTTGGAGGTCTGTACACAACTCCCACTACCGTTTTCTGCCCTTTGGTATTCCGTAGCTCCACCCATATCGATTCCACATCATCCAAGCTAATGTCTTTCCTTACAATTGCATTAATTTCCTCTTTAACCAGCAATGCCACCCCACCTTCTTTTCCTTTCTGTCTATCCTTCCTAAATGTTGAATACCCTTGAATGTTGAGTTCCCAGCCTTGGTCACCCTGGAGCCATGTCTCCGTGATGCCAACCACATCGTATCCGTTAACTGCTATCTTCACAGTTAATTTGTCCACCTTATTCCGAATACTCCTCGCATTGAGGCACAGAGCCTTCAGGCTTGCCTTTGTAACACACTTTGACCCTTTAGAATTTTGCTGCAAAGTTACCCTTTTTGTTTTTTGCCTTGGGTTTCTCTGCCCTCCACTTTTACTCATCTCCTTTCTGTCTTTTGCTTCTATCTCCATTTTGTTTCCCTCTGTCTCCCTGCATTGGTTCCCATCTCCCTGCCATATTAGTTTAACTCCTCCCCAACAGCACTAGCAAACACTCCTCCGAGGACATTGGTTCCGGTCCTGCCTAGGTGCAGAACGTCCAGTTTGTACTGGTGCCACCTCCCCCAGAACCGGTTCCAATGCCCCAGGAATTTGAATCCCTGCCTGCTGCACCACTCCTCAAGCCACATATTCATCTGAGCTATCCTGCGATTCCTACTCTGACTAGCACGTGGCACTGGTAGCAATCCCAAGATTACTACTTTTGAGGTCCTTCTTTTTAATTTAGCTCTTAGCTCCTTAAATTCGTTTCGTAGGACGTCATCCCGTTTTTTATCTATATCGTTGGTACCAATGTGCACCACGACAACTGGCTGTTCACCCTTCCTTTTCAGAATGTCCTGCACCCGCTCCGAGACATCCTTGACCCTTGCACCAGGGAGGCAACATACCATCCTGGAGTCTTGGTTGCGGCCGCAGAAACGTCTATCTATTCCCCTTACAATTGAATCCCCTAACACTATCGCTCTCCCACTCTTTTTCCTGCCCTCCAGTGCAGCAGAGCCAGCCACGATGCCATGAACTTGGCTGCTGCTGCCCTCCCCTGATGAGTCATCCCCCTCAACAGTACTCAAAGCGGTGTATCTGTTTTGCAGGGGGATGACCGCAAGGGATCTCTGCACTACCTTCCTTGCACTGCTCTTCCTATTGGTTTTCCATTCCCTATCTGGCTGTGGACCCTTTACCTGCGGTAAGACCAACTCACTAAATGTGCTATTCACGTCATTCTCAGCATCATGGATGCTCCAGAGTGAATCCACCTTCAGCTCCAATTCCACAAAGCGGTCCGTAAGGAGCTGGAGGCGGATACACTTCCCGCACACGTAGTCGTCAGGGACACCGGAGGCGTCCCTGATTTCCCACATAGTACAGGAGGAGCATAACACGTGTCCGAGCTCTCCTGCCATAACTTAACCCTTAGATTAACTTAAATTGGCAACAACAATGCTAAAGGTTACTCACTGATATAGAAGAGAAAAAAGAAAAACTACTTACCAATCACCAGCCAATCAGTTACCCCCTCGGCTGTGACGTCACCTTTCTATTTCTTTCTCCTTCTTTTTGCCTTTTCCCTGTAGCTGCACAAACTGGGCCTTTATAGACCTCACCGACCCCGGACTCACGCCTCAGCGACGCACCTCCCGACTGCTGAACTCGCGGCCTTTTATAGGCCTCTCGCCGACCCCGGACTCACGGATGTTCAAAAGGGCAGAATTAGAGGAGCACAGAAATCTCGGTGGCTTGTGGGGCTGGAGGAGATTACAGAGATACAAGGGGCGAGGTCATGGAGGGATTTGAAAATAAGGATGAGAATTTTGAAATCGCGGCGTTGCTTAACCGGGAGCTAATGTAGGTCAGCGAGCACAGAGATGATAGGTGAGTGGGAATTGATGCGAGTTAAGACACGGGCAGCCGAGTTTTGGATCACCTCTAGTTTACGTGGGGTAGAGGCCAGCCAGGAGTGCATTGGAATAGTTAAGTCTAGAGGTATGGATGAGGGCTTCAGCAGCGGATGAGTTGAGGCAAGGCCGGAGACGGGTGATGTTATGGTGGTGGAAGTAGGTGGTCTTAGTTATGCTGCAGATATGTGGTCGGAAGCTCATTTCAGGTTCAAATATTACACCAAGGTTGCGAATAGTCTGGTTCAGCCTCAGACAGAAGTTGGGAAGAGGGATGGAATCAGTGGCTTCGGTCTTCCCAATATTCCAATTGAAGAAAATTTCTGCTCATCCAGAACTGGATGTCGGACAAGCAGTCTGACAATTTAGAGAGCGTGGAGGGGTGAGTGAAGTGGTAGTGAGGTAGAGCTGGGTGTCATCTTGTTATATTGCAACAAGCCCACATGCTTTGTGATGCCAGAAGGATATGTTGCGGTTTAGCTCGGAGACTGAAAGTGAAATGTCTTCACCAGGTTCACTTTAAAACGATTGTGCTCACTCGGTGGCACTAAGATGGGTGGGCAACTCAGCGTTGATCCAGATGTTAAATGTGTTCTAATCTTGAACTGCATTGCACATATTTAATGGAGTTGAAAAGGGTTGCCTTAACTGCTGTGTGATAATGCTATGAATGATTGACAAACCCACATTGTGGTTAAGGCATATCTTCTAATAACCCTGCTAGGAGCTGTGGTGCTGATCTCTTGGAATGTTGCTTGGTTCAGTTCGTTAACCCCTCTCTTGTCCAACTCCCAAAATGCAACTTCAAGATTTTGTAACTGAAATGGCTTAATTGCCAGCAACAACCAGCTCCCAAAGGACAGCAGCTTTCTTCAACCAAGGTTAGGCTTCTGTCTGTGGAGTGTGACATGCCCCCAGCAGATCCAGGTCACGGCACTGACTGCGGAGAACCCACCAAGATTAGTGACAAAGGAATGCTCTGCGTGGATTGAACACTATGGGCTGGAGTTTCGATCTTCTGCCACCCCTGTTACCACCCTGGAGAGGCAGCAATGGCTGCGGTAAGTACTCCTGTGCATCCGGCCAGCTTCAAGTGCCCCGCCGGGACATTCGGTGCTGGTTTCGACGGAGCATGGAGCATTAACCCCCGGGAGAGGCGAGCCGGTGTGCAACATCCCTGGTTGTGGCACCGGCTCGATTTTTGGTTGCTGCCCGATCTGTAGCGCCCAGCTGATGAATTTTGTGGCAGCAGACGCAATCCATTTACCGTGAGAGTGTGGGCCTGATGCCCTTTCTTTGTGTGTGTTGTATGTGCAACTTGTGAATGACGCTGGGACGATCGGGGACAGGTAGAAAGGTGTTATGTAATGATGTGTGTATCGTCCCAGTACCTTAAATGTAATGTAAGCACTATGCCACACCACAGAGGGCACTGTGGTGGGAAACCCTGGTAGTACCTGCAACAGGTGCTATATAAGGCTGACCACCACACCTGAGAGGCACTCTGGAGCTGAACAATAAAGGACGAAGGTCACAGCAGTTAGACTTACACCAGACCGTGTGGAGTCAGTGATTTGTGTGCTACATACACCACATTGGCGACTAGGAAGCGGACGAACTCCACGCAACCATGGCTACTCTGGGCTCGCTAAAGGATTTTACTGTGGGCAATGATTGGGAGGCCTTTACGGAAAGGCTCGAGTATTACTTCACAGCAAACGACCTGACGGAGGACACATACGCAATGAGAGATAAGCGTAAGGCGATATTGCTCTCCAGTTGTGGAGATGAGGTTTACTGTCTCGTCAGGGATTTGCTGGCACCTGGGAGCGCCAGGGACAAGTCATATGAGGAGCTGACTGAACTCATTCGTGACCAGTTGAAACCGAAGGAGAGCATCCTCACGGCCAGATACAAATTTTACCATCACTGCAGACCCGAGGGCCAGGATATCACCAAATATGCTGCGGACCTCAGGAGACTCGCGGTGCCGTGTGATTTTGGCGCACACCTTGACGAGGCTTTGCGGGACGTTTTCGTCATGGGGATTGGCCACGAGGGCCTCCTTCACAAGCTGCTGGCCACGGAACCCACAGTCACTCTGACAAAGGCCATCACCATCAGCCGGGCATATATGACATCGACTTGCAGCACCAAGCAAATAATCCACACAGTCTTGAACCCGGCAGGCACTGTCCACAGGATAGCGCCCACCACGGACAAAACTGCAGAACGTGGCTCTGCCCGGGGCAGAGAGCACGGACCTCGGGATCCTGGAACTCAGAGTCCGCTGAGGGGGGCCAATCAAGCAGCACCATGCTGGCGTTGTGGAGGAAGCCATGGGGCTCACCGGTGCAGGTTTGCGGAATACACATGCAATACCTGCCACCTGAAAGGCCACCTTCAGCGTATGTGTAAAATAAATCAGACTCACCATGTGGCTGAGGAGATGGGGGATGATCTACTGTTCAGCGAGGAGCAGGTAGAAGAAGATGAGGTGTTTGGACTGCACACGTGTACTGACGATTCGCCTCCAGTGATAAGGGAAGTAAAAATCAACGGAGTCCCAGTGAGTATGGAAGTGGACACGGGCTCGGGTCCGTCATTGATGAGTCAGAGAACTTTTGATAAACTGTGGATTAACCCAGCTGCACGACCCAAGCTGGTCCCGGTCACAGTGAAGCTGCGTACCTACACCAGGGAACTGATACCTGTTCTTGGCAGAGCGATGGTGCAGGTATCCCAAGGGGACGAGACGCACGCTTTACCTCTGTGGGTCATTGCAGGCGATGGGCCGACACTCCTCGACCAGAGGTGGATGGGGACGGTCCGTGGGAGCTGGGAAGACTTCATCACTCCACAGGCTGCTGCTCCCCGGGGAGCTGCCGTGCCCCGGGTCCCCAGAGAACAGCGCCGACCGAGATGGAGCTGCAGCCTCAATACACCCACAGGCAAGCCCCAGGCCTGGACCTCACACCGAGATCCTGCAGCCCCAGCCCCCACAAGCAAGCCCCAGCCCCGGACCTCACACACAGATCCCGCAGCCTCAGCCCCCACAGGCAAGCAGCCCTGCACAGAGAGGCCTAGTGGGGGGGGAGTGAGCCGGCGGGGTGCGAGGGATCCAGGATGGCCGGCGGTTCAGAAGAGCCCCGCCGAGGAGCTGTTAGCGTCGGGCGGCGGCAGCAGCTGGAGGTCGGCGGCTACGGAGGCCGCGGGGGACGCGGCAAGTGCGGCCGTTGGAGAGGCCACGACGGCCGCAAAAGAGGCGGCAAGTCAGGTAGCAGCGGAGGGGAGCGGAGGCTGCGACGGCGGAGGGCATCCGGAGCGGCGGAGAAGAAGATGGCGCCGGCATCGTGTCGGAGCAGCAGAGCATCAAAGATGGCGGCGCCCAAGGAGAAGCCTCGTGGAATCCTCCTGCATCAAAGATGGCATCTTAAAAAGGAAATGCACCTGGGAGTCTTAAAAGGGCCTTACCAAGAGGTGGTCCCCACAAAGGACTTCTGTAAGGCAGAGCGAGTCTAAAATGAGCTATGTTAATGTGAGATAGTGAATTTATAATAAGAATTATTTTCTTAATGCTGAATGGCCACTGTATTTGTGTAAAATAATGGATGAAGTACAATTAATGATAACGGCTAACAAGGAAATCAAGGATCCGTTACCAGTCAATAACCAGTTAATGTACCAGATAATATGTACCATACTAACGCACTGTCTATGCCCACCTGCCTTCCGTTGGACAAGTGTGATGTTATGTAATGATGTGTGTATCGTTGTCCTGCGTCCAGGTGGGGGGGGGGGGGAAGGTGATGTTATGTAATGATGTGTGTATCGTCCCAGTACCTTAAATGTAATGTAAGCACTATGCCACACCACAGAGGGCGCTGTGGTGGGAAACCCTGGTAGTACCTGCAACAGGTGCTATATAAGGCTGACCACCACACTTGAGAGGCACGCTGAAGCTGAACAATTAAGGACGAAGGTCACAGCAGTTAGATTTACACCAGACCATGTGGAGTCAGTGATTTGTGTGCTACATACACCACATTATGCCGAGCGAGCTGAAGCTTTCGCTATCCCTCAGCACCATGCACTGGGGGCTGCGGCTTGCCCTGCTCAGCTGCCTGGTCTAGCAATGTCCGGCAGCCATAGACGAGTATTGCGCCGTGACTGAACGGTCTCAGCGCTGCATGTCGCAGTTCGTCAACACTGCTTTCAATGTGACTGTGGTCGCCAGCAACACTTGTGGCTTCCCCCCCAGAGGAATACTGCGTCCAGACCGGAGTGATCGGTATCACCAAGTCCTGCACACCTCCAGCTCCAGCATGGCGCCATCTACCTGACTGATTACAATAACCAAGCCGATACTCGCGGGGATGCAGTACCCGAATTCAATCAGTCTGACTTTGCACTTGGTTCACTGGATGGGCATGAAGACCCTGCGGGAGCTATTCACACACAGGTCGAGACCATAAGAGAAGCGGCGTGTGGCCCCTGGACAGCGTGGAGGCCACTACAAGGTACAGCACAAGCTGGTGCAGGAGAGCAACGGCAGCGAAGAGTGACATCAGCAAGGTCCAGGTCAGTGATTGGAGCGTGGGCAGGTACAGCAGGAGCGGCGTGGTCAGGGCAAAGGAGCGGCGCGAGATTGTGGAGGGATGTGATCGGGGCCCAGAGGAGGAGTGAGTTCGGGGCCACGGGCCCAGGGGCAGCACGGGCCAGCCCACACTGCGATATGTGTGCGCACTCAGTCCGTGCAGCAGAGCAGGTCTCCAGTTGTCTTGGGTAATCCTTGCCACTGGACCAAGACCTACATCTGTCAAGCCCGTGTGGTGGCTGGTGTGCAACGGCCACCACACGTTAAAAAAATCCACGCACAGGCATCTTACACCCTTCAGGATGTAGTTCGGGTTCTTTATTCGAAACTCCTGTGAACTCATCCTTTTTTTTTGGCGTGAAAGCAAGTCATCCTCGTTTCGAGGGACTGCCTATGATGACGCACCCTACTGGGAACACCTGTGGAAGCTGGCGGTCCAAGCTGTAGCAGCCACAGTGAGGTAAGTAATGTCCACCTCAGGTAAGTGTGATTGATTTGGGTTTTTTTGCGCGATTTATGTTGTGGTGTTGCGAGTTATTTATTGGGAATGATTTTGCTGGGTTTTTTTCAAGGGTTTTGTCCCCCCAGGCCTCTGTTATGGCACTCCGAGGCCGGCTGTTTAGCTCGGTAATTTCACTTGCTCAGCCGGCCTAGCGCCTGAAAAAAGGTGTGCAACGCCTCCCTTAGAGCTCCACTCCAAACTCCGGGCCCAGCTGATGAATTTTGTGGCGGCAGACGCAATCTATTTGCTGGCGCAAAATTTACCACTCCACCCAGATTCATCACCATAGGCAGTCCCTCGAAATCGAGACTTGCTTCCACTCTAAGAGTGAGTTCCAATACGGAAATTACAGTCTCTGTCACAGGTGAGACAGACAGTGGTTGGAGGAAAGGGTGGGTGGGTAGTCTGGTTTGCTGCACGCTCCTTCCGCTGTCTGCGCTTGCTTTCTGCATGCTCTCAGCGACGAGACTCGAGGTGGTCAGCGCACTCCCGGATGCTTTTCCTCCACTTAGGGCGGTCTTTGGCCACGGATTCCCAGGTGTCGGTGGGGATGTTGCATTTTATCAAGGAGGCTTTGAGGGTGTCCTTAAAACGGTTTCTCTGTCCATCTGGGGCTCACTTGCCGTGTAGGAGCTTCGAGTAGAGCACTTGCTTTGGGAGTCTTGTGTCAGGCATGCGAACATGTGGCTCGCCCAACGGAGCTGGTCGAGTTGGTCAGTGCTTCGATGCTGGCAATGTTGACCTAATCAAGAAATAAGAACATAAGAATTAGGAACAGGAGTAGGCCATCTAGCCCCTCGAGCCTGCTCCGCCATTCAACAAGATCATGGCTGATCTGGCCGTGGACTCAGCTCCACTTACCTGCCCGCTCCCCGTAACCCTTAATTCCCTTATTGGTTAAAAATCTATCTATCTGACGTTGGTGCGTCTATCCTCCCAGGGGATTTGCAGGATCTTGCGGGACATCGTTGCTGGTATTTTTCCAGCGATTTGAGGTGTCTACTATATATAGTCCACTTCTCTGAGCCCTACAGGAGGGCAGGTATCACTACAGCTCTGTAGACCATAAGCTTGGTGCCAGATTTGAGGGCCTGATCTTCGAACATTCTCTTCCTCAGGCAGCTGAAGGCTACGCTGGCGCACTGGAGGCGGTGTTAAACCTCGTTGTCGATGTCTGCCCTTGCTGATAATAGGCTCCTGAGGTATGGAAAGTGGTCCACATTGTCCAGGGTCGCGCCGTGGATCTTGATGACTGGGAGACAGTGCTGTGTGGCGGGATCAGGTTAGTGGAGAAACTTTGTCTTACAGATGTTTAGTGTAAGGCCCATGCTTTTGTACGCCTCAGTGAAGATGTTGATTATGACTTGGAGTTCAGTCTCTGAATGTGCACAGACACAAGCGTCATCCGCCCAATGGAGCTTAATGCCGCAATAGAGGTGCGACCGAATTTCGACCCCTACCTTTATAAAGTAAAATGCAACGGGAGTTATACTGCACCCAGTGGGGAGTGAAACCACCAGAGACAGCTTTATAGTGCACTCGGGACTCCCAAGTTGCACAACTACTTCATATTGGCATACATCCAACACCACTCTATAACAACAGAGAGGTGGCAGACAGCAGTACAACTGCAGCTTCAAAGAATATTGTTTGAATGCGATTTGCCCCGGTTTTCCTCATCTTCAAAGTTGAACCCAGATAAAGACACAGGCTATCCTGTTTAAGGATATATTAAATAAATAAATCTATTTTTTTAAATTCTTTCCAAAGCTTCTGTTTGTTATTTCAGGTGAGTTTCATAATTTCATAAATTCCTATTAGGTTGGCCAGAATAGCTCTACTCAGGCTGATTTTTCATGGATCTGTCACAGAGTAAATGACCAGAAGAAAGTCGATTCGTGAGCTGAGATACATTAACCCTTCTGTCACTGTATGATTCATGGCAACTTTCATGGCACCTACAGATCATTCACTCACCTTGTAACTATTTAATCATTGGAATGTCTCGCAATTCTGTGGTGCTGTTCATGTACAGGAAGAGATTTCAAAGCTCTACATTGAGGAGGGCAAAACAGTGGACACTGTGTAGGAATGAGGAAGAGAAAACTGGCGAGGATTAGGCCAGGAGGGTATGACGAAGCCACTGTTGAAGAGAAAGGTTTGAGGAGGATTTTGAAGGAGAGGTGACCAAATGGATGGAGCTAGGGAGAGAGTTCTAGTGAACAGGAGCATAGTGACTGAAAGAGTGCCCATCAGTGGAGGAATATGGGGTCAAGGAGTACCCTGTTGTCGGAAGAGCTGAGGGCACATAGGGCTGGAAGGGACTGCTAGGCTAGAGCGGGTATAAGCCTCAGGGATTTGAAAATGTGGGCAAGCGTTTTGGGGGTAGAAATTGCCCCTCACCCCGTTTCAGTGGTTTTCACCGCAGCTGTGGTTGAGGTCGTCTCATGAACAAAATTCCGCTCTTTGTTGTTTTTATTTTTTATTCGGATCCGGAAGTCGCTCAATGGGGGTGGTGACTACAAGAGAGGGGCAGAAGTTGGGGGTGGTGAGGAGTGACCGCTTCGACGACATCATCACAGCACTGCGTCACCGTGGCTCTCCCCTTCACTTAAAGGGGAGAGCCATCACGATTTTAAAACTGCAGCCCACTGGGCCACCAGGGAGGGTTTCGGCCGGGCCAGCGGCCTGGCACCCAAAAGGGGGTGCCTGGCTGCCTGTTGGCGGCCCGGCCAAACCCGGGGCAATAATGGTCGGGCCAACCTGGCAGTCGAACGACAAAAAAACATGGCGGCAACAGCAGTACGTCCTCCCCTTTAAGGGAAGCCGCACCACCATTGCAGAAGGCCACAGCCTTACTGGACCACCGGGGAAAAACAGTCTTCACTGGGGCACAGGGAGCCAGTGAAGTTTGAACACATCTTAAATGGTTGCAATTTTGTTTTCCTTTTTAAAGATTTGCAATGTTAAAACTCTTTCAGTACGGGCTGAAAGAGTTACTTTCAGTTTTAGAATTGAAACCGGGAATCGGCGGGGGGGGGCAGAAGGCCAGAGAAAGGGATATCGCCTCTTTAATCAATCAGCAAAATTGCTCCAAATTGTTGTTAGCTTGGATTGCTGTAATACACGGCATTCTTTAAAAGAAATTAGTCGACTTGATCCTAAAATATACAAATATATGGTGTAGAAAACCTTTTCCAGATGCAGGTCAGACTTCTGCAGATGTTTTGATCCGTTTCCAGTATCGTCAACCCGATATGCGACAGCTGTGCTTAAAAGCACTGCAATGGTTAATCCCTTTTTCCCCAGATACTCTTGAGAAATTGTAACATACTTTTATAAGTATAAAGCCTTATTTTCAAAATGCATGCAATCGTGTTGCATGATTGATATTTTTAAATGGGTCAGGAAGGCATGTAGAGTGCATGTCATTCTGAGACGTGCTGTAAAGGTCCACAAGAAGAAAGCTGTTCTTTTCTAGCACTTTCAATAAGCTCATACAGAAATGCATTTCAAAATAAAAAGTTCTTTGTATCCTAACTGAAAAGGAATTGTCGAAGCAATTCGATATCTGCTCACCAGCTGATTGCTGTGATTTTACTGCCAAATTAGGCCAAATGCAAAGATACCATTATCTTAATGGCTTATGTGGAATGCTAGCAGATCTCCATTGGCATTGCTCGCATTGTGTCAGTGAGGTTACGTTGTTGCAAAGGGGAAATGCCCGGGCTTGGAATTGTGGGGAGGACAAACATTTCAACTGAAATAATTAGAACAATAATATTCAAAGGATATCTCCCCAGGGACAGTGAAGTGTGTTTTGATTGGTTCCCAGAAAAACAAAATGAATAATGTTTTCCTTGCCAACTGGAAGTAGATAAATAAATATGTTTTTGCATACCATTCTTACAAAGATGCATGTATGCTTACATGCATAAATCTCTCCATGTAATATGGAGGAGCAGCTCGTTATCTTTCCTGCCTGTCTGTTTAGGATGTGGCTTTTTCACCCTGGAGTCTGAGAAATGTACTTTTTTCATATTTCCATCTTTCCTTTTTTTCAAATAAGTCTGGAACAGTTCAATATGGACAAGTGTGAGGTCATCCACTTTGGACCCGAAAGATATACCGCAGTATTTTCAAAATGGTAAAAAAAAACTAGGAACTGTAGAGGAGCAAAGAGGTTTGGGATTCCGTGTACACAAATCATGAAAAGCCAATGGAGAGGTGCAAAAAGGCTAATGGAATGTTGGCCTTTATCTCAAGGGGACTGGAATACAAAGAGGAATAAGCTATACTTCAGTTGTATAGAGACTTTGGTCAGACCCCGTCTGGAGCGTTGTGTTTAGTTCTGCGAACTGCTCCTCAGGAAGGGTAGATTGGCCTTGGAAAGGGGACAGCACAGAAAGGCCCGAGTGATACTGGGGCTTGGAGGATTACATTATTCGAACAGATTGCATAAGCTTCTATCCTCTTGAGTATAGGAAATTGATGGATGATCTGATAGGGGTGTTTAAAACGGTAAAAGGATTTGAGACAGTAGATACAGATACAGAGCAATTATTTCCTCAGGTGGAGGCATCAAGATCAAGGGGACATAATCTTAAAATTAGAACAAGGCCGTTCGGGAGTGCAATCAGGAAGCACTTTTCTACACAAAGGGTGATAGAAATTTGGAACTCTCTTCCCCAAAAGGCTGAGTCAAGTGAAACTTTCAAGACTGAGAGAAAGGGGTTTTTGTTAGGCAATGGTATCAAGGGATATGGTGGGATTTTTTTTTTACTGTCCATTACAATCAGATTTAGATGGGATGAGAGAGCAGGTCTGCATGTGGACAATGTTATTTAGTACAGCAATATGTAGTGTTAGGCACGTGGGTAGAGCTAACACCAAGCATGTGGATACCATGCATTGGTCCGAGCTAAAGACTGTTGAGTGCAAAAATGTGCTCTGTGTTTTATGAACACTAAACTTGAGCTAATCAAGTCTAAGTGTGCAATGGCCTATGCATAGCACAAGTGTGGTGCTTGAAGTTTGATGGAAAGAATTTATTGGTGGAACTCCCATGGTGTTGTTAACATTGGTTTGGTGACATAAGAGGGATGTTGGACTTTGTAGCCCACGTTTTATTATCAAGAGCACAAGTGAGTGATTACGTCAAATTCACTTTGACCACATGGTATTCTGGGAGTATTACAGTATTTTCAAGATTGAATTCTGCAATCCTCTTAATTTTTCTGTCAAAACTGAATAGCAACTTTGAATGAAATGGAGTAGAATATCCTCCTTTCCATGTGTACTCAATGTTATTTCTGACCTTTTTAAAAATTCCAGTATATATAGTAGGATACCAGGCGGCATACACCATAGAAACATAGAAACATAGAAAATAGGTGCAGGAGTAGGCCATTCGGCCCTTCGAGCCTGCACCGCCATTCAATGAGTTCATGGCTGAACATGCAACTTCAGTACCCCATTCCTGCTTTCTCGCCATACCCCTTGATCCCCCTAGTAGTAAGGACTACATCTAACTCCTTTTTTGAATATATTTAATGAATTGGCCTCAACAATTTTCTGTGGTAGAGAATTCCACAGGTTCACCACTCTCTGGGTGAAGAAGTTTCTCCTCATCTCGGTCCTAAATGGCTTACCCCTTATCCTTAGAATGTGGCCCCTGGTTCTGGACTTCCCCAACATTGGGAACATTCTTCCTGCATCTAACCCGTCAGAATTTTAAATGTTTCTATGAGATCCCCTCTCATTCTTCTGAACTCCAGTGAATACAAACCCAGTTGATCCAGACTTTCTTGATATGTCAGTCCCGCCATCCCGGGAATCAATCTGGTGAACCTTCGCTGCACTCCCTCAATAGCAAGAATGTCCTTCCTCAAGTTAGGAGACCAAAACTGTACACAATACTCCAGGTGTGGCCTCACCAAGGCCCTGTACAACTGTAGTAACACCTCCCTGCCCCTGTACTCAAATCCCCTCGCTATGAAGGCCAACATGCCATTTGCTTTCTTAACTGCCTGCTGTACCTGCATGCCAACCTTCAATGACTGATATACCATGACACCCAGGTCTCATTGCACCTCTCCTTTTCCTAATCTGTCACCATTCAGATAATAGTCTGTCTCTCTGTTTTTACCACTAAAGTGGATAACCTCACATTTATTCACATTATACTTCATCTGCCATGCATTTGCCCACTCACCGAACCTATCCAAGTCACTCTGCAGCCTCATAGCATCCTCCTCGCAGCTCACACTGCCACCCAACTTAGTGTCATCACCAGGGTGGGGTAGGTACCTGATATTTAGTGGCACTTGGGAGGGGAGGGTCTTGACGTTTAGCAGCACTGGGGAAATTCTTTGGCGACTGTAGCACTAGAGGAAGAATGTTCCTGGGGTTTAGTCGAACTGGTCTGGGGGTCCTGGGGTTTTGCAGCACTGCAGTAAGAGCCGACAGTAATTTTTTTATCTGAAAAATGTTTGCTTAAGTGAGCTTCCAAAATAATTTTCCAAAATTGTTGTCCCTTACCCACTGCAGTCTGCTCTCTCAGGTGGACGTAAAAGATCCCATGACATTATTTCAAAGAAGAACATGGGAGTTATCCCTGTTGCCCTGACCAATTTTTATCCCTCAATCAATATCACTGAAATAGATTATCTGGTCATTATCACATTGCTGTTTGTGGGAGCTTGCTGTGTGCATATTTGACTGCCACGTTTCCCACATTTCAACAGTGACTACACTTCAAAAGTACTTCATTGGCTGTAAAGTACATTGAGTCGTCCACTGATCATGAAAATCGCTATATAAATGCAAGTCTTTCTTTAATAGCACTGTGGAAATACCTTCACCCAAGGACTGCAGCAATTCAAGAAGGCCCACCTTCTGAAGGGCAACTAGGGCGTTCTGACGAAGGGTCATCGACCTGAAACGTTAACGCTGTTTTTCTCTCCACAGATACTGCCTGACCCGCTGAGATTTCCAGCATTTTCTGTTTCTAATTCAGATTCCAGCATCCGCAGTATTTTGCTTTTGGACAATAAATGCTGGCCTTGCCAGTGATGCCCACAACTCGAGAATGAATTTTTTAAAACTCCCTAAAATCAAAGGTTACACACCCAAGTGACTTGTTTCTCGTTCTTTTTAAGAATGTAATGTTAATACAACAAAAATTATGCAAATGTTGAAATTGCTCCCTAAGCGATTAAAGTGCAATGGTTTCTGTGGTCATTTTTTTAAAGTTCATTCTCGGGATGTGGCCGTCACCGACAAGGCCGGCATTTGTTGTCCATCCTTCAGTGCGCTGAGAAGGTGGTGATGGGCCTTCTCCTTGAGCCACTGCAATGCAGCATTTTTTATTATAACTGAGCGGCTTGCTAGGTTTGCCATTGCAGAGGGCAGTTAAGAGTCAAGCATGTTGGTGTGGGACTGCAGTTACACACAGGCCAGACTGGGTGAGGCTGGCAGGTGTCCTTCCCTAAAGAACATTCGTGACCCAACTGGGTTTTTACGACAATCCAGCAGCTTCATAGTCTGTGTGTGCTGCGCCTTTAAGAGTAGAGTGCCCGGGAAGGAAGTGGTGGTGCTGGTATTCACTGAACATGCTGCCGGGCAGTTCTTAGCTTGTGGGAAATGTCGATCACGTTTTCTTCAGGGCGCGCAGAGTTCTGTAACGCAAAGCAAAGTTAGTTCTGCCTTCTTTTTCTAAATGGCCATGCAACCAATTTCGTGCTCGATTTGCAGCCGGTGAAGGACGACACTGGATCAGATTCCCTCCTGCTGATGCTGCCATCGTTGATGCAGTTGAGCTGAGCCACGGCATCGCATGTTAAGACAGTAAGCAGGTCACTGAGCTTCTGTCACAACATCTTATTAACTGTAAGCAGGAATTTTCTCTGGCTTTCAGGTCATGAATTCCTGCTTACCCAATTGAACTGCACGGCAATGAGAGTTGCTCATAGTTTTGTAAACCTTCAGATACCCCCTTTCAGGATTGCAAAATATGAAATAATTGTTCCTCACTCTCATCGAATCTAAGTTCATTCAATTTCACATTCCAGCTTTGAACAGTTTCTTTCTCATGCCATGTTTGGGTAGTCTAAATCCGGCCAATATTTACATGCTTTAGTTGAATCTCTTAGCACCCAAGCGTAAAGAGATGCTGGTGCTTATCAGACAAGAGAATTATCAGCTTGTTTTCATCCAGCCATGTCATCCCCCAATTCATTTGCTGCTCTTTGTTTTAAAAACATGGTTATCTTCTTTGGAATAGATTCGCTGAGACGCTCGCAAAGGCTTGCTTCTATTTGAGGAGTTATTTGGTTTGCAGAACGCAGTTAACAAAGTTGGCAACTCCGTAAAGTGCAGCGATTCACTGTGGATAGCAAGTTAGCTTTATTACCACAGATGGATGAGGGCCTTTTGTCTAAGAGTGCTTTTGCACTATGGGAGTGTGCAGCTGATTCTAAACATGTAGGTCTCCCTCCATCAGCCTGCGCTCCATAGTCTGAACAAGCTACTATGGCGAGCCTACAATTCGACCTTTTGGATAAGGAAGCTGGCTTTACTTGGGTAAATGCAGGGACCTGTTTCTGTGCATTCGTTCTGTGCGGCTCTCCTTATAAAAGCAGAGGTTTGATGGCCCCCAGTTCAAATGCAATAGTGGGAGAATAGTGCATGGAGTTTACTGTCCTAAAACAAGATGTAGCGGCATAAACCTGTGTCAGCTGTGGCTCAGTGGGTAGCATACTTGCCTCTGAGTCAGAAGGACTTGAGTGTCCTCAGCTCCATCCCACAGCATGCTACTCGCCACCATCTCAGCACAATCCCAACCCGACATGAGGTAGAAAAGGCCATCTGACAACTGAAGAACAACAAGGCCTCAGGAGCAGATGGAATCCCCGCCGTATCGCTGAAACATGGCGGAGAAGCACTATTGGTGTGAATATATGATCTCATTTCTCTTATCTGGAAGGAGGAGAGCATGCCAGGGGATCTCAGAGACGCCGTAATCATGATCATCTTCAAGAAAGGCGACAGGTCCGATTGTGGTAATTACAGAGGAGTTTACCTGATGTCTGCCACAGGGAAAGTCATAGCAAGAATCCTCCTCAATCGCCTTCTCCCTGTGGCTGAAGAGCTTCTCCAGAGTCGCAATTCAGATTCCACCCACTAAAGGGCACAGTGGACATGATGTTCACTACACGGCAAATCCAAGAGAAATACAGGAAACAGCACCAACCCCTGTACATGGCCTTCTTTGACCTCACAAAGGCCTTCGACACTGTCAATCGTGAGGGATTATGAAGCGTCCTCCTCAAATTCGGCTGCCTTCAAAAGTTTGTCACCATTCTTTGCCTGTTTCACGATGACATGCAAGCTGTGATCCTGACCAATGGATCCACCACAGACCCAATTCACGTTCGGACCAAGGTCAAGCAAGGCTGTGTTATCACGCCAACGCTCTTCTCAATCTTCCTTGCTACAATGCTCCATCTCACCCTCAGTAAGCTCCCCGCTGGAGTGGAGCTAAATTACAGGACCAACTGGAATCTGTTCAATCTCCACCACCTCCAGGCCAGAACCAAGGCCGTCCCATCCTCTATCGTTGAATTACAGTACACAGACGACGCTTGTATCTGCGCACACTCGGAGGCCGAACTCCAAGCCATCGTCAACACCTTCACCGAAGCGTACGAGAGCATAGGCCTTACACTAAACATCCATAAGACAAAGGTCCTCTACCAACCTGACCCCACCACACAGCACTGCCCCCGATTATCAAAATCCACGATGAGGCCTTGGACAATGTGGACCATTTTCCATACCTCGGGAGCTTACTGTTAACAAGGGCAGACGTCTTTGACAAAGTCCAACAATGCCTTCAGTGTGCCAGTGTAGCCTTCGGTCGCCTGCAGAAAAAAGTGTTTGAAGACTAGTACCTCAAAGCCGGCACCAAGCTCATGGTCTACAGAGCAGTAGTGATATCCGCCCTCCTATATGCTTCAGAGACATGGACTATGTACAGCAGACACCTCAAAGCACTGGAGAAGTACCACCAATGATGCCTCCGCAAGGTCCTGCAAATTCATTGGCAGGATAGGCACACCAACGTCAATATTCTCACTCAGGCCAACATCTCCAGCATCGATACACTGACCACACTCAACCAACTCCGCTGGATGGGCCACATTGTCTGTATGCTGGATACAAGACTTCCAAAACAAGCTCTCTACTCAGAGCTCCGACACAGCAAGCGAGCCCCAGGTGGGCAGAGGAAACATTTCAAGGACACCCTCAAAGCCTCTGACACCTGGGAATCCCTGGCTCAAGACTGCTCAAAGTGGAGGAAAAGTATCCGGGAAGGCGCCGATCACCTCGAGTCTCTTTGCCGGGAGCAAGCTGAGGCCAAGCGTAAACAGCGGAAGGAGCGCACGGCAACCCAAGCACCCCACCCACCCGTTCCTCCAACCACCATCTGCCCCACTTGTAACAGAGACTGTAGGTTCCGCATTGGACTCATCAGTCACCTGAGAACTCATTTTTAGTGTGGAAATAAGTCATCCTCGACTTCAAGGGACTGCCTAAGCGAAGAAGAGTCATAAGGTCATGGGTTCAAGTCCCACTCCAGGAACTTGAGCACTTAAATCTAGGCTGACTCTCCAGTGCAGTGTGAGGGAGTGCTGCACTGTCGGAGGTGCCGTCTTTTGGATGAAATGTTAAACCGAGGCCCCATCTGCCCTCTCAGGTGGACGTAAAAGATCCCATGGCACTATTTTGAAGAAGAGCAGGGGAGTTATCCCCGTGTCCTGGCCAATATTTATCTCTCAATCAACATAACAAAAACATATTATCTGGTCATTATCACATTGCTGTTTGTGGGAGATTGCTGTGTACAGGTTGGCTGCAGCGTTTCCCACATTACAACAGTGACTACACTCCAAAAGTACTTCATTGGCTGTAAAGTGCTTTGAGACATCCGGTGGTCGTGAAAGGCGCTATATAAATGCAAGTCTTTCTTTTCTTATTCTTTTTTTTAACTATTTGCAGTTTGCCTTATCCTGGCTGCTTACCACTGTATTGCTATGGTTTAGAAGGCGATGGAGCACACATCCAATAATGAGTGCTGCTGTACTAGTTACAAGTGGAGTGCTTATGTTACAGGACTAGTCATCTAGAGGCATGGGCTAATAATCCAGGGAATAAGAGTTCAAATCTCATCACGCCAGTTTGAGAAATTTTATTCGGCATAAAACATCGGAGTAAAAAGCTGGTATCAGTATAAGTGACCATGAAACTATTGAATTGGGATATTTTACTACATTAAACACACACTATAAATGCGAGCTGTTGTTGCATTTGTGGACCTTTAGTAAGGACAGGATAAGACTTGGCCTTCACAAGTGACAAACATGCCCTCGCCCCCTGCCGAGGCTCACGTGTGAAGAACGGGCAGCAAAGAGTGCTGAGCACCTCAAAACTGTACCCAGCAGGATTAAAGACTTCAGGAGAGGGGGAAGGAAGAACGCTGGCAAATATGGTAGTCAGGATATCTTAGAAACATTACTGAGTGTAAATAAGATAACAAATGAGGTAATTTAAATAAAAGTTTAATGACTAGACATTATCAGTAACAGAAAATTTCACAATACCAAGATCAATGGCCCCAAGGTATTTTCAGTTCTTTTCTAGAACTTGCAAACATTTATAGACGATATTACATGCAAACTTATTTCATCATTCTATCATTTACAAAATAACTATAGGAAGGTTTAAATATACAAGTACTTTTTCCATTATTTCCTGTAATCATAAATGTATATATTAACTAACATTCTCAACTATCTTGAGTAAGTTCTCATAATCATTGGAATTAAATGGATGAAATGCATGAAGGGATACTTAACCAAATATTTTATAATTTGTGATGCCAATTGCACTGGTTCTGTTAAATTTCTCTTTTCTTATTCTGTGCTGTATATAGTTTGCTTTCTCTAAATTGTGCCTAATATTGTTTTCCCCTTTCAGTTCCGTTTGATTCTACCTAGGCACAATTCTTTAGCTTGGTATTTGGTTCGATCTTCTTCTCCTTCACCAGATTATTTTCCAATCTTTTGGCCTTGTCAGCGATTCTGCCGGAATTGACTTCTCTCCAACTTCTATGCATCCTCCCTTTGCGAAATTGGATTGCTTCAGCAGTCACTCACCTTGTACGTTTCTCCCTACAATCTGGAACCTTCCGATTTCAGATGCCAGGGTTGCAGCCTTCAAAATGACTGGCCTTTAACCGGCAGCTGTTAGTATTAACAGCTAATTTACAGGCAACATTCCTAACATGCTGGTAACATATTGTTAATCACGGGCGTGAGGCACCTTGGCACTGATTGGTTTTCCTTCCCTCAGCTTTATTAATGACTAACGCACGTGCTGTGTTTTATTTGGTGGGATACGATTACAATCAGGATCACTGTCCTACTCTGAAAACATTACTCTTTATAAATAGACTGCTTGGTTTGAGAATCATTTTTCAAGCTGGAACTCTTTCGTCAACTGTAGATTCGCTTGCTTTTGTTTTAATTATTTTTAAAATAAGGTGAAGGGCCAAAAGCCAGAGGTTGAGACACCAAAATCTAGAAGTGGTCAATGAGGAATTGCAAGTTTGGCTTTTGAAAATCTGAAGCTTGTAGCAGGTCAAGACTTCTGCAGGTGAGACTTTGGGAAACAATGGCTGGAATTTTCTGGGGGTCAACGGACGGGATCGGTGGCAAGTCGAGCGGGAAAGTGTTTCTTTTGACAGCGGGTGGGGACCCCACTGTGAATCGGTCACAACTCGCCTTTCCCAAAGTTGGGTCTGTCAATGCTGAGCAGACCCGACCGACAGCGGCGGAGGACACAATTAAAATGATTAGCATCTAGTTGCCAGATGCCTAACAACCTTTTTTCACTTACCTTTTGTCTTTAACTTCATGACTGAGCCGAGGTGGGAGTTCAGTGGCCATTGCTCCAGCTGATTACTTGACAGCTTCAAATGTACAATAAAAGCTCACACCTGACTGATATTCACTTTCTTCAGGCAGAAGCTTTTTCTCACTCCATTTCCAGCACACATTCTGCAGGCTTTCCACTTTATACTCTCCAACCACTCTCATCTCATTGGAAGAACTCTCTCACCATTGACAGAGTGCTATTGTCATCTCTACATCAGCTGCCATTTATTCCATCAACATGGGTGCCCATTATACTCTCTGACCTTGGTCCTCAGAATCCCACCACGATCATCCCCAACACCAGTAACACCAACAACACCAACCTTCTCCGCAATCACCTGATGCTGCACAGGACAGAGGGCATTAGGACCCAACCACCTTACTGCCCGGGACGCCAGGGATGGCCTCACCATGGTCACATTTACTTCACTTGATGCTGTACACCCTGGCTGCCACACAATGCGCCAGGTTGGCACCACCCCACACCAACACCATAATGCATCCCTACAATGCCCAAGCCACTCACCATTGCAGGGAGTACTGTTATGTCTCACCATTCACTGCAACTCACTAAATCACTTGCAAAAGGTGCACACAGATCTGTCCAAGAATGCAAAGTGTTGAAAATAAAGCTTTCAATGCTTAACACGACATTAACAGAAACTTTACATGAACATTGCATAAAACACCCAAGTGTCTACCGTTGTGTGTTGTTAATTGGTATGATTGCACTAGGTTAAGGGTGAGTGTGAGGGGTGGCTAGTGAGTTGGGGATGTGATAATATAGATAGAGAGGGATGGATGGAGGTGTGAGGTAAGTTGGTGTGAGTAAGGATGAGTAGGAGTAGGATAGGGAAGGCAGAGTGATGGGGGATGTGATGTGAGGCACAGCAGCATGAGGTTGTGTGTGGCTTTGTACTAACGTTTCGTGATCGACTGAGATCGTTGAAAGGTTTGCGGAACTGTACCCAGGCCTTCCTGACCACATCCCTGCTTGTGCCCTCCTGTGCAATGTGAAACCAGTCTGTGTTTGTCTCCTGGGGATGTCTCTTCCACCCATGGGAAGGGAAGAGGACCTCCCTGTGTGCTGTGACTTCCTCCATAAGCATGTGGAGGGAGTCATGGGTGCAGTCCTTTACCTCTGTGCAGTCATTGTCAGTGT
The DNA here is from genome assembly GCF_044704955.1 of Pristiophorus japonicus. Taxonomy (NCBI): domain Eukaryota; kingdom Metazoa; phylum Chordata; class Chondrichthyes; family Pristiophoridae; genus Pristiophorus; species Pristiophorus japonicus. The sequence goes on along the minus strand of NC_091991.1, from coordinate 80,246,253 downwards.
TTGCAGCACCTCAATGTTGTAGAATACTGACAGCACAATTGTCAAGACAAATGTGGCCTTGGTCCCGTTAAGGAAACCGGCTGATGACGCGTCATGAAATGATGTCACCAGACCCGCTTCCTCTAATTGGCCCCGAAAACGTGCTGGGCAGGCTTGACAAGCCCAATCAATGGAAAATCATTTCACGGAGCGGGATGGAGTCAGCAGCGGGGTCGGGACCCGCCACCTACATTTCCCGCCACTGACCCACCAAGGTAACGAAAATCGTGGCCAATGAGTTAGATTAGGAGTCTTCAACATAGTTAGGATATGGGGACTGATATTTGCAACTTGGAAGGGACAAAGGAAGAAAGGTCAGAGGAATGCTGACCTTAGTCATGGCAATAAAATAGACAGACAAGAAAGGTTGCAACAGAGAGTTAGAAGGATAGAGATTGACTATCAGTTGTTTTCCTTGTATACTGTCCAGGAACATGAGGAAAGTTCCACAAGAACTGTCTCGGAGCTATACGGGACAGATGTAGGCTTCTTAGAGAATTAAGTGTCAATAAGGGGGAATTTAATGACTTTGACATTTACACTAAAACACAAAAATATCACTGAATTTGTACTACAATATTCAAATGACTTGGCCAAATCCTAATGGATTGAAACAGGACAACTTCAGTATCGACCAGCTCCTCCAATTTACCCAGTTTTGGTTTAGAAATGTCTTTTGTTGATCTTAATTAAATTGTACCATAAAACAATAGGAAATAAGTTCCTATATAGTGAGTTTGTATTTCATCCAAAGACAGAGGGCGGACACCTCCCAACAGAGAAAGAGAGAGAGAGAGGAGACTGCACAGGGTGTCACCTTGGACTGGTGTTGCACACAACTCACCTCGGAAGCAGTTAGTTCTGAAGAGATCTGGTAATTGGGCACTTATCACTAACTGAAGAATAGTCTGTGGTGCAGGGAGAACTGAACATAACAGAGGCAATAGGAGCAGAAGTAGGCCATTTTGCGCTTCGCGCCTGCTCCGCCATTCAATAAGATCATGGCTGATCTGATCTTGGCCTCAACTCCATTTCCCCACCCGCTCCCCATAACCCTTGACTCCCTTATCATTCAAAAAACTGTCTATCTCCACTTTAAATATAATTCAAAGACCCAGCCTCCACAGCATTCTGGGGTAGAGAATTCCAAAGATTCATGACCTGTTGAGAGAAGAAATTCCTCCTCATTTCTGTCTTAAATGGGTGACCCCTTATTCTGAAACTATGCCCGCTAGTTCTAGATTCCCCCATGAGGGGAAACATCCTCTCTGCATCTACCCTGTCAAGCCCCCTCAGAGTCTTCAATAAGATCACCTCTCATTCTTCTAAACTCCAAGGAGCATAGGCTGAACCTGCTCAACCTTTCTTCATAAATCAACCTCGTGAACCTTCTCTGAACTGCCTCCAATGCAAATATATCCAGGAGACCAAAAATATACACAGTACTCCAGGTGTGGTCTTACCAATGCCCTGTACAGTTGGAACAGGACTTCCCTACTTTTATACTCTATCCCCTTTGCAATAAAGGCCAGCATGCCATTTGCCTTCCTGATTGCTTGCTGTACCTGCATGCTAACTTTTTGCGTTTCATGCACAAGAACCCCCAGGTCCCTCTGTACTACAGAATTTTGTAATCGCTCCCCATTTAAATAATAATTTGCTTTTTTATTTTTCCTACCAAAGTGAATAACCTCACATTTTCCCACATTATAGTCCATCTGCCAAATTTTTGCCCACTCACTGAGCCTGTCTATATCCCTTTGCAGATTTTTTGTGTCCTCTTCATAATTTGCTTTCCCACCCATCTTTGTATCATCAGCAAACTTGACTACATTACACTCGGTCCCTTCATCCAAGTCATTAATATAGATTGTAAATAGTTGAGGCCCCAGTACTGATCCCTGTGGCACTCCACTAGTTACAGTTTACCAATCTGAAAATTACCCATTTATCCCGACTCTCTGTTTTCTGCTAGTTAGCCAATCCTCTATCCACACTAATATATTACCCCTAACCCCGTGAGCTTTTATCTTGTGCAGTAACCTTTTGTGTAGCACCTTATTGAATGCTTTCTGTAAATCCAAATATACGACATCAACTGGTTCTCCTTTATCCACTCTACCCGTTACATACTCAAAGAACTCCAGCAGATTTGTCAAACATGATTTTCCTTTCATAAAACCATGCTGACTCTGCTTGACTGCATTATGATTTTCTAAATGTCCTGCAGCTACTTCCTTAATGATGGACTTCGCATTTTCCCAATGACAGATGTTAGGCTAACTGGTCTATCTATGCTTTCTGTCTCCCTTTCTTAAATAGAGGTGTTACATTTGCGGTTTTCCAGTCCGCTGGGACCTCTCCAGAATTCAAGGAATTTTGGTAGATTACAACCAATGCATCTACTATCTCTGCAGCCACTTCTTTTAAGACCTAGGATACAGGCCATCAGGTCCAGGGGACTTGTCCACCTTTTGTCCCATTAGTTTGCCGAGTGCTTTATCTCTAGTGATAGAGATTGTTTTAAGCCTGCCCCAACCCCCCGCAATAGCTCCTTGATTATCAATGATTGTTTTTAGTGTCCTCGACCATGAAGACCGATACAAAATATTTGATCAAAGTCTCTGCCATTTCCCTGTTTCCCATTATTAATTCTTTAGTCCCATCCTCAAAGGGACCAACGGTTACTTTAGCTACTCGTTTCTTTTTTATATACCTGTAGAAGTGCTTACTGTCTGTTTTTATATTTCTTGCTAGTTTACTCTCATCTGCTATCTTCTTTTTCTTGATCATTTTTTTAGTCATCCTTTGCTGGTTTCTAAAAATTTCCCAATCCTCTGGCCTTCCACTATCCTTCACAACATTGTAAGCCTTTGTTTTCAATTTGATACCATCCTTTACTTCCTTCCTTAGTCCTCCTGAAGAGGAGGAGAAAGTAAGTGGAGCAATAAAATGTGAATATAAAGGGAAAAGTCCAAAGGAAATGATTACTGCTAATTTGATGATAATGTCCGTCTCCATCGCATGCTTGATTTTGCTCTCAGAATGTTGGTGAAGGGACAGGGCCCAACGTGTAGGATAGTATCACAACTGAATCAAGATGTGGTGGTTTGGCGATGCCAAGCTTGGGAAAACCTGTAGATTACAGGAGGAAGGGAAGACTGACAGATGTATAACATTCCATTTGCGATTAGAGAATGAGACGAAGAATATTGATGGACGATGAAAGGATAAAGGGCAAAGCCATCAAAGATAACAAGTCTTAGTTGTACATTGGACTTCTGAGAGACCTGGAAAAAAATCTCGTCAACATAGTGGAAAAACATTAAATAGCAAGTATTTATTTTCCTAGAACTGAAGTGCGTCTTATCTGTGATAAGGTTGCTTTATATTGCAAGAATGCTTCATGTCCGTAGAAATGTAATCGAGAATATTGTATACATAAACTACCAACTTTTTTCTTTCTCAATAAACTGCCTGGTCTGTGGAGCTGGGAATGGGGAATGGACTAAGGGGAGAAAATTAATTTTCTTTCTAATTAATTCAGCTTTGCTCCTGGACAGCAAATGTTAATACTCTTTAGAAGCATTGTATTCCTCAGTATATTAGAAATCAAAGCAGAGCTTATATAAAAGTCGAAAGAGCTCCAGTGGACCATCTGTGCACTTTGTACCCTTGGCTTGACACTGCACTGAAATTATGTTTCAAGCCCCAACATGGTTGCACCAGATGCATTCAGGCATTGAAAAAAAGACTTTCATTTATATAGCGCCTTTCACGACCACCGGATGTCTCAAAGCGCTTTACAGCCAATGAAGTGTTTTTGGAGTGTGGTCACTGTTGTGATGTGGGAAACGCGGCAGCTAATTTGCACACAAGCAAGCTCCCACAAACAACAATGTGATAGTGACCATATAAAACTGTTTTTGTTATGTTGATTGAGAGATCAATATTGGCCAGGACATCAGGGATAACTCCCCTGCTCTTCTTCAAAATAGTGCCACGGGATCTTTTACATCCACCTGAGAGGGCAGAAGGGGCCTCAGTTTAATGTGTCATCTGAAAAACGCCACCTGCAGCAGTGCAGCATTCCCTCAGCACTGCACTGGAGTGTCAGCCTAGATTTATGTGTTCAAGTCCCTGGAGTTGGAATTAAACCCACAACCTTCTGACTCAGAGGTGAGAGTGCTATCCATTGAGCCACAGCTGTCGCGGGAGTTACACTCCCACATTGGTGTTACTGCTCACAGAGGCACCAAAGTGGAATTTCACCCTTAATACACCCAACTGGAAAGAAAGACTTGTATTTATAGCAAATCTCATCATGTCTCTCAAACGTCTTAACACACTTGGCCATTCAGCCCATCGTGCCTGTGCCATCTCTTTGAAAGAGCTATCCAATTAGTCCCAGTCTCCAGCTCTTTCCCACCTAGCCCGGCATTTTTTTTCCTTTCCAATGTCCTTTTGAAAGTTATTGTTGAATCTGCTTCCATTACCCTTTCAAGCAGTGCATTCCAGATCATCACAACTCATGTCAACATCAAAATTACTTGATTGTCATGCAGTCAGCTTCAGGAGCCCATTTTGCACACTGCAAGATCCCACAAAAACCAATGCGATGAATGACCAGTTTATCTGTTTTTGGTGGTGTTGGCTGGGGCCACAAAGTAGTCAGTTTGAAAAGAAAAAAAATAATGGTTCAAATCCACAATTTTAACAGCGGCAGCATGGATTCTGTCTTTCTGACTGGTGTGTTTTCTGTAAATACCAGCTGAAACCGAGCTTTACAATGGAAGAACCCACTCACACAAAGTGCAACAATAAATTCCTATGGGAAGTATTTCAACTCCTTTACTATCGATATATCTTTAAATTCTTGTGTAATATGACGCCTGACAAGTCTTTTGATAAATCGCACTATGTTATAGAAAAAAATAAATAATCTCCAGGTTTGTACTTTCAGGGTTAGTTATGCACTTTGTAATTATTAACTCCCAAATTTATTATCCATGGCATATACAGTAGTTCAATTAGCTCCAGTCTGTTCATTTCAGATATTTATGCCTTTTAGTGTAGGTACCCCCATTCGTAACCAATCCAACTTCCAATATTAAAGGAGCACTGTTTTCTTTTTGGCCGCTTGGAGAAGAGGCGGGAGAGCCATATAAGAGTTCTTGTCAAAGAAGCACAAGTGGGAAGGTGAGACAATTTGGGATGTGTTGTATCAACTGCCCATGAAAGCACTGCCCCTTTAACTGTCTAACTCAAAACTCCTCTTGCATATTGCATTCATTAAAATTCCAGTTAAGTGTAACATGATGTCATGTTTTAATCCTTCATTTTGAACAGAATTTTTATTACCAGTTTAGGAAAAAATGCATCATATTTAACAATCGCACAAAAACCAAACAATAGCTTGAGTCCAGGCCCGCTGGTTTACAATGACTGAATTAGTCAAAAGTCTGTTTTTATTCCTTGAGCTTCCCAAGATTTTTGTAGGTGTTGTGGGATCGTGATTGTTTTTCCAGTAAAACCGCACATCCCTGTTTTGCTTGTGCTTAAGCATAGAATCATAGAATCGTAGAATCATAGAATGGTTATAGTACAGAAGCAGGCCATTCGGCCCGTCGAGCCCGTGCTGGCTCTCTGCAAGAGCACCTCAGCTAGTCCCACTCTCCGCCCTTTCCCCATAGTCCTGCAACTATTTTTTCTTCAGGTACTTATCCAATTCCCTTTTGAAAATCACGATCGAGTCTGCCTTTACCATCCTTTCAGGCAATACATTCCAGATCATAACCACTCGCTGTGTAAAAAGGTTTTCCTCCTGTCGCCTTTGGTTCTTCTGCCAATCACCTTAAATCTGTGTCCTCTGGTTCTCAACCCTTCTGCCAATGGGAACAGTTTCTCTCCATCTACTCTGTCTGGACCCCTCATGATGATGAACACCTCTATCAAATCTCCTCTCAACCTTCTCTGCTCTAAGGAGAACAACCCCAGCTTCTCCAGTCTATCCACGTAACTGGAGTCCCAACATGTTGGCATACAGTTAGAATTTGAAGCCAGCCAATCGGTTAGATGGATTTGTTGTGCTATTTAGCCACTTGATTGACCAGTTTTGATTGGAAAAAAAATCTATCAGACGGCTTGGATTTTCAGAGGCATACCGCCAGGTTAGCGAACAAAGCTACTCGTCCCTTTGACACAACCTGAAATTCAGCCAGGGAATTTTACTGATCAAGCCAACTGCAGATGATGTGAAGACCTTGATCAAAATGAATGGAGAGGGGAGAGGGGAGGGCACACTCATTGTCACATTACAAGTCATATAGATAGATATAGACACAAGCCTCAACCCTCAGTCGCTGGAAAGGGTGGAAATTGATACTTGTGGCATAAGTGTGTTCTCTGTAGGATCAGCTAATTGGCTGTTATTGCTCACCTGAAAATTGCTTCTGATCATCAATAGCACTGTTTAATGGCAGGATGTCCTGATAAAAAAAAAGCAGACAGTTGTGAGGTCGGGGTCAATCATCCCTCTCATTTTTTTGTGTGTGTGGTCCCTTTAAATTTGCTGTGCATCTTTTCCAGCAGCATCAACTGGTGAGCTGCCTGCATGGGACCTCCTGATCATTGCATGGCTGCGCTCCCACACACCTTGGATGGAATGTTGGTAGGGGTTCCCCTGCCGTGAATAGTCCACCACGGAAAGGTTATTATGCATGAGAGCAATGATGTCCTGTTGCTCATCTTCATTCAGCCATATATTTCTGGTATGTGACCAGACCTTTCTGATCACCAAGTAAAGCCATGTGTCCCTGTTCCATTCCAAGTGATGCTGAAAGTCTGTCTTTATACAGCCAACCATTGCAAGAGGTTCATCCTGACATGAGAAAGCAGAGTCCCTTTTGATACTGAGTGCGTACTTCCCCCTGTTACGCTCATAATAAAAGATGAAACTGAGTACCATAAGCAATGAGTCAGTGTGACCTTAGCTCCTTTAATTATACTTCAGAGTGCAGGTACCTCATGGGTGGCCTGCTTATATACAGTGCTCCCAAGGGATCCCTTGAGACTCCAGCAGGTAGGTCCTCTGGTGGCGGTGTGATACAGGTTGCTAAGGGTTAAATACATAACACCTCATCCGCCCCCCTCCCCACTCATCTCATCAACATTTTCACAATATCAGCAGTTGGTTTTGTTCAGTAACGTTCCTTTGCTTCGGCTTGTGTTAATGACAAGAATAACTTAGTTCGCTGCCATTGCCGGTACACTTCAGGCCATCAAGGAAACGGGAGTCAAAGCCAGGACCTTCAAAACAAAACGTACTTAACCTTGCGATCACTACCCCTTCCCCAACATCCTCGATGCCAAAGAACTTGCATAATGTCAACTGTGGCTCGCCACTGAGTCAGAAGGTTGTGGGTTCCAGTCTCACACCAAGGACTTGAGCACATAAATCTAGGCTGACACTCCAGTGCAGTGCTGAGGGAGCGCTGCACTGTCGGAGGTGCTGTCTTTTGGATGAGATGTTAAACCGAGGCCCCGTCTGCTCCATCAAGTGGATATAAAAGATCCCATGGCACAATTTCGAAGAAGAGCAGGGGAGTTATCCCCAGTGTCCTGGCCAATATTTATCCCTCAATCAACATAACAAAAACAGATTATCTGGTCATTATCACCTTGCTGTTTGTGGGAGCTTGCTGTGCACAAATTGGCTGCCGCGTTTCCCACATTCCAACAGTGACTACACTCTAAAAGTACTCCATTGGCTGTAAAGCGCCTTGAGACATCCGGTGGCCGTGAAAGGCGCTATATATATCCAGCACTGGTGGAATTTCTCCAGCGCTTTGAGGTGTCTACTGTATATGGTCCACGTCTCTGAGCCATATAGGAGGGCGAGTATCACTACTGCCCTGCAGACCATAAGCTTGGTGCCAGATTTGAGGTCCTGGTCTTCAAACACTCTCTTCCTCAGGCGACCAAAGGCTGTGCTGGCGCACTGGAGGCGGTGTTGGACCTCATCGTCGGTGTTGCCCTTGCTGGTAGTAGGCTCCCGAGATATGGAAAATGATCCACGTTGTCCAAGGCCGTGCCGTGGATTTTGATGACCGGGGGGCAGTGCTGTGTGGCGAGATCAGGTTGGTGGAGGACCTTTGTCTTACAGATGTTTAGTGTAAGGCCCATGCTGGAGAAATACTACCAGCGCTGCCTCCGCAAGATCCTGCAAATCCCCTGGGAGGATAGACGCACCAACGTCAGTGTTCTCAATCAGGCCAACATCCCCAGCACTGACCACACTCGACCAGCTCCGTTGGGCGGGCCACATCGTCTGCATGCCTGACACGAGATTCCCAAAGCAAGCGCACTACTCAGAACTCCTACACGGCAAGCGAGCCAAAGGTGGGCAGAGGAAACGTTTCAAGGACACCCTCAAAGCCTCCTTGATTAAGTGCAACATCCCCATTGGCACCTGGGAATCCCTGGCCCAAGACTACCCTAATTGGAGGAAGAGCATCCGGGAGGGCGCTGAGCATCTCGAGTCTCGTCGCCGAGAGCATGCAGAAATCAAGCGCAGACAGCGGAAAGAGCGTGCGGCAAACCAGACTCTCCACCCACCCTTTCCTTCAACCACTGTCTGTCCCACCTGTGACAGAGACTGTAATTCCCGTATTGGACTGTATAGTCACCTCACTTTTGGAGTGGAAGCAAGTCTTCCTCGATTTCGAGGGACTGCCTATGATGATGATGATATAAATCTAAGTCTTTCTTTTTTCTCTGGGATAGAAAAAGATCAGCTTGCAATCATGAATTACTGGGATACAGTAACTTGCTGTCTTTATATGGTTTTACATTTAAGAATCTCAGTGAACCATGTGACCACATTTAAAGGGACAGCAGCCTGTTGTGCTACCACAGCCACATGGCTGGCTGACAGCTTTAACATAATAAGAACATAAGAAATAGAGCAGGAGTAGGCCATTTGGTCCCTCGAGCCTGCCCCGCCATTCAATAAGATCATGGCTAATCTGATCATGGACTCAGCTCCACTTCCCTGCCCACTCCCCATAACCCTTAACTCCCTTATCACTCAAAGATCTGTTCATCTCTGCCTTAAATATATTCAATGACCCACCTCCATAGCTCTCTGGGGCAGAGAATTCCATAGATTTACAACCCTCTGAGAAGAAATTTGTCCTCAGCACCATTTTAAATAGGCGGCCCCTTATTCTAAGATTATGTGTCCTAGTTTTAGTTTCCCCTATGAGTGGAAATATCATAAGAACATAAGAAATAGGAGCAGGAGTAGGCCGTTCGACCCCTCGAGCCTGCTCCGCCATTCAATAAGATGATGGCTGATCTGATCATGGACTCAGCTCCACTTCCCTGCCCGCTCCCCATAACCTTTGACTCCCTTCCTATCCTCTCTGCATCCACCTTGTTGAGCCCCCTCATTATCTTATACGTTTCAATAAGATCGCCTCTCATTCTTCTGAACTCCAATGAATATAGGACCAACCTATTCAACCTATCTTCATAAGTCAACCTCCTCATCTCCAGAATCAACCTATTGAACCTTCTCTGAACAGTCTCCAATGCAAGTATATCCTTCTTTAAATACGGAGACCAAAACGGTACGCAGTACTCCAGGTGTGGCCTCACCAATACCCTGTACAGATGTAGCAGGACTTCTCTGCTTTTATACTCTATCCCTGTTGCAACAAAGGCTAATATTCCATTTGCCTTCCTGATTACTTGCTGTACCTGCAGACTAACTTTTTGTGTTTCTTGCACAAGGAACCCCCAGGTCTCTCTGTACTGGAGCACTTTGCAATTTTTCTCCATTTAAGTTATAATTTGCTTTTCTATTATTTCTGCCAAAGTGGATAACCTCACATTTTCCCACATTATACTCCATCTGCCAAATTTTTGCCCACTCACTTAGTCTGTCTATATCCCTTTGCAGATTTTTTGTGTCCTCCTCACAATTTGTTTTCCCACCCATCTTGTATCATCAGCAAACTTGGCTACATTACACTCAGTCCCTTCATCTAAATCATTAATATAGATTGTAAATAGTTGAGGACCCAGCACCGATCCCTGTGGCACCCCACTAGTTACTGTTTGCCAACCGGAAAATTATCCATTTATCCCAACTCTCTCTTTGCTGTTAGTTAGCCTGTCCTCTATCCATGCTAATATATTACCCCCAACCCCGTGAGCTTTTATCTTGTGCAGTAACCTCTTATGTGGCACCTTATCGAATGCTTTCTGTAAATCCAAATACACCACATCCACTGGTTCCCCCTTATCCACCCTGTTCGTTACATCCTCAAAGAACTCCAGCAAATTTGTCAAACATGATTTCCCTTTCATAAAACATCGTGGGCATAAAAACTACATTGCATCTCAAAAGCTAGGCAGGTATATTTCAATGGAACAAGAATTGAAGATTTGTGTTTCACTGCAGCCCTGAGACTGCGTGGCCCAGCAGGTTGGCAGACTGGCCATTCATCCTTTGATGACGTGAATTTTGAACCTAACCCAGATTGATGGGATTAAAATCTATTCTAATGGCTGTAACCCTCAGTGAACAGAGTTTGTGCAGTTTCAACCCAGTAGTTAGAGAGTGTGAGACTACGGCACACAAGTTCATATAAATTGGCAATTTCGGTCAAAGGTCATAATGATAGATGGTTCATAAAAGGCAGGACTGTGCAAACGGCCCCACTTGAGCCTTGGCACTTGAGCCCTGCCCGTGAATCCCAGGCAACTCAGTCCTATTATATTATAGACCACATATCTCCACCACCCCTTCTGACCCCTTCACCATTTCTGTGTTGTCAGATCGCTTGTCCGACATCCAGTCTTGGATGAACCGTTATCTCCTCCAGCTGTACATTGGGAAGATGGAAGCCATCATCTTTGGCTTCCATTTCAAACTCCTTACCATTGCCATTGAGTGCACCCTCCTCCCTGGCAGTTGTCTCAGGCTGAACCAGACTATTTGCATCCTCAGTGTCCTAATTAACCCTGAGCAGAACTTTTGAATCCATATGTGCTCCGTCGCAAAAACTGTCTACTTCCACCTCCATAATATTGCCCACCAACAACACCAGCCTCCACCGCCGCCCCACCCCCCCAACCCCCCTGCAGTCCATCTGCTGCTGAAACCCCCAGCCTCATCTTTGTCTGACTTGACTGCCCCAGTGCTCTCCTGGAGCTCTCACTTCCTCCACCCTCTGCAATCGTCAGCTTATCTAACATTGTGCTGCCCATATCCTATCCTGTACCAACTCCCGCTTGCTCATGACCCTGTCCTTGATTAGCTACATTGACTCACATTTTCACCGTGCCTCAAATGGAAAATTCTCATCCTCATGTTTAAATCTCTTCGTGGTCCTGTTCCACGCTAGCTCTGTAACCTCTTCCACTCCGAAAGTTTCCCCAACCCCCCACAAATTCTTCGTTCTTATGACTCTGGTCTCTTATGTATTCCATCTCCCTTCGCCCCACCATTGACAGCCGTGCCTTCGGCCGCTTAGACCCCACATTCTGGAATTCCCACCCTATGTCCCTTCTCTCCAACTCCTTCTCCTCCTTTAACAACCTCCTTAAAATCAACCTCTTTGACCGAACTGTTAGTCACCCCTCTTAATAGCTCCCTTTTTTGGCTCGGAGTCATATTTTTTGATTACTCCTCTGAAGCACTTTGAGGTTATTTCTTTGAGATGTTTTTCTACATTAAATGTACCGTGTAATTTCTATTCTCTGGTTTGTCCTTTTTGAATTTTGTGGGCTGGGAGTTTTGGAATAGATTGTTTTTAGCACTGTTGTGTCCTTGATGAATAAATCCTACATCAGAACAGCAAGGTTTATTAGTAACAGCACCTTGATATACGCAAATCAACAGAAACAAGGATTTAATTGTTATAAGTGTTCCCACATCTCCATGGTACATGCCTACGCAGCTCACAGAGGCAAAGGATTGGACATCCTGCAGTAGGGGAGGCTCCTTCGAAGTTACAGTTAAAACGTATTACTGGGGAAGTGTTGCAGGAGCCTTGATTTGCATTTGAGCTTACAGTGGGTGATGCTGGAGTGTTTAATGCTGACTATGAGTGTGCAAACAGGATATATGACCCATCATCCACCACCCCCCCCCCCTTACTACCTTCCTCATCTTGATGAACACAAATGTTAACCAAAATATATGCGAGAACAATTTTCAAGCTGCCTTCTTTAACCAGTGTTTTCAAAATAATTTAAAAAAATCATGGTGCCAAATTTCAGTTTTAAGCTCCGATTGTTCATTTCATCTCCCAAACTTGATTCCAGTACCGGGGGAGTGCTGTGCTGTGGAGGTGCTGCCCTGTTGATGAGATGGTAAACTTGCCTATTCCAATGAATCAGATGGATGTTCAAGAATCAACAGCATTATTAGAACAGCAGGGTGTTCTTCCAGTGTCCTGGCCAATATTTCTCTCTCGCCCAAAGGAGCAGATTACCTGGCCATTCACCTGTTGCTTGTGGGATCTTACTGTGTACAAAATGGCTGCCATGTTTGCTTACATAACAACAGTGACTGCGCTTCAAAGTACAATAATGAATTGTGTATGACAAGCGTTGATGCATCTCTGAGAAATGAAACAAGGAGCTCTATAAATGCAAACACTTTTTAAATGTGAACCGTGTTACCTGGTGACTGGAAAAACTTGATTGACCAATAGAAGTCAGTCATCGCTACAGCTTCCGACAACACCTTCACATTATTTCTGCACGGTGTCGGGTGGTAAGGTGCACTGGCAACAAAAGGCAGGAGGGGCCAGTGAGGCTCCACTGCTGTCCTTGGGAGGCGATGAGCCTTAAAACCTTCCGGAGTACCTTACAAAATGAAATTCAGATCAAATTGATGATGTACTGAAGAGTGCTCATGGCATGTGAATTGGTGATTCAGTTCATTTTATCAACAGTTACATCTACTTCAAAGCGCATGTGAAATAAATTCCACTGCTTATATTGAGGGGTCACATAGAAAGGGGATGAAATCGGATTCTCTCGGATGTCTCGTGCTCGGAATCTATTGTTGCATTTCTCCTTCATCTCTTCCTCTCCATGCTCTAATCACTTCATACTGATACCTTGACACTCAGCAATAAATGTCATAAAGGCAGTGATAAAACACAGTGGGTTTGTTATTCATTTCACAGGAATGTATTTTTGAACCAATGCCTTCAGTATGATTCTAACTCAATGCTACTCACTTTGTTTTTTAGTTGAGGGACAATCTCAAAAACACTGCACCACAGACTGATGGAATCTGGTCTGTACTTGGGTATTGCACACAGAGTGCTCCTGATTTCAATCTTTGCTAATGCAGCCAATTAATAACAAACACAAAAACGCAGCAACTTTTGATGCATGGGAATGTCCCAAGGTGCTTTCCAGACGGGCTGATCAAGCACCAAGCAGGAATTAGGGGAAGGTTGGGGGAGTGGAGGGAAGGTGGGTGTGTGGGTGGGAGGAGGTGGTGTGGGAAGGAGGAAGAGGAGAGGTGTGGGGGAGAGGAGAGAGGGAATGGGGGAATGGAGGGGGGGGTGGTGTCTGTAGAAAATTTAATTTTTCCTGTGTTGCCTCTCACACTCTCAAATATTGTCACTCTATCATTCTCTGTCTCACTCTCTGTCACTCACTCTCTCTGATTTTCTCACATACTCACGTTCACAGTCTGTTCTGTGCTTTTGCAACAGCATAAAGAAACTCAGCTGGAGAAGATGTGGCCATATTTACAGTTCATAAGTTGTGTGCATTATTTTTCATAATCAAGGAGTGTAGGGAAATTGATTGTTCTCACTGTGAAAAGTGTATACTATTCATTCACATATTTTATGTAAACAAACCAAATGATAGAGTGCTTTTCCATCTGCCTTTTGTAAAGAAGGGATAATTCACGTGGTAGCATGTGCAATATTTCATAGCTGGTATACGGAGTAAGGGTTCTCAGTTATAACCCCTGTGTCATAACAAAGTTTAACTGGATATGGGAAGAAAGGGATACACTCCAGATCATCGGGGACATGAGGCTCGCTGATGGCAGTGACAGGTGACACTGAACCTGAGTGAATATCCAGTGTCAAAACCTAAAATTGTGACTCAAGACACGGTCAAAGAGTAAAGCTTTGAGAAGGTTTTTGAAAGCGGTGAGGAATGTAACAAAACACAGGCATTGAGGAAGAGAATTCCAAAGTGCAGGGCCAAGTGGAGGTCAAGCACTTCATCCCAGGCAGAGAAAACACAAACTATAAGACCAATAGTTCTATTAAATTGTTGTATTTTAACTTGGTGTGAGCTGGGATGACTCTGCCCCTAAAGAACATTCCTTTGCCTTGTTTTGCTGCAGGACAAGAGGAGTGACCTGCACAGAATCCCTGCTCTGTTAACACCCTACAGATGGATAGAGGGTGAGAGTCATATGGAGCAACATTTGCCCGTGGCCATGGGGGAGGGGGTAGGTGGCCTGCAAATGGCTCGTGGGCCGAGTTACATGAGCCAGCACTTCTAACCTAACGTTGTCCAATAAAAATCACTGAACAGTCACAGGCATGGCCACAGCAACACCGTTTTAGACACATGCACTAATTTCAGTAGAGGACGCGTTGCACGCGATCACACAATATAGGTAAATATAATTCACACGTGCATATTTACTGAACAAACATCTACCACCAATACAAAAGCAAAATGCTGCGGATGCTGGAATCTGGAATAAAAACAGAAATTGCTGGAAATCTCAGCGGGTCAGGCAGCATCTGTGGAGAGGAAGCAGAGTTAACGTTTCGAGTCGATGACCCTTGGTCAGAACCCACCACCATTCAGTAACCATGGAAGTAAAGCACTCACAATCATCCAAAACACTTGCACTCTCTGCTTTTTTGTTACCATTTTACCAACCAACACACAGAGGTTAAAGTGCACATACATGAGTATTGAGATCACAAGCCCCACGATAGTGTCTATTACTTATTTTTCACATTACTTAGATCTGGATTGCCAGTTAGCCTCATGTGGCTACTGGCTAATGTATTGGATGAGAGTGTTTTAACCCATCAGGCCTGCTACGGTCCCACGGTTTTGCCAATAAATATACTGACAGACTTGAAAAGGTTCTACGTGTTTCGACCTGCATCATGAATGGTCCATTTACACACACCTTCTGAGGTGTCACCTCCACAAACTCACTTCCTTTATCCAAGTGATTTGTCTGATTATGGAGAATAAATCAAAAATGATCTTAACATCAGTGATTTTGTAATATTTAAAGTATTTTAAAACACCCTGCTGTCTTGTTTATACTTTGGCTGCACATTAAAGGTAAATTCATGCCCTTCCTAACTGAAGGTTGCTTTGTAATCTTTGGGGTCAGGGATCATTTCCTCAAGAGATTAAATACGTGGGATAGACTCCATGATAGGATAGATTATACATGAGCTGTGGGAGGTATAGGTTTGATGGGCCAGATCGCCTCTTCTCGTTTCATGCTTGTTTTTGCCATTGTGTCCTCACTACATGAATCAGATGCAAGGAAACTGCCCAGTTTATACTTCTAGCTCTTCGAAGGCTGGATCTGTGGTCAGAATTTTTCTGGTTTTGATCCATTATCTTTGTTTATTTTTATGCATTCCTGTATTGCTCAATCTCAGAGGCTATAATCCAATTGAAACGTCTTTCAGATGAGACGTTAAACTGAGGCCCCGTCTGCCCTCTCAGGTGGACGTAAAAGATCCCATGGTACTATTTCGAAGAAGAGCAGGGAAGTTATCCCCGGTGTCTTGGCCAATATGTATCCCTCAATCAACATAACAAAAACAGTTTATCTAGTCATTATCAAATTGTTGTTTGTGGGAGCTTGTTGTGCGCAAATTGGCTGTCATGTCTCCCACATTACAACGGTGATTGCACTCCAAAAGTACTTCTTTGGCTGTAAAGCGCTTTGAGTCATCCGGCGGTTGTGAAAGGCACTATATAAATGCAAGTCTTTCTTTCTTTGTGTCCTCACTACATGAATCAGATTCAAGGAAAGGAGCTATACTTTTAGCTCTTTGAAGGCTGGATCTGTGGTCAGAATATTTCTGGTTTTGAATCATTCCTTTAAATCTTTACTCATTTTTGATGCATTCCTGTATTTCTCAATCTCGGAGGCTAAAATCCAATTCCATCGTATTATTCCAATGTCTAATAAATGTTGTATTATTTCTAATGATACAACACCCGTTAATCAGAAAGAAACAAATCTTGATCCCTTTGTTGTTTGTGCTCAAATCTCAACCTACACCCAGAAAAGCTGGACAGTGCTATAATGTAATCTTCCATTTAGTTACACTTCATTCATAACTATGGAACAGAGAACCTTAATCTTAGCTCCCTGAGAGCTCACTGAGTTCAGCCGATGAGTTGCTAACCATACCGACCAGGAGCATCCCCAGTCTTTGTTGAGTTAGCCAACTTCAGTCGGAATGGCGATAGGAAGACTAGAAGATGGCCTGAGGGTGCTCCGCTTCTTCCTTGAGTAAAGGTCCAACCAGGCCCCATTCACCACCACCCTCCTCCGTCTGCTGAACTTATTCTCATATTGAAGAACTTCTCCTTTGACTCCACTCACTTTCTCCAAATTAAAGGTGTTGCTATGGGAACCCACGTAGGTCCTAGCTATGCCTGCCTTTTAGTGGGATATGTGGAACATTCTTTGTTCCGGTCATAAGAACATAAGAACATAAGAATTAGGAACAGGAGTAGGCCATCTAGCCCCTCGAGCCTGCTCCGCCATTCAATAAGATCATGGCTGATCTGGCCGTGGACTCAGCTCCACTTACCCGCCCTCTCCCCGTAACCCTTAATTCCCTTATTGGTTAAAAATCTATCTATCTGTGACTTGAATACATTCAATGAGCTAGCCTCAACTGCTTCCTTGGGCAAAGAATTCCACAGATTCACAACCCTCTGGGAGAAGAAATTCCTTCTCAACTCGGTTTTAAATTGGCTCCCCCGTATTTTAAGGCTGTGCCCCCTAGTTCTAGCCTCCCCTACCAGTGGAAACAACCTCTCTGCCTCTATCTTGTCTATCCCTTTCATGATTTTAAATGTTTCTATAAGATCACCCCTCATCCTTCTGAACTCCAACGAGTAAAGACCCAGTCTACTCAATCTATCATCATAAGGTAACCCCCTCATCTCCGGAATCAGCCTAGTGAATCGTCTCTGTACCCCCTCCAAAGCCAGTATATCCTTCCTTAAGTAAGGTGACCAGAACTGCACGCAGTACTCCAGGTGCGGCCTTACCAATACCCTATACAGTTGCAGCAGGACCTCCCTGCTTTTGTACTCCATCCCTCTCGCAATGAAGGCCAACATTCCATTCGCCTTCCTGATTACCTGCTGCACCTGCAAACTAACTTTTTGGGATTCATGCACAAGGACAACCTGACTGCCTGCCTCTCTTCCGCTCTTACATCCGGTCCAGGGTGTCCTTGGAGATGGAGCACGCGGTGTCCACCGGTACGCTCGCGGCCTTCCGCGAGAGGTGGGCACCGGAGGGACTGGAGTGCATCATCACGCCCGGCAACCGAATTTTAATTTGATTTTACGTTTTAAAGTTTAATTTGTTTTCATTGCCGGTGCTTTTAGTGTCCCCCTCCCCCTTTTATAGGGGGCACTGGAAAAATTTGATTTTAGCGCCCCAAAAAAAACCCAAAAAAAAGAAGAAAAAAAAGGGGGCCTTGAAAATGTCTGCTGTGTCACCCAGGCGGGTGGCATGGTTTTAATGTTTATGTTTATTTTCAGGTAAACTCAAAAGAGTTTCATGCACAAGGACCCCCAGGTCCCTCTGCATCTCAGCATGTTGTAATTTCTCCCCATTCAAATAATATTCCCTTTTACTGTTTTTTTTCCCAAGGTGGATGACCTCACACTTTCCGACATTGTATTCCATCTGTCAAACCTTCGCCCATTCGCTTAACCTATCCAAATCTCTTTGCAGCCTCTCTGTGTCCTCTACACAACCCGTCTTAGTGTCATCTGCAAATTTTGTTACACTACACTCTGTCCCCTCTTCCAGGTCATCTATGTATATTGTAAACAGTTGTGGTCCCAGCACCGATCCCTGTGGCACACCACTAACCACCGATTTCCAACCCGAAAAGGACCCATTTATCCCGACTCTCTGCTTTCTGTTCGCCAGCCAATTCTCTATCCATGCTAATACATTTCCTCTGACTCCGCGTACCTCTACGCAAACAGCAATGTGATAACAACAGCAACTTGTATTTATATAGCACCTTTAATGTAGTAAAACATCCCAAGGAGGTTCATAGGAGTATTATAAGACAAAAAATTTGACACGAGTCACATAAGGAGAAATTACAGCAGATGACCAAAAGCTTGTTCAAAGAGATAGGTTTTAAGGAGCAGATTAATGACCATATAATCAGTTTTAGTGGTGTTGGGGGAGGGATAAATATTGGCCAGTACACTGGAGAGAACTTCCCTGCTCTTCTTCAAATAGTGCATTTGGCTCCCCAATGTAGAGGAGACCACATCGTGAGCAGCGAATACAGTATACTAAATTGAAAGAAGCACAAGGAAATCGCTGTTTCACCTGGAAGGAGTGTTTGGGGCCCTGGATAGTGGGAAGGGAGGAGGTAAAAAGGGAGGAGTTGCATCTCCTGCACTTGCACAGGAAGGTGCTACTCGGGTCCGCTCCCTCACTTCTTTTTCCAATACATTGATGACTGTATTGGTGTTGTTTCCTGTTCTCACCCTGAACTAGAAAATTTCATTCACTTTACATCCAATTTCCACCCTTCCCTCACCTTCACATGGTCCATCTCCGACTCTCCCTTCTCTTCCTCGACTTCTCTGTCTCCATTTCTGGGGATAGACTATTGACAAACATTTACTGTAGGCCCACTGACTCCCACAGCTACCTGGACTACATTTCCTCCCACCCCGCATCCTGTTAGGACTCCATTCCATTCTCCCAGTTTCTCCGTCTCCATCGCATCTGCTCTGATGACGCCACATTCTACACCTGTGCCTCTGACACGTCTTCCTTTTTCCTCAACCGAGGATTCCCCTCCACTGTGGTTAACATGGCCCTCCACCGTGTCCGTTCTATTTCCCGCACCTCTGCTCTCATCCCATCCCTTCCCCTCCCTCTCAGAACCATGACAGGGTTCCCCTTGTCCTCACCTTTCACCCCACCAGCTTCCACGTTCAACGGATCATCCTCTGCCATTTCAACCACCTCCAGCGTGATTCCACCACCAATCACATCTTCCCCTCCCCGCTCAGCATTCTGAAGGGACCGCTCCCTCTGTGACACCCTGGTCCATTCCACAGTCACTCCCAGCACCCCTTCCCCTTACCATGGCACCTTCCCGTGCAAGTGCAGGAGATGCAATTCCTCCCTTTTTACCTCCTCCCTTCCCACTATCCAGGGCCCCAAACACTCCTTCCAGGTGAAACAGCGATTTCCTTGTGCTTCTTTCAATTTAGTATACTGTATTCGCTGCTCACGATGTGGTCTCCTCTACATTGGGGAACCAAATGCACTATTTGAAGAAGAGCAGGGAAGTTCTCTCCAGTGTACTGGCCAATATTTATCCCTCCCCCAACACCACTAAAACTGATTATATGGTCATTAATCTGTTCCTTAAAACCTATCTCTTTGAACAAGCTTTTGGTCATCTGCTGTAATTTCTCCTTATGTGACTCGTGTCAAATTTTTTGTCTTATAATACTCCTATGAAGCTCCTTGGGATGTTTTACTATGTTAAAGGTGCTATATAAATACAAGTTGTTGTTGTTATCACATTGCTGTTTGTGAGATCTCGCTGTGTGCAAATTGCCTGCCACGTTTCCCACATTAGATGAGGTCCTTACTACTAGGGGGATCAAGGGGTATGGCGAGAAAGCAGGAATGGGGTACTGAAGTTGAATGTTCAGCCATGAACTCATTGAATGGCGGTGCAGGCTAGAAGGGCCGAATGGCCTACTCCTGCACCTATTTTCTATGTTTCTATGTTTCTATTACAACAGTGACGACACTTCAAAAGTACTTTCTTGGCTGTAAAGCGTTTTAAAGCATCCTGAAGGTCATGAAAGGTGCTCTATAAATGCAGTCTTTTTACTTTAAGAAAAACAATATCCTTTTCTGGCATTTTATTTTTAAAATGCATGCAGCTTTCGAATACGAAAGATTCAGCTTCATAGTAGCATACTTTTAAAGTTCAGGCAGCTAGTGGGTGCCTTGTGTGTTGTGAAGCGAATAGCAAAGGTGCATTTAAGGGGAAGCTAGATAAACACATGAGGGAGAAAGGAATAGAGGGTTATACTGATAGGGTTAGATAAAGAGAGGTGGGATGAGGCTCGTGTGGTGTATAAACACTGGCATAGACCCGTTGGGTTGAATGGGCTGTTTCTATGTTGTACATTCTATGAAAAGCTCAAAGTTCCTGAATTTATGGCAAAGAAAATATTGTTTTACTTTTTTCATTTAAAGTGTGATGCTGAATGAGGCCGTAAATAAAATATGTAACAATGGGAACGTGGGTATGATTTGACACAAACAGTGGTACACCATCAATGTAAAGGAGCAACCAAGTTTAATGGTAGCGCTGAAGGAATATATTTAGCATTCTTACTTTTTGAATAGGTTCCTTTTAAAGAATGACCGTACATTTATGTAGCGCCTTTCATGACCTCAGGATATCCCAAAATGATTTACAGCCAATGAAGTAGTTTTTGAAGTGTAGTCACTGTTGTAATGTAGGGAAACACCGCAGCCAATTTGTACACAGCAAGGTCCCTCAAACAGCAATGTGATAATGATCAGATAATCTGTTTGTGATGTTGGGGAGGGATAACTGTTACCTAGGACACTGGGTAGAACTCCTCTGCTCTTCGAATACTGCCATGCTATCTTTTATGTCCACTTGAGAGGGCAGATGGGGCCTCAAATTAACATCTCTTCCGAAAGTCATTACCTTTGACGGTGCGGAACGCCTCTGCAGTTTCAGCCTGAACCATGTGCTCAAGTCTCTGGCATGGGGCTTGAACCCTCAACCTTCTGACTCGAAGGTGAGCATTCGACCTTTGAGACATTTAATAAGCTTGAGACATTTAATAAGAGGTTTATGCCATGCTCACACATTTCTCCCCTCGCCCCCTCTCCTGGAGGTGCCGAGGTTCATAGGCACTGGCTGTTCTCCTGCACCACATCCAAGTAGCTATTCTAATGTGAGCCTAAGTGAGTGTTGGCAGGCCATTCAACTGTGGAGGGCCTCACGGCCTGCCACCATCTCATCTCACTCAGCATCGCCACACCAGCACTTCCTAGTAGGGGTCACTGAGCAACGATGAGGGGGAAGCATGGATGATTTCCCACTATCTTCCTTAGTCCCATTGCACTGAGGCTCATCGTTATAGGCAGTCCCTTGGAACCGAGGAAGACTTGCTTCCACTCTTAAAAATGAGTTTTTAGGTGGATGGACAGTCCAATACGAGAGCCACAGACTCTTGTCACAGTGGGGCAGATAGTCGTTCAGCGAAAGGGTGGGTGGGACTGGTTTGCCGCACGTTCTTTCCGTTGCCTGCGCCTGATTTCTGCATGCTCTCGGCGATGAGACTCGAAGTGCTCAGCACCCTCCCGGATGCACTTCCTCCACTTAGGGCAGTCTTTGGCCAGGGACTCCCAGGTGTCAGTGGGGATGTTGCACTTTATCAGGGAGGCTTTGAGGGTGTCCTTGTAATGTTCCCTCTGCCCACCTTTGGCTTGTTTGCCATGAAGGGGTTCCGAGTAGAGCGCTTGCTTTGGGAGCCTCGTGTCTGGCATGCGAATATGGCTAACCCTAGTACTACAACTGCGGCCCAGTTTAAGAGCAACTCACTCAGTACAGGCCTTTTGGTCTGTACAGTTCAGTACAACACAAGTAAGTTTGCCAGTAATCGTTTTAAGTCCAGGATTTACTGAAGTGACTAGTTTTCTATTTATAATTTCTGGCATCATAATTGCTTTCAAAACTCACATTTTAAAATAATATATACAAGTTGTTTAAGATACAGAAAATTGCCCTGTGCAACCTTATCCTGAGTAAGAATGTCTGCATAATATTTCCATTGGAACTTTTTTGCTGATAATTCATTTATTTAATCATTAAAACCTTTCCACAGACCCGTCTGCTAGACTTCCACAGGCACAAGTCCAGGGAAGTGGAAGGAATATAGCAGTTAGATCAGTGCCAAGTTTTAAAAGTAAATAAATGGAGCTGTAGCAGTTAAACCTAAATGTGGACATAGCTGTCCCCTTTTCTTTCCAAAAGGACAGAGCTGGGAGATTTGCAATCCCTTGACAATAATTAGCTGTGCATTACAGGTTCTTGTGTTAACAATGCAGCAGAGTTTTTCCATAATCTCCTAATTACTACAGACACAAATCGCAGGGTGGGCTTGTAAGCAGATCAGAACTACAGTAACAAAGTTTCCTCTCCCGCCCAGTGCACAGATATCGCTTCACATACGGATGGAGCCGCAGCACTTTACTTGTGATCTGTCCCATATTCTGCTTTCTTTTTTTTTTACGCACGGTGCCAATGGAGAACTGAGTGTATTTTGATAAATGGCTTCTCTGAGATGTTTAAAATATACACATACAGAGTGCTTACACAGATATCTTTCACATTCTGTGGTTTTTCTGTAATAGAACTTAATGAAGAATGAAACTTTGTGGGCTGCCAACTCGTTTATCCCAGTGTATTGACATTCCAGCGTCTTCTGTTTAAAAAGGTGCTTCAGTTACAATTACAACTGTGACCATGGTGAACTGTGTCAGCTCCACTTCACTCTCTGTGACCCAGTTACAACATATACAAGGCATGTTATCTCCTCATATTTTTAATATATGTATCTCCATATGTGCCCTTTGTTTAGAAAGTCCAGATTATTTTCATGGTGTGTTTTTACAGCTGATGTGAGACTTGCACTGCCTTCAAGTCCATAAGGCACTGTACACCCAGTGAGTTTGATTACCAAGCATCCCCGGACTCGTGTGCGCTAGTCTAACTGTGACGCCATTAGGTCATCATAGTTAGGCTGTTATACCAGGATTGGGCTGCTTGTTGGCATTAGAACAATAAAGAAAAGGAATTTCTTCTCTGAGGGTTGTGAATCTTTGGAATTCTCTGCCACAGAGAGCTGTGGAGGCTGGATCATTGAATATATTTAAGGTGGAGATAGACAGATTTTTGAATGATAAGGGAGTCGAGGGTTATGGGGAGCGGGCAGGGAAGTAGAGTTGAGGCCAAGATCAGATCAGCCATGATCTTATTAAATGGTAGAGCAGGCTCGAGGGGCCAAATGGCATACTCCTGCTCCTATTTCTTATGTTCTTATGAAACAGTACTTAATGGCAGCAATCACTGCCCTACGATGTATTACAGATGTGTGTGAAGACCCTCTTTGTTTTAGAATACAAAAATTACTGCATAAACAAACATAAAACCAAGTCAAACTTCTAATGTCTGTGACTCACTATTGATATTTTCAAAGTTCAGTGTTCCCTATCCATTTTGTTATCGGCCTTGGCTCAGTAGGTAGCATTCTTGCCTCTGAGTCAGAAGGTTGTGAGATCAAGTCCCACTCCAGAGACTTGAGCACATATTCTCAACTGATGCTTCAGTTCAGTACCGAGGGAGGGCCCCACTGTCGGAAGTGCCGTCTTTCGCCTGAGACATTAAATTGAGACTGCCTCTTCCCTCTCAGGTGGACGTAAAAGATCTCATTTCACTTTTCGAAGAAGAGCAGGAAGTTTTCCCCTGACCAATATGTATTCCTCAACCAACATCACAAAAACCGATTATCTAGTCATTTATCTCATTGCTGTTTGTGGGAGCTTTCGCTACGTAAATTGGCTGCCGCGTTTCCTACATTATGTCAGTGACTACACTTTAAAAAGTAGTTCATTAGCTGTACAGTGTTTTAGGATGTTCTGAGGTCATTAAAGGTGCTATATTTTTCTCCTTTTTTAGGGGGATGATATTGCCTGCTACAGCATTGTAACAGACTTTGTGAAGCTTGCAAACAAGTCAATGCACATAACTTAATTGGTGATATAATGAGATTTTCCAGTTGCCAATCTTTGTCTGCCACCACGAACATTAACATTTTTGTACAAGTCTCAGGGCAACCACCGCAAATCCTACATTGAGATTATATACCGCAGAGGGACTTAGTATCTCAACCCCAGATAACCCTACATTGAGAGATTGTACCTCAGAAGTGCTTACACCTCCCCTTATTGGAGTACAGTTCCATGGCATTGAATGTCTTCTGGTACATAACCCAATTGGCCATTCTCTACATGTGAGGCTGCACAGTGAGATTGCCTGCCTATTCAACTGTGTGGGACATTGTAGCCAAGTCCAATCCTGTCCTCATCTGACCTTTCAGCGGCGGTAATTGGATGGTCATCAGGAGCAGGAACAGTGGTCAGTTTTCTCTTCTCTAGCCCAGGGGCGCTGATGTGAATTACAGTGAATAATCTATTCAGTCATCATCGATCAGGTATCGAACCTGATCTATAGGGCATCGGCTACTTCACTAAAACAAACTCACTGAGCTGTCAGGGTACTCTGCGACGCTCCTTTACTCATCTGGTGTCAGTGGAGTGCTGGAAATGTTAAATAAAAAACACAAGCTGCTCAAAATACATGGCAGGTCAGTCAGTGTCAGGAAGAGATGGACAAACCTTTCAGATGGAGGCCCTTCCTTGGAGCTGAGGGCAGGGCTTTGCACTTGAAACAAGAGGCCCAGCCGTGTACAAAGAGTTTGGGGAGGGCAATTCTGAGATTTGGAATGGGGGGAGAAAGGGGAAATAAACTTTGAGGTGGGGGGTGAGGGAAGGCGAGGAGAAACATTCCTCCCTCACCTCCTCAGTGATTGTCCCTGTGCCCTCATTCTTTCTACTTTGCGTTGCTGTGCTCCGGAATAGTTTGTTCTTATGTCAACGTTGTTTTACATGTTGCAATGTATTTGCTTCATGGGTTCTTTGCTTAAGAATTCATCGCAACACATTGCTTTTAAGGGTCATCGACCTGAAACGTTAACTCTGTTTTTTCTCTCCACAGATGCTGTCTGACCCGCTGAGATTTCCAGCATTTTCTGTTTTTATTTCAGATTCCAGCATCCGCAGTATTTAGCTTTTGCTATTAAGAACTAGTTGGCTTATTAACAATCACAAGACACATTACCAGTTCATCCACGCATGTGATATTTTAATCTTTCACAAATAAAACATCGAGTTAACTCTGAACTAGACAAGGGCAGCCAAGTGATGAACAACCCCCACACTCCCTTTTTATTTTGCAGGCAGATCATCTCCCTGCCAGACCTCAGATTTAAAGGGGAGGGCTCTTTTAGGTGGAATACGGTGGGTGGTTCTGGCTTGCAGCTGCTGCTGATACTGGCAGCTCAGAGAGAGAGAGAGTCCAGTCTTCCTTGCAACTCAACTCGCAGTCACTTAGTTTGAGCAGACAGTCTGCCAATGACTGTGGCGGCAGTCAGACGGCTGCGGGCAACTTTCTAACTCTGCAGAGAGAGAGAGAGAGAGACGAGATGGGGTTCGAATTGGACCGTTTCAACGAGGAGGTGGATCCCGAGCTGAAGTGCAACCTGTGCGATAAGGTGCTGGAGGACCCACTGACCACCCCGTGCGGACACGTCTTCTGTGCGGGCTGCGTGCTGCCCTGGGTGGTGCAGCAGGGCATGTGCCCGGTCAAGTGCCGCAGGATGTCCACCAAGGAGCTCAACCACGTCCTGGCGCTCAGGAACCTCATCTCCAAGCTGGACATCAAGTGCGACTACCGGCCGCGGGGCTGCGGGAAGGTGGTCAGCCTGCAGCGGCTGGCCGAGCATGTGGAGATGTGCGACTACAGCCCGGCCAGGTGCCGGCACAAGGGCTGCCAGGAGGTGCTCAGCCTGCGCGACATGGACGTGCACATGCGGGAGAGCTGCGAGTGCCGGCCGGTGGGCATGTGCGAGCGGGGCTGCGGCTTGGTGCTACTGCACGGCGAGCGGGAGCGGGAGGCGCGCGGCGGCCGCGCTCACTGCTGCGTGCAGGCGCTGCGAGCCCAGGGCGGGGCGCTGCAGCTGCAGGCGGACAGCTGGCGCGCGAGCTCAAGCAGCAGGCGGCCCGCGCCGGCAAGCGCGAGCAGGCGCGGGCCGCCCAGGTCGCGGCGCTGCAGAGCGAGGTGCAGCTCACCGCCCTCCGCTACCAGAAGAAGTTCCAGCAGTACATGGTGCACATCGGCAACATCACCAAAAACATCGCGGGCTACTGCAAGGTGAGAGCCGGGAGGGGGCAGGGATGAGGGGAAGGTGGGGGAATGGGAATGAGGCGGAGGGAGCTGATGGGGGGGAGATGATGATGATGAGGGGGAGGGAGATGATGATGATGATGATGGGGAGGAGGGAGGAGGGGGGGGGAGATGATGGGGAGAAGGGGGGGGAGATGATGGGGAGAAGGGGGGGGGAGATGATGGGGAGAAGGGGGGGGAGATGATGGGGAGAAGGGAGGGGAGATGATGGGGAGGAGGAAGGGGGGGGGAGATGATGGGGAGGAGGGGGGGGAGATGATGGGGAGGGAGGGGGGGGGAGATGATGGGGAGGGAGGGGGGGGAGATGATGGGGAGGGAGGGGGGGGAGATGATGGGGAGGAGGAAGGGGGGGGATGATGGGGGAGGAAGGGGGGGAGATGATGGGGAGGGAGGAGGGGGGAGATGATGGGGAGGAGGAAGGGGGGGGGAGATG